>NC_045548.1:27653700-28903700 GCF_009769535.1 Thamnophis elegans | reverse complement strand
ATGCAAGCATTTGTAACTGTGACCCATTAGGTTCTATTTGTACTTCATGGTAGTTGCCTTGTTCTACTATGCATTTTAGATTCTAGTATTCCATTGCATTTTAGCTTGCACATCTGTTTTGGGTGCTTTCCTTCCCCCCACAAAAAAGATTAACATAGAAGCCATTCATACATTCTTATTTATTTCTAATTTGGAGGCTAGGCCAAGTCCTAAAAGTTGGAAGGACCTAAAAAGGACATTGAAGCACCCTCAATTAAAATATTTATATCCTCATGCATCCAGTGAAGAAAATTATGGCTTCTGTATTTTTATCTAATATCATTTAAAAATAAGATACAAAAGTTTTGTCATAGACCCAGCTTCTTGTAAAGCAAGAAAACTTCTACATTTTCACACATACTTGCCTAAGCAGTGACTTTCAGATTGTCATTAGTATAGTGATCATTTTCACAGAACATGCTGTTAGTAAAATCTGAGAACGGAGAATGGATTGTGAAAAATCCATGCCCCTCTTCAGTTGGTGCAAGACTGAGACACAGATGTTAACAAATTCACTGAAAGTCATATAATTTGAAACAAGAATGACAAAAGTGCACAGATCTGAATCCTTAAGTATTAAAAAAAGATCTGATAGTATCTGAGATTATTGCAGAAAGAAATTCTGATGAAGATACGCTTCAGAAAAGTGTTACAAGTATGCATCAAGTTCTTTGGTTTCATAATTCAAGACCACTGCCACAAATGAATGAAATAAGGTGAGAAGATAAGGATTTTAAGGAGATGAAAGTTGAGAGAAGGTTCCTTACAACCAGTGTTGACATACTTTCTTTATCTGTCCTCCGTGACTCACTCTCGCAACAGACCCAAGTTGAGCAACTGGCATGCAACAGCTTCTGCTGATAATTCAGCTCATTTGGACACCTCTCCTATGAAGCATATAGTGAAGGACAGCGATTAGATGCCTTATTCAAGACTGGTTTACCTACTTATGTAGAAAGCACCATTGCTGTATCTACACTTGTGTTTTTATACAAGTTGCAGGTACCATTATGACTATGTATAAAATCTGTCTTGACGTTTATAGAAAATGCTGTTTTTCTATCTTATTTTGAACTGCTTGAGAATGTTTTCCAGATTTCTTTTGGTGTATCTCCCCTCCCCCCAAATTTCTTATTGGAAGATAGCAATGGGTAATATTGCTGGTGCTGTCCTTTTCTCTTTAATTTCTTTGTATCATTGTGAAAGGAAGAAGCTCAATGGAAGGAGTTCTATCATGATCCTTTCTTTGGAATGTAATTGAAATTTGGGATGCAGACTACTGAAGAGACCATAATTAAAGGTGGAAGATGCCGAAACAAACCTTGACCACAACACAATAATTTCAAGAATATCAGTTATTACTCATTCATTTTCTTCTCTGGAGGAAATGCTCAGTGATGGAGCAAAATAGATAGATAGAAATAGAAAATAGAAAAAATGGTAGGTTTTTTTTACATAGTACTAATTTCTATACTTAATTGGAACACTGATGAAACACATATATATGAGTGAATAATATATCTGCATCACATGGAATTTTCAAAAGTATTGTTGAGAAAGTTGTAGTTGCTAAGTGGCCTGTACTACTTTCTTTACTAGATTAGCAAATATCAAAATAGGAATATTAAAAACTGCCTTATCGCCATATGATTAGTCCATCCAGACCAATGTAACAGTATTTCTCCTGACTTTCAGGAAGAGAAGGGTTCAATATTTTCTGTTCCCTAGTCCTGGAGGAATTGAACATAAGCTCTTCTGCACCAAACCATGGTAAGATCAGAGAGACATGGTAGAGATCATACTTATCAGTTAAAAAAAGGTAACAGAAATTTAGGAAGGGACAAAACCAACTTAATACTCCTAGCAGTTCCTGCAAAAGGAGGTACATGTTTCTAGAATTCTAGGCCATTTTGAAAAGACTTGCCAAACCTACTGGGTCAGTTTCTGAGATCACATTTAATTGTTACCCTATTATTAGTGGACTATAAAGTGTCCTTGAGCAATGTGCTATTATGAACTGTTCAAAATCATGGTGAAGTTGCAGCTAGGACTGATAGGTGAAAATATGAGAAGGAACTTCAAAGGTCAAGGGGAAACTGTCCTTGTATGAATCCATAATAATTTTATAAAAATCCATTCTTTATTGTTTAGAGAATTGTATGAATTCAGGCAATTGTTTATTTCATAAATTGCTTAAATAAACCCTAGCTAAGCATTGTTTAAACTAAAATAAGACATTGTTTGTCTTATTTTGTAGAAAGAAAAAGAATAATGTGTTTTCTTATAGAAGTTGTAGCTTTATTTATCACACAATTATTGTAAACAGATGCATAATATCCTTAAGACATTCCTTTCTATAAATTGTAGCTGCACTGCGAGGTAATCAGCACAATCCTCTTTAGGCTTACTTTGAAATTAATCTCACCAACTGTAGCTTAATTTGTAAAAACATATGAATTCAATATTATTTCGTTTCTTAAAATTTATAGCAAGTTACTTTATAAAGTGTTAAGATACTTCATTTAATAGCTGGATCAGTAAAGTATATAATGTGCCAGAATGCATAGTTATAGTGGATTGGTTGGAGAGTGTGGGCTCCTGCATGAAGCAATGTACATTATGATTGGTTGCTGGGTGAGAAGGGGGAATTTCCTCCCCCCCGCCTTTTTCTTCTGTGTGCTACTTGATGATTTACATCATGATACATTGATGTGCCTGACTATCTTGTTTGCTGTGTATATAGATGTAAAATATATTTATTTATATAAAACTACAACTTCATGTCCGCATCTCTGGCTCCATTTGGATATCTGCTGCGCATTTCCCTGACATAAAGTGAGAAAATGAAGTTTGGTGAATACCATTGTAATGGTTAATAGTTAGTTTTATTGAAACAGGAAAGAGAACCAGAAATAAGTTGCAGCATTACTTCTTGGTCTCTCTATGGTTACCTGGAAAAAAATGACATAGCCTTTATACAGCTTGGAAATAAACACATGGTTTTCAGCCTTAGATTCAATTAACATCTTGGTATTTGGTATTTTGGTATTTATTAGACATTTATAGGCCGCCCTTTTCCCTGAGGGGACTCAGGGCGGCTTACAATCAAAAAGGAAAGGGAGTGTAGGACAATACAAAAAGAAATGTGCACAAAAGTAAATTAAACAGTAAAACTCAACATTCACTCAGCATTCGGGAGGGGCAAAAGTAAACTTATCCCCAGGCCTGACGGGCTAGCCAGTTCTTGAGGGCTGTGCGGAAGGCCTGGACCGTGGTGAGGGTACGAATCTCCACAGGGAGATTGTTCCATAGTGTCGGAGCCGCAACAGAGAAGGCTCTCCTCCGAGTAGTCGCCAGTCGGCACTGACTGGCGGATGGAATACGGAGGAGGCCAACTCTATGCGATCTGATGGGACGCAGGGAGGTAATTGGCAGAAGGCGGTCTCTCAAATAGCCAGATCCACTACCATGGAGCGCTTTATAGGTGGTGAGTAGGACCTTGAAGTGCACCCGGAGATCGACAGGTAGCCAGTGCAGCTCACGGAGGATCGGTGTTATGTGGGCGAACCGTGGTGCGCCCACGATCACTCGCGCGGCCGCATTCTGGACTAGCTGAAGTCTCCGGATGCTCTTCAAGGGCAGCCCCATGTAGAGCACATTACAGTATTCCAGCCTGGAGATCACAAGGGCTCGAGTGACTGTTGTGAGGGCCTCCCGATTCAGGTAGGGCCGCAACTGGCGCACCAGGCGAACCTGGGCAAATGCCCCCCTGGTCACAGCTGAGAGATGGTGGTCAAAAGTCAGCTGTGGGTCCAGGAGGACTCCCAAGTTGCGGGCCCTTTCTTGAAAGAGCTCAGCCTAAATTGATGTCATAAATTAATTCTAAATCTGGTCCTGTTAGAAAAAGTAGATACATTGACAAAAAACAGCCTTATGTTAAGTCTCTGTCATGCATGAGAACTTAATGGTCTTGTAAGAGCCGAGGTGGTGCAGTGGTTAAATGCAGCACTGCAGGCTACTTCAGCTGACTGCAGTTCTGCAGTTCGGCTGTTCAAATCTCACCGGCTCAGGGTTGACTCAGCCTTCCATCCTTCCGAGGTGGGTAAAATGAGGACCCGGATTGTTGTTGGGGGCAATATGCTAACTCTGTAAACCGCTGAAAGCCCTATGAAGAGGTATATAAGTCTAACTGCTATTGCTATTGCTATTGCAGCCAAATGGAAACTGCATAGAGACAATAATTTATGCATTCCAGGTTGAGCAACTGTGGCTCTTTGAAACTGTGCCATCCCAAGGACTGCTTTTATCACTCCCATGTGGAAGAATTATTCACTGGGTCATTGCTTCCACAAAGTCCTCTCAAAACAACAACCCTGCCCACAGTTCAATATACTTACACAGATGATTAAACGCAGATGAACCACCAATTTCAAACCTATAACTAGAAAGTGGGCAAATAGTTTCCTGTTGTGGCCCAGCAGGAGCCGTTGGAGCTGCCAATGGACTCCGATAGCGAGGACCCCTATGAGTCTGCTATGGAAGATGTGGAGGACCCTGGGCAGGGTCAGACTCAGAGCAGGGACCAGAGAGGCGCCTGAGGCGTGGAGCAGTGGGGAAGATTAAAGGGAGTTTGTCCCTGATGCCAGGCAACGAAGGGCGGAGAAACGGAGGCAGCAGTTACAGAGACAGACTCATAAGAGATAATCAAGCCCAGGTGGTTGTGGCTTGGCCCCTCCCAAGAGAGTATATGAGACTTTGGGAGGAGTCCTTTTGCAGGACACAACCGTTCATAGTAATCTGGAGAACTCCTTGTCTGATCTGTGTTGTGTTCCCGTGTCTGTTGGAGTATGGGTTGCTGCCAACGTCTTGCCAGTGAGTCGTGTCTGGGCTTTCAGCCAACAGGATTATAATTGCTGTGAATAAAGAGTGGCAAACAGCTAAGCCTGTGTCTGCGTTCATTACCGGACCGGGGTGGTGGTGGGCAGAACAGTTTGTGTCCTGCCCCAAACAAACAAAGTTTCATTAAGCCACAATGGGGCAATTACCTGCTGAGAACACCCAGTTGGCACAGCAGTTGGCTCTGCTGGCTGGCCAGATAGCTCAGCTGCAGGGGCCTGCTATTCCCCCCCCCCCAGCCTCGGAGGAAGTGTCTGGTGGCTATACCGGACAAGTTTGATGGCAGTCAAGCCATGTTTCCAGTGTTCTTGGAACAATACCAGCTGTTTATCAGCCTGAGAGCAGAGGATTTTCCCACCGACCGGGCTAAGGTGGGATTTATTATCAGCTTGCTCTCAGGCACCGCAGCTCATTGGGCTACTCCTCTGTTGTTCCAGGCTAGCCCTTTCTGGACGATTTCAGGGGATTTTGTGAGCACCTCAGACTTATGTACGAGGAAACAGCCACCAGACTGCTCAAGACACTGCAGCAGGACCAGGGTTCCTTGCAGGATTATGTCAGCGAATTCTGGCTTCTTAGCCAAGATTCAGCCTGGAATGAGGCAGCCCACATGGACACCTTTCAAGACAGGCTGTCAGATGACCTGCAGGATGAGTTGGTGTGGGTGGACAGGCCACCGACGTTCAACATGTTGATCCACCTGTGCTTCTGGATAGACGCCTGGCTGCAGAGGGGGGGACTTCGCCGCGCACCCCAGGAGGCCAGTAGAGTGCCAATTCCCCAGGAGACCCTAGCTTAACGGGAGGATCCCATGGAGTTGGGCGCTGCCAAACCCCGCTTGTTGCGATCTAAGATAGACAGACGGCGCACAGGGGATTTGTGTTTCTATTGCAGGGATCCTGGACACCTGGCCATGGTTTGGCCAAAAAAGAGTAGGGGTGTGTGAGGTATGCATCCTCCCTTCAGCGACAGAACAACGTGTCAGGAAATGGGCGGAGCCCGATCTGAGGGAGACTTTAGGTTGGGCGCATGCCGAAACAGAGATTGACGGCCCTCCCCGGCACATGATCTTGGCAGCATGCATCCTCCTGTCTGGTAGTCTGCAGGGAATTCCGGCCTATGCCTTGGTCGATTCCGGGGCTACCACGAACTTTATGGATGTGGCGTTTGCTACCAAGTACGCTGTCCTTATGTGTCCGGTGGACCCACTGATGCGGGTCGAGACCATTGATGGCGGGGTGTTTCTGTCTGGGCCTAACAAGGCTGCCACGCAGCCCTTGTGCCTGGTCCTCGGGAAGCATGAAGAGGCCATCCAGTTTTACATTGTTTCAGGCCTGCATTTCCCTGGGCTTGGCTTGCACGACCCTCAGATTTATTGGTCTCAGTACCTGCAATATGTCGACCACACCTGTCACGTCTGTGCGGGCCAGGTGCTCAGCTCGCCCAGGGTGTCCGTGCCACTGGACTTAGTGGAGTTTGCAGACGTCTTCAGTGAGCAGGAGGTGGACCAAATGCCGCCACACTGGACTTATTACTGCCCCATTGACTTGGTACCAGACGCGAAGCTCCCTGTGGGTCACCTGTACTCCATGTCCGAGCTGGAGTTGACCGCATTGCAGGACTTTCTGGACAAGAACCTCGCCCGGGGTTTTATCCGGCCCTCATCTTCATCACTGTCTGACTGGTTTTGTTCGTCAAAAAGAAGACCGGGGATCTGAGACTCTCGTCACCTGAATGCCATCATGGTGCGCAACCGATACCCGTTGCCCCTGATTCCTGAGTTGTTGAAGCGGCTCCGGGAGGCGACGGTATTCACAAAACTGGACTTGTGTGGCGCTTATAACCTGGTCCAAATCTGGGCGGGGGGGGCGAATGGAAGACAGCCTTTGGCACCGGGTACAGACATTTCGAGTACACAGTCATGCCGTTTGGTTTGACCAATGCCCCGGCAGTCTTCCAGCACTTCATGAATGATATCTTCAGGGACCTCTTGGATCAGTTTTTCGTCATTTACTTGGACGACATCTTGATCTACTCGATGTCTTGGAAGGATCATCAGCAACACCTACGCCTGTTCCTGCAACGACTCCGGGACCATCGTTTGTTCACAATCTGGAGAAGTGTCAGTTCTGGCAGACTACTACTGCCACACTCCTCCCAATGGCTGGTAAGACCCCACAGGGTGGGCCTCCTTCAGATGCCGTCAGCCAGACAATGTTGGCTGGCGGCTCCTCAGAGGAGAGCCTTCTCTGTGGCTGCTCCGACCCTTTGGGCCGAACTACCCCCAGAAATCCGGACCTTACCCACTCTCATGGCCTTCAGAAAAGCTGTCAAGACCTGGCTATTCTGGCAGGCCTGAGGCTGTTGACCTCATTGTTGAGGTCCAGTCCCAACTGAAACGAATGTATCTGTGTTGTTTTAACCTGTCTTTTTATTCTTATTTTCTTTTATTATTTTTCTTTCCCTCGCTGTAAGCTGCCCGGAGTCCTCCGGGATTGGGCGGCCTATAAATAAAATTAACCTCAAACTCAAACTACCATCGAGTTCCAGGGGCACCGTATCTCCCCTGAAGGAATTGTGATGGAGCCAGGCAAGGTAGAGGCATTGCGCAGTTGGCAACCTCCTTAGCATGTGAAGGATGTCCAGTGACTCCTCGGGTTTGCCAACTACTACCGGACCTTCATCCCCAGCTTTGCTTTCCTGACCGCACCCCTCACTCGGCTCCTGCAGAAGAAAGTGCCGTTTCACTGGGGGCCCATGGAGCAACACGTGTTAGAGGCCCTGAAGCACGCCTTCACAAAGGAGCCAATCCTGAAGCACCCTGATCCCCATCATCCATTTGTGGTGGAGGCAGATGCATCTGACATCGTGGTGAGCGTGGTGTTACTGCAGGCTTACGCCCCTGGCGGTACCCTTTTCCCTTGCTCTTTCTTCTCACGGAAACTCAATCCTTCCGAGCGCAATTACACCATCTGGGAAAAGGAATTGCTGGCCATTAAGGTGGTGTTTGAGGCCTGGAGGCATCACCTGGAGGGGGCCAGGCATCAAGTCGAGGTCCGGATGGACCATAGGAATCTAGAGTTCCTGACAACGGCACACAAGTTGAATCAGCACCAGATCCGGTGGTCTCTGTTTTTTGCCCGGTTCAACTTCAGAGTGACCTACATTCCAAGGGTGCAAAACCAAAGGGTGGATGCCCTGTCCCGGAAACCGAAGTACTCTGACACTGCAAACTCGCTTTCACCCAGGACAGTTTTTCCCGTCGAATCCTTTGCTGCTGTTCACGAGCTCGTGGACTTAGGGTCTCAGGTACAGGATGCGCAGCAGTGCGATGAGTGGGTGGAGCAATGGAAGGCAGAAGTAGGGCCGGCCTCCTTGTGGACCTTTGACAATGACCTCTTGAGGTACCGGGACTGGCCCTCCATGGACTTATTCTCTCCCAGTGTCATGACAATCTGGCATCGGGACATTTCGGCCTTTTCAAGATGTTGAACCAGGTCTCCAGTACTTTCTGGTGGCCCCACTTACGACATGACGTGCAGATGTATGTCACCTCTTGTGTACAATGTTGGCAAGCCAAGTCAGCAACAGGAGCTCCTCCAAGGCTGCTTCAGCCATTGCCAGCCCCGGACAGGCCTTGGGGTGCCGTGTCCATGGACTTCCTGACAGAACTGCCTCGATCTTCAGGGTTTACCACAGTCCTCGTGGTGGTGGACATGCTCACAAAAATGATGCATTTCATCCCCTGTCAGAGATTGCCGACAGCCCACGCCACCACCTTTATGTTCATCAAGCACATCTTCCGGCTGCACAGCCTACCCGACCGGGTTGTGTCAGACCGTGGGACACAATTCACGGCCCAGTTCTGGAAAGGGCTGATGGAGGTTCTAGAAGTCCAGGTTTGTTTGTTCTCAGTGCACCATCCCGAAACTGATGGGGGGACGGAGAAGGTGATTGTGATCTTGGAACAGTACCTGCGCTGCTTCGTGAATCATCAGCAGAACAACTGGGCAGAGCACCTGGCCGTGGCAGAGTTTGTGTTTAATAACTCGCAGAATACCTCCACACGGACGACGCCCTTCATGGCTAACGTCGGGTATCACCCTTGCTTCTTCTCTCTTACCCCAGTCGACTCCCCAGTCCATGCAGCACATGACTTCCTCTCGGAGCTCCAGGCAGTACACCAAGTGGTGCGCTGCTATCTGAATCAAGCGAAAGAGGACTACAAGATGTTGGCAGAAAGGTCTCAACGTGCGGTGCCGGAGTTGGCTGTGGGAGATTGTGTGTGGCTGTCCACGTGGCATCTTCCCTCCCACCAGCCGGCTAAGAAGTTGGACCACCAGTACCTTGGGCCGTTCCCTGTGAAGGCCGTCATCAACTTGGTGGCCTATCGCCTGACCCTGCCACACTCGATGTGAGTGCATCCGGTGTTCCATTGCTTGCTCCTGATCCCTGAGTGGTTGGCTTATCCTCTCCACCAACTGTCTCCATCCCAGCCATCACTGCATGAGGTAGAGACGCAGCTACTGCACGAAGTGGCCTGGATCCGAGACTCGAGATGGCTAAAGGGACGTTTCCAGTACTTGGTGAACTGGAAGGATGAGGGGTCGGATGGGGGGACTTGGACCGATGTGATGGACATACATGCCCCTGCTTTGGTGCGGGCCTACCATGCACAATATCCCTCGAGGCCGCATCCTAAGCATCAGACCCGGGAGAAGGGCCCTGCGGTGAGGGATAGTGTGGCCCAGCAGGATCCGTTGGAGCTGCCGATGGACTCCAATAGCGAGGACCCCTATGAGTTTGCTAAGGAAGATGTGGAGGACCCTGGGCAGGGTCAGACTCAGAGCAGGGACCAGAGAGGCTGGTTGGCCACCAAGAGGCGCCTGAGGCATGGAGCAGTGGGGAAGATCAAAGGGAGTTTGTCCCTGATGCCAAGCAACGAAGGGCGGAAAATGTAGGCAGCAGTTATGGAGACAGACTCATAAGAGATAATCAAGCCCAGGTGGTTGTGGCTTGGCCCCTCCCAAGAGAGTATATAAGAAGAGACTTTGGAGGAGTCCTTTTGTAGGACACAACCATTCGTAGTAATCTGGAGAACTTCTTGTCTGGTCTGCCTTGTGTTCCCGTGTCTGTTGGAGTCTGGTTGCTGCCAACGTCTTGCCAGTGAGTCGTGTCTGGGCTTTCAGCCAACAGGATTATAATTGCTGTGAATAAAGAGTGGCAAACAGCTAAGCCTGTATCTGCATTCATTACCAAATGGAGTGGGCCCAGAACAGTTTTCTATGCATTAAGATGGCATTGTAGAGAGATATTGGATTTTTAAAAACATATTTGTTTTCAATTATCAATGAAGATAAAATACAGAAAAACAGGTTTTTTATTTCTGTAAAAATAGCACCAAACCACAGGCTGATTGAAATTTAGATGGAACTATATTTGTATTTCAGAATAATTCACAAAATGGTTCCAACAGGACCTTGACATGATCACAGAAAACGCATATTAAATCCAACATTATGGAAGCAAGTCTAGCTTTTTCTCTGCCCCCCCCCGCCACAATTCTATAGAAATATCTAAGGTACATCAAAATGGAGTACAGCATTAAACTAATTTTAAAACTGTGTTCTTGCTTCAGAATTTCTTTTTGAAATTAATCAAGGTCACCTTGTCGGTATGAAACAGCCAAATATCAGGTGCTTCTGGAAGTTGGCCAAATGAATCATGGTCAATCAAACATTTTGTTTATTAGAAACAATACAATTAAAATGAGGCATACTATGCAACATAAAATTTAAAATATAAAATACAAGATTAAAAACAGATCTTGTCCAGAAATTAACAACATTAATTGCATTGTATTGCGTTGTCCATGAGGTCTCAAGTGTATACTGATCAGAACACAAAGGGCAGGTATACATATGTATAGTTCTCTGCATGTCACCACAAAACTATCCAATATAAAATATAATAGACAATGCAAATATACAATCCCCATTGTTATATTGCAAGCACAAATGCATGCCTGTGTAGTTGAGTTAGTCTTCAACCTACAACCATTCATTCAATGATCAAAGTTATGATGATGATGAACAAATGGTGATTATGACTGGTCTTTAGAGTTCCAGCCATTCCAGTACTCCCATAATCCATGTGACGATGATCTGGATAATTGGCAATTGGTTCCAGCATCCCATGATTACATGATTGTCAGTTGCAATTTTCCTTACTGGCTTCCCCAGAAAGTCGATAGCAAAGCTGCCAGGGATGGTGACAAGTCACTGGGATAAGTCTTCCTTACCTGTGCATTCTTCCTCACACCCTCTATGCTTATGCTGACCTCTTATGCAGCCCCTCACACCCTTCCTGAATCACACCATTCCTCTTGCACACCATCTTCCACTCTTGTATACCCTCGTGTCCTTCCCTTCCACTCTCACATACTGTTTCAACCTGTTACCAGCTACTTACCTTCCTGCCAGACCGGTACTTGCAACTTCCTGCTGGCTTCCCCACTGACTTTGGTTATAGGAAACTGGCAGGAAATTGCCTCACCAAATGACCAAGGGATTCAGTTAAGCACAGCAACTGGGCCAACTGCATCATTTAAAAATGGAAATTCTGGTCCCAATTGCTGTTCTAAGTCAAGGACTACTTCTTGTATCCCCAAATGAACAGAATCCACAGATTAGCAATGAATACAGTTTTATTAAGTACCTCTCCAAACTATTTTTGCTAGGAATACTAAGATTTTCAGTATTTATTTATTTAAATTTCAGTGCCACCTGACTCCTCAGTTAAATTGGGTGGCTTAAAAATAAAAGTGGCATAATGCATATAATAAAAACAGAGCTGAATAGAAGATGAACATCCAATCTTAAGTTAAACAAAACAAAACTAACCAGGGCTGGCTGAGGAATTCTGGGAGTTGAAGTCCACAAATCTTAAAGTTGCCAAGTTTTGAGACCCCTGTCCTAGATAAAAGAACTTTTGAAGAGGATAGGAGAGACAGACCCTGGAGAGCACCCACCAATCAAAACAGACAGCATGAGTTAGTTGGTTCAATGATCTTGTTCATTATGTAGCAGTTTTTTTCTTACAAATATAGGTGTAGTGTCATTAAAACAAGAACAGAGAAAGAAATGGAAGTGGTCAATTAAATACATTTTGTATATTCTTGGTATGGGAAAAATATGCAAATTACATTCAGTAAAATTATATTTAAGTCAGGTCACACACACCAAATGAAGGAGAAACGTATAGAACTTTTTCAATATAGCTCCAGAATACACTTACCTCTATTCCAAGTTCAAAACACACCTCCAAAGTATCTCCTTCCTCAGCGGATTTGTTAAAACCTTCCTGCTCTTATATTTTGTTAGAATGGGATATGGGGAACCTGTAGCCCTGCAAACATTGTTGATCTACCATACTATTCTCAATTCATTACTGCTTGGTTGATTTTGTGCCATCAGGTTATTGTCATTTTTAGCAACTATCTTTTTCAGAATATCTATCCCCAAAATTGGTCCTCAAAATGGTGGACTGATCACTGCTGTAATTAATTCCATCCACTTTGTGCTGATAATGTTTTTTGAGTAATGAGCACAAAACATAATAATTTGATCCTGGTTATTTTTGCTTCAACTGAGAGTTCTTAATTTGTTTTATGTACATTTGTTTGTTTTCTTCATTATCCTTGGATTTCAGGAGTCTTCTTCAATACCAAAGTACAAAAACATAAATATTCTTTTTATCCTGCTTCTTTGAAGTTCCACTTCTGCTTCCACGGTGTCATAGGAATAACTGAAAAACCACTGTCTGCATAATTCAGATCTTTCTAGGTATAGGCATATCATAGCATCTATGTTATCATTTTCAAGGATTTCTTTGCTGCTCTGCCAAATATTAATTTGCAGCATATTTCTTCATTGCTGGGTCTTGCAAATTATAAACACAGTGATTACTCTTCATCAATATCTAGAGGTCAGAGATTTCTAAAATGATTTATGAAATAATTTGTTTTAGAGCTAAAATTTAAGGAGAGCAGCAGATTTTTTCTAGGTAACAACTTTTCCTGGCACAAATTCATTCCCCCCGAACTGATTTAAATTAGATTTTGTTTCCAACATCACTTGTACCAGGGAGGCTATTCTGTAAAATAGGTACTGCTATGAGAAGCTGTGTATCCAGACTTCTATCTTCAAGTCCTTATGGCAGTAAAAACTCCATAAATTGTACTTGCTCTCTTTTAGAACACCTCAAATAAGCTTCAGGAGACAGCTGCAGATGGTCTCTGCCTTAGAACAACAAGTGCATCATAGTAGGATATCTTGCGTTATCCACATTGCTTTTCACTGAGATGTGACAAAATATTGTTTTAAAGGGTTCCTAATGGTCATAGAGTAGCATTTTGGCTAAATAATAAAGATGGTTCTCCTTTCACAGTATCAGTTATGAACAATACATGTGTCATAACAGAAGAATTATCATACATATCCTCTTAAAAGCATAGCAAGAGACAGAGAGCATTGCTCTCAAGTGTTGCTACTGGCGATGTAACGCATCTGAAGTTCACATGACACACTGGGCAGAGAGTGACTGTTTACATGGCATACTGAATTAGAAACTATATTAGCACATTTTAGATTAGTGTGCTATGTAAATCCTGCTTGTGTGCTTAACTAAAGGTTCAATATGTCATATAATTGCAGAAAATCAGATTAATGCCATAAGCTATGGAATAGTGTATTCTGCACATATAACAAAACTCTTTCAAGGCAAGCTAATGTCAGTGTCCATGTTCATATAATTTTTATGTAACTAATTTAAAAATTAGGAACCAAAATGTCAGTTTCAGGCCACTTCAAGGAAAGACTGAAACTTAGATCAACAATCATTTTATGAGTTCAGCTGTTCACTGTTTTAAAAAAGATTTCTTTGTTCCATTCTTGGGAATATTTTACAAAATGGCAACAAATATGTTGATGAGCAGAAATGTCAGCCAAGATACACTTTGTGTTTTCAAAGTATTTTTTGTGAAACTTTAGGTTTTATCAAATAAGTTTGCTACAATGATCAATTAAACAATGATCAGGTGAAAATGTGGTTAAAATGCTTAAAATATTTCTGATTTAACAGCGTAACATAACAAGCACTTTGATTAGCAGCTGGAGTATGTAAATAATAAACTATATTGACCCTTTTGCCAAAAGAAATGGAACAGTAGTGCCACCTTGTGGTAGTTAAGTACATTACATAAAGGATACATTTCAGCGCAAAATGATGCATCAGTAAAAAAATTCCAAAGGTGCTTTTTCAAGAAGCAACTGGATTTACCAGAAAGTCCACTTGCCTCTCGAAAATGCACCTTTAGGACAACCATGTCCTGGATGACTGAAAATCTCCATAGACATTAGGAGAAAATATAATTAATAAAAGGCAGTAAAGAGTAATTGGGCTTTAATTGCAATCCCTCATTAAAATGAATAGTATCCATGAAATAGTGGCATTTAGGATAGGGATATAATAAAGAATTCTGTAGCTCTTTAAAAATAAATTTATTGAAAACTTTTTATTTTACCAAACATTGCTTTTTGATGCCATTATGCTGCTAATATTACTCTTACCACCACAGCTGCAACTATGTAGAAACATTCACAACTCTATAGACTCCTATATTTTGTTTTGGTTGTTTGTTCTCCCTCCCTCCCTCCCTCCCTCTCTCTCTCTCTCTCTCTCTCTCTCTCTCTCTCTCACACACACACACACACACACACACACACACACACGTGTCAGTGGTGAAATTCAATTTTTTTTTTACTACCTGTTCTGGAGGGGAAGCTTGGTGGGCATGGCCGGGGAAGGATATGACAAAATCCCCATTCCCTCTCCACTCTTGGGGCCAGCCAGAGATGGTATTTGCTGGTTCTCTGAACTACTCAAAATCTTCGCTACCGATTCTCCAGAACCTGTCAGAACCTGCTGAATTTCACCCCAGATATAAGTGTTTTGATTCAAGAATTATATACATACATACATACATACATACATACATACATACATACATACATACATACATACTGTATATACTCGAGTATAAGCCTAGTTTTTCAGCCCACTTTTTGGGCTGAAAAAAGCCGCCTCGGCTTATACTCGAGTCAGTGAAAAATTTGCCCGAAATGGAGGAGAAAAAGGGGCGGGGCCATGCCGCTGGGTGACACTCGTGAATGGCCCAGTGCCCCTGTGAGTTTCCCCTCCCTCTGTGTCAGTTTGCCGCGCAGCGCGCACCGCACCATCCCCCCTCCTCATGTTCTATTGTAATGCAGGGCTGTCTTACGATTCCCCTTCCTCCCCCTCCTGCCGCTCTGCAACGATGTCCCACCTCCTCCTTGTTATGGCAAGCAGCCACATAGCGATGTCCCACCTCCTCTGGTACAGTGATCCAATGATAGGAATCACTGTGCCGTGTGTCATAGGAGGCGGGACATCGCTCCCGCGGCTGCACAGGACATCATCATCACAGCGGGACATCAGCATCATGAGGTGAGTGAAGTATTTCATTGAATACACCGCTAGTTTACTGTTTTTCTTTGAAATAAATATTCAAAAACATTATTGGTATCTATTTTTATTTTTGAAATTTACCGGTAGCTGCTGCATTTCCCACCCTAGGCTTATACTCGAGTCAATAACTTTTCCAGTTTTTTGTGGTAAAATTAGGTGCCTCGGCTTATATTCGGGTCAGCCTATACTCGAGTATATACGGTACACACACTTCATTCCTGAATCAAAACACTTCACATTTCTGAAAAATTCTATTGCATTTCATTAAAAAAATATTTTTAAATGACTCAGGTTTATTGTATGATATTCATTACATTCTTATTACACATTGCATGTTTTTATTAGAGAAACAGTAGATATTATCCAATCATCTGAAATAATCTGTGCCATAGACTACGATGAACAATTTTGTTAACACAGTTATGCCAATTTTGTCCATTAGCTTTAATATTTTCATAGAGACATTATAAAGTCCACTGCCTTGCATTATTTGTTTTAACTGCTCCTATCATTTATTTTCTTATTATGTAAGAACTTGTATAGGTATAATTATGATATGTTTTTTGTCATTAAGAACTTGTTCTATAAGTGCTCCACATATTTTTTCCCCTCCATCTTTACTGTATTGGTATTTTGAGTTCTAGGAGCAGCTATTATTTATTTTGTTATACATGTTTTAAAAAATCCCTTCTTTCCCCTATAGGTGATATGTCTCTTCCTCAATCTCAGGGCTGCTACTATAGGCCTATATGCACGGAATTGTTGTAAGCCACCTCCGCATGCGGCAACAAATCCACCCAATCATCTTGCTGGTAATTGATGAAACAACGTAAATATTGTTCTAGTACAGAATTAGTCCTCTCACAAGCCCCATTAGTCTGAGGGTGGTGGGTGGAGCTTAATCCCTGGGAGGAGCCAATCCGCTTCAGAAACTCCTTCCAGAAAACGGAGGTGAACTGCACACCTCTGTCCGATATGATGCGGTCGGGCACCCCACGTAAGCGGTAAATACGGGAGATGAACATCTTAGCAAGATACTTAGCAGAAGGAATCTTGGAGCAAGGGATGAAATGGACCTGCTTGGAGAACAAGTTGGTAACAACCCAGATAACAGTGTGTCCCTGACTCTCAGGAAGCTCGACAATGAAATCCATAGAGATCTCCTTCCACGGGGCTACTGGGCGAGTTACTGCCTGGAGCAACCCCTGTGGCTTTCCAGGCGGGCGTTTAGCAGCAGCACAAACAGGACAACTGGCAACATATTTTTCAATGTCCTTTTTCAAAGAGGGCCACCAAAACTGTCGCTTGACGAGGTGGAGCGTCTTGACGAAATCAAAGTGTCCCGCCATTCGGGAGTCATGAGCCCGTTGAAGAACAATGAGTCTAAGAGACGCAGGAACGTATAGTTTCGTCCCAATCCAAGGCAATTCATCCCTCATAGTGCACTCATTCATGTACTGCCGGAACCAATCATCATCAGTGAGGGCTTTTTTCAGGTTGGAAAGAAAGTCCTGAGACATCTCTACCTTAGAACGCGCTTGACTCCTAGTAACAACAGGAGCAGCGAGGTTCATAGCGGGAATGACAGGCTGGACCACACTGAGCTTAGAGCAGTTGTATTGAGGAAATCTGGATAAAGCATCAGCCATAAAAAATTTCCCCCCTGGAATGTATTTCAGGGTAAAATTAAATCTATTGAAATGCTGAGCCCAGCGCATCTCTTTAGGAGAAAGTTTTATGGGCATTCTCAAAACCTCCAAATTCTTATGGTCAGTCCACACTTCGAAAGGGTGCTTGGCGCCTTCTAGAAAATGGCGCCATGTGACCAAAGCCCAGCAAACAGCAAATGCTTCTTTCTCCCAAATGGCCCAACGTCTTTCCGTGTCCGTTAGTTTGCGAGAGGTGTATGCGCAGGGTTGTAAATTACCTTGACTATTAGCCTGAAGCAGCACAGCCCCCACAGCCATGTTACTGGCGTCAGCTTGAACCACAAAAGGTGCGTCCATGTCCGGGTGTTTGAGGACTGGTTCTTCCGCAAAAAGTCGCTTTAACTTCTCGAAGGCAGCTTGGCTTGCTAGGCTTAGGTTTCGCACCACCTTTAGACTTCAAAAGGTTAGTTATGGGAAGAGCAATCTTAGCAAAAGAGGGGATGAACTGGCGATAGAAATTAGCAAAACCTAATTAAGTTCTGGATGTTCTGGATTTTGTCTATAACAGTGGCTTAGACATTCACCAGACCCAGCCTGACCTTTTGTTGGCTGATGTAGTCTCTGGGTGTTGGACTTTCATACTTTTTCAAGAGCTCCTGGGTCTTCACAGCAGATTGCATGGCCTGCTTTGGCCATCTTATTACACTAGCAGATCATACAAATTGATGGCATGGATTTTGTTCTTCCCATTGAGCTAGCTCTTTAGGTCCTGACTTATCCTTGCGTGGTATGTGAATGATACTGTCTTTCTTGCCTCCTCTTGATTCCTATGTAATTGTGGGATACCAAGGTACTTATATCTGGTATATATGCTGCTATGTGGCCTACTGGTAGTTCCATCCCATTAGTCTTAACTACTTTCCCTCTCATGATATCACTAAGCCATACTTCTCCAATCCAAATGACACCCAATGCTCTCAATGTAGATCCTTGTTAGCTGGATCAGGAAGTCAATATTTTCTACGTTCCTGGCATACAACTTGATGTCATCTAAGTAAAGAGGGTGGCTGATGGTAATTCTACTCTTGAACTTGTATCCGTATCCAGTCCTTGTTATTATCTGGCTGAGGGGGTTCAAATGTATGCAGAACAGCAGAAGGGACAGTGCATCAACTTGGTATATGCTGCAATCGACGGCCACTTGTACGAGTTCTTCTTGCATTGACTTCCAACTCAGGATACGAAGAGGATGGTATCTAAAAAAGCTGGATTAAACAATTGTGGCAGGTCTTGGTTTATTTTCTCTGTGTTAAATATCCATAAAAACAATGATTAAAGATAAAAGTCAATATTCCAACGTAACAACCATAACATTAATTGATTGATTGAATAGATAACTCTATTGTAACATTGCATTTTTAAAAATTATTTTGGAAATGTTCTTCCCACCTCCTTTTCTAATTGTTTTAAGCAGATGCTGTTAAAAACCAGCAGGGAGAGCTGTTGTTTGTACTGGACACGGAGTACATGGTCATTGTCTTAAATACTGAAGGTAGACAATCTAAACTTACACAAACCAAAAGCCTCTCTCAGCCTAATCTTTATAGGTACTTAATTAAGTCTGAGGGTGCATGCCTTGAATGGAGCATGCACTTGTAGAATTTGTAAAAGAGGGAAAACAGAAAATCTTTCATTTTAAAAAGTTTTTGCAGTTCCTCAAAAAAGCTTCTTGAAAATCTTCAAGCTTATTGCAGTAAATCTTTATTCTCTTACCAGAGATATGAACAGAACTTATTTCTTTTTATAGATTCAAACCAAAACTTGATTTCATCAACAGCATTTAATGGTATTTCCAATATCTACATTTTCAAGCTTTTTATAAAACAATCCAGTGCATTTTTCACACTGCCTCGTGTGCTTTCTATAGAAGTAAACTGCCAAATATAATAGGATTTGATTCTTAGCAAATTTGCATAGGATTATATTTTTAAAGTTTACTTTAACAACATAGGTATACATTATGGAGGTATGATGTAATTCCACATGCCTTCCTTTTTTTAAGACTCCAAATGTTTGATCACTGTGGATTTTCTAGAACCAATACATGTTTTAAAATCCACAATTCTGCTTTTCTTACATGGCTCCTTTTCTCCCCTTTCCCCCTTTTCTTCCAAATTTCTGCATTCTTTTCCTAATGTTTAGGTTCCTTTTTATTCACCATAATTGGACAGGATCTCTAAATTTTGATATCTGATTTCTAATTGTTGGAAGGAAAATCCATCTGGTTCAGTTCCAAGCTGGGAGAAAAGAGCCGAGGTGGCGCAGTGGTTAAATGCAGCACTGCAGGCTACTTCAGCTGACTGCAGTTCTGCAGTTCGGCTGTTCAAATCTCACCGGCTCAGGGTTGACTCAGCCTTCCATCCTTCCGAGGTGGGTAAAATGAGGACTCGGATTGTTGTTGGGGGCAATATGCTGACTCTGTAAACTGCTTAGAGAGGGCTGAAAGCCCTATGAAGCAGTATATAAGTCCAACTGCTATTGCTATTGCTAAAAATGCTGGAAACAACATGGAGGCTGATTGGAAAGGAAGTTTAATGATGAACAGAACCAACAGTAGTGCTGGGTCAGCTGACAAAATGGAGCTGAGAGTGGCTGGGTTTCATACCTTCTTTGAGCTTTGTATTTGAACTTCCTGTTCCTGTGCAAACACGTCCTTTAATATTCTATTGGCTGTTTCAGATTACTATGGGGTTATGTAGGGGTTATGTAGGGGTCACAATTGGCTCTATAGGCAAAAGAGGAAGTTCAAATCCTAGGTGTTTGTCTGAGCTAATCTGGCCAACCTTTGGTTTATTGTTTATCTGAGCTCCCAGGTTTCTGTGACTTTGAAGTTTGGACTGCTCTGAAGGGGCTTGTGTTCTGAAAGGGTGTTTGGCAATTCCTATTGTGTCTAATGAATTTCATCCTGTGTTAGATCTTGGGTGAGGGGGCTGCTTCTAATCCTACCATTCTGCCTTTGTTAGCTGTCTGCAAACAGTTTGAAATATCCTGTCTTGAATGGATTTCTGCCTGCAGTATTTGCTTTGCTTCTGAATAGAGCCATCTAGATAGTTGTCCTCTTTCACTAAGCTCTTTATCTCTTAAGTGCTGTGGACTATTAAGAAAGACACGGGGAGTTACTTTCTGTCCTTAAGAGGATGTTTCTCCATTTCTCCTTTAGGAGCATATAATATAATATTCTGCCTATTTTAATATTTCCCAAAATATTTCATTCTTCTGCGGTAGGGGGGCTTCCCACACATATGAGTTTTGGCATCAGCCTTTCCATCCTTCTTTAACTTACTACTACCCAGTGGTTATGCTAAGCCACAATTAAATGAATCACATTTAATCACATTCATTGATTAAACGAATTAATCCAGTTGTCTAAGTTCTTGCTAACATGATGAACCATAAACTAATAGCAGAGCTATCCAATTCCATTTCAGGTAGTATATTGCATAAAGCTAGACATAACATAGGAACACAGTCATTAGGCAGCATTTCAAAATAATAGACTGCTTTGCTGTGATTGTGCAAATATACAAAAACTTTGCTGTCCTAAATTTTGCTATCTGTAGTTAAATAACTTACCAACCTGATAAGTAAAATAGCTATTTATACAATAAACCTTTTCAGTTTTCAAACTTACAGAATTAAAAAACTCAAAGCAATAATACGACTATTTTGGTTTTATTTATCAATTTTTTGCAACCCTACATGCAGTGGTGGGTTTCAAAAATTTTCACTACCAGTTTTGTGGGCGTGGCTAGGTGGGGGACATGTGACTGAGTGGGTGTGGCCAACTTGACATCACTCACAGCCATTCAGTCACACGAACCCCCACCAAGCCACACCCACAGAAAAATGTAGGAAACTTTTTGAAATTTCTACCTATCTATCCCTGCTCCTGTTTCCCCTTCTTTAGCACCCCCAAATTGCACCCCACTACGAGACTCACATCTTAGAGTCTGGCAGCTCCGTTGTGTTTCTCAGTCATTGTGTGCAGGGAAAAACCTTACACAGTAAAGAAAAACTTCCCAAGAGTGTGAGAAGTTGTTAATTTTCTCACACTCACACAATCTGTAATCTCATGATCTCTGAGAGAACATCCTAGAACAGGGGTGTCAAACTGGCAGCCTGAGGGCTGAATGTGTCACATACAGGCCACACTCATCCCAGTTCCACGAACCATAAAACGTTACAATACGTCAGGTGATGGCAATGTGATGCCATGAGTTTGACACCTATGTCCTAGAAGGTTTAGGACTGATTGACCAAACTCTAACCTTGGAGAATGTAATCTGATATTCAATCCTCTTCCAAGCCAATTCTTTAAAAAGCTGACTTTTTAAAATCCCCCAAAGGGATATAATGGGAAATGTGAGAAAAATTCCTAGATCTAAGTATATAGGGCTAATCTAATAGTTTCATAAAATGTGTTCCAATTCTAGATAAATTGAATTTATTTTTTCCCATTGCTTCCATGGATAAACGTGTTCAGTGTTTGGTTAGTTTAGCAGAAAACATAAGTAGGATACTGTTTCTATCTACTTGAATAAATCTAGTAGGGTGCTACTTTGCGAGAAACTCTGCTCTTAAAGCACTCTAAGCAAGACAATAGGATTCCTCTGCACAATACTTTTGGGTCCCAACATTTCACTGAAGAAATGTAATATTTAGGTTCTAACTGAAATCAGTACATTTAAATCAGTTTTCAATTGACTTGTGCCTTTATTTTCCACATAGTCAAAATTGATAATTTTCTATTTTTAGAGAAAGGAATTTTAAGTAAATATTTAAAAGAACTCAACCAGATTTACAATGTAAATGGCCTTTGTTTAAATATATTCTCCATGAAATGTGATGTTGCTGCTCATGCATGAATACGCAAACTGATGTTTAAAACAATCTCCTTGATCCAGGCTGACCTCTTCTTCTTTCTACTATTTTTAAAGTGGCTCTTTTCAACACAAACTAAAAAAAACCCCACAGCCATAGAAAAACTTGAGCTTCCAGGTTCTTATTTTTAAAACTAAAGTTTCTATTTTAAAAACATAAACTATGTCTTTATAAGAATGGCATCAATTTAAATACGTTGATTCAGTTTTCAATACAATAATGAATTCCTTGGGTTATATTTTAGTCAGATCAGCCAAATGTATAAAATGGAAAATTATTTTACATTCTGGTATTAATCATAATTTTCCTTATTTTGTGAGCTTGTACTAATGTTGTTTTGGCCAATATTCTGCCTTTCCTATGGATATATGAAGTAGCTTTTTAAGGATCTTTGCCCAATACAATCTTTATTGGCTATTTCTAGGCCTGCTACCTCAATTTATTATGCCTAGGATTATTAAGCATCTAATAAAATGATAAAAGCATGGACATGGGCTCAGGAGCAAACTTAATAGCAGTCCTGGGCCTTTCCTTAAGGATCTGGCAGGCAGTCTGGCCAAGGTCTTAGTTGCAGTTTGAAATATGCCGGTAGCAGACGCTTTGAACCACAGTGCCCCAATATGGTCTCTCCCTTGCACTGATCTCATGGTGCCTCTTGGTTTCCAAGGAACTCAGGAAACAAAGTGCTGAAAGACATGTTTAAAGAGTTGTTCGAAAAAGACAAAGAGCAAAGTTGATTGAACATGGGAAAGAGCCGATATTTGGGATTAAATTGTGCCTATAAGAGCAGCAAAGCATCATTATTCCTCTGCTGGGTCTGCTAATAGCCATCTAGCAGCCTATTCAGGATGATTCATTCTTTGCTTGAAAGGAACGAGCCCCAGGAATATACCAAGGGATGTTGCAAAACATACTTCTAGTTATCTGATGTATAAAGTCATTCAGATCTGCTTGGAGTTGAATATTGACTAAGCAACTTTAGTTGAAGTGCTTGGGGCAGTGTCTTATTGTTTATCTGGAATGAGTTTGATCTTGTGATTCCTGATTAAGTGGACCAAGTCTTTCAGATGATCAGCCACCAGTTTATTAGATCTATGACTCTACCGGGTTGTTGATGCTGCCCTAGGCTAGAAGTAGCATGTGACCTGACTCCATACAGTGGTGTCAGACTCCTTGAAGAAGTGTTCCTCCAGTCTTAAAAGAAATAGTGGAGTATTCCCATCACAAGAGGGCCATCATCAAATCCAAAGTTTTTCATTCAGTTTTCAAGGGAAGACCACTGAAAAGATGATAGTGGAACAACTTCAGAAGAATCTTGATGGAACAGATTATCTGAACCTGTTTCAGTCATCTTTCAGAACAGGATAGAGCACAGAAAATGCAATGATTGCACTTGTTGATGACTTTTGGAAGGGCCAGGATGGAAACAGTGCACTGAATATCCAGATGCTTCTTCATTGCTCAGCCATGGTCAGTAAATAATAGAATCCTTCTGGAACGTCTGTGGAGAGTGTGTAATAGTTGAAACACTGTGTTATTGTGGCCTCCTCCTTTCTCAATAATCAATTCCAATCAGTGCTGAAAAGGAGAGAAGTCAAGCCCACAGACCTTCACTTGCAGTGGACCACAGGGCTCCAAATTTTCACATCTTCTGTTTAACAACTACCTAATGTCACTGGATGAGATCATCCATTGGATTGGAGTTTGGTATCATCTTTGTACAATTCATACCCAGTTGTACATTTCAACCTCAGTTGTCCAAGTGATGATGTCCAAATTCTGATTCAGTGTTTTGAGGCTGTGTGGATCTATATGGGGAGATACGGACTCACATTCAATCCTGAGTAGCTGTGGGTATTTGGATTTTTTGATCCTGGGGATTTTTCATCTTTAGTCTTTAATGGACTAGTACTTTCTAACTCAAGACTGGTGCACAATCTGGAAATCTTGAATTCACCGCTGCTGTTGAAAGGATGTATGGCAGATGTAACAAAGAGTTATAGATTCATCTAGGTGGCTTGTTGCACCCATCCTTGGATTGGGAAGCCATTTTGAGAAAAACCTTTTTTTTAAAAAAATATAGAAATACTATACATTTCTACCTTTTGTTTTTGAGTAAACACACTATTCCAAAAACCTTTAAAAAACAGAGCAGGAAATATTTCTTACCCTATTTTTTTTCTGAAAGTAAAAATGTTTGTAATTCTGAAAATCTTTATTTCAAAAATATTTCAAGTTTATCCTTAGGGCTGTACGTATAAAATGAAACTTAACAATTGCTTTCAGCCTTCATCAGAGTTTTTAATTGTGAGATTTTCATATTGCCAGTTTAGAATATCTAGGAAGTGTACAAGTAAGTGAAAAATGTGTTTGTATGTGCTAACAGAGTATACACATGTTCAGAGATATTCGTGTCTAGGCAGATTATTTTAGACATCACATCCTAAGCTTGCTTGGTTGTTGTTTTTTTAAATACAGTTATTTAGAAAGAACTTCCTTCACCAATCTATTTTCTTCAACTTTCAAATTCTCTGTGGTCACTTTATGGGCTGGGTCAGGAAACAATTTTGCAATCATTTATATGGTTAGGAGTCATTTATGAGTCAACAGTTTTCTTGCATATTAAGAAAGATCCTTTCAGCTATTTCCATAATCTATAGCCATTAAATTGTTTTTATGAATGTGTATTTGTTATCATAAATATATTATTCCCCCACCTATACTCACTATACAAGATTAGAAGAGAAACTGTTTTTCAAATTCTTTTTCTTGATGATTTGTTTCTATTTCTATAAAAAAGTGTACATAAAGAAAGACTTAGTATAGATTGATATTTTAATTAATACTATCTCTTCTGCTAATAAACATTTGGGCAGAGAATGTGGAAACACGTCTAATATTTTTATGGACAAAAACTGAGAATCAGGATAAAATATAGATTTTATTCTTTTTCCTGCTACTGTAAATATTTGAGGCTTCATTTTATCTGATCTTATATCTTTTACAATATATGTTTTTTGTTACACTTTTAACTATATTTTCATATTTTTTTAAATAACATTTTTATATCAAGAAACTGCAAACTGTCTCAAGAACAGGATAGGCACTAGAAACATATGGTAGAATTTTCTCTCCTATAAATAAAATATTTGTGTTGGCTATATCGGATATAGTCTGCTGAAAACTGTACAGCATCTCCACTTGTATTATATTTATGTTTTAAAATTTATATCATTTTAGAAGACACATAACTATGAAGTCTTAAACAGAGGAACATATAGCTCTTATTTTATTGGATTATAATTGCCATCATATGTCACCATTGGCCATGCTGATTTGGACTGGTGGACAAATTCAGTAACATGATATATAATGCATATATATATATATATATATATATATATATATATATATATATATATATATATATATATATATATATATATATATATATATATATATATATATATATATATAAGCCAAGTACCACTCACTCATTACAAAATCTCCAGAACTGTAAAGAATACAAACTTGAAATTTGGCACATGTGTTAATCTTGACTTCTAAGTGCTCGCTAAGAAAGGATTTTTCAAAATGACCATCAGATCATTAGTATTTCTTATACTGTAATTAACACGCTCTGATGCTAATGAGTTCTATTCTCCCTCCCCACCTGAAAAGAACTATGTTCCAACTGCCAGTTGCCTTACATTCCATTACCTCAGTTCAAACTGGCAGACGTTCCACTTCTTCACTCATGAGCAGCCAGGAGCTCCTTACTGTACTAAACATCGGTACCTCACCAAAATGTCTACGCCTTCCACCTATGGAATTGCTTCTGGATTCACTGGCAACCACTGATCCAAAGGATTGTGAACAAATTTGTCCTGTATAGTTTCATCGTGAAGCACGGATATCCAGCTAATATACTATATAACATCATGTAATATCATATATTGCTCATCTCAGCCCCCAGAAGAATTACAAATTTAGATGTTATGAAGTCCAATTGCTTGCTTGTAAAAATTATTCTATCCTCCTTGTTGTCTGTTTTTAAAGCCAAATCATTGGGATTTTTTTTGGGGGGGTGGGGTGAGATAATCTGGAACACAACTCATATAATGTTACTTTCAATCAGTCACACCTTTATTTATTTTATTGGTCATAGACCAGCATAAAATAACATTAAAGTTCTCTTTTCTTTGAAGTAAATCCTACAATTTGCAATGTGTCCACAATAAATATATTAGGAGGTATAGTCAAAAGCTTATGTAACAATCTGTTTATTTTTAAAAAGTGGTGCAGCCATTTTTTTTGCAATTCAACCCACAAAAATGGTTGAACACAAAAACATGTATCCAATTTTAATGCATCACAGCCACTTTATCAGATAAACATAATATAGATGTGAATAAGGAGTATTACATAACAAATATTTATTCATGGGAGGGGAAATAGGAAAAAGGGTGACATTAAAACAAGTTATTTAATAATAGATTTCTTAGGCATTAAGGCCAAACTCTGTTTTTGCTATAACAGACTAATTTGGAAACTCAGGCAGTAAGAATTTTACAGTATATCCAAACATCTTGTCTGTTGTTATCACATGAATAGCATTAAATTTGGAATACTCAATTATATTTCAGAGATCAGCCGAGCACGCTGCTACAAATTAAAAAGATTAGCTCACTGGATCATAAACCATTGTAATGATGACTGAAATTAGCATTTATGATTTAATGCACCAGCTATGTTTAAGAAAAATATCTAAAGTATGTTCTAAAATGGGGTTCTCTATTAATGAGCAAAGAGAATTCCAATAGCTATAGCTGTCTTATATACTACTTTACAACCCTCTCTAAACACTTTACAGAGTCTACATATAGCCCCCAACAATCTGGCTCCTCATTTTACTGATCTCAAAAAACCACGTTTGCAGATAATACACTTAGGTTTAGGGTTACAGACAGTAGTTGGATTCAAACCAGTAGTGGTTCGCTGCCCGAATGATTTCTTCCAACAACCAGTTCACCAAACTGCTCAGAAAGTTAACAATTGGTTCTCCTGAAGTTGTGCGAACTGGCTGAATCCCACCACTGGTTATAGATCCATGAATTCAGGGACCAAAATGGACATTGCCAATGGATTGAGCGCTCATGTGTATGGTTAGGATCATATATACTTTTCAAGCATGCCTTATCTACATTTCCTGGGAAAATTCATGGGAAAATCCCATTCGCGGAAAATCCACTTAGGGCCTATGTGTTGCATTTTCCTATGCATTCTCCTAGGAAATGTAGATAAAGCATGCTTGAAAAGTATATATGATCCTAATCATACCCATGAGCTCCAAATTCATTGGCAATGTCCATTTTAGTCCCTGAATTCATGGAGACCTAAACCTAACACTAGGTGGATTTTACTAAATATGATTTACCCATCTATAACAGCCGTAGTGGCACAGTGCCCTTCAGGGCTAACTCACTGCTCACTCCAGGAGTTCAATTCTGACCAGCTCAAGGTTGACTCAGCCTTCCATCCTTTTGAGGTTGGTAAAATGAAGACCCAGATTGTTGAGGGCAATATGCTGTATAGAGAGGGCTGTAAAGCACTGTGAAGCGGTATATAAGTGCTATTGCTATTTTACTAGGGCAGGCTGGAGAAACATGACCCTCCTAACCATACTGATGGGCTCTGAATTCATTGGCAATGTCCATTTTGTTCTGCAAATTCATGCAGACCTAATACTAACCCTAAGTGGATTTTATCTGAATACAATTTTTCCATGCATTTTTCTAGGAAACGTCGATAAGGTAGGCTCCAAAATGCACCCTCATAACCATAATGATGGGTTTTGAATTCATTGGAAATGGCCATTTTGTTGTCTGAATTCATGGAGACCTAACCCTAAGTGGATTTATTGCCAAAGGGAATTTCCCATGTATTTTTTTAGGAAATGTCCTTTTTTCTCTACAAATTCATGGAGATCTCAATCTAAGGAGATTACCAATAGATTTTGAGCAATGGATTTTGAGGTTAGGAGGGTGCATACTATTCGAGCCTGCCTTTTGTACATTTGCTAGTAAAATACATGGGAAAATCCTAAAATGGCCTTACAGCTAGGATTGGGTCTCAATATATTTGCAGACCAAAATGGACATTGCCAGTGGATTCAGAGACCATCGGTATGGTTAGGTGGATGCATGCTTTTCCAACCTTCATCATCTATGTTTCCTAGTAAAATACACTGGAAATCCTATTTGGGTAAAATCCATCTATGGTTAGGGTTAGTTGTTCATGAATTCACACAGCAAAATGGACATTGCTAATGGATTTGGAGCTCATGGGTATGGATAGGAGCATATATACTTTTAGAGCCTGTGTTATCTATATTTCCTAGTAAAATATAGGGGAAATTCCCATTGACTAAATCCACGTAGGTTTAGTGTTAGGTCTCCATGAATTCAGAGAGAAAAATGGACATCGTCAATGGATTAGGAGCATATGGGTATGGTTAGGAGGATGGGTAGTTTTTGAGGTTGCCTTATCTAGTTTCCTGCGAAAATACATGGAAAATCCCATTAGTGGAAAATCCACTTAGAGTTAGGGTTAAGTCTCCATGAATTTGGAGAGAAAAATGGACATCAGCAATGGATTTAAAGCCCCTGGCTATGGTTAGAAGCATTCATACTTGGCACTAGTGTAGTGATAGCTTCTTTTATACTTTATGTCTAGAAATAAATTGTAGCAAGTATTTTAAAAAATTCAAGTTGGTATTTTAAATATATTCCTTTAATATAAAAGTTATAATACAGAAGTTGTCTATAATTTACCCTACCAACATACTGACTAATTCTTCTAAGTGGGGTAAAGTTTGTGAATAGTTTTCAAAACAGTTATAGACAGATGTTAAAGTTGTCCAAAGAAGATATAAATAAAACCCTTTCAGTTGATGCCATGTTTCCAGAGTTACTTTTATGCTATGATATGCTCATCTCTATTTTTTAATTACTGAAAACAATGAAATGTTAATTCTTTTTTATAATTATATTATAAATTATATAAATATACGTTATATAATTATTTGAGTTTCCATGAATTTATCAATTCCCATCTTTTGCTTCTAAGTAAAATATACAATGGCCCAGTAACTGATCCATTTTAATTATTCAAGTTCTACATTCCTCTTCTTTAAGACTTCAGGTAATTCTAGATTTATGACCATTCATTCAGAGTAAAAATGAATGATGATTATAACCGGTCCTCAGAGTTTTGGTTGTTCCAGCACCCTCATGCTTGTGAGCTGCCTGGGATTTGCAAATTCTTGCTGGCTTCCCACTGATTGACTTGGTTGTGAAAGGTGGCAGGAGGTTGCTTTGCCTAGTGACTATAGGATATGGTTAACAATGGTAACCAAGACTGCAGGGATTGCCATTGATAAATAATGTGTCAACTTCAAAACGGATTGGGCTTGTCGCAGCCATTTTCTCCATTTCTCAGCTTGAAATACTTTACCGGGAGAAGCCTTTGCGGGCTTTCGAATGTCAGACCAGACATCAACAAATTACTACCTCGTGGTAACCAAGGACATCCTAACATGTGCTGGCCAGAGACTGGAAGAGGTTACCAAGGAGATGCCAGGACACCTAATTGGACAATGTGATCTATGACAAGGAGGAAGGGAGATGCCTAACCTTTAATTATATTGAAAGGGTGGGAATAACCAGAGCTGGTTTGTTTTTCAACTGTGTTGAAATGATGTACTCAATAAAGCAATTCTTTGAGAAAGCTAAAAGTTTCAGAGGTGCTGAATTGACTGGGTTCATTACTTGGAACCTTGACACAATGCTGTATAGGGTTTCCTGCCTAGGCAGGGGGTTGTACTAGAAAACCTCCAAGGTCCCTTCCAACTCTGCTATTGTATTGTATTGTATTGTATTGTATTGTATTGTATTGTATTGTATTGTATTGTATTGTATTGTAGTGCTTTGGTGATGGTAAGTCCAGTCCCAATTGCTGTCATAAGTTGAAGACTGACTATGCAGTATTTCTACTCTGATGTCTCCATGTTTACTAATCTTCTTTTCTGGGATAGGCTGATGGAGTCTAATTGAGAAAAAGTAACTTTTTTTTCAGCTTATCAATAACAGTGATCAAGAGGACAAGAAATCAGATGCCTAGCTTGGTTAGTTGAAAATAATATGCAAATGAATATGCTGAAAGTGAAATTATATGCAACACTGTTTGTTAAATAAAAGTGAAAAACAAAATCTAAAATGGCATTATACACTGAGTTTTTAAATCAAATTCTGAAAACACACAGAAGGCCCCAGTAATTGCAAACCAAAAGTCAACATGTTAACATCAGGATAATTATATAACAATTTAGACACCTTAAATCAGTGATGGCGAACCTATGGCACGCATGCCCAAAGTGGCACATGGAACCATGTCACTTGGCACACGCAGCATTAGATTTAGGTTAGGTTTATTAGATTTATATGCCGCCCTTCTCCAAAGGACTCATGGCGGCGTACAACGTTAAAAGAAACACATAAAAGTTTTAAAAAAATTAAATAGAATATCCCAAACCCAATTAAAATTGGCAATGACATTTTTTAAAAAAAAACTGAATTAAAATTAACAGTGATCAATAATTTATTTTGTTTTGTTCAGGCCAGGCTGGCTTGCTGGAAAAGCCAACTTTTTAGGGTGCATCGTAAGGACCGGAGGTCAGGGATTATACGAAGCTCCGGGGGCAGCTCATTCCAGAGGGAAGGCGCTCCCACAGAGAAGGCTCTCCCCCTGGGGTCACTAGCCGACACTGTCTGGCCAACGGCACCCTGAGGAGGCCAACTCTGTGGGATCGCACTGGACGATGGGAGGCTACCGGTGGCAGTAGGTGTTCTCGCAGGTACCCTGGGCCTAAGCCATGGAGCGCTTTAAAGGTCATAATTAGTACCTTGAATTGCATCCGGAAGACAACTGGCAACCAGTGCAGGCCGCCTAAAAGGGGTGTAACATGGGAGCACCTAGGTGCCCCCATAACAACCTGCACAGCCGCATTCTGGACCAGCTGAAGCTTCTGGGTGCTCTTCAAGGGCAGCCCCATGTAGAGAGCATTACAGTAGTCCAGGCGAGAAAGGACGAGAGCATGAATGACTGTACAGAGCATCCCAATCCAGGAAGGGGCACAGCTGATGTACCAGGCGAACCTGGTAAAAGGCCCCCCCTGGTCATGGCCGTCAGGTGTTCTTCTAAACTAAGCTGCATATCCAGGAGGACGTCCAGATTGTGTGCCCTCTCTGAGGGGGCCAAAATTTCTCCCCCTATCATCAAAGATGGAACAAGATGCACAAATCGGGATGACGGAAACCACAGCCACTCCGTGTTGGAGGGATTGAGCTTGAGCCTGTTCCTCCCCATCCAGATCCGCACAGCCTCCAGGCATCGGGACATCACGTCAAGGGCATTGTTTGGGTGATTTGGGGTAGAGATGAAAAGTTGGGTATCATCAGCATATTGATGATACTGTACCCCAAAACCATGGATGATCTCACCCAGTGGTTTCATATATATGTTGAACAGGAGGGGTGAGAGAACCGACCCCTGGGGCACCCCACAAGTGACGCGCCTCGGGGTCGATCCCTGCCCTCCAGTCAACACAAACTGCGACCGATCCGACAGGTAGGAGAAGAACCACCGTAAAATGGTGCCCCCACTCCAACCCCTCGAGTCGTCGCAGTAGGATACCATGGTTGATGGTATCAAAAGCCGCTGAGAGGTCTAATAGGATCAGGACAGAGGAGCAGCCCCTGCCCCGGGCCCGCCAGAGATCATTGACCAATGCGACCAATGCCGTCTCTGTACTGTATCCGGGCCTGAAACCCGACTGAAACGGATCCAGGTAGACAGCTTCATCCAGGGACTGGGGAAGCTGACATGCTACTGCATTCTCAACAACCTTCGCTACAAAGCGAAGGTTGGAGACCGGACGATAGTTGGCTAAAGAAGCAGGGTCCAGGGAAGGCTTCTTAAGGAGGGGCCTCACCACCGCCTCCTTCAAGGTGGTGGGAAAGAACCCCTCTCTCAATGAAGCGTTGGTAATCGCCTGGAGCCAGCTTCGTGTCACCTCCTGGGAAGCCGAGACTAACCAAGAGGGACACGGGTCCAGCACACAAGTGGCAGCACTGAGTCTCCCCATAATCCTGTCCATGCCCTCAGGGTTCACAGGATCAAACTCATCCCAGATAGTCTCCACAAGATTCATCCCCATCGACTCGCCTGAGTTTACCCAGTCAGAGTCCAAGCCTGTCCGGATCTGAGCGATTTTATCCTGCAGATACTGAACAAATTCTTCAGTCCTACCCTGCAAGGGGTCTTTCCCAGCTCCTTGGTTAAGTAAGGAGTGGGTCACCCTAAACAGGGCGGCTGGGCAGTTATCTGCGGATGCGATAAAAGTGGAAAAATGTTGCCATTTTGCCGCTTTTATCGCCACTAAGTAGGATTGAATAGGAATTCTTACTAGTGTTCCATCAGATTCGGACCGGCTGGTCCTCCAACCACTCTCTAGGGGTCTTTTTCAGTGTTTCATCTCTTAGAGCTCCTCGGTAAACCAGAGAACTACCCAGGATCGACACTGGGTCAGAGGTCGCAAAGGCACAACACGATCCAAAGCCCCAGTGGCCGCCCTATCCCAGGCTTCCACAAGGGCTTTGGTCGAGTTGTGAGCAAGGGATTCAGGAAAAGTCCCAAGCTCCATCAGGAACCTTTCAGGATCCATTAGGCATCTGGGGCGGAACCATCTAGTCGGTTCTGCCTCCCTGCCATGAGGGGTAGCAGTATGGAAGTCAAGCCTAATGAGGAAATGATCCGACTATGACAAGGGTTGGATAGAAATATCCCCTAAATCTAGATCATTCATCCACTGCCCAGAGACAAAAATCAGGTCAAGTGTGTATCCCCCATTATGGGTGGGGTCTTGAATTAACTGAGTTAGGTCCTTAGCTGTCATGGAAGCCATGAACTCCCGAGCTGACTCAGATGTCTCGCCACGGAAGGCAGATTGAAATCCCCCAGGATGATAAGCCGGGGAAATCAACCGCCCATCCAGCTAGGACATGTAGCAGCTCCCGCAGGGCCGATAAAACGTAGCAGGGAGACAGGTACGTAACAAAAGTCCCACCTGAACTCCAAGGCCCCATTTCACAAAAGGGGACTCACACCCACCTATCTGAGGCACAGTGACCTCCTGAGGTCTGAGACTTTCCCTAATAACCACCGCCACCCCCCCCCCCCCCACCCCTGCCCTGGGCTCTCGGCTGGTGAAACGCCCGGAAGCCTGGTGGGCATAATTCACTAAGGGGAACACCCCCCTCATGGCCCAACCAGGTCTCCGTAATGCACGCCAGGTCCGCTCTACCCTCTTGTATGAGGTTGTAAATGAGAGGAGCCTTATGTACCACGGACCTGGCGTTAAGCGACACCAGCTGGAGACCAGATTCCTGTAATCCCGAGCACCCAGGGGTGTGAGAAGGGTGATGAGGGTCGGAAGGCGCGATCGCTCTTAAACAGCGGACCCGCGTCCCCCTGAACATAATTTGGCCCTCGGCCCCCACCATATCTGCCTCTCCCACAAACAGTAGAGATGGTGAACCCCCCAATGGAATGGCTTAATGTCTCCCCCGGAATCCCAACCCTTCCCAGCACTCCCGACCCGCGCCCATTAGTTAGCTCTGTCCTGTGCCCTGGCAGACTCCCCCCCAAGCCTGTCTGAGCAATCCGTATCAACCCCCCCGCCCTCCCCTTAAAATTTGATTAAAAAACCCCTGTAAAAAACCCCTAAGAAGTCTCTTCTTCGCATGCCACCTCTTGGGATTCCAAGATCCGTCATTAAGGAAGCGTCTTAATAGGCAAGAAGGCTATTCCTGGGAAAGGGGGAGTTCCCGAAGGGAATAAAGTTCTGTCGCAGTATAGCATAGAGGAGAGTGTGGCATCAACCAAATGGGATGCTATCATGGGGAGATGGAACGAGGAGATGACATGTCCACGGGGAGGGGGAGCCGACAGTGTTCAAGGGGGGTAGCGGGAGGCTGCTGCTGGGCACACCCACGCTGACTGCAGAGATCCCAAGGCAGGCGACCTGCCGCCGTTGCCGCTGAGCACACCCACGCCGGCTTCAGAGACCCCAGGCTGGGTGTTCCGATGACCACACCCACGCCAGCTGTGTTCAAGAGGGGTAGCGGGAAGCTAGTGCTGAGCCCATCCACGTCGGCTGCAGAGATCCCAAGCCCGGCGACCCGCTGCCGCTGCTGACCGCACCCACATCGGCAGCCACTGACGCTCTTCATTCTCCTCTCACCGCTAGCCGCCCCCTTTCACTCACGATGTTCTGGCTATGAAGCAGTAAATCGCAGGGTGTCCCCGAAGTCCCAGGAAGTTCTCATAGCTAGACCTGGAACCAACGATGGAATAGGGTACCCCTGCAAGCCCCCGAGAAGGACAATCATCTCCCCGAAGCTCTCCTCAAACACGACAGGACACCATCTTGGGCATGCGCACAGAGACCCTGTATCCTCTTGCCCGTTCCTCTTCAGGATTTCTGGTGAGCATGCGTGGACAACTATCAGCTGCCCTTCATGTGTGCGGCAGTGCTGGAAACTTGAAGAGGTGATCCGTTTTCCAGAGGGAGCATACGCGCCAGCCAGCTGATCGTCACACATGCATATGTGGCAGTAATCAGAAGAGGAACAAGCGACGCTGCGTGTGCCAAAACCCGGAAGTTCATTTTCCAGTGTGCGCATGCCCCCTGAGCAGTTCCTCTTGTGCGCATGTGCATGCTCCCTTTTTGCCACACGGTGCCGAAAAGGTTCGCCATCAGTGCCCTAAATAATTAAGAAAAATGGTAGCAAATACTTAATGCCCCATGTGATAGATGCTGCAAAATAATGATGTGTGATTTAATGATTTCACAGAAAGTTACTCTATGGTATACCCTTGAAATGCTAAATTAGTAAAGAAAGGGAAGGCAACAGAATTTGACTCTTGAACAAAAAACAAAATTTGGATATTGTTCAGGTAACTGGTACATATTATATTTAGTATATGCAAATTTATACTTCACGTGAATAATACAAATTAAATGATTGTGTGACAAGAAGATAGCAACCTTTTATGAGAAAAGTAGTAGGAGATAAATAAGTATTTTATTAATGGAAGTACAGTAGCACTAAAGTAACCTAAAGTTTACCTTAACACTTAAGATGAAATCAAAGGAAATCTCCCAGTCCATGAAAATGAAATTTAGATTTCCATCAGAAAAGGCTAACATACTTTCTGAATATTGTCTTTTCACAGACATATATTAATCATCCAGATTTTTGTAGCCCATACAGTCTACTTCATAACTTTTGCAGAGAGGACCTCCTGATCGATGGCAAGATCTCTCTGGATGAACTTGCCCTAACAAGCAGCATCATTGTGACTGGTTAAGCCACAAACCATTTATCACAAACTTCCAACAAAAGGCCAATAAAAAACAACTTATGATTTACTTTGTTGGTCATTGAGTTGTTATTTTCTCAAAATATATTCACTTAACAACCCATGGTAAATTTTTTCTTGCTCAATTGTCCATCTCGCTAGATTTGAGTTCGTTAAACGTGAATTCCACTTAGGATATGCATAATGAGAAACATCCAGGGTGCTGAAGACACACATCTTTCACTACCACACAAGAAGATTTAACTACAACATTGCCAATCTTTCAAAAAAGTGGCACGGAATAACAGGCGCTGCACAAAGAATCTACTCCAGAGGAGTTAAGCACATCCTCTAATCCAATGCACAGAGAAACTGTCCTTGGACAATTCTGAATTTGCTGCCATGTAGATCCCCGTCTTTTTTGGAATTTGAACGCTGGCAAATCCAGCTTTAACAGATTTATTCGTTTTGATGCTATTGCATAGTTTATATATTACCGTATGTATGTGTGTGTGTATACACACACATATGCGGGCCGTCGCCTAGTATCACCTCAAGATTTCACGTGCGCAGACCGGCCGTTAATTCTCGCGCCCTCCTTGGTGAGGCGTGAGAAAGAGGCAGAAGCGAAACGGGGTCGCGTCTAAGCGTAGAAAGAGGAGGACAGGCCCTCACGCTCATGCGCGCGCTTGCAGCCGCGGTCACAGCCGGCGGTGGTTCTTCCCCGGCGCATGCGCCCTTACCTCCGGTCTGGCTTAGACTATTTGAACAGGAAGGCGGACATATTTGTGAGAGGGCTCCCTCCTTGATTAGCTAGTGTACTGAGGCGGTAGTGACTACCCTGCGGCTTTGTACTTTTTTGCCTTCGCTCATCTCTGCCATTGGAAGGAGCTTGCATTTTTCTCTTTCTCTCTCTTTTCTCCCCCGCCTCCCCACCCCCACTCGAGCGCCACGACGGACTAAGGTGGGGCAGCAGCAGAGCAGCGGAACTCAAGCAAGCTGCACCTACTTCTCCGAGACTTTTGACTCCCCGGTCGGCATCAGGAAAAAAGGGAAGGGAAACGCAGCAACCGGAGAAGCCGCGGAAGAGGAGGGGAGAAAGGGAGCGAGGGAGAGGAAGAAAGCATCTCAACCGTTACGCGGCGGCCGAAGAGAACTCGCGCATCTGGAGAGCAAAGCGGAGGCATCGGCTTGCTTTTCCCGACCCAGAGGTGGGGGGGCTAGCGGGGGCCTCTTGAAGCGGCTCGTCCGCGCTGCCTCCGCCGTGGCTTGAGTACGCAATGAAGCCGTGCGCCGCCTCAGGCCCGAGCCTCGGTGGAGGGAGCAGCTGGATGAAGCTCCGCTGAGAAAGTTTCCTGTTTTTCATGGTAGGCCTCGCGCTTTCCCTCCACCCCTCCTTCCCTTCTTTCAAAGCTGCTGCTCTGCAGCTAATAATACCCAAAGAGAAGCCGGAGGAACCGCTACGCTGATCGGGACAAAATGTGGTTCCTTCGACACAGGGCCTCGGGCTGGAGACCAGAGCGCACCGGCGGGCTAGGGAGCACAGCCTAAGAGACTCGCGGGGGCAACCGAGAACGCGCCTCCCTTCCCGTTTTCGACGTTCGCTTTGCTCGCGCGACGATGTGTAACGGGGGGAGGACAAGGGACAACCCCAGCCAGTCTCCGGCTCTTCTCTGAGAGGGAGAACTCAGGGAGACAAACTCCCCCCAACCCCCTCCCCCCCCCCGGTCCTCCAGATTTGATTTCCTGTGGATTAAGGAGACCCGCCTCTTCAACATTATGTCGACGGGAGAAAGCTTTGAGTCCCGGTTTGAAAAAATCGGGATGATGATAAAAGACCCCAAATCTGAGGTGAATTCGGACTGCTTACTGGTGAGTGGCATTGATTCCTTTTTTGGTTTCTATTAAATGGGAGGGGAAGGCTTCCTTGAGGGTTACCCCCACCCCCTTAAATGCAAGATCTTGGCAAGATCTTTTTATTTCTGGAAGTCTTGCATGTATGATAATGATAGTGATTTGAAGAAGGCTACTAGAAATATTTTGACAAAACCTTTTTATATCAGCACTCAGTCTAGAAGGGGGCAGTTCTGTTTTCTCTAATTAAAATAATTCATTCTTGTAGGCTTATGTTTGGGTCAAGGGACCCACTATAGGGAGTCCTTGATTTATGACAACTATCAGGACTGGAAGTTTCATCACTAAATGATGCAGTTGTGAAGCAAGTTGCATCCAATTTTATGACTTTTTTTTGCTACAGTTGTTTAGTGAATTACCATGGTTGTTAAGTGAATTCACCTTCCCTCATTAACATCGCTTGTCCAAAGCTCCATGAGAAGGTTGCAAATGGTGATCACATGACTCCCAAGATACTGCCAACATGTATATGCTGGTTGCTAAGTGTCCAAATTTTGGTCATGTGACTGCAGGGAGGCAGCAATATTTGTAAGTGCAAGGATTGATCATAAGTCACTTCAAATGAGAAGTACCTGTAATGTGTTATGGAACTCTTTTGAGAATTGGAACTCAGTTCAAATAAGTCAAAGAAATTGAATTACATCAAAGAGGTTAAGATGATTGTGTGAGTCATGTGTTTTCCAACCAATAGAATCCATGTACTATCTGATATTGATATTGCCCTAGAGATTGATGGAGGCTTAATGTGGTATTAACACAAAAAATGTTACTGTTACAAAAATAAGATTTTGTTTGCTTATTAAGACTTATTTACATGACCACATGTACTGATTTAGGGAGTGATACTGTTGTGCTAATATGAGGGATGTGTTCAAACATACTAAACTGAACATTTGGTTAGTTTGTGGCTCAGAAATGAACCTATGTAGTTTGTTTATAGTTCTGTGGTTGTTGATTCAGGCACTTGGTTAAATAAATAAACTATACTTCAGTTAACCATGGAATAGCTTGTTGTGTAAATATAGCTGGGCTGAATCTCGTAGAACATAGATTCCTAACCAATTAAGATAAGTCCAGGTAGCCAATGGTTTAGTATTCTACTAAAGAGACAGATTGAATTGGTGTATGATGCATTGAATTTTAGGTAGCTGAATTAGATCTATATCCTTGTGCATAATTTCATTTTTCATATTAACCCACACGAATAAGTCAATATGGCTTATTTATCCTTCTTTTTCCTCATAATAAAAATGTAACTTTAAAATGTTTGATTACCGGTCTTCAAGAATATTAATGTAGTGTGTACAACATCAGGGTATATAATAGGACCCTTTACAGTATTATACAATACTGTAAAAAAAAAAAAAAAGAAAGCCACATGGCAGTGCAAAGTAAAGAATCAACCATATTTTACCTTTATTTTATTTATAAAGTTTATAAACTTTAATTGTCAAGGAGGAAAAGTATAACTGAAAATAATTAGTGAAGAAGCTTAGTATGAAAAACTAGGCTATTGTTTTAATTGCCTTTCTATCCATATTCTACATTCTAAAAAAATAAACTCCCTTTCCTTAATTTTTATTGTCTTGCCAGTGTAAAGTGATTATATTTTCTTTCTTTTATAGACAGGAGATATCCACCAGTGCAGTAACTGTAGCAGGCTACTGTATATTTGGCATACACACACACACATACACAAACTCTACAGTATTCTAGGTACTTCTGTTATGCATCTGATTTTTATTTATTAAATTGTTTGTATAGTATATGTGTACAAGGGACACGGTGGCTCACTGGCTAAGATGCTGAGCTTGTCGATCAGAAAGGTCAGCAGTTTGGCAGTTCAAATCCCTAGTGCCACGTAACGGAGTGAGCTCCCATTACCGTTGTTTGTCCCAGCTTCTGCTAACCTAGCAATTCGAAAGCATGTAAAAATGCAAGTAGAAAAATAGGAACCACCTTTGGTGGGAAGGTAACAGTGTTCCATACACCTTCGATGTTTAGTCATGCCAGCCACATGACCATGAAGACGTCTTCGGACAGCATTGGCTCTTCGGCTTTGAAACGGAGATGAGCACTGCTCCCTAGACTCGGGAACGACTAGCACATATGTGCGAGGGGAACCTTTACCTTTAGTATATGTGCATTTGTATATACAAAAATCAGGTGCATAACAAGAGTATCTAGAGCACTGTAGTTGATGTATCCCTTTTGCTGCCCTTGAAAGCTGCCTCTCATTTATATATGGAACCAAAATTTCAGCCATTTGTGGGAGAAGGATTAAGGCGTTAAGTGGCCCCTTAATTTAAAGCACCATTTTGCTCCTTAAAATCCCCTAAATCTCCTCCTCAGATGTCTCTCCAGTTTTGCAAAACAGCCATTAACATGTTGCACAAAGCCTGGAAATGTCCTTGAAATGCTAGAAGTTTCTCACTGTTGGGTATAATATTGATATGAGAGCACTGCTTGTGTCACTTGTTCATAGTAAATGCTTTGTGTGTTAGGATGTTGATTGGAGCAGATTCATTTAACTGTTACTGTGTACCTTTTGAATTTACTTCATGGGAATGATATTTTTTTAGCATAGTCATTGATGGTTACACTAAGTCAAGAGTAACTACTAAATGTCTTATTAGTAATAGAGATGTGCATGGCCTGTATGTAGTAAAGTGGGAAGATGCCTGATGTGAATTAGAGTTTTTGCTCAACTAGCTTAGTAGAATTTTTTATGTTTATAATTGGGTTAGGTTCAAGATAGTTATCTTTTGTGTCTAATCTAAAGATTTTAATTTGGGAATAGGGCTGTGTAGCACTTTGGTTTAAAACTTGGAAACTTGATCCAGAGTGTATGAGAGCACAAACATGTTTCTTGTTTACAATTTTAAACTAATATGTGTTCTTTCCCTGGATTTCATGGCTGCTTTGGAGGATAATAATGTGACTCTTTAGCATCTTAGATGCTTTAAGGAGTTGCAAATAACTTTCTTGGGGGTGAATTATCCCTGATGCAGAGACTATACTTTGATATTAAGCTAAATTCTAAATTGGTGGAAAAGTGATAACAGGTCACTTAACACCTGATGCTGCTCTACCCTTGTTTTCCTAGCTCTTTTTCCCCTCCTCCTGACCTTATTGGCTCTTTCATTTTGTATTTTGGAAACAAAAGTCTATGTATAGTCTATAATACATATGGTTGGGTTTCATTTAATGTATACTTTTGATAACCAATATTTTGCCTGCATCATTGTCTAGATAATGGAGTGAATTTATTGTGGTACTGTGAATAACACACAAAGTGAAAATCTCAGCAGAAACTACCTCTATATTTGATTAAGGAAACTCAATTTATCCCTTAGCATATATGTTATTTTTCCTGGCAAGGACCAGATGTAGCACTAATGCTCAGGTAAAGCCTGGCACTTGCTTATAGGTCTCTCCCCCATCTTCTCTCTCCTCCTGTTAATTGCTTTCTCATTTGTACCTATTCTGAAGTTTATATAAACTGCAAATTTTGGATCTTAAGTAGACTAACTTGTGCATGTCTTTCTGATTTATTGTTTCTTGGGGCTTGTTAATGTTATAATTATAAGGAAATATTAGAAAATATTAGAAAAACCATATGAGCATTAAATTCTGATCTTATTAAAATAATAGTAAATTAATTTGACATAGAGCTGCAAGTTGCTTCATCCAAGGAATATAAATATATTTAGTTAAGGAAGATTAGAATATAATTAATTTACACCATAATAAGCAAAGTAAGGATTTATCATTTGAATTGGAAGCACCAGGTAGAAATTCTTATCCAGAAAAATCATGGAGAAAACTATTTTTTTTTAGTTTTTTTAATGCCTAAAGTAAAGAACAACAACATAGAATTCAATTAATAAGGAGCAATACATTTAGATTAGACACCCCATGCAAGCAATAAACATGAGAGATGAACATCTTAGCGAGAGATTTAGCAGAGGGAATCTTGGAGCAAGGGATGAAATGGACCTGTTTGGAGAATAAGTCCGTAACAACCCAGATAACAGTGTGTCCCTGACTCTCAGGAAGTTCGACAATGAAATCCATGGAGATCTCCTTCCACGGGGCCACTGGGCGAGCCACCGCCTGGAGTAACCCCTGGGGCTTACCCGGAGGGCGTTTAGCAGCAGCACAAATGGGACAACTGGCAACATATATCTCAATGTCCTTTTTCAAAAAGGGCCACCAAAATTGCCGCTTGACAAGGTGTAGAGTCTTGACAAATCCAAAGTGCCCAGCCATCCGGGAGTCATGAGCCCGTTGAAGAACAATGGGTCTAATGGATACAGGAACATATAATTTCGCTCCAATCCAGGGCAATTCATCCTTCATAGTGCATTCATCCATGTGCTGTTGGAACCAGTCATCTCCAGTAAGAGCCTTCTTTAGGTTAGAAAGAAAGTCCGGAGTGACCTCCACCTTAGAGGTTGCTTGACGTCTAGTAACAACAGGAGCAGCGAGGCTCTTCGCGGGAATGACAGGTTGGACCACGCTGAGCTTAGAACAGTTGTACTGAGGGAGTCTGGACAAAGCATCAGCCATAAAATCCCCCCCCCCCTGGAATGTATTTCAAGGTAAAATTGAATCTATTGAAATGCTGAGCCCAGCGCATCTGCTTAGGAGAAAGTTTCCTGGGCGTTCTCAAAGCTTCCAAGTTTTTATGGTCAGTCCACACCTCGAAAGGGTGTTTGGCGCCCTCCAGAAAATGGCGCCACATGGACAGAGCCCAGCGAACAGCAAAAGCTTCTTTCTCCCAAATGGCCCAATGTCTCTCTGTCTTGGTTAGTTTGCGAGAGGTGTAAGCGCAGGGTTGTAATTTACCTTGGCTATTAGCTTGAAGTAGTACAGCTCCCACAGCCACATTACTGGCGTCAGCTTGGACTACAGAAGGTTCGTCCATTTCCGGGTGTTTTAGAACTGGTTCCTCTGCAAAAAGGCGCTTTAACTTCTTGAAAGCAGCTTGACAGTCCATAGTCCAATCCAGCAGCTTGCTAGATTTGGGTATGGCCCCTCCCTTAGATTTAAGGAGGTTAGTTATTGGGAGAGCTATTTTAGCAAAGGAGGGAATAAATTGACGATAAAAATTAGCAAAGCCCCAAAACTTCTGCAATTGCTTACGTGTACGAGGGGCCTCCCACTCGGTGACCGCCTTGACCTTAGCGGGGTCCATTTCAATACCCCTGTGGGAGATGCGATAGCATCTCTCCTTCTCCTGATGGAATTCGCACTTGGATAATTTGGAGTAGAGTTCAGCCACCCGGAGTTTTTTCAGCACTGTGCGAACAAGCCTCACGTGTTCTTCACGTGTTTCCGTGTAAATAAGGATATCGTCTAAATAGACCATTACGCCTTTGTAAAGATGGTCATGTAAAACCTCATTAATCAGCTGCATGAAAACTGCTGGCGCCTCCTGCAGGCCAAATGGCATTACTCAAAATTGGAAACAACCAAGGGGGCAGTTGAAAGCAGTTTTCCATTCGCCCCCCTCTTTAATTCTGACTCTATAGTACGCGTCTCTTAAGTCCAACTTAGTGAAAATACAACCCTTCACCAGTTGGGTCAGCATGTCCTTCATCAGTGGTAATGGGTACAGGTTCTGAGCTGAGATGCAGTTCAAGTTTTTGAAATTCACACATAATCTGAGGGAGCCATCTTTCTTTTCTCTGAACAATACTGGCGCTGCTACCTTGGGTCTTGCTGGCTCAATGAAACCCCTCTCCAAGTTTTTATCAATGAACTTCCTCATTTTCTCCATCTCTCTAGGGGACATTGAATATATTTGGGGCTTTGGAAGCTTTACTCCAGGTAAAATATCAATGGTGCAATCTGTGGGTCTGTGAGGGGGCAATTTATCAGAAGATTTCTCACTAAAAACATCCTTGAGGTCCCAATATTCCTTTGGAATTCTCTCCTCCCCCTCAATTCTCTCCTGCCCCCTGGCTGCCAGTGTGGGGGTAGTAGTCTCAGAGCCTGGAGTTTCAACTTTCGCCTCAGGGGGTGTGGTTGTTCGAATCCGTAACCAACCCTCTCTCCAGTTAATGCGTGGGTTCCATCTACGGAGCCAGGGGAGTCCCAGGATAAGGGGCCGGTCCTTCCCAGCCGCCACAATAAAAGTTATTAATTCCTGGTGGGTACCCATCCACATCTCGATGGGTTCAGTGGAAAAATGAGCACGGCCGCCTCCCGCAATAGAACCATCAATTTGGTAAAAAGCAATAGGCACTTTTAAAATCTTTAATTTTAAGCCCAGTTTCTCCACCATCTCAGGGCTTATCATGCAATGGGAACACCCAGAGTCTAATAGAGCTAAAAGCTTCTCTATTGCGCCAGAAGAGGGCACTCTAAGCTCAATTGGGATGAGCATAGGGCCAGATCGGGAACTTACCCAGCGCTGAGAATTCTCATCATCAGATTCGTCAGATGAGCTGGGGCTTCCATCTCCCTCCTCCTCTGGCTCGAAGCGTCAAGAAACATTCTCAGCAGCGAAGGCAGCCTCCCTCCTCTTGCTTGGCGTCTTCTCCAGTTTCCCCTCCCTCCGGGGGGTGGAGGGGGTTGAGTCAGTTTGACGCGGCAATTCATAGCACGATGCCCCTCCTTTCCACAGTGGAAACAAGCGAAAGGCTTGGCTTTGCCCGCAAAAGTTCCCCTGCCTTCACTCCTTGGGCGGGGGGGTTTAGGAGGTGCTGGGGGGGATTTCTCAACTTCTCCCTCTCTCATGCAACGCAGTCTGACTAAATCCAATTCCACATCTGCTGCGTTTTCATACCAAGTTTCTAAACGACGGGGAAGGCGTCTTTATGCATTGCTGGTAAACATCTTTATCCAAGCTGTCAGCGAATTGATCCAGCAAGGCCTCTTCCGACCACCCCCTCATATAGGCTGACAATTCCTGAAATTCCTGCACATAGTCAGGCACAGTTTTCTTTCCCTGTTTAAGGGCCGTAAATTTCAGCCTAGCGCGACACTCGGTCAAAGGGTCGTCGAACCTTCTTCTCATGGCTGCCATAAAATCATCAAAATTCCTCAGGAGAGGGGAATTGCATTTATGTAGCCCGACCATCCAGTCGGCTGCTTTCTTCTCCAAGGTCATCAACACCATTCTCACTTTAGTTTCATCTGTCTCTAAATCAGGCCCATATATTTCCATATAATTCCAGACCTGAATAATAAACAACCCGAGGCCTCTGGGGTCTCCATCATATTTTACACTTAAGGGTGGGAGCTTAGCCATCTGGCGTCGCCTGAGGCCCCTCCTGCTCTTGGAATGTCTCTAGCCACAGGGGGGGAGGCTGGTTCTGGGTTTTCTTGTGCTCACCCCCCTTTGATCCCTCCAGTTTCCCTTAAGCTATGCATTGAGTACCTTTTCTCCAGCTCTTCTGTTGGCTCCCTTTCCACAGCTCTCTTTTGAATTCGACGTTCACTCTATGCCTCTTCGAGGAGCCTCATGGCGTGGGAGATTTTGTAGTCTTCTTCTCCAGTGCCACTCCAGTCAGCTGCTGGTTTTTTCTTTGGCCTCCTTCTCGTGACTCCAGCTTGTAATTCCTCAGGTTCCTCTTTCTGTCCCACACCCCAAGTCCATCTGAGACGGATGGCAGGTTCTTCCACTCTCAGTTCGGCCAGTCTTTCTGTTAGAGATGGTCCCGCCGCTGCCCCCACTTCTTCCTCCTGGTCGCTTTCATGCAAAGACATTTTCTTTTCTTCTTGTGAGGGCACCCCCCTCGGAAGTTGTTCGCTCCGGGATGGGTGCGATTGAGATTCAGCTTATTGTCAGCTGCGACTTCATTTAATAATCAGGAAAGAAACCACTCAACTCCATTTGTTTGAAATCAAGTGTACTTTTACTAATTATAAACGAACAGTAGCAAACCTAAGCTGAATCTGGTTAATTAGGCGCAAAAGCAAAGAATATCATGTATAATTCAATCCCCTCCCCTTGGCACCCCAGTCCATAGTCCAATTATAATGCACCCAACTGTCAGGGGGGAGTTAACTTCAAAAGACAGCACCAGGATGGAATGCTGGACAGTTAACCTTGGCGGGAAACTCCCTTCCTCCACATGCGCAGTAAGATGGTCAGGTCAGCGTCTAGAATCTTCCTCCAGCACATCATGATTCCCCTCTCAAATACCATGCCCCCCTCCCCGTTACAATGGCAGCTGAAGCAGCAGCAAAGCAGAGGCTGACACGTGTGCTGGGCCGTGCCAGACCTCGGAATGGGCACCTCCTCAGACCCCTGCACCAAATCTCCCACACACCCCATCGGGCCTTCCTTTGGCCCTGGGGAATTTCCAATCCCTCATGTGTCCAATGCAGGAGGAGAAGTAACAGGCCCCTGTAGGCCCCACTGGGACCTGGACCTGCTGGTTCTGGATCAGGAGGAAGCTCGTAGTGGAGCCTCCCGAACAGCTGCAGAACGAAGCAAAGGCCTCGCGCATGTGGCGGCAGCCAAAATGGCCGCCAGAGCTCTGTACGGAGGCAAGAGAGCACTAAATGGCAAAAATGCGGCTTTCCCGGCTTCCAGCAGCCTACGCCGCTCCAAATAGTGACAGGGGGAGCCCCGCGGCACACAGGCATGCACTCCTCACCCCCAAACCTCTCTCGCTGCGAAAATCAAATTGGAGCCACGCAGCAGCCGCCTAGAGCGATCGGCGGCTCCGCGGTCAGCTGGTGCATGCTACGACAGCGCCAAATTCACCAAGGGCTGACTGCAGGGCTTATCCCCGAATGGAGCTGCCCTCCGTGAAGCTGCACCTGGAGCTGGCACCCCCACAATCCCGGGGATAGGGCTGAGGCTCTGGGCCCGTGGGGGGGATGCTAGATGCCCCACAGGGCCTTTCCCAACTGCCCGAGGCAGAGAACTGTCCCTGGGGGCCGCAGCTGCTAATTTAGAATTTAACAAATTTAAATTGTCCAATTAAACCAAATAAAAGGCTAGATTGTAACAAAATTAATCCTACCTATAACCAATTCTCAACAGTGCTTGGACCAAGGAGACTGAGAGGAAACTGGGCCAGGATTGGAAGGCACCAGTATTTAAGAGTTTGCTCTCAGTCTTTGGACCAATCAGTCTTTGAGAATACCCACACGTGATCACTCCCTCCCTTCCTCTGGAAAATGAGACATGGTGTGGTGAAAAGTGCTTTTTTCCTAAAGTTTCTATCAAATGTTATTGTATAAATATTGTGAGATTTTTTTAATGCACTTAAGTTGATGAAGAGTCCTTTAACTATAAGGAAGCTAAATATAATTTTACCTGTAAGAAATAGTGCTTGAAAATGTTACTTGTAACACAGAATATATTTTTGGTTACCATTTTATGAACAACTTAAGCCCAAGTTTTCATAAGTATCAAATGAAGTTGAAGTAAAAAACATCTCTTTGTAGGCTATAACATACATATCATAGAAGATGGGTACAATGGAGAATTGGTTTTATTTGACATACTAATGATAGTAACAGTAATTTAATAGTAACAGTAAAAATAGCATAGTAACCCTTTATTATTATTATTTTTTATGTAGGGTTTTTTTGTAGATAAAAAAAGATTTTCAAACATACAATCCCAAGCACCTGAATTTATTTTGTTTCTCCAAAATTATTTGCAATTTATTCAAAGAATATTTGTGATATAAACTAACAAGATTTCTCTAAGTTATAAAGTAGATCATAAAACCAACTTAAAATACCTGAGGAATACAGGTATATACACCTTCACCAAATGAAGAACTTGAAGAAAGGCTTCATCTTCACAGGTGATAAGGAAGAGTTTGCACTCCTTTGGATATAGGTAGTCCTTGACTTACGACCACAATTAAACCCAAAATTTCATTTGTTAAGTGAGGTTTTCCCCCTTTTTATGACATTTCTTGCCACAGTTAAGTGAATCACTGCAGTTGATAAGTTAGTGACCTGGTTGTTAAGTGAATCTGGCTTCCCCATTGACTTTGCTTGTCAGAAGGTTGCAAAAGATGATCACATGACCTGGGACACTACAACGGTCATAAGTATGAACCAATTGCCAAGCATCTGAATTTTGATCACATGATCATGGGAATGCTGCAAAGGTTATAACTCTAAAAAACAGTCATAAGTCACTTTTTTCAGTGCCATTGTTAACTTTGAATGGTCACTAAATGAGCTGTTGTAAGCCAAGGACTACTTGTATTTGGTTTGTAAATCATTTTAAGGGTTTTGAAAATAAGTACTACTTGAACTTATTTTCTTCTTTCTCACCTATAAATAACATCTATATAGCTAATGTGTAGAAATACTGGTTTAAAATTATACTTATAAATAAGTTTGGTATAAGTTTATAAATAGGCTGATTCTATAACCCTATAGCAGTGATGATGAACCTATGGCACGCGTGCCACAGGTGGCATTTGGAGCCATTTCTGAGGGCACATGAGGCGTTGCCCTGTCCGCTCCAGCGTGCGCTGGCCAGCTGATTTTTCAGCCTTGATTTTCAGCCATTTTTCACTCTCCGGAGGCTTTCCTGAAGCCTTCAGAGGGCAGAAAACTGCCCAACAAACAAATAGGAAGTTCGGGAACAGACTTCTGGTTTGTGTGTTGGGTTGTTTTTCACCCTCCTGAGGCTTCAGAGAAGCCTCCTGAAGCCTCCGGAGGTGAAAAACAGGCCAATGGACAACCCGGAAGTCCATTTCCAAACTTATGGTTTGCATGTTGGACTGTTTTTCGCCTTCCCGTTGCTCCTAGAAAGCTCTGGAGCCTGGGGAGGGCAAAAAACAGACATATTGGGCCCACCGGAAGTTAGAAAACTGGCTGTTTCTGGCCTCCAGGGGGTGTGGCAGATGGTTTTCGCCCTCCTCAGGCATGCACGGGGCAGCGGGGTTCATCTTATTGGAAACATTTTAGACGTTCCATTTACTTATCACCAGTAAATTTAATCTGAACTAAAGATCTATTTCCTGACATGTTTATGATCAGTCATCACTGTATTGTTTGTTTTACTTTACTTTATTGTTTGTTTGATTAACCTCTTCCTTCTCCAATTGTTCATAAAATTAGGACCAGACTGTTCCATAACATGTCTACTAGATTTGAGCTTTTCAAAATATGTTTTGCACAATCCTAGGTTTCATGAAAATTTGATGAGATTCCGTGAGAGTCTAAAGGGCAAAATGTTCACCTAAACACAGATATTTGCCTCTTCATCAAGAGTTCTGGGTTTGTTTGTTTTTTTAACTAGTGGGTTCTGTGGCCTGAAAATGTTAGAAAAGTCCTCTACTAAGATATTTCCAGAAAATTACTCCAGCACTCTTTCTTACCAGTCTATCTTTATCTCCATAAGATAAAACAAAGGAACTGATAACAGCTTGTAATTCAGCCATCATTGTTTCTCTAGTGCAGTGTTTCTCAACCTTTTTTGTGCAAAGGCACACTTTTTTCATGAAAAAAATCACGAGGCACACCACCATTGGAAAATGTTAAAAATTTTTAACTCTGTGCCTATATTGACTATATATAAAGTAATTCTCTTGAATAGGAATCACATAAACAAAAAGAAATTATTTTATAATTGTTCATATTTGTGTTTACTTACTCAGTGCGAAACCTGGGCCTGTTTTTCTGAACACAAAGCTGATATTCTGGCAGGAATTGAAGAAAGACACACACGTAGCTCTTCATCAACAGCTCTCAGTCTCTCTCTGTTCATTAATACGTCTGGAAATTGTGTTGTCTGAGAGTGGGACTTTGGCTATTTCCTTAGCTGCTTCAGGTCCTAGCATCTCCTCTACAATAGCTTTGCAGGCGGGAAGTATTAATGTCTCTGCCACAGTGTGCGACTTTTTTGACTTGGCTATAAGTTCAGCAACTTGATAGCTAGCTTTAAGAGCTCTTTCATTTACCTTTGTGGTTTTTCTCATGAAAGTTGCCTGTTTTTCCGTGTTTTCACGCAGGCGAACAAAATAGTCCGCATTCTTATTTTGAAGCGAAGGGTGTTTCGTTTGGAGATGGCGTTTAAGTTTACTTGGGACCATAGCACTGTTAGATAGCTTTTCACCACACACCACGCACAGTGGAGTTGGTTTCTTTGCATCTCCAGTGAAAGTAAATCCAAATGAAATAAAGCTTTCGCTATATTGCCTTGTGCCAGAGAATTTGCTTGAGCTAACCATCTTTGCTTTCTTTTGATCCCCACTCATACTTGGGCTCTCATCTGGCTGCGAATTTTGTTCAGAGTCCAGTTCTTTCCTTTTCAAAAACTTGTCCATCACTGCAGTATCTGCTCCTGTCTCACTGTCACTCAGTACTTACTGCACTTGTCTCCTCTTTAAACAGGGGGCCAGTTCACGGTCCCTCAGACCGTTGGAGGGCCGGACTATAGTTAAAAAAAAACTATGAACAAATTCCTATGCACACTGCATATATCTTATCTTGCATATATCTTATTTTCCCCCACATTAGGTTGGCAGTATAGTTACCCCCACATTAGGTTGTAGTTCCCCAACATTAGGTTGTAATTCCCCCACATTAGGTCCAGTATAGTCCCCCACATTAGGTCTAGTATAGTTCCCCCACATTAGGCCCAGTATAGTCCCCCCACATTAGGTCCAGTATAGTCCCCCCACATTAGGTGCAGTATAGTTCCCCCACAGACATACAGCCTTCAACCATACAGTGTATTACTGAAGGCTGTATGCCTGTGTACTGCCCCACTTCGGTGCTTGGAACACCGAAGGAGACGCGCCGCTGGTAACACTTACCAAGTTGGCAGCGCACGTTCTCCTCGCTGCTCCGGTCCTCCGCAATTGTTGCTATGGGCGCATGCATGGGACGTCAGTGACGTCCCTGCGTGCGCTACCTCCCAGCGGTCCCCACGTTTTTAAAGTAAACGCGGGGCCGCAGGGACTTAATAGAGGCATCCCTGTGTCCCGAAAGCAACTTTCGGGACACAGAGATGTCCCGAGGCAAAAACACCCAGCGGGTGTTTTTCCCACGGCACACCTTACACTATGTCACGGCACACTAGTGTGCTGCGGCACAGTGGTTGAAAACACAGCTCTAGTGTACTATCAGTAATTGGGAAATAGCGTGTTATTGTCCAAATTGCTAATGTTGTATTTTCTACAAATAACTACAAAAATAAAACAATTACTACTCTTACTACAACTAGCATTTCTTACATTATTATAATTTGGGGGGGGGGACATTTTGAAAATTCTATAAGTTTAAATATAAAATCTAATGACTTTATTTTTAGTATTTGATTATTTTTGGAAAATGTAAATGTTTTATTCACAGCTTTCTGTATTTTTATTGCATTTCTCACTAAATAATTAAATTTACATATTATGTAATCCATAATGAGATTTGCATGTTTCGCATGTTTAATAATCCAGCCATTGTTTGTAAAAATGGTAATTGCTTAGTGGTGTACCCAATCCAGCCAACTGTAATTTATTGAACAAACTGTGGTTAAACAAACCACAATTATGATTTGCATACTGTCTAAACCAGACAGCATGCAATTTTTGTGGCTTTAATTACTTGCTCTGAATGTTGCAAAACACCATTAATTTATAAGTCTTCATGAATGTATTTTACAGACATAAATTATAGGACAGATGAATAAGGTTAATTGTTATTGCTTGAGACTTAAAGAGTTACATTCTAGAAGCAGTTAATTTAATTGTAAGTTTCTCCAAAATTTTGCGTTTTAAAATTATACTTAATTGTAAACCAACAATTAACCAAGTTACCCTAAAGTTTCAGGCTCTTAATTATGAGAAAAATAGGTTTCAGCACATCACTGGACTAACATATTCTTAAGGATCTTAACTGGATAAATCAGGTCATATCATAGCTGGCTGGGTAACTTTGGGCCAGTCACTCTCTCTTTGCTGAATATAAGTCACAATGCTGTAGGAAAAATAGGAGGCAGGATTATTAGGTGTGTTTGCTGCTTTGAGTTGACATGCGTGTTTTCTGCCTTGAGTTTTTTATGACTACATAACAAAGATTTCTGTTTTGTCCACTGTCTCATACAACAGTTCAATGAAAATGGTTATTAATATTAGTACATTTGTAGAGCTTGGTTAAATCTCACCAAGTCTCCTCAAGCATGCTTTCCCTCTGCACTTACATCATGTGGGCACTTGTATGTCTTCCCCAACCTGTGCTGGTTCCCACACACTTCATCTGTGTGCTGCATACCATCCCTGACTCACACTGCATCCTTGTGTGCCCTCTTTGTCCTATGCTACTCCTCTCATGCAACTTTCCTGACCCCCACTGTATTTCTTCAATACCCAATCTGCCTCATCTCTTCCATACCATTGTTGTATTACACCCTCTTGCACCCTCCCTGAACCTTGCCATACTCATCCTGCCTATCTCATGCTGTGCTTCTCGTATACCCCTTGTGCCTTCCTCTTGCCATGCCTGTTAGCAAAATCTCTTGCACCCTTGTGCACCTGAGCTATGCTGCACCTCTCACAGCCTCTCATGTTTACAGTGTACCTCCCATGCACCCCTTTGGTGTCTCATATGTCTTCTAACCTAGAATTTGCAACTTGAAGATATATTATGAGAATAGTCTTTGTGATTGTCATGGACAATATTTCCTGGGAGTGAGATGAGAGAATAAATACAGTAACTTTCTCTTAATTTTTCTGGCTCTTTTAGTAACTTTTAAATATCATAGATAATGGTATGTTCCTGTACTTCATAAAGTTGGGTGAATGAATAATAATTCAGTATGCTGATGATATTAGTTGTATTTCTCCACCCTTTGCCAAGCAAATGATGCATTGGCAGTGCTTCCTGAGTGCCTAGAGGTTATAAGGGTTGGATGGGGAGGAACTGGCTCTGACTCAGCCTTGGCAAGACAGAGTGATTATGGGTTTCCCCACACTGAGCTGGTATGCAATTTGGGATGGCCTTTGCACAGATTTATCTGATACATCAGTTGTGCCCTTTTCTGGACCAGGAGCCCTTACTTACGTTTACTTATACCTTCTCCCCTCTGGATTACAGCAGTATTTTTTTCATGGACTGCCTGGAAGAACAGCTGGAAACTTCAACTTGTCCAGAATGCAGCAATGTACATGAGTATTTGGAGCCCGTAGTTCTCTATAGTGAGGGGGAGGAGTATCCAGAATGGGTTGACCTTATCCTCTCGTGATTGGATTGAGTCAGATAAGCCCTTTGGGCAATGCCCCCTGGTGCCAGAAATTCCCCAGTTTTTCTGACTCAATCGATCGTGAAAGGTTGCTCATTCTGGATCTCCAGCAATTTACTAGGATTTAAAGAAAATTCAGTTGGACCCGTCGAGCCTTGCCTCCCTGCACCGCGCATAGCCTTCTCCTGCAGGATCGGGACTGCCACTAGGCCCCCTGGGGTGGCATGCTGCCCTGGCCACTGAGTGAATCGGAAGACACTCAGTGAGGACCTTGGCCGGGCAGCAGGAGGACCGGGTACAAGCGTCTCGCAGGCAAGCCCTAACCGCGGAGGCTTGTAAGTCGCTGGAGCGCTCCGTCGCTCCCCTCAGGGGTTGAGCGACGAACCAGGGCTTCCAAACGCCCCGGAACGCCCGCGCTGCCTCCAAGTGGCCAGAGGATCGTGAGGAAGCCGGAGAAGCTGTTCCTGGTCACAGTGGCATCAGAGAAGAGGCAGGAGAAAGAGGATCCGGCTGAGTGGGCGCACGACAGCTCCCTGGAGTACAAGCCGCTCTTCAGGCACTTTTGAATTTCGCGCCCCTTTGCAAGCCTGACGGTGCCATTTTGAAGCCGGGAGGACCCACGTGTTCCAAGATGGCAGCGCCCAGCAGCTACCAGGAAGGAGAATCCCAGGCAGCTGCAAGCATGGACTGCAGCCCCACCGGAGGGGCAGAAGAGCAAGCATCCAGGTCAGTGGCTTCCCCAGAGACTGCCCGAGGAGGGGGGGAGAGGAAAGGCTAAATGTAAAACCAAGCACCTCTCCCCCAGGGCAGATCCAGAGGAAGGGGGGTCACAAGCCTCCCAAGCCCTCTTAAGTACGAGAGGAGGAGGCATAAGGCTTTAGAGGGGCTCTGCAAGAAGGCTGCCAGCCATCAGGCCACCCCAGGCAAAGGGGGAAAAACTCCAGGCACTCCCTTACCCAGTGGAGGCTCAGTGGAGAATCCAACCCTGCCAGCAAGGATCCCTATAGACACCTCAGGACTTTGGGGCTCTACTCAGGGGTGGCAATCCCCTACCACTCCTCATGTGGGGGCATCAGCCCCAGCCAGAAACCTCCCACAGGGGCCCCCAACTTTCAGGAGTTAATGATGCAGGCTTTTCAGCAATGCATGGTAGCAGCATTCCAACAGCCACAGCCTCAGCCCCCCCCCCCCCCAGGGCTCCTGAATTCCCAGAAGCCCAGGAGGAAGAGATCCCCAGTTCCTCAGATTCATCCCAGGAGTTCAGTGACATGGAAAGTGAGGAAGGCGAGATGAGGGAGGACAAGCTGTCAGAGGACGAAGGCATGCCTCCTCCTAAACCTGCATTCACCGGGTTGTTCCAGCCCTCACTGTTTAAGCCCTGCTCTTCAAGGCCAAGGCAACAGTCAAGCTAGGCAACAGAGCAGCAGAGGCCCACTCAACGCCAGGGCTTCTGAGCAGGCCATCGAGGCAGACACCGTTGCTACGCCCATGATCTTCCTTGACCTGGTAAGGCGCCAATGGGCATCTCCTACAACTGGTCCTTCACCCTCCTTTTCAGACAGGGTGTTCTTCAATGTGGACCAAGAGCTGGCTAGGCTACTGGCACAGCCCGCCATAGATGATCCAGTCGTGGCTCTTCATACATCCACCAACATGCCTGGGGAGCCAGAGGATGCCTTGAAGGCGGAGGACAAGAAGGCGGACCTCACCTTGCAGAGGGGTCATCAAGCAGTGGCCTGGGCTGTGAAAGCAGCCACCACAGCCTCCTTCATCAACAGATCATCCTTGCTGTGGCTGCAGGAGCTACAGCAATGCACACCTATAGCAGATGCCCGGTCACATCAGGACATCAACAAGCTGGCGGTGGCCATCCAGTTTTCATCGGATGCCACCTTGGCTGCAGCCAGATTTGCTTCCAGGGCGATTGCATCGTCGGTGGCATCACTCGGGCTGCTGTGGCTATGACAGTGGCAGGTGGAGGTTCGTCACAAGTGGTGCCTGGCTTCGGCCCCCTTCACAGGGGACTCCCTCTTTGGCTCGGCTCTGGACCGGTTCCTGATTGAGAACAAGGACAAGAGGAAGGTCCTGGCCACTGCCCAGAAGAAAGGCAGCTTCAGGACGACTCCATACCCCAGATGCTCCTACTCCCGGGGTCAGGACTCTGGTTCCTTCTTTCGGGGTCAGGACTCCTTTAGGGGGTCAGAGGCAGGGTTCTCTGGAAACAGGCAGTACCAGGGAGGATTCCCTGCTAGGCAGAGGTACCCAGACAGACAGCAGAGAGGCAGGCAGCAGAAGCGGCCCTTTCGAGGGGGTGAAGGAGGCAGAGGGGGGCGCTCCTTCCGCAAAAATTAATGCTAGGCCTAGCATTCTCCACATTGGGGGGTGCTTAGTGCACTTCGCCGACCACTGGGACCTCACCTCCTCTGACAGGTGGGTGCAGAAGACCATCAGGCATGGCCTTTCACTCAAATTTTTTTCCAGTCCCCCGAGCTTCTTCCGGATATGTCCGGTTTCAAAGAACCTGACCTGAAGGTTGCTGATGCAGGAAGCCATCCAACACCTGTTGGATATCAGGACGATCCAGCTGGTGCCTCCAGAGCAACAGGGTCAGGGGCACTACTCCATTCTGTTTGTCATCCCCAAGGCCTCTGGGGGCTGGAGAGCAATCCTTGACCTGAAATGCCTGAACCGTTCCATTCGTTATAGGAGGTTCAAGATGCACTCCCTGCACTCTATCTTGGAGGTGGTTAGACAGGGAGACTTTCTCACCTCCATAGACCTCACTGAGGCCTACCTGCACATTCCCATTGCCCAGGATCACTGCAGGTATCTCAGGTTTTGCTACATGGGACACCTCTATCAGTACCGGGCCCTTCCCTTCGGGCTGTCTTCGGCTCCGAGGGTATTCACGAAGGTAATGGCAGCGCTGGCAGCGCACCTGAGACAGGTCCCGGTGCACATCCAATACCTGGATGACCTGCTTCTGCAGTCATCTTCCTTTAGGGGTGGCCTGTGAGACCTAGACATTACCATGACAGTCCTGAGGGACCACGGGTTTACGGTAAACCTAGCCAGGAGTCACCTCCACCCCTCTACTAGTCTGATTCACCTAGGAGCCAAAATAGACACCCAGACGGGCATGGTTTTCCTGTTGCCTGACAGACTGATAGCACTTAGACAGCTAGCCTCCTCGATAGCCAGGAAGCGCAAGGTGTTCTTAGCCACTCTGTCTAAACTACTAGGCACCATGGTCTCCGCCATTGGCATTGTTCCGTGGGCTTGCCTTTACACCAGAGATCTCCAATGGTTCCTCTTGCCGTTCCAGCGAAGGCGCACGAGCTGTTCACAGACCAAGGTACTTCTCCTGGTAGAGGTCTCCCGCTCTCTGACTTGGTGGACGTCCCCAGCGATCATGAAGGGCGAAACTTTCTGGACACCAGACCACTTGACAGTAACGATGGATGCCCATCTTCTGGCTCAGATGGCGCAAGGACAGTGGACTAAGGCGGAAGGGACTCACAACATAAACTGGTTGGAGCTCAGGGCGGTCCGCCTGGCCCTGTTACCGTTCCAGAACTCGGTCAGGGGCCAGCACATATTAGTCCTCACAGACAATATCACCATCAAGGCCCACATAAACAGGGGACGACGACCAGATCAAGGGCCCTCATGAAGGAGGCCAAACGTCTGGTTCAGTGGGCCAAGAACCTCCGGTCTTTGAGGGCAGAACACATAGCGGGGGTGGACAACACCAGGGCTGACTGGCTCAGCCGGGCCGAGGTGGACAACTCAGAGTGGAGGCTGCAGCCTGCAATCTTTGAGGAGGTGGCCGAGTGCTTCGGGCGCCCGGAGGTCAATCTGTTCACCACTCCCCTCAACACCCAGCTCCCGAGGTTCTTCTCCAGGTACCAGACATGGGGGGCGGAAGGATGGACGCTCTGCGGAGCGCATGCCTTTCCTCCCTTGCTCCTGATTCCCAGGGTCATATGGAAGATCCTTCAGGAGGGGGCGGAAGTGGTTCTGTTGGCTCCTCATTGGCCCCGGAGGCCTTGGTTTGCAGATCTCCAGTCTCTGTCAGTAGAGAGGCCCTGGAGAATCCCCCAGGAGAGGATATCCCTCATCCAGGGGTTGTTGGAGCACCGGGATCCTCAATGGCTCCAGTTGACCACTTGGTGATTGAGCGGAGCATCCTGAGGAAAGACCTCTTCTCCCCCAGGGTGATAAGGACTATCCAGGCCGCCTGCAGACCCTCCATGGAGCGCATCTATGGCTCCACGTGGCGGGCCTTTGACTCTTGGTGCAACTCCCGGGGGTACAATCCCATCCAGGCTACGGTGCCACAGGTTCTGCTTTCCTCCAGGTGGGCCTGGATAGAGGGTTAGCTCCTAACACAATTAGGAGACAGGTTTCAGCCATCTCATCAGTTCTCCTGTGTGGCAGAAACCAGAGTTTGATGCACCACCCCATGGTCAGGCAATTCCTTAAGGGGGCCTCCAATCTCAAACCGCCTCTGGTACACAGGTACCCTTCCTGAGACTTACACAGGGTATTGGACGCTCTAACAGGCGCTCCGTTTGAGCCGTTACGAACAGTTTCCCTTAAGTTCCTGACTCTGAAGGTGACGTTCCTGGTGGCCATCACCTCCACCAGGAGGATATCCGAACTGCAAGCGCTGTCCACCAGGGAGGATCTCTGCGTCTTCCACCAAGACAGGGTGGTGTTACGGCTGGATCCGTCCTTCATCCCCAAGGTGTGCTCCTGCTTCCATCGAGCCCAGGAACTGATTTTGCCCAACTTCTGTCCAGACCCTTCTCACCCGTTGGAGAAGAAGTGGCACACCCTGGATGTAAGGAGGGCTCTGAGGATTTACCTCAGGAGAACCAGGCGAAACAGGAAATCCAAAGCCCTGTTTGTCTCCTTCCAACCAGGATCCCTGGGTAACAAGGTAACTTCCACCACTATTGGCAGGTGGTTGCGAACCTGCATTGCCTCTTCGTACCAATTTACAGACACCAAATCATATCACAGCCCACTCCACGCAGAGCGCAGCCACGTCCACAGCCTGGGCCACACAAGCATCCCTGGCTGAAATCTGCAGGGCAGCCATGTGGGCTTCCCCCTCTCCCTTTGTTAGGAACTATAAGTTGGACTCCTTTGCCTCGGCAGAAGCCTCGTTTGGCCGCAGGGTGTTGCAGGCGGTTCACAGGGCGGGGCCCACACCTCAACAGGCCTGAGTGGGGGACACGGGGCCTCAGGGGTCTCCCTCCCTAGGGGCGTGCAGGCTTTGGTACATCCCATTCTGGATACTCCTCCCCCCTCACTATGGAGAAAAGGCGTTGGTACTTACCTGATACGCCTCTTCTCATAATAGGGGGAGGAGTATCCAGTCCCTCCCTGACTATGTTTGTACAACTAAGTGTTATGTTCATTGTTTATGTAGTTATATAAATATTGATGTTGAAGACAACAAAAGCTAAAAATCGAATTAATGGTCTGGAGTGAATGGTGCAATGAGTCGGATAGAGCTCTTCGTCATTAAAACTGGGGAATTCCTGGTGCCAGGGGGCGTTGCCCAAAGAGCTTATCTGACTCAATCCAATCCCGAGAGGATAAGATCAACCCATTCTGGATACTCCTCCCCCCACTATGAGAAGAGGCGTATCAGGTAAGTACCAACGCCCTGTTTCCCCCTGTAATACCTCTGTTGTGTGAGCTTTGTGTCTTCCATTTTTTTTTCTGGGTGCAATTCAAGGTAATGGTCATCACCTTTAAAGCCCTCTATGGCACAAGGCCACACTATCTGCAGGATTGCCTTCCCTAAGCATGTCTACCTATCCAAGCAGGTCAGATAGCGTGGGCATGCTCCTAGACCTGTGATGGTGAATTTATGGCACGCAGAGGCCCCTCTGCTGGCACACAAGTCATCACCCCAGCTGAGCTCCAAGCATGTGCCTCCTAGCAGCCAGCTGATTTTTGGGTCTCTGCAAAACACTGTACAAGCCATATATCCAACAGGAGGAGGAATTGCCTCACAGGAGCAGATAGAGGTAAATCCTAGAGAGGCAGGAAATGCATCACTGAACAATGGAATCTGCCATTAGGTTTGTAAGTCATAACTATGATAAAACAGGTTGGTCATGTGACTGACCTGATTTTATTATGTTTTTGGTGGCAGTTAAGTAAAAAACGGCAGTTGTAAAATGAACTCTGTGATCATTAAGCAGATGAATAGTTCACTAAGATGATAGTTTTGCCAAAACTCTGAAGAAACTGCCAGTTTTGGGCAATACTGTCATAAAAGATCTCATGGCCATGGGATATTATAAATAACTTAAATGCAGCCATTTTGCTGAGCCCCTGACGTGTACTTGGTGGAGAGGTGACTATTATTATTTTGGATTCATGTCTTAAGTTCCCTTTTTTGAGTTGGTGATAATTTCGAATGGTCAGTAAGGTCGTAAGTTGAATGCTACTTGTACCTTTTTTGAAAATGTCTTTTATTATATCAAATATATATGTATGAACATATATGCATAATAATGCTAATTGCATTATAACATTAAATTAAAAGAATTAGAACTGAAGTATGCAAAGGAATGCTAATTGTTCCTGTATTCTCAGATATAAGGTAGATTCTTATTCTTTATTTTTGAATTAGTAACAGAAATGATCAGATGAGGATGTTAAATAGTATTCTCTCTAAGATGTTGCCCCAGATATGTACTGATATTTTGGCACTGGGTTGTCACCTGGCATACAACCAACAGAAAATGGTTAACATCACCCCCTCTAATTAAAAGGAAAAGCTTAAGTTAATCTTTCTATTCTGTGGAAATGGAAATTCTTCTGTTTGGGCTTATGCTCTACTTTCTGGGAGGAACAGTAGCTATCAGCCAGGAAAAAAATAGGAAGGGACAGAAAAGAAAGAAAGAAAGAATGTAAAGGTGATTTCTGGTAGTTACATGGCAGCTGATCAGTTTGCCAGTAGCAGTCTGTGTCTGAAGCTGAAGCTTTTGTCTGATAACAAACTGTTTAGATATATTATCCAGTTCCTAATCCTTTTTTCTTTCTCTGTAACAGAGAATAAAGTTTTATTTTATTTTATAGCTACAGTTGGGGCTCAAATGACCATAAATTAGGAATTTGAGGATTATAGTTTTTCGGAGTGAGGGACAGGAGGCTCCAGTGGGTGGTATTAACACACTCAATTGGCCACGAGACTGAGATGAAACTGAAGCCACGCCTCTGTGCTCCACCCTTTATGTCCAGTTTCATCTCAGTCTGGCCAAAAAGCGAGACCTATAATTTTTCTCTCCTGTATTTCTACCATCACTGGACACTCCTGGCAATTGCAGCTTCTCTTTGGAATTGCTCTCTTCTTCTGCCAGTAAGTTGCCTGGCTGGGGCTTTTTTTTACTGGCTTCCAGGGACAGTTCTTTGCCTTCTGAGGACTGGGAAGGCTCAGGTGCCATTGCAGCAGCTGTTTGAAGCCGCGCCAGCTGCATGGCAGCAACCTTTGTCCCTGGGCAATCGGGAGGCTTGCAGACTCGGGATTTCCAGCCCCACGGCCTCTTGTCGCTGAACATTGCTTGTGATCGCTCTGGTGGCTGGAACCGAGCCGTGGCAGCGCTGGGAAGAGTGCAAAGGCATTGCGAGGTAGCGAGTTGAGCAGCAGAGCAACGAATCAGCGTGTGGGCGCCTCCAGCCGGCAGAAGCCCCGGCGGCAGTCCCTGAAGCCCACCGAGCTCGCCGCTGGCATTGGGGCTCCCTGGGAAGTAAAAAGATGGCGTTCTTTTCACTCTTTCCCTTTTCTTTGCCTTGCTGCAGCCGAAGGGAGGGCCCCTCTTCCAGGCAGTGCCTCACAGCCTCGGCTAGGGCTCAAAAGGTGGCTGCTGCCTCTCGTCCCTCACGTGCCACACAGAGGGATGACCTTAGGAGGCAAAGGCCCTTTCTAAAACCTTTTCCAGGGTAGAAAAGTTAAGGGACCAACAGGGCAGACTAGGTGCCTCTCCTCCTCCTTCCAGATCTCCAGCCAGTTCCCCCCCCCCGGTTCTCCAGACTCTCTTGGGAGGTTTTTACCTGGAAGACCAGGACCTGGATTTAGAGGATTCCTGCATGCAGGTGGATCCCAGTAGAGATCAGGCCTTGCACAGGCCTACCCTGGCTCCCCAGGTTGGGGCAGCTCAGGATCCGGTGAATCCCAGCTGGGATTCATTGGATGTGGATGACCTTCCCAGGGGTTTGCAGACTCTGATTGAGAGGGCCATTTCCCCTGACATTGCTGCTGGCCTACAGCAGCAGGCCATCTGGTCCTTAGCATTGGACCAGGGCAAGGCCCCCAGGCCTAGCTCCTCTCAGGCGCTCCAGTGAGCTGTCCTATGTCTCCCTCCCTAGTTAGTGAAGGATTAGTGTCTGGGGATAAGGCCCAGCGGGACACTGATTTGTCTGAGGATGAGGATGATTCCAAGCCAGATCCTCCAGCCTTCACTGGCCTTTTTCCGCCAAATTTATTCCGATCCCTCCTGTGCAAGACGCGTGCCACTGCTCAGATTGAGGAGGGTGAAGGGTCTAAGAAAGGATCTAAGGACCGGAGCTAAAGAGGGGTCCAAGGAGGGGGTGCAGCAAAGAAGCCTAGAGATCCAGTCTTTTCTGAACCCAAGACGGTTAAGAAGGAGAATCCTACCCCTCACCTATTTCTGGAGGTGATAAAGAAACAATGGGAGAAGCCTACTGCCTTTCCCAACCCTGGCAGTAATGATAGGCGCTTTTATAATATTGAGCCAGATTTCTCCCAGGCATTGCAGCTACCCACCGTGGACCCACCTGTTGTCGCTTTAGCACCACCTACCTCCCAGATGGCCAAGGATGTGGCTGACAACCTTAAGGCAGATGACAAGAAAGTGGAGATGGCGCTTAGGAAGACCTTCCAGTCAGCGGCCTGGGTCATCAAGGCAGCAGCGTCTGCCTCGTTCTTCAATAGTACGGCTATCCTGTGGATGGAGAAGATCCCAAGAGCGCATCCCCCCAGAAGACGTGCAGTGCCACCAGGACATAAACAAGTTAGTGGCAGTGGCGCAGTTCTCAGCTGATGCCACGTTGAATGCCATGAAGTTCGCTTCCAGGGCAATGGCTTCGTCCATTACCTCTCATTGCCTTCTTTGGCTCCAGGGTTGGCAAGCGGATAAGTCAAAGTGGCAACTGGTGTCAGCTGACTATATTGGGGACTCTCTCTTCAGGGCTGCCCTTGATCTGCTCCTTGTGGAGGACAAGAATAAGAAGAAGGTGTTGCCCACTTCGGCAAAAAAGGTGGAATAGAAGTCTACACTGAGTAGATTGAGGAGAACTCTGCAAGCCCTTGTATCGCCCTCAAGAGCAGGAGGCTCAACAAAGCAGGTACTCTTTCCCCAGGTTGGAGAGGAGAAGTTACAACAGGGATAGGGCCCGTTTCCAACAACAGAATAAGCGTCCCTTTCGAGTGGGAGCTGGTCACGCTTACTGCCAGGGCAAATAGGTTGTCTCTGATCCCACCCATTGGTGGTCGCCTGGCTCTCAATTCCGAGGCCTGGGCGGAGATTTCCTCAGATGCTTGGGTGCTCAGCACGGTCACACATGAGCTTCGGCTAGAGTTCCTCTCCATTCCCCAAACTACTTCCGCACATTTCCCCCCAGCTCAAAACAGAGACAAGCGCAGGCGGATGCGTCAGGCTATTAAGCACCTGCTTGACATTGCCACAATAGAGCCGGTCCCCTCGGACCAGGTGTATTGGGGCTTCTATTCTAACTTGTTTCTTGTGCCGAAGGCTTCGGGTGGGGTGGAGGGCTATTTTCGTCTTGAAGCTCTTGAGCCAATATTTAGTTTATTGCAAGTTCAAGATGGCCTCACTTAAGTCCATATTGGCGGGCATACGGGAAGGGGACTACATGGCATCTATAGACCTCACGGAGGCTTATCTCCATATCCCCATTCTCCCACTGCATAGGCGTTTCCTCTGGTTCTCCTATCTGGGGTGCCATTACCAATATAGGGTCCTGCCATTTGAGTTGTCATCCACACCCAGTACTTGAGGGGTTTCCCCATTAGATTGCATTGCTACCTGGATAATGTTCTCGTCCAGGGGGCATCCCCGAGTCAGACGAGGGTGGATCTCCTGCAGGTCATAAACACTCTTCAATGGTTAGATTTTTCTGTTAACTTTGAAAAGAGTTCTCTCACCCTGTCCACTAGGATTCTCCATTTGGGGGATGTTATAGATTCCCGTGCAGGGAAGGTTTTCCTTTCTCCGGACTGTAGGTCCAGTTTGGTTAAGATGGTTAAGCAGGTCCGCAGGGACTGTTATGTTCCCATAGCCCTTCTCTCCAGCTTGTTGGGAAAGCTCATATTCTGCATCGAGGTAGTACCGTGGGCACAGTTGCATGCCAGGATTCTGAAGTGATGACTCCTGCCGTTCCAGAGGGCCAACACCAGCAGCTTGCTGGCCAAGGTCGAGGCCACCCCTCAAGTACTGATCTCTCTCAAGTGGTGGCTGTCCCCAGCCTTGCTCAGGGTGCGAGTTCAGGGACCAGGAGCGCCTCGTATTCACCATGGACGCCAGTCTGGTTCGGCTGGGGGGCGACCCTGGTATCTCAGTTGGCGCAGGATCAGTGGTCCTGGCGGGAGGTCTGACACAATATCAACTGGGTGATCCATCTGGCGCTTCGACACTTTCGGACCGCCATCAAGGGTCATCACATCCTGGTCCTCACCAACAACATGGTGGCCAAGACCTACATCAATTGGCAGGGCAGCACACGTTCCAAGGCACTGCACGCTAAGGCGATGTTGCTGGGCAGCTGGGCAGAGAGACACCTGCGGTCGATCTGGGCGGAGCACATCACGGGGATCGACAACCATCATGCTGACTGGTTGAGTCAAGAGACGGTGGACAAAAGAGAGTGGAGCCTCTCCCTGGAGCTGTTTCAGAGCATCTGCCAGAAGTTCGGATGACCGTTGGTGGACCTCTTCGCCATGCTGGCCAAAGCCCAGCTTCCCTGGTTCTTTTCTCGGTTCCCAATTCAGGGAACAGAGGAGGTCGACGCCCTTTGCACAAGGTGGCCAGGCGTGCTACTGTATGCTTTTTCTCCCCTCCCCCTCATTCCCATGGTAGTTCAGAAGCTGATCCTGGTGACACCTCACTGGCCAAGGAGGGCCTGGTTTGTGGATCTCATGACCCTGTCAGTCTGGCTCCATGGTGGATCCCGGATGGGGAGATAGAGTTGCACCATGGGAAGCTAGTGCACCCGGAGCCACACTGGCTGCAATTAACTGTGTGGAGATTGAGTGGGAGCACCTGAGGGAAGCTCACTTGTTGCTGTGAGTGATTAGAACCATAGAGGCCTTGCACAGACAATCTACTGTGAGGATCTATGACTTCACCTGGATTTCCTTCGTGGCCTGGTGTCAGGCGAACCAGGTGGTGCCCACCAGGGCCTCAGTTCCACAGGTCCTGGACTTCATCCAGGACGGGTTAGATAAGGGGCTCTCCTGGGGCACTATGCGTAGGCAGCTAGTTGCCCTTGCTACAGTTCTCCCAGGCGAGGGCCTGGTTGCCCTCACCCAACTACCCGTTGTTAAGAGGCATCTTCCGGGGGTCACCAACTTGCACCCTCCAGTGGTCCATAGGTTCCCCACGTGGAATCTCCCTACCGTATTGCAGGCTCTCATGGCTGAACCCTTTGAGCCGTAGCCTGAAGCTCCTAACACTTAAGGTGGTGTTTTTAGTGGCTATCAGGTCGGCTAGGTGAGTGTCAGAGTTGGGAGCACTTTCCTCCAGGGAGGATTTGTGCGTGTTCCACAGCAACAGGTTTGTGTTGAGGTTAGATCCAGTTTTTATGCCTAAGGTGAATTCCATTTTCCATCGTTCCCAGGAGGTTGTACCTCCGGATTTTTGTCCGGATCCGGTTAGGGAACATGAACAGTAGTGGCATTGGTTGGATGTCTGATGGGCCCTGCATATTTATTTGAAGCGGACGGCCTCCTTCTTATCTTTCCAACCTTTGTTGCTGGGTAAGAGGGTGACATCTTCCACCATCAGCCAGTGGATCCACTTAGCTATTACCCTGGCATATGAGTCTCAAAAGTTGCCTGTGCCGGCTGGTATTATGGCACATTCGACAAGGAGTGCTGCCACCTTGGCGGCTTGGGCCTTCCGGGTTCCGATAGGCAACATTTGCAGAGCGGCTACGTGGGCTTCTCCATCCCTGTTTATTCGGTATTACCGTTTGGACACGTTCGCATCGGCTGATGTGGCATTCGGGCGCAGGGTGCTACAGCAGGTCATTGCAGATCGTTAGTTTCCTGCCCATGGGACTTAGCTTTGGTAGGTCCCATCCACTGGAGCCTCCTGTCCCTCGCTCCAGAAAATGGCAGTTGGTCTTACCTGAACTGCTATTTTCGGGGCTGGGACAGGAGGCTCCAGTTCCCACCCTAGGTTAGTTAGTCTAGCTGGGGTGGAGGGAGTTCTCTTTTGTGCCTTGTTTTCAGGTCTTGGGGGAGCTTGCTTTGATGAAACTGGACATAAAGGGTGGAGCACAGAGGCGTGGCTTCAGCTTCATCCCAGTCTCATGGCCAATTGGATGTGTTAATACCATCCACTGGAGCCTCCTGTCCCAGCCCCGAAAATAGCAGTTCAGGTAAGACCAACTGCCATTTTCCTAATAATGGCTATCTTGTTTGGGGTGAATGGAGAGGGAATCTTAAAAGAAAAATGAATGACTGAGCTGAGTTGTGTGCTGCCTGTGTGGGTAAGAGAACAAACTTTAGGAGGAATGATCCTGAATGAGTCTGAAACTTTCATTCAAAAGTATAGTTTCTTATTTAGCAGTTTTGCCTTTCTCTCACATTCAAATTCAGGGGCAGAATACTTGTATTCTAGTGTTACCAGTTTCTGTGAGATGGTTATTATGACTGGTCACAAACATCAAAGCAACCATTTTGTGACTGTGCCTATGATATCTTATCAAAATTCCAAATATGTCAGTTATATCCCTCTAAAACAATATATCTATTGTCTTCAACTAAAGATTACCGAGTAAAGCAGTACAATTCTGTCAAATAGTCTTTGATAAAAAGAACAAATATATGCCATATTTCTTCAAGATCATTCCTGCATATTTTCAATGAAACAAATTACATAAATCACATGGCATTTACTTAAGAGTAATTTTTCTCATCTACTAGCTATATTTCTATTCTGATATATTTTAGTATAATCTTAAAAGTATAAAGCTATAAATGATATTAACGCCCAGATTATTCAATTATGTACTAATAAAACTGAATGCTGAAATTAAATGGTATATTTATTGTACTACTTGTAAATCTCCAAACCTATGTAGAACTTTATGTGCATATATTTAATTGGCACAATATTCATAAATACATAATACTGTTGCCATTTTTGTGTGTTCTTAATTTTAACATTCATTTAAAGTTCATTAGTCCAAAGAAAAAGTTCTAGTTATAATTTTATGGCACACAATGTTTTTACTTGTTACCAAGCAACATTATTTCAAATCAAAATGTCAGAGTGATAATAATAGAATGAAGGACAGTGAAATATAAAACTACAAAAGAAAATTCAGTCAATGAAGTCTTTGAATCACAAGGTGTTATATAAAGATACTTTCAATATTCCAGGACTAAAGTACGAATAACTGTTTAAATAAATTAAAAACTAATTTAATTTTTAAAGTTAAAATTATTTTGCATATGAACAACAAGAAGAAAATGTTTGTATTTACACTCACTGGAGAAAAAGGATGACAAGAGAATAAGCAGGCACACAACGGGGTATACACTTTAAAAGGAATGTGCATTGTTGCAAGTTGCTTAAAAAACAAACCAAAGTCTTTAGTGTTATTAGAATCTTGTCAGTATTACATAGCAGCAACTAGAGGATTCTAATCAATCAAAGTTACAGACTAGGTTTGTTAACCTGTAGTTATGCTTTTTAAAGAAGCATTGTGGTGCAGAGAAAAACAGCTTAGAAAGGGGTACTGTATTTTTCGGACTATAAGACACACCGGTGTATAAGACACACCAAGATTTCAAAGAGGTAAGTAAGAAAAAAAAGTTTTTGTCTTCCCTCAGCCCCCAGAAGCACTCTGCAGGCTTTAGCAGGGCTGGGGCAAGGCAAAAACGCCCCCAGTTGCTGAAGCCTACAGTGTGCTGCTGGGGGCTGAGGGAAGGCAAAAAACGCTCAGTTTTTGCAAAAAGAGGCCCATTTTTCGCAAAAATCAAATGCGGGGGCGGGGCTTCAGGAGGCCAAAAATGGCTGTATTTGGTGTATAAGATGCACCAACATTTCCACGCTCATTTGGGGGAGGGGGAAGGTGCGTCTTATATCTGAAAAATACAATATCTTGTGTAGGCATTTTATATATATCATGTTTCCCCCAAAAGAGCTCCCTGGATAATAAGCTCAATCAAGCTTTTGAGCGCCTGTGCTAAAATAAGCCCTCCCCAAAAATATTGCAACACGTGTGTGCTTGTATGTGTGTGTATGACTTTTCCAGAAGCTTCAGACAAACAAAATCAATGGAAAATTCTTTCATATTGCTCCACTCTTAATTCTCTTTGCTAACTGTAATCTGTTTGGTGAGCCTTCTGCTGTTTAATTTACCTTCTTGATTCCACTTCAGTAGATTTCTTTGCTTTCTCCCATTTTATCACATAATCTTCATTTCCCTGCCTTGCTCTCAATTTTTCCTCTTCATTGCTCATTTCAAACCTTCTTCCTATAACAGGCAGTAGCAAGAGTTTACCACTTTTTTCATGGGGGGGGGGAGTACAGCTGAATTTGCATCAGAAGAAAGAGTCAGCACCCAATTGCTTACCTCATGTTATTTCTTAAATTATGTTCAGAGTCCAGTGTGACTGCAGTTAATTAAGTAGAATTGTGTTAAAATAGTATACACAGTAGATAAATTTTCTTCAGCATTTTTTGCTGTTGGAGGTTTCAAAGTAAAAAGGGGATTGCTTCCCCCTGGGAAGTCTTTATTGAATAACTTTAGTGAACAAGTTAGCTATTCTAAGAATATTAATTTCTATATCAAATTAAGACATTGAAATCACATTCTCTGAATATTTAATCTAGTTTCAGAAAATAATAGAAATTCCAAGGAAGACAGTAGTGGAGCTCCATATGGTATTCTTTATTTCTGTTCTAGGAGATTCATTCATATTTACTTCTGTGAGAGAAATTAGAGGCAAAATTAGATTAACTCTTCACAAATTCTCAAGGAATTCTTTCATTCTCAACTTTTAAAAAGTTATGGTTGCAAACTTCTGGTCATATTAGTATTAATAAATTATATATTTAGTTTGATTGTGGTAAACACAGAGACCAGAGACGTGAAATGTAGTTTGTCAGTTGAATACAATAAAGCATTAGGAAGAATATCAGAAAGTTACAGTGAAAAATGAGATTGGCAAACTACTCAGAAACTAGAAATACTACTGACAATTATAAATTAGAAAGAGTGTTCTTTGTATGATGGTATGATGGTCTCTTACAGAAAATCAGCTTTTGGCACCAGTACTTCTGAGGCTTAAGCTCTGCTTCTTTCTGAAACCTGTTTGTATCAGAATAATTATAACCTAATGCTTAATCAAACCAAGAATACTGTTTCAATAGATAGGTAATCGTTATTTGAGCAACCACTAAACTGAAAATGTACTTTCTGATGCATGGTTTTTAAACATTAAACAAATATACAAAGGGCACATTTATTCTTAAAACAGTTTGGAAGAAAACAACTGGTTATATTTAAGTGAAATAATGGATCAGAAGCTATCTCTGCATGTTTTACAAAATCTAGTCTGCCCAAAAAAGGAAAAGATGAAAGGACATTTTTGCTTGGAATAGAGCCAGTCTTCCAAAAGAGTATAACTGTTTTTGCGCCCTTCCAAGTTTTACCAGTGTGTGTGTGTGTGTGTGTGTGTGTGTGTGAGAGAGAGAGAGAGAGAGAGAGAGAGAGAGAGAGAGAGAAAACACAAAACATCAAAAAGCTGAATTGAAATAATTAAATTCAGTTTTACTAAAATTTCACTTTTGTTATTAAGAACAAAACATTTTATAAGTTATTTTTATTGTATTTGTGATGTTTATATCTATTTCATAAAGCTATTTATCTTAGAAAACATTCTTGTATTTGATTTTTCTTATCTTATTATTTCTTTTCTTATTTTAAGTTACCTTTGTTCATGTCTAGATTTTGAATCGATGGCATTAAGAGAAATATTGTTTAGTATGCCATATGTGATGATTCTCAAACAAGTAGAATATGCCATAATAGCATGAGAGACCTATTACTACTCATACCATAGTTAATAGCCTAATTGATCTGTTGCAATATTTTACATGAGGCTTCACTTAAGGAGCGGCAGTTTGATTCTCACCAACTCAAGGTTGACAGCCTTAGATTTTTCTGAAATTGTTCAAAATAAAATCAGTCAAAATAATAAATAATGCTCCTCCTTGAAGTAATGACTTTTTTGTTGATGCTCATGTCCAAATTAATATTAGAATATGTTTTATTGCACTATTGGCATGATCCTTTTATAAATTTGTGTAAGCATTATGTCTTGTGGAAGAAGTGATTCTTAAGATGTTCCTATTTTTAGAGTTCTGTTAATAAGTACTCACAGGAGAGGGCTGCACTTGGTAAACTATAAAATATACTTCCTTGGAAATTGCTTTGGGTCCTCATATCATTTTCTTTAGAATTACCAAGATTTTTTATTTCATGAGTCATTTAACTTCTAGTTGGTTATAATTTTTAATGTTTCCCTATTAAAATGAATGAGTGCTAGGGATTAAAACATTTTTCTATGCATACATATAGGTTTTAATATGAATTCTTACATCTAAAACATGTAAGAATTTAGACTAAAACTACTGTATTTTTCGGAGTATAAGACGCACTGGAGTATAAGACCCACCAAGATTTTGAAGAGGCAAATTTAAAAAAAAAAGTTTTTGCACTCTGCAGACCTCCCCAAAATGCCCCGTTTTTTGGTGAAAACAGGCCCTGGTTTTTTTTGTCAGAAAAAAGAGCATGCATAGTCTTTAGGAGGCTTGTAGAGTGCTCCTGGGTGCTGGGGGTGGGGTGGGCAAAAACAAGCAAAAATGGCCTGTTTTCACCCATTTCTGCCTTCTCCAGCCCCCAGAGGCACTCTGGAAGCTCCCTAAAGGCTATGCACGGCCATTTTTGCAAAGGGGGCAGGGTTTCAGGAGGCAAAAAATTGCTGTATTCAGTGTATAAGACGCACCCAGATTTTCACCCTCTCTTATAAGGTGCGTCTTATACTCTGAAAAATACGGTATGTTAAAATATTTAGTTTAGAGCATGATTAAATAAGCACATTTATGTTTGAGATGTAATACAAAAAAACTAATACTGTTTTTTGGGATACTCATTAGTGTTTTTTAAAAAATATTTATTTTGTTCTTCAGGATGGATTAGATGCCTTGGTATACGATTTGGATTTTCCTGCTTTGAGGAAAAATAAAAACATTGACACCTTTTTAACCAAATGTAAGTATATATATATATATATTTACACACACTGTACTGGATTTCTGATTATCTAATCTGTGTACAATTTACTTTTTTAATTTCTTCATATGTTAGTAATACGTACTATATTTTTTCAGGGGAAGAGAAATTGAAAGTTTTTGAAGTTGTATTCATAACCATTTAAGATTGATGCTCAAGCTTGATATTAAGATTGATTAAATAGAAAGATGTGAGGATTGTAGCTGTGGACTGAGAACTGTTGAGTACACTTGTAGCCTAATGTGTTTATTTTTAGAAGCAGCATTATTGCTATGTAGTATTTATTCAGATAATAAATGACAAGAAAAATTACAAAGAGGATAGGACTTTGAGAATGAAGTTGGTGAATCTATATGTGAATCTTTGGAAATCCTGGGAGTAAGATGATAACAAAAAATGACACCTGTGTAAAAAGTCTGACTCCTGTTTTTTTTTTTCTTGTATTCCAAATGTATAAATATAACCTTGTAATGTAGCCTGTATAAAATGTTAATATTCACAAATGCTAGTAAGAATATAAAATAAGAAAAATAAACTGATATGACAGCAAGATAAAACAAAATGCTGTAAAATGCAGGACAAATATTAGAATTGATAGATTCATTCATTTCTGGGATTTGAAGGAGTTTACATATAGAATGGGAAATAGTCTCCCCACATAGCTTAATATGGATTGAACATACAGATAACCTCTGGGAGAGGAATGAAAAGTTAGATAGGATTACAATATTGTACATAAGTACTTGGGGACTCTGGAAAAGGTAGTGCAGATTTCAACATTGAACCTTACATTTTGCAAATTTGTGAGAGCAATCAGGCAATTAAAAAAATTGTTACTGTATTTTTATGATAATTTGCAGTAGTTAGAGGACAACATTCTGTAATAATCCTTTCTAAGAATCTCACCGATTTGAGTTTTCAATATGTTGATACTATTCTTTTGAAATTTTGCACTAGAGAAAGTTATATCAGCAATTTCAGTCTATATCCCTTGAACTGAAATGTTAATTTTTTGGGGTTTAATCTCATGCCAGTGTTGACCCACGTAGATTAAAATAGCATGTTACCAAATTTGGAGTTAGCGTAACTGTCAGCTGGGAATTTAAATTATTATAGTTTGTTTCCTCCTAGTAGTGCTTTAAAAATGCAGAACCTCTAGCTTATATTTTCATGGTAATTAAAAAAATAACATGAAAATTAGTGAAAACTGAACACTAGAAACTCATTCTATGTTTCAACCAAATCTTTTTTAGAGCATTGTGGATAATTATTTGATGAGAATAGCAAAATGTTCTAATAATTTTTTATTTTACCCTTCTAAATTTTAATTTTTTTAACCATTATTAAAGTCAGTTCTATTTCTACAGTGAAGTTATTAGTTTGTTTGTTTGTTTATTTAATCGATTTATAGGCCGCCCAATCCCAGAGGACTCCGGGCAGCTTACAACGAAAGAAAAAAAAAGAAATAATAAAAAATGAAAATAAAAACAGGTTAAAATCAACATGCATACATTCGTTACGATTGGGGCTGGACCTCAACAATGAGGTCAACAGCCCCAGGCCTGCCGGAATAGCCAGGTTTTAACAGTTTTTCTTAAGGCCATGAGAGTGGGCAAAGTCCGGTTCTCTGGGGGTAGCTCGTTCCAAAGGGTCGGAGCAGCCACAGAGAAGCTTCTCCTCCGGGGAGCCGCCAGCCGGCATTGTCTGGCTGATGGCATCTGAAGGAGGCCCACCCTGTGGGATCTCACCGGCTGTTGGGAGGAATGTGGCAGTAGGCGGTCTCGCAGGTATGCTGGCCCTAAGCCATGTAGGGCTTTAAAGGTAATAACCAACACCTTGAATTGCGTCCGGAGACCAATAGGTAGCGCGGAGGATAGGTGTAACGTGGGTGTACCTAGGTACACCCAATATCGCTCGTGCGGCTGCATTCTGGACTAATTGCAGTCTCCGAACACTTTTCAAGGGTAGCCCCATGTAGAGCACGTTGCAGTAATCCAGCCTTGAGGTGACTAGGGCATGAGTTACCGTTTGGAGTGCCTCCCGATCCAAGTAGGGCCGCAATTGATGCACCAGGCGAACCTGGGCAAAAGCTCCCCCTGGTCACAGCTGACAAATGGTGTTCCAGTGTCAGCTGTGAATCCAGGAGGACTCCCAAATTGCGGGCCCGCTATGAGGGGTGTAAGTTTTCACCCCCAGGATCAAGGATGGACTGTCTGGACTGTCCTTCGGGGGCAACATCCACAGCCACTCAGTCTTGCCGGGATTGAGTACGAGTTTGTTCACCCCCATCCAGATCCTGACAGCTTCCAGGCATCGGCACATCACATCCGCCACTACACTGAGCTGGCACGGGGCAGAGAGGTACAATTGTGTATCATCAGCATACTGATGATACTTAACCCCGTGCTGTCGAATGATCTCGCCCAGCGGCTTCATGTAGATGTTAAATAGGAGGGGGGACAAGACCGAGCCCTGCGGAACACCACATTTAAGGGGCCTAGGGGTTGACCTGTGTCCCCCAACCAACACCGACTGTGACCTGTCAGAGAGGTAAGAGGAGAACCACCTTAAAACGGTGCCTCTCACTTCCACCTCCTCCAACCGTCGCAGAAGGATACCATGGTCGATGGTATCGAAGGCCACTGAGAGGTCAAGAAGCACTAGGATAGAGGAATGTCCTCTATCCCTGGCCCGCCAGAGATCATCGGTCAGTGCGACCAAAGCGGTTTCTGTGCTGTACCCAGGCCTGAAACCAGACTGAAAGGAGTCTAGATAATCTGCTTCATTCAAGGTCCATCAGAGTTGAAGTGCCACCACCTTCTCAACAACCTTTTCCAAAAAAGGATGGTTGGAGACAGGACGATAGTTCTTAAGAATAGCTGGGTCCAGAGAAGGCTTCTTAAGGAGGGGCCTTACCACCGCTTCCTTTAATGGTTGTGGGAAAGACCCCTCCTGTAAAGATGCATTCGTAATCATCTGGAGCCAGCCTCGTGTTACCTCCCTGCTGGTCGAGACCAGCCAGGAGGGGCATGGGTCCAGTAAGCAGGTGGAGGCACTTATCGCTCCCATGGCCTTGTCCACTTCCTCGGGTGACAAACTCGAACTCATCCCAGCAAATCTGACTTAAGACACTCCCTCGGCATCTCAGCTGGTGCTGCCCAAGTAGAGTCCAGGTCTGCCCGAATCTGAGTGATTTTATCTGACAGAAACTGAACAAACTCCTCAGCTCTTCCCTGCAGGGGCTCCCTCGCTTCCTCACCTTTCAGGAGGGAGCGGGTCACCCTAAACAGGGTGGCTGGGCGAGATTCCGCGGATTCAATAAGAGCGGAAAAATGTGCACATTTTGCTGCCCGTATCGCCACTAAATAATTCCTAATAAAGGCTCTTAATAGTGTTCGATCAGATTTGGAGTTACTAGTCCTCCAGCGTCGCTCTAGGTGTCTCTTTTGGCGCTTCATCTCCTGGAGTAAACCAAGGTGCCCTCCTGGATCCACTGCTGCGGAGAGGCCGCAAAGGCGCAATCCGATCTAGTGCCTCAGCCGCCACAGCATTCCAGGCCGCGACCAAGGACTCTGTCGGATTGTGGGCAAGGGAGTCAGGTATCCCTCCAAATGCCTTCTGAAATCCTTCCGGGTCCATCAGGTGCCTGGGGCGGAACCACTTAATCGGCTCCACCTCCCTGCAATGGGGGAGTAGCATCCCAAAGTCGAGCCTCAGCAGGAAGTGATCTGACCATGACAAGGGCGAGATCTCTATTCCCCTTAATTTAACATCATGTCTCCACTGCCCCGAGAGAAATGCAAGGTCGAGTGTGTGTCCCGCTCTATGAGTTGGACCCTGAACTACTTGGGTCAAGTCCATGGTTGTCATGGAAGCCATGAACTCCTGCGCCCCATCAGTGTTCACCTAGGGATGGCAAGTTAAAGTCCCCAGCACCATTAGCCTGGGGAACTCCACCGCCAGCCAGGCTACTGCCTCTAGGAGTGCAGGCAGGGCTGTTGTGACGCAGCTGGGAGGTAGGTACGTCAGAAACAAGCCCAATTGAACCCTTAGGTCCAACTTCAGGAGGAGAGACTCACACCCCACAATCTCTGGGGCAGGGATCCTGCGAGGAGCTAATGACCTTCGGATAATAACTGCCACTCCCCCACCCCTTTCTCTGGTGTCGCGGTTGGTGGAGCACCTGGAACCCACCTGGGCACATTTCTGAGAGGGGGACTCCTCCCTCTTGGCCCAGCCAGGTTTCAGTTATACATGCCAGGTCTGTCTCCCCGTCTAATATTAAGTCCCGGATGAAGAGAGCTTTGTTTACTACAGACCTGGCATTTAGCAGCAGCAACTGAGACCAGGGCCTTGATCTCCCCTGCCACCAGGCTCTTGAGTTGAGCCAGCAGGGCCGGAACAAGGAATCGCTGTGATGTAGCGAGTCCTTCTTTCCCAGTAATGGCCAGCCCTACAGCTCCTGTCATATCTGCCCCTCCCGGTCGTAACCAGAATGCTCCGACCCTCCCCCATCCCTGTAGACCCCCACCCCCCTCCCATGGCCCCCATTCTTCCCAACATCATTCATCTCAGGATGGGGGGGCGAATCTGGGCCCCCATCCACTTCTGTGTCTGCACTCAGTGGAGGGGGCTCCAGGTCGCACACCCGGTCATACCATACACAACAAACAGGCACTCTCCTCATACACACCCCATAATAATTATTAAAATACAAGTTATATTTGGCATTTGAACGTTGCTATGGGAATAAAAAGTAATGAGCTTCAAAGAAAGATATTTGTAGCCTGGTTAAGGCTGGGAAATTGTTTATTTCAACAATTTCTTATTTACACAAGAAATGACCAACAAATGGAATATCATTGGTATCTAACACTGCCATATGACATTGCCATAGGTGTATACCATAGGCCAGTGATGGTGAACCTTTTTTGCCTTGGATGCCAAAAGCACGCACGTGCACGCTGTTGCATGCACTCGCATGCCCAAATCCATAATTTAAAGCCTCCCTGCTGCCATGCCCCTTGTGCATGCACGTGTTATCTCCCCTGCCCCACACATGCACTCACGGCTTTCTCAGAGTCTGGAGAGAGCAAAAAAAGGCCTCCCCCGCCCTCCCGGAGGTCCTCCGGAGGCCAGAAATGGTCCATTTTCTTGTGTGCTGCTTGGAGAGTCCAAGCATGGGTTTAAATCAGCCAATCTGCCTAGGACTGAATTGAAACTTTAGCCACGCTTCTAGTGTTGCCTTGACTGCCAGTTTTTCAATTCAGTCAAAGCCCAGTGGACGCGTTTCAGTCTTTTGCAGATTGCTTGGACTCTCCTTTTTTATTTTTCTTTAGTTAATAACAGTTTTTCCTTTCCTAGAGAGTAGGTGTGGTGATAAGAATTTTCCCTTTTTCTTTCCCTCTTTATCTCACTGTTAGTGGCCTCCACAGTGTCCCGGGCCCACTCGGGCATTGCGGGCTCAATCAGGCGTCGCGGGGGTCAGAGGCAACCGCCCGTGGAGGCATGGGTCGGAGATTGTGCACCCTCTGCGATCAATTCCCGGTTGTGGCTTTCCGTTGTCTCTGACCGCAGCTGATGCGGAGCCTCATTTTAAAGTTCCGGTGGCCATTTTGATTGCCTTTTTCATCACGGCCGCCATTTTGTTTTTGCATTTTTCCTGTGGTTTGTTGCCTGCTGGTGCTGTTTTGCCCTGCTCTCCGCAGATCGCTGCTACAGATCTCCTGTCAGGCCATCTGTCGGGGTCTTTTCCCTTGGGACTGTGTTCCACAGTAATTGCGGCTCAGGAGTTTTTTGGCCTCAGTGGTCAGTCTTGTTATCTCTCCGATCTGTGCTGGTGCTGGGAGCACTTAGCTCGTGCCTGTAGTCTGCCGGCCTCTGCCTCCTTCGGATTCATCCGGCTGATGCCCTCAGTGTCTCCACCTTGGGAGCGCTAGTGTCTTTGATCCAGGTTCGCTAAAGTGGTGAGTGCAGAGGCCCCTGTTACATTCAAGTACCTTTCAGATTACTGCAATGGCAGATCAAGCCCCTGGGGATATTGATCAACCAGGCCCCTCTACCAGCAGGGCATTCTCCAGACAGGCTGGCAAGGCAGCCAGGGAGGCCCTAAAGGGGAACAAGCCCTATGCCAGACAAAGTAAGTAGCAAGGGATGGACTTGGATAGAGATGCCCTTCGTCGCCAGAAGGCCTTGGAGAAGCAACTCACCAAGGCCAAGCAACAGGCCCAGGTCTCCAAGCAGACTCCTCCCAGGGATCCCTTCCCCGGGGCCCAGACTGGGCACAAGCCTCCCGTTTCAGAGAGTAGGGGAGGGACAGGAGTTCTCCCTGAGGTTTCCATGGCTATGATAGGTTCCTCAGGCTCCCCAGGGCCCTCAATGGCCGACCATGTGGACCTTTTTGACTACCCATCTGAAGGGGAGGAGGAATCGGCATCCCCAGGTCATCTGGCCCCGCAGCTCCCACTGGATCAACCATCCATCAGGGACGGCCCTGCGGAGGATCGGGGGCTGAAATGCTCTCTCTGTTGAAATGCAGGACGTCATTGCCAGGGCCATTTCACAGGGGATTGAGGCTAGGTTGCACGAGTGGACCAAGCACCCATGCAAGACCCACCACACACAGGCCTCAGTCCCTCCCAAAGAGCTTCCACAAGTCCAGAGGCCTTCCTCTCCCCATTCCTCTCTGGACAGTGAGGATTCTAATTGAGACGAGGACATCTTGCCCAACCCTGAGCCAGATTTCTCAGGGGATGAGTCTGCGGTTCCTGATAAGCCCGTCTTTACCGGTTTGTTTAAGCAAACTAATTTCAAGACTATCTTGAATAAGGCTAAAGCCTCTATCCATTTGGGTTCTTCTATCCCAGACCAGGCGGCCCCTGATCCCTCGGACCTCAGTGAGGGCCTGTTCAAGGAATCTGTTCAGGCTCAGGAAATTGTTCCCATTCCTAAGTTATTCCTTAATGTACAGGAACAATGGGCGCAACCAGGCACCCTTGCCACCCCCAGTGGTAGTGACAGGAAACTGTATACGGTGGATGCTAGTCTGGAGGAATTATTGAAATTGCCCCCTGTGGATGCACCGGTGGCTGTGCTCAGTTTCTCTTCAGTGCTACCTCCTGTTTTCCTAGACGCTGCTTGGAGTGTCCAAGCATGGGTTGACTTCAGCTTGCTGTCCAAGGACTGAGTTTAAATCTTTAGTGTAGCCATGCCTCCTGCTCTCTTTGGAGTTCAGTTTGAAAAACTCAAGTTGCCCTAAAAAGATGAATTGAGGAGATCCAGTCCTTGGAGAGCAAGCTGGACTCTCCAAATTAGATTAGTGTAGCCTTTTCTTATTTTTATTTTCACTGTGTAGCGTTAGATAGCCTTAGGTTTTGTTATTTTCTCGTTGGAAAACATTTCTCCTTGATTCTTCACTTCCCTCACACACAGATCAGGCAGCTTGGAACTAATCAGCCTTCTGCACTAAAACACGGTTGAGGATGCACCATGAGGCTTGTCAGCGGCTGCTGGCCAGCTCAGGGATGAGGTAGGAGGTCAGGATCCCTCTTAAAGCTGTCGGAGGACTCTATTTAGCCCAGAAGCTCATCTGAGCTCTCTGAATTGCCGACAGCTGGTGCCGTTCCAAGCTTGCGGTGGCCATTTTGGACAGTAAAAAAGGTGCGCTTTTAAAAGTCAAGCCGTTTTCTTCGTGCCGCAGCCTGGTCCTTCGCAGATCGCTGCTGGGGGGGATATTAATCGAGTGGGGTCTCCAGGCAGGCCTCCCCCTCCCCAGGAAAATCTGAAATAGCGGCCGAAGGGAGTTTCCTTCTCCAGGCCATTCCCTGCTTTCTCTCAACTGCGCGGATCCGCGGGCGCCCTGGGCCTTCCAATTTGGTGCCAAAACTCGTTGCTGCATTCCCTGCCTGGGCCTATTGACTCTGCTCTCCAATTCCTCTGGGCCAACTCTCATCTAAGTGACTTTTAGCAAGTTCAAGCACGGCCAGCGAGAGTGTGGACAAGGCCAAAGATCCTATCAGTAAGCGCAGCAGACCCAATCCTGCGGCCAAGAGTGCTACTGCAGCATATCCTACAAAGGGCAAGCAGCCCAGGTCACAAAAGGTTTAAGGCTGAGGAGAGATGCCAGAGAGCCCTAGAGAAACAATTTCAGAGGGCTCAAGGAAACCAGGGGCCTGACAAGGAGCTCCCTCCACCTGCTGAGGTTCTTGCTGTCCCTTCCATATTAGATCCCTCTCCAGAGGAAGTTCCATTGGTAGTGGATGAGGAGGATTTTGGGTTCCCCCCAAACCCCTCTAGGGCATCTCCCAGGTCTCTAGCCTCATCCCTAGAAGAGGAGTACAGGGATGAAGCTTGTTCCCTGCTGGAGGAGGAGGGAATTCCTACTTCCGGACCAGCCCCTAGAGCATCGCCCCAGAATCAGGATCCCACTCCTGAACTGTCCCCAGCAATGAGGAAGATGGTTGCAAAGGCCATATCTCAGGGGATCATAGATGGCATCCAGCAACTGGACCTCAGATTGCCTCTCCTAGGCCATGCCAGAGCCAAGGCGTAGGTCCCTGACTCTCAGGCACAATCGGACAGGGTCTTTCTGCCTGCCTCCTCGGCTGTCAGCAAAGCGTCTGACACTGAGGAGGGTGTTCAGGATGCACCAGACTTGTCAGATGATGAGAATCCGCCCCCGATGTTCCTGCATTCTCAGGCTTGTTCATGCCCTCTATGTTCCGGGCTATTCTCACCAAGGCTAGGGCCTTATCTATTCAGATGGGATTTCCCACTCAATTAGATAAGACTTCCTCAGACCAGGCCAATAAGACACCTGCCGGATCTCAGGATCCAGGGGTGGGCCTCTTCAAGGAGGCCACTCCTCCCCAAGATCTGGCTAACCCCAGTGGAGTGGATAGAATGCTCTACTCCATGGAGGCTGGAATGGAGGATATTCTGAAGCTCTCCCAGGTGAATGATCCCATAGTAGCCCTGACCTAGAAGTCAGTTCTCCCAGCAGATCTGGAAGGACTCAAGGCTGAGGACAAGAAGGCAGAGAAGGCCTATCATAAGACTCATATGGCCACTGCGTGGGCCAAGGAAGCCTCCTCTTTTTCTTCCTATTTCAGCAGGGCAGCCTTGTTTTGGCTTCGTAAGTTATTAGATAATCTCCCAGCTAGTGACACTAGATCTCGCCAGGATGTAAACAAAATAAACGCAGCGGTAGAGTATTCAGCCGACGCCTCTCTTAACGCCACCAAATTCTCATCTAGGGCTCTTGCCTCCAATGTCACCTCACATTGCCTGCTATGGCTCCGTCAGTGGCAGGCGGACATGAAGGCAAAATGGAAGCTAGCTTCGGCCCCCTTCAAGGGCGGCAAGCTGTTCGGGGAGGCCTTGGACTCAGTACTAATTGAGTTCAAGGTCAAATGCAAGGTCCTTCCGGCTGTCACCAAGAAGCCAGACCGTAAGGGTCAATTCTTTTTTAGCAAACAGTACTTTCGTAATACAGACGCCTCTTCTACCTCTGGGAGATACACCAGGCTTTACAACCAGTCACAGGACCACTCCTATGAGAGGTCCTCATTCAGGGATAAGAATAGATAGCAGGGAAACCGCAGAACGTTCCGAGGGTTTTTTTCAAACCGTTCCTTTTGACGGACAAAGTGACCATCACCAACCCCCTTCCATTGGAGGCAGGCTCTAGCTGCATGCCAACCAATGGGAGGAGACAATGATGGACACTTGGGTTCGGAACATGATTCAGTACGGTCTAACCTTAGAGTTCCTATCGATGCCCCCATGGACATTTGTCCGCTGTCCCCTTCCCAAATTGCAGAGATCAGACATTTACTGGACATAGTAGCCATCGAGCAGGTACCCCCGGGTCAGGATGGCAGGAGATTTTATTTGATCCTTTTCCTCGTTCACAAGGCATCGGGGATGGTGGTGGTGAGAGCAATACTGGACCTGAAGAAACTCAACATCCATCTAGCGTACAAGTGCTTCAAGATGCAATTGCTCCAAACCATATTGAGTTGCATCAGGCAGGACGATCTGATGAAATAGATCGACTTGAAGGAGGCGTACTTGCACATCCCCATTCACCCAGAGCACCACAAGTTCTTGAGGTTCCAGTTTACAGACCACCATTACCAGTACAAGGCCCTTCCCTTGGGCCTCTCGTTGGCTCCAAGAACATTCACAAAACTCATGGCCCCAGTCGCAGCAAATGTCCGATTTCATCCTGTACGGCTCGTCTGCTACCTGGACGACATTCTCCTACAGTTGTCATCCGTCCCACAAGCACATTGGGACCTCAGCCTCACCATTCACACCCTCAAGCAGCATGGCTTCTCTGTCAATCGGGAGAAGAGTCACCTGATTCCAACCTCCAGGATTCAAAATCTGGGCATGGTGATCGACTCCCATTGCTTGCAAGGTTTACCTCACATAACCTCCAGGAGTCATCAGGTCACTCAGGTGGTGGCAGTCACCGGCGCTGAGAAGGGGCTCCCTGTTCAAGGATCCAGAACACCTTGTTATAACGACAGACACCAGCCTATATGGCTGGGGAGCTCATTTTCAGACACGTGACGCTGGACAGGTGGTCGCCAGCAGAGTTCGCCCACAACATAAACTGGCTGGAGCTCAGGGCGGCCAGGCTAGTTCTTCGACATTTCTGCCAGCACATCGAAGGCGCGCATATCTTAATATTGACACACAACATTGCCACCAAGGCGTACATAAACCATCAGGGCAGAACTCGACTGACGGCCCTGATGTTGGAGGCGAGGCACTTGGGCATTAGACTGAACACCACCTCGAGTCGGTGAGGGCGGGTCACACATCTCGGGGAAAGAGAACGTAACCGCAGACTGGTTGAGCAGAACTACAATTAGCAACTCAGAGTGGAGGCTCCATCCGTCTCTCTTTTACCAACTATCCCAGAGATTCGGTCTTCCGATAGTAGACCTATTTTCCACTCCAACAAACACGCATCTCCCCTGGTTCTCGCAGTTCCAGTGCTCTGGAGCGGAAGGGATGGACGCCCTTCGATTACGCCTTCCCGCCTCTCAACCTTATTCCCCAGGTGATCAAGAAGATCCTGTTGGAGGGAACGAAGGTGCTGCTGGTCGCACCACATTGGCCGAGGCAATCCTGGTTTGCCGACCTTGTCGATCTATCAGTGACCAAACACTGACGCATTCCTCAGGAGCAGATCTCCCTCAGCCAGGGGGCCATTCCTCACCCGGATCCTCAGTGGCTCCAGTTGGCTGTCTGGCACTTGAGGGGGACCTCCTGAGGCAAGACAATTTCTTAGACAAGATCATCCACACCATCCAGTCGTCCTTCCACGGTACATATCTATGATGCAATCTGGACAGCTTTCGCATCTTGGTTTCAGTCGCGTCATATCGTCGCCACCGCAGCAACTATCCCACAAGTTTTTGAGTTTCTCCAGGATGGACTGACACGGGTATTGCCCCCAACACACTGCAGAGGCAGACAGTCCCCTTGGCCACCATATTATCCAGAGATGAAACTATACCACTCAGCAGGCATCCCAGGGTCTGCAGCTTCCTGAAATGAATTACCAACCTAATTCCCCTGACGGTCCACCGATACCCGACGTGGGACCTGGCGATCGTTCTGCAGATGTTGACCTTGGCTCTATTTGAGCCTATTTGTTCCATCAACTTGCGACACTTATCATTTAAGACTGCCTTTCTAGTTGCGATCACATGCAGTCCCTCCAGTCCATCTTGGGCTGCATCAGACAAAGGTATCTTCTAATGTCCATAGATCTGAAGGAGGCATACCTGCACGTACCTATCCGTAAGGCCCACCACAGATTTCTGAGGTTCTTTTATGCAATCCAGCATTTCTAGTACAGAGCTCTGCCTTTCGGCCTGTCATCGGCCCCCCAGAACTTTCATAAAGATCAGTAGCAGCCTACCTCAGATCACGTTCAGTGCGACCTAGACGACATTCTCATCCAGTCATCGTCCCACCAGCAAGCAAAGACCTGTAGTACACAATGATAATTCTCCAAGGCCACGGGTTCTCTGTCAACCTAGAAAAAAGCCATCTAGAGCCGACCATCAGATTGCAGCATCTCGGCGCCATCATAGACACTGTAGCATGTCAAATTTCCCTGTCTCCCTACCGAATGACAAGTCTTGGGACCTTTGTGCAACAGGTACACCAGTCGCGGCACGCCCCAATTGTGCAGTTGTCCCAACTCTTGGGCAAGATGATATCCTGTCTGTCCATCGTGCCTTAGGCCAGACTTCACTCTCGTCGACTGCACTGGCATCTTTTACTGTATCAACGGGCCAACCAGAGCAGCTCACCAATGTTGATTCCGGTCCCTCCTCAGGTGCGTTGGTGGTGAATGACTCTTGCTCTGTCAAAGGAACCGGACCGTCTGAGCATTATGACAGATGCCAGCCTTTTCAGCTGGGGGGGGGGGCTCATCTCAACAACCAGATTGCACAAGGCAGGTGATCAGCGACCAAGGTGACACACAGCATTAACTGGCTAGAGTTGAGAGCTGGCCCTTCTTCATTTGCAGAGCAGCATCCAGGGACATCACGTGATGATTCTCACAATGTAGCAGCCAGAGCACACATACACCTCCATGGCGGGGCACCCAGTCCAAGTCCCTGGGAAGGTGGGCAGAAAAACATCTGTGCTCGATTCAAGCAGAGCGCATCTCCGGGGTGAACAACATCCAGGCGGATTGGCTAAGCAAGGCCACTGTCGACCATTTGGAGTGATGCCTGCATCCAGATCTGTTCTGTCAATTGTCACAGAGGTTCGACCAACCGCTAGCGAATCTATTCACCACCCGGAGAACATGCACCTTCCCCAGTTCTTTACAAGATTTCACACACCACAGGCCGCCGGAACTTCTATGTGCCCTCCCTCCGCTGCCCCCTCCTCAGGGTGATTCAGAAGATCCTGACTTATGGCACAGAAGTTCTGCTCGTGGCTCCTTCTAGCCGAGGAGGACTTGTTTTATGGGCCTGGTGAGTCTGTCTGTCAATCCAGCATGGCGGATTCCACCACAAGAGTTCTCTCTCAGCCAGGAGGCTCTTCTACACCTGGATTCCCAGTGGCTACAACTATCCATCTGGCACTTGAGAGGGACCTCCTGAGTAAGGGCAGGCTGTCCACCAAGGTCATCCTGGCATCCAGACGACCATCCACGACCTGGAAGTCTTTCGAAAAATGGTGTTCATCACACAGGGTGACAGCGACTGTGGCTACTATTCCACAGATCCGGAATTATTTACAAGATGGCTTGGACCAGGGCCTGGTGCCTCTCCAGCGTCAGGTGACTGCCTTGTCCACGATCCGCGCACCTGACAGTCACTCATTCCTTAGTCGTGACCCAACCATCTGTAGTTTCCTGCGGGGCGCCACCAACCTGACGCCCCCGCTTGTCCATAGATATCCATCATGGGAACTTGAGGTTGTGTTACAGGCTCTGATAGGCCCGCCATTTGAGCCACTATGATCCGCCAGTCTGAAACATCTGACATTTAAGACCATCTTCTTAATTGCCATCACTTCCGCACACAGCCCTGTCAGTTCGGGAGGACTTGTGTCTGATACACCCCAACAGGGTGGTCCTCCGACTGGACCCGGCATTTATTCCCAAGAACAACTCCTAGTTTCACCGGTCATCCTCCTGGATTTTTGTCTGCACCCCAAACATCCAAGAGAAAAGAGATGGCACATGCTCGATGTGTGTAGGAAACTATGAAAATACATCAAGCGCACGGCAGTGTTTAGGCGATCCAAATCACTCTTCGTATTATTTCAACCATCATCACAGGGCTGCAAAATCTCCTCATCTACTATCAGAGGTTGGCTGCGCGCATGCATTGCTTTTGCTCATGTCCTGCAATCCAGACCGGTGCCACGCCACATTACTGAACAATTATTACCTCTACAAGGAGCTCTGCCACCACTGTGGCCTGGCTGTCCCAGGCACTGTTAGAGGAGATTTGCAGGGCAGCAACTTGGACTTCCTTATCTTCGTTTGTTTGGAACTATAAATTGGACAAATTCACTTTTGCGGAGAGGGCATTTGGGAGGCGAATCCTACAGGGCATTCATACCAGCAGAGAGACCCTGGACTCAACAGCTTCCTGCCCTAGTGACATTTAGTTTGGGTATGTCCCATGCTTGGACTCTCCAAGCAGCACACAGGAAAATTACCATTGGCTTACCTGAAGGGTCATTTTCTGTGTGCTGCGAGGAGAGTCCCACCCTGAGGTCCATCTCCGCTGTTCGTTATGTATTTTTGAACATTTATATGGACTTATTTAGACTATTCTTCAACACGTACAGATCCACACCTTCATTGAAAAATTGCCAGTCAAGGCAACACCAGAGGCGTGGCTAAAGTTTCAATTCAGTCCTGGGCAGATTGGCTGAGTTTAACCCATGCTTTGGACTCTCCTTGCAGTGCACAGAAAACGACCCTTCAGTTAAGCCAATGGTCATTTTCTGACTTCCGGTGGGCCCACTAGGTCCGTTTTTTGCCTTCTTTAGGCTCCAGAGGCTTTTTATGAGCCTGGGGAGGGTGAAATCACTCAACGCGCAAATCAGAAGTTTGGGAATGGACTTCTGGTTTGTGCGTTGGGCTGTTTTTTGCCCTCTGGAGACTTCAAGAGGCTTCCCCTAAGCCTCCGGAGGCGAAAAACAGTCCAATGCGCAAACCAGAAGTCCATTCCCAAACTTCCGGTTTGCGCGTTGGGCGCTTCAAGAAAACCTCCGGAGGGCAAAAAACGGCCAAAAATCAGGGCTGAAAATCAGATGGCGCTGGAACTGACAGGGCAACGCCTTGCGTGCCCTCAAAAATGGCTTTGTGTGCCACCCGTGGCACGCCTGCCATAGGTTCCCCATCACGGCTATAGGCCACCCAACCAAACAGGAAATAGATGAAATTTTTGCTAATCAGTTAACTAAGGTAGGTAGAATCACAATAGTAATGGGGCACTTTAACTATCCTGGCATCAACTGGGAGACAAACTGCACCAAGTGAAAGATCAAATAGGTTACTGACAAACTTAGCAGACAACTTTTTTCCCCAAAAAGTAAAGAAGGGAACTAGGGAATCAGCCATATGTGACTTAATTCTCACTAACAGAGATGTAATGATAGAAGGTGTTGAAGCTACAGGAACCTTGGGGTGGGTGAGTGATCGTGCAATTTTAGAATTCAGCATTATGCAAGCACAAGCAATAGAACAAAGTCAAACTAGAGTCTTGAACTTTAAGAGAGCTAATTTCAATAAACTTAGAGATTGGGAAGGATTCCATGGATGAGAATTCTCAAGGGGAAAACAACTCAAGAAGCTTGGGAAATTTTGAAAAGTGAAATGATAAAAGCCCAGTCTGAAGAAGAAAAAATACAATTCTCAAAAGAAACCAGCATGGCTGCATAAAGAATTCTCTGATAAATTGAAAGACAAAAAGGATAAGTATAAAAGTTGGAATGAGTTCTCCATGGATGAGAACTCCAAGGTCTCTTCCAACTCTTCTATTCTATTCTATTCTATTCTATTCTATTCTACTCCACTCCACTCCACTCTACTCTACTCTACTCTACTCTATTCTCTATGTTTTATTTGAATATAATTTAAATCATAATTATATTTTTTTATGTAAATTTATTTCAGAGACCGTGAGCATTCTTTTTAGAATGAGACTATTATTACAGTATTTTTTATATTTTCTTCACAGACAAAGACACAATAAATAAAGTAAGAGATCTCCGTATGAAAGCTGAAGATTATGAAGTAGTAAAAGTGATTGGTAGAGGAGCATTTGGAGAAGTTCAGTTGGTAGGTTATTCTATGTATGGAGATTTTACAACTAAGACTTTTATCTTAGTTTTATTTTAAAATAGACATTTCCAATGAACAGACTATTCTTATATGTGATAGATGTTTGTGTCAGTTTCTCTGCTGCCAAAAATCTGGGAACTTGAAAATAAATATTTACTTCGTATGGTTGGATCTTGCTGCTGTCTTATTAATACTTTCTTAAGTGCATATTTTTCTGAGTGAGTGTTGAAAAAAATGTGGTTTCTTCTAAGAGCAACCGGAAATGCAACAATTCTACCACTAGTTTTCAGTAAAAAATTGTCATTGAATAAACCATGATTAGTTTTATGGAAGTAAATAATAGTCTAAACTGACATTTTCTTACCAATTAGTTATTGCAAGGCGACATGATTTGTGCATGGAAATATAATTTGATTATTGGCGTATTCTTGCCTAATGTTTGTGCCCTGTGTAAACTTTTAAGCAAGCAAAATATACATTAGTTCAACTGAAAAAAGAGCAACAAAATTACCAAATAAACCACAACTACTTTGTCTGCAAAATAATATCTGTCTCCTCTTTAACTATAAATCAACCAAATTATAGTTAAAGTAGACTCTTGTTTATCATGCTCTGTGAATTATATATAACAAGAAAGATTTATTCCATCTTTAAATATATACTGTGGAAGAATAATTTTGGTTATTATGTTTGTTTCCATCCTATTTTAATTAAGCTATTGTTACAGTATAATTTACAGAACCAACTACTATGTTCTAATGTTGCTAGTTGTAGAGATACATTTTAGCAAGTCATATTGTAATTTTTAATATAAATATGTGAAGTGCTTATCTGAGGTGAGAGATTACATTTCCAGTCTGCACGGCAAGAAGAAATTCATTGTTTTCAGTGGTTTTATTTTAAAACCTTAATTGCTGTGAGAGGTACATTTTCCTGGAGGAAAGTTTTCCACTTGGAGAGAGGTTATGTCTTTTTCTCCTTAATGTATAATCTACATAAATAATGGCTTCATGCTCTTCCATCAGTGTTTCAAAATCACTGACGTTAGCAACTATTTTAAAATCTAATTATAGTGTTGGGAAACAAGGCATTTTGTGAATAGACAATGTATATAAATAGTACACATACCTTTAGTGAAAAAAAAAACACTTGAAAGTTGCGTACCCATAATTGGTTGCCCTGCCTACTTTTAGTGTTCATGCCCTCTGCATTACTTACTACCATTGGATTGAAATAGGTTATTCTATTTCTTTTACCTTAATAGGTCTTTAATATATGCAGTAATAAGCAATATATCAAATTAAATTTGAAAGTACCGTATTTTTGAAGCATAAGACGCACCCGAGCATAAGACGCACAAAGATTTTGAAGAGGCAAATTAAGAAAAAAGCTTTTGCACTCTGCAGACCTCCCAAAAATGGCCCGTTTTTTGTGAAAATTGGCCCATTTTTTTTTCAAAAAAGCGGGCATAAATAGCCTTTAGGAGGCTTGTAGAGTGCTCCTGGAGGCTGGGGGGGGGGGGGGCAAAATTGAGCAAAAAACAGAACGGTTTTTGCTCATTTCTGCCCTCCCCAGCCCCCAGGAAGCCTCCTAAAGGCTATGCACAGCCATTTTGGTGAAGGGGGCAGGGTTTCTGGAGGCAAAAAATGCTGAATTCAGTGTATAAGGCACCAAGATTTTCACCCTCTTTTTTGAGGGAAAAAGGTGCGTCTTATACTCTGAAAAATACAGTACTTATTTTGCATGATATGTATCATTTTATAATTTGTGTTTTATGGTTGCTATAAACAAAACTGACAATTACAAATATTATTGAATTAAGGATTTGAATTTTGTTGCAGAACTGCTAGAAGAATGCAACATAGTTAATTCTCCAATATATTTATTAATACAACTTATCTCATTTATTCACTCTAGACATTTGTGATATTTCAGATGTAATAAATAGAGAGAAAACTACACATTATTTCTATAGATAGGGACAGTAAAATAATTCAATTATGAATGGATTTAAACATAAAATACTAAATTTATAAAATTAATACCAAACTCATATGTGGGAAATGTTATACTGGTCAGTTATAAAAATTTTACAGGTAGAAATAATTTTGGCCAACAACATTTCAAAGTATTTAGTTGTAGAATATCTATCCTTGATATGACAACATTCAATAGCATTGATCTTTTCTAGACCTGTGGAGTGTGGGACAGTGTCGCAGAAATAAGTAAATCAATAATGCTAGAGAAGAAGAGCTAGAAAACAACAGTGATCCATGAAATGTGAAAGAGCTTTCCTTTTAAGATGATGACTAGGTATAAAACCCTAACCTTTCAACATAGTTAATGGAAATAGAATGTACTCATGCTGTTTCATACGTATATTGTTTTTTTCATATTATTTGTTTTAAAGGTAAGACACAAGGCATCAAGAAAGGTCTATGCCATGAAACTTCTCAGCAAATTTGAGATGATAAAAAGATCAGATTCTGCATTCTTTTGGGAAGAAAGAGATATAATGGCATTTGCAAATAGGCCTTGGGTTGTTCAGGTGATTTTTATTTGAATTCATATTGGCCAAGAGTTATAACATTTGTCTTGAATAAACATTTTGTATAGAGTATATATAATTTAAAGCCATGCTAATTTACTGACCTACAATTTTAAAATTCTCCTTAAATATATTTGTATTTGAATAATAATTCATTCTAATAATTAAGATAACTTCAGTGCAAATATTTTGCTGTTGTAGTTTAAAAACAAAAAAATAATTATGCATAATGCTAATTGATAAGTAATTATAAAAATAGTCTGTTTAGTGTGTTCATATGAGTCATTCCTCTTATGCTTCTGCTGAATTATGTAGCAGTAGGTGCAGTATTTGGCCTGGTTTAAAGTGATATCTCAATTTGTTCAAACAAAATACACATGAACATGCAGCCCTTTTCATCTCTGCAGTTAAAATTTTTATAAACAATAGGTTTTTTTATTCAAGCAAGAAAGTTAGGTTAATCAAGTCTGGATCCAGAAAGTATTTTAATTTAGGTTAGATATTAATATTTTGATGTATTAAATTAGTATCTATGATTTTCATTGCTGTGGTTAATTATGGACTTTCCTGGTTAAAATTGCAATCTGTGTAAAGGAAAGAGTTAATAAGTTGCATGTGAGTGATACAATTACCTGAATGTAGACTGTAGTGGAGTATCTCTACTTCCCTATAGCAAGCTTATTATGTGATAGCGAAATCCAGTTCTTGCCTACATGTGCACACACACACACAAACACACATAGTTCTTGACTTATAACCATTTGTTTAATAGCCATTTGAAGTTACAACGGCACTGAAAAAAGAAACATTACAGTTTTTCACACTTTAATTATTGCAGTATGCCCATGATCATGTGACCATAATTCGGACCCTTGCCAACTGGCATGCCTTTATGATTATTGCAGTGTCCCAGTGTTATGTGATCATACTGTTCAACTTTCTTACAAGTCAAGTCAATGGTGAAACTAGAGTCACTTCACAACGATATTACTAACTTCACAACTGCAGTGATTTACTTAACTGTGGCAAGAAATGTTGTAAAATGGGGGAAAATTCACTTAACAAATATCTTGCTTAGCAATGGAAATTTTGGGATCAATTGTGGTTCTAAGTCGAGGACTATATATCTATATTAGTTTTTTATCAGTTGATATATTATAAATATAAACTCAACATTTACCTGTAACTTCATTTTTCAAAAAGAAAATAGCAGTTGATAGGAATGCAGCACGCAGTGATTCTAGTCTATTATCTTTCATAGTTGTTTTATGCATTCCAAGATGATCGTTACCTTTATATGGTGATGGAATATATGCCTGGTGGGGATCTGGTAAATTTAATGAGCAACTACGATGTCCCTGAAAAATGGGCAAGATTTTATACAGCAGAAGTTGTTCTTGCATTAGATGCTATTCACTCCATGGGTTTTATTCACAGGTAAGTATCTTTTATATAGCGCATATTCTCAACATTTAAATTGTATTAAACATAATATTTTGAAATTTTAATTTATAATACTACTGTACGATTTACAATGTCAACCTTGAGCAGATTTGAGGCAATCAGCACATAATTAAATTGTTTCATCCTTTCTGCAATACATTTGAAAAAAGAACGAGACTTACTGTATGTAATTTATAAACTTTATTTTGAGGTTTATGATGAAATAGTTGTCTGATTAACTTCATATCATCCCACACTGGGTTTGAAATTTGAACCTAGTTGCATGAAGAGAAGGCAAGTACATGTAAAGGATTTTTTCTGTTTCATATTCAGTCCTCTGTTTCTCTCATGGACAAGGATAAATTGCAAAATCGTTCTTTTGGAATTAGGGCAAAAGATTTTTGTGTCCCATTACATTCTTGTCCCATGTGACAATAGGAATTTGCAGTTGGGATACCCCTTTCCAATAGCTTCAGCTTATAAAAATGCATCAAATCCAAACCATTATTGATTAGGTATAACTTTGTTACACTTGCTTGCATAAGCATTGTATAAATGTGTTCTTGGGGCAAATCATTTAAATGACATTAACCAATAATTTATTGAATGTCAAAAGCATTATGTCAAAATCATGACTTTGTATCTCCATTTATTGTAATTACAATTACTTTATTATAGTCAGTGAGTAGTGAAATGACACCGTTACGAATAAAAGTTAATAGTATATGCATAATGTTCAACTTTTAATAGATTGCTATTTCTCATATACTGGTTAACTATTATAAAATTAAGTAAATTATATTCCACAAAACATGAAGACAGTATGTCTAGAAAAAGACAAAATAAGATTATTTTAGCATTATAGAGAGTACAGATAAACAGATTGTCTTTATTTAATTTATACTTTTAATCTGCCTAATAACTATATTCATACTGATGGGTTACAAATTTGCTTAGGCAAACAAAATAAATCAAATACTTTAATAATTCAAAAAACAATGGTGAAAAAATGAATAGAAGTTATTATCTTAATATAACATACACATCTAAAATAAACCAACTATAAATATGCTTAATAAAATAATTAGTCACTTGTTAAAAACCTATTAATATAGTTTCCAGATTGTTCCCTGAGGACGGGTTTCCACAGCTGATGGCCTGCAACTGAGAAGCCGTTTTCCATTCTAATGGTATAGATGAGGACTTGGTGCATGGTTACTGTCATCTGGGCACATATATTAGAAAGGAGATTTCCTTTCAGAGCAGTGATTCCCAACCTTGACAATTTTCAGATATAGAAATTTCAGCTCAAAATTCTCAGTCAGGGCTATGGTGACTTGGGAATTACTCATATTTCATACATCTGAAAGTAGTGTTTTAGAGCAGTGGTCCCCAACCCCCGGTCCGCGGACCGGTGCCGGGCCGTGGAGTACCTGGCACCGGGCCGCGCAGCGGCCGGGGGCCATGATCGCTGCAGCGGCCAGGGGCCATGATCGCTGCAGCGGCCGGGGGACATGATCGCTGCAGCGCAAAGGCTCCTGGGCCGTGCGCAAAAGCTCCTGGGCCGTGCGCAAAGGCTCCAGGGAAGAGAGCCCCGCGCAGGTACGCAATCAATGTGTCGTCGCGAACAACGCCCCCCCACCCCTGCGCGCGCTCAGCGGGCCACGGTAAAATTATCAAAGGCTGACTGGTCCGCGGCGATAAAAAGGTTGGGGACCACTGTTTTAGAGGAACAGAGCTTTATATTTCAACATGAAGACTGAACTGGGATTGAAATAGATGGCAAACAATACAATTACAAAATACTAATGTATAAATGAATCAGCCAGGAAACAGGGTCCAATTATGGGCACACACAAATCACCCAAAATAATGAAAACATGCACAGGTTGTTCTCAACTTACAGCAATGAGGTGTTTAGTGATTGTTAGAGCTACAATTGACCCCAAATGTGTGATTTATGACCCGGTTTTGAGATTCTCTCATATCCAGTTCTCTGCTCCTCATGGTCACATGACCATTTTTGACAATAGGCAATCATCCTACATTTACAGACATTTGCAGTGCCATCTGTTGCATGATTTGGGTTAGCTGAAAAGGTAGTGTAAAGTTGCATATTTAACCAATTGAATTCATATCCACTGTGTTCCCTTTCAAAATCAAAATCTTAGTGCCTTACTATGGAACAGTTTTCATTTATGTACACAAAGCAATTACGTGTTCAACAATTACAAAAAGGGAAATGTACTCTGGGAATCTATTCTAATACATGCCAGCTCTTTCCCCCCCTTTAATTGTACTGCTGTTTTTGTACTTTACTATACTGTGCACACATTACTGGTCAGTTATTATGGCAGTGAACTTTTAAAAGGATCAATAAATAGATGGTGTGAAAGATTTTTTTATTAACCTTGTGGAATTTCTGGCATAATACTGTACAAAATGGAAAAATAAACTGAATTGATGTAAGTATAAAATGTACATCACAATTGAAGGAGAATTTGTTTCAGAAAGGAAAAGAAATGTAATTCAGTATTCACTCATTTTCCTAGCCATTGTTTATTTGTGTTGTTCATTTGTGATGAGGCTCAGTGATGTTTTTGTTTAATAAATAAAAGTTGGTCTGATAATATTTCTTTTACTGTTTTCAGAGATGTAAAGCCTGATAATATGCTGCTGGACAAATCTGGTCATTTAAAACTAGCAGATTTTGGTACCTGTATGAAAATGAATAAGGTTAGTAGATAAAAACTACTAAATAGCTTTTAGCGTGAAGAAAAATGGTACTCTGAAAAACAGATATCAATGTTCATTTAAATTAAGAATTTTAACTGGAGTTCATACTTAATTTTAAATTTTATTTTCCAAACAGATCTAAGAAATCAACTTGCTTCATATACTTTAAAACAATCTTTGCTTTTTTATAGGAAGGTATGGTACGATGCGATACAGCTGTTGGAACTCCAGATTATATATCCCCAGAAGTTTTAAAATCACAGGGTGGTGATGGTTATTATGGACGAGAATGTGACTGGTGGTCAGTTGGTGTTTTTTTGTATGAAATGCTTGTGGGTGAGTATCAGAAAAATATTGTGTAAATCAATTACATTACAAAATAAACTATCTTGTTTTTATTGTCATTAATAATAATTTTAAATTCTGTGTATGACAATAGAGACCAGTCCTAATAAGATTATTTTAATCAAATCTCATTGAGTTCTGTGATGCTATTGTCTCTTTTTCCCCAAAATTCTGTGACTGTTGAATTTCATTTGCTGTTTATTCATCTGTAATTGTTGAAATTATACCATCTGCAGTCCCTTATGAGCAGCTAAAAGATGCTTCTATTAGAAGAGATTTCAAAGCCAATTTTTTAAATATTACCTATCTACCTTTAAAGAAAAACTTAGTATTTGAATCATCTATTTTATCTGTGTGTCATCCTTATCTTCCTCATTTTTTCCCACTACATCTGTTACCCCAGTTTCTTAGAATGATAATACTTAAATGATTTCTAGAGAAGTGGTCATGAGGTAATCTTGGGAAATACACAATTGCAGAATATCTTTTCTTTTTGTCATTTTGATATGACAATGCTATTATGAGCTCTTAAAATAAGCATTAAAAATGACTTTTTCTGGCTGAATAATACTGAAATGTTGCCAAGTTGTGCAATGTAGGTATCTTATTTTATTATTTTAACAATCAGTTGTGTGATTTACATTTTTTTCTTTCTTGTTTTAGGGGATACACCTTTTTATGCAGATTCTTTGGTTGGAACATATAGTAAAATTATGAACCATAAGAATTCTCTTAGTTTCCCTGATGATAATGATATTTCTAAAGATGCAAAAAATCTTATTTGTGGCTTTCTAACAGACAGGTAATATATTTAGAATTATATTGTGAGAAAAGTATTTCTAAATACTTGTAATTATTTTTTAAAGAAACTTAAAAATTAAATGATTAAATGGATTCTTTTAATGAGAATTATTCATCATCTTATAAAATATAGGCTATGCTCCTGTAATATATCAAAAATTGTTTTGACCACAAGTTTTGAAGACATTGAAGTCAATGCTATTTCTTATTTTGTTTCTTATTTTGTAACTTGTTTGTTATTTCTGTGGATTGGATAAAGTTTTGAGTATAATAAAATAGTTTAATAACAAACTATGAATTGTTCTTCATGTATTAACTAAATCATAATCACATCATATTAGCAACAAATGAACTTCAAACCGGGTGTATTGTTTTAAAACAAATCATAATTACCATATTTTTTGGAGTATAAGATGCACCTTCCCCCCCAAAGAGCATGGAAATGTTGGTGCATCTTATACACCGAAAACAGCCATTTTTGGCTTCCTGAAGCCCCGCCCCTGCATCCAATTTTTGTGAAAAACGGGCCATTTTTTGCAAAGGTTAAGGCATTTCTGCCTTCCCCCATCCCCCAGTAGCACTCTGCAGGCTTCAGCAGGGCTGGGGAAGGCAAAAATGCCCGTTTCCCCAGCCCTGCTAAAACCTACAGAGTGCTCCTGGGTGCTAGGGAGGACAAAAACTTTTTTTTCTTTCTTACCTCTTCGAAATCTTGGTATGTCTTATACACCGGTGCGTCGTATAGTCCAAAATATATGGTAAATTACTACAGTTACTTTATTATTGTTATTCTACAGGTTGTTCAGCTTTCTGTGCAAGATCTTAAATGATTTTTCCTCTGGAATTCTTGTCTTGAGCATTTGTACTTTAGACCTGGAGCATTGTTACTTATTTTTCTGCCCTCCCCAAACTTTAACCCCTGCCCTGATTCTTAAAATACAGCAAAATGTTTCTAATAATTTGAAAGATTTGGAAAAAATGTTTTATAGCTATGACATGTTCAGCCAAATGCAGATACAAGTAATGATGTAATGATTACTCATTACTTGGAAAAATTGTTTTGACTAAAGTCAGATAAAAAGTTTGTGGAGGATTTGTATAATTCTATATAAGCATTTGCAATTCCTGTAGTATCAAATAAATGTTTCAGACAGCAAACATGCTTTTTACTACTGAGAATGGGGGAAGCGTTTCCATTCCATATTTACAGCAAAGAAACTGCTAATGTTGAAATAAATTATCTCTTTGCTTTAAAATGGGCTTTGAGTTAACATTTCATTTGTTTACAAATTATTTTCACTTGTATGCAGCATGTGCAGTATAATTTTAAAATTATTTCACATACAGGGAGGTTAGATTAGGAAGAAATGGTGTGGAAGAAATCAAGCGACATCCATTTTTCAAAAATGATCAGTGGTCTTGGGAAAACCTTAGAGACAGTAAGTAATTTATTGTATAAAATCTTCTTTTATTGTAATATAATTTTCATGTGTTATATTTTCTTTCTAAATGTTGAAGGACTATAATGTTCTACATTACAAACAATTGCTGACTTGCTTATTCAAAAGGCCATGGTTCACACAACATTCACAAGGTTCACACTGTTTCATTCTAGAAAGTTTATGTACATCCAATGAGATCTTACATACCTTTTGTTTTCCTCCCCCTTCAATTTCTAAATATGGTTTCCAAATATTTGTTTGTTTGTCTGTTTATCATATTTCTGAACCTCCATCTCCATCTCAAAGAGAGACTTATGGGGTAAAGTGATATGGGGTATTGTGGACTGCTATTGAGGAATCATAACCTTAGCTGAGCTGGCCATCTAAAATTTGTTGTGCAGTTCTTTAAACAGTGGCCCCAAACATTTTGGGCACCAGGGACCGGTTCTGTGGAGAAAGGTATTTCCCCAGACCAGAGGGGCGTGGTTTTGCATGCTGCCTGCATCCGGCAGATGGGGTTTCACTTATTTGCGTGGCTCGGTTACTCGCATGCCACAGACCGGTGCCCATCCAAGGCTTGGAGGTTGGGGGCCCCTTGCTTTAAAATATACAAAAAATATAAATATCTTTTATTTATTAAACATAGAATACATCTGAAACACTTGATTCAGGATAAATATTTCTAACCTAGTGGTTAATATTAAATCAACTTATCAAGTTCATAACTGATTTGATTTTTAATTAACAATAATTACTAAACAATTTGAACCATTCTGAGTTTTTCCTTTGATTTTCTATTATCCCAAAGATTATGTGGTACATTGCAGTATTATAATTATAGTGGAAACTTTTAGTATTTTGAGATAATGGGACAAAATGAGTACTTGCGACTATTTTATATATGACATCTATAATTTACTTTTGCTCTTTAATTAATAAAACAGTAGTAAAATCTTCTGTTTTATAGAAAATACCACTATTATATATGGAAACAACTGCTTTGATAAATCAGTTTATAATAGTTCTCCTGTCCCAGCTAATATCTAAAATATTAAAAATATTTGGCAGAATTGAAACACTCAGACCAGCAGTTTGTGGAACAGTTTGTGCCTTTTAATGTTACATAATTTTTGAAAGTTTTTAAGTTTCTGGGGGATTTATGCACATGCTGCTCAAAATATAATAAAGATTTCAGAATTGTATGATCTTGTAAAACAAGTTCACTTTTTCATATCATCTTCATTCCATTTATACATGTTCATATACACATTTTTATACAGTTATTAATCTTTGCTCTTTTGGGGGGGGTGGGGTAGCTGTAGCACCTGTTGTGCCTGATTTAAGTAGTGATATTGACACTAGTAACTTTGATGATCTGGAGGAAGACAAAGGTGAAGAAGAAACATTTCCTATACCAAAAGCTTTCGTTGGCAACCAGCTACCTTTTGTAGGATTTACATATTATAGTAATCATCAGTAAGTATATGTAGATTTCATATATTGGCTTGTCAGTAAAAGTCATGAGTATATTTATAACAGGAATATAGCAAATATAACTTAATTATTATTGCAGTCATTAAAAATTGCCTTGTGTAAGCATATTGTTACTGGAAATATTATTAACCATATTGCAGCTGTCTTTAATTTAGAGGGTTATTATCAATTCCTTAGAGATTATTTTCACTTCTGGTAACTTGACTGCATTTTGCTTTATGTGTATTTTCAATTAAATAAGCGAGAATATTCAGGTAATAGTTGCTCTTATATTGCAGTCTAAAAAACACCTACAGGGATTAAATTTATGTTTGGTAAATGCAACAAAATCTAATAAGGGAAGAAAAAAATGAAAGAAGGTATCTGCTTATTTGGTAAATCAAGTTGCATGTGTTTAGTAATGCTGGAATGATCTCTTGATTCACTTCAGAAGAATACTTTGGGACACATATGTAGCACTGTCTGTACTCTAAAGCACCTGTATTTTTTCCTGAAATTATGCAACAATATAGAGTTTTATATGTTTTAAGAAACATGAGGACAACACATTTCCCAGGTTCACAAATAAGTATATAAAAACATGAATATATTACTATAAAATCAATAGTATGATTTTTAGAAACAGCTCAATCATACGTTATCTGTAATAGTGGTTCCACCACAAATCCGCGGTAGACTAAAGCGCTCTCGCCGAAAGCCCGTACATGATGTCATCACAGCGCGACGAAAACGGCACGCTGTGAGCGGTAAATTTAAAATTAACGCGAAAACCTTACCCTACCCCCCCAAACCTAACCCTAAACCTAACCCTAAGCCTAACCCTTAACCTAACCCTTAACCTAACCCTTAACCTAACGCTAAACCTAACGCTAACCCTTAACCTAACCCTAAACCTAACCCTAACGCTTAACGTAACCCTAAACCTAACCCTAACCCTTAACCTAAACCTAAACCCAACCCTTACCTTTATGTGAATCGGCTTGCTTTAATTTTATTTTAATTTTAATTTAATTTATTTTTAATTTTATTTGTCGCGCTGCTGATGACGTCACGTACGCGCTTTGATCGGGCGTGCTTTAGTGGACCGCAGTTTTGATGGGTCACGGTAATAGTAACCTCTTCAATATATTACTTTAAACCAGGATATTGTGACTGATATAAAATGTTTCAGTTCCCTGCACAGTACAGGGAAATTATAAATAAATAAATTGAAAAACAACAATGGAAGTGAGCTTTTGTCTTTTGAATGTTACATGGTGAATGTAGTATAGTTCTAATCTAAATAATGGCAGAGAAACAACACACATACATAAAGTGACCAGATTTTAAAATTGGGGGAGCAGGCCTTTTTCCATTTCAAGGCGCTGCAGCTTCTTCCACGGCCTCCTTCTCCCTCCTTATCCCCCCCCTCCACCTTGGAAGGCTTCGGGCGGCTCCTGGGCGGTGGGCGTCCAGGCGGGAAGAGCCGGAGCGATCGGGTTGATCGGGATTTTTTAAAAAAACAAAAAACGCCGGATTCCTTGAAGGGAGGCCTTTTTCCATTTCAAGGCGCTGCCACTTTTTCCACGGCCTCCTTCTCCCACCACCTCTTGTAAGTCCAGCCAGCTGCCCACCAAGCTCTCCGCGGAGACTCACCCAGAGTTTTCACCGCGATCTGCCTGGTGAGGGGAGGCGGCAGGTTGATGCAGACCAAATCCACATCCTCGTCTATCGCCTATCCGGCTGGTGTAGAAGGGGACGCTCATCTCCTTGGCCAGTTCTTCTGCCTCTTCCTGAGTGCGGCCCCACAGCGCCTTGACCATGAAGCCCTCATCCTTTAGAAGTGGGATGATGACCCAGGCGGTCAGGCTGGTGCCGAACACGCCCACCCCGGGCAGCATGGTTGTTGCTGCTGCGGCTGTGGCTGCTTCTGCCTGCTTCCCTCCACCCTCACCTTTTTCCTCCCCTTCCTCCTCCTTCTCCTCGCTGTGATCTGGATGCCCGACGCGCCTTCCTTTCCTCCGCGTTCGGCCCTTTCACGCGGAGCCTCAAGATTACGATAAGGTGGCCAGATTTTAACACGGGGGAACTGATGATAGTTTGAGCGGGCGCGGCCGGCGCAAACTACCGTCAGTCGCCTGCGCTCATCAAAATAAGTCCAGGGAGAGTAGGTGTTGGGCAGGAAGGCTTCTGGCGGCTCCCGGGCAGCGATGCCAACCCCATCCGCTCGCCGGCTCTTTCCGTCTGGACGCCTGAAGCCTTCCAGCCCGCCCGGGGCGAGTCGGCCATGGTGCAGCCGGTGGTGGACAGGAGGGCTTCGGGCCACTCCTGGGCTCAGGGTGTCTGGGCAGGAAGAGCCGGCGGGGGTGGTGGTGGCATCTTCACGGTGGAGCAGAGGCACAGCAGCGCCAGCAGCAGGGCAGCCTCCATCGGATGGCGAGGCGAGCTGCGTACGCGAGGCTGCTCAGCCAGCCCGCCCCGCGACTCCTGTTAGTGCTCGGCAGCGTGCTGCCGCCACGCAGCCTCCAGCCCCACAGGCCACCCTCCCGGCGCACAGCCAATATCATCCTGCAATTCCTTGGCAGCGTCGGTGGCAGCGGTGGCCACGAGACCTCCTCAGCCACCGCCATCTTGGCTCCCCCTTCCTCCGAGCCCCCTCCCTCCGGCTTCCCTCAGGCCCCACCTTGCTCTTTCCTCCTAGCTGCACTGCCGATGCCCTTTCATCCACTCACCCATGAAAATCGGGACTTTTTAAAAATGTGGGACGCAGGACAAATTGTGAAAAATCGTGACTGTCCCGTGAGAAGCGGGACGTCTGGTCACCTTACACATACACTCACATACACACAGCTACCAAGAAGACTTTATGATTGGTATAATAATATTATTGGACATAGAGACATTTTTAATTGATTGCTGACAGTCTTTGCATAGTTAATTGTCTAGTATAGAATCTTCTAAGCTTCATAGTATATAGAATTCTATAGTTTTTTTAAGCTTTGGAAAAACAAAGGCAATGTTTTTATTAAGGATGTTCTGTTTTTTGAGAATAAATATTTATATTTCTTTTTGTGTCTTTCTAAAACTTCTAAAATTGTGTTTGTAGGTATTTATCCACCTGCACAGCTAATTCGAATGACAACAGAACAAGCACCAACATAGATAAAAACGTGGTACATTTAATTTTTTTAAAAGAAATATTTTGTCATTGATTAAATGTATTCTACAATTTGTTTATGTTGTGAGAAATGTCCTATTTTAAATTAGATATAATTATATAATAAGACAAACAATAAAAATGAAATTTATTTACATGTTAAATTGGTACTTAAATTGTGTTAAATTTTACTTTTTACATAAATATTATAATTTGGCTAAACTAAAATACATTTCCTTACCATAAATTGAAATATATTGAATAAAGTTTATTACTCTGTTGAATAAAGTAATATTTTCCATATACATATATAAGTAGTTAAGCACAGCATTTAATACCATTTTTGCAGCTCCAAAATATAATTGTATATTTTAAAAATAAGAAAAACACAAACTTTGGGTGTTTTATGTATTTTAAATAAATAATAGGGAAAAAAAATCAAAATTTGATGTTTTGCATCCCTAGCTTCTTTATGCCAGGGCCAAAAGACAATTTTATTTTCAATCTATTTCTTTACATAGTTTAAGATACTAACTTCACAATTCTAATTGTGTTCTAATGTGTTCTCACATGTTCTAACGAAAAGCAGTAAAATGACTTCTTAAAAAATTAAATATAAATATTCATTTTTATAATTCAACCCAAAACATCCAATGGAATTTATACTTCTGTCATCTTCTTAATGAAGAATTATAGAAAATTTCAATTAATGAATTTGTTTTTGATGTTACATTGTTTTCATTTTTGGCATTATCTCTAAATGATTCTTAGTTCACATTTAATTGTGTTAGCTAGAGAAAAATACCCATTTTAGCCTCATGTTAGTCCTATCAGATTGCTGTAGAAATCACTGCTGAAATAAGAGTTTCACTATATTACTTTAGGAATGTACTTAAAATATAAAAAGATTTAAAATGCTAACTTGCTAAATCCTTAAATAAAATTGTTATTTCTACTTTTTCTTGAATTTTGAAAGCATTAATTTTAATTTCTTGGAAATCCAGATTGATTTTATTTAAAAAATCAAATTTGTTTTTATGTAAGCCACTATTGTTAACCATTTATAAAACTAACTAATTTGCTGTTGGTGAATGTTGACTTCACAAATAAAATGTCCAGCTTTCATTTCAAAATACTAGTATTTCCTTTGGCAGCCATCAAATTGATGAGTGTAATAAGAGGTTCTTATGTTCACTATCTGTTTCTTAAACAATAAAAATAATGGAATTTAAAAGACACAAATTTTAAATAATGTATGAAGTTCAAACCAACATATGTAAAGTAAAATTCAAAAATGAAGTTGTTGTTTTTCCAACCATTGTTTCTCTGTGAGTATTAAAATGCAATCGGAGTAGTTTCATGCACTCTTTGGATAGTGCTGGAGTTCACAATAACAACTGATTATCTTTTCCTGCATTGAAGAAACCAAACTTCAAATATTCATTAAAATAACTGCATCCAAGAACTATTTTATTTTCTGCTTCTTATTTGTACTTGACTCTACATCATTTGAACATTTATTATTTTTTCCAGTAATATTTTTCAAATGTCTGTACTCAAAACAGTTGAATGTTTAAGAATAAAATGTTTAAGAATAAAATCTTAAACATACAAATAAAAGTGACCTTCATTATCAGCATTCTTGGATAACCTTGGCTTTAGCTCTTTTAAATATTTTATGGGTGCATAAAATGTTAAGTGGACTTTTTATGTGTTTAAAGGCATTATTAAAGCTGACATTGCTCAGTCACAAGCCCTTTAATCAGAGGCAATGTCTCTGTTCCTTTTTGTGTCCAGTCCCAGTGCTGCTAAGATCATAAATTATCTGGTTGGAGAAGAATGAATGAAACTTCACATTTCTCTTTTCACGTTTTCAAGAGTATTGGTAGAAAAAAATCATTATTTTGACATATTCTAAAGTCAAGGTTTGAAGCCCCCCTCCCCTTCTTTTCATTAGGATCAGTACTAACCTGCACTTTGTGCTTTGGAAAATAAATTAGATCTGTTTGTCCTTTACCAAGACTTTTTAACATACAAGTATCAGAAAACCATTCCAAAAATGTTGTGCATTACATATTTAACTAGTTCTATAAAAAGTATAACATTTATAATTCATTTTGTATTTTGTACTTATAGCTAGAATCTTTACAAAAAAATATTTATCAACTTGAAGAACAGCTACATAATGAAATGCAGCTAAAAGATGAAATGGAACAAAAATTCAGGTAATATATTTTATTTTTTTCAGAATGTCAAAACGTAATTTAATGAAATATCACTTGATGTAATAATAGCATTCAACATGTTCATGTATGTCCGTAAATATACAACAGCTGTGAGGAATTTGCTAAACTACAGATTTTATTTTTGTCATTTCTTGTTCCCAGAGGAATTATTGACTTTAGATCTATTTAAGAGCAATAATTTTGAAAACAATATTATAAAAATTGCTTATAATAGCACAGACACTTACCTACTGATATTAAGAAGGATATTAAAAGGAAGTTTGTGGAATTTTGGTTCCATTAGCATTTTTGATATTCAAATTTTAATGGTTTGATATGTATTTGATGTTTAGGCTATATTGATCAGCCAGATACGAAATATTTTGTTTTAGAGGCAGTAAATAAAATTCAGCTCTCATATTCTTTATAGAACATCAAATATTAAACTAGACAAGATAATGAAGGAACTAGATGAAGAGGTAAGTGTTTGAATTATTAGTTTTACTTATTGATTTTGTTAGAAATTTATGCAATTTTACATTATACTTAGAATAGATGAGAAGAGATTGCCAATACAGTGATCCTCCACTAGTCTGGCACCAGGGACTGGTTTCGGAATAAAAATTGTCTTCCATGGACCGAGCAGGGGTAATGGTTTCGCAAACAACCTAGATCTTATGCGTGGCCAGATAAAGATTCACTTGCTCACCCACCGCTTGTGTAGCCTGGTTCCATGGCTTGGGGGTTGGGGAGCCTTACGCAAAAACATATCAGCCTAAATTATCAAGACACAAATAGGCCTTGATTTTCCTAAGGTTGCATATTCAACTTCCCTCTTATCCTTCATAATCAAATCTAATGCTTCAGTCACAGATTTTCTGCTGTTTAATAAACATGTATGGAAATAGCTAGTTTTAAAAGTTTTGTAAGTGCTGGTTTAAAGATGTTTTATTTTAAACAAAATGTAATTAACAGTAAGTTAGTACTGCGAGGGAAAAGGCTATTTTCAACATGATGGAATATTGGGTATGATTCTCACAGCTCCCAGAATGTGAGAGCCAACATTTCATTTGTGGATTTTAAGGTGCAAATTGGGTACTTTAAGCCTTATTCAGGCTTAACTTGTACTTGTACTTGACGCCTCTTCACCCATCGTGGGTATAGGCGACTTCCATGGAAATTTGACGCCACTGTTACGGCGATCCATGGAAGCTGTTTTGGCTGGATATACCCAAGGGGACGCCAGCTTAGGCTTAAGATACCTATTGTAGCATTTAAATTTCTAATCGCCCTTCAGAACTCTTTTTTGATCCATTTTCAAAGTGTACATAGTTATTATATAAAAACTAACATTCAATTGCTTATATATCAGTTTATTATAATTTAAAGTAGCAAATGTATTTCATTGTATTTTATTTATTGTAAGAATCTTTTGATTAAAATAATTGCAGTTCTATATTGTAAACATGCAGATGAGTGCTTAGCTGTAGAGCTTTATTTCTAAAATATTATAACTTACAGGGAAATCAGAGAAAAAATTTGGAATCAACAGTTACTCAAGTAGAGAAGGAAAAGATGCTCTTGCAACATAGAATTAGTGAATATCAAAGAAAAGCTGAACAGGAGAATGAAAAACGTCGAAATGCAGAAAATGAAGGTAAGCTGTATTTTTATTTTTGTTTATTAGAGTAAGAAAACTTTTCATACTATAACCAAGACTTTGGAGGTATTCTAGTCCAATATCCTGTCCAGGGTAGACTATTTCACTGTCATAAATTTCCATATTATATAGTCATGACTGATATATAATACATCCACATTTCTTTTCTTAGACAAGGACTGGTAGTCCTTGACTTACGACCACAATTGAGCCCAAAATTTCTATTGTTAAGTGCTTGTTTAGTGAGTTTTGCTCCATTTTATGTCCTTGCTACTCTTGTTAATTGGATCACTTCAGTTCTTAAGTTAGTAACACAATTATAAAGTGAATATGGCTTCCCCATTGACTTTGCTTATCAAAAGGTTGCAGAAGGAGATAAATGTGACCTCGAGATACTGTAACCATCATGAATACATACCAGTTGTTGCCAAGCATCCAAATTTTGATCATGTGACCATTAAGATGCTGATGTGGTTCTAAGTGTGAAAAATGGTCATGTCACTTTTTCAGTGCTGTTATAACTTCAAACAGTCATCAAATGAATTGCTGTAAGTCAAGGGATACATGTACATACCCCAATCTTGGATTCCCTCCCACCAAATTTCAGCAGTATCAATGATGTCATACCCTCCCATTTCTACCCTGTACTGAGATTTCATGTTCTCTATTTTCTTCCCCATTCTCTAAGCGTTGTGTTCTGACCTAGGCTTCCTGATACAATAAAAAGCACATGATTAGGGCCAAAAACCTTATTTTTATTTCAAAGGCTGTGAATTATATTCATTCGCAGCCAGTAATGAGTCCCAAATAGTTGGAAAGAGTTCTATAGGAGGCTGCCAAAGTTCTTCAGAATAAGGCTGATAAGCACCCACCTTTATCTTCTTTGAAAACACTGCCAAGGCCACACAGAGCAAAGAGTCCAAATGGAATTTTAGAAGGTAAACTGACCAGCATGAACCAAGTTGCTTCCTGCAAAGGCTCATGGGCCTTTGCTCCTCCTTTATGTCCTATGGGAGAGAACAATCACTCCCAAACCTTACTCCCGAGTCGTCCCTTCTATTTTAACTGTTCTTGCCTTCTGGCAGCTCTGCACATGTGCACACTTGGAACAGGGGAAGCTGCTCCTCTGCCTCACTGCTGTCTGACTCTGGAAGCTCTGGGGGGGAGCACATAACCCAGATGCCCTGGGTCCCTCTCTGCCCTCTGTCCTTTCCCAGACTCCAGGACTGGCCCATGTTCCTCCCCAATCTCTTCACCACCCGACTCTGTTGCGAGCTTCGTAGGCTGCTGGCAGACCACAACACATTGGGTTACAGTCATTTGAACCCTTTAGTATTGCCTTTCTTAGGGTTTGCTTCTCATCTTCTGATGTATTTCTATGGCCTCCTTCCTTCTTATCACTTCCTGTCTGTTCTATCTTTTCCTCCATTCTTTCTCTTGTCTCCTCCCTTTCTTGGACATCTTGATCTTTATTCATTGTCCCTTGTAAAATATTTTCTATTTTCCCATCTATGCTTTGCATTAGCTTGTTTAAGTCCCTAAAGTCATAGTATCCTTAATGCTTTGAAACATCAACAATATTTCTTTTGAACTTCCATTCATTTCCTCCATGTGGAGCATCTCATCTTATTTTGATAAAGTCAACTTTTACTTAATAATCCAAAGACCATATATTCAGGTCTAATGTTGTTCCTCAAAGAATACAATAGTTACAGTTCTTTTGTATCCCAGGATTATTCAATCAGATGTTCAGGTAGTCCAGGAAACTCTCCAAATATCTCCTTATATCCCCTCTATAGGTTTAGTCATATATCTTAGTATTTAAATGTTGCTTTACTTAGGTATCTTCCTTGTTCTCACAGTTGAACCTCCCATAATCATAGAGTAGATAAGTATAGAACAGTAAGTATCACCACAGTTCTCCAAATAAATGTTGTTTATTTTTCTTATCTAAAATTTTCCAGGCTTATAGAGTATGGTATATTTTCATTTGTCAGTAGATGATGCTGTCAGCTTAGGTTTCAGTGTTGTCTCAGTTCTAACAGGAATTTAATCCAATTTTAATTCAATTTATAAAAGCAAAGTCAATTATTAAAGTAAATAGATCTAGCATTTTGAAATGCCTTTCCAAAATAACGCCTGTCCAATTTAACCATCTAATTTTCTGTGCTTTGGAATTTTTAACTTTTTCCCTCTTAGTTTCTTTCTTTCGGGTCTGTAGTTTTTCTCTATGTAGTTATTCGCCACTTTAACAAATAGTTTAAGAGTCTCTTCTGGATTCCCCCTTTCCCCCTCTTTTATTTTAGGTTTAGGTTTTAGGTAAAAAAAAGGAATCATCTCACCCAATTCCAGTCACTGTTCATTTACAGCACTCCTGCACTTTCTTTGTTGCCTCAGCAGTCCAGCTTCATGGCAGACATTTTTGTCTGCCAAGGAAGAGGGAAGAAAGCCCTGAATCAAGCGGGAGAGATTGTGACTCTCCAGGACCTGCAGGGCACCCCTCTTTTCCTCACCACTCCTCCAGGGTGGCTTTAGCTCCTTTTGAAGCCCTCTAACGGGGAGAACTTGGCATGGGAGTACGGAGACCCGCTCCTCATGTCCGATCTCGCCATCAGCCGGAAGTCAAGGCTTACTTGAGTGTAGTTCTCGGTATTGGTCTTTTACCCCTCCATGGTTAATTTAAAGTCTGCCAGATGACCTGAGTAAGATGTCTTTGAAACACATTTTTCTCAATCTTTTTGAGGTAAAGTGTATCTTTTACAAAAGCCTTTTAGTAGATGATATATCCTGGTCCAGGAATCGTGATGACACGATTCTTTAGACTAACATTTCACTTGCAGAATCCTTTGTTCTTTCCTCAGGCCATAATCATCAATAGATGATATGAATGAAAATATTGCCGTTGTTTTTAAATAAAATTGAAGTTTTTGAATTTTGAACATTTTATTTCTGCAATTTACCTAGAAATATTATTAAAATGTATGTTTAAAATGTTTTTCTTTGCTTTTAGTGTCAACATTAAAAGATCAGCTGGAAGATTTAAAAAAAATTAGTCAACATTCACATATTACAAATGAAAAAATTACACAGTTGCAAAAGCAAGTAAGTAATTTTGCATATAGTAATTCCTTCTGGTTTGCATACTGCTGCCCTTCACGAAAGCCCTAAAGATTTAGAAATAGTAGTGAAAGCTTGGAGCCAACTTCCAGCAGAGGTAGTGAATCAATCATCAGTAACTGAGTTTAAACATGCTTGGAATAAACATATGTCCATTGTCTTACTATTTAAAAAAAACAAAAAACAGAAAGGGCAGACTCGATAGATTACTAGGTCATTTTCTGTCATCAGTTTAATGTGTTTCTATTTTCATAAGACCATGGACCATAGGATTTTATGAAGTTACTAGTTTGTTTTGATTGTTTTAATGATTTTAATTATTCCTAGACAGTTGTTTCTCTGTTTTGTTCTTCTATTATTATATTATGGTTTTATCTTGTCCCATGTGTTACATTGAGTTGTCTGATTGTACTGTTGTTGAAATTCATTTTTTACTTATTAATCTACACTCACTACACCATAATAATAAAGTGATCAAGTCTGTAAATTTACTAAAAAGAAAAAAAAAACTGAAATATCACATTGGCATAAGTATTCAGATCCTTTGCAACAACACTTGAAATTTAGCTCAGGTGCCTCCCATTTATCTTGATTTTTACTGACATGTTTTTACACCTTGATTAGAGTCAACCTATGGTAAATTAAATTGATTCGACATGGTTTGAAAAGGCGCACATCTCTCTATAGAAGACCTCACAGCTGACAATGGATAGTAGCAGACCAAAAGTCATGAGATCAAAGGAATGGCCTGAAGAGTTCAGAGACAGGATTATTGCAAGGCACAGATCTGGGGAAGGCTACAATAAAATTTCTGCTGCATTGAAGGTTCTTAAGAACAAAGTGGCTTTCATAATTCGCAAATGGAAGAAGTTTGATACAACCAGCACTTTTCCAAGAGCTGGTTGCCCAGGCAAACTGAGCAACCATTAAGAAGTAAAAGAGGTGACCAAGAACTTGATGGGCTGAGCTCCAGAAATCTTATGAGGAGATGAGATAGAAGGACAACCATCATTGCAGCCCTCCATTGATCTGGGCTTTATGGCAGAGTGGCTAGATGCTGTCCTCTCCTCAGTGCAAAACACATGAAAACCCAGTTGGAGTTTACAGAAAAGCTCCTGAAGGACTCTCATCCTGTGAGGAACAAGATTCTCTGGTCTGATGAAACCAAGATTGAACTGTTTGGTCTCAGTTCTAAACATTATGTCTGGAGGAAACCAGGCATCACCTATCGCCTTCCCAATGTCATCCCAACAGTGAAGGATGATGGTTGCAGCATCATGCTTTGGGAGTGTTTCAGCAGCAGGGACTGGGAGGCTGGTCAGGGTTGAGGGAAAGCTGAAGGGAGCAAAGTACAGGGATATCCTCAATGAAAGCCTGTTCCACAGTGCTCAAGACCTCAGACTGGGCTGAAGGTTCACTTTCCAACATGACAATGATCAATCAAGACAACACAGAAGTGATTTAGAGACAACTCTGTGAATGTTCTAGAGTGGCCCAGCCAGAACCCTGACTTGAACCCTATTGAACATCTCTGGAGGAGCCTGAAAGTGGCTGTCCACTGACAGTCACCATCCAATCTGACAAAACTTGAGAGGATTTGCAAGGAAGAATGGCAGAAAATCTCCTAATCCAGGTGTGCCAAGCTTGTTGCATCATACTCAAAAACACTCAAGGTTGTAACTGCTGCCAAAGATGCTTCAACAAAGCACTACGAGTGAAAGGGATTTGAAAACTTATGCCAATATTTCAGTTTTCTTATTTTCAATAAATTTATAAACAGTTCACTTTGTCATTATAGAGTAGTGAGTGTAGATTAATGAGAAAAAAATGATTTTCAACTACTATAGAATCAGGCTGCATAATAACAGTTAACAAAAGTGAAAGGGGTCTGAATACATTTTGAATGCACTATAACTAAATCTCTCTTTTTAGGGTAGATATGAGCCATGCTCATTTTAGACTAACCTCTATTTTTCTCCATTGCTCACACAGCTTGAAGAAGCCAATGATTTGCTGAGAACAGAGTCAGATACTGCAGCAAGACTAAGGAAAAGTCATACAGAAGTGAGCAAGTCAATAAGTCAATTTGAATCATTAAATAGGGAGTTGCAGGAGAGATGCAGAATTCTGGAAAACACAAAATTACAGGTAGAAAAGGATTATTTCCAGCTACAAGGAGCACTGGAAGTAGAACGAAGAGATAGGAGTCATGGATCAGAAATTATTGGAGAGCTCCAAGGTAATAATTTTACCATAGTGTAATTATAAAATGTAAAGTTTTTTTTCTGATAGCTTGGAATATAAATAGCAATTTTGGACTGAATTACATTTATGAATGGTAGATAAATAAATATAAATGCTCTTATATGTATAAACAGTGGATACTTTATGTAAAACTAAGAATTTAACTGTTCTTAGTAACTGTTCCATTTCCAAAACATGTTCTTCTTCTTTTTTTGCAGAATTTCAATGCATAATGGACAAATAATATGATCTGATTCCTTGTTTTCATATCTAGAAAATAAGATGTATGTTAGTTAGTTAGTTAAATTTATATGCCATCTCGCCCTCAAGGGACTCTGGGCAGTTTACAATGCCATAAATAACAATATAAAACAACTAGGGCTAAGGTTAAAACATAAAACATTGGGGATTGAAAGTTAAAACAAAATAGAAATGGCATCACTGTATAAAAGAATTTAGCAGGCCAATCCTATGCATCCTATGTTACTAACATATTAGACATGAATTGTTGCAATTGGTTACAATATAGCAGAATACAATAGAGAATCCTTTGGATATGTGTAGAATCCATTCAAATGTGCCTGTGGAGACAAACCTGAAAGAAAAGATACATGCTATTAGAATCATGTGGCTGTGAAACTTGCAACTTGATTTTATACTATATTGTGGCCACCTAGAAGTACAGAAATCAACTGTAGGACAAGTAGAAAGGTGGAGGAGGAAAGGAGAAATTTTAGTAATGTTTTTGTTTGAGGAATGAAAGTCTACTTCCCCAAAGAACTCTGTGGTTTTAAATCCCAAGGGGAAAAATTCAAGCAAATGGTATTATTTTTTTATAGCTTCCTATAATAATATGAAAAGCTGTACTTGATTTAAACATAATTTATTGTTCTTACTCATTTATAAATAAATGTTTTATCAACTTAAAAAAAATTAAAAGCACCTGCAAAGTGTTGTTGTAAAGCAAAACTATATCCCTTGCATTGTGGATCCTCATGGGAAGGTAGAGAACATCCTTGAATCTAGCTTAAAATATGTATAGTAAAACTAGATAAAATATGTTTGTTTGTGATTCTAAAGCAAGATTATGAATGCGTCCACTGTCCCAATTTCAGATATGTTTCTGGCTGGAAAAAAATACGCAGCCTCAGCTTTCTTTGAAGCATTTCTGGCTTATATAGTTTGAGTTTTATATAGTTTTGATTTATCTAATTTATATTTTTGTAGACTGCCTAGAATCCCACAATATAAAAAGAATGTTCACATTATTTCTACAAATAATGATCAGAATGTGAGAATAAAATACTTTCTCTCTTATCCTGCCTTAAATACTCTTGGCTCTCTTTATCTAGAACAAATAGTTAAGAAAATCAGTGTTTGAACAGAACCTAAATCATAGAATTAAATCCTATGATTTTATTTTTCACAGATATTACGTATTCATCATAAATACTGTTTACTGAGAGTGAACAATAGATGGTGGGTTAAAATAATTTTCTGAGAAATATATAGGTCACGTAATGACTTTCTAAAATTTTTTTTACTTGTGCTACTCTACATATCTGTTGGGAAATTTGTGGATGTAATCTATTTGCATTAATAAATATAAATTATTCAAATCAATAGACTAGCATTTTAATGCAAATCTGACTATTCCTCATCTGCCATTTTAATTAAATGTGATCACTTAGCTTTTCTTGCATATACTTCATTTTCAATATTTATATGCATATTATATACCCATATGAAAATACATGTTTGCACATTTTCAGTTTAATTAATACTTTAATAAAAATTGAGAGCGTAGATTTAACATTTTCAGTATATTTTTATTTTCTTAATGAACTATCTTTGATATATGTGAGGTGTTTATATAGATAAACAATTTTTGTCCATCTGAAGTCAGAGATACAGTTAAAAATATTTAATTAATTCTATAGCTCGGATTACATCTTTACAAGAAGAAATCAAAGGTGTGAAAAACAATCTCGAGCGAGTGGAAGAAGAAAGAAAAAAGGCCCAAGACATGCTTAATCATTCTGAAAAGGTAAGGTAACTAAGTAATGAGGCACAAAGTCTTATGTAACTTGGAGTAGAATCATTGAGTATTTAGAATAAAAAATATATCTTCATGTTTTTAGAACTACAGGTAAATGTACATTTGAAAATGATAGGAATACATAAAATTCAGTAAGACAATGGAAGAAAGGTGAACCAGAAATCAAATTGAGTCCTGTTGCTAAATTATAATTATTACTAAGTGGTAAGCCATGTAACACTTTGGATTTGTGGGAAAGATGGTTGGAATATATTGGGAATGGACATAGTACCTACTTGCACCTTATTGCAGCAACTGTGTCTACAATTGTATAGAGGAAAGAGAGTAGCTGCCATAAAGTGTAACCACCCCTTTGAGCCTCTGTTTTAGTTGGCAAAGTGCGGAGTGGAGCGGAATAGGCAGGCGAATATTCCAGAGCCTCTGCAATTGTTCATAAGGGTGAACAACTGCCATAGTGCTGCAACATTTGTAGTTTCGGGACAAGTTCATAAACACTAGGGGGTGCTTATTACGTAACTTCAAATGTTTGCTAAGGGAATGCTCATAACCCAAGGATTACCTGTATTCTTTTTAAGTAACTCATTTTAAATACATTCAATTTAAAGTTATGTTTTTCTTGACATACCTAAGCTTCACTTTCATTTAAAGTGGGCAGAAGCAGGCTCTTACAGCCATTTTACTTCTTTTCAAAGGAGTTCCTGATCTATATTTTAGCTCTTTTATTCATAATTGGACCTATTTTCTTACTTCTCTGCATCTGTTGATCAGACTGCAACATTTTTATTCGGATCTATTTCATCTTCTCTTAGTCTCACAGCCATGCATTTTTCCCATTTTCTTTCATATTGTTTACCATTTATGCATCTTATATTTCAATCCATAGCTTTCCATATGACACAGTCATCACCCAGTGATCCTATACATGTTGACTTCTTCTATCCACCATGGTTTTTATTATTTAGCAATCTAAAGAAATTTATCTATTACATCTGTGCCAAATGAAATATTACCTATTAATAGTAAGAGTAATCCTGGTCCCTTTGACATATTTTGGTTAATATGCCATAAGCAAAACCAACACATAATTTTTCTCTCAAGTACATTTCACTCTATGCATGGTAGGGTTTAGAAACTATCATTCAAGTTAGTATATTATTGCCCATAATTCCACAGGCATTTTACTGATACATACTCAGGATCCAGTAGATGTACATCAAACAAAAAGGTATGTAGGAAGAAGAAAGGTACCGGAATGTATGATAAAATATGAATACTTGTCATATTTGGTATATCTGACACCATTTTATACAAAATATCTTGCAGGAGAAGAATAACTTAGAAATAGATCTAAACTACAAACTTAAAATGGTACAACAACGTTTAGAACAAGAAATAAATGAACATAACATAAACAAAGCTCAGTTAACTGACAAGCATCAGTCAATAGAAGAGGCCAAATCTGTTGCTATGTATGGTAAGTTCTTAAAAATAAGCAACATTAATATATAATTAGTGTTTATATATTTCTCTCTTTAAATAATTGTTTGCATATTCCTTTCTAATCTGTCTAGTTTCCTTGGCACCATCTAGTTTTCAACCACCACCTTTTGGGATCTCCCCCCCCCCCCCCCCGCGAATTCCCTATCTGGCCTGAAGATCTTTGGTTTTGTGATTATTTCAGAATTAGAGGAGGGGTGTCAAACTTGCGGGCTGGTTGCATTACATGCTTGTCCTGCTCCCACCCGGTTTAGCGAAGGAGGGAAAAGTCCCGATACATCACGTGATGATGATGTGACAATGCGGGTTTGAAAGTCCTGCATTAGAGACTAAGAGGGGTGTCAAACTTTCTGCCTGCGGGCTGGATGTGTCATGCGCTAGCCACCCCTCCTCCTTTTTAGTAAAGGGGAAGAAGTTGTGATATGTCATGTGATGACATGTCGCAAGTTTGACATCCCTGGACTAAGCAGTCTAACCTGCATACTTTTCTGGGTTTGCTGTAAATTACGCTTTGGGGGGAAAAAAAAAAAGGAAATGTGGTACTTGGGGTATCAAGTTAACTTTCAGCATGATTCATCATAGTTCTGGAAATGCAGTAGATTTCTACAGAATATTAATCTGCTATTGTAGGGAAGTGTCTTTTACCAGAAACATGGCCTGCTGTAATGACATTGAGAGATGGAGCGGAGAGATGCTGCTTAGGGAATGATTAGATAAGAAAGGGCAGAGCCCACATCTATATCACGGGCAGAGAAAGAAACTCGGAAAGGAACCTTCTTACATTCTCAGGATGTAAAAGAGAAAACAGAAGATTTGTACTATCATACTTACAAGATTCTCTTAATGTAGCCTTACAACAAAGAATTAACTTGTCTGGTCATGTTTCCTATTTGCCTACCTGGGAAAGCTGATCCCTGCTGAGATGTGGGGTAGTTATTTTCTGTTATTTAATTACAAAAAAAATCTAGGTACCAGTCTCTGTTTCTCATATTGTTAATAAATTGGTAATAAACGAGAGAACAGCTGGCTATTCTTCAAGTATTATCTCAGTGTATGTAATCTATATGAATTAGGTATATCATTATACTACAGGTAACAATTCTAGGAGATTTTTTACCGTAGATATTAATATAGCTGCCCCAAATTCTTAATATTTTCTCTCACCTTTCAGGATATCTGAAAGATCTCATGAATACATTCTTTTTTGCTTTCTTAACGTACTTTCCAGGTAATTGTCACTTAGCAATCACTTGTTTGGCAACTGTTCAAAATTATGATGAGGCTGAAAATGTTACAGCTGGTCTTCAAACTTATGGCTATATTCCTGTAACCTACATGATAGTAATTTGGGCGCTTGGTAATTAGTGCACATTTATGACAGTTGCAGTGTTCCATGACCCACGATTTCCAGCTCCCAACAAGCAAATAGGGAAGCTAGCAGAAAACCACAAACAAAAGTCAAATGACATCACATTTAATGGCCCACAGTTATTTGCTTAGCAATTGAGCCAGAAATTGACCTGATGTTGTGACTTGGGCTTAGCGAAACATTAGTATAAAATCAGTAAGTGAGGACTACCTATATTTAGTTTTTGTTGTCTTTTTCCCCACAGAAATTGAAAAAAAGGTAAAGGAAGAACGAGCAGCAAGAGAGAAGGCAGAAAATAGAATAGTTCAGATTGAAAAACAATGTTCCATGTTAGACTTTGATTTGAAGCAATCACAACAGAAGATTGAGCACCTTACTGAACAGAAAGAGAGACTGGAAGATGAGGTAAGACAGTAATTTCTATACTCATGTGAACATTTCTTTTAGGCGTACTTGAACAATTACCTTTTATCTATGAATCCAAAAATCTCTGTAGCTTCAACTCTACCACAAAATTAATTTCACAAATTATTTATTTGTAAACTTCCCCACACCTAAGGCTCTGAGCATGATATTCTAAAATCTTTCCTGAATCTTAATTAAACAGTTGTAAATATAATTGGAAGGCCATTGACAGGTATATGAGACTTCTAATGAAACTACTTGAACCTTTGTTTTGTTACATTATGAAAAAATAGAAACATTAAAACTTTTTCTAATGATAAATTCTATATTAATTTATCTCTGATAACCTTCTCTTTCTCAATGCTGGCGCAGTGGTTAGAATGCAGTATTGCAGGCTAATTCTATTCAGCTGCTAGGAATTTGATCCTGACAGGCTCAAAATTGACTCAATCTTCCATCCTTCCAAGGTCTGTAAATGAGATTTCAGATTGCTGATCTTTGAGCTGGTTAGGATCGAACTCCTGGCATGCAGTAGAATTGACATGCAATATGTATTCTAACCACTGCACCACCACGTATCTTACAGAATAGAGTTCATTGTAATTTGGAGGAGTTGTAAAAGTTCATCCAGAAAGCATTTATAATAAAAAATGGTAATCCACCTAGTCTGGGTACTTTTCCTGGTTTAATCTGCTGAGTTGTTTTCCTTTATCTGGATCAGAGGAAGTTTGGCTTCAGGCACTAGCTTCTGGGCTCCAATCTCAGCTGTGGTGTTGTCTTTCCTGAAGACAAGCAGAACTAAACTACCATTAATTTTCACCAGAAGTCTCAAAATATTAAAACTTTGGAATTTATTAAGGCAAGCCCTTGTTGCTGTATATTCTTGCTGTACATATTCATATAGAATAGAACTCAAAAGGACTACATGGTTTGTAGATGTTGAGCATTTCATGCCAGAATTCCAGATATCTGAAGGCAAAATGCCTTTGAAATGGATTTTTAAGCATATTTTTGATTGAGATAATTGAATGCAAAGAAAAATATTGGTATAAGTATTGTTTTTGATCTCAGATATACATGCAGCAATCCAAAGCTTAAAATAATGTTTTGGAATAGGCATGGATTGTGCCTGCCAGCAACTTAAAAAAAATGCTACCATCTTTTCCTGGGCTCACATGGTAGCCATGGAAGAAAATACATGCTTAAATTAAGGGAGTGCCAGAAGGGTACAAACAAAGTGCTTCAAAGCAGTTGTGAATGTGTTGTTAGCACCTCCATAATTCAAATAAATATTTTCCTGGATAATAATGCCAAATTATGTAGCAATAAATACATTTTTATTGTATTTTTAGGTTAAGAATCTGACACATCAATTGGAACACGAGATAAATAAAAGAGTGATGACACAGAATGAACTGAAGATGCATGCTATAGAAGCAGATAGTTTAAAGAGTTCTGAGAAACAGCTAAAACAGGAAATCAATGCATTGTTAGAAGCAAAAAGATTAGCAGAATTTGAGTTGGCTCAGCTGGCTAAGTAAGTTACATTTTTTATTATCAAAAAGAACTATATTGTAAAGGACTGCTTTTAGTAATGTGGTTTGTGCTATGTTTTATCAACATTTGACTTCACTATAGTTATGCAAATATCTCGTGGAAACACTCCATGAAAATGAATGGCATAAATATTTTAAATTCCTAGAGTTATAAAATTGCCTGTTTTCTATTCAAATAATACTTCTATTACTTGATCTACTGAACACCTAATGACTAAGAGTTCAGAATAGAAATTCCTTTGTTTTTTTCCTCAAAGGCAATACAGAGGGAATGAAGGCCAAATGCGTGAACTACAAGATCAGCTAGAAGCAGAACAATATTTTTCTGTAAGTATTCTTTATATTACACAAGCATTTAATTATGTTTTGTACAACTTGCATAAATATATAAATTCACTTTTAGATAATGTTTGTGTCTTAGAATGGGAAAAGTGATGAGTGGGGGAGGAAGAACAAGAAAGGCACACACGTAGCTGTTTTTTTATTACTGTTTGACTTCCACTTTTTTGTCTGCTGTGAAGCTAAAAAAATGATAAACATTCATTTTTCTTCCAGTTCTGGACTTGCTCTTGTTGACATTTTGGACACATGTATTAGGATAGGCTCAATAATATACCTGGCTTGACTTTCTGGGCCTAAAATCCCACTTTGCTATATTGGCACCTGTATTTTGAATTTCCAATAAGTCTGTCTCTGAAGAGACAGATTTGTTTAAAAAATTGCTATACTAAATCATTTTTTTCACTAAATATCCAAGAAGCTACTTTTACAAATGCCTTCTTCCACTTTCATTATTATTTTTAAACAACTGGAACGCTCAAGGGAAAGGTTATTGTGATTGATTTGCTTAATGTCTGGGGTATATATCCCCAAAAAGCTCCTTAAAAACTCTTGAAAATAGAAAATCAGTTAACTAGACAAAGTAATGAAAAAAGAATCTTATCGTATAGTGGTTTTTCTTTTTTGGGTTTGCAGAATTTTGGTTGTAGAAAAACCAAAATTAGCATTCCCATCAGCAGCTTAAATTGTACATTACATTGCATTTCACTGCACAAAAATATAGCACAGATCTAGGAAGAAGCTGTCCCATAGTTCAACCAACTACTGTGCCCTGGCCTTATCCATTATTTGATAATTGGCCTGATCTTTTTAAAATATATGAATGATATTCCTTTAAGTGTATCTTGATGATGAGAGAGTGAATTTGTAAAACTAATAGCACTGGCAATTTATTCTTGAATGTTAATCTCAATTATAAAGTAATTATTCAGCTCTTACTTTATAATAAAAAGAGCCCAAACTGATTAACAATATATTTATATTAAATCATTGCAATATTAACACTTCACTTAATTCACAATGCTTTAAAAAAAATCCAATTTGGGAAGGACAGGAAGAAGGCCTAATTAGAAAAGACTTTCTATAGATCTTGTTCTTATTTTTCCTTGACAGCATTGATTAAAACTTCATTAAAAGGTGAAGTAAATATTCAATCTGGCCTTTCCAAATGGAGATAATTTTTTAAAAATCTCTTATGTATGTAAAATTGTAACCGAGTTTTTGTTTCATCCCACATTTGTTTCCCAATTTTCAATTCATCAGTCAAGCAGGTATAACTATTTTCAAGCTAGCACTCATGAATCTCAGATTGACTTAACCATTATTTTATTTATCTAGATCATTTTCTTCTCTCCCCCCCTCCCCGCCCAGATGGTTCTTGACCTACAATCACAATTAGGAGGGCAATTTCCATTGTAAATTGTTGTGGTTGTAAGTCAAGTCCAGCCTATTACATGACAACTTTTACGTGATCATTAAGTGAATCCAACTTCACAACCTGGCAAAAAATGTCATAAAACTTATTTATATGAGAGCAGGATGCTGCAGTTGGATGTAAATGTGAGCCAGTTGCCTGAACACATGATGCAGGGGTGGGGCAACAGTTGTAAGTGCAAATATAGGTTTAAGTTGCTTTTTCATAACTTTGAACTGTCCTTAAGCTAATTGTTGTAAGTTGAGGGCTATCTGTATCTGTCTGCTGTACAGGTAGTCCTTGATTTGCAATCACAATTGAGTCCCAAATTTTTGTTGGTAAGCAAGACAGTTGTTAAATGAATTTTGCCGCACTTTATGACCTTTTTTGCTCCAGTTGTTAAATGAATCTCTGCAGTTGTTAAAATAGTAACATAGTTTTCAAATAAATCTGGCTTCCCTATTGATTTTGCTTGTCAGAAGGTCACAAAAGGTGATCACATGATCCAGGACACTATAACCATCATAAATACATGCCAGTTGCCAAGTGTCCATATTTTGATCATGTTATCATGGAGATGCTGCAACGTTAGTAAGCATGAAAAAATAGCCACTTTTTCAGTGATGTTGTAATTGAATGGTACTATACAAATGATTATGAGTTGAGGACTACCTATGCTAGGCAGCATGAGGTGGAATTGATTTGAGTAAAAATTACACTGTTATCTCTTTGTTGCTAGCTTCATTGTACAATTTTTTAACTTTAATTTCTTAAAAAAATGTTGCAAGCTCTTTGAGAGTGGTTGTAAAAACTTGATATAAATAATACACAAATATAGATTGAATAATATGTAGCGCTTATCCTCATCCCAAGTTTGACTAATAAATGGGAATCTCTGGATTGTAACAATGTCTAAATGATGATGGTGCCTTTTTTTAAAAAATTTCAGACACTTTATAAAACTCAAGTTAAAGAACTTAAAGAAGAAATTGAAGAAAAAAATAAAGAAACACAGAAAAAAATACAGGAGCTGCTAAATGAAAAGTAAGTCACTTTTATGGGCAGAGTCCTTCAAAAATTGAGATACTCATTGATATTTTTGATGCAATACTTAGGTATATACGTATGTATGTATTTTTTACATTTTTGAACTGCTCATCTCCCAGAAAGAGAAAAATCTTTTTTTATCACTTGGAAACAAAGGGATTTAAATATGATAATTTTGTGGATTGCTGCCTATATTTTAAGAAAATAGTTGAATTTTAAAATGTGCCTAAAAAGCAGCTTTGTTGGCCATTGAAATGTATGTACAATATTCAGTGAAACAAAAATATAAATATGAGCTGTTTGTTTATTATTGTAAGATATAAACATAAAAGCTATAGTCCCAGCAGAAAAGGAAAATTCAGATAATTCAGTATGCAAGGATTTTTTTTATCTTACATATTTTTTTCAGTAGCAATAATGATCTCCTCAGGAATCTGATAGGGATTACAATTTATTCTTGTAATTGTCTTGTATTGAAACATAGTAGTTTGTATAATGCACAAGTCACTGGCCCTGAGTTAAACAATGCTTTGCTCACACCATATCAATCTGAGTCAAACAATCTCCATTATGGCTTATAGCATAACTATCATGATGGATAGTTCACAAATATGTCTAAAACAAACCTGATATCCTGATAGAACTTGTATCATAAGTTTAGCAACTACATTGCATTCTCTCTAAAAGAGCAGTGTAGTATTTTACACAATTAGTATTTTTTAAAAATAATAATTTTCTGTTGCAGAGAAGCTGTTGTTACACAGTTAGATCTGGCTGAAACAAAAGCTGAATCTGAACAATTAGCCCGAGCTCTCCTTGAAGAACAATATTTTGAACTAACACAAGAGAGTAAGAAAGCAGCATCACGAAACAGACTAGAGATTACTGATAAGGACAACATTGTCAGTCGGGTAAGATACATTTATATTTTTGTATCATGAAGTCAATTTATTATATTGTGAGAAAGAAATCTATTGTATCTTTAGTAATGTGACTACATCTGAGAGGTCACTATGAGGCATGCTTGTTTTTCTTACAAATCTTTAATAGCATGATGGTTGCATACATATAGTTAAAGAAGGATGAGGTTTCCTTTAATGAAATATGAAATATTTTTTGTATTGGGAATTACAGAATTATAGTTTAGAAAAGATTTTGGAGATCTTCCAGCCAACTCCCTGCTCAGGGAAAGAATCCTCATACCATCTTATATACATCCATTGATTGTTTGAAAACTTCCAGTGGTGAAGTCTTAGTAACTACAGAAAGCAGACTATTCTACTGCTTAATAGTTCTTTTAAAGCCCAACATACGCAGTTAGTTTATCACATTTTCATAGAATGTTATCTCCAGGGCTCCATCTTTGTCCTCCCTCTCTAGCCTCAGTATACTTCTTGTATTTTGGCAACCACAATTGGACACAATACCCAATGCAACGTAAGAGTGGAACTCTCACTTCCCACTGGACACTGCATCTCTGTTGATACTGCCTTAGATTCCATTAGCACTTGAGATAGCTGTAGCACATTGCTTGTTCATGATTAATCAGTAGGCTGTCAGAGCATTTGGATCCTTCACACAAGTACTGGTGCTGAGATAGAAGGTATAGCCAATAATGCACCTATGCATCTTGTTTTCCCTGCTTGAAGTGCATAAGTCTACATTTCTCACAACTAAACTGTTTTTTGTTAAATAAGGGCCAGTGTACAAGTCTGTCATTTTCTACCTCAATCCTATTTTCTCACCACCAAGCTTTCTGTAATCTGCAAAATTGATGAGTATCTGCTTGGTCCCCTTATCTGTGTCACTTATGAAAATGTTGAAGAGCACTCTGTTTTGCTCTACAAATCATGAATAATGGCTTAGCAGAATGTGTAAACTATTAGTGAGTTCATAACTAAGTAAGAAATTGTCTCCCAAGCTGAATATTACAATATATTGTACTATTTCCCAGGGTAATGTTTAACAAGTAGTTATGACTTGTGAGAAACTGTGTACACAGTTAGCTCTGGTTGAAACAAAATCTGATTTTAAACAGTTAGCTTGTGCTTTCTTCGAAGAGTTGAATGTTAAATCTGAATACTCTTCCTCACTTCCTGTTCACTTCCTCATACTGAAATAGAACCATTTAAGACCATAACTGGGTATGGTTTTTCAGCTAGCTGCAAATCCATAGCTAGTGGCGTCATCCACCCCACATTGTTTTGTTTCATTAAGCAGCTGTGGTAAAAGTGGTCAAATCCTTAGTGAAGTATGAGTGTACTACATCTATAGTGTTCCTTTGATCTGTTAATCTATGCACTTTGTCAAAAGAAAAAAATGTGTTCATGTCCTATTTTTAATAAACCCACAATGACTTTTCTAAGGGCTTGCAAACTGATCTTTTCTAGAATTTTCCCAGTTGCAATTTCAACATGATTGATCTGGGAGCTTGTGAGGTTTCCCTTTTTTCTTTTTTAAGTTGATAGAAATTTATTGGTGCATTCATAATACATAAAATTTAGAGGTGTCCTGACTACAAAATAAGAAATCAACAGCTTACAAATAAAAGGAAAAAAATGACCAAAAAGAGATCATGAGTGGTCTGAACAAAAACACATCAGCCAAAAAAAAACCTCCCATCCAACAGGGGTTCAACTATCATCTAACCCCAAAGCCTGGGAGAATGGCCAGGCTTTTAATAGGTTCCTGAACAAGATCAGGGTAGGAGTCATCCAGATGTTATCAGCATTTTTCCAATCTTTTGGCACATACCTTGTACTCTTAACAGTTCTCAAAGATTACAGTCAGTGGTACTGAGATAAAATCTGCCAGTTTTTGACAGATTAAATCCAAAGATTCAAGTTCATCTAAGCAGCTATTTGTTCTTTCACCTATTCCTTTCCTATTTTGACTTAGATTTCTGTTTTGCTTCTCCAGTGAAGTTTCCAGCAACTTGGATTACTATTTTCAAAAGGTGCAAATAGGAATTAAATAATTTAATTTCCTCCCTTTCCTTATCACTATGTTGCCATTTTATCCTATTGGTAAACCAACTGTTTCTTTGATGTTTTTCTTGGACTTATATCAAATCAGTTTGACCGTGCTAACACATAATGTTGTCTTAAACTTAGTATTTGTATTAATATATTTTTGCTAATATCCACATGGGTAAAACATATGTTTAAACTAGATCAAATTTAAAAATAAGTTATGGAAAGATGAATTGCCATTAGCCATATAGTTGTGTCCATTCATTCTTCAATTCCATAATAGAAGCAGTATACTTCTCCAAAATTTTTATTTCTTTTTTTCAACAATTAGCCAAATGCAGCTGATGTTATTGTTTTATTTTCCTTTAGCTTGAAGAAACAAATAATACATTAACCAAAGATGTGGCCTTTCTAACAAAGGAGAATTCTGACCTAAATGGAAATATTAAAAAACTTGAAGAAGGTATTTCATATTTTCAATTACATTGTTTGGAAGAAAATCAACACCTTTTCAATACTATCTTATACAGTAAGAGAAATGGTCTTTCAATATTGCAGCAGCAGAATATGGTTTGGTATTCTATAGATATTGCTTTATAAATGTGGGAGGGGGGATTTGGCCAAAAGATGTAAATATTATTGAACTAATTCAGAGATTTTAAGTGTGATTGTAGTTATACTCAAGAAGGCAAGGTTCAGTATTTGTAAATTAGGAAAAATGTGAGATAACATGAGAACACAATGAATTCTTGGTGTACATATATGAATGATTATCAGAATGTATGAGAAATGGTATAGGGGGTCTTGTTTAATTTTTTAGGTAAAAATAACATTTTAGGGAAGAAATTCATCAGCATTTTAAAATTTCTTTCAGAAAGTATCTAGCGATTCAGGCAATACTTCTTAATGGGATGGACTCCATGTTATATAATGGGGGGAGTTAAAGCAGATGCCTCATTAACTTGCTGGATGGCTTGCATTAAACATTAGAATTATGCAGAATCATCTGGTGTTTATTTGAAATGGTGTCATCTTCACATTCATCCACATGCTCAAATCAACAAAGGAATATTCTTGAAACAGTTTCACTAACCATTTTTAAGATTTTGCACCTTCACACTTTGAGTAGTGAGTTTAAAGGGGTATTACAAATGGTTGAGATAGTCCTTTTAAAAACAAACCCTCATATTTTTTATTTTTTCTCTCTCATTATTTCCACTTTTGTTTTGTTGTATTAATTTCTCATGGTTTTGATTCCTTTGGGTTATTTTAATAGAAAATGAAATAAAGCTTCTTATAAACAGAAACAGAATTTAAGAGTCAATAATATACAGGTAGTCCTTGACTTATGACTGTAATTGGGACTGTAAATCAGTCAAGTTTTTATAGATGTAAGTTGAGGCACTCATGTAATCAGAAGTAATCTGCTGGCCTTTTAGTAGCAGTTGTTAAACAAACAACATGGTCTTTAAGCGAGCCTATTCTTTTGCAAGCACTATTATGAGTAGCAGTCACATGACTGCAGAATGCTGCATTGGACTGTACACTATTATGAGTAGCAGTCACATGACTGCAGAATGCTGCATTTGGTCAACTGGTTGTAAGCTGAGGACTATCTGTAACGACTTAGACAGTCATCCTATATTTATTTAATAATGGGAACAATAAATTTCTCTCAGATTTAAGCATCTACTGTATGGTCTGTTTTATTTTTCCATTGTTTGTCACATTGCATGCACATGCACTTTATACCTAATTTTTGAAAACCAAGAATGGCAGTAACTTAAGCTTATCAGTTTGGACATTGTGTCAGTTGATATACAGATCTTAATTAGCAAAGAAAGTGATTCTAGTTTTTTTTATGAATTGCAAGTAATAACTACGTAGTCTAGACTAACTGTAGTTCATTTGCTTTAAATATCATTTTTATGTTTCATGTATTGTACAAAACTAAACACATTACCATTACGTTTGCTAGGTTCACAAAACACAGTGAGTCAAAAATTATATTAGGAATTCGCTTAATAAATCAACCAAGCCTGCCTATTTAAAAGCTAAGCACTTTCCATCCTGAATAATTCTGGACTGAATATGTGGGGGCAGGACCCTGTTCTGTTTCTATTAAATTAAGATTTAACAAAAGAGAGAAAGTATTTGTGATACTGATGCAATAAAATCCCACATATTCTTATTATTTTTTTCAACAAGAGTATATATTGAAAAAAGAAGAGGAATTGAACATAATTAGAACACAGTATGAAAAAAACTTGAGCAATGAAAGGACACTTAAAACACAGGTGAGTGTATTTTGGTAGGTTGATGGAAATGTGTATTTTAAAGGACAGCTATTTTAGATTATTCATTCATTTATTAATACATTTATATGCCGCCCATCATGCTATCCAAAGTGACTCTGGGTAACTTACAATAAATATAAAAACAAATTACAAATATAAAAACTATTTAAAATTCCAAAGTTAAACACAGGCTAACAAAAAAACCCTTAAGGATTCATGCAGAGTGGTAGTGAGACATTCTCTTATCATTACTGGCAACTATTGCCAACCTAGTGCACTTCTATTGGGACCCTAAGTAACCAGCCAGGTTTTAAGGCCCCTCCTGAAGGCCAAAAGAGTAGGGGTGAATCTCGCCTCCAGTCAGAACGCAGGACCATAGTAGAACAGGCTTTTCTCCTGGACTCTGCTAGCCTTGGCTGATGGAATCTGCAATGGGCCTCTTCTGCCAGAATGGGTGGGGCAGGCTAATCCCATTGGAGCCAGACGGCTCTTCAGATAACCTGGACCCATGCCATCAACACCTTGAATTGGACCTGGAAGCAGATTGACAACCAGTGCATCTCATGTAACACTGTTATTACATTAGACCTCCAAAACAGTTCATGCTGCCGAATTCTGAATCAATTGTAGCTTCCAAATATTCTTCAACAGTAGCTCCAAGTAGAATGGATTGCAGTAATCAAAACAAGAGATAACCAGGGCATAAGTGACTAAGCATATATCTGCTAAAATATAGTGCTTTGGTTCTTCATAAAGAATTTTGTTTTTCTGAATTTTAATTCATATAATAACAGGAAAAAAACCTAAATATATTGGTCAGCCTTAGAGAGCCTGTACCATATTTCTTTTAATTGTGATTTCAGAAAATGAGCTTTGCCTTGTAATGTATATACAGCCTTCTCATAAGCATTTGCCATTATTCTCATTAATAATTAAAATACCTGTATAGAAATTGTGACTCAAAAATTAGTAGTTAGGTCAGTAATGAGTTGTCTTTCATACAGATATATTGTTTTCTGAATACTAATACATATGGTTTCTTTACATCAAATAAAACAGAGAAACACTGTTGATAGTCAATGGTATCCTAGATAGTTCAGTGATCTGATGTAATAAAGGCAGATTACTACATTTATGAATATTTAGATGACAAACATTTAGAGACGCTAACGCTTCCACAAGAGCCAATTTGTTGTTGTGGTTAACACACCAGGCTAAAAATTGAAAGATCATTAATTCTAGTTATGTTTTAGGTAAAAAGCCAACTAAGTGATTTTGATCCAGTTATTTTCATCTCTAGGAAGAAGGCAATGGCAAACTACTTCCAAAAATGTTGCCAAGAAAACTTATCAGATTTGCGTAGTATTCTCCAGGAGTGAATACTGACTCAAAAGACACATGTACAAAAAAGTACTTCCTTAGGTAGCTCATGGTTATTCGTATGAGTTAGAATAGAAGTCACTTAAACCTATAAATGTATTGCAGATGGATGTGAGATTTATATTTGTTTAGTAAAACTAATTTTATGTTGTGAAATGTAATATTTGAAATTGTTTTACTAAGTAAATGGTGAAATGGCTTCCAAGAGAAGATGTTAATTAACCGAAAGTAAAGCTATTAATGATCTGTTGTCTCTTTAATAGACTAAGCTGAGAATGTTCTTCATAAAATATTCAGATGGAAAAATAATATTTATTGATATTTATTATCTAGATAGAAATCTTCTGTGCTTACTTTCCAAAGTTAATTTGTTTTAATGTGTCTACTTTGATTTTCTCCTATTTAATATGCAATAGGCTGTCAACAAATTGGCTGAGATTATGAATCGAAAAGATTTTAAACTAGATAGGAAGAAAGTAAATATGCAAGATTTCAAGAAAAAAGAGAAGGAAAACCGAAAGTTGCAGTTGGAACTTAACCAGGAAAAGGAGAAATTTAATCAGATGGTAACAAAATATCAAAAGGAGCTTAATGAAATGCAAGCGGTAAGACTTTTTAACATAATTATCAAATAGATTCACTGATCATATACTTTTTGAAGCCAGAGTTATATTTCAGATTTAAAAGATGTATAAAATTCAGTTTGTTCAAACATTGTGGTTAATTTGTATAATCTCTGTTGACTGGGCTTAGTAAACCAATATCTGAATATGATATTTAGATACTATGCAAACTTCTTTCAGTGGCCTAGAAGTTCATTTTCCCACCTAATATTTCCCAGCAGGGACCAGAATAACCTTAAACAATGTGCTCTACAGCTCTCCATGAAAGTGATATAAGTGAAAAATTGTTTATGAATACTGACTTTACTATTAATTACTGGTAATTACTATTAATTACCAGTTGAATTCATAATAAGTATTGGAAGAATGGTTTACCATTCTTACATTTTACTTCTGTTGAATACAGCAACTGGTGGAAGAGTCCACATACAGGAATGAACTTCAGATGCAGCTGGACAGTAAAGAAAGTGATATAGAACAATTGCGTAGTAAAATTTTAGACTTGCAGCAGGGCATGGACTCTACTAGTGTTGCCAGCCTTCAGGCTGATGAAACAGATGGAAGTGTTACAGGTAAGAGAGTGACTATTTGTAATTCTCCATTATGTTAGACCAAAAATACTATCCTGTTTAGATAAGATGTTTTTCTTTTTCTCTATTTATATTTTATACATATGAATGGTAAACAAAAATAGATTTTATCATCACAAGGATGTGTGAATTTTTATGTTTACATCACTATTTTGGACAAAAACATACACTACTAATTATTCTTGGTATGCAGCTTATCACCTTCATATCACAGAGTCCTTAGTTCAAAATAAGTAACTTGATTTGGATGTATTATATATTTTGATTTTTTTTAATGTGAGAATCGAGAATTTCATCAGCTAATACTTAATTTTAAATTAAGCTTCAAGTCATAAACTAGTTCTTTCATTTTATCGTTCTCTGTCAATTTAAAATTGAATAAATTGCTTTTTTTCTTATTCTTTATATCTAGCTGATTCTCTCTACATTCCTTATTTATTTCTCTTCTGTTCTTAACTTCTGTGAGTAATGGGACAAATGGGGACTTCTTGCTTGCTCTTTTGCACTTTCATTGTGGCTTTCAATTACTATATATTTATGCAAAATATTTAATTGCTCCCACTTTATTATGAAATTAGGAATATAGCTTTTGTAAAACACCTTTATGCTGAAACAGTTGGCCATTGAGATCCTGACAACTAAGTTAAAACATATCAATTGAAAGTGTTGGATGTAAATTATAACCTCTTTGCAGGTTTTGTAATAGTGCCATGGTATATGAATTTGTGACTAGGCATGAAAAAAGCTTCAATCCTTGTTCTTGTTTAGCTAAGCTTACTTGTTGCCATTTTATTAGTCTGTTTGATCATTGCTAATGGCTGCATGAAAGCAATTCTTTTCTTTGGAATTCTCTACAAATAAAATGTTAACCAGTATATATTGGTTTTTATACAGAATCAAGAATAGAGGGCTGGCTTTCAATACCAAACAAAGGGAATATTAAACGTTATGGATGGAAGAAGCAGGTATGCATCGACTTGCCTTTTATAAGCCAAATCAAGTACTGATTTTGACTTGAATTAGAGTACATATAAAGAAAAATGTGTGTTTACAATGGGAATTAATACATTCAAATTCAGATATGAAATGTTACAGTAAAGAAAATCAGGAGAAATTATTATATGAAATCTTGTCTACTGTTAAAATAATTTTATATACAGTTTATATTTAAATATTTTATAATTTATATTTATCATACCGTGCAGAACCTGAAATTATTTAACCCAGATATGAAAATATTTTGATACTAATGTATTTAAAGTGTTACCAAAAGTGTAATATGACTAAATCATTTTATATTATATTTGTATTTGTCTTTCATTATAATATACAGGTGGTTAGTTTAAATTTCTATGGATACTCATATTACTAGACCTCACACCTTATGTTTGCCCAGAAAAATTGATTTGCTTTATATGACTTTTATCACGAGCAATCATAACATAGGCACTTATAGTGTCTTTTCGTTTCCTTTTTCCCCACCAGTATGTTGTGGTCAGCAGCAGGAAGATTCTATTCTATAATGATGAACAGGATAAAGAACAATCTAATCCATCTATGGTATTGGATATAGAGTACGTTTACCTAATATCAATTTGAAATATAAGTGAAATAATTTTGAAGTCTAAAAAGACTGTAGGTGATTGTTGAAGTGTAATTAATTTTGGTTATCCTTCTTCCTAATAATTTTCCAAATATTTCCTCTAAACATTATCTCTTAACCTTTTTTTGGATTCTGTATTATATTTGTTTCCACATAGTAACAATCTTGTAATTTATACTTTTTTGGTTTATTTTTGGTTTTGCAAATAAATTGAATCAACTCTTAGGGACCATGTGGATATATTTTGGTCAGGATTTATATTGTTTAAGGAGAAATTGTGTTTTTAGAAGATGACAGAATATTCTTGTAGTATTTTGTGAACAATAAGTAAGATAAATAAGTATAAATACATGTAAGTATTTAAGGGTATATGTGTGTGTGTATGCACACAATGATAAATATTTAATGTTCACAAACTTGTAATTGTGAGGTGCAGAAATATAGAACTAATACAATATAGAATTTATGATTAAAATTTAACTATGGTTGTTACAGAAATTATATTGACATTGTAGACATGTCATCAAATGCATTTTATCCAATATGCACTCTGTTGCCAAAATCAGACTGATCATTATCATTGGAATTCTTTTGTTTTAAGATGATTAAAAGAATTCAAAATTGTGTTCATTTTTAATAGTCTAGATTTTGTAAAAATCTTCTAAAATTAAAAACTTCAGCTGTATATTTTACTTTAGTGCAATATGGTGGCCACTGCAGTTATAATACGTATGTATTATATGTATATGTATGTATTGTTTGAGAGTATAGATTACATAAAGATGTTTACATTCACTATAAAAACTATAAAAACTTCATTAGTGTTCTTTTTCTGGTATTTTAATAGTTATGCATTTTTTAAATTTATGAATACTATGTTGGCATGGGCATCACCTATTTTTGTAAGGAATATCACCTGTGAATATGGGATATTAACATGAAACAGTCAATGTTATATTGTTAAATTAGATGATAAATTTGCCTTGTACGGAGAATGATTATTAACACTATGTAATTTCATTTTAGTAAATTGTTCCACGTTAGACCAGTTACACAGGGTGATGTTTATAGAGCAGAAACTCAGGAAATACCCAAAATATTTCAGGTAAAGCATTTGCGTATTTGTTTTTAAATATTAGTTACTTATACAGTTTGTTCATTCAGTTAATGTGTATTTACACAAATCTTTACATTTTTTTGTTTTGTTTTGCTTTACTCAGATCTTATATGCCAACGAGGGAGAGTGTAGAAAAGACTTGGAAGTAGAATCAGTACAGCCAGCAGAGAAGACAAATTTTATGCATCATAAAGGGCATGAATTTGTACCAACTTTATACCATTTTCCAGCCAATTGTGAGGCTTGTGCCAAGCCTCTATGGCACGTATTTAAGCCACCCCCTGCAGTTGAATGTCGGCGATGCCATGTTAAATGCCACAAAGATCACTTGGATAAAAAAGAAGAATTAATAGCACCATGTAAAGGTATGGCATATGATTGTTTTTAACTATTGTTCAATTTGTTTCTAACAGTTTCAATACAGGGTATGCATATATGAAGTTGTTGCTGAAATTGTTGACCTAAATCCTGATTAATTTGCCTAATTTGGCTGGAATCCAGTGTTTGTGTGTGTGTGTGTGTGTGTGTGTGTGTGTTTGCTTATAAATCTAATTGAGTTCAGATGGATTTATGTTTTTGAGCAAGCATTTGTTACAGTGTGCTGCTTGTTTGGATCCAACCCTTTTCTGTTTACCTTCAACACTCCAGTGTACTATTCTGATTTTTAGTTAGGTAGTTCATTAGTATGGCAGAGTAAACTAAATAGTCTATGTTTCAAATGAAACAAAATACAAATGTAAAACTACAGCTACACAGTTGAAAAAACTTGTTTTGGTCCATCATCAAAATATCATTTTTTGAAAATAAATTCTGTTGCAGTTTTTTTGCAAGGATAGTCTGTTCATTGTTGTCTCAATCACAAGCAAATCCATCATAATTAGAGAATCAAGACCTTCTAAAAATATTTTAGCTAGTGGACAGTAATGCATATCCATATCTGCTTCACTTTAATGAGAGGAACTTCTATGTTTTTTATCCCATTAGATAACTATCTGCCAATATTCCTTAGGAATTAAACTGGTCTGTTTCCAAAGGGACAGAGGAGTCATATGGTTCCAATGACCTTCCAACAAAAGTTTCACATACTTTAACCAAATATAACTTTAGCATTTTGGGAAAATGCTGTGCCCATCTGGAATAGTGAATGGATTGTATTGCTGTTGCTGATCTTTGCATTTGGTTGACTTGGAAAAACTACACCCAAATATTTAAAGATTATAACTTGTTCTGTTGTCTGATCATTTATCAGGATGAACTCTAAATGCTGTGCAAAAATTGAGATCTTGATTTTATTATAATTTATCTCATATGCTTTCTTATAACAATACCTAGTAGGTAAGCTTCTTAGATGAATCTTAGGTTTTTATGACTCAGCACCAGACTGTTAATGAAAGTCAGTAAGCTCTTTTATTTTTTATATTCTATGTATTTTAAATGCTGTTTTTGTGCATCAATACAGGCTCTTATTGGAAGGAAAAGCAGATAGTGATGATAATTAATGTAACTTGCAAGAAAAGTGGTCTATATATTCTTTTTTCTCAAAATAGTTTGGCTCTGTTCGTTTTGTTCCCAATAGTAAGTTACGACGTAACTTCAGCAAGAGACATGTTGCTGTTGGCATCCTGTCAGGAAGATCAGAAGAAATGGGTTTCTCATTTAATAAAGAAGCTCCCCAAAACACCACCATCTAGTTTTGTTCGTGCTTCACCGAGGACTCTTTCCACAAGATCTACAGCAAATCAGTCATTCAGAAAAGTTAAAAATACTTCTGCAAAAGCTAGGTGAGATATGAACAGACATGCATTTTAATCTTTTTCCTAACAGAAAACCAATTATAAATAGATTTTAATACAAAAATATCTAACAGAATTATCAGTATATTTGAACATTGTCACATTGATATGAAGTCATGGTCAGTAACAGGAAATATTATAAAACTAATTACATGAAATGTTTCTTCTGTAAATGTTTTGCTAAAGATAAATTAAAAGCCCATATTGGGTATGCACAGTCTTTTGGGTTTTCATGTGAAACCAGATGTTGTGATTTGTAAATTATAGTTTATAGCTTGGGGCGCAATTCTCAGTTATTTAAGAATTCATATTAAAATAAATAATGGCTGTACAAGCAATGTGCAGTATATAAACCCAATCTTATTATACCTAGTATGCTTTCAATCATACATGTAATACAGGTAGTTTTTGACTTACATCCACAATTGAGTCCAAACTTTCTGTTGCTAAGCAAGACATTAATTGAATTTTGTCCCATTTTACAATCTTTCTTGCCACAATTATTAAGTGACTTACTGCAGTTGTTAAGTTAGTGACAATCATTAAGCGAATCTGGCTTCCCATTGACTTTGCTTGTCAGAAGATCGCAAAAGGAGATCACAGGACTTGGGAAAACTGCAACTGTCACAAATACAAATGAAACTCAAAAAATTAGAATATCGTGCAAAAGTTCATTTATTTCAGTAATGCAACTTAAAAGGTGAAACTAATATATGAGATAGACTCATTACACGCAAAGCAAGATAGTTCAAGCCGTGATTTGTCATAATTGTGATGATTATGGCTTACAGCTCATGAAAACCTCAAATCCACAATCTCAGAAAATTAGAATATTTAGGTATTTAGGTATTTATTGGGATTTATATGCCGCCCTTTTCCCTGAGGGGACTCAGGGCGGCTTACAACCACAGGGGAGGGGAAGTGCAAGGTCAAAACAAAACAATATGTGAACAACAGAAAAATAATAAAACCCAACTTTCATTCAGCAATCAAACAAACACTCGGGCGGGTAATTAGGAGCCTATCCCCAGGCCTGCTGGGAGAGCCAGATCTTGAGGGCTGCGCGGAAGGTCTGGATAGTGGTGAGGGTGCGGATCTCCATGGGGAGCTCGTTCCATAGGGTCGGGGCAGCAACAGAAAAGGCTCTCCTCCGTGTGGTCGCCAGTCGGCATTGACTGGCAGATGGAATTCGGAGGAGGCCCAGTCTGTGCGATCTAATTGGTCGATTTAGGGAGGTAATCGGCAGAAGGCGGTCTCTCAAGTACCCAGATCCACTACCATGGAGTGCTTTAAAGATGGTCATCAGTATCCTGAAGCGCACCCGGAGACCAACAGGTAGCCAGTGCAGCTCGCGGAGGACAGGTGTAACGTGGGCGAACCGCGGTGCGCCCACTATCACTCGCGCGGCTGCATTTTGGACTAGCTGTAGTCGCCGGATGCACTTCAGGGGCAACCCCATGTAGAGCCCATTGCAGTATTCCAGTCTAGAGATCACAAGGGCTCGAGCGACTGTTGTGAGAGCCCCCCGATCTAAATAGGGCCGCAACTGACGGACCAGGCGAACCTGGGCAAATGCCCCCCTGGTCACAGCCGACAGCTGGTGATCAAGAGTCAGCTGTGGATCCAGGAGGACTCCTAAGTTGCGGACCCTATCTGAGGGGTATAGAATTTGACCCCCCAGCCTAAGTGTTGGTATATTGTGAAAAGGTGCAATATTCTAGGCTCAAAGTGTCCCACTCTAATCAGCTAATTAAGTCATAACACCTGCAAAGAATTCCTGAGCCTTTAAATGGTCTCACAGTCTGGTTCAGTAGGAATCACAATCATGGGAAAACTGCTGACCTGACCGTTGTGCAGAAAACCATCATTGACAACCCTCCATAAGGAGGGAAAGCCTCAAAAGGTAATTGCAAAAGAAGTTGGATGTTCCCAAAGTGCTGTGCAAAGCACATTAATAGAAAGTTATGTGGAAGGGAAAAGTGTGGACGAAAAAGGTGCACAAGCAGAAGGGATGACTGCAACCTGGAGAGGATTGTCAGGAAAAGGCCACTCAAAAGTGTTGGGGGCTTTCACAAGGAGTGGACTGAGGCACTGGAGTCAGTTCACACAGACGGATCCTGGACATGGGCTTCAAATGTTGTATTCCTCTTGGCAAGCTGGTTGGTTTGGTTTGGTTTATTAGATTTATATGCCGCCCTTCTCCCAAGGACTCAGGGCAGCGTACATTAAAAGAAATACATAATACAAAAGTTAAAAAAAAAATTAAATAGAATATCCCAAACAAACCCAATTAGAATTGACAATAACATTTTTTTAAAATTTACAATGATCAATAATTTATTTTGTTTTTTTCAGGCCAGGCTGGCTTGCTGGAAAAGCCAACTTTTTAGGGCGCGTCGGAAGGATCGGAGGTCGGGGATTATACGAAGCTCTGGGGGCAGCTCTTTCCAGAGGGAAGGCGCTCCACAGAGAAGGCTCTCCCCCTGGGGGTTGCTAGCCGACACTGTCTGGCTGATGGCACCCTGAGGAGGCCAACTCTGGGATCGCACTGGACGGTGGGAGGCTACCGGTGGCAGTAGGTGGTCTTGCAGGTACCCTGGGCCTAAGCCATGGAGCCCTTTGAAGGTCATAATTAGTTCCTTGAATCACACCCGATAGACAACCGGCAACCAGTGCAGGCCGCCTAAAAGGGGTGTAACATGGGAGCACCTAGGTGCCCCCATGATAACCCGCGCAGCCGCATTCTGGACCAGCTGAAGCCTCCAGGTGCTCTTCAAGGGCAGCCCCATGTAGAGAGTGTTACAGTAGTCCAGGCGAGAAAGGACGAGGGCATGAGTGACTGTGCACAGAGCATCCCGATCCAGGAAGGGGCGCAACTGACGTACCAGGCGAACCTGGTAAAAGGCCCTCCTGGTCATGGCCGTCAGGTGTTCTTCTAAACTAAGCCGCGTATCCAGGAGGACGCCCAGATTGCGGGCCCTCTCTGAGGGGGCTAAAATTTCTCCCCCTATCATCAAAGATGGAACAAGATGCACAAATCAGGATGACGGAAACTACAGCCACTCAGTCTTGGAGGGATCGAGCTTGAGCCTGTTCCTCCCCATACAGATCTGCACAGCCTCCAGGCATCGGAATATCACGTCGAGGGCATCGTTTGGGTGGTTTGGGGTAGAGATGAAAAGTTGGGTATCATCAGCATATTGATGATACCGTACCCCAAAACCACGGATGATCTCACCCAGTGGTTTCATATATATCTTGAACAGGAGGGGTGAGAGAACTGCACACCACAAGTGACGTGCCTTGGGGTCAATCCCTGCCCTCCAGTCAACACAAACTGTGACCGATCCGACAGGTATGAAGAGAACCACCGTAAAACGGTGGCCCCCACTCCTAACCCCCTGAGTCGTCTCAGTAGGATACCATGGTCGATGGTATCGAAAGCCGCTGAGAGATCTAATAGGACCAGGACAGAGGAGCTGCCCCTGTCCCGGGCCCGACAGAGATCATCGACCAACATGACCAATGCCGTCTCCGTGCTGTATCCAGGCCTGAAACCCGACTGAAACAGATCCAGGTAGACAGCTTCATCCAGGGACTGGGGAAGCTGACGTGCTACCGCACTCTCAACAACCTTCGCTACAAAGCGAAGGTTGGAGACCGGACAATAGTTGGCTAAAGAAGCAGGGTCCAGGGAAGGCTTCTTAAGGAGGGGCCTCACCACCGCCTCCTTCAAGGCGGTGGGAAATAATCCCCCTTTCAACAAAACGTTGGTAATCGCCCAGAGCCATCCTCGTGTCACCTCCTGGGAAGCCGAGACTAACCAAGAGGGACACGGGTCCAGCACACAAGTGGCAGCACTGAGTCTCCCCATAATCCTGTCCATGCCCTCGGGGGTCACAGGGTCAAACTCATCCCAGATGGTCTCCATAAGATTCATCCCCATCGACTCGCCCGAATCTACCCAGTCAGAGTCCAAGCCTGTCCAGATCTGAACGATTTTATCCTGCAGATGCTGAACAAATTCTTCAGCCCTACCCTGCAAGGGGTCTTTCCAAGCTCCTTGGTTAAGTAAGGAGCGGGTCACCCTAAACAGGGCGGCTGGGCAGTTGTCTGCGGACGCGATAAGAGCGGAAAAATGTTGCCGTTTTGCCGCTTTTATCGCCACTAAGTAGGATTTAATATGAATTCTTACTAGTGTTCGATCAGATTTGGACCGGCTGGCCCTCCAACCACTCTCTAGGCATCTTTTCCAGCGTTTCATCTCCCGGAGCTCCTCGGTAAACCAGGAAGCTACCCGGGATCGACACCGGGTCAGAGGCCACAAAGGCACAACATAATCCAAAGCCCCAGTGGCCGCCCTATCCCAGGCTTCCACTAGGGCTTCGGTCGAGTTGTGAGCAAGGGATTCAGGAAAAGTCCCAAGCTCCATTAGGAACCTTTCAGGGTCCATCAGGCGCCTGGGGCGGAACCATCTAGTCGGTTCCGCCTCCCTGCCGTGAGGGGTAGCAGTATGGAAGTCAAGCCTGATGAGGAAATGATCCGACAATGACAAGGGTTGGATAAAAATATCCCCTAAATCTAGATCATTCATCCACTGCCCAGAGACAAAAATCAGGTCGAGCGTGTGTCCCCCATTATGGGTGGGGTCTTGAATTATCTGAGTTAGGTCCATAGCCATCATGGAAGCCATGAACTCCCGAGCTGACTCGGATGTCTCGCCAATGGAAGGCAGATTGAAATCCCCCAGGATCATAAGCCTGGGGAAATCAACTGCCCATCCAGCTAAGACATCCAGCAGCTCCGGCAGGGCCGATGAAATGTAGCAGGGAGACAGGTACGTAACAAAAAGTCCCACCTGAACTCCAAGGCCCCATTTCACAAAAAGGGACTCACACCCACCTATCTGAGGCACAGTGACCTCCTGAGGTCTGAGACTCTCCCTAATAACCACCGCCACCCTCCCACCCGTGCCCTGGGCTCTCGGCTGGTGAAACGCCTGGAAGCCTGGTTGGCATAATTCACTAAGGGGAACACCCCCCTCATGGCCCAACCATGTCTCCGTAATGCACGCCAGGTCCGCTCTACCCTCTTGTATGAGGTTGTAATTGAGGGGAGCCTTATGTGCCACGGACCTGGCGTTAAGTGACACCAGCCGGAGACCAGAGTTCTGTAATCCCGTGCATCCAGGGGTGTGAGAAGGGTGATGCAGAAGAGCTGAAGGCCACTATTGAAGCATCCTGGTCTTCCATAACACCTGAGCAGTGCCACAGTCTAATAGCTTCCATGCCACGCTGCATTGAGGCAGTAATTACTGCAAAAAGGACCCAAACCAAGTACTGAGTACATATGCATGCTTATACTTTTCAGTCCGATATTGTTTCTATGTACAATACTTGTTTTATTGTTTGCATGTAATATTCTAATTTTCTGAGATTGTGGATTTGAGGTTTTCATGAGCTGTAAGCCATAATCATCACAATTATGACAAATCGCGGCTTGAACTATCTTGCTTTGCAAGATAGTTATCTCATATATTAGTTTATCTCATATATTAGTTTCACCTTTTATCTCATATGTTAGTTTATATCTCATATATTAGTTTATCTCATATATTAGTTTCACCTTTTAAGTTGCATTGCTGAAATAAATGAACTTTTGCATGATATTCTAGTTTTTCAAATTTCACCTGTATGAACCAGTCGCCAAGCAGCCAAATTTTGATCACATGACCAAGGAGATGTTGCAACGATGTGTGAAAAATGGTCATAAGTCACTTTTTTCCAGTGCTGTTGTAACTTTGAATGGTCACTAAGTGAAGTGTTATAAGTTGCAGATTACCTGTATAAATTATTATTTATATTTATAAAAATGGTTGCTGTTACATTGATACATGAATTATGTGAACTGAAATAAGCTTATTCATTCATTCATTTATTCACTCATTCATTCATTCACTCATCCATCTTCTGTGGCCAAGTCTCTTATATAGAACAACCTGGATGTACCTGGTTAACATCAAATTGAAACAACTTTATAAAAATCTCAAGAAAACATGCTACAAAAGGCACATATCCTAAGTCCCATCACTGATGATTTTTTGATAGAAGGAACCTGGAACATACTCATTCTATCATATCTTGTGGAATGGGCAGCAATAATTGGAAATAGACAGTTTCACAAGTAGTCTGCCATATGTCATTAAGGACTTTATAGGTGATAATCAGATTGAATTGCATCCAGAAACCTCTGCAGCTTGTGAACCACTGGTTCTCCAGTGCACTGCTCGGAGAGTCCAATGCTGGGTTAACACAGCCTATCTGCCCCTCTGCAGCTTGTGAACCACTGGTATTATGTGGTTTTCTCACTTGTAACTGCTTGAATGACTACATTCTGGACTATTTGTAGCTTTTGAGTGGTCTTTGAGGAAAAACGCATGTAGGGCATGTTGCAGTAGTTCAAACAGGAGATGTCAAGGCATAATTAATCATGAGCAGGACTTTTTGATCCAGGAATAAACATAGTTTTTGCACAAGATACATGAAGACCCTCCTGAGTGTGAGTACCACCTGCTCTAATTCCCAGTTCTAGGGGACATTAAAACTCACAGGAACTCAGTCTCTTGATGGATAAACTAAACCCTGTTGTTTCACAGCCTGAGAGAAAACCATACGCTGACAGAAAACCTTGATTGTGTTATTTAATTGGCCAGGAGTAGAGACATATAGCAGATTATCATCAGCACATTGATGAGACTTAACCTCATTCTGATGGATGGCTTTACCAAATAGATGTCAAATAGGTGTGGGAGTAAATAGAGCTCTGAGGACATATGGGAAGCAGCGGCTTAAGCCTGGATTTCTCCTTAGCTGCAACCAACAGGTAGGAGGAAGGAAGGAAAACTACCACAGTATCATAACTCTCATTCCAAACCCTCTAAACCTATCCAGAACGATACCATAGTATATGGCATTGAAGATTGTTGTTCAAAAAAGATCATGATGATCATGATTCCCATCCCAAACCTACCATAAATAATCAGTAAGCGTCATCAGTACTATATTGGTATGATACCCAGGTCCAAAACCCAACTGAGAAGTCTTCAGATAATCTTTCTGTGCAGGATCTCTGAAGCTGCAGCCAACCTTCTCAATAACCACCTTTAGAAAGGATAGGTTGGAGACAAAATAAATTTCCTTTAGTACCATTGGATCCAGCAATGGCTGCCAGAGAAGGAGGTTGTCCGAATGCTGGTTGGATTATCTTGTCATCCAAATATTTTATCACCACATGCATCCAATCACATTTCTAAGGAGGCCTTGGTTAGTCAGGAAGGCCATGGATTTATAGCCCCAAGAACTCTGTCCACTTTCTTAAGAATAATGGTCTCACTCATATGTATATAAGGGAGACTGATTCATATAACTAAGATAGACTGTGCCACAGTCAACTAACTCCATAGGATCTGCCTAGTTGGAGTAAATTTTATGAACCATATACTTTGAATAAATCTCAGAAGTTCCTATTGAAGTTTTCCTGCCTCCCTCTCATCTCAGGATGTCCTGCATCACCTTGAACATAGCCAATAGTCCGCTAACTGCAGTCAGGATAAGAGTGTAAGAATCATTTTTTGTTACTGTTCTTAATAGCATGAGGTAATCCTTAATAAAGGTTTTTACCTACTTTTGATTACATTTGTTCATCTTCCTCAAGTGGGACTCTAGGCATCTTTTTTGTCATTTCAGACTTCCTGTGAAATCCAAAGGGCTCTCCAAATCCCCCAAAAGGGAGAGTAACCTTATTCCATTGTCATCCTCTAATTCCAGGCAGTGACTAAAGCCTCAGTCAAACTGTGCATCCCTCTAAAATGCAGATGCCTGGGACAATACAATCTCATAGGTTATTTCTCTTCTGGTGCGGAGCAGTTGTGGAAAGTTCTAAGGCATCAGAGCACTCTGACTGCCAAGAGACTGATGTTAGCATTCTCCACCTTCAGTTCGCTTCATTTCTGTGTTGGACCTGCTTAAAGTCTATGGTTACCATGAATTCCCAAACTAACTCATTCACACAAAGAGAGTTCCTCCGGTACCATAAGTCTAGGGACCTGTTCTGCCAATTTACCAGCTTAAATATCAAAGTTTGCTCTGCTACTAATTATTCTTGCCATAATCTTTACAGTTTCTTTGAAGTATGATCTCCACTTTTATAATAACAAAAGATACCATCTTTTAAAAGTCATTTTGACTCCGCTCTTTGATTCCATCTTTCATCATTCCTTTTGCTTCATTTGCACACTGCAGTTTTTATTCAATCATGACTTTTATAATATTGATACTGAAATCACAGAAGTCATGCAGTTAATTTCATTGTGAAGGTTGTGTTAAGGATCAAGTTTCTCAACTTCCTTCTTATAGCACAAATGCTTTTATTTTCTTTAATTGTAAGACATTAGTGCATACAGTATTCAATTAAACATTCTTTAACTGTAATTTCTGTAACATCCTTGAGATTTAATACTGTAGATTTTGCTGTTTATTATTATTTGTCAGGGAGCAGGACTATTCATAGATGCTTACACTGATTTTTTAAAAAGTGTTCTCTTTATATATAAAACAACTGAAATAAGCCAAATATTTTCTACCTTACTAAAAGCATTATTGCTACTTTTAATTCTAATTTTTTAAAGTAGAATTTGCAAAATTTAGCATTTACCACCTGTTACTAGGCATAGGGATACAAAAGAGCCGAGCAGAACTGAACTTTATTTGGCCAAGTATGATTAGACAAACAAGGAATTTGTCTCGGTATATGCAAAACAACAGAGCAATAATAATCCTAATAATGATACCAATAAAAGAAGGTAGTAGAAAAGATGAGGATAATCGTAGGATCCAATCTGGGTTGGTCACCAACTATAGAGGCTTCATTTTCTGAGCTTTCGAATTCATGCTGGAGCCCATCCGCAGGTAACTTCTCTCTACATCTATAAAATCATCTATTCTTTTCTAAAAAAAAAATACTAACCAAATTTAACAAGATTCTTTGGGAACAGTTCATGTATATTCTTAGCTCTTTCATCTGTGAATTTCATTATTCCTAGGCATTTTAAAATCTGGATCTTTTAAAATATCTTGTTTTTGCATTATTTACAAACCTAAAACCCCAGTTTAAAAATAGATTTTTTTCTTCACTTTGCCAAAACTATTCATTTGTTGCTGTTTCTCTTCCTGCTTTTGCTTCCTACACCTCATGCATTCATATTTTGGATTGATCTCCCATTTTACTCTTTTTCAACATTCTGATCACTTCTCCTTTTTTCACAAAGCTAGCATTCAGGGCACATGGCAATTATCATGAAATGTTAATTTCTAAATTTCAATAGGTCAAAGGAATATGGATCTGTGGGGGACATTACCCATTCAGAGAATTCAAGTTACTGGTGAGTAGCTCTTTTAAACCCACTGGCACTTGTGTCATGTAACAAAAGTAAGAAAGCAAAATTACTTTCATCAAATAACAAAAAAGGAACTTCCTCAAAGTAAAAAACCCCATCTCACCCCAGTATTTCCTAGACTCTTGGCGTTGTTTTGAAAGAAATCTATTACCTTTGCTTTCCTTGGTCCTTTTATATCATTTGCTCAAAATCTTTGTTATGTTATATTGTTCTTTTTTATACTGTTTGTAACAGAACAGTATGTGTATCTTCAAAACAATCTTAATTCTACTATGTACAACATTGCATGGTGATGGAATCCTATCTTACGAAAAGTACATTTCTCTTAGTACTTTTTACTGCTTCTCTATCTTATGGGTATCTTTGTTATCCACAACCTTAATTAACATTACAAAAAGTTCAATGTAATTCTGATCAACATACTAAGGGCTTTGCTTAAAATCAAATACGTTTCATGGGTAAGATAGAGTTTGAAAAAATATTCCAAGTCGATCAAAGTAGTTTTGATTATGCCAATTTTTTGTAGATAAAAAAGAAAAAGTCAATACTATTATATCATTTTTAATTTGAATGTTGGACTTGTTTCTTTTTCCTCAAGAAAGTTAAAGCATTTTACCCTGAACTTTCAGATATTTTTCCACTCAGATATTGCTTTTTAAAAACTGTTTAAATATTTCAGTTAATACAGACTAGGATACAAACTCATTGAGGCAGGCCTTCCAGTTTTATTCAAAGTTTGTACAATGTTCTTGCACTTAAAATCTAATAAATCTGTTTCTGAAAACTGAACTATACATCCAGCAATAAATATTTTAAATATTACATTAAAGATGGATCTATTCATTTTTCTTAAGAAAATAATTTTAATCTTTCTTGCCCCTTTCTCTTCCCAATTTTGCCAAGAATAATGTTAACCTTCCTTTGTTATTCTAAATTGTTTATCAATCCTGATATTATAAGAGAAGTACAAACTCAGGTATAAAATAATCTTATTTAAACATAAAAAAGTAAATAGCTTTCCATGGTATACCAGGAGTCAAGATTATACAAGATAATTTTGGTAGGTTCTGGTAATTTTAATATGGAAAATTGAAAGAAGGGACACCTGCCCACAATAATGAAAATACTTTAACATCTTTGAGAAATAGACAGATCTTGCTTTGGCAGAAATAATTCAGTGGGACAATTCCTAATATTTAAATTTCTGTACTGAAAAGTGCCACCCAGTTGGAAGAATATAACCACAATGAAATGTTTTAGAAACTGAATTTAAAAGGGTGCTTTATTATTTATACAAATAAGCAAAAATAATAAAAATCTGGCACAACTGTTTGTTCCTCCTTTGAATAGTTCCTGGGAACAGAAGTTTCAAAGTTTAATATTATTTATATCCCATATTTATTATTTTTTATGAATAACTCCCCCCTCCCCCCAAAAAATCGGTTGGGGTGAGAATAACAGTTGGAAGGGACCTTGGAGGCCTTCTAGTTCAACCCCCTGCTCCAACAGAAAACCCTATACCATTTCAGAAAAATGATTGTCCAATCTCTTCTTAAAAATATCCAGTGTTGAAGCACCCACAAACATCTTGAAGCAAGTTGTTCCACTGATTAATTGTTCTATCAGAAAATTTCTCCTTAGAATTGGTTCCAAGGATTAGTTGTTTAGTTTGATTAGTTTCCATCCATTGAGATATTGACTTTGGTGCAAAGTCACCCAACTAGCTTTCATGCCTAAGGCAGACCTAGAACTCATAGGTCTCCTGATTTATAGTCTGATGCCTTAATAAGTTGGCGAAACTGGCTTGATCTTAAATATTTGGTAATTTAATTTAGTTACTATGCTATATCACTTCTTTATCAATAATTTTATCAGATGGGAATCTATTATTAATTAATAAATTTAAAAACAACAAGAACTGAGGGGTTCACAAAATCATGCAAGCTCTCTAACTCTCATAACTATTAAGGGAATGTATTAACTATGAAGAGGTTTTGGTTTTCCCAACATGAATATTTTGCAAATATTGCTTTAGTTTAAAAGGTACAAATATTTTTTTCTTAAATCTATAATATAATATGAAATGATATAAACATTTGTAATTCTGGTTTGTCGTCTTGTTTATTCCAGTTAACAACATATGGAAGCTTCATGGATCTGACATGGTGCAGTCTGAAAATGGTGGATTTTTTTTTCACCATATAGAAGTGTTCAGACCGGTTGTTCTTTCCGATACAACTTTCACAAGCTTCAGGGCTAAGACTGCTGTTACTCACCCCTTGCTTTGGCATAAAAAGCTCGCTGAGGGTATCTTATTGCGGGTTTGCCTTAAGGTAGATTAGATTAATTATTACTATGTAATGCAAGTAAAAGCAAATAAAGCTTAGGATTAGTGCTGCCTTTAGAAATTTGTGAAAAATAAATAAATGCTTGTCAATCTTAATGGAATGTGGTAAGTTTTTCTCATATCAGTGAGAATGAAAGAACTATTTACCCTATGAGAGGGGTATTTATATTGGGATAAGCACACAGACTTGAATATAGAAAGAAGGTATCTCAAACTGAGAGAAGCTGAAATTTTCATGGAAGACTCGAAGTCGTGCTAAAGCAGCAAAATTTGCTTGAAAACAAAGCCTTATATAATCACTTGAACTTCAGTGCCTTTTCTGTATTGTTATTAATGCTAATCATTCATCATAGCTCAAAGTATTAAACAGTTTGCTTTACAAAATATTAACTTCACATATTGGTAAAGGAGGAGAAAATGAGTAAATAAGGTAATCTATGCATTATTGCCAAGCCATACAGAATTGTTTTTCAAGTGGCGTTAGAAGTACCGTAACTGTTAAAACAACCAAGTTTGGAAGTGTACTTTGGTTCATAATTGTTCCATAATTTGTATAACATGTTTCATTTAACAATTTGAAGTGTGAATCACAGTAAGCATACACATATGTCTATGTATGCTCCGTTTAACATGTAAATTATTGTTAGAATATTTTTATTGGTTGTTGCCCTTTTAGTGCCTTATTCTGAGAATTCTTTTACTGCCATGTCAAATGAGTTTAGAAATTTCAAATACCTATTGCTGTGTGTCAGTAGTTTTATTGATTGAAGTATTGTAGGATCTAGTTCCATTTTCAGTTGTACAATCTTGAAAAAAACTGTTGGTTACCACAAGATAATTTAATCATAATAAAAATAGTAATAATTTTTTTACCGTGAAAACAATTTAAATCTCTGCAACATGTTAAAATTCCAGGTAATACAGGAATTGAATACTTTTTAAATTCTTGTCTTGTAGCAGGAATATTATTATGGTATTAACCGTATGATTTATTTTATTTTTTAACCAAATACCTCTTTAGTAATTTATAATGGCTTTGCAGTTATGTATTAAATAAGAAGCACTGGAAAAATGATTCGTCTCAATGGCGATTTGCATGTTTCAAGTGATGTTGAAAACCTTAGCAATAGATATGTAATAAGCATATCTGTTAATACAGCAGTAATGACTTGTGCTCATTTAATACAAAATAAAACTAATTTATGAAATAATTATTTTGAAAATGACTGTGGTATTTTTCTCCAGAATACAGTTTCTAGGAAGTTTTATTGTACTTTACAGGCCAACTGTTAGCATATTTAAATCTGATGCAACTTGATAATTTTTTAAAAAATAAATTTTTATAATGTCATACTACATTTTAATACAGGGTAAATTAGTAGAAATCGCATAGGATATTAAAGAACTTGTTTTGATAATTAAATTGTTAAATCCATTTACTAGCACATGATTTCCCTCAGAAGCCTTATACCAGGTACACAGCTCTTACAATATTATATTTCCATGAATTTTAATTTATGCATAAACCATAATTGTTAATAGAAATATGTTACATTTATTTCTGCACTCTGGAAATCAGTGATTTTGCTTTGTTACTATATACAAATAATATGGACTCTAGCAAAGCTTAGGTGGGTAATAGAATTGAGAGAAGATTGACAATGCTGAAAAGTTAAAAGAGGTTAGGAAGTTAAAGTGTAGTTAAAGAAGGCCAGAGGAGTTTGATTTTGTCAAAGTGGTCTGAGAAAAGAGGACAGAGTGTTTGAGATAGGAAGGCAAAAGACTGGGATGACTGACATGTAGTATGAGAAAGCAAGTGGAAAGAAGGAACAGAGGAGGATTCATGTGCTTGAGATAGTATAAAGCCAAAGAGATGGGAATAACAGGCAAGAAATTCAAAGTTTTGTTAACCGATTCAGAGCTTAGAAAAGGGTCCATAGAGTGGTTAGACAGACTAATAAGTCTATAGTGAAAAAGAAAGTTACTTTGAGAGGAAACTGAGAAGATAACCAAGGATATGGTTACTGATTTTTATTGTTTCTTGGTTAAAACCAGTGGAGTGCAAAGATATGGAATTTGAAATATTTTGAGCTTGAAATGTTCTACAATACTCAAAATTGAAAACAGCTGCAGAAAACGGTTGTAGAAGAGTTCTAATCTCTAAATGTTTCCATTTTGAGTTGGAAACTTTTTGCTAGAATAATGGCTGAATGCTTATAAGGTTCAGAACAACCCATTTCAATCTTGAATTGTTTTATATTCTTCTAATTAAAATTAATTATTCTTTAAAATTAAGGATTTTTAAAAAGAAAAATGACAACTCTTTCCATGAAGAAAAAATAGAATAAGTTTGATTTTTTTAAAATAAAAAGGTATAAATATTACCTGTAAATGTGCAATTTTCAATGTTCTTACCACTATTAACAATTTCAGTAAATGGGATGAGTGATGCCTAACAGGAAGACAGAAATAATCTAAACCATGCCCAAATAGTAGCTTAATAACACCAGAACTGACATAGAATTATATATTATAGGGAGAGGTATATTGATGCAGAATAATACTAGCCCATCTATGAAATGTTGCCATGCATTCTGGAGAATTATGCCTAAGCCCAAAATTTAGGTTACTCGATTTGTTTAATCTCCAGGGGCTATTTTATAATGTTGAAGAATTCATTCCTGTGACGTGTAATTGTAAACATCTAATCATGCCTGGTTGTGAATTTGGTGTCAGGCCCCTCCCTGCAGTGTCAGTAAAATATGTGTTTTAATGCAACAATTTCAACTATATAATGTATTAGATTGTGTTTTTATTACTGTTAAATTTTTATTTTGATGGTTTGTTCTTTGGTATTCCTCAACCCATATGTATATATTTGCCACTTTATAAATCCATTTCATGAATCATTTGGAGTAGCTGTTGCCTGTAAAACATTATGCTGCAATAAAATAAACCAATGAATCTTTGAATTGCCAAAAAAGTTGTTTTAGTGCTCCATGGCTTTTTCAGAAGTATGCTTTCAATAATTAGTAGGGGGAAAACTATCCAATATCACACATTTTATCTTGTTAAAAAAACATAGTGGGCATCAAAAAAATTATTGAAAGTTTTAATTGTTTTTTTTAAAATTTGCAATGGATTGGGGTGGTGGGGTGGGTTGGGAGAAAGGGAATCCAAGTGTCCAGCTGGGAGATAGTTGAAGCAATGCTGTTTAACAACATTCTTTTTTAAAAACAAAAGACAAGCAAAATTGCATTCAACAACCTTTAAAAGGATTTGCTTCTGCAATAAGCACCAACAATGTAACATATTTATGTATTTATTTTCCTGTATATTTTATCATATTTATTATTTTCTCTCTATATAAAACAAGCACCAGTCCTTTACTTCAATACCAGACAATAGAAATGAGTCATCAACTCCTAATTATGAATAATAGGATTAGACTGTTATTTACATTGATAAGAGCTGGTTTGATCTAGTGGTTAAGCACCAGGCTAGAAACCAGGAATCTGTTGGCATGAAATTGGCTAGTGGCTTTGACCCAGTCACACACACACTCCAACCTATCCTCACATGGTTGTTGGGAAAATAGGGATATTGGGTATGCTTGATGTTTGAGTTACTTATAAAAATATAAAGGCAGGATAAATATAACATTTATATAGCTCCTTGTGGGGTTTCCTTACTGTCCCTGTAGTGTTGATCTGTGATCATATCAAATTGAGTACAATCCTCAACATATGCCACAGTTGGGATCAGAATTTTCATTGCTTAGTAAGGTGGTGGTGAAATGAATTGTGCTCGATTTTATAACTGTTTTTGCCACAGCTAAGTGAATTATATGGTCATTAAGCAAATCCAGGTCCCCATTGACTTTGCTAGTAAGAAGTGACTAGGAAATCATAAATCATAAATAATGATTCTATTTCCTTGGGATGCTCCAACTGTTATAAATCCAATTTTTATCACATGACTGAGGATGCTGCAAGTCATTTTCCCCAATGCTTTTAAAGCTTCAATTGCTAAATTAACAGTTGTAAATCAAGGATTATCCATACCACAGAAAATACATTCTTATCTACTGTAGTTGAGATATTTCAACCTTGCCTATACTTGTTTGAATTAAGGGTTACCAGAGTGGTATCTTTTAATGCATTTAATTTTGCAAGCATTTTACTTCAACAAAGTTCTCATTGCAGGAGATATACAAAAGAAATGTGCAAATCACTAGGACTATACTGTTTCATAATTAACATTTTCTAAATTAGTCTAATATAATTGCCAATGTCTATTGAGATGCCAGATAGCCAAAATGCTATTTTGCATTACAAGCTAGATTTTGTAATCTAACAAACAAAAGCACAGAAATTATTGTCATCAAATATCAGCTTTATAAAGGGATAACTCAGTATGTTGCTATTATCTGTTGCATAGTTCATGCTGTGTGTTATGGTCACTATAGGATATAATAAAAACTTGCTTAATTGTAGTTTGTGGTAATTAGTGAAAACTCTGAATTGGATACACAGGGAGAAAAAAATCAGGGTGGATTGAAACTTTGTTTTCATGGGTTTGGTAATGCCAAGGAATAACAATTTAATCTAAATTAATTTAGAATTGTACAAGTCTATATAAGACTCTGCTCATAATAGAATACCTTATGCCACAAGGCTTGAAATTTTGGACCTGGACAACCTAGAACTACACTGCCTATGGTCTGACCTAAGCTTAGTACACAAAATTGTCCGCTACAATGTCCTACCTGTCAATGAGTACTTCAGCTTCAACTGCAATATGGGCAAACAATAGATACAAAGTAAACGGCTCCAAACTCATTGCAGAAAATATTACTTCAGCAACAGAATGGTCAATGCCTGGAATGTATTACCTGATACTGTTGCTGCATCCTCAAATCCCCACAGCTTCGACCTTAAACTGTCTACTGTGGACCTCGCCCCATTCTTAAGAGGTCTGTAAGAGGGCGTGCATAAGTGCACCAGCCTGCCTACCGTCCCTGTCCTACTGTCCCCATCTATTTGTACTCATTTCTTATGTATGTATACCTGCTTATACTTATATGTTCATATGTTATATCCATACTTATACTTGTTTTCTCATACATGCTTGACAAACCAAAATAAATAAAAATATAGATTAATGACAATGCAGCTTTTTTTTGAATTTATATTGTTCCCGAAGGAATTGCACTTCAATTTTCATCACACACACCCTCAGCCCAACCAAATCGTGAATGCCCCGATAACACCGCTATCTTTACAGCGGGATAAACACTTTTAATTTCTCCGCCCATTTCGCTAGATTAAGCTCTATTCTCTTGTTTTAGTGGCACCAGTAGCCGGAACCAGTAAAAAGAAAGGTTGATAGAGCCAGGGGTGGTGGCGGTGGCGGCGGAGAGAAACGTGCGGGAGAAACCTCCGTCGCAAGTGCAACGCAGCCCAACAGCCTCAGGGCCTGCTTCCTTCCTAGTCTAGGATCTCCAGCAGCAGAGCCGAGGAGGAGGTGGTGGAGCCTTTTCCGGAGCTGCGTGCGCAGCCATCCGCGCTTGCAGCGTCATCCTGAGGGGCCGGTTTGAATAAGACCCCGAGGGAGGGAGGAGGGAGGGAGAGAGGAAGGTGTCGCGCTGCTATAGCTCCGTCTTGGGTCTTGAGCTCGCTCGTTCCCCTTGCTTGCTTAGCCCGCCAGCCATGCCGCTTTTCACAGGTGAGTCTGGCCAGCCGCCTCTCGCGAATGTGGGACTCGCTCGTCCTCGCCTTTCCGCCTCCTGAGGGCCTAGCTCGGCTTCTCCCCTCTCAGGCCTCCGAAGCTGGAGGGTCTTGCGCTTTCCTGCCCTTCGCTGAGGCAGGGACCCGCGGCGGTGGGTGGGGAGGGAACGTGTCCGCCCGACCGGATCCCTCCTCTCTTGAGCTTTGCCGAAGGAAGGCCGGGGTAGACGACATGCTTTCGTGCCGCCCTGTCAAGGAAGGGTTGCCTTGATGGGGAAAGGTGGGAAACATCGACGGGGAAGGAAAGGGCGAGGAGAAAACAAGGCTGCCCGAGGCGTGGTTGGTGGTGTGTGTGTGAAAGAGTTCATTCTCTGCAATCTCAACCATCGCCCCGGCCTGCGTTTTCCTGGGTGATTTTGAAGAGGAATAGCACTCGGTCATATTACAGCCCGGGTTTTTTTTGGAGAAAACCTGCAAAACTTGAACAGAGTAATTATTTTTTCACGCTTACAGTTATGAGTGCATTTGAAGATTAGCAGGGGTCAAATAGGGAAATTGATCTAATGTAAGTTATATTGCAGTGAAAAAACCTAAGTGCTTCTGTCATTCAACTGTCTCAGGGACTTGTGGTTCTCATGTAATAATATATTTGTGCTTTGGTCTTGTAAAAGGTAAAGATGAATTTCTATAATAAAAATAGTGATGATGCTGTCATTGAGACCTAATGCATTTGTTGTTCCCAAACTACAGGTATTCCTCAACTTATAAGCATTTGTTAAGTGACCATTTGAAGCTATAGCGGCATTGAAAAAAGTGATTTATGACCATTATTCACACTTAGCACCATTGCAGCTTCCCCATGGTCATGTGATCAAAATTCAGATGCTTGGTTGCTGATTCATATTTATGATGATTGCATTTGAGACCTTTTGACAAAAATCAAGGCTGAAGCCAGATTCACAACAAACATATTACTCACTTTTAACAACTCTAGAGATTCACTTAATAACTGTGGCAAGAAAGGTCATAAGATGGAGTAAACTCACTTAACAGCTGTTTTGTTTAGCAACAAATTCTGGGCTCAATTGTGGTTGTAAGTTGAAGACTTGTAGATTCCAATCCACTAACTTTTATTTTACCAAGTAGTATGTTACCAGGCATAATAAACATCATAGTCTCCCAGACAAGGAAGAATGTAAAGTGAGGGAAGGCTTGTTTAGAGAATTAATACTGTGTATACCCTGCAATGAATTCTTCTACCTATAGGAAAGGCAAGCAGTCATATTTCAAAGCAGGTTTTTTTAAAAAAGGTCCTGGAACAGAATAGATTGTTCACATAGAGTGTTGATTTCCCACAAAACTGTCACATGAGAAGCATAAAAGAAAGAAAAAGGGAATTGTATTCACTCCATGTTATTTCAACTCCTATAATGTAGGAATAGCATATGATGCATGCTTCTTAGAAATTGGTGTTATCAGTTTTAACAATATGTTGTATGAATGTAAACTTGGTATTTCAGTAAAGACTCTTCTTGTTGTTGCAAGTTGCAGAATATTCATGTGTGTTGATAATGCAGACAGTCAGGAGTATAGCCAAAACTGAGGTATAATTTTTAGGAAAGGCATTCTTAATATACATTTATATTCATTGTTTATAATTTGTATGTCTAATAATTGCTGCCAAATCAGGAGTTATGTATAGCATGTATAATTTTTAATATTAAAATCCTTGTTTTTCAGTTAATGTAAAATGGGGCAAAGAAAAATTCGATGGAGTGGAGCTGAATACAGATGAACCTCCAATGGTATTCAAAGCACAGCTTTTTGCTTTGACTGGAGTTCAGCCTGACAGACAGAAAGTGATGGTGAAAGGTGGAACTTTAAAGGTAGAGTTGGATAATATTTTATCACATACTTGCTATTGTATTTTTTACACATTTAATGCATTATGGCAATAATGAACATATCAGCATAAATTTATAATCTTATATAATTTATGAATTAAATATAATATAAAATTATTTTTGTACATTTTCTGATGAATTTTTGGCCCTTGCTATGAGATCTACAGTAATTACCTTTGGTGATTTCTTCTTTAGCTGTTGTGTATTTGTTGAATCTGTTGAGTCATCTTACTATTATTGGGAAAAGTTTACATTTATTTTCTTTCTTTCAAATAGGATGATGATTGGGGTAATATCAAAATAAAAAGTGTAAGTATTACATGATTGCATTACATATATGGTTTGGATGTTTTCTATGTATAACAGCTTCACAGAGCAGGGTTTTACCTCTTCTCTATGGCCTCAATTGAGAATGATTCAAAGTATGATGTGATTGGAAATGGGGAACTATAAGAGGAGGATTCAGTTGGCAGATATTGTCTTACTTTTTAAATTCTAAGTCTACAGTTATAAAGAGTTAAACACTGCTTTTAGTACTGTGATATATTTACATATATTTAAGACAATCAAAATTAAAAATGAGAACCCAAATGTGATTGCTGATATTATTTGATTTTTGTAGTAGGGGAACCACTAGAAAAAAGAGGAGTAACTTTTCAGCAAGTTAAGCGTATGGTAAATACTTTGGTTCCTTAAGGATCAGAATGGCATATATTAATATTTTGCACTGTTTTTCAAAAGGTAATAAAATAATCATAATTTAAATTTGTATGTGCCATAATACCCTTTAACATAAAAAAGACTCAAAACTGCTTTTGACCTTTATTTTAAAACTAACTTCTTGAAGGCTAATGTATATGATCATATTTAATTTTTTAGAGCATCTGCTGATAAACTTGTTGCACCTTTTCAATAGGGGATGACCTTATTAATGATGGGCTCTGCTGACGCACTTCCTGAAGAACCAATAGCCCGGCCTGTCTTTGTTGAAGATATGACAGAAGAACAGTTAGCATCAGCAGTGAGCCTATCTTTTCATTATGTTCACAGTTTTGAATTCGGAGAAATGCATGACCTCAAATTTAATGAGAAGTAATATATTATTCACAGTAAAGGTCCACTTTGGGGTATCCAGGTGGATGACACCGGTGCTGTTTCAACCGTACCCGTTGGAACAGGATCCGGAACCCACCACTGCTACTCAGTGAGCAGATAGCGGCTGCAGCTAGAAATCCCTTCTCAATCTCCAGTTGATGTGCTAGTTGTACATTTTCCTGGGTAGACCCTACAGCCTCTTAATCCTGGTTACTTCACAGCTTATTGCTGCACCACTCTCCAGCATAGAGGGTAGCCACGATGATGCCTCTGTATATCCATCTAACTCCTCTGCTTTGTGAGCTTCATCAGTTGCCAATTTCCTTTCAAGTGCGATTGAAGGTGTCAGTCATTTCTTATAAAGCCTACATAGCATTGAGCCTGGTTATTTGTGGGATCAGTTATCTTCCATAGCAGGGGTGTCAAACTGGTGGCCTGCGGGCTGGATGCATTACATGCAGGCCATGCCTACCCCAGTTCTGCAAAGGCGAAAAATGTCACAATATGTCATGTGATGTCACATAACAGGATCGAATTTGACACCCATGTTCCATAGTATCTGCCTGGTTGATTCTATTCAATGAGGTGCGCACATTCTTTGATTAAACATGCTATTTGTTAGGATTTCAAAGTGCCCTTTCTCTCTGCTCCATTGGGGTTGGCTCTCACTCATGGCGTTTAGCAGGGCCAAGCTTTTTGGCTAGGGTAGTTAAAGCCTTCTGAGTTATATATGTACTTTTCATTGTTTTGCTACCTTTTTACTCTATTTTTATTGTTTTTATTGTTACGTGGTTTTATTATTATTTTTGTCATTTTGTGAACTGCCCAGTCACTGGGAGGGATACACAGACACACATCCAAATTGTCCAGTAATTCTAATACTCTGTTTTGAAATATAACAATTTAAAATTACTAAACAAAAGAATAGCTAGCTAACCAAACATTAAAAATTCTGGAAGAATAAAGTATTATTTCTCTTTTTCAAAAGAGGATTAATATAGGTGGACAGTGAATAGGCAGTTAATTCTGGAAAACATAATCTTTCAGATATTTCTGAATAGTCTGTTGGAGTCAGCTGGCACCCAAATAAATAAAATAACAGTGCAAATGAGATACAGCTAAGGACAGATATCATTGTACAAATGCAGCATTTTTTGAACTGGTACAAATACGTATCTTGTTCAGTAAAGAGATGTCATGCTCAAAAAAAAAAACATTTCTAAAAATACAATATTTAATATAAAGCAAACATTTTAATCTTTTTATGACAGATGGAATTACCGTGTGGATTAACAAATCTTGGGAATACTTGTTATATGAATGCTACAGTTCAGTGTATTCGCTCTGTGCCAGAATTGAAAGAAGCTCTCAAGAGGTAGGTATCATAACTACAAATAAAATGCTCTTAATTTTATTCATTTTTAAAATATGAAATAGTATGAAGAGTAGCTAGTAGCATTTTGTATAGGAAAGGAAAGCTAGAATATGTTTAAGTAGTAAAGTTCATTTAAAATTTTAGATTTCCAATGAAAACCTGAAATATATAATTCAAATTTTGTGGTAGAACTGTAATAGGAATCCAGTGTGTGTTGAAATCTATTCTGCAAGTGGAATTCAGAGTTCATATTTGCAGCTCATATTTTAAACGTACTATTACTGCAGACTCTAGTATACTGGAAAATGAAGATACTACAATATTAGCAAAATTAATTTGGCATATCCTTAAAATGTTTTTTTTTCAAGTTTAATGTTACTTTTTCTGTTAACACTCTGTAAATTCTATAAGAAGTCAAATAGTATTAACTATTCTACATTCTACAAAGCGTCTCTGCGCACGACTCTGGTTAACAATGGCAGCATCTTTGAAATATAGGACTATCAAGGATTATGTATGTAAAGGGAAGATTTTAGAGGTGATCCCACTTGAAAGCATTTTAAATGAATGAAGTGTTTCGTTAAGCAACCTTTTATGAAATAAATTATCCTTGAAGTTTGTGATTTGTATCCAAAAATGCTTCTAAAGAAGCAGAGCATGTTTTTGCTCACAGAGTTGGCCTTTCCAGTTCCTACCTTCTCTGTCCTTACATAGCTTCCCCAGACACATTTAGATTGTTTCAGAGGATTCCCTGACTTTTAGGGGAAGTTTTTTAGGAGCTAAAGTGGGCTGCAATGGAAAGGCGGGGGGGAATGAATCCCTCTTTTTTGAGTGGAATGTAAATGTAAACTACTGGTTCTTTTATTTCATGTATATTTATAAATTATTCAGAAATATTTTTATGTTTATTTATTTATTTGTATCCCACCTTTATTATTTTTATAAGTAAATCAAGATGGTAATCATATCCAGCACACCTTCCTCTTCCTATTTTGTCCACAATAGCCCTATGAGATCAGTTGAGAGAGAGTGACTGACCCAAGGTCACCCAGCCAGCTTTACTGGCTATGGAGGGACTAGAACTCACAGACTTCTGCTTTCTAGCCTAGTGTCTTAATTACTAGACCAAACTGGCTCTTAACATAAAATATATAATAAAATATACATAATAGAAGCAGTTGAATATGTCAACCAACAGTAAAAATGATTTAAAGCTAAATTTTATGAAACTATCAGTAAAATTAAGCGTTGTGTTATCTGGAGAGAGTACTGGCTATTTGGCTGCTAGAGATACTGGAGAAGGCAGTGGAATGAGATAGGATTGGGAAAATGAGTAAGGAATTTTCCTTTCAAAATAGTAGACCTTTTTCTTTAAAATACTACGGTAGTATTGGGACAGTCTAATTAAATAGCTCATCAGGATTATATTGAAACACACTTCTTCAAAATCAAATGGTTAAATATGGAATGCCTACAAGATGCAAAGATGGTATCATTTAGATATATTTAATTAAAAATTATATTTGATTATAAAGGCAGTCTGTAGCTAGTGCAGATGGCCATACAGTATTTCCTTTGGTAAAGAATACAGAAGGTTTATTTCAGTTGCTGGCAATATGAGCAAGATATCGCTATTTCATCCATCTCCACCTAATAGCAATAGCATTAAGACTCATATACTGCTTTACAATGCTTTACAGCCCTCTCTAAGCGGTTTACAGAGTCAGCATATTGCCCCCAACAATTTGGGTCTTCATTTTACCCACTTCGGAAGGATGTAAAGCTGAGGCAACCTTGAGCCTGGTGAGATTTGAATTGCCAAATTACAGGCAGCCATCAGTCAGTAGAAGTAGCCTACAGAACTGCATTCTAACCACTGCGCCACAGTCACTCATGAGCTTTCTATGACATACTTTTGTTGGCTACTGTAGGAATAGAATAGAATAGAATTGTAGGCAGAGGTGGTTTTGGCCTGATCCATACAATTAGCTTGATGTGTTTATTTGATGCGTACAACATAGTGAGAAGCACACATGACCTATTAGGTGCAACCAGATTTCAGGTCACATATTCCTTCTTTTAGAGGTAGTCCTTGACTTATGACCACAGTTTAGTCCAACATTTTGAGACAGTTTTTAAGTGAGTTTTGCCCATTTTACGATCTTTCTTGCCACAGTTGCTAAGTGAATCACTGCAGTTGTTCAGTTAGTAACATGGTTGTGAAGTGAATCTGGCTTCCCTATTGACTGCTTGTCAGAAAATCACAATGATCATATGACCCTGGGATACTGCAACTGTCATAAGTACGTACCAGTTGTCAAGTGTCCAAATTTTGTTCATATGACATTGGGGATGGTGTAACGATCATGTTTGAAAAATGGTCATAACTCACCTTTTTCAATAATGTAACTTTGAACAGTCACTAAATGAAAAGTTGTAAGTGGAGGACTCTATGTACTTTGTGGTAATAAATGAATGGTTGAACTATTAAAAGAATCCTTACATGAAGGCATGATTTACAGTTGATGCAAAAAATTAGGCATACCTGGTCAATTGTATCTTTCGGTGAAACCTTAAAACAGCTAAAACTAATATAATCTCTACATGTTTCAAAGTTAATATATCTTCCTCCAAATTTGAATGTGTGCTTTCTATTTATGTGCAGCTAAAGTACACATTCAGTTATGATGGTAATCAGCCTAACTAAGGCTTCCAAACTGTAAGAATTCAAAATCATCTTGGTTTTGTAGTCACAATTTAACAACGTTCTTGATTGTGATCAAAATCTCACAGATGAATCTCAGTTTCCAGATGAAAGCCGTTTTAACTTTATTTCTATATTGTGTTGAATCTAAGGCCAAACTAACTATATGTTTTAAACATTTTTAGGTATGCTGGTGCCTTAAGAGCTTCAGGGGAAATGGCTTCTGCTCAGTATATTACTGCAGGTTTGTATTTCTAGAGCAAAGCAGAGTTTTCTGATATTTAGCTACCTCAGATAAAATGGCCAGTATGTTGCTCAGAAGATACTTTGTTTTTTTTCCCTAGCACAATTTAAAGCATTTGATAGATTTTGAGTTTAATTACCACCTTTTGAATTGTAGCCAAATATTGATCACTGTTAAAAAAATTTCCTTTTGAAATTTGCAGCTTTTTAAAATCCAGAAATACTTGGAACACTGGAAAATGAGTGCTGCTTGTTTACTTTATTGCCTTTGACCAGGATATTAGGATTTATGCCATTTCATTTAAGAAAAAACAAATCAGGAACAGTCAACTATTGAATATGCTGTTATCAGATTTTGGGACGGTATGTTCATTGGCTACTCTGTAGAATTGCTTATGTTTCTCCTTATTAGGCACTCCTCTAGCTAGATCTCTTAAATGGATGCAAAATATTTGATTATTTGGTTTGTTAGGTTAATCTTGCCCAATCTGTTTGTTCATTATTTCAGTGTAACAAAAATGTGCAGGGAAACATTGTTTTATCTTTTAAGTTGTTGAAATCTTACTACATTACTAAGCAACATTCAGCACAGCCTTAAAGAACCAGAAGTCAGTTGCATGTACAGAACTTATATTATACATGATAGGCTGAATGTAATTGCTAACGGGAATATATATACATTTGTTTTATATATATCATGTTGTGGCCTTATGCTAGATTGGATAAGAACTAAGTCAGATGTGTGATTATAATTAACTTTCTATATTAGTTTTACAGTACATGTAGTCCTCGACTTACGACTGGTCACTGAGTAACTAGTTGAAGTTACAGCAAACCTTGAAAACAGACTTACGCCCTGAATTCAAAATTCTGACGTGTCTTCCCTATCCACCCCTGGAAATCATGTGACCATATTTTGACCACTTGGCAATCTAGCAATGTGTGTGCTTTATAACTGCTGTATTCACTTGACCACTGCAAAAAAGATTGTCAAATTGGGCAAGGTCATGTGATGATCTGCTTTATAACCATCACAACATGACCACAATTGCAGGCTCAATTATCGTCGTAAAGTGACGACTATTTGTACATGGTTAGTAGCCTATTAATTGCATTTTGTTCCACTAGAGTCCCACTTTGAAAGTAGATTGATATGACTCACTTTTGTAATGTAGAGTTGAAGCTGCACCTATTATATGCTGTCGTGGCTTAGTCTTAAATGACTTGCATGAAGTAAATGTCTAAGATAAGCAACAACTGTTCAAATTTGCAATGATACCGAATAAGAAGGATTTATAATGATCCTTGGAGTTCTGGTCATTGCAACATTCCTGCTGTCATATGATCATGATTTCCGAAGTTCCCTGCCAGCTTTCCATGAGGAAAGTCATTGGGAAAGCCAGCAGGAATTTGAAAGTTGCAATCACTGGAGGTCCGTTCGTAGTGGTTTAATGATCCTCACTTAACAGCAACAACCAGGACTGCTGCAATTAACATTGCTAAGCGACATGGTCATGTGACATACTTTTATGACTGCATTGCTTAACAACAGCAGTTTCTGTCCCAACAGCTGCACTAACCTGTATAAAATTTCTCCATGCAACAATATAGATTGTTTCACTTGCATGATATAATCAATTGTACAGTATTTTTTAAATAGACTGATAGTGCATTTATATATTTAAATAACATTTTGCTACAAAATAATAATTGTATTATGCATTAGATAAAGAGTTTGCATTTGAGGAATATGCTTCATTTATTATACAAACTTGCATTTCTATGAAATTTATTGTTTTTTGTTTTATTTTATTTTTAAGCTTTAAGAGATTTATTTGATTCTATGGACAAAACTTCCTCCAGTATCCCTCCCATCATTCTTCTCCAGTTTTTACACATGGCCTTTCCTCAGTTTGCAGAGAAAGGAGATCAAGGCCAATATCTTCAACAGGTAGATACTTTTTAATTTCTCTTTTGCAGGCTGCATATTTTATGTAAAAATGTATCTTTTGTTTTACCATTTCCATAAAGGTAATTAATAGCTATATTTTTATTATTCTTTAGCAGCTTCTAGTCCTAGTTGCTGAAGAAAACATTTTAGAATAAACAAAGTAAAAAAGTGTGTCTTGCTTGTTGTTTGTATGCACCTGTGTGCATACAAATGTGTTTGTGTTTTTATATGATGTGCTTATGATACATGCTCAACATATATTTGTCTTAGATTCCCGTGATCTAGTTTTATCTTTTATCGTATTCCGTAGGATGCCAATGAATGCTGGGTACAGATGATGCGAGTACTGCAGCAAAAGTTAGAAGGTATTGAAGGTGATGCAGTAATGGAAGTAAGTCTTTACTGGAAATAATGGAGACTAATTCTGGGCTGCAGCTGAGTTTTATAGTCAATAATATTAATATTAATAATAATATTTAACAATAAAAGTTTGATTTGATTGCAGGTAAGATGTTGAAAGTACCTAAATCAGGAGTTAATCTTTTTATTCCATAGACCTTTTTCAGAATCTGTGAAACCTGTAGATCTCTTCTTTGAAAAAATATATTTAAATTAATAAAAGAAAATCCCATCCAGTCTCAACAACCCTCGACTTAACAACCACAACAACTTATTAGGGTCAATAGTTAGTATGCAGTGAGTTGAAATATAGATAATATCAGATTATTCTGGGTATGGGAAAACAAGATTGTGAAAAATTCCAAAGAGATCTCTTTAAATTGGGTTAATAGTTAGCCAGATGACGAATCTGGTTCAGTAGAAATAAAAAATTCAATACGAGCCAAAGTAAGTTCCATACACTAAAAGATTTGAATGTTTGGGACTTTTTTGCATAGAAAAAAGATGAGTAAGGAGGTGAGCAAAACATGTGAAAACATGCTTGCCATGAAAAGAATGGATAAGGAAAAGTTTTTCTTCTCAAAATGCTAGGACTGTTGAGTCATCCATGTGGCAAAAAAATTAAGAACAGGCAAAACAGGCTTATTAATAAAGCATATAATTAATCTGCAGAATTGGTTAACATGAAGCAGACATGCTTGCTTGTTTAAAGGGAAATGGAAAAACACACAAGAGGACAGGTCTGTCAAACGGAATTAGTTTTGAAGATTCAATATTAGATCCAGGTTAGCACTTGTATGCTTATCGATACCAGCTGCACGGAAACCACAGGGGAAGAGACGTATGGTCATCTCCAGTTTGTTAGAACTGAAACCTGGTCGGCCATTGTGAGAAACAAAAGGACACATTAGTTGAGCCGTGGCCTGGTCTAACAAGCTAATCTTTCGTTATGTTCTAACAAGTTGCTGATGGATGCTGCATAGTGCTCTGAAGGAACTTTGTAAATCCAAAATACTGGTTTTATATTGTGCAAGCTATCAATTTGAACCAAATCTGCTTGGAATATCGACCCAAGGCTTTTTCTAACCAATTTTGGATTTAGAATGCTTGACATAGAATTGAACAAGATCTATGTTTCCCAGGTTTTGTTCAAAGTAACCCATTCATTTTTTTTTTCTCTTTGGCCACCTTTAGGTCTATATCTTGTTTTAAAAGTACAACTGTCAGCTTTGTAAGAGTAAATTATAAGCAGTTTGTATTGTTGCTTATATATTTGTTTGCTTTTACAGACTGACTCTTCAGTTTCAGAAACGGCAGCAACGGCACCTCCTAAAAAGAAAAGCTTAATTGACCAGTTTTTCAGTATTGAGTTTGAAACTATGTATCCTAAACATTCTGGAATAACAAAGCATGCTCATGATAATGCAATTAGTATGTGTAGGATTTATTTTATATATTTTACTTACTAAAGAGATAATCCTCACTACGAGTGTATTCTGTAATTGGTAGCTAAGTGCTTCTATAAATTATATTTAAAATTGTTTTTAAAAAGTTTATGCCAGCTTATTAAAAAAATCAATAGTTATCTAAAGAACTGGTTGTCACTAAGTAGTAGTGTTGATGTAAGAACTGTTGTTTTGTTGCAGCAATTTAAGCTTTCTGAAAGCAAGATAACTTTTTGCAAATCATTAAGTTCCATGCTTAGTGGTAGTTCAGTACTTTTCATATTTGGTCCTTAATATTTTGTGAAGCATGAAATGCACAGAAGCAGAAGAGGAGGAAGTCACAAAAGGAAGAGAGAATCAACTCCAGCTTAGTTGTTTTATCAATCAAGAAGTTAAATATCTTTTCACGGGTCTTAAATTGGTGAGTTACTGTGGCATCTTTATTCAAGCAGCTTTTGCATCATTGTATTTAAGGGAGTTTATCTTGGTCTACAAAGAAGAAACAGATTTGATCATGAAATTTAAGATTGTTGGACTTTCCTGATATTTCATTTTCTAAGACATGTAACAGTGAACATTCATTTAACATATGTTTCTTTCATTTTTTGAAAACATGAAGTGTTAAAATAAGAATTAAAAATTGAAATGTGGAATAGTGTTCTAAATATACTTTCCAATTTCCAGTTGTATGTTTCATATATTTTAGAGAAGTAATATACAGTCTGTCCCAAGACAAAAATGTGCTTTAGAATGTGTTTTCAACTCCTTTTATCAAGGTTGTCTTTTCCTGAAATTACATTGCTGCTGTGAAAGCAGCTACATAATCCTAAGGTAAAAAAAAAAAAGTACCTGTAAGAACTTACATACAGCTGCCTTTAAATCCAAATTGTTGCCCATTCCATATTCATTTTGTAGTATAGGGAAGAGGAATAGAAAACCTTGCTTACCCAAATGTTACTACACTGTTACTCTCGTTATCCTGGATGATGTGGCCATATTTACTGGATATGGATATGAATTTTGAATCCAACATCCAAATTGCCCATCCCTGCTATATTACTTCTCTCTCCATGTATATCTTTGTGGAAATACATGTGATAGTTGGCAGCAAAAAGTAATCATAATTTCACTGGATGAATGCATGTTGCATGAGCATAAAAAGCTTTTTGGTTCTATGCTATTGTGTATTCCTTCCCTCATTTCTTGAAAAATGCTTTCAGATTTCAGTAAATTTTGGGCATAGTTTTTTATTTTTATTTCATTTATCACTTAAAGTGCTGCACAGAATTTTAAAAAGGACATATGAAATGTCATGCTTAATTTTGTACATGTACTAATCTTTGTTATCTTTTTAAATATATTTCTCTAATAGCGTCTTCAAGAAGAAATAACTAAATTATCACCAACATTGCAAAGGAATGCCCTTTATTTAAAAACGGTGAGGATACCATTGTAATATCCCTTTATAGTAATGGAACTGTACCTGTGATCTACCATTTTAAGATATACATACATACATACATACATACATACATACATACATACCACACACACACACACACACACACACACACACACACACAAGTAAAGCAAGATTTAAAAGTTATTGAAATAAAAATAGATGTACTTTTGTTATGACATAAAGATTGTCATATGACTTCCCTATTCAAACTTCTTTGTCATAATCAGTTGGCTACCTAGAATCACTTCATGATTGTGGTGGGACACAAATTGATAAATATGTACATATGTAGCAAGTAATGTTTTATAAATAAGATATATCTTTACTGTGTGTGTGCACGCGTGCATTTATGTTATATATATATATATGTTGTATTTGTGCTGATAAATAAATAAAGGGAGACTAGTATAGATCTATTTCAAGCTATTTAGCTCTCATCAGCTAGCCATACCCTTACTGGGATTTGAACCTTATATTTATTTATTTATATATATATATATATATATATATATATATATATATATATATATATATATATATATATATATATATATATATATATATATATATATATATATATATATATATATATATATATATATATATATTTTTCAGGGGATAGAAAGAGAGTAGCATAACCCAAACAGAGATAACTTGTATTGTTTATACCTTTGGTTTGAAAACCTGTGCACCAGAGGTGGTATTCAGCAGGTTCTGACCAGTTCTGGAGAACCAGTAGCGGAAATTTTGAGTAGTTTGGAGAACTGGTAAATACCACCTCTGACTGGCCCCACCCCCATCTAGTCTCTGCCTACCGAGTCCCAGCTAATCAGGAAGAAATGGGGATTTTGCAGTAACCTTCCCCTGCCATGCCTCCAAGCCACGCCCACAGAACTGGTAGTAAAAAAATTTAAATCTCAACACTACTGTGCATCCCCTGATATCTGTTTTGTCTTTGTGGTAAACATTCTTTTATGCATTTATAGCTCCTGCTTTAAATTGCTGTAGCTTTCCATTTCCACTGATTCTAGTGATTTTTTTTCTTTTAGTCCAAGATAAGTCGTTTGCCTGCATACCTTACTATTCAAATGGTTCGATTTTTTTATAAAGAGAAAGAATCTGTGAATGCCAAAGTTCTCAAAGTAAGTATATTTGATATTAAGCTTTTCACTTGATTGATGTGGTGTAATGCTTTATTTTATACATTTAACAATCAAGGTTTGATATTCAGCTGCAACGTAATTTAAATTAAAATGCTGATATACTTCTTTGTACTATGAAAGCAGAATCATCCAAATTGCATTGTATCAGCTTCATGGTTCTTTTGCTAAAGCATTCTAAAGATTATGTAGAATAAAGTGCATAGGATACTGGAAAATATTACATGGGTTTTTATTTATTTTTTTATTTCCTATTTATGGCTATGGAAAAGTAAGCATAGAGCTTATGTTTTACAGTTTAGGAGTCTATATAAATGGGAGTTGAGAAATTCCTGAGAGATAGCGCTAATGGTACAATTCTGAACTTGATGAATTCATGGTCAGATAAGAAATAGAGCAGTTTTCTATATTCCTGAGGCATTTAAAATGTTAAATACTGAGCCTTGGTGTACATACTTTGTTTAAAATCTTAGATTATTGCCAGTATTATTTTAAACTGAGTGGAATTAAGATCTAAGACAGCTGATTTGCTTCATATAATTTACATGATCATGAAACTCTTTTAAATTGCTGTAGGATGTTAAATTTCCACTTATGTTGGATGTATATGAACTATGTACACCAGGCCTTCAAGAAAAGATGGTTTCATATCGATCAAAATTCAAGGACCTGGAAGATAAAAAAGTAAACCAGCAACCAAATAATGTAAGTAGCCCATTAACTTTGATTAATCTTTACATTTCATTTAACAATATATGCATTTTCTTTACAAGTAACTCTTAAATCAGGTCTAGTATTATCAAGCTTAAACTTATAACCAAACATCATTAAGAATACTGCTAATCATGTTTTTAATAATAATATTTGTAGTAAAAAGACTGATATGGAATGTGAAGAATTATCGTTGAGGTTTTTTTAAAGAATCCATGGTCTATTGCAGCTGCATTTTCATTTGTCAATTTTCTGAAGTTTATTGGATATATAATTATTATTTTTAATTTAACATTAATTGTTAAACTTAAAGAAACAGGGCAACCACCACCATTACCTGAGCCTTAAAATTTCAGCTTTTCATTTTATGAATCATTTCTGAATAATAACATTGAAATTGTCTTAGAATTTTGCTTATTTTTAATGCCATATTTTATAGTTACAAAATTAACTCAAACCAACATTTTCTGTTTTATTTTTCAAGTCTAGTAAAGGTGATGGCTCACAGAAGGAGATTAAGTATGAACCATTTTCTTTTTCTGAGGGTAAGTAGAAAGACATTTAAGAACAGCAGATATTTTTACTCTGCTTTATCTTAAAAATGGAAAGCAGATACATTATTTGGGAATACCAATTAGTGAATATCTGAAACTATGATTGTATGAGTTGTCTACAACGTACACTGAAAGGATTGTAACAGCCACTATGTAGGGCAGACAGGCGGAAAAGTAACGGAGTAATTCCATGACACACAAACTAATGGACAGTCAGAAGATACTATGAAAACTGCTTAATTTCACAACACATGGATAGATTCAATCAACATTTTAACTAAGAAGCCATGAGCATCCTTGATCAAGCTAAATAATAATAATAAAAAAACACTAGGGAATTTCTGGAAGCTTGATACACCAACAAAGCAGTCATAAATAAACAGAGGTAATTCAGCAAGCTTTTAACTTCAAATTAATTTTGAATCTCAAAAATGACTAATACAAAATGATGGATTAAAATAAATGTACTGATTCTATTTTATAAAAATTCAGTGTTGAATAAAATTATTACATTAATTTTAATCTAGCTTGAAATGTTTGTATCTTAAATGTTTCAAAGTAATAATAATAATAATCTGTAGTCTGCTGCAGGTGATGGATCTGAAGAAAAAGTTACAAAAGTAGCAATGCTAGTATTTTGCCAATTCTATTCTATGCAGTTGTACAACTTTAAATGCCAAGCACTCTGATTAACTCTGTTATTGTACCTATAGGTGTGATACCTATAAATATCTATTATGGATTTATTTCAATGGCTTCTCTCACCTCTAGTGTCTAAGCAGTGAGATTTTGGGACTGCTTAGAGTTTAAAAAAACTCTAAAAGCATCCAGCAATCTTTTGAAAATTAAATGCACAGGTATGGTATAGGTCAGGGGTTGGCAACCTTAAACACTCAAAGAACCATAAAGGTCCTAAACGGAAGCCCCCCATTCAATTCCGGAGCCGAGTGGAAGTCTCCTCCTAGTGTGGTGTCCTTTTTCCTCTGCTGAACAGAAGTCCAGTTCCCCCACCATAGTGCAGCATCCTTTCCTCTACCTGTCCTAACCGAAAGCCCTATAAATTGTGGAGCCGACTGGCTACAGGGAAGCACAGCAGAGGGATGAAAGAGCTACATGCGGCTCCAGAGGCTACGGGTTGCTGACCCCTGGTATAGGTGGTACCTGGCTCAATAGTAGTAATTGAGAGAGGGATTTTGGAGTCCTAGTGGACAATCACCTAAACAGGAGCCAGCAGTGTGCTGCAGCCATTACAGTCCTAGCCTGCATTAAGAGAGAGAGAGAATCAAAATCACATGAAGTATTCGTACCGCATTTAAAAGCCTCAGTAAAACCATACCTGGAATGCTGCATCCAGTTTTGGTCACTACATTACAAAAAATTATTGAGACTTTGGAAAAAGTGCAAAGAAGAGCAACTCTTATGATTAATCTGGAGATAACAAACATATGAAGAATGGTTGCAAGAATTGGTTATGGCCATTCTGGAGAAAAGAAAGACTAGGGATGCTTGAGCAGGGGGTTGGACTAGAAAACCTCCAAGGTCCCTTCCAGCTCTCTTCTGATTTATTGATAGAATCAAGATCACGTGAAGGGCTGATAGTATTTTATGATGCTTTGGTAAGGCCACACGTGGCATACTGCATCCAGTTTTGGTCGCCACAATGTAAAAAAGATGTTGTGACTTTAGAAAGTGCAGAGAAGAGCAACAAAGATGATTAGAGGACTGGAGACTAAATCATATAAAAAAATGGGTATGTCTAGTTTAATGAAAAGAAGGACTAGGGGTGACATTATAGCAATGTTCCAATATCTAAGGGGTCACCACAAAAAAAGAGTGGTCAACCAATTCTCCAAAGCACCTGAAGGCAGGAGAAGAAGCAAGGGATGGAAACTAACCAAGGAGAGAAGCAGCCTAGAACTACGGAGAAATTCCCTGACAGAACAATTAATCAGTGGAACAACTTGCCTCCAGAAGTTATGAATGCTTTCAACACTAGAAGTTTTTAGGAAGACATTGGACAACCATTTGTTTGAAATGGTGTAGGGCTTCCTGTCTGAGCATAGGAGAGGATTGGACTAGAAGACCTCAGATCCTTTCCAACTGTTATTCTGTATTCTGAAATGGGGATTGGAACATGCAAAGTTGAGAATGCATTTTATTGATGGATAGAAATAATTGTCCCAAATGTATTTTGTGGGATTAATCTGCTTCCCCTTTTCTGATTCTGAAGGTGAGAGTTTCAAAATAAATGAATAACAATATGTAAAGTGTTTACTATTATATCACATTGTACCATCTTTTTTGCCTTCTCAGATATTGGTTCCAGTAATTGTGGTTATTATGAGCTACAGGCAGTGCTAACTCATCAAGGAAGATCTAGTTCTTCTGGACACTATGTATCTTGGGTCAAAAGAAAACAAGGTATTGCTAATCCCTCTTCAATTTCCCCACAACCTTTTAAGTGGGTTGGGTTGTGAGAGAATGACATGCCCAAGGTCACCCAACAGGCTTTCATGCCCAAGCCACTTTGTGGCTTTCATGCCCACTAGAACTCCATTCTAGGCCAGCACCTTCATTACTATACCATGCTGGCTCTCACATTGTCATTTGAAGTGTTACTTACTATGGGTGTTTTTTTTATACCACAGATGAATGGATTAAATTCGATGATGACAAAGTCAGCATTGTTACCCCTGAAGATATTTTGAGGTTATCGGGCGGTGGAGACTGGCATATAGCTTATGTTCTACTTTATGGGCCACGCAGAATTGAAGTAATCGAAGATGATTCTGAACAGTAGAGTTCCTATATACATCTGTAAGGTGTGAAATAAATGTCTTAATTCCAGACTCACAGAAACTACAAAATTGGATCACTAAAATACTGTCATTTGGTGCAAAAAGACAGCAAAACATGTTTAAAACTAAGGCCAATAGCAAGCAGCCACTTACTAGGGGTAGGTTGATACATTTGAAAATAATTTTAATACTGTATTGCAAAAGTTGATATTTAAAACAATGTTAACTATTAATGAAATTAAGTGAGTCTCCTGTTTGTCTAATTTTTTAGGAAGATATTTATTGCACACCTATTCATACCTTCGTTAACTCCTGCATGGTTTCTACCAGTTCAGTAGCTGTCAATCCTTTTTATTGTGTCAGAAAGATAAAACTCAGTTGTTGCCTCAACATGTAAACTCAGTGCTGCTGCTCATAGCCTGTGGGAAATATGGCTACAATCACGTATTTGTCCAGCCTGATGTGCCAACTCAGTCTGCTCTGTTGCTGGCATTTTTGACTCCAAATAAAAAGTGATCAGTAATGATGGTGCTTCTTATATAAATATGGTGGCATTTATGTTCTATATGAAACTCGTGTCTGTCTCCTTCCATTCTGGTACCATACTTTCAAATGCATGGTGATCTCGCAATCAATCTAATAGTCGGGAGTTACAGGAATTAGCATCTGAATATTGGACATTAAAATTTTGCCATCTAGGCGAGGAACTGAAGTTGGCCAATAATGATGAGTGATTTATCTAGAGCAGAGGTCACCAACCAGTGGTTTGTGGACCAGTGGTGATCGACGAGAAAATTTTGGTGGTCTGCAAAAAAAATTATTTGCATTTTTTATACTGCACTAAATACTATTTATCTTTTAAAAAAATTCATGTTAGTAGTCCATGAGATTTAAAATTATGAATTTAGTGGTCCCTGAGGTCTGAAGACCCCTGATCTAGAGGAAGATACAGGAATCTTAAAATGTAAAAACCCAGTATTTTAAAAAGTGTTACATTAAAAATGCCTATTGAACATGAAGGAATATAACTTCAAAGATTTCAGGTGCATTAAGTATATCATTGCTTAATGCTATGAACTGAAGCTAATTTATATTAAATAAACCAAGTAAATGCAAATTTTAGTAAGTTTGAAAAGATAATCCTGTGAAAAACTTCCCTTTCTGTACGGCAAATTAAATAGTTATATTTTTCTTAAAGCAGATTTAGTCTGTTGAGCTGTTCTAGATAAAAGGTTTGAAAGCACATGTCCCTTAAGTCCATACTTCCAATCTTGCTCTGTTCCTATGGGAATTTTTCCAATGAGTAATGTGATTCTTTCCATTTTGTTCCACTGTTATTTTGCTCAGAGGAAAAGCAGAGAGTAAAAGAAATAGAAAGCATTGCAACTGAGCTGAAACTTCTACAAATAAACCTTGTTTATAAGTAATGTTGTCAGCATACCTGTGTTAAACACACCTTTTGGAAATTATAACTGAACTCAAATAAATTAGAAAGTTGTAAAGTTTGGTATATCAGCTAAACTGTTTTCATCCAGATATAGAGAATCTGCAATTTCCAGCTGTATCTTTAAATAATTGTCTCTTTGTAGAACTTTCATAAGCACTTACTAAATGATGTTTTTAAATTGAGCCAATGAAGGAAAGTCACTGAAATGATGTCCTTGCTAAAGATGGCTACAAACAAAAAGGGCTGTGCCCAGAAACTGGAGATATTGATTTATATATTAAATCTGAAAAAAAAAATCCTACCCAGTCTAGGCTTGCTGACTTTTTTCTCAAGAAGTGAATCCTAATTCCGGTGACCAGAGTAGTGACACAAAAGGAAAACTATGTATGAATGGTCTCTTGATCCTTATCACTCTTGGACTGATATTAACAACACATATAATAGGACCTCATATATTGGAAATAATGCAAGAGAGAAAATAGCTATTGCTTACATACAGAAAAACATATGGGCACTAGCACACTTGTGCTACAACCAAATGCAACAAGAACTGTGACAAAGTTTGCCTTATTAAGGCAAGTTTCAACTCCCAGCCCTATTGCTTGGGATTTTTTTTTACTGGCAAATGAAGCAAATGTTTTAAGGGGTTCAGGATTTCTATTTGAAGACTCTAGAAGCCTTTGAAGAACAGATAGTGAAAAAGGTGATGGCATAAGTGGTTTAACAATGTAAATACCATTTTAGACAAGAGGGCTTAGGGGAATTAGATGTTTTCATGACATTTTTTAACTCCTTTAAATAAACCATATTACATAATTTGGTAGTAGACAGGAATGTCTTACCTGAAGAAATATAGATTAGAAATATTTTTAATGAATGGAACAAAACTGTAATAGCTAAACTGTCTTGGTTAAGAAAATAGTTGATTAATAAAGTTACTATCTAACTTCACTCTTAACTTCAAAAGCCTTGAAAAGGAGAGAACAATTCATGGGACTGGAAATACAAAAGAAGTGGAGAACAAAGGCAAGCCTCGTGATATGGGAAAAGGCAGACAAAAATGCCATGATTATCCTATCCACACACACAAAATATATACATTAGGGTTTCTCAACTTCAGCAATTTTAAGATGTGTTGACTGGAATAACCACAATTCTCAGAACCAGCATGCTGGGTTGAGGTTTAGAAATACTGATCTAGATCTTACAATATTGACTGGAAAACAGGTTCATGAATAGCAAGATGAAAGCTATTAATATGTCCCAAACTTCTGAGGGACAGCATACAGCACGGGTGTCAAAGTCAATCGTGTCATGTGACATGAAGTTTTTTGCCTTTGCAGAGCTGGGGTGGGCATGGCCTGCGCGTGACACATCCGACCTATAGGTGCCAGTTTGATAGGCCTGGCATACAATATTGTACCACCTTTTTACCATCTAGATCTAGGGATCAAAACCACCAGCATTTAATTTCTTTAAGATCCAATTACAATGTCACCAAGCAGATACTTATCAAAATAATGGTTCTAAAAGATAGTATAGTACAGTTGCTATCAACAGATAGACATAGTATCTTATAACCAAAGAAGAGGGCTTTTTGCAGTGTGTTCTTTATACTGAATTTCTTTGTATCAGCATTATCTACTTCAGCAGTTAACCAGGGTAATAGATAGAAGTTATCTTTCCAAAAGTTGAACAAATTGAAATATACAATGAATTAAATTTATAAAAGAAGCCACAGAATTCTGTGAATTAAGTAGGACGTAATTGGTCCTCCTTCAGCATCCAGATGCTTACATTAGGGTGAAAAGTTGAGTGCTTATTGTTGCAGCTCATTTCACATAAACACAAGGCCAAGCTAGAATACCTAGAAATATTTTTCTCCAACAAAATGCTTTTTAACCAGATTTATCTGAACACACTTGACATAAGTGATAGATTTACTGCTCCTGAATTTCCTGGAGTTCTATCAAGCAACAGCACTATTTGCCTAATGGGAGGAATATCTCTGTTCTCTTCAATATGTCACTTTTTCAAACTACAGAACATTAGGATCAGAATCCCAATGTTAACCAATTTACCAATTTACTTTTTCATTTCAAATCAGCATTGTGCCTGATTTTTTTTAAACAAAACCTGACCCAGAAGGATCAAAACCAAGCATTAGTTGCAGTTCTGCTATCAACATTTGGAGGCACTCCATTATAACACAGCATATGAAAATCATAAGGATGTTGGATAGCCATTTGTCTGAAACGGTATAAGGTTTCTTGCCTAGGCAGGGGGTTGGACTAGAAGACCTCCAAGGTCCCTTCCAACTCTGCTATTGTATTGTAGCCTAACTGTAACGTAGTCCTTGTTGGTTTTCTATATACAAAGCTTGTTAGCAAACAAACAGCAATTCCCTTTGGCAGTTTTTTCAATAAAGAAATTTGAGATTGACCCCTTAAAATACTTTGAGTTATATTAAAGAATTTATAGCACGCACACAAATATATTTTTCTACTTTTCCACATCTTCAGGATTTCAAAGGAATGTTTGTTTAGTACTAATTCTTTGCAGAATTTTAGACAATTATGTTATTAAAAGATTTATTGTTCATCAAATTAAACTGCTCTATCAAATATTACATTCAGGAACAATAGCCATTGTTTTAAATAAAAAGCCATGTTCAAATTAGCTACTGTTTTCACTGTCATTGGTTAAGCTTTCAGAAAGGTCATTCAGCCCAGCTTTGTTCAATGCTGTAATCAAATTTTCCACAGTAGCGTGGATTCCTTCTTGATCTTGCCAGGTAACAAGCAACTGCTTAGCTCTCATCTTCAGATCTTCACTATCTGATTCAATCTGCCTTATATCAGAGTCTTTCATTTCCAAGTATGGAGCCAGGACTTTCCAATATTCACCAAGTCTATTAGCAAATAATTCTATTTGTTCTCCTGTTACAAGCTTATCCCGTTGAACTTCTGGACCTAAAACAAAAATGAGCAAGATTTAGACAATGCTGTTCAATAACTAGGCAGTAAACTAAGTTGTTCCTTGAAACTGACCATTTTTCATTGGAAGCTGAAGATAAGCTCAATATTATCTGAGCATGATGTAAATGGCAAAGTTTTATTTACATTCTAATGCTTATAAAATGTTTTCTGAAAACTTGCTTAAGAAATATCTGACTCTTAAATCTACTGCAGGAAAACAAAGATATTAACAATTTGGTTTTTTAAAATTTATCTCATTTAGGAACTGCCCAGCTCTCTCGCAGTATTAATTAAATTAAATTAATTAATTAATTCTGCTAAACTATAAATATTTAAAGATAATAAAACAATAATGTATCCAATTTTTAGCAAACACATTGAAGTAATTTGAAAATAAGTTGTCTGAATGAACACTGAAGACTGATGTTTTCCCCAAATATATAATGTAACAACAAAAAACAGACAAAAAGGGCAGTGGGAATTAGCCCTTGGCTTACCTAGGACTGAATGTGTTAATTTACATTTCATTTGAGAAATAACTAACAAATAAAATTGAACAGTAGTCAGAGAAGTCATTTCTAAAATATATGTTACTGATAAGGGACCTTACTGAAAAACAAACCAATTAACTCTGGTCTATTCCAAAGTGAGAAGGACTGAGATGCAGAAAAATTTCAGTTGGACTAAGCTAGAGAATGACTATTCAAATTAGTAATAAGAAAATATAGAATGCCAAAATTTAAAAATGCAATAGAGCAAATGTGCAGCTAAGGTACTGAAGAAAATTTGAATAAGGAAACATTAGTGAAACATTAATTATATTTATACACTCACTAAAAACTGAACATAAATTGAATATAAAATAATCAGATGTGAAACAGGGAAGGAAGGACTCATGCAAATGAATTTCAGCAGTAGGATTATATACGATAAAGATAATAGGTACCCAGTGTCTCAGATTGGGAAAGAGGAAAAAAAGAATTGAAACTTTGGTGGTGTTCCTATGATATTTGCTCTAGGTCATGATGAGCCATAACATTTTATTTTATTACTGATTCCTTAAAATGGAAATTAATTTTCAGAGATGATGCAATTGGTCTTAAAGGAATGCCATTTTTAAAAAGTAATCAAAAGAAGTTACAGGTAGTCCTCGACTTATGATCGTTTGCTTAACCATCATGATGAAAAAAATCATTTTAAGACCAGCCCTCATATTTCGGACCGTCATAGCATCCCCACAGTCACATTATCAAAATTCAGGGGTTGGCAACTGGCATATATTTATGATGATTGCAACATCCTAGAGTCATGGGATAGCCATTTGTGACTTTCCAGGAGGCTTTTCAAGCAAAACCAATGGGATTAACCATTTTTGCTTAATGATCCCCCGATTCACTCAACAACAGCAAAAAATGGGTTATAAAATCAAACACAACTCAATGACTGCATCGCTTAGTGATGGAGGTTCCAGTTCCATCTGTGTTCATAAGTTGAGGGCTATTTCTATATTAAATCTGAAAAGCATTTCAAAGAAGAAAGTATTATGAATATTTGAGAATGTGCTGTGGACTATCCAACAGTAATTGCTAGATGAAATGTCAATCAGAGAGGCCATCCTCTAAAGAAACTATAACATTGTAGCACAGCATGTATCTTTTCTGCTTCGAAGATACATAAATGTGGGATTCTAATTTGACTTGCAAATAGGAATGTTCTGTGAGAATGTTCACACACTCCTTTTTTCCACCTATGGGTGTCAAAGGAAATAGGGAGAAGCCCAAGAATCCAGCCTTACTTTCATTGTTTTCTTTTAATAAAGCATCGTTATCTTCCTCATCTTCATCCTCGCCTGTTTTAATTTCTTCAGAAGGAGGCTATAATGAGAGAATTGAGTATCATTGTTTGTGTTTGGTCAAAAAATTGTTGCATGGTGGTCCCTTGACCACATGAAAGGAAGTTTTGAAAACATTTGGAAATTATATACCGTACCTTTAGGATTTTTATTTTACAGCCACTAAGACTCTTAAAGACATTACAAATAAAGAATAGCTGAATAAAGAATAAAAAATAAAGCCCTTTCCAAGCTAGTTTCAATTGCATTCTGAAACTCAGATACAATCTTTATCGTGCAAAATTGTTAGGATGATAGAAATAATCTCTCATTGCAATAAAAACATTTTAAAATATTCCTAAATACTTACAGGTAATACAAATAAATTTGCTACAACTCATTCAAAACTTCATTGTCAAGACTTCCTATTTCTCCCCCACTTTCCCCTTTATACTGGCCAAGTGAATGTCCAAATGACCTTTTCATGAAAGAACAAGAAATGGGGGTGGGGTGACAAACTTTCAGTGAAGTACAATAATCTTAATCTAAAGAAAAAGATAAATAAAACTACTTATTTTGTACTCTTCTGCAGAGCTCTCTATTCACAAACAAAATTTGACAATTGTACCGAAAATGAATGAAATTGTAGGCAACAAACCCTATCACAAAACATGGTCCCAATATCTTGTTACTTCTTTAAGTGTCAGATGAATAGTTGATGAAAAGAGGCATCCAGCACTAAATTTTGGTCATTGATACCATTTGGAATAGGATAGATTTTTTTTTTTTGGGGGGGGGGTAAAGTAGAGGAGAAAAAAATAAAGGGTAAAGGAACTTCCTAAAGCAGTGGTCCCCAACCTTTCTAACACCAGAGACCGGTTTCGTGGAAGACAATTTTTCCACAGACTGGGGAGCAGTGACGTGTGGTGAGGTTTATGGCTGGTGAGACACTGACACAGTGGTGGGTTTCAAAATTTTTTACACTTGTAGACTTCAACTCCCAGAATTCCACAGCCAGGCATGCTCAGTTCCGATTTAAAGCGACAGCATTTGTTTTTCTCCTTTGCGAAATAAGTTTCCTTCTTTCTTTTTCTTTTTCTTCTCCCTTCTCCTCCTTCCTCCCTCTCTCCCCCCCCCTCAAACAAACACACACACAGAAGTTTGACTGGACTATCTCTCCTACCCCCCCTTCCCTCTCTCACTCAAACAAACTCAAAGCACACACACACACACACACATACACACAAAGTTTGATTGGAGGGAGTCAGGGAGACCACAGGAGGAGGCAGGAAGCCAGTCAAAGAGCCATACTGGAGCACACGCACTTTTCCCCAGCCCTGGAAGGATCCAGCCCAGCTTCACTGATTACAGGTTTAAAAAGACAACGTGGCTCTGCCTGCAATCAAACTACACTTGGGGAGGGAGAGCACTTCCCTCCAGCCTTTGCCCAAAGCCCCGCACCAGGAGGATGAAGTTTGAATTCCTCTCCCTCCCTCCGACCCACACGTACCTTTTCCAGCTGTTTCAGAGAGGATTTCAACTCTACTCTTGCCTGTCATCATGAAAAGAAAAAAAATGTAAAAGGAAAAAGGTAAGAGCTGAGGTCAGGCTGAGCTAGTTGCTGCCTCACCGTGGATGACTCTGCTTAACTGTTTTAAAAAGCCTCTAAAAAGCGCCCTCTACAGGAGGAGGCAGGAGAACGACGTACCTCACCTACATCAGGCATTTTTAGGCTTTTAACCCTTGCTTAACTCTCCTCGAGTGATCATAAAACACCTAAAGACAGACTAGATGAGGCACGTCATTCTCCTGCTGCCTCCTGTAGAGGGCACTTTTTTAGAGGCTTTTTTAAACAGTTAAGCACTAAGCAGAGTCATCCACAGTGACTCTGGCAGTAACTAGCTCAGCCTGACCTCAGCTCTTGCCTTTTTCCTTTTACATTTTTTTTCTTTTCATGACGACAGTGGTGAGGCTCTGCCTCCCCTGCCTGCACGTCACTGCTGGGGAGGGAATGGTTTCATGTGCAACCTAAATCCTGTGTATGCCCAGATGAAGTTCTGCTTGCTTGCCCGCTGCTTGCGCAGCTTAATATCTAACAGGCCATGGACTAATACCAGTCCACGGCCCAGGTTTTGGAGACCCCTGTCCTAAAATATCTCATTTTCCAGAGTACTGAGTCAAATCAAAATGCACAAGCCTTCATGTAGTCTTTCTCTTCATATACATTTTCATCTTGTGTTCTTCTAGATATCTAATATGTTAAAATATATACAGTGGAACAAAAATGTATTTAGTCAGCCACCAATTGTGCAAGTTCTCCCACTTAAAAAGATGAGAGAGGCCTGTAATTGACATCATAGGTAGACCTCAACTATGAGAGACAAAATGAGAAAACCAACCCAGACAATCACATTGTCTGATTTGGAAAGAATTTATTTGCAAATTATGGAGGAAAATAAGTATTTGGTCAATATCAAAAGTTCATCTCAATACTTTGTTATATAACCTTTGTTGGCAATGACAGAGGTCAAACGTTGTCTGTAAGTCTTCACAAGGTTGGCACACACTATTGCTGGTATGTTGGCCCATTCCTCCATGCAGATCTCCTCTAGAGCAGTGATGTTTTGGGGCTGTCGCTGGGCAACACGGACTTTCAACTCCCTCCAAAGGTTTTCTATGGGGTTGAGATCTGGAGACTGGCTAGGCCCCTCCAGGACCTTGAAATGCTTCTTACGAAGCCACTCCTTTGTTGCCCGGGCGGTGTGTTTGAGATCATTGTCCTGCTGAAAGACCCAGCCAAGTTTCATCTTCAATGCCCTTGCTGATGGAAGGAGATTTGCACTCAAAATCTCACGATACATGGCCCCATTCATTCTTTCCTGTACACAGATCAGTCGTCCTGGTCCCTTTGCAGAGAAACAGCCCCAAAGCATGATGTTGCCACTCCCGTGCTTCACAGAAGGTATGGTGTTCTTTGGATGCAACTTAGCATTCTCTCTCCTCCAAACACGACGAGTTGTGTTTCTACCAAACAGTTCTACTTTGGTTTCATCTGACCATATGACATTTTCCCAATCCTCTTCTCCATCATCCAAATGCTCTCTAGCAAACTTCAGATGGGCCCGGACATGTACTGGCTTAAGCAGGGGGACACGTCTGGCACTGCAGGATCCGAGTCCCTGGCAGCGTAGTGTGTTACTGATGGTAGCCTTTGTTAAGTTGGTCCCAGCTCTCTGCAGGTCATTCACTAGGTTGCCCCGTGTGGTTCTGGGATTGTTGCTCACCGTTCTTGTGATCATTTTGACCCCACAGGGTGAGATCTTGCGTGGAGCCCCAGATCGAGGGAGATTATCAGTTGTCTTGTATGTCTTCCATTTTCTAATTGTATGTCTTCCATTTTCTAATCCCACGGTTGATTTCTTCACACCAAGTTGCTTGCCTATTGCAGATTCAGTCTTCCCAGCCTGATGCAGGTCTACAATTTTGTTTCTGGTGTCTTTCAAGAGCTCTTTGGTCTTCACCATAGTGGAGCTTGGAGTGTGACTGTTTGAGGTTGTAGACAGGTGTCTTTTATATTGCTAACAAGTTCAAACAGATGCCATTAATACAGGTAATGAGTGGAGGACAGAGGAGCCTCTTAAAGAAGAAGTTACAGGTCTGTGTGAGCCAGAAATCTTGCTTGTTTGTAGGTGACCAAATACTTATTTTCCACCATAATTTGCAAATAAACTCTTTCTAAATCAGACAATGTAATTGTCTGGATTTGTTTTCTCATTTTGTCTCTCATAGTTGAGGTCTGCCTATGATGTCAATTACAAGCCTCTCTCATCTTTTTAAGTGGGAGAACTTGCACAATTGGTGGCTGACTAAATACTTTTTTGCCCCACTGTATCTCATGCATCAGGTGAATAGCAAAGTTGAGCAATGTTAAGTTGAAACAGATAGCAGAACTTAAATAGAATATACTTTGTTGACTTTCTTAATCATGGCTCTTAACTATTATGAATTTATTAACTCTACTATGAACATTTATATTATTAATTACAGAATGAGAGTGGAATATATCAGAATCTGGAAGTTAAGCCACTGTATTCAGTGGAATTTACTTCTGAGTGGATGGATTTACAGCACCAATTCATGTTAGGAAATTAAAATAACAAAAAGAGAGGTACTTATGTCGGTTCAACACACTCTATTTAGAAAGTTTCTTAGAACTGTTTTGCTTCTACTTTAAAAGCATACACAAAAAATAAAAATAGTACATTTTTACATGACATACATACATACATACACACACACACACACACATCATATTTGTATATATTTATATTTTAATTATTTAAATTACAACAACACATTCATTGTATGCATAGAATCTTCAAAATAATTCTATGAATTAGACAATATTACTTACAGGTAATTCTTTAGCTAATTTGATGACCATGTTTTCAAGGTATTCTGGTAAACTTTTAAACTGTTGATTGGTTGGCTGAAAAAAGTGAGGACTTCTTCTTGCTAATAGTCTTAATGCTCTCCAGCCATAATTAGAATTATTCACAACCCTATGTTACAAAATCAGAATTAGACTGCTATTTGATCATTAGAAAACAAGTATTTTATTACATCAAAATACAGGTAATCCTTGTACGACCACAATTAAGGCCAAAATATCGGTTGCTAAGTGAAACATTTCTTAAATAAACAGTGCCATTCTTCCGTAAGTGAATCACAGCATTTGTTGAGTTAGTATCACGGTCACTAAGTGAATATGGCTTCCCTATTGACTTTGCTTGACAGAAGGTCGTAAAAGTCATTGCAAGCATCATAAATAAGAGTCAGTTGCCAAGCATCTAAATTTTGATCACATGACCATGGGGATGCTGCGACGATCGTAAGTGTGAAAATCGGTCAGAAGTCAGTTTTTTCAGTGCCATTATAACTTCAGATGGTCACTAAATGAACTGTTGTAAGTCAAGGACTACCTGTATGTTTTGAATATATGCCTGAAAAAGCAGAATTATGAAAAAAATGATTTGTGGAACATACTTAAATTCTTTATCAACCATGTTTTCAGGATCTGCCTGTTCTATAGCTTCTTCAAAAAACTCTTCCAATGTTGGCATATATTCTCTAGAAAATAAAAGAAGAGTAAGTGCTTTATTTGGAAGGAAGACGTGTTTATTAAAACTATTACCCCCTCTCTAAAATAACAATAAAACTGTTAGTTTTTCTGCTTCAACTTCTTTATGTTTAGAGTGAGAAATCCTTTGCATGAGCAATTCAATAAGTTCAATTCAATAAAGCAATTCAATATTGAGATTATTCCTCTTACACTATGTAGCCTATCAGAAGGCACCTACATTCATTAGGAAAAATTCATTCAGATTAAATTATCAAATGATAACAGAATTCATTACATTAGAGTCAAATTAGTGCAAGTTGGAGAACTAATCCAATTTCCAGGTAGCCCTGTAAGTGGACACAAGCTATGTCCAAAACTGTTTTCTCTGCCAGGAGATCAGAGAAGAAATGTTTATTTGCCTCTTCCTAGACAGAGAAAGGCAATGCATGCAAGAAAATAATGAACAATCACTTCCTGTCTCATCCTACATAGACTTCCTGCCAGCTGCAATTGGAATCTAATCCTTGCTGGGCTTGGGCCTTCTTGAACCTTTTCCTAAAAGAGACAGTTACAGGACAGCTGAAGTATGATGGTAAATGCAGATATATCAAATGCTGACACTAACAAAAACAATTCCAATTACACAAAAGGAACTTGAGAAGGTTGTGCAAATGCCTTGCATAAGAATGTGTGGGCTAGAGATACCCTACCTTTAATCAAGCAAGTCATGAAACTTGATATAAAGGTTGCAAAAAAAAACCAACAACAGCCCTATTGATAGATTGAATTATCATTTGTCTATTTTCACATAGGTACCAGACTGCAAACCAGGAAATCATGACTTCCTTAACTGATTTCACAGGGTTGTTTTGGGGAAAATAGGAGCAGGAAGGAGTATTCATTATGCTTACCACCTTGAATTATTTATAAGTACAATAAAGCCAAAATTTAATAAATATGTGTCTTGCATTCTATAACATAATTTTCCCCAAGAAACAATTTTTGTTGATATATAAATAATCCAACCACCATGAAAAATATAGATGGGAACTAATTTATCAATTTGTTTTTCAAAAACCAAACCAATAACATATGACTAGATCTTGACAGAATACAAAAGATTAAGAGAGAATACACATAATATTCAGTATTTCATCCATGGGAAAGGGAGATAAAATTGTAATTATCCCATCCTGATAGTTATCTAAGTGCCACACCCAATAAATAAGGAGAGAAAAGCACACACACACACAAAGAACATAAGTGATGTTTGGGGATTTCCTGTTTCCTTTCAATTGTGGTACAAGGGCAGATTTATTTTTTAACAGGATTCCCAATTTACAAATCAGTCTCGAGGAGCTGTAACATGATTAGCAAAATCATCTGCCAATCCCAGAGATCTGTAACATTAATGCCCCTAGAATATTAGTTTAGGAAGAGAACAAGAAGTACAACTACTCACCGATTCTCAGATTTACATGCTTCCATGTTATCAGGACATAAATTCCAGAGGCGAGTTAATTCTTCACTGTAACACAACGCACAAAGCACATTACTATTTCTTATATTTTGTTATTCATATGCCAATTATTTCTGAAGGCAACCACTCTTCCGTAAAAGGTATCGGCCTATGTATTTTTGTGTGCACAGATATCAGAGATGGAATAGATTTTATACCACTAACATTAGCATCATCAACATATAGCAATTGTGTTATTCAAAACTTTCTATATAACAACTAGCTTAGTACAGACAAGTTTCTAATTCTATGCTCTCATATTTCTAAAATAAGATATGATTTAACAAGCAATTCTAATATTGGTAAAATAAAAAATCTGTGTGATATTTTTTTATTTGTACATTTCTGTCCCGATTATCATTAAAAGTAATCAAAAACAGATACAATTTATTTTAAGCAGTACTTCCAGCCTTGCAATGTCACTTTGCATCATTTAATTTGCAATACAAAAGTAGAAATAAATTAATAAAGGACTGAACATACTTTCCCATTAGAATTTTTTTGTTAGGTCCTTTCCCTAAGAAATCTTCAGGAGCTGGTCTCTTTCTCACAAAAGGTCTCACTAGCTTAGAATCACTCGGTCTGTAAAACAAGATCATCTTAGAGTTAAAAACTACCAAGTGTAGGGTTCATACAGGTGGTCCTTGAGATATGACTGTTATGAAGCCTGCAGGCCATTAAGCAGAACAGTGGTGCTTCATGGGTGGAGAAGGCCCTTGGAGGCCTAGTGTAGGCCCAGTCTTCAAAGCCCCCTGCTTTGCTTCCTGCCCATTGAGACCCTGCAGGTTTTAGGCCCGATTTCCACCCCACCAGGCCCCACACCAACCTCTTTTGGCATCATTTTGGCATGCACCTCATGAATGTGCAAAAATGGCTGCCACTTGTCAATTTCTATACAGATTGTGTCAAGGAACTGTGGGCATTTTGAAAATAAAGGCTGCTTCTGCAAGGCTGCTGGATGGCCAATGATACACAGAGGTATGGAGATCTTCAAAAGTTGTGTGTAATGGATGATGGGCATGTGGTGAGTAGGCCCAAGGCCTGCGGGGTCCCAAGAAACAGGCTGAGGCGAAGGGGGCCATGGAGGGGACCATTACAGATAATCTTCAAATTACACAATTGGGACCAGAATTTTCTTTGCTAGCGAGATAGATGTTAAGTGATTTTGACCTTCTTTGCCACAGCTATTAAGCAAATCCAGCTTCCCCCATTGACTTTGCATATTGGAAACTTGGGGAAATGGGCACAGAATATATATGGGAACAGGGAGGACTGTATAGGAGAGCACTGATGGATGTGTGTGCAGAAAAGTGTGCAGGAAAGCTGGGGAAAGAAGGTGTGGGGTGTGAGCAAGAGCAGGGAGGCCTGGGAAGGAGAGCCCTGGTAGCTACGTACATGTATATAAGCAGAGGAAGGCTAGGGAAAGAGAGTGTGAAGTGTGTGTAAGAGCAGGAAGACCTGGGTAAGATGGCACTGGGGGACACATGAGATAGTGAAGGGGGGAAGAAGAGCACTGGTGAGTGTGTACAAGTGAGCAAAGTGGGGGAGAGGAAAGTATGATGCAAGAGAGCAAAGTACGGAAGGAGAGTGCATGGTGTGTGCGAACAAAGGAGAAAAGGAGGGCATGGTGTATACAAGCGAGTGAAAAAAGTCTGGGATGGGTCCAGGAGACTTGTGACTGCCCTGCTAGCTTTCCCATTGACTGCAATTGAGGGAAGCCAGCATGGATTGCTGGCAAATGGCAATCAAGTGAGCATGGGCAGCTTAGAACTGGTTGTAAGTGTGAACAGATTGCTAAGTACCTAGATTGCGATCAAGTGACTGCAGGGGTGCTGAAACAGCCATAACTTGGGGCACCAGTCATAATTGCTTTCATTCAACACTATCATACCTTAGAATAATACCAAACAAATGGTCATAATTCAAAAACTCCCTGAAATGTTGATTAAAAAGAAATGTTTATATACACAACCTTTCTTTCACAAAGCTTGGACAGCCCTCATTTTTCCATGAATTCCAATTTTCTTCTGTGTTTAATATATGCTGTAAAAGCAAAAATAATATGAGAGTTAGCAAAAAGCATAGCTTTTCTATCTTGCTGAACAGTAGAAGTGCTCCACTGAATGGAGAATAAATGTTAAAATCATTAAATATATAAATAATACTAGCTGATAACCGGGCATTGTCTGGGTATTTATTTATAGGGAGAAAATGTCCGGACAAACGTAATTTCTAATGTTGGATTTTCCCCCTTACCAGAGGTAGCGCCCTTGTGGAGTACTGTGAAACCATGGCAACTCCACTGCATTGTACAGTAGAAGCCATTTTACAGCAGTACAGTAGAAACCATTTGACGGCACAACAGGCAGTATTATAGCAGAACACACATCCCGAGGGGTGTCTTACGCCCACAGTATTTGTTTCCAGAGAGTAAGTCATCTGGCTGAAATTGCTTGAGGCGTTCCAGAGTTATGCTGGAACATACACACAGCCTTTTTTATACATATAGATTTTAAAAATTCAGAATTAAAAAAGAACCTAGTGGAAGAACTGAATTCAAAAATCTCAAAAGCATGAATTTATTTTCAAATGGTTACCGAGTAGGAGACTTGGTGTCAAAGATACCAGCTTTACTTTAGAGGAACTAGAACCCAATTACAATTGATGGTGTTTATCTAAAGTCTGACAGGAAGTTTGGTGTAGCAGCTAAGGCTTCAGGCTAGAAACTGGGAACCATGAGTTCTAATCCACAAATCTAGGCACAAAGCCAGCTGGGTGATGCTGGACTAGACCTTCTCTCAGTTCTAGGAAAGAGGCAATGGCAAGCCACTTCTGAAAAACCAATGCCAAGAAAACTGCAGGGACTTGTCTAGGCAGTCTCTGAGAATTGAACATAATTGAACAGAAGAAAGAAAAATCTAAATTTAATTGAAATTTTGAACAAAGCACTTACCTCTACCATTTTGGAGAACATTTTTCCATCAGGTGGGTTTTCTGATAGAAGCTGTAATTAAAAAAGCCACAAAAATCAAAAGTTGCAGCAGAGCAGCTAAAAATGTGACACTCAACAATAAAGCTAGAATCTAATATGGAATTTATTCCTAAAAGCACTATTGTAAATTTAGATTCACAACATGATTAATTCATCTGACCTGGTAAACTTGTTTTGTGGTAGCTTCAATCCACAGGGATTGTTCATCAGTCAGAATAAAGTTTGAACTGGGAAATAAGACACATATAAGTCAAAACATGCACAGTGCATTTTGTCCAGATTTTTCTTAAGCAGCAGCATTAATTGAGCAGAGTTCCATACAAATACTCTCATGTGGGAATTAGCAAGAAATTTCACTAATTTCTTTACTGCATCACAGCCAGGCAACACTCTAAGTAGTTTTAATAGGTGTGGGTGAGGGAAGAATCAATGAAATTTGCCACCTTCCTGCTATTGATACAGGACTGAAGTCTTATCTGTAGGAAGCATTTTACTAAGTCTACCGAGAATTAGTTTAAAAAAAACACAATTGTATAACAGTAGCTTCTGTTTTTCTCTGACAGACAAAAATATGATGCTTGATGTAACCAAAACTAAGAAAATACTAACCTCATTGGTTTTAATTGAACCAGAAGTTGTGAATGCCCCAACACTGGAAGTCTTTAAGAAGATGTTGGATAGTCTTTTGTCTGAAACGGTATAGGGTTTCATGCCTAGGCAGGGAGTTGGACTAGAAGACCTCCAAGGTCCCTTCCAACTCTGCTATTGTATTTATTTGTATATTTAAATATTTAATTTTAGGCTGAAGGTGTATGCTATTTTTCAGATTCTCCTGGTTCTTAAAACAAAATAAATAATTCTTACTTTAAAATGCTATTCTGTATGAGGCTTGTTCACTCCAATCTTTTTCCAGCACCAGTAATTTAACTACTAGAGTTGCTAGACCCCTAGGGCTGGAAGGGATCTTGGAGGTCTTCTAGTCCAACACCCCTACCCCTTGCTCAAGGCAGGATACCACAGATGGGCAATTTACTTTCCCAAGGGGTCGTGTGAGAAACTGGGGCTGTCAGAGAGCAGAACTGCTGAGAAGGTTATATTTTCTTTTTACAACTAGTTATCTCTCACTTGCCTTCAGTTACTTTTAATTTACTACATTAATTTACATCTTATTTCTGTGTCCACACCAAGAACACCAATGACCTGAATATGCAAGATCACACAATAAGCAGGCAGCCCAGGTGTCGAATATATGCAGATTTCTATAAAAGCAGTGCAAATATGTATTTCAAAGTAGTATTGCAAAGTCTAAAAATTAGAATACAATAATTATAGATCAATAAGCAGTATAATCAAAGTCCATTTGCTGTATTCTTTCTATTTAGAACTTTGAATAGATCATGGATACATTCCAATGTACGGTATTTAGAAGCAGATTCATACAATCAGACAATGATAGCAGTGAATTGGATCACATATATTAAAGAAGTAAAGAAGTTTAACTACAAAGAGTCTTTAAGTCTTTAATTTAAAAGACTTAACTAGCTTACCTTTTAAACTTTACCTGTCCCTTTAAATACTGAAATAATATTAAATACTGCAATAGGATATGGCGGCGAAAATTGCTGTCACTCAACTGTAAATCCATCAACTATTAAAGAGAGAGAGAGACAGATAAACACACATTCTTCAGTTTTCTGTTTTTAATAATACAAAAAAGTAAGTAAAATGAAATTAATGGGACAAGTACAATTAAAATGGATGAAACAACACAAGTGGTTTGCTGCAGTAAAATGATTTTTGGAATCAATACTAGGTGCGTACATAAAATATTAAATTTAAGTATGAAACTTAGATTTTAAAAAATGAACTTTTCCTATATTGATTTTAAAAGAATAATCAAACATGAAAAATCTCTTTAACTGATTCTTAAAGGCCACAGTTGTACTTGTGTTAAGAATCTCACTTTATTAATCTTGTTTGTAAAAAAAAAAGTCACAATGTTATTTCTGGGAAATGAAATAGCCTTAGCTAAGTACATTGCTGAATACCTGGGTTGGGCAAGCATAACTCCAGGGACACACCTAGCCATCACATTTATCAACAATCTTAATCCCAATTACATACTAATCTTGTAGATAATGGGTCAAGTAGTTTTTGAATAAAAATCTTTTTTTCATGCTTCACCCAAAATGACAACTTCCTTCCAGGATGACTTCTGCCAGGATGAATAAAAATCGACATTTTTTTTTAATCAATTTTTTAAATTTTAATTGGATTTTTAATTTTAATTGGATTTTTTAAATCAAATTTATTTTAATAAAATGCTTTTGGAGTAAAAATATATCTAAGGATAGTTTTCTGTTTAAGACATATTAATAATTTAGTTTATTCACTATGAAATGGAGCTTAGTTATATAGAAAAATATACCTTTTCACTTGTAAGAAATTTTGCAAAATAAACATGCTCTCCTCCAGTTTTCAGCTCTTCTAATTTTTTTCTTGATGCCTGAGTGTCATCCAACTTGTAGCTCTCAAAGACAGTTAATACTTCTTCTGAGTACTTTTAAAATAGATCACATAAAATGCAACAATCAAATTACAGCCTCAAAACAGAAGTGAGATTTGATGAGATGCAAATGATGCTGGTCTACTCTCTTTTATTTCCATTACCTACTGTCCAAGAATGCATTTTATATACAACTACATTAACAAATGACTTCCAGTAAAAGAAGGCTAGAGACCGAACACAACTAAGAGCCTTTATTAGGACTTATTTAGTGGCGATACGGGCAGCAAAATGTATTCATTTTTCCGCTCTTAATGCATCCACAGAATCTCCCCCGGCTGCCCTGTTTAGGATAACCCGCTCCCTCCTGAAAGGGAGGGATGCGGGGGAACTCTTACAGGGAAGGGCTGAGGAATTTGCTCAGTTTCTGTCGGACAAAGTTACTCAGATTCGGACGGACCTGGACTCCACTTGGACAGTACTAGCGGAGATGCCGAGGGAGGGCCTTGATCAGATTTCTTGGAATGAGTTCCAGCTTGTCACCCCTGAGGAAGTGGACAAGGCCATGGGAGCGATGAGTGCCTCCACCTGCTTACTGGACCCGTGTCCCTCCTGGCTGGTCTCGACCAGCAGGGAGGTAACACGAGGCTGGCTCCAGAGGATCGTGAACACTTCACTGCAGGAGGGATCTTTCCCGCAACCTTTGAAGGAAGCGGTGGTAAGACCGCTCCTTAAGAAGCCTTCTCTGAACCCAGCTATCCTTAAAAACTATCGTCGAGTCTCCAACCTCCCTTTCTTAGGGAAGGTTGTTGAGAAGGTGGTGGCCTTTCAACTCCGACGGACCTTGGATGAAGCAGATTATCTAGACTCCTTTCAGTCTGGTTTCAGGCCTGGTTACTGCACCGAAACCGCCTTGATCGCGCTGACCGATGATCTCTGGCGGGCCCGGGATAGAGGACATTCCTCTATCCTGGTGCTCCTTGACCTCTCAGCGGCCTTTGATACCATCGACCATGGTATCCTTCTGCGACAGCTGGAGGAGGTGGGAGTGGGAGGCACTGTTTTACGGTGGTTCTCCTCTTACCTGTCAGGCAGGTCGCAGTCGGTGTTGGTTGGAGGACAGAGGTTGACCCCTAGGCCCCTTAAATATGGGGTGCCGCAGGGCTCGGTCTTGTCCCCCCTCCTATTTAATATCTACATGAAGCCACTGGGTGAGATCATTCGCCGGCACGGGATTAAATACCATCAATATGCGGATACCCAGCTGTATCTCTCTGCCCCGTGCCAACTCAGTGTAGCGGTGGAAGTGATGTGCCAGTGCCTGGAAGCTGTCAGGGCCTGGATGGGAGTGAACAAGCTTGCACTCAATCCTGACAAGACCGAGTGGCTATGGATGTTGTCCCCCAAGTACAGTCCAGATATTTCATCTCTAAGCCTGGGGGGTGAAATTTTACACCCCTCAGAGAGGGTCCGCAACTTGGGTGTCCTCCTGGACTTGCAGCTGACACTTGAACATCATTTGTCAGCTGTGACCAGGGGGGCTTTTGCCCAGGTTCGCCTGGTGCACCAGTTGTGGCCCTACCTGGACCGAGAGGCACTTCAAATGGTCACTCACGCTCTCGTCACCTCAAGACTTGACTACTGTAACGCGCTCTACATGGGGCTGCCCCTGAAAAGTGTCCAGGGACTACAACTGGTCCAGAATGCAGCCGCGCGAGTACCGAGATACACCCATGTTACACCTATCCTCCGCGAGCTGCACTGGCTCCCTATCAGTCTCCGAACACGCTTCAAGGTGCTGGTTATCACCTTTAAAGCCCTACATGGCCTAGGACCTGGATATCTGCGAGACCGTCTTCTGCCACATACCTCCCAATGGCCGATAAGATCTCACACAATGGGCCTTCTCCGGGTGCCGTCGACTGGACAATGCCGGCTGGCGACTCCTCGAGGGAGGGCCTTCTCTGTAGCTGCTCCGACCCTATGGAACGACCTACTCCCAGAGATCCAGACCCTTCCCACTCTCTCGGCCTTCCGAAAGGCTACTAAAACCTGGCTATTCTGGCAGGCCTGGGGCTGTTGACCTCATGAATGAGGTCCAGCCCCACCTAGATTGAGTGCATGACGTGTTTCTTTTTTAATCTGTTTCTCTTCCCTATTTTTAATTTTTTATCTTTTTTAGAGTTGTATTTTGTAAGCCGCCCGGAGTCCTCCGGGATTGGGCGGCATATAAATTCATTAAATTTCAATTTCAATAGAGAACCATTACAGATAAAATCCCCTTAAATAAATAGTCATTTGTACTGTGTTGTCTGCAACTCTTAATTAATGATCCTTCCATACATTCTAAATTCATAGGCACTGTATTAAGGCATGAAAGCTGTTGGGTCACTTTGGGCCAATTCCTTTCTTATAGCCCAACTCACATCAAATGGTTGTTGTGGGGAAAATAGGGGGCAGGAATACTGGATATGTTCAACCTTCTGAGTTATAAAAAAGTGGCTTAAAATAACAATAATTGTTTTGCTTGGAATTTCAGAAGTAATACATATTTCCCAAAAATGGAAAGGAAATATAATAAGCACAATACCTTAAGAAATATTTTCCATGAGACTTTTTCATAGCACTGCACAGGATTTCTGAAGTAATCTTGAAGTGACCAAAATTTTCTGTACAGATTATAATCTATTGGAATGGAACTGACAAAAAATATTTACAATATATTCCTTCATAAATATCTCTGGCTATCATTGAAAAAATGGCACATTTATTATTTAAAAACATATATACATACATTTGTCCTATTGATATTATATAAACACAGAAATGAGAACTTATTCAATGGATAAACATCTTTGGATCTCAATAAACATGGCCATGACCAATAATTTCCCCTATTTAATAAGATTTTACTAGACTTTCATAAAAATGGTACAGCAAATATAAAAGTTATAGGCAATCTTTTTAACAGATATAATTCCAATAGATTTCATACGTTTTCTTTTATTTCACAACTGAGAATTTAAATTTATCTCTCCTCACCAACTTGTAGGAGCTTCATCATCTCCCATTTCACCTTCTTCCACTTCCATTCCTTCCTCTCTCTCCTCTGCATGCTAAAGTCACAGAATTAATTTAACATTAATTTCCATTCCATCTACATGAATAGAAAACTTTTCTACTTGTTCAAAACAAAGCACTAATAGCAATAGCAATAGCAATAGCAGTTAGACTTATATACCGCTTCATAGGGCTTTCAGAGTCAGCATATTGCCCCCAACAACAATCTGGGTCCTCATTTTACCCACCTCGGAAGGATGGAAGGCTGAGTCAACCCTGAGCCGGTGAGATTTGAACAGCTGAACTGCAGAACTACAGTCAGCTGAAGTAGCCTGCAGTGCTGCATTTAACCACTGCGCCACCCCGGCTCTCTAACATTTTGTGCAGTTACTAATAGAGGAAGAAGCATATTATATTATTATACTTATTTAAAATTGGAAAATTAAATAATCAATAATCTGCTGAAAGACTTCAATGGTTACTCAAACAGAACAGACCTTGAGTATTTTTAAAATGAATACTGAAATTGATTTCACAAATTGGGAAGTTCTTTTTTCACTTCTGCATCTCCACCAAAATTTGTTCCTTAAGCAACTGACATAATTCATGATTTTGGAGCAATATAAATTAAATAATAGACTGTGAGATACTTTAATGTCTAAAATCACTTCATGCTCCTTCTTTTGAGAGAATTACAGCCTGCATATTATATCTATATTTTCCAAGTTTTCCATATTGTGTGCCTAACATAGAATAATAAAAAAATAACCTTCTGTCCAAGAGTGCTGTCTTGCTCACTGGTATTAAAAACTGTGATGTTTTCCAAATTAAATTGACTTTGCAAGTTAAGCCCTGTAGGGGGAAAAATCTGATCAGGCAAAATAATCTGAAATGATATTTGCAAATATCATAGTTTTCTGAGCAGTTTCTAAATAATCATACAATATTTCAATTTTTTAAAAATGCAGACCGTATTTAAAAAATTTTGGAGAAAAATGTCCTGAATGTGATAAATTACAGACATAAAATTATATTGTAAAATTAGGACCAAATTGGGTTTGAAATATATATGATGGATCTGTTCATTGTATTGCTGTTCATGCTGTCACTTAAAAAAGAAACTTACCTGATTTTTCTGAAAGAGGAAATAACCTGGCCAAGAAGAGTTGAATTCTTCCACAAAAAACTGTATTTTGTGATTTTGAAAGTCTTCTTAAAAGATCTTAACGATATCAAAGAAAAATATATTTAAGTTTCCAACATTTTAAAAATATTACAGGGATAGACTCTGATATCAAACAAACAGCAGAAAATATTTTCCACTAATGCATTCTCTTTAATCTCCTGTTTTTTATTTATTTTCTACATGGAAGGAACTGAACTATCTGGAGTAACCTTTGAGTAAATATTCTAAAGATGATGGTGTTACTAAGTTGCATATGTACACAGTTCTATATCGTTTTCAGATAGATATATTATTGTTCAAATAAAAATGCAGATATGTCAAGCAAAAAGTGTTAAATAAACCAATACAGACAGTCCTCAACTTATGACAATTGAGTCCAAAATTTATGTTGCTTAGTGATAAATTTGTTGAGTGAGTTTTGCCCCATTTTATGATCTTTCTTGCCACATTTGTTAAGTGAATAACTGCAGTTGTTAAGTTAATAACAGTTATTACCGTATTTTTCAGAGTAGAAGACAAATCAGAGTATAAGACGCACCAAGGTTTTGAAGAGGCAAATTTTTAAAAAAAGTTTTTGCACTCTTCAAACCTCCCAAAAACGGCCCGTTTTTCATCAAAAAAGAGCCCTTTTTTTAAAAAAAAAAAGGCATGAATAGCCGTTAGGAGGCTTGCAAAGTGCTCCTGGGGGGGGGGGTGCCCGCCCAAAAAAACCTAGCACAAAGCAGCTTGTTTTTTGTGGAAACGGGCCCGTTTTTTGTCAAAAAACCTGCATGCATAGCCTTTAGGAGGCTTATAGAATACTCCTGGGGGAATGGGGGGGGGCAAAATTGAGCAAAAAATAACCCGTTTTTCACTCATTTCTGCCTTCCCTTGCCCCTAGGAGCTCTCTAAAAGACTTCTACAGGCTCTGCATGGCCATTTTGGTCAAGGGGCAGAGTTTCGGAAGGCAAAAAATGCTGTATTCAGTGTATAAGACGCACTCAGATTTTCAGCAACTTTTTTGAGGGAAAAAGGTGCATCTTTTACTCCGAAAAATACGGTAAGTGAATCTGGCTTCCCCATTGACTGCTTATCAGAAGGTTGATCACATGACCCTGGAACACTGCAACCATAAAGCATCTGAATTTTGATCATGTGACCATTGGGATACTGCAACAGTTGTGTGAAAAATGGTCATAAATAACTTTTTTCAGTGACATTGTAACTTTGAATGGTCACTAAACAAACTGTTATAAATCAAGGACTCCCTGTAATGTTTCATTACAGAATTATGTAACAGTAGGACATGAATAGAGTTTTAACAAGAAGCATTGAAAATTACACTGAAGGCTGAATCTTCATTAGCAATGCTAGGAAAAAGGCTACTCACCATTGCACATTCTCAGTAAATAATTCTTTCCCGCAGAATAAAATGTGTTCTAAAAATAACATATAATTCAACATGATATAATTAGCTGGTATTTAAAAAACAGGATGCAGTTAATTATATTAGAAAGATAATTGGAGTAGGATTATGAATAGTCTCTCATGCTATAAAATATATATTTCAAGCAAACAGGGAAGAATGTTTATATTTATTAAATATTTACAATAGGCCATTGTAGTTACACTGCAGCAAAAACACTTCTCACAAAACCACAGAACAAAATATATCTAAACATTCTATTTCAAATCAAACTGTAATTTCAAAGCAGAATAAAAATAAAATGCATTGATTTTTCTAAATAAGAATAAAGCAATTTATTTTTATTGATAATTATTTTTTAATAAAATACAAAGAGAGCAGGAGTTGACGTGCATCATACTGAGGTTATTCCAATGTTGTGCATTGTGGACAAAAATTATTGGCTCAAAACAATGGTTGAAAAACAGCAAATCAAACAATGTTCTTTTGGTCTATCACCAAATCATATACTTATCAATGGTATGAATGATCATAAAATAAGCCCAGCTCTAACCTCACAGAACACATGTATTCCAACACAATTAAAAAGACTTAAAAATAGTCTTATGCCAACTATACATTTTTCTTTTTTAATCTAACAAGCTATTATGCAAAATTTGGCTTTCTTTATGTATTTGCGTCTATCTTTGTGGATATGAACTGGCTAGCAAAAAAGAGGATTGTGACACATCATAAGATTGGGATAATGAGAGAATGTGCTTCAGAAAACAGAATTTAGAAGGACATGTTCTTTTGATTCAACCTCCTCAGAAATGCAAAGGCAAATTCTTTTCTTACGTGGGATTTTGTTCTTCCTGAGTAAGGTATTTTACCAATAAAAATAACTAAGCTGAAGACAAGAGCACTTTGTAAGACTTGTATCTAATTCACACTCGCAGCAGTTTTATTGGGGGGGAGGGGATTTTAAAAATCATTTGTGATTGCAAATACTAAATTGAATACTTTATACTAAGTTAAAAAGGCTGATAAAGTATCACAGCGAGTTACAAGTATGTTTTAATCCATGAACCAAAAAAATATTGTTATATTTTTAACCACAATTTTGAGAGGTCATCATAGTCCACTTACAACTATCTAAAAACTTCTCTAAGTTATTTGCTAGCAAAATATACAATACTAATGTATTGTATAAACAAGTATTTTGGGTTAAACATCCAAAAAATGTTGGATTTAGGAATGGTATTAAAGCTGTGCAGCCAGTGCAGTCACAAATAATCTCTGGCCAGTGGACTTAATAAAGCTTATGAACGTTCCAAATTTTTATCTCATTTTTTTCAGAATCCCACCCAGTGCTCAAAAATGCTTGATTCTTAAATATTTGCACTTCTTTCCTACAATTGGCAAATGACATGATTAAATACTTAATCATTTAATACAGAGTGATCAATTTATATTATTCCAAACAGCATATCTGTTTGTTTTACATAATTCTTGCATGCTAACCAAATTATTCACCTATTCATCTATTACAAAAATGAACTTTTCACAAATTCCATACTTACTGATTTCCATGTGGTAACGTTTTTTTCCACAAAAGTGAAAATTCTGTCACACTGATCCAAAGGAAGGCAATCCAAAACATCTCCCAAGAGCACAAAAGGCGTTGATGCAGTACAAATACCTTCAGGGGAAAGAATCTGTTTATATGTCTGTCAAAATGATTTCTCTTTATAAAAGGTAACAATGGGTATTTTTTCAAGAATCTTGCTAGCTACCAATAATAATACAGACTTTGATTTTCATTGTTTAATATAAACTGCCTTTAAAAATATTGTAAAAGTAATCCTTGATTTACAATTATTCATTCACCATTCATTCAAAATTACAGTGTTGAAAAAGTAGACTTTATGATCCATGCTCAAAGTTATGGCCACTATAGCACCCCTGTGGCCATGTCATTAAAATTGGTCACATAGGTGAGGTGCTTATTAGCCCACCTTCACTTATATCTACTGGGCACTGCAACTCCTACCTATTCCCTCCCATCTATGTCCTTTTGGCTGCCCTGCACAGTGGCACTCGCCATCAGCAGCACCACGGCTGTGGCTGAAGTTGAAGCAGAAGGGAGCTTTCAGCAGTTTCGGCCAGCTGCCATCAGTCCCAGGATTTTACTTTAGCTCCAGTGCTGTCACTGCAACTGAAAAACGGTGCCTTAAACCCACAGCCAGCCATGATCACTTGTGTTTGTGTCGGCTGCACCAAGGCACTTCCGGACTGAAAGAATTAGCCAGTAACATCACTGTTGCCCAGGGGACTTCCAATTGGGGCTTCCTTTCATGTCCCTGTTACTGTTAGCACCAAAGTGGTATCTCTTTATCTACTTGCAATTGCACCCTTTTGAACTATCAGGTTGGCAGGAACTGGAATGAATGATGGTAGATCACTCCATGATGTAGCAGCCTTCAGGTCTCAAATAGTGCCATCATTGCACAAATCTCTCATTTTGCTGAAGGCCCCAATCCTCTACTTCAGGCCCAGACCCAGCGCTGCCATTGATGTAAGTAAGATCTTTATTACGGTCAAACACCAGCAATATACATTTATCTTTACACTATATTAAAAATACTAACATTAAAATATAATTAAAAGTATTTACATTAAAAGTGGATAATAACATTATGGTCCAAAGATTGTTAAAGGTATGTCCAGATAATTGGTACAAGATGGTACTATACTGTAGCCAATTTTTTTCTTATGGACATTGCAGCAGCACAGAACATTGCCACTGCATACGTGGTAACCGGGTTAGTGTCCTGGAGGAGAAAGCCTAGATAAAAATTGTCTGTCCTCCCTGGCAATCTCTCTAATAAGGGGGGGATATATGCAGACCTTCAAGCTCTGTATAGCTCGCAGTGTAATAGTACATGTGAATTATCTTCCACTTCTGCTTTACCACATATACAAACGCGTTCGGCTATAGGTGTTCTCTTATATCTGCCCTGGAGGAGTGCTGAAGGAAGAATGTTAAATCTGGCTCTGAAGAAAGCTATTCTTTGTTTTGGAGAGATCAGGTCATTTAGATATCTTGCCGATTCCCACACACCCTGTTTGATTCTGTCCCTACTGTGGGAAGGCAACCTATTTAGTTCTTCTTGGAACTCCATGTCCCTCATTCTATTGACTACTACTTGCTTTGCTTGCTCAAAGCCTAAGGACATTAAGAATAATGGTGAAAGCCCATAAGAGCCTAGCTTGTGATCAATTGCTTGTTTACAGGGGGAAGGGAAATTGTCAGTCAACACTAGTGGGGACAGTCCCTCTGGAAAGCCAATGAATGACCATCATCTTCCAGGCTCTTACTTGAATTTGAAGCATGTCTGTCTCAATTCTTAACTGGGCATTTGGAGTTCCATTGGAAGCAGCTAAGATGGCTCACAGGAATTTTGTTTGAATGGTTTCTAACAAGTCTCTCTTTGCAAGGATTCCTGTTTGTGCCCCGTAAAGAATTTGTGCCAATGTTTTGGCCTCAAAAAGTTTTAAGGCAGCAGGTACTAACTGACCTCCACCTGTATAAAAGAAATGTTTGATTGCATTTGAGGACCTAATGGCTACTTGCGATGTGTGATCCAGGTGTGCCTTCCATGTCCCTAGCGAGTGGAAAACCACACCAAGGTATCTAAATGTTCTAACCTGTTCCAAACTATATCCTTCTATTTGCCAGGAGTATTGGCGTGGTCTTTTAGCAAAAACTAAAATTTTTGATTTATCAAAGTTAAGGACCAGCTTGTTTTGCCTGCAATAGCCGAGTGTTGCCCTAATTGCTCTCTTCAGTTCTATGGGGGTTTGTGAAATGATAGCGGCGTCATCAGCATATAAGAGAATTGGCACTTTGCATTGTGCTAGGTTAGGAAGATGGAAATCCGGGTTCTGTAAAAGCTCAATCAGTGGATTAATATAGAAGTTGAAGAGGGAGGGGGACAGGATGCAACCCTGCCGTACCCCTTTTTGTACCCTTACTGAGCCGATTAAACTCCCTTGGGGATTGCACCTCACTTTCAGGGTGGAATTGGCATACAATTTTTGTATGAGGAAGAGGAGGCGTTTATCGATAGTGGTGCATTTTAACTTCTCCCAGAGGGTGATCCTGGATATTGAATTGAAGGCCTGTTTAAAATCCAGGAAGGCCACAAAAAGAGAGGATTTTTTTTTATGTGCATATTTTTGTACTAAATGGTGGAGTACCAAGATATGATCCACCGTTGATCTTCCTTCTCTAAAACCGGCTTGTTCGTCTTTGATTATCCCCCCTGAAATTAGCCAATCTTGAAGTTTATAATTTAGGTGTTTGGCATACAGTTTACTAATAACGCTTAGAAGACTAATGGGTCTGTAGTTGCCTGGGTCATTTCTATTCCCTTTTTTATAAATTGGTATGATAATTGCTACTCCCCAATTTCTAGGCATATGGCCTATATTGTCTATAAATGTAAACAGTGATGCTAAAAGTGGAGCCCACCAACTGGCATTCTTTTTAATTATTTCTGGCAGGACATTATCAGCTCCGGGTGCCTTATTAGCCTTTAGTGCTCCAATTAACCGGGATATCTCTTCTGGTGTAACAGGGGGCCAGTGAGGAGTGTGGTCCGAACTAGCTTGGCTCTCCTTGGTTACATAGTCAGGATCTTTATAAAGCTCCCTAAAGTACTCTTCCCAGGCATGAATTTGAACCTGATTTGTAGGGGGTAGGGGAGGTTTTCCCAGTCCCCTGGTGATGTACCAAAAAAGGGATGTATTTTTTGTCCTGACTGCCGTAATTAGTCTATGCCAAGACTCCTTCAGGGCCGCACTTTTCTTTTCTTTTAGAAGGTTCTTATATTGTGTTTTCAGCTGCTTTAAGTAGTATGTGTGCTCCTCGGAGGGGGCACCTTTACTTTTCTTGTATTCTTCATTATATATCTTTTTTAGTTGAACGCAATCTCTATCAAACCATTTTTTGTTTTTTGAGGCTAGCATTTTGGGGTGAGCTAGTGATCTGTTACTGAGAACCGAATTCAAGTTTACAATTAAGGATTCAAACCCCTCTAGGTAAGATCCCCCACAGCTATTTCTTAGTAGAGATGTACGTAACTCTATGGTTTCAGGGGCTAACATCCATTTGGTAACTTCCTTAGCGTTTTTCTCATTCCATTTAATTTTTACCTGGGTATTTTGAGTTTCTAACCTGGGTAGGTAGGCTGTGCCTGCCCTTAGAGAATTCTGGTGCAATGTGAGAGTAAGGAGTATTGTATTATGATCACTTTCCAATCGCGAGTCTACCTCTATCTTCTGTAAGAACTTCAGGAGGTCATATGATATTATCCAGTAGTCAACTGTGGATTTTCTTCCTGCTCCCTGGTAAGCATATTCTGCTGGGAAATCGCCCCATGGGGACCCATTAAGGATACACAGATCCAAACGTTCAGTCATTTGTCTTACACATAAGCCTGCCCGATTAGCTTTAGGGTCTTTGAATTGTCTGGCATGCAAAGATTCATCTGTTACATTTTCATCATAGTGAATCTTAAACTGCTTATATAATGCTTGATCATTTGGACCCCTCCTAGTGTTTAAGTCCCCCACTATAATTATTGCAGCTTTGGGGAATTTGGCTGAACAGCCAAGAATAAAATCTTCTATGCTGTCCCAAATCTTGTTAATCACATTATTCTTATTAAGTGGAGGAGTATAGATATTGAAAAGCAAAATCTCCACCTGTTTAAATAAGAGTAATGTAGTTACAACCCATGGCTGGAAAGGTGGCAGTGGTACACATTTAAAATGCAAGGATGTATTAACTAATGTCACAATACCCCCTTTAGCTCTCCCCCCCCCACCTTGCTTGGGACAGCTGGAATTGAGTTGACCCAATAGCCATCTAACTGAATCTCTGTGGAGGCCCAGGTTTCCTGCAAGAAGAGGATGTCAAATTGTGATATACAGTCAAAAAAGAGTTGGTCTTTTGATGGGACGGACCAACCTGCTATATTCCAGGTTATAAGGGAGAGTGGGTCAACTTTTTGGAGCTCATCAGGAAACTTGATTTATACAAAGGGAAGTTGTCTGGTTGTTACCATGGATTGAGGTGTCATCGCACACTGAATTGGTCTTCTTTAAAAATAGGGAGGACCTGTCTAGGTCATGTGTAGACTCTTGAGAAACTTGTTCAGGGTACGAGGTTTTAGCACCAGCTAGCAGAGCTTGCCATTCCGAAGCCTCTTCTCTGGTTGTAGGGCAAGGCGTTATTAGGTCATCTTTCATTCTTTGCAATGGTGGCTCTTTCATGAGTCGACTCTCAGTATCCTGGTTTGGAGCTGGCGGTGATGAAGGTGTCATGGAATTTTCACACAGGGATGAAAACATCTCCATCTCTACTGGGGTCTCTAATACCCCCTTTGGGTCTTGGCTTCTATTTTCTATGATCTTGAATTCATGCAATCTCTTGTCCTCTGGGGGGGAAAGTGAGAGGCTCAATTATTGGGGAAACCAGGTCTATAAGTGGCTCTGCTGTGTCCATTGTGACCAATAAGGATTTCTTTAAATTTTCTAGCTTGAATAATATATTATTTTGTTCTTTCCTTGGGAGAGCACCAAAAGTGTTAATGAGGCCAGCTTCTGTGCTGTTAAGTATCTCTTCTCCGGGCAGGACTGGTTGACTCCCACTATCATTCTCTTTCTCTTCCAAGGTTGAAAATGAGGTGGTGTCATTCGCCTTGGAGGCTCGCATGTTAGTTATTAACGGGATAACCCTTTCCTCACCAAAGACTCTGATGGGAAAGATTTGGAAGGAGGCTAAAAATGCCTTCATCTTGAATAACATCTGTGGTATGGTGGGCTGTTTGAAAGACAGAAGGATACGCTTCCAATTTGGGATCTCAAGTAACCACTCCACAGCACGGAGATCAATCATGCCCCTGTGACAGTGAAGAAGCTGGCTTAGGGAATTTAATATTGCACTTCTGGAATTCCAACGTCCATAATTAAGTCCGTTCAAATGGATTCTAAAAGCTATCCTTTGTGTTTGTAGCGAGCGATGTGACTGTTGTAATTGAGGGAGGGATTCTTTCCTGATTTCTTCTTTATTGATACCTTTTCCTCTTGATGCCTTGTCTGGTGGGAGGGACTGTTTTTTTGAGAGGACTGTCTCCTTTTATCTGTCTCTTTAACTGTTTCTCTGGCTCTTTGTTCTATTTCCTTTTCCTTATCCTGCGAAAGGGAGTTAATCAAATCTTCTGCCAGAACTTTAGTGGGAGTTCTTGGGGCCCGATATTGCATTTGAAGAAAAACAGCTAAATCTTTTTTCAATGACTCTACATCATGTTGGATGGCTATTAATTGTTCAAATATTGAAACCACCGTTTGCGCTGTGAAAAGGCATTGCTTTGCCATAAACTCGGTTGAATTTTCCGAGGGTAAACTCTCCATACTCTGAATTATCTGGTTGTTCTTTGCCTTATTAGTCTTTAACTTAGACTCCATAAAGGAACTTGTTGGACTAGTTGTTTGTGATAAGAGCTGGCAATCATTTTGTTCCTCCTCCACCAGATCGGAGAAGTGATTTGCCATATCTTTTTGCCGGTCCTGTTCTGATCTCTCCAGATTGTTGGAGATGGGGAGGTTAGTTTTACTTACAGATCTCTTGCCAACAAAGAGCTCCTCAATTCGTGGTTGTTTTGTTGTCTTCACTGGAGGGAGAGATCCTGCGCTGGTGCCATGGCGTTTCTTTCTTTTTCCCATGCTTATTTAATTCTTCAGCAGCAACAAAAGTTTTTGTTTGTATTATGTTCTACGCTGTTATCTCCACCAAAAAATGTTAATTAAATAAAAAAGAATCGAGTAGGAGTACTAAAAATTGATAAAATAAAATAAAACCGGGAGGCACTACTGCAAACACGTTCCAGCTGCACCGGCTGCAGCTCCGCCCCCACCCCTCGACTGCCATTGATGAGTTCAGGGCTGTCCAAAGAGCATAGATTGGGGTGGAAATGGGCAGGTGACTTACTTCAGTCATTAAGTGCTGCTGGGATGGGTGGGGAAGTTGTGGCTTTGCACTACAATACAGAACCCTACAGCACCACACTTGCATGCAGTGTATACCAGGCCTTACAGGCCTCCCCACAACATCCCACAGGCCTTCCTTGAGACTCCCTTTAACAACCCACGATTCTTGGTTAATGATGACAACTAGCAATGCCAGGATTGTGGTCACTAAATGGTGCGTTCACGTAGCAATCTCACTTTATGACCACGCTGCATAATGATTGAAATTCCATTCCCAATTGTGGTCATCTTTATAAGTCATTCTTATAGCTAAGTAAAGCTATAGTAAAGCTAATGAACGTTGTTCTGATTGTAGCTGCAGGTCAGTAGCTTTAGCCATACACTTTAGCTTGCTACTTTAAGACAAGTTATAAAGACATTGTTTATAATCTTCAGAATTAGGAAAAAAATAATTTCTAAAATGTTAAAGTAGCCTAAAGTCGATGACTAATGCTATGAACTGCACTTGCAATCCGAGCTGTGTTCATTACTGTAATTTTATTTAATGGAAGCAATTAACCTGTAATCCTAGATTCAACAAATTCATCCAAATTGGAATTCTGGGATTAAACTATATTTCTTAATAATTTAAGCAGTACTAAACAGTTCAGAAACACCAGACTGTTCAGCTGTGATGCTAAAGATTTTACCACCAATACCTACATTTTCTATGTAACATTTGATTAACGGATCACTGAGATCATATAAATGCATCCCTCACATTGACTTTAATTTAGTGGCATTATCAAGTATAATAAACATTCTAATCCCATGATAATTTTCTATTTTTTCTTTAAGAAGACTCTGTTGTGACAATCAAATGTACACTATTACATATAACAGATTACATATACTAAATTGGCATTGGAGAAAAGGTGGAAATAGTACAACTTCCAACTGGCCTGACATAGTGAACTGAATTAATAAAAATATTTTACATAATGCGATATTTATGTATTCTATGTGTTAAGTAATATAAATAATATGAAGCAGTTTTTAATTAATACACTTTCTAGTCATGACTTTTGATTTCAAAGTACTTACGGAGAAAAATAGACTCACCTTCTATGACTCCATTAATAACAAGTGAAATGATAGCTAGGACATTTTCACAAGAAGCTTTATTTATCTAAACAAAATATAAAAACAGCCATCAAAATTGGAATCATATGACACTTGGAACAGAATACAGTGCATTATCTTTATGGACTGCATTGGAAAGTTGCTATCTATTTTCCTTGTGGTCTTCGCAAATTCTTGGGGAAAAAAGTGTTTAATTCCCAGGAGTAAAGGTGGTGAGAAATCTTACGGTCATGTTAGAGTATAGACTAGATCAAGGGTAGTCAACCTTTTTATACTTACCGCCCATTTTGTATCTCTGTTAGTAGTAAAATTTTCTAATCGCCCACCGGTTCCACAGTAATGGTGATTTATAAAGTAGGGAAGTCATTTAAATTTAAAAAAAGGGAAGTGCTTCAGTATCGGACAAAACCCTTACTGCCCACCACGAAAGCTGGAACGCCCACAAGTGGGCGGTAGGGACCAGGTTGACTACCACTGGACTAGATTTTGATAACAAGTCTAATGAATTTTTCACTCTTAATGGGATTAATGGTATCATTAATGGTATTAATGATAAGAACCAAACAGTTTTATTACTTATCTTGCTCATCACACACTGATTGTCCTTGTTTAGCAACCACAATTGTGTGAAAAAGTGAAAAATCATATGGCCACGATTATGTTTATAATTTTATCTCAACTTTCCTCTGCTTTATGTGATAGAAGCTTATGACTCCAAATCATGTAACCTCAAACAGTGGAGAAAGTTTCCAGAACTCAACTAAAGAGGAAGCTGGATAAAAGAACAAATCTTATAGCCCCTTTCAGTGGTGAAATCTAATTCTTTTTCCTACCGGTTCTGTGAGCATGGCTTTGTAGTGGTGGTGGTATCATGTGATTGGGTGGATGTGGCTATGTAATCACGTGACTAGATCAAAAGACAGAAACTCATTTTAACAATGTCTTGCTGGAACAGGGGGTTGGATTAGATGACCTCCAGATCCCTTTTAGCCCTGGCTTGTTATGCTCTTTCAAAGTATCCTCTGAAGTTGTGTCTAGTGCCAGGTTTGTGGTCTTCCTCCCTCTCCTCTCTCTCTCACAGCACTCCCCCGCCCCACTTTTTAAAGCATCTTTTCCCTGCCTATTCACTCAAACCGGGAGGATTACACCCTGGCCCCTTTCCCCCACTCGATTCCCCTTTTGAAATCCCCCAGATCTGAAATAATTACAAGATGGGAAATAAAGTTGTATTTTGTATTTACATTTATTGGAGAGGAAGGATTATAAGAGATTAACCAGACACATAATAGAAAATACACATTGAAAAGAATGTACTGTGCTAGCTGTTTACCTAGCACACTGGCATTTAGGAGTGGGGGAAAAAAAAGGAAAGTGTGAAACTGATTAAGGTTTTGTCAATTACAAGTAGCAGCTGCCAGCCAGCTAATTAAGGTCACAGAGCTAAGTTTGTTAACTCCCTCTTAGGGAAGTGCTGTGTAAAAAAGAGATTGCTTGTTTAGGCATTCTCTCCATTCTATGAGGGGAGAAAAGAAAATAATAGAACAGGCAAAAGACAACATGTAAATGGCAAACATGTGACTGAGACAAAGACACTGAGAATTTCATAAATGCAAGCATTGGTCACAAATTTACTTTTTCATCACAGTCATAACTTCAAATTGTTGCTGCCTGAGGCAATCACTATGCAAGGTCTACTTGTATTACATCCTTGATTCCAACTCTAATTTCATGCAAAGTAAATACCATGTATGAACAGTGTTTCTTTGGGCCATAGAATCTGTGCAACTAAATATTCTGAAGCCAAGACCCTTCTATGTATAAAGATATGCATTTAGAGATGTTCTCACCTTGGCTAAAGAAATAGAAAATTCACAAGTGAAGCAACGTTAAGTTGCTTCATTGGTTTGGCCCAATATAGTCTAAAAGAATTTAAGGCTTACTGTAGCTAATATAAATTCACAAAACTTATTGATTCAGGAACAAAATACATTGTTCCTCCTCTGTATACAGCTCAACTTCTTCATGGTCATGCTGTTTCAGAGTTGATTCAAAAGCTGCAGAAGTAGATCTCTTGAATTAGATATAATTTGAAGTGTTCTGGACATTCAACCTTATTCTGAGACCGGACCATATCCACACTTCTGGAAGTTTACTTCCAGAAACTAAAAGTAGTTTAGAATGACATCACTCAAGATACTCAATTAACTTTCACATACACAGTTAATCAAAAACTACTCACAATTTCTTCTTCCAGAGCAACTCGGAAAGCTTGATCCAGTGTTAACTTTTTTTCATTTTCACTAGAAATATATAAAAACAGCAATAGCATTGGACTTATATACTACTTCTTAGTGCTTTTACAGCCCTCTCTAAGCTCTAAACTCTAAGGTTTAAGTCAGCCTATTGCCCCCAACAATCTGGGTCTTCATTTTACCCACCTCGGAAGGATGGAAGGCTGAGTCAAACAAAAATATTAGATTGCTTTGCTAAAACTTTCAATTTTAATAAAATACTATATACATACATTTTGTTATGATCACAAATAAAATTGAAATTTACCTTCCAGGTACCTGGCTGAATGCAGTCAATAAAGGCTTAATGGTTTTATTTTTGAGTGCATCTCGAGTAGAATTCTAAGATAAAAGTGAGAATAATATTTTATATTATTTGAAATAACATTTGATATCAGATATTAAAGCAATATATGTTTTAGAAAATCTACATCAAACTTAAATTTGAAAATGTAATTCAAGATGACATAAATATTGGTCTCCTAGGATTTACCACACCTCAAACTATAGAAAGTGTTCCATTTTTCTATTGTTCAGCATATTTTTAAAATACACACTAGATACTGTCTTCTGTTGCGTTCTGTAGGTAATCCTCAAACCGTTTAGGACATGGACTGAATTATAGCCAACAAAAATGATGACAGACAGCACTCCTGTTGTGCGTGGACAAGCCAAGAGAAGCCATTTATTTTTTTACAGTATCAAAACACCCCAGTTTTAGAATCTATGTGATGCTGTAAAGATGCTCATCATGTCTAAGCAGAACAGAAATGCAATTGTCATCAGTCCAGTTGCCTGTACAATAATGGATTGTATATCAAAAGCTCAACACTTATCAGAACTTTCTTCCAGGGTTGGGGCTCTCTTTTTATGTCCTTTGTGTTGCAACAGAGTATTACACAAGGTGAAGTAGCCAAGACAAAAGTGTTCTTACATAGTCTTACCTTCCCCAACTTCCAAGAGCAGCTCTATCAACTACTTCTTGGGATGTCATACTGGGCTGATGTTGAACTTACACATCTTGTCTAAGCATCACCATTTCCAATACTGGAAGAGCACCTTGTGATGGGAGGCAAAGCTTAGTTAGGCTGAACAGGAATGAATACACTCCTCCTCAAATTGGCAATGAATCCCTGGGGATCTCTACTCACCATTTTAATTTTCTGAAGTAACATAATTTCCCTGATATGTATCAACCTACAGCTCAACTTCTGCAAAACGTCTAAACTGGTGAAATATAAATGTGCTACACTGCCTGTAATTTAGATATAATATAAATTACAACGATATAAGCCTTATAAGGGGTTCTTGGTGCTCTCTGAGCTTGTTTTCTTGCAGACATTTCATTGCCCTAACTAGGTAACATTAAAAGGTAAAGGTAAAAGTTCCCTTTGCACATGTGTGCTAGTCGTTCCCGACTCTAGGAGGTGGTGCTCATCTCCATTTCAAAGCCGAAGAGCCAGCGCTGTCAGACATCTCTGTGGTCATGTGGCCAGCGTGCTGAAGAAGGGGAACCTGTTACCTTGGTGGTTCCTATTTTCCTACTTGCATTTTTTACATGCTTTCAAGCTGCTAGGTTGGCAGAAGCTGGGACAAGCAACGGGAGCTCACTCCGTTATGCATCCCTAAGATGCGAACCGCCAAACTGCCGACATTTTCTGATCGACAAGCTCAGCGTCTTAGCCACTGAACCGCTGCGTCCCATAATATTATCAATCCATAAAGATATAAACACAGTAATTATACACAATTTGGAGTTTTACAGTACCTCACTCACTCACAAAAGCATCAAAATGTTATTACAACCCCCAAAGTAGCACCAAGAATTTCCATGTTATACCGGTTACTAAGCAAAACAAAACAAAACAAAAAACACACAACCAAACACCAATAACTTTACAACGTTGCTCAATAATAGAAGTCAGATAATTCTTTGACCGGTTTACTCTAGTTAAGTTCATAAACTCCAAGGTGCACCACTAGTCATCGAGGACGATAAAAACGGCAGCACCAAGCACCTAAAAGAACGCAAAGGCGCCAGAGAGAGAGAATATCTCCATTCTGAACGCTGAACGAGGATGAGAAAGCCATCGACGCCGGTCTGAAGTCGACAGAGAAGCACGCAAAGGACGCGAGAAACGGGACCGGGCCCGTCCTTACTCGCGCTCCATCTGAAACCCAGTCGGGAGGTCTCTCACCTCACCCGACTGCAGCCTCCCACTTACCATGAAACGCATACGCGCCTCCGGCAAGCTGAACAGCGTCGGCGGCGACATCCTTGCTCCTGACAGACTCCACCGGTGACGCATTCCATTGACGTCATCCCACGGCGCTGAGAGGATTCTCTTAGGCGCACGATCGCCCCTTGTGCCCGACGTAGTGCCCGACGTACGCTGGGGTCCTTTGCGGCGGAAGCGGCCGGTGTTTTAACGCTAGTGTGCCGCCTGGGGGAATTCTGGAACTTGAAGTCCAAGCATCTTCAAGTTGCCAAAGTTAAGAATCTCTGCTTTAACAGATTGTCTTTTCTCTCCAGCAGGTCGGTCTGTTTCTGAACGGAGGGAGTTATTCGTAGAAGTACGTTAAATATATATTTATTAGCTTTATATAAATCGAGGCTGTTAGTTAATAACAAAGATTAGGTAAAGGTTTATTGCGTTTTGTGAAAATGTGTGGTCAATTTATGTATAAGACAAAAAGCAGTTGCACAGGGACAATACAATTAGCGTACACCAGGTTTGATTGACTGATTTGATTTATAGCTATCCATCTCACAATAGCAACCCTGGATGGCTTGTAACATTTAAAAATAATATGAAAACATTACACAAATTTGTTTAAAAATAACACAGAAGGAAAGGTGATGATAGTAAAATAACACATTTAAATGGTTCTGTGATGTGTATTTTTCTCCTACTGGTATATGCAGCCCAGGTATTCATCACTGAATATAAAGACATAAACTCTGTCTTATATAGAATGATCTTTACCATCTCAAGATGTAGACGGAAGGGAGGAGTGCTAGTAAATATTCTGGCTGTATTGAAAAAAAATTAGCAGAGCAGAAAGGGACTGAGAGAGAATCACAATGGAGGCTTGTTTATTGCTCCATGCCCATCAGGTGCAAGCTGGGGCAGTAGGGAAGGGAGTTTTCATCAGTGTTGTCCTTGTTATGAAATATTCTGTGCTAGGAGGGTTGCATGCAGGGGTGGGTTCCTGCCAGTTCTAACCTCTTCTATAGAAGAGGTTCCACAAATCTATAGTGCCGTTTAGAACCAGCTCCAGTTCCCTCCCCCCGCCCATCCGCATATCAACAAGATGAAGAGCGAGAGGAGGAATTCTGGGAGTTGAAGTCCACAAGTCTTAAAGCTGTCAAGTTTGAACACCTCTGGGGTTTTTTTCTCTAAAGGGTTAGGGGTGCAAGGGTCTTGTAACTTGACAGCTTTAAGACTTGCGTGCTTCAAATGCCAGAGTTTCTGAGCCAGCATTTTGGTTGCTAAGCAAGAGCGTTGTTAAGTAAGTTTCACCACATTTTAGACGTTGGCCATGCCCACCCACACATGGTTGGCAAGCCACTCCCACTCGGTCACATGGCCAGCAAGCCACTCCCACAAAGCAGGCCACACCTACAGAAGAGGTTCTAAAAAAATTTGAAACCCACCACTAACTTGCATGGTACCTGTATGTGGTCTTTTAGCATCAGCTGAAGAGCTTTCATTATTGTCTAGTGTTCTATATATATTATTAAATCATGAAATAATATAAACATTTTAGAAAATGTTTTTGTTGTTAATGTTCTATTTATTTCAATTTTGTTATTGAATTCTTCTATACTGTAACTGAAAATAGCAGTGCACACACACTGAAAACATCCTTTTGGGGTGCCCAGCAAACGGGAAGACTGGCAGCATGTGTGATACAACAGGAAGAAGAAATACATACACTTCAGCATAAAAATAATAGTCAAAGGTATAGGAATGCAGTGAACTGGTTCCCATTAGTGCTTTATTTGACCTAATAAGATGTAATCTAATCATATCTATCTTACATGCAACTGATTTAAATGGGCACTTGCTTAGCATGATTGAGATTAAATACAGTTTGGCATTGAGGTCTTGATTAAGCATCAACTTAATGCTTTTATGTTGAGCATCCTTGGCTGTCCACTGATGCCAGTTATTGTGATGAATGGTATCAGAATCTGGATTATTTCAACATTGGACCCGGATCTAAACCAATATTTTTAACCAGTCATATTTCGGAGAAAGAATTTCTAAGATATTGCTGTTTTTTTATATAGATGGCATGAGAAAAATATTTACTTACACTTGTGCATTAAGTACACAGGCTTTTATCTTGCAAGTTCTTGATAAGATAAGGCTTTTACCATGCAAGTTCTTTCAGCCCGCCCTAATCATATTAAGAGCAAGTTCAGGGCCATTATCTTTCTCCTTGTATTAAAAAGGGTGCTTATAAGTCTTTTCATTCCTTATTTTGCCTGTTCAAATAGCTGAAAGCTTTGAATGCTTCCGAACAAGGATATTAATTGTGCAATCCTACAGCTTTGTTCAAGAAATGTTAGACACGCTCTAACTAGTAGTGTCAGACGCACTCTACTGTTGGTAAGCCATAGAGGTTTTCCCACAATGTCTTTATTCTACAAGGAGAGGAGAGGGAAGGGCAGGGAAGGAGAGCAAAAGGAGATGGGGAGATGGAGGGAAAGAAGAAGGAGGGAGGGGGAAAGGACTGCCTTTTGACTGGAAGTACACAGAATTGTCAAAGTGAGAGCTCTGGTTGTCAGAATTATTCTGAAAATTAAATTTCATTTTCTAATTTATGGAAAGTAACACTGAGCAAGGTTCTACAGTTCTACAGAAGCAGTTCTCTCTTCACAGTAGTTTGAGGATTGAATATTGCATTACAGTGGTTTTTAAACGTCTTGTGGAAAGGCAAAACAAATTTATGTGCAAAACATTTTAATGAGTGGTTCCATTGTCTGGTGAAATAACTTGATTTTTGATGGCAAAATGAAAGGAGTGTTGAAATATTTGTCTTCAAAGATATTTGCCTTTTATTTATTCCCCACTTCCTGTCATAAGATTGTTTTGTTTGATTTGTTTTTGTCTAGTAGAGTTACTGTATAGCATTATTGTGCCGGTAGGGGTCAGAGCTAACATAGAAAATAAACATGTGTTGTTTGTCTATTTTGTTTTCCAGCTTTCACTAGGTCACTGGTGCTTGAGGCATTTGAACTGCAACTTGCTTTCATTCTAGGCAAATCAGAATTTGTGTTGGTATATTAATTAAATGTAACCAATGAATTCAGAGAATTGGGAGAGGCGGAAATGCCAGGGCTATTTTAAACAGCAGTTTAAATGCTTTTTGTTAATGCTTATTTAGCAATGATACACATACTATTTTCCTGTATTAATCTGAATGAAAATCAAATTGACTAGGGACGGTATATATTTCCTCCCATATTTTATAACTTATTTTTCACTATTAGTATTCCATTTTAAAGTTTGCTCATACAGACAACACTAATTCTTAGTGTTTCCATTCGCTGCTCATTTCTTGATTCATTTTCTGCTTTGCTCCATTTATTTATGTGTAATCAACAGGAAAGAACGTCCCTTGGGTAATAAGTGTTTTACATTTGAAGGCACTGCTAAAAATGCTTATATGAAATTTTTTTATGAAAACTAGTGTGTGAAAAATCCAAACGCTGAATAGATCACACACAATGTTACTTTGCCAAATTTACTAAAAAAACAACTTTGAAACTTCATATGCTTAGCTTGGCTAAAAGAATAGTATAACAGTGCCAGCAAGTAGAACACTTTGTAAACAGTGCTGTTTCCAATAGTAAAACACTATTTTCAAAATAAAAGTATTTCATTTCATTTTTATTGAACATTAAAGTCAGCAATATGAATTAGAACATGAATATTTATAGGAGAGATAGGTGGCATAAAAATTTAATGAGTAATAAATATTAATGAAGAGACCTTTGTCCCCTGCTACAATACTTTTAGACAGTTACCTACATCTAGTCTGTATGCTAGCTATATGGTTTTTAAAAATGAACTTTATTTCTGTATTTACTGACTGGAAAATTGACAACAAATGTATTTTGCCATCCATCAAGCTTAATGGTTATGGTGACCCATTTCAATTTTTTATTTCCTGATTAGATTATCAGTGTCAATATCAAAGAACAAATATTTACACCTAATAAAAACCAGTCATATTTTTTGAAGTGAAACCATTGATTACTTAATGTATTTTAGTTGCTGAAATTTAGACATTTTTACTTCATTTCTTTTTGACAGGACCCCCGCATCCAATTATCTATGTTTTTAACACTTTTCCCCATACACTGACCAGATTGCCTGATTACTGGTTATTTATAAAGTGTCTGAGAGAGACTAGCATACAGAATTGTATATATTTCCAAAGATATGTTTTAAGCAGTTGAAACATAAGTCATGTTTTAGAAACAAAGAAACCACCCATTGATTGTTTGAGTTGCACAATGTAGTGATGAGAAAAAGTTTCTCATATTGGTATTAGAAAAAAATGCATCAGGAGGAATGGAGACAAAATTGAACTTGTGATGATCTCTGACAAGAATGTGATGGGGTGCCGGGCCCACTTTCAGCAGCTTTATGGTATCCTCCTGATCTGCCTCAGAGGATTAAGAATGGTGGAGAACAGAGTTTTGCTGTTGTTCTCTTAAAGGCGTAGTTCCAGTAGATGGTGATGATGGAGAAGAGATTGAGTTTTGGGCTCCTGTATTTATTTAATTTATATGCCCCCCCCCATCTCATTGTACACATTTATTATTAGATGGATGATAAGGCTAGTATGACCAACAGCAAGATATTTTCCATTACAGTGTTAATAGGAGCATGATTGGAAGACATGAAAGGCCAAGTTGGCAATAGGCCAGGTTGGTAGACAGTATTTAATTTTAAAGGCCAAGATTTAACATCTTAAGAATTCACTGGGGTCTGACTTTTTAATAAATATGGTTGCTGAAGATTGATTGCCCAGAACTGCTACATAAGACAGAATGAACTGTTAAAATGTGTTGCATGACAATTGGAAGAGAAATTGAAGACTAAATGTACTCTACTTGCAGTTTACCCATCAGCAAAACAAAAATGGAGATCAGAAATGGGGCACTCCATGGCTGGTGAACCAACACAAGTGTTATAAGCAACATTCCTATATTATATCATTATTGCCACACTAGCAAATTTCAGTTTATATAGTGATTACACAAATGGAACATTTAAGCAAGTAAAAATGTTCTGTTTTTTAAAACAGAAAGTCTTCGAGTTATTTATCATATAAATTGGCAAGCCAAATTCATTGCGAAATTACAAAAAGATTCCTGAAACCTTTTAAGTCATTTCCTTTTGGGCATAGAAAGAATGATTACTCCCACTCCCACATTACTTAGTGTAAGGCATTTTTGTGCTTTATTCTAGTCACTACATAAACAAAACCAAACACAATGTTCTCAGTAACACTAGAATAAATATCCTTAGGTTTCATAGTTGTTGTTAGGTCAATTGCATATTTGGATTCCGCTCAAAAAACATTGATTTTCCAAATATTTATGTGCCATAATTAGTGAAATCGGTTCAACTGCATTGCCAGAAATCATGCTGCATGATTTAAAGGCTCATTATTCCCAAGCTGATCAGTAACAGGATCAGAACCCAATGATACTAAGAATACCATAGGCAGCTACTTCAGGAGCCAATAAAATGTATAATGTTATGTTTCCGAAGAGAAGGCGTGGGAGGAGTAACCAATGGGTATTAACCCAGCCCTCTTGCCAGGAGACTGAGGTAATCTTTTGAGGCCACACCTACGGTCCTCCTCTGACCTCTCCAGATTAACCTCAGTCTTTGACCAGAAACGAGTGTTACTCTGACTCTCCCTTCGCTTCGTAGACTTAGGAGTTTTTCTTTTCTAGCAAAGCCTTTCAGCAACAAAGGATTACCTACAAAGATTTTCTATTCACCTCACCTCTCCTCTGCTGTGCTCCACACCGCTGATTCAAGCCCCGCGCTTGCCAGCGTTGCGCGCGTGCTCCGAGCGACCAGCCGGTCACGTAAGAGGGGTGGAAGCCTCAAAACCGCAGGGGCGATCAGAGCGGCCGCGCGGCTTCCGGAAGAGCCAAAGAGGACCCGCGAGGGCCGAGGATCCATCGCAGATCGTTCCGGTGATCCCCAGCGGCAAGAAGAAGCCCCGACTGCAATTGGCGGTCGCCATCTTGAAAACTGTCGCCATTTTGGAGCACGTGGGTGAGCGCATGATCGGCGTTCTCCTACAGACGCCGAAAGCGCTCAAAGGGCACCAGTGAAGCCGGAAGAGGCTTCATTTAGGCTCTACCCCGCCAGTGATCCGGGGAGTATTCCAAGGCTGGGCCTGCCGGCAGCTGAGACCACAGATCAGCACGGAGAAATAAAGGGAGCGGATTCAAGCCTTGGAAGAGAGAATCCGCCCTTGCAGCCGGCTGCAGAAAGGAGGAGGTTGGTGAGCACCAAATCGTAAGTAATGGCTGAGGCGACCAGAAGCAGGGATGCCAGGCCCAGAGCCCCAGGGGGTGCGGATCCGGATGAAGGGACCTCCAGGGGCGTTTCCCCGGTTCCTAGGGGGAGATCCCCAGTGAGAAGGGACAAGGCCAGAGCCCCCAAGAAGGCAGCCCCCAGGAAGGAGGCCAGGACCACCAGGGCCTCGGCTAGGGAGTTCAGGGTGACCATCACCCCTTCCCCCTCCAGATCACGATCTCCCCGCAGCCTCCAGCCCGGGTTGAGGCCCGGGCAGCATCTCCAGCCTCACCAAGGAGCTCCCATAGAGGGCACAGTTCTCTATCGCCCCCCCTTTCACCTGCTCCCCCAGCGGAGTCGAGAGTGGATCCCTTTGGGCGCAGGGCCACCAGTCCAGCCAGGCCTCGCTTGGCTCCTCTATCCCCTGAACCCAGGGAATATCCTCAGCCTCCAGAGCTCCAGCCTGCCCTGCCAGACCTCACTAACAGTTTCCAGGACATGCTAGCCCAGGTAATGGCATCTAGTTTAGGCCAGCAGCCCCAGAGCTCCAGGAGCAGGGCCCCACAAGAGCCTCCCAGGGGTCAGCAGGAACGCCCCAGCACTTCAGCTGCCAGGGAAGCCAGGTCTCCATCGCCATCCACGGCTAGCGAGGCTTCCGACCTGGAGGAGAGGGAATTGAAGGAGGTGGGGTTCTCAGAGGACGAGGATCCCCAGGCAGAGGACGATTCCACGGTCGTGGGCCTATTTCCCCCCTCCTTATTCAACTCCTTGCTTCGCAAGGCATCCGCCACGGCAGATCTGGATCCCCCATCGGATCCGAAGCCTGTGACTGAGACTCCTGGCACGGGTAAGAGTAAGAAGAAAAAAGGGCCCTTCCATAGGCCCTCCGTGGCTAAGGAGGAGATCCCCACGCAAGAGATGTTCATGGAGGTGCTCAAGTCGCAGTGGGTAAAGCCAGGGTCTTTCCCCACTCCAGGGGGAAATGAGAGAAAATTTTACAATCTTAATCAGACACTTGCAAGATAATCAGACCTTTGCCCAAGCTCTCCAGGTACCTGAAGTGGACAATCTGGTGGCCACCCTGGCGTTGGCTTCGATGGTTATAGCAGGAGACACTCCCAACTGCCTCAAGCCTGAGGACAAGAAGGCAGACATCGTTCTGCGCAAGACGTTCCAGGCTGTCACCTGGGCCATCAGGGTGGCCGCCTCCACCTCTTTCTTTAACAGGTCCACGGTGCTGTAGTTGGAGCAGCTGAGGGACAGGACTCCGGCCTCAGATGTTCGCCTGCTGCAAGACATATCCAAGATGCTGGCGGCAACGCAGTTCTCAGCGGACGCCACTCTGGACGCGGTAAAGTATGCCTCTCGAGTTATGTCTTCCTCAGTTGCTTCTAGGCGCCTGCTCTGGTTACGCCACTGGCAGGTGGAATCCCGGATGAAGTGGCACCTAATGGGGGCAGACTACACCGGGGAGAAGCTATTTGGGACAGCGCTGGATCCTATCCTCGTGGAGGATAAGAACAAGCGGAAGGTTTTCCCAACAACTACCAGATGCTCGGACTTCCGCCACGCGCCTTACCCCAGGAGGACCTCGCACAGACCGCCCGACGGGGACAACCAGAACCAGAGGTACCAGAACCCCAGGTTCCACAGGCAGGGGGATAGACAATTCCAGAGAGACAGATTCAGGGGCCAGCAGCAGGGCAAGCGGCCCTTTCGAGGAGGAGGCGGTCGCCCCTTCCGCAGGTTCAAGTGATCCGACCCCGGATCACCCCATCGGTGGTCGCCTCTCCCTATTCGCGGATGCCTGGGAACGGATCACCTCGGATGAGTGGGTGCTCCAGACTGTAAGGCTCGGGCTACACCTGGAGTTCCGCTCCCTGCCCCCCAGTAGGTTCCGCATCTTCGCCTCCTCCACGGACCCGACCAAACGGGCCCTTAAGGCCAAGGCCATTAAACATCTACTAGACATCAGGGCCATCGAAAGAGTCCCAGAGGGAGAGAAGGGCACCGGTTTCTACTCCAACCTCTTCCTAGTGCCCAAGAGTTCAGGGGGATGGAGGGCCATCCTGGACCTTAAACTCCTTAATTCCAGGGTGGTTTACCGCAAATTTAAAATGGCCTCCCTGAAATCCATCCTGGAGGGCATCCGACCGGGCGATTTCCTAGCCTCTATCGATCTCACAGAGGCATATCTGCACAACAGGATCGCCCCGGAACACCGCAAATTCCTTAGGTTTTCCCACGAGGGGAGCCACTTCCAATACAGGGCCCTTCCCTTTGGGCTGGCCTCAGCCTCCAGGACATTCACAAAGGTACTAGCGGCAGCCGCGGGTCATCTGCGCTCCCTCCCAGTCCGCTTGTTCTGTTATTTATACGACATCCTCGTTTTAGCTAGGTCGCCTGACTCAGCTGAACGGAACTTGGGGACCACAATCGACACCCTGAGGGGCCTGGGTTTCTCCATCAACCTGGAGAAGAGTCACCTGGTACCAGCCACCAGGCTCCTTCACCTAGGGTCCATCATTGATTCAGTGGCTGGGGAGGTTTTTCTGTCCCAGGATCGCAAGGACAGCATTGTTAAGATGACCCATGAGGTTCGCAAGTTACGCTCTGTCCCTGTAGTTCTTCTTTCCAGGCTCCTGGGGAAGTTCATCTCGTGCATAGGGATCGTGCCGTGGGCCCGACTACACGCCAAGGAGCTCCAGTGGTTCCTACTGCCCCATCAGAGAGCCACCTTCAGGATCCGAGTGTCACCCCAGGTGCTGCTTCCCTTTCGTTGGTGGCTGTCCCCAGCCTTGAACAGGGGATGCCTCTTCAGAGAGCCGGCGAGGAGGATCCTTACCATAGACGCAAGTCTCTCCAGCTGGGGAGCCCACCTGGAGAACCAGATCGCCCAGGGCCGGTGGACTCCAACAGACCTACAAAACAACATCAACTGGTTGGAGCTCAGAGCCATCCATCTGGCTCTCCGCCACTTCAAGGACACGGTGACCGGTCATCACATCCTAGTCCTGACCGACAACGTACAGCCAAGGCCCACGTGAACAGACAGGCCGGCACCCACTCGCGACGAGGCCCTGCGACTGGGGAATTGGGCAGAGAGACACCTGCAATTCATCAGAGCAGAACACATCTCTGGGACAGAAAACCATCAGGCAGACTGGTTCAGCAGGGAGACGATCGACAATGGGAAGTGGCAACTCCATCCCTCAATCTTCCGTCAGATCTGCGAGAGGTTCGGACATCTGACGGTGGACCTCTTCGCGACCCCACAGAACGCCCAGCTGCTGGAATTCGTGTCGAGGTTTCCGACCAAGGGAGCCACGGACACGGACGCCCTTCGATGCAGATGGCCACCAGGTCTTCTCTACCCCTTTCCCCCCCTTCCCCTCATTCCCGGGGTCCTGAGGAAGGTGGTGGCAGAGGGAGCAGAGGTAATAATGGTGGCTCCCTTCTGGCCTCGCCGCCCCTGGCTGGCAGACCTCGTGGATCTGTCCACGGCTCCTCACTGGAGGATCCCAGCGGGGGAGGTGGTCCTGCTCCGGGGGTCTCTGGAGCATCCGGATCCGGAGTGGCTTCATCTGACCGTCTGGCGATTGAGCGGGAACAATTAAGGGAGGCTCAATATTCCGAGAGTGTCATCAGGACAGTAGAGGCATCCAGGAGGCAGTCCACCACACGCATCTACAACGCTTCCTGGGTGGCATTTGCAGACTGGTGCCGAGCTAAGGATCTCCGCCCAGCAGCGGCCTCGGTCCCACAGGTCCTGGACTTCCTCCAGGAGGGGCATGAGAAAGGTCTAGCCACCAGTACACTTAGGCGACAGGTCTCTGCCCTCTCAACGGTTCTAGGGGGGGGTGAATGCTCCCCCTTGTCCCAGCACCCGGTGTTAAAGCGCTTCCTCAAGGGGGCAGCGAATCTGAAACCCTCAGTGGTCCATCGATTCCCCACCTGAGACTTTCCCACGGTTCTTCAGGCCCTGACGGAAGCTCCGTTTGAACCCTTGAGGGAGGTTTCCCTTCAGCTTCTGACCCTTAAGGTCGTCTTCCTGGTCGCCATCACCTCAGCCAGAAGGGTTTCTGAGATCAACGCCCTCTCCAGCAGGGCGGATCTCTGCACCTTCTTAGATAACCGCGTCATCCTCAGACTCGACCCAGCTTTCATGCCCAAGGTCAATTCCCCCTTTCACAGGGCTCTAGAAATAATCCTACCGGATTTCTGTCCCCACCCCTCCGGGGAGAGGGAGAAATCCTGGCACAAGCTGGACGTCAGAAAAGCCTTACGCATATACCTGAAGCGCATGGACCCCTTTAGGTGTTCGGAGGCCCTCTTCGTGTCCTACCAACCTTCCTCCCGGGGAGCCAAGGTCCCTCCGGCCACCATCAGCAGTTGGATTAGAGCGGCCATTTCTCAGGCATACGGGGCACGGGGACTCCAGGTCCCAGAGGGCATCACGGTGCACTCCACCAGAAGTGCGGCCACCTCAGCAGCCTGGTCCACCCAGGCACCCAAAGAGGAGATCTGCCGGGCGGCCGCCTGGGCTTCTCCTTCTCCCTTTATTAAGCATTACAGACTAGACACCTACGCTTCTGTGGAGGCGGCCTTTGGCAGGAGGGTACTTTAGGGAGTCCTGGACTCTCCGGCGGGCTCAGGCCCATCTAATCCCTCCCAGGACATCTAGCTTTGGTATGTCCCATTGGTTACTCCTCCCACGCCTTCTCTTTGGAAACTGGCAGTTAGACTTACCTGAACTGCATGTTTAGAAGAAAGGTGTGGGAGGAGTCACTTCCCCCCCGTACTGGGCGCCCCGCGCCTAGGGGGCCTGAGCGAGTCCAGATTCAGTTATAGCAGTTGGGAATGATATGTGTTGACTGTTCTTGTTTGTCCTTCCTTTCAGATTCTGCTACGATCCATCGGTTAATCTGGGGAGGTCAGAGGAGGACCATAGGTGTGGCCTCAAAAGATTACCTCAGTCTCCTGGCAAGAGGGCTGGGTTAATACCCATTGGTTACTCCTCCCATGCCTTTCTTCTAAACATGCAGTTCAGGTAAGTCCAACTGCCATTCTCTGAGGTATGTACCATGTTTATTTTAATAAAATCAAGATAATATGCACCGATCAGTAAACAAAAACCCTCATCAGCTCATACTAATTTTCAAAAGTTCTAAATTGACTTTCAGTGCCATTATAGATACTATGCAGTGGTGGGATTCCATTTTTTTTTTACTACCAGCTCTGTGGGCGTGGCTTGGTGAGTGTGGCATGACTTGGTGGGTATGGCAGGGGAAGGATACTGTAAAAGAGCCAAGGTGGCGCAGTGGTTAAATGCAGCACTGCAGGCTACTGCTAGATCAGCAGTTCAGCGGTTCAAATCTCACCGGCTCAGGGTTGACTCAGCCTTCCATCCTTCCGAGGTGGGTAAAATGAGGACCCAGATTGTTGGGGGCAATATGCTGACTCTCTGTAAACCGCTTAGAGAGGGCTGAAAGCCCTATGAAGCGGTATATAAGTCTACTGCTATTGCTATTGCTATAAAATCTCCATTCCCTCCCCACTCCGGGGGAAGGTTACTGCAAAATCCTCATTTCCTCCCAATCAGTTGGGACTCGGGAGGCAGAGAATAGATGGGGGCGGGGCCAGTCAGAGGTGATATTTACTGGTTCTCCGAACTATTCAAAACATCCGCTACCGGTTCTCCAGAACTGGTCAGAACCTGCTGGATACCACCTCTGATACTCTGATAGCTATTTATATCTATACTTCTACCCCAGGAAATAAAGGTGGATGGATAGCCTATTCTCTCCCACACACACCAGCAATATCTCCATATTGGGGAGGGGGGGTTGGCTGAGAGAATGATTAGTCCAATGTGAGTTTCTATGCAGGAAGATTAGAACCTCGGTCTTTCCTTTCCTAGTCTGATACATGATCCATTGCATTCCACAGGCTTTACTTATCTTAGACACCCAGTCTTGCAACTTGGCGAGGATCCAATTAATGCCTGCTTTAAAAATAGAGGAAGAAGAAATGTGTGAACACAGATTAAAAGCATTTTCAGTCAGAACTTTCATGTATTTGTGTTCAGATATGAAATGCCGACACCCTATAGAAAAGTTTCAGGGCTACATTTGAATATGTATGTATAGTTTATCAAAGGTGAGAGAATGCCATCTCTTCTGTATATTGTTTTTCTCATGCTGATCTAATTGCCTGATAAATTAATTATTCAGTAACTCATAATTCATAAAACTTAACAAAGTTTTTTAATAAAATAAAAAGAGCCATATTTTCTAAACAACAGTTAAGGCAGTTTGAGTATCAGAAAGAGAAGCACAGCTTCAAAAGAAGTACAGTGCATCTGTAAATGAGAAATTATGATTAACTTGTTTTTTAGAATACAAATTATATAGCACTATCCTTTTAAAACATTTCTTATATTCCCCATTTTTAAAATTGAACTCTCATTTTTCTCATTTCTCTTTTTCTTTCACAGCTATTTAGGAAATATGTTACTATTTCATTCTATAAACCTGAACCATGAAGCTTAATTTATTATTTCACGATGCTTTGAAGTGGCATCAGGACTGAAACAAGTGACTTACAACCAGAGATGGGTACCAGCAGGCACTACTGCCAGTTCTGTCATGTGCACTGTGCAATTAAAATTGTTCTATGCATACGCAGGACTGAAAAACAAGATGGAGACCCTTATGGCACCACCTGGGGAACTGGTTCAGGAGTGTGGCAGGCCTGGGTTGCTGCTAGTTCTAGTGACTGAGGCTGCCAAACTACTACCAGTTTGGCCGAACCGGTCCAAACTGGTAGGAACCCACCACTGCTTACAACTAGTCCTTGCATTTATAACTGTTGCAGAATCTCCACAGTCACCTGTTCAAAATCCAAGTGCTTGGCAACCAGCATGTATTTACAACAGCTGCAGCATCTCAGGATGATGTGATCACCATTTGTGATGTTCTCAGCTAGCTTCTGATGAACACAGCCATTGGATGAATTTGGATTTGCTTAATAGCAATAGTACTTGGACTTATATACTGCTTCACAGTGCTTTACAGCCCTCTCTGAGGGGTTTGCAGAGTCAGGCTATTACCCCAACAATCTGGGTCCTCAGTTTACTGACCTCGGAAGGATGGAAGGCTGAATTAATCTTGAACTGCTGAAAATCGAACTCCTGGCAGTGGGCAGAATTAGCCTGCAATACTGCATTCTAACTACTGCGCCACCATAGCTCCTAATAAACTACTGATTCATATAACAGCTACTATCATTCTCTTAACAGTCATGTTCCTTAACAATGGAAATTCTTGTGCTGATTGTGATCGTATATCGAGGTCTATCTGCGCATACAAACCAATTTTAAAGTTAGTTGTACATTATTACAAAAATGTGTGTGGGTGGGAAATGACTATGACAAATTTGATGAGTTTCCAAGACAAACTGCTTTTCCTCTCAGCAAGATGCCTCTGATGGGAAGAAGTCATTAGATTCATAACACACTGCTTTCAAACTGTGAGAGAATTACTTTTTTAAAAATTGCCAAACACATTGCTGAATATTTCCACCATCATGGAACTCTTTGCATATTCCAGATGCGCACAATTAATATATTTTGCCCATAGGTTTGTAAATAAGTGCAGTCAAATATGCTGATTATAGCTATGAGTGATAAAAGCATTCCAGGCAAAGAGTGAAGCAGCTGCCAGCAATGAGACAGCATATTTTAATTTTTTATTGTATGTAGCACAACAACAAAGCTGCCTGGTATAGAAAAGCCCCACTGCAAAAATGCTTCTCTGCCAGTACCTAGTAGATTAACAACCTTTACTTTTCTTATGGAGCTTCTTCTGGGAAGAGTTTTCTTACAAATTTTAAAATGGCAAAAAGTTAAGATGAAAAACAGTTGTCATCTGCTTAGACAAACTTCAGAGGATACAAAAGTAAAGGTTCCCCTCACACATATGTGCTAGCCGAAGAGCTAGCGCTGTCCAAAGACATTTCCGTGGTCATGTGCCAGCATGACTGAACACAGAAGGCGCACGGAACGCTGTTACCTCCCACCAAAGGTGGTCCCTGTTCTTGTACTTGCATTTTACATGGTTTTGAACTGCTAGGTTAGCAGAAGCTGGGACAAGTAACGGGAGCTCACTCTGTTACGCAGTGCTCAGGATTTGAACTGACGAACTACCGACCTTTTGAGTGGCTAAGACGCTGAACTTGTCGATCAGAAAGGTTGGTAGTTCGTCAGTAGTATGTGTGCACGTCTGGCACACACATGAAGCAGACCGGTGGTAAAACCGGGAGCAACCCACCTCTGTCCAGGATCCAATTAAATCCATTAAGTTTCCATCTACATGGGGCAGCCCTTGAAGAGCATTCGGAGACTTCAGCTTGTCCAGAATGCAGCCGCGCGAGCGATCGTGGGTGCACCTCGGTTCACCCACGTAATACCTATCCTCCGCGAGCTGCACTGGCTGCCTATTGGTCTTCAGATACGCTTCAAGGCGCTAGTCGTCACTTATAAAGCCCTTCATGGTATTGGACCTGGGTACTTGAGAGACCGCCTGCTGCCAATTACCTCCACTAGACCGATCAGATCCCACAGATTAGGCCTCCTCCGAATTCCATCCGCCGGCCAATGCCGACTGGCGACTACCCGGAGGAGAGCCTTCTCTGTGGCTGCTCCGACCCTCTGGAACGAACTTCCCGTGGAGATTCGAACCCTCACCACCCTCCAGGCCTTCCGCAAAGCCCTTAAAACCTGGCTATTCCAACAGGCCTGGGGCTAAAGAGCTTCTGCCCCCCTCCTCGAATGGTATGGTTGTTGTGTGTTTTAAATTGTGTACTGTTATGTTCGTCTTTTTATCCCCTGTCTGTACCCCTTTCCCTGACTGAATTGTGAGCCGCCCTGAGTCCCCTTCGGGGAAAAGGGCGGCATATAAATGTAATAAATCCAATCCAATCTTTGTTTCTGGCCAGGACAGAACTCCAGCATGCAGAATTGACTCATAATCTAGAGATAATGTATAGTCACAGTTCCTGCTCAAAAAGAAGATGGGAAGCAAGAGGTTTTTACCTGCTTCCAGCTTGTCTCCCTTTTATGGTAATTTCTGCGTCAGTAAGCTATGCTAAGAGGCTTTGTCACCATGTCTTTTATTATTGCAATGTATTCGACTTGTCAGGCAAAACTTGATTTATCTGTGCTGCTACACCTACATTTAGAGAATTGCATTGTTTGCTATTCAATTAGTGGCACATTTCAAAATGCTAGATATCACCTTTAAAGTCACATATGGCTCAGGAGCTGGCTATGTATGAGATCACCTAATCCAGGTATGTTAAACTTGCGGCACGCGCCCCGGATGCATTATTCGTGGACACACCCACGCCCAGTTTAGCAAAAGGAGGAAAAGTCACATTATGTCATGTGACGCGACCATGAGACCACAAGTTTGACACCCCCAACTCAATGAAGCGGCAGACGTGATGAACCGAGGCCTTGAAGCCGTTATGGACTGGATGAGGGTTAACAAGCTTGTGCTCAACCCAGAAAAGACCGAGTGGCTGTTGTGTTTTCCTCCCAAAGATTCGACCAATATTCCAACACTCAGGCTGGGGGGTCAAATTCTATACCCCTCAGAGAGGGTTCGCAACTTGGGGGTCCTCCTGGATCCACAGCTATCGTTTGACCACCACTTAATGGCTGTGACCAGGGGGGCATTCGCCCAGGTTCGCCTGGTGCGCCAGTTGCGACCCTACCTGAATCGGGAGGCTCTCACAACAGTCACCCGGGCCCTTGTGACCTCTAGGCTGGAATACTGCAATGTGCTCTACATGGGGCTGCCCTTGAAGAGCATCCGGCGACTTCAGCTAGTACAGAATGCGGCCGCGCGAGTGATTGTGGGTGCACCCCGGTTCACCCGCATAACACCTATCCTCCGCGAGCTGCGCTGGCTACCTGTCGATCTCCGGATGCGCTTCAAGGTGCTATTAGTCACCCATAAAGCCCTACATGGTAGTGGATCTGGATACTTGAGAGACCGCCTGCTGCCAATTACATCCCTGCGACCAATAAGATCACATAGATTAGGCCTCCTCCGTATCCCATCGGCCAGCCAGTGTCGGCTGGCAACTACAAGGAGGAGGGCCTTCTCAGTAGTAGCCCCGACCCTTTGGAACGAACTCCCCGTGGAGATTCGCACCCTCTCCACCGTCCAGGCCTTCCGCACAGCCCTTAAGAACTGGCTCGCCCGTCAGGCCTGGGGATAAAGATAGTTACCCCTCCCGAATGATGAATGTATGTTGTTTACTATTTTATTATATGTTTCTATCTTAATGTCTGTATTCCCCTTCCCCGATTTTATGTGAGCCGCCCTGAGTCCCCTCAGGGAAAAGGGCGGCCTACAAATATTAATAAAATCACTAAATCACCCCTGACCTATCCAAGTATCAAACTCCCCCCAAATGATTGCTCTGGGTGTAAATCTCTAATAGCCATTGTGATTGGGGAATATTTGGCAGATCTTCTCTGTCACTACTCCTCTTCTTTAAAACAGCATATGTCAGAGATTAGAGCCCTACCCTTGCTATGGCTCTTAAGGGCCATTAGTGCTTCTAAAGGGCCTCTGCGCGTCTGATATGAATATTTCTTTGTCTTTGTCACTTTTGTTTTGACTGGCCCTTAGTAGCTATTTTATGATTTTAACCATTTTGTTGGACATTGGAGTTTAAGTGGCTCTGAGTCCTTTGTGACGGGAGCAACACATAAGTCACAGCAAATAAATAACTCACCCAATGTCTAGTTTCAAACTAGTTGAGCATTTGCTTTGGTACCAGTGAAGGAGATACAGAAGGATGTTAGAGGTAGAAAGAAAAGGCTTATTTAACTGAACAGCACAGATCACAGCAACAAATTATCCTAATGTGAAAAACATTTCAGAGGAAAAGTTAATTAATTTGATGTATTCATTGTTTCGATATTTTGAGTTTACCAACATTCTTTTTAGTCCAGTTGTGTCCAGATCTGCAGCAAAATGATTACAGATACTTATCTTAAATATAAATGGTCACAAACAATCATAGTATCAAATTTACCTACAAAAATCATGTAAATACTATTTATGTTGAAATGTGTGACTTGCCTTTTATTTTCACTGTAATTTTAAGTTAAGCACAAATCATTACTGAACACTTTGGAAGTACAGAAAGTACTGTAGTATTGTAGCACTTTTGTCTGCTGATCCAACGAATTAGATGTTGCATGCAGATATACTGAACTCTTTCCCAAAGCCTTGGATTTTGCCTTTTCCCCCTCTCTTCTCCAGAGGTCTTATCAACAGACAACAAGAAAGCAACCTGACATGGAATAGTTAACCATTTTCTGACAAGTTCTTTTCCATGTGGAAGAAAAAGCTGCAATTTGGAGATGTTAAACTGGAGCAGAAAAAAGTCTAATCAAGAAATGGCAAAGTCTATTGGTTCCTGTCCCCGCTGCCCCAGTGGGTGGGTACCAAAAAGGTATTAAGAACAAGTTGCACACATCTATCAGAAATATCTATTTTTGTTAAAAATTTTATTAGACTAAAACTAGTCCCCAATGGTCTGAAGCCCATTACAGCAATAGAAATTGCCTACACATGAAGAAAAGAAGAGGAACATAAAACATATTTTATATTAGGTCATGTTAAGTAGCTAGTACATTAAGCCCTGCATTATAGCTAGTAAAAAATTCCTAGGGTACTTGGCAAAGTCTTTTTTTTTTTTTAGCTCTCTGGCCACTTGATTATTTTAATTGGAATCAGGAAGACTGAATCAGGAATTTTCTATACAATATGTAAAGTATGTACTTTACTAGTCAATTTACTAGTTATCCCTGTTGCTAGACTTTCAGCTGCCTGGAGTTCTGTCAATGGACCAGTTTGGAAAAACAAGCATGTTGTTCATAACTTTGTATGCATTTTTGTATAATAGACTGCAAATGCCATCTAAAATCAATTTTAAAAGTTATTAAACATGAATAATTTATTCCAGATGGTTATTTCTTGTGTATGATAAGTAGTATCAATGGTGTTTTCTTTGATTTCTATTTACTATATTCATATAAAAAAGCAATTAAATCAATATAACAGGCAAATTTTTGTACAAAAATACAGCATTTTAAAAGCTTTAAAAGTATATTCTATATTACTGATCAGAACTGGACTATATATATTTATATATAAAAATTTATATAAATTTATACATGTTTATTTATATAAATTGCCAATATTTGGGAATTTAGCAAGTGGCTGTTTTGTTTACACAGTAGCTTTGTATTTTTTTGTCTTCCTAGAGTAGTAAAGTCAGAACTTGTAATCAGCTTGCTATTTTCTAGTTCTTACCAGAACATATCTTCTGCTTAATGACTGAAGAGATCTACAGGTAGTATTGTCCAATTACATTTTCAACCAACATGTTTGTGCAACAGGTTGTAAAGCCCCTGAAAAATTAGAAAATGTGGAAGACAAATTGTGCTGATGAAGTTTATTCATCAAAGTTCTCAGTGCTCCTTTTCTTATTTGGGTGATGGTTCAGTCCCAGATGAATTTCTTTGCAAAGAAAATGTCAATCTTTTGGCCTATTACAATCCTGGAGGCTGAGCTGGAGTGAGAAAAGAAAATTAACAAGTGTTACAAAGGTAAGAATTGGTTTTAAAATCCAGAAACAAATGCCAAAGTTGTAAGTTGCATTGGTAAGTACCGTATATACTCGAGTATAAGCCGACCCGAATATAAGCCGAGGCACCTAATTTTACCCCAAAAAGCTGGAAAAGTTATTGACTCGAGTATAAGCCTAGGGTGGGAAATGCAGCAGCTACCGGTAAATTTCAAAAATAAAAATAGATACCAATAATGTTTTTGAATAAATAAATATTATTTATTTATAAATAAATAACTAGCTCTGTAAGTGGAAAAGAGGGTCAATAAAAACAATATGGTATCAACAATAACTTTAAATGTACAAAAACCTTAGCTCATTCAGCAACCAAGCTAAAACATAAGAGTTAAAATCCTTCAAAACTGGATTCCTCATCATCATCTGTATGTCCAAACAGAGCTTCAGCATTAGCTAGTGTGAGGTTATCAGCATAGACATTGTCATCATCACTGAGTTCGCAGTCATCACCATCAGAGCTGTCGTTCTCATACAAAGCGCTGTCTTCACTGCCATCCATAGCATTACTAATTTTTAGAAAATCCCCACTCCTGTGCACACACTTCTTCTTTCTTTCTTTCTTCCCTCCTCTGGATTCAATGGGGTTTAGGAAATCTCCCACCCTCATACACTCCTTTCTTTCTCTCTTCCCTCCTCTGGATTCAATGGGATTTTTAGAAAATCCACACTCCTGTGCACACACTTCTTCTTTCTTTCTTTCTTTCTTCCCTCCTCTGGATTCAATGGGGTTTTTAGAAAATCCACACTCCTGTGCACACACTCCCTCTTTCTTTCTCTCTTCTTTATAGCTAAATTTGATACCATTAAAAATTAAATAGGATTAAAATCTGTGGTTTATAATTTACCAGTTGTGTCCACCCCACTCCTTTCACCAGCGTTAGCCCGCTGCACCAAGGAGGGCACGTAAGAGGAAGGGGAAAATACAAGAGTGCAAGCAGCAACCTCGACGTCTAAGTGGGCAAGTTCACAGCATGCGCGCCTGCACGTCTGAGACAGGGCATAAAAAGGGGGAAAAAGGCTGATTGGACCCAGCTCTGTTTGGGGCGCAGGCGTGGCGCGGCAGCAGTTTTTCAGGCTGCTCCCAGATGGGAAGGGAGGGGGATTGTAAACCCCTTCTACACCCTGGCTCCTCCTCTTCCAGAGTTCAGGCTCTCTTTCTTTCTTTCTTTTTTTCTTTCTTTGAAAGAGAAGCCTAAATTAGCCAAAGGGGGGAAAGCGAGCGAGCAAGGGACCACAGGAAACTAGACTCGCTTGGCTGAACTACGTACGCTCCTTGGCTTAGTTGCTTTCCACGCGCCTGTTAATATATTCAAGGAAACAAACCGCGGCAGTTTTCCCCAAGGGCAATGCCGAAGAGCAGAGCCTGGAGAAAAACCAAGGAAGTCACGGAGGGCATTTGCCACTTTCTCTAGAAGGTGATACGAGCTTCCCTTTCGAATGGGAAGGGACGGGGGGGGGGGTTGGCTGGGCTCTTCCCAGCAGGAAAGGGGGTTGTTTGAAACATTGGGACCGGGGGAGGGGTTGGTTTTGTTTTGTTTTGAAAGGAAATCTCAACCTGTTACAATCGTCCTTCCCAAATGAGCTGAGGAGGACAGCGGTGAAAGTCGCGAGCAGCATTGCCCTCACAACTGAGGGGAAAAAACCCGCCCTCTTCCCCTTCCAGGTTTTCTTTAAAAGCAGGCAGCGCTCCTTGGCCGCAGGGCTTCACAGGGACCTTTCCCCCTCCCACTGCTTCGCTCGCTCGCTCGCTTTCCCCCCTTTGGCTAATTTGGGCTTCTCTTTCAAAGAAAGAAAGAAAGAGAGCCCGAACTCTGGAGGAAAGAAAAGGAGCCAGAGTGTGGAAGGGGTTTACAATCCCCCTCCCTTCCCATCTGGGAGCAGCCTGAAAAAACTGCTGGTATGCGGTTCCTAGGTCAGCGGCTCCAAGGAAAGGAGAGGCTGAGCCACGGGAACGAAAAGAAAAAGGGAGGGGGAAAAAACCCGCCCTCTTCCCCTTCCAGGTTTTCTTTAAAAGCAGGCAGCGCTCCTTGGCCGCAGGGCTTCACAGGGATCCTTTCCCCCTCCCACTGCTTCGCTCGCTCACTCGCTTTCCCCCCTTTGGCTAATACAATCCCCCTCCCGTCCCATCTGGGAGCAGCCTGAAAAAACTGCTGGGAGGTATGCGGTTCCTAGGTCAGCGGCGCGTGGGATCAAACTAGGAAGAAACTGGAGGTGGGGGGGAGCAGTTCGAGAGACTATGGAGAATATGGACTTCAGAGGCGGACCAGAAAGAGGTCCGGACAAAGATCCGAGGCTGAATTCGGCAGTGTTTATGGATCAGGGTCAGCCCCACCAGCTGGCGACAGGAGAGCAGAGAGGAGCGGACGGAGCAGAAGCAGCCCCAGGGCTCCGCTGCCGCTCCCCGCATTTTATGGACAGGGATCCCTTGGAGAGAGGATTCCTTCCTGCGAGACCCCGTCCACAAAATGCAGGGAGCGGCAGCGGCCCCGGGGCTGCTTCTGCTGCGTCCGCTGGACTGTGGGGCTTGGAAGGGGGCGGGAAGAGCGGCGGGGTGGCGGTGGCCGGCGGTGGCAGGCTGGTTCGCCTCCTCCTCCTCCAACAGGCAACAGCACTGCCGGATCCAGTTGTAGACTCGAGTATAAGCCGAGGCGGCTTTTTTCAGCCCAAAAAGTGGGCTGAAAAACTCGGCTTATACTCGAGTATATACGGTACTGCTTTCCAAATCTGTGTCTGACCATAACCAGTCAAAATGCAAATGGTATGATAAAGGTAGGAAGATATTTAATGTGAAAATCAGTTTGTACTAATTACAGGTGACGAAAGAAAGATCTCCAGTCTTTCTACGTAATGTCAATTGCCATTTGCCAATGAATCCCAAGGGCAGATCAGTCGGTTTCACTCTTGAAATGCAGACGTAGGAGGGGAAAAACTTTCAACCCACTGATTCATCTTTACAGGTAATCCCTCTCCACCCCCCACCTCCATAGTCTTATTAAAAGACAATTTTGGTTCTAAAAAAATCACCTACATGTTGACTATTGTTAACATAATGGAATATTGGGTTCTTTGGAAAGATTGCTGTACCACCAGAGAAAAGACTTGTCTTTATTTAACATATCTTAATTGCATTGTATACCGTAGTTGTTTAATCTTCTCAGAGAGCCAGTTATAAAAGGAAATGTCATGCTGTTAATCATGTTGTAAGGTAATTGAAGAAGGGGCAAGGGAGGGGATCCAATAGGGACCAGGAATGGAGTGCTGATGTAAAGGTCAGGGGAACTAACTCTTCTTGTATTACTTCATTGTAGAAGTTATTTACTTTGTAGGAAACAGCACCAAGTAAACACAAATAGATTTCTAAGAATTATTTTTCTAGATGTTATACAGAATACATTTTGGTTGCGGCAACAACATGTTCCAGATATTTAAAACTGCTGAAATTTAAACACACATGAAAGTTCTAACTGAAAAATTCTCCAAAGCATCTCAGGGCAGAACAAGAAGCAATGGGTGGAAACTAATCAAGGAGAGAAGCAACTTACAACTGAGGATAAATTTCTTGACAGTTAGAACAATTAATCAGTGGAACAGCTTGCCTCCAGAAATTGTGAATGTCCCAACACTAGAAGTCTTTAAGAAAATGTTGGATAGCCATTTGTCTGAAATGGTTTTCCTGCCTAGGCACGGAGTTGGACTAGAAGACCTCTAAGGTCCCTTCCAACTCTGTTATTGTATTGTATTGTAAATTTAAATTCAGGTAGCATATTAATTTAATAAATAAGGAAGGCTGATTCAAGAGAGCCCTATGTTTGCTGTATATTTTTCACTTTCTTTTCTGAAGAAGTTCAGATGAGCACTTCATCCTAACCCCAGCTTTCTTGTTAGGCTGAAAGGGGGAAAAAGCAGAATAATTTGCCCAAAACATCCAATGAATTTTATGGTAGAACCGCTCCCCCCCCCTGCCCCCAACCTCAAACCCTTGGTAATAAATTAACCTAAGGGTCATATATTAACAATTTATCTATATAATTGATAATAACAAAATACAAAGGCAGAATTGCATCTCGTTTTTCAAGTTTTCATTTTCATGTAAGGTACAGAAATGATTAATGAAAGGAGAAGCTGAGCAATAACATCTGACACTTCATCCATTGTCTTTGACTATTCTTATGTGCTATATCTTGGGCTGCTCTTTCAAGTTTGGTTTTTAATAATACTTTTAGTACAGCAGTATTTTAATGAGATATTTATCATTATTGCTCTAAGTCGATTTGTGGTAGTGCAGTGGTTAGAATGCAGTAGTGCAGGCTACTTCTGCTGACTGCCTGCAGTTTGGCAGTTCAAATCTCACCAGGCTCAAGGTTGACTCAGCCTTCCATCTTTCTGAGGTTGGTAAAATGGGGACCCAGATTGTTGGGGGCGATATGCTGACTCTGTAAACTGCTTAGAGAGGGTTGTAAAACACTGTGAAACGGTATATAAGTCTAAGTGCTATTGCTTTTATTTGGGGGAGGGAATGTTGCATTCCACTTCGCTTTATTTTCACCAGAAAGGAAGTGCATCACTAAATATTCTTTGAAAAATCTTCAGAACATTAGGCCCTATTGCTTATAGCTTTCAAACTGCATTTTTGAGTTCTGAAATTACATTACTATCTTTTTGGTGTTAACTGGGAAAAATAAATTAAATTAAAAATTAAAATTTTAAAAATAAATAAAGCATTGCTTTTTTTCAGAATTAGCTGGGCATGTTTTTGAACACTGATTGCCAAGTATATGTTACCTAGTAAGAATACTGTGTAATCTTGCCAATAGTTTAAAACTCAGTGGCCTGAACATCAGAAGCAGCTAGGGAGAATATTTATACACAGATACTAATAAAGATTAATCTCAAATTCTCTTCCAAGACCTTCTATCTGTATGAGTAGGATGTCCAATTCCCTCTCGTCCCAGCTGCGGAAATTTGATTGGTAATAAACCTTTGTAATAAATGTGAATGCATTTGATTCAGAAGCTTACCATACCTTTTTCTACATCTTGTTCACAAATAAAACTATTAACATCTTCACAGTGAAAGTCATTCCAGAGCCCAGCATGGATTAATCCAGCACAATCTTCCCCTGGCCCATGTCCATGTTTCCAGTTATCAGGCTGTCCAGCACTCCAGTTTCTTGCAATAAAAAAAAAGATCATTTCGTAACTAAGCCATCATATGACAGTATGACAGAAGAGATTTGTAATAGTAAAAACAAAACAAAAAAGCAATCTCTCCTAAAGCAAAAACCATATTCCTTAACAAATAGTGCATGACTTTTTCTGGAAATTGAAAACAGCTGGGCTTTAGAGATGGGAATCAATTGGACAAACTGCCAAAGCTCAAAAGTCTAAAATTGGACGAAAATTTCTGTTCTTGTTTTGGACTGCACATAGACACATGTACAGAGTGTAATCTTTCAATGGGGTTGTATTTGTTTGTTTCGTCTACAGTTGCAGATGATCTACTGGGATATAAGCACACCTTCCTGTTGGATTTATATACGCATTTCCATAAATTTGCATAATTAGAGCTACCAGATCTAGACTGCAAAACTCCAGAGCAGAGATTCTCAATCTATTAATTGCCATCTAATTATTCTTCAGATTTCTGTAGCCTTTGTATTTATTTTGTGATGTATCATCCTCCTAGTAAATTATCCTTTGGTTGGGTTATGAACAATCACTTTAAGATTTCGTAAGGTCCTTAAAGATGCAATTATTTAAGTTACAAATGTGGAGATTAGGATAAGAAGGAATTAGCCAAAGATATCAATAACATTTCCTTAACCTAAGCTCCAGTGCTTAAAAGCAATCAAACTGAGAGACTGGAGAAAAAAGTAATAATTTCATTCAGTGGGAATGACAAATCTTAGTCTCCTTGATCTATTGCTGATCCAGTTCATACCCTGATTCCCATTAAAAAGAATTTGGCTGATATTTAGCTTCAATGATAAATGAAGACACAAGTTTGGTACCAGCAACAATTTACAACTGATGCAACACAGAAGTCTTGTTTTCTGTAATCAGCCAAGCAAAATTGACCCTTTCTCTTTCTTTATTTGTTCTCCCTCCTCCACCCACATGTTTATATAAAAGTTGTTAAAAAAAACCTGTGGTTTCTCTAGTCTAGTTTGCTATTAACTCTGTAATAAACATCTTAAGGTGCTGTATTATCTTCTTTTACTGGTTATTCAGGATTTATTTTCTGGCAATAAACATGTTGAAATCAAAGAAGTATTAATGTTTATAACCGTGATGATGAACCTATGGCACTCATGCCACAGGTGGCACACACAGCCCTCTGTGGGCATGCAAACTGTTGCCCCAACTCAGCTCCATTTTGCATGCTTGTGCCACTCCTGCTGGCCAGCTGATTTTGGGGTCTCTGCCACACATGTGTGAGGCACATGAGAGAGATGCACATGCATGCGTGGGGGCAAGGGTTCAGTGCGGCCCCACACAACCCGTTTTTGCTCCAAAGAGGCTGCACAGAGGCCTACTATGCCCAAAATGGGGCATGGGGAGTCGCGTATGCAAATATGGGGAGAGCGCAGGGAGGGTTCATGCGTGCATGCACAGGGGGCGGGTCACACAGGGGTGTGGTCACACACACATTGCACATGCTTTCAGCATGCAGCGACAAAGAGGTTAGCCATCACTGCTTTATAAGGTTGCTGCACTGTTTCCTACTGGCAGATGCTAAGAAACAGTTATAGCAGAAAGCAGTGAATGTCCTTCCTGCACTCACATGTATTCTGGTAGGGTACCATCCAGCCACCGCCACTCATCTTCTTTCACTGAGTCAGTGAGGCCAATCCAGAAACTGCCTTTTGCAATAACTTGTTTTTTCAACCATTGCTGTTTATAGAAGAAGGAATCGGTCACATTATTTCACATTCCAGGGTTTTTGGCTCCCTTAAAATATGTTAGCCTCTTGAAAAGTGTGACTGAGCATTAACATGAATTTATGGGCAAAATGAACCTGGAACTATTTCTGAGTGCATCTCATTTGATCTAAGCACCCTTTCAAACACATTCTTCCTTTAACGCTCCCAATCTCAGTCCAATTTCCTTTTCACCATCCACCAAGAATTTCTTTTTCACAACCAATTTTCAGGTTAAAGAAGGCACATTGATAGTAGCAATAGCCAGCTATTGGATATGAGGTGAAGAGAGGGACTTTTTAATGGAAATTCTGCAAAGTAGATTGTGAGAAACGCTGCTAACCACAGGGTCTGTTTGCCACGTGGTAGGCTCTGCAGCCAGAATGAAAAGGGATTATCAAAGAAACTCTCCCTTGTTCCTTTCCCCTGCTTGCTGTCACAAGAGCATCAGTTCAGTAAATGCTGAACAAGCATTTTAGTTTGTCTGCCTCAATACAAAATGCTGTCATTATATTTACAGTGGCTCTTTGTAGCATGATGCAGCCGTAGTTGCCCTGGGATCAAATTTGAAGATATCTAATAAAGAGCTATTTCAAATAAATAGATAAAATAGTTTGTGGCTCTGAGGTTAGGGAGAAGGGAAATTGGAGGCTGAATGGGAAGGCTTTGTTAAATTAAAATCCATTTGGGACAGTATTTGATTAGTATTCATAGGATCAAACCAGGGGTGAAATTCAGCAGGTTCTCACAGGTTCTGGAGAACCGGTAGCGGACATTTTGAGTAGTTCAGAGAACCAGCAAATACCACCTTTAGCTGGCCCCCAGAGTGGGGTGGGAATGGAGATTTTACAATATCCTTCCCCCAGGAGTGGGGTGGGAATGTAGATTTTGCAGTATCCTTCCCCTGCCATGCCCACCAAGTCACGCCTACAGAACCGGGAGTAAAAAAAATGTGAATTTCACCACTGGGTCAAACTACATATTGCTTATGTTGCCTTCAACTTTGTTTTGTCATGTAGTAAAGCCTAGCTATCCGGAAATGTCATTTTATTAAAATGACAAAATGGACAGGAAGAAGGTATGTATTCTTTTTCCAGTCCTCACCTTTGTTGAGTCAACCTCCTAACCTGCATTTTGCTTTAGAAAAGAAAATCAATTTGGGCGGGGGGGGGGGGGAGGCATAGGCCTCACAATATCAGCCATGTAAGAAAGAGAGATAGATCCTCTTCTTCTCATGGACTGCTCTGAACAAACTGGCAGCCTCTGACAGCTCCATTTCAAGAAAGAAAAATCAACATGGATTTTCAGCATAATATTCAACCCAAGTAACAGCATCAGATGCTCCTATAACAAGTGATGGCTGGTCTTCCATGCAAGTACAAGTAGGAGTGGCAACTCCGCTGTTAAGCAAAAATAGTTGCTAGTGAAACTGCAACTGTGCTTATAATCTTACTACAGCTTTCCTTTGCTTAATAGCAAGTAAATGCAAGGATTGGTCACAACGTTACATTTTCATCACCATTGTAACTGCAAATGGTCATAAAATAAGGCAGTTTCTAAATAAGGAGACTACTTGCATTTTTTGTCAACTTTTTACAGTAAGACTGAAATCCCCCGATCATCCCTCCTGATTATCTTTAGTCAGATGTTTATATTTATGAGACATTGACACCTATAAAATGAATGAAGGCAAATATATGTGTGTCAGGGTAATGTTGGAGGATCCAATCTGGGTTGGTCATGGGGACCAGCAGTTGAATCTTCTGTGGTCACACAAATTCTGGTGAGAGACAAGTTCCTGAAGATGGGCTCCAGCTTGAGTCCAAAAGCTTGTAAGACTAAACCTCTGGTCCCAGAGGATCAGATTGGATCCTGCAATGTATAAGATGCTTTCTTTCTGACTGTCTTGTCTAACCTACTCAATTCCAATCATTGTCAACTGGCATGGCTGGAAGTAATGTTCCATACTTGCTCTTTTGTACTTTAAATCTAACAGCATGCTAAATGGCATTTTATACCTGTTCCTCTTTGCTATTGATGAAAACCAAATGAGATGATTTTTCGTCGCAGAAAAGCTTTGCATCATCAAATATGGCTCTTTCATTTGAAAAGTAGTAGCAGTTGCCTGAAAAGTTCTTCCAGTAAGCAGGACAACCTGTAACATGAAACACTTGCATATAAACCCTCACGAGAATGAAAATGTAACCTTCCCCTTAGAAATTAGGGCTCTGCACACTTTGAAAATGACTTGAAAGAAATGTTTCAGACCTCAGGGACATACAGCAGCATTCTGTTGTGCTATATGTAAAGGCAGCCTGATTTTTTTCTAGGCTTTAGTATGGCCTGAAAAAGATGCCTCTATTTTAAGAACCAACCCATTAAAATCAATGCCACTATTAAAACACCAGCATATTTTTTTTTTCAAACTCACACAGAAGCCTGAGAGTTTTAAATAAACATCAGGGACACTATGCTCATGTGAAACCCAAGAAACGACTTTTGATTTACTCTTGAAGCAATCATAACCCTAGTAGATATAGTTTTGAATAACATTATTGGAAGCCAAGTAATTTGAAAAACTATCTATTCAGAATATTGTTGAAATGGAATTTCCATTATTGAGAGTTGCAGCCATCATTTTCTATCAAATTGGCCTTCAAATCATTTCTATTTTATAAAAGAAAAAGGAGCTCAGTTTAATAATATTACTGCAGGATACATTTTGAAAAGATTTTTCCAGATTTTTTTTCATGTATCAAAATCATTCTTCTAACACCATTCTGAGTAACTTTGTATGCAAAGTTTGAAACAAGTATTAACAATGAGATTTGAACAATCCTACACAATTACTTATCAGGTTTTAACAGGAATACTGGCAATATACTATGTTTTGCTCACTTTCTCCATATAATACATAACATTTTCCATTATTACAAGAGATAGATATTGGTCCTCATGTATGTATATGGGTTCTGCAGCAACATGGAAAATACTTTGTGAATTAAAAACTAAGGAGAAAAAAGCCCAATGAAAAATCAGGATGTTCAATGAACTTTAGATATCACTGAATGTATATGACAGTTGAAGGAAGAGAGATAAAAAGATGGGGAAGAGGAAGTGGTCAACATGAGGTTCTACTTTTTTATATATAATAGTACAACATACTAGGACTTATAACAAGGGTCACAATTACTTATTGTCTTCTTAATACTATAGAAAGAAGCTTTAAAAGGTGAGCGAGAAAGACAGAAAAAAAATGTGCTTCATGGCCCCAGACCATCTCCCTGTGTATAATGTGATAGATTAAATGGCTGGATTTAATTAACTGCTGTGAAAGAGAATGTGAGGAATTCTGACGGGAGGGGGGAGGTAACAATTGCTTTCTGTACCTCCTTAGAAATCATGGATTTAAAAAACATGATATTCATTTCATGCTTCTTGGAGGCTTGAATAGATAAACTTCCATTGCAATGTGTACACAGAATACAATACAATCCAATAGTCAACATACCGGTAGTTACAAACTGTACTTTTATATATTGGTAATAAATACACAGTGAAGCATGCAGACAGATAGCGGGTTTGTTAACAGCTTACCGCTAATTTCGCCTTGTAGTGCCATAGCTATTGCTGGACCTGGCGGTCCAGGAGGACCAGGCTCGCCTGGAAGACCACGTAGTCCAGGTACACCTGGGAAACCAGACAACCCACGAGCACCAGGTATCCCTGGTTCACCAACAAATCCTTGAAGACCTGGGGGTCCAGGTGGGCCTTGTGGGCCAGGGGGTCCATCTTTGCCAGGTGGTCCAGGGAGTCCTGGATCTCCACTAGGACCGGGCAGCCCAGTCTTCCCAGTTGAACCTCTCTGGCCTTTAGATCCAGGTGAACCTCTGGAACCTTTTCCACCTTTTTCACCTGGTATTCCAGATGGACCACTTGGTCCCTTTTCACCTTGAGGTCCTGGAGGTCCTGGTTCTCCTTTGTCTCCTTTTTGTCCCTTGGGCCCAGTAAGTCCAATTGGACCTTGGGGTCCTCTGTCACCTTTGGACCCTCTTGGACCTGGTGGACCTACAATAAAATGGATATGTGGAGAAGGTCAGAAGAATAATAAAATAATATACTGTAATAAAATTAATAAACTGCAGTACCTGTTAGTACTAAGAACATATACCTACTTTAAATATAAATAAATTTCAAAGTATTTTAAAAAAATACTGGGCTCCTCCAAAGAACTCAAGAAAACTTAATCTATAAGTATGCCTTTATCACAAGTCAACAAAAAACTAAAACTTGATAGATGTTTACAGCTTCCGTAAAACATTAAGTTTCTTCAAGTTGTTTAATTGTGTTTACATGATTGTTGTTGTTTACATGATTCAGTGTTGCATCAAAGAATGTCCAAAATCTTACCAAGCATTCCTCTTATTTATATTTTTGTTATTTTGAACAGGTATGAGGGTGATTCAATATCTATATTTTAATTTTTCCTTGCTTTTCTATTCATTATGTCACAAAACAAAGCAAATTTTATTAACTTTCCAAATTATGAGAAACATTTATAGAAGAAAGTTTTAAAAATGATGGAACTATTATAAAATTCATGTTCAAGGAAAAATTGTATTAGGTTAAAAAAAAGTATTAAAACTATTAGAAAAGCTTTAAAAAATTCTAGATCTTTTCATGTTCTCTAGCTTGCAAAGATATCTAGAGATCTCAAAAAGAGAGAAATCTCAATTTCATGAAACTGAAGAAACTGAAGAAGTTTTTTAAAGTTGCACTAAATAAAAAAAACATCTCAATTTCATGAAGTTGTCAAAGAAAAAAAAAACCTTTCACTTACAAGGAAAAAAAAAACTTTTGCTAAGTGTCTTCAAAACGTTAAGCTATTTTTCAGATAGTGAAACATTCTATTTATGGCATACGCATAATGCAATATATGCATATACATATACTTATGTACATACATACATACATACATACATTTATAGGATAGTGAAAAATTGTAATGGAAACTTTAGAAATAGAAGATATTTACATTTCTCTTCCAGAAATGGGGGAAAAAAATAGAACACCAATAATGATTGACAATATATATGAAATAAAGAAAGGCATGCCAAACACTAAAGATCAGTTCTGATGTGATGTATGTTTCCTATTTTATTTGTTTTATTTATTTCATTTTATCCCACCTTCATTATTTTTATAAACAACTCTAAGAGATTGACATACCTAAAGTCCTCCTCCTTTCTATTTTGCCCATGATGACAACCCTGTTGGGCTGAGAGAGAATGACTGGCCCAAAGTACTTTCCCCTTAACACTTTGGTGATTTAATATAAAGCCTTCATATATTTCAGTATGCTTTTCCACACAGTGACCAAAAAAATCACTCCTGGAATAGTTTAAAAGTTTTCATTAAAGCTCTCCCTATGTGTCAGAGACCACAAGGACTGTAAAGTTCTTTTTAGAAGCTGGGCTAAAGGTAAAAGTTAAGACAGCTAAGATACAACACAAGTATGCAGACTAGGCTATGTCAGGAAGTTCTTTCTAGTTGCAGCCTAATGCAATGATTTTTTATCTGAGAGAGACTGGGGGGGAAAAGAGGCCCATTAATAAGATAAAATTATTCCACCTTCCAGCTTGTAACATAAACCACTGATTGGTAACACCAAGGCAAGAGTATCTGAGTGTTATCCACCAAGAATGCAAATTTAGTTGGGTGTGAATATGGATTGGCTGGAAGGTATAAGCATTAAGTGTATAAAGTTAAGTTGTAAACAATATTTAATGATGACTCATCGATACAATGACTATTCAGCATTTGTATTAATTATCTAGAGGAGGACATAAATGGAACACTTAAAATATTTTGTGATGGCACATATTTCCCTGGAAGATTAAAATAAAATTCAAAATAATAGGTTAAAAATATAAGCTAAAAATAATAGGATGCAGTTTAATAGAGAAATATTTGAAGTTATGCATTCAGGAAAAGAATCGAAATGCTGAACTACAGGGTGGGGAATAGCTGGCTTACCAGTACTGGAAAAGAACTTGGAATAATAGTTTTACATTCTGAGTCAATAATATATGAATGCAAATAAGAAAATGCAATTTTAGGCTGCATCAAGTGAAGTATAGTTTTCAAATCAAGGGAAATATTACTTCCTTTTCCTTCCTTTGGCAATCCCACTAGAGTATTTTGTCCAGTCCTGGGCACCACACTTTAAAAGGGATTCAAGTGAATTGGATAATCAGAGATTAGAAACCAAGTATTATAAAAGAGAGATTGAAGGAGCTAAGAATGTTTGGGCTTGATGAGAAAAGACTGAGTGGGAATATGATAGCACTCTTCAGATCGGATATTACAAAAGTTTAGGATACTAAACTATTCTCTGTTGTTCTAGAAAACCCGATAAATTTTACCTGGACTGAGTAAAATCCAAGTTCTTTGGAGACAATCATTCAGCTCAATACCTCAGCATATTGTTGTGGGGAAAATGAAATAAAAACTTATATATATATATATATATATATAGTGTGTGTGTGTGTGTGTGTGTGTGTGTATGTATGTATGTTTGTATGTGTGTGTGTGTATGTGTGTATATATATATATATATATATATATATATATATATATATATACACACACACACACACACATACATACACACACACACACACACACACACACCCTTGAGCTTCAGAAATAAAGGCAAAGATATAAATATATAACAGGTAAATAAATATCGGCCATTGATGCTTTAATTTGGATTCCTGGTTTGAGGAGCGGACAGACTTGATCACCTAAATAACACTTTTCATCTATAATTCTAAGATATTTCAACATAATCAGTAAACCAAGGTGGCGCAGTGGTTAAATGCAGCACTGCAGGCTACTGCTAGATCAGCAGGTCAGCGGTTCAAATCTCACCGGCTCAGGGTTGACTCAGCCTTCCATCCTTCCGAGGTGGGTAAAATGAGGACCCAGATTGTTGGGGGCAATATGCTGACTCTCTGTAAACCGCTTAGAGAGGCCTGAAAGGCCTATGAAGCGGTATATAAGTCTACTGCTATTGCTAAAATGTCACTTTAAACATACAATGGACTAATTTTACCTTGCAGTTATTTTTTAAATTGATAATGTTATAAAAACTAATTCAATGCAGCATTCTTCACTTTAATAGAAATTGGCATCTTAGACAATACTAATCCATTCAATTATTATATTTTGTTTTAGAAATTAGTTCTGAAAGAAAAGTCAGATAGAGGAATATAAACTTAAGAATAGCAAAAAAATAACAAAACCAATCAGCCCTAACCATACTACATTAATACTACATTTTCACATAATCTGTATTTTAACTATCCAATGAATATCTTATAGTCTATACCAGTGTTTGTCAACAAGTGGCATCCAGTACCACAGTAGTTTAAGACACACATTTCTCTTCCAAAATCATAAAAAATGCAAGCGAGGAAAATAGGGCAGAGAAGGAAGACTAGAGAATTGCTAGTCTTCAACTGAAAGTTTTGAGGAAATTCCAAAGGTGCTTTATCAAGAGGCAACTGGACTTTCTGTTGAGGTGGGAGGGATACAACATCATCTATCTCCAGTCCACAACACAATTCTTTCAACAGTTCCAAGAAGGCTCCACACTCATTTGAACTACTCAGGTGACCACACAGGTAGACCTCCAAGTTGCCTCAATGACTACAAAAAATGAATGCAAATGACCAGCTGTCTGCAAAGAATATAAATCCTTCCATTCCCTGCCATCCAGTCAGAGTTGAAGAAGCTTCTTGGATAAGGAGCGAAACTTCTTCAAAGAAAAACCAGAAAGTCCAGTTGCCTCTTGAAAAAGCACCTTTGGGAAAACTATGACCAGCATGACTGAGAATCTCTATAGACATATTGAGGAATCCAGTATTTTCAGTGTTTCTTAGAGCCCAGAATTGCAGCAGCCTCTTTGAGGACAAAATAACATTTATGCTAGTTTGTTTCTTCTCATTATTTAATTATTTTTACTTTTATTTATTTATTTATTTATTTTGGCTTAAAGAAAACTTTCCATATTGGCAAACACTGCTTCAGTCCCCGTGAGATTATTCATTAACCTACCTATTATAACAGGAAGTTCAACAGTATTATTGCAATGTTTAAGTCCATAAGAATACCAAAACAGATACATATAGTAGCAGAATATTTGTCAACATATTATTGTTTTCAAAAAGTAAGATTTTGTGGTTCACAGTTTTCAGGACCCAGGTTCTTTGATATAGGAAAAAAAATAACATGAAAACCATGGGTTTTGACCATTGTAATTTGTACTGCTTAAATGAAATGTTGACATTTGTGTAACTTTTTCTATGCGGCTTTGAAAAGTGTCCATATATCAACCCTTATTCAACTGTTCTTCCATTATTACTAGATCTTCCTTAACTTTGGAAACATCACTAAAACATATGCTATCTAATTCTATAGCTAAACTACATGTGTTTCTTTATATCTATATATATAAAAGTGAAAACCACTCACACTGCATCATGAAATCTCCAGAACCGTAAAGCCTACAAACTTGAAATGTGGCACATATGCTCCTCTTGGCTTCTAGGTGCTCCCTTAGAAAGGATTTTTCAAAATGATCATCAGATCATTAATATTTGTTATATTATTATTAACATGCTCTGATGCCAAGGAGTTAGACATTCCACTCCCCTTCCTAACCTGAAAACTTCCTAACTTGAAAGCATGGCCAGCACGTGACTCATCCGGCCTGCTGGCTGGGACTTTGGAGAGGAGCCTGAGGGAGAGAAGGTAATAAAAAAGGAGGTTTCTGTGGGGTAAGCCTGAGGGAGCGAATGGGAGAGGAGAGGGTGACTGCTATCTGCAGTTCGGAGGTTCAAATCTCACCGGCTCAAGGTTGACTCAGCCTTCCATCCTTCCGAGGTGGGTGAAATGAAGACCCAGACTGTGGGGGCAATATGCTGACTCTGTAAACCGCTTAGAGAGGGCTGAAAGCCCTATGAAGCGGTATATAAGTCTGCTATTGCTATTGCTATCATAACTACTCATTATTTTTCAAGCTGTGTCAATTTATCAAGCAGAATCACATAGTTTCATAGCAGAGTGCAGGTATTCAGCTAGTAATATGATATCAGAAAAGAATAACTCTAATGAACCTGAATAACTGACCTACTATTTCTCCTTAAACTTCTGTTCCCTAGCAACTTTACAGAAAGCTAGGAAGTGGAGTGATGTAGCCACCATATTTATTTTCCTACACTGCTTCTGAAAGCCACATGGAGCTGGTAATCTCAGGTATCTTAGACAATTTGAAAATCAATACCAATATCTATTTTGGAAAAGTCATCCAATACATTTCTTACCTTGCAGTATTGTGAAATTTTTAATCAGCTGGCCATGTTTAGAATCCACCAGCTTCATTTCTTCCATTATTACTGATAAATTTGCTACTTCAATATCTAACCGTGTCCGCATCACATCCTGCTGCATCCTTAAAGTAGTAGCATCAAAACGAATATTAGTTAATGTGTTGTTCATAGAAGTCAGCTCATCCATATGCTTACTAAGAGTATCTGTGCACGTTGTCCTGGCATCATTGAGATTGCTGGTTAGTGTCCGTAAGTGATGGGCAGTGTAGCTAATATTACTAATAATGTTGACAATATCTGTCTCAAAGCTATGGAATTGGTCTTCTTGCTGGTTAAATTTGGCAGATGTTCTGTTTTCATATTCTTTATAGTGTTCTTGGAGATCCTTCAAACTTTGTTCATTGGCTTGAGCAATAGTAGTGATATTCTCCATCTGTCCACTGAATGAGTTTAACTGACTGCTCACATCCTCAAGTGTATCATTATTAGCTTTGGTCATAACTGAATTGTTAGCTGCTAATACTTGTAAAATCTGCACCTTCTCTTTAAGCCAATCAGTATCTTTCCGTGCTTGGAGGGCAACCTGCTGAAGGTTTTGAAAGTCATTTTTGATTCTTTGAATAGCCTGACTTGTGTCATCCACCGATCTCTGCAAAGCACTGATAAGATTTCTTTGCTGAACCTGTGTCTGGTTAAGATTATTTAAATTCAGTATGACAACATTATGTGAGTGCATTTGGCTTTGCAAGTTTGTTTGAATGTTATTTGTGTCTTGTTGGAGATCACTGATGTAGCCATTGTAAGCTTGAAGAGTTTTGTTGATATTTTTGATCATGAAAGAGTTGCTGTCCAAAACACCATTCATTTGACCTTGCCTATCATTTAACATGCTACCAGATTCTTGTAACTTTTCCAGTGTATCTTTGTTCTTTGTGGTTTTCTCTGAAATCTCATAAAATTGCTGGCGGAGGGCTACAATATCATCTTTGAAACTTGAAAGCTCTGTGTTTGTGGTCATAGCTTTCTCTTCAGCTTGATAATCTGAAAGAAGCAGGAAAGTGATAAATATTCACATTTGTTACTTATCAGAAGAACAGTTTAACAGAGTTTACTTCATCATACAAACAGGAGGATAAGCCAATACATAAAGAAACTTATTTGAGGAATTGCTAATGAACATCAGTTTTCATTGGGCAATTCTAAATTAATACAAACTAATTTCTATTTACAAGGCTGATGGAAGGGTCACTGAAACACAGAAAATTAAAGGCATACAAAGAGCACACGAATCCCCTTTTATTGAGAGACCATCAGTAAACCTAGATCAGTATCATCTGTTTTCACTCTCAGAAGCTTACCATGATTTTAGACAAGAAAAAATCTGTCCTATTGTATGTTTCCAGAAGGGTAAAAACTGTGTATGCTAATATCCCAATTACCCAAGAGATTCATCTTAGCTTTAATAGTCTTAACACATACTTTAGTTGGTTTCATAGTGAGTAAATGCATAATTCGAATGTGGATTAATTCAGTATGACACTGTATAAAGTGTAGGATTCAGAATTTGAAATTAGTTTAACAAATTAAACTAATCTTTTAAACAATCTATTACCAGCTACTGTAAAAAAATTACTACTGGTTCCAATTTTAGTATGTTGATGACTTCTATGACAAAGGTATAATAATTTCACCATTTACTTAACCAGTTCATTCATATTAATTACCCAGTTTCTTTAAATCACTTTTAACTTCTGAAAGCTTCTCACTGCATCGTTGGCGTGAATCTTCCATGTCACCAGAAACATTGTCCATTTTTTCTACAACTAGAACAAAAAAAAAATTCTTAGCAGTGATCAAGATTGATAGATGCAATCCAACAATCTATGGAATGAAAATTCAGGCTCTCCATTCCCAATTATATGTTAATGTATGCCTAAAGAAACCATAATAACCTTTCTACTGGCATATAAAAATAACTATAATGAGATTGTTAATGCTAATAACAATATTAGCAATAACAATATACATTTATTATGTGCTGTTTTTTAAATGATGCTAGCAAAGTAGCATGCAACAAAATAAAACCATATAACCTGGTCCATAAAAATGTTTAAAAGAAACAAAAAAACAGAAATCAAGCAATAGCAAAAGGCAATTATGTTAGATTAAAACTAACAATAAAACAAGGGATACACATTAAAGCCTGTAGAAATACATGGTTATTCATAATTTTAGTGAGATACACAAAAAGGAAATCCAGAAAATTTGATCTAGGAGGACATTATAGGTTTACTCATACCACTTTACAGACAGGGGCACCTGTCTCTTATGAACTTTCATTGAATCTCTTAAAAATGGAACTGATAGAAAAACCATGAATACTTAATGTATAGGAAAAGCCTATTCTGGTTGAAGGCAATGCAGATAGTCCTTGACTTATGATCACAAATGAGCCCAACATTTCTATTGTTAAGTGAGAAAGTTATTAAATGAATTTTGCCCTACTTTATGGCATTTCTCATCACAGTCGCTAAGCAAATCACTGCAGTTGTTAAATCAGTAACATGGTTGTTAAGCAAATCTGGCTTCCCCACTGACTTGGCTTGTCAGAAGGTCGCAAAAGGGATCACATAATCCCAGGACATCGCAATCGTCAGAAACTGCAGTCAGTTGACAAGCATCTGAATTTTGATCACATGACCATGGAGATGCTGCAATGGTCGTAAGTGCGAAAAATGGTCATAAGTCACTTTTTTCAGTGCTGTGGTTTAGTGACTTTGAACAGTCACTAAATGAAGTCAAGGACTACCTGTACCTGTACTGTGACTTTATTGTTTTTTAGTTGTTCATTAAATCAAAACAAAAAAAGCTAAATTCCTTGATGCCTTCCAGACAGAAACATAGAATCGAAATAAAAACAATATAATAATATTCATAAATACATCAATTGAAATTTGCAGTTATTCTGATGAAGGGAAATCTAATGACATGTGCTGGTATTATAATAAAACTACATGTTGCACATGAAAAGCCTGTTGAAAATTGTTTTGTCCAGTGGATTCTGTACTTTTTGAGACTCTATAGCTAATCTTAATTGTTTTAATGTCACATTCACTATGAAACTGTGGTAGGGCTTCCCCCCCCTTTTAAATAGTTGCAAAGTATGAGAATTATCAGGTTTGCTTGACTTTTCATATCAGTTCAAAGCATGCTGCTGCCTTACACCATCCACAATGGACACACTGGGGCTTGGAGCCTTCCCTCTGGCTCACAGAGGAAGGTGCACACAGGGTACCTCCTCACAGAGGAGGGCACAGGCAATGTTCCCTCTAATTTTTTTTCAGTGTGAGCGGAAAAGTATAGTGTTTGAGCTGCACAGTTTCATGCCTGAGCACCTAAGAGAGCAACAGTTTGAATTGCTGTCATGTCTGCTGGACATTTGCGCAACATTCCAAGCGTCAAGCGCCGATTGCGAGCGAGGTTTCAGCCTGATAAATACCAGGCATGAAAATGTGCCACTCAAACACTATACTTTTCCGCTCACACTGGGAAAAAAAGGCTCTCTGCTCAGCTTTTATATTGTTAGACTGGCTAGAGAGAGACATGGCACCAACAGCCTGGGTCCTGGCATTTTGCAGGCAACCTGTCCTCTCACATTCCTTTGGAATGCAACCCATCACATTTGAATTAGATTTTGCCAATTATCCTATTAAAAGATAATCCTATTATTCTAAAATATGACTAACTCAATATTAAAAACTGTAAATATTTAATGCTGATAAATAATAGCAGTAATTGTTATTTAGTATGATTAAAATCAGTATTGATATATCAATATAATATCTATCAAAATTGACAATAAACACTAAAATAACAATACAAATATATAATTTGGAATATAATTGTAATAAATATAATATATAAATGCAACATAAATGTAATAAAATAATTTATCATGAAACTCTCCCCCTTTAAAGTAGTAAGATCAATTAAATAGTCTAGCAAGTTTGGACTATATGCTATATGTTATGTTACTTAAGAATATATATACCTCAGAATCAGATACAACATCCACATCATTTCCAACTGAGTCAATAAAATCATATGCCATGCCAAAACTATTTTAAATAAAGATATGAAATTAATCAAGTATTGCATTTATTTTTCAAAATGAATGTACAATTTTTTTTATTATTTAAGTTTTGTACCCCATCTTTTCATCTTCAAGGTATTCAAAGCAGCTAACAGATTTTTTAAAAATTGAAATCTACTTAAAAACTGGTGTTAATTTAATTCAAAAAGCCTGGCTAAAAAAGAAATTATCCTTTTCTAAAACCAAAAAAGAAAGAAGAACTGCCACAGGATTGTATTCCGTAGTATTTAATCAATGCATAGCTTTCAAATGTAATCCAAATTATATATCTAAACAACATTATAAATCATTTAAATATCAGAAGATTCGAGCATTGTTTTTTCTGATCTCTTGGCAGAAAGAATTTGTACTGGCATTTTATGGAATTTAAAATGATTAAGTCCATGACACAAATTGCACAATAGGAAATCCAGGCCAGAATGCATTTAACTCATTGTATCACCAGGGACTAGAATTTAGCAGGCCCAGGAAAAAAAAGTAGGTAAAGCCACTTTATAGCTAAATTTGATACCATTAAAAATTAAATAGGATTAAAATCTGTGGTTTATAATTTACCAGTTGTGCCATGTAGTCCACCCCACTCCTTTCACCGGCGTTAGCCCGCTGCACCAAGGGGGCATGTAAGAGGAAGGGGAAAAAACAAGAGGAGATAACGGCCACAGCTAAGCACGCAGCAACCTCGACGTCTAAGTGGGCGAGTCCACAGCATGCGCGCCCGCACGTCCGAGACAGGGCATAAAAAGGGAAGAAAAGGCATGATGACTGGACCCAGCTCTGTTTGGGGCGCCGGCTTGCACACAAGCAAGTCCCCCAGCGCAGAGTGGGGAAAGGCTTTGTTGAAAGATCCGAAGCGCAGAGAATCAGGAAGTGCCACCCAGGTGCAGCTGCATAATAAATCGCACCAATTCCGCCCAAACTTTTAAAAAAAATGTTGTCAAGACTCCTGTTTAGCCGGAGGGGGTTTCATTCACGATTCCACGGCCATTCTGCAGAGTACAGAGACTGCAGTCCGTGTCTAGCAAACGATACTGCGTGGCAGTGGGAAACTGCTGCACAATGTTTACTTGCCATGTGTGTGGCCACGCGGCCGCGTACCTTAGAGGGAACAGTGGGCACAGGTGCTCACAGGGTACCTGGTAGCAATTGTTAGAAATATTGAATTTTATATTTGAGTTAAGTCACAGGCAATTTTTAGAATCATGAAAGTACACAATGCAACGTGGTTGAATTTAAAAAAAACATAGACAACTGCAGTTGGATGAAGAAGTGATAGAAAAAAGCAAAAAAAAGGTCACAATGAGATGACTGTACAGCTATCTGTTAGGCACACTTAAAACTTTGTTGAATATAGTGCTTTTCATTTTTATTTAATAAGACAGAATTTGGCAAATATTCTAGTTTTTGATTTACTACTGGTCTTTTAATGACTGTTCTAAGTTATGTTGGACTCCACACCACCCACCCAAAATGTACTTATGACCTGGTTTAGAAATTCTGGTGGCCGGTACCATCTCTCATAGTCTCGTGACCACATTTTGGGTGCTCGGAAAGTAGGCTGCAATTATGATGTTTGCAGCATACCCCACAGTAATGTGGCTGCCATTAACAATGCTTTTGATGGAAACCGGCATTTACCTGCAAACTCCCCATAACATATAATATATTTGCTTATCGATCATGGCACTCACTTTATGACCATCATGTTTGATTTATGATGGCCACATTCATTTTATGATTGCCATGTTTGTTTTAATGACCTTGCCAAAAAAAAGGTAACCTTAGGTCAGTCATGTATTTTATGACCATCACAAATTATGACCATAATTGCTGGGCTCAGTTACGGTCGTAAGTCAAGCTTTACCCATATAAACAAAATAACAAATTTACAATCAAAAGTCAATCCAGGGTAGAAGCCAGATATAAAACAGAAAGTAACTACTGGAGAAAGAGCAATTTTTTTTTTACAAAATAGGCTAAGAAATTTCAGAGCACACAGTATCATACTGAAATAGTGCTTTTGAAAGTTAAAATGCCTTTTCACACTTTAGCAAGTACTTTATGCCAGATTCTAATGGCATTTAATATTAAATAAAGTCCATTGCGCCACTAACCATAGCTCATAAAGGCTTCAGATAAACTACAACAATTAAAATAATTTTGCACAAGAATAATTTACATAATTATTGGGCCACTGTATTGAATGTCTTATCAATTTTATGGATAAAACATTCAATTAAGAAGGATTAAGAAGAATTACTTTCTGGCAAGGCAACATGACACTGGAGCCGGTCATGGCGTGGGTACAAAATGAATAGAAAATGAAGATCTTGTTAATTATTGCAAAATGAAGAAAAGGGGTAAGGAATAATAAGCCAAAGAAAACTAAAGGCATAAAATAAGAAAAACAAAACGAAACATTGGGAAAAATATCTTAACACCAACACATTCTCTATACCTTTCTGTTTCCTACACTGCCTTTTTTGTTCTTTAAACTTCTTGCCTCCCACTTTCTCAAAACTTTACTAACTTCATACTTCTTTTGTCTTTCCTTTCCCTTTGATCCATTCATTGTTTCTACATATATTAACTCTGCAAGTCTTTCATTGTGTTATTCAACACCCTTCTTTCTGCAAGTCTTTCATTGTGTTACTCAACACCCTTCTTTCATATCCTTCTCTTTCATATTCAGTGCATCATCTGTATTTATCACACATTCTGAACTCACTTATCTTGTCCCAATTCACGTCAACCAATGGAATATTTTTTTCCTGAATCATATTCATTTCTAACATTATATACTTTTTCCAGAAATAATCTCTCTTTTTTAAGATCATTGTTTTTTTTATCATTTACTGGGGCATTAACATGTAACTATGATCAATATATAATTCTTACTTCCCCATAACAATTTTCATAATGACATTTCATATTTATGACATTTATTTTAGTTCTTTCATTTATTCATGTAATTATGTTGTTGTTAGTTGTGAAGTCATTTCCGACCCATCGTGACCCCACGGACAACATTCCTCCAGGCCTTCCTGTCCTCTACCATCCTCTAGAGTCTCACACCTACTGCTTTGGTGACTCCAGCTAGCCACCTTATTTTCTGCCGTCCCCTTCTTCTTTTGCCCTCAATCTTTCCCAGCATTAGGCTCTTCTCTAGTGAGTCTGTCCTTCTCATTAGGTGGTCAAAGTATTTGAGTTCCATCTTCAGGATCTGGCCTTCTAACGAGCAGTCACGGCTGATCTCCTTTAGGACTGACGGGTTTGATCGCCTTGCAGTGCAAGGGACTCGCAGGAGTCTTCTCCAGCACCATAGTTCAAAGACCTCAATTCTTTGGCACTCAGCCTTTCTATGTAATTATAATGACTTTATAAGCTCAAACCTCCTTCAGTCAGATCCACTACATCATTTTCCTTTCTATTAGACTCACATTATGCAATATATTTATTTTTCTTTTTAAACCATCAATTGTGGCTTTAGTCACTTCAGGATTTTACATAATGATTTTTTACTAAGATAGAAAAGGATTATCAGCCTTAATTGTATGCATATCATATGCAGCATCCCTAGCTAATACAGGTAGTCCTTGACTTAAGATCACAAATTGAAACTAGAGTTTCCATTGCTAAGCAAGATGGTTGTTAAGTGAGTTGCACCTGATTTCATGACCTTTATTGCCATGATTGCTAAGTGAATCATTGCAGTTGTTCAGAGAATCAGGGGCTTGTTAAATGAACCCAGCTAGTTCTGCATTGATTTTGCTTGTTAGAAGCTGGCAGATGGTGATCACACACACACACACACACATCACATGAATGTAGATATGCTGCAACAGTCATACATACCAGGACCTGTCACAAATAACTTTATTCAGTGTCATTTCAAGCAGCTGAATAATTGTTAAATTGAGGACTAACTGCAATATGGAGAGTACCTTCCAGTATTGGTATTTTGGCCAGAATGCAAACCTTGCTTTTCTATATATTTTTAAAAACGGGATCTATAATAAAGAAAGGTAACATGATGTTTACCTGCATTTCAACAGTAGGCAATATATGCAGAGTACTGACACATTAAGATTTTCCAACCCTATTGATGTTTAAATATTATCCATGTTGTATGTGTGTATCCATCCAGTCCTTAAACTGAAATCAATGAATAAGCTATGTTTGAAGTAGTAAGTGAAATTTAACTGAAATACTGAGCTTCTGTTATACACCTGTTTTCTAAATACAATAACATTATGAAAAACTGATGTATGAAATAGATTGATGGCAAAGAGCAACTATCCTTGTTTTTCCTAAACATTAAGAGTTGCTTACATTTTTATAATTTAATAATCTGAAATTGGTAATCTTATCCTATTTAAGTAATTATTTAGGAAGATGAATTAACTGATAGGCTAGCATGGAAAATAATGATTACAATTTACTTTTATCTGAGATATATTCTGAAATCACACTGATTTAATTAAACAATTACTTTTTTGTGGTCAATTTTTCTTGGACTCAGTACACAGCTACTGTTATAGATACGGAACTTACCTTTGTATCCCAAGACGGCTACTGTTATTGCTAGCAAGGCACATAATATATATAAAAGTATGATAGAAAATTTCAGTGCCCAGTTACTTTTACACTTGGTGCATTGTGTTCCTTCTTGAATACCTATAAAATAAAATTAAGAATTTAGATTCCTGTTTTTATTTAATTATTTTGTAATTAGTTAATACAAAGATTTATTTGCAAGTCTGCATAAGGCTAAAATTAAATGTGGTTTACCGATAACCCATAATCAATTTATTGGTTTGATAAGAGACAGTCATGCATTATATTCAATGTAAAGTCAGCCAATTACTCAATCAGTCTATCTATCTAGAATAGTTAGAGATAGTTATTCATACATAATGTTCCATGTATATACTGCGTATACAAAATTTTATTTATATTTTATGTTTCTAAACTACCCATCTCCCTCAAGAATAGACGATGTGTGAGTTCATACTAAGATTCCTGAATGATAGATAGTCACATATTAATTTGCATACCAACAGTTATTTCTTCACCTAAAAAAGGTATGGTAAATTACTATCCTTTACACTGTTTTTAAAATATTCAGGTTCCCACATGAATAAATGCCACAGACACACTTTTTAATCTTATGAATAAGAGTTTTGATTCAATCAACTAGAAATAAGAAACATGCATGGGTTTTACCTAGAACTGAGCTTTTCAGAAAAGTTTATGTTCTACTTAAAACATTCAAACTATAGGTTAACTACTTATCTAACAGTTAAAAGAAATACAGAATTAACCAACCAAAAACATTAGTATTGGACTTTAGAATTGAAAATATGCTAATTTGGCCAAATTAGGAGCAAACAAAAGTAACAAAAAAAATGAGACAACTGTAAGAAGGACACTTGTAACTGTAAAAAGGACACCTTGTGCCCTGTTGCAATTTATTTGTCCTTCTTATGGTCATATATTGTCTCATTTTTGTTATTACTTTTTTTTTCTCCTATTAAAGTGAAATATGTCAGTCCTGAATCATCTCTGCAAAAGTAAATAAAATGAATGGAATGTAAGTGAAAATGGGGAGGGCTTTAGTCCCTGTCTGCTTTTGTTAGGAGGAAAAGCTGTACAGTGAATTTCCCAGTATTCATTAGTAGGTCAAATGTTAGTAAGACTATTCTGTACTCTTGAAGTCTAAATTATGCAAAATTAAGTTTAAGCTTAATTGGAGCTTTATCTGTTCACATTGGTTTGGTTTGGGTCCTTCCTTATGTAATCTGAGCACCCAGCTTTAATGATGGGCTGCTTCCAATCCTTTGTCACCAGTTGAACATACCAGAGTGTCCGGGTCATTTCCGGATACTGCACATTTCTCCCTGCTGACTTAAACAACCCTTAATAAATATCAGATGGGATACAATGAGCCTTCTTTCACTAGACACACTTTTCAGTTTCCTGGCTTATTATAATGCAAGATCTGTTTTTTCTTTGTCCCTGTTGGGAAGACATCTGGCTAAACAGACTGAACTTTAGTACAAAGGGTGTATCCAGCTGATACATATGTTTTGGGGGACCCCTTTTCTCCAGGAGCCAAAATGGTCACAAAAAAACCAAGCTTGAAAGACATCCTCCTGCTAGTAGCCTTTGTAGCATTTGTTTTTCTTGGATTACATTCCAGTAACTGGGGACTTGGTTCTCAAATGAGGGTCTCCATCTGCAGATTTTTTTGAGGGGAGGGAGACTGCAGATAAACAATTTAACTACTGAGGAATGAAAAAAAATATTTTTGCCTTTCTTTTTTTCAGTAAGGCTTATCAGTAATTCTAAGAGCTTTTATTTGCATCTTTGAAAGTAATCCTATGTATTTTTTTACTTACTGAATAATTGCTAAGACTTTTCCACCAAGCTATTTCTTTATTATCTTGGGTGAAAAATCTGTTCCTGTTTTCCACAAAAGAAAAAAAATTGAAGTAAAATTATCTAAACTACTTTTGAAATGGGACCCATATAGTCATCTATCTTATCATTAAGTTATTTGAGACAGCATACAACAATTAAATAAAACAATATAAACACAATAATAAAAACTTTCATTTTAAAAAGGGGAATCATTATTAAAAATTAAAATATAATTAAACATTTAAAGTATACAAATGGGGAGATATATAGCAACCATGTGTTATTCATATTAGGTGAGCCATCATAAAATGTCACCAGTTTCCTGGGACTCCCAAATTTGGAGACATAATCAGGTCTTGGGGGGGCTTCCCAAACATTAACAGGGATGGAATTAATCTGACTTCTTGGGGAGGGGGCGTAGAATGTTTCTCAAGATGGTTGATGTAATCAGAGAGATACTATCCATCAGATCCTTGTCCCATGACATGAAAGGCTTTAAAGGTAAAAATCAGTACTTTGAATTGGACCAGAAGCAAATTGGCAGCCAATGCAGCTCTTGTAGGTGGTGTGTGATATGTGCTGTTCTGGTGGAACACATAACTGCCTTTGCCACTGCATTCTGCATCTATTTCCAGAAGCTTCCAGATACAGTAGAACCTCTGGTCATGAATGCTTCTGACCACGACCAAATCGAGTTCCAACCAAAAAATTCACAATTCCTCTCCCCCACACCCCCACAGCTGATTTATCCTCCTGCACCATTTTTGGGGAGTAAGCGCCAAATTTCCAAAATTAGATTTGGGTCATGACCAAATCAGGTTGTGACCAAAGTTATGGAAATAATTATGTTGGTGACCAGAGGTTCTGCTGTACTATGCAAGACCACACTCCAATAATCCAATCTCTTTCCCAGGTAAGACCCAAATCTAAGAAGTCAGTCTGCCCTTTCCTTTATCAAAGTTAGAAAAGGTAATGACAAGCAAAACACTCACACAGATTTAAAAATAAACTATAAAACTGAAATAAATAAAATTCTCTTTAGTAGGCAGTGATTTAGTAGGCTTTAGCATGCAGCATCAGTTAAATCCAAAAATGATAGCATCTGGAATTAATAAAACTGCTCCATTATCTCTTATTTCTTCCCCAAAGTAAAATCCCTTGGCTCCCTTATGAGCCAAGGTGGCGCAGTGGTTAAATGCAGCACTGCAGGCTACTGCTAGATCAGCAGGTCAGCGGTTCAAATCTCACCGGCTCAGGGTTGACTCAGCCTTCCATCCTTCCGAGGTGGGTAAAATGAGGACCCAGATTGTTGGGGGCAATATGCTGACTCTCTGTAAACCGCTTAGAGAGGCCTGAAGGCCTATGAAGCGGTATATAAGTCTACTGCTATTGCTATATTCTACTTAATTGGAAAGCAGTAGGTGTGCGTTACAGAGCTGCTAATCACAATTTAACTATATGAAACTGTTTCAATTATGCTTACATTTCCTATAAAATGTGAATTATCTAATCCATTATAATAAATAGCAACAAATTAATGTAAGTAAAGATTTTTTCCTATGGTTACATCTTTATAACTGCTCTATCAACATTTTATTTTTTCCAGAGAAAGATTTGAAAAGCTTAATTGTTTTAATTGGTTAACCAGAAGTGGTTGAGACCTTTTGTTTCTGTTAACAATCTCCTACCTTCTGCCAGTATCTGTACTACATAACAATACTTTAGAGTTATTATAAAATAAACGCAGAGGGTGTTTTTATGATTTGGGACACGCAAAAAACAAGGCTTTAAGCACAGATGACACCACTAGGTGTCAGCCATGAACACTAAAATAAAATGGCTGAAAATCTTGTAATTGTTGACCAGAAAGTGGCCAATAATCACAAGATTTTTGTGTTGCATGAGATCCTCTGAGATTACAGTGGCTTAATTTTTTTCACTTTTTAAATTAGTACCTATTACATCATTTCAAACTTTTATTATGCTCAAACACCAGCATAAACCCATATGAGGCAAAATAATGCACTGCTGTCCATTACCTAAAAAGCTTGATAATTTCTGCTAAGAATTAAATTTTAGGCTGCAATAAATTCAAATATTTACATTTGGAACAACCTTGGAATAATACTTCTACTGAATATCTATGGTATTTTTAAAGATATTATTTTCACAAACTCTTAAACCCCTTAAATACCTAGTAGCCTTAATTTTTAAACTAATTCCTTGCTTACTGCACCTATTGTAATTTTCCAAATTAAATGAGGCTCTATTCAAAGATAGAAAAGATAGAAGATTTCACTTAAAAGCGTTCACAATAGTACTGAGCTGTGATGTGGTAGCCAGAGGAACTTTCAAATGAGATCAACATCATGAAATATGAAGTCATGTGTTACCTCAAAATCGGAGAGAAAGGCAGAGAGAAATCTTTTACGAAATGTCCAGGGTTTAGAGCATGAAGAGTAGACTTTCTAATTTGTAGAGATTCTGCTAAAGTGAGAGTAAAAAAACCACACACTACCAAGAGCTCCTTAGCAAACAGTTAACTACTATAAAACCTTCCTGGAGTTGGCAGTTAATAACTGAATGAATGAATGAATGAATGAATGAATGAATGAATGAATGAATGCATGCATGCATGCATGCATGCATGAATGAATGAATGAATGAATGAATGAATGAATGAATGAATGTCCTGCACAGCATAGCCATCTGGATTTCTATAGGATATGTGAAAATATTGGTTCCATTTTTCCCTTCAAAGAAAAGAGAAATCTCTCTCACAGAATTGTGAAATCAACAGTTATGTGTCTTCATCAGTGGTGGGTTGTAGGCAGTACACCCTGGTATGGGCATACCGGAGCCTGCCTGGAGCACCGGATACCGTTCTGGTATGGTGCTCTGGAGGGCACACCTGCGCTCCTTACCTGTCCTTTAAACTCTTTGGCGTTTCCATGCATGTGCATGGTGCATACAGCGCCTATGTGATGCTCCGCTGAGCAGCTGGAGCATCGCAGCGGCTTGTGGAGGCATCGCTGGATGGTAAGATGCATGTGTGTGTTGCGCGAGTATGTGCGCGCTGTGCGCGCGCTCATGTGAAGGACGCTGGGACCTGCTGCAACCGTACCAGTTGCAACGGGATCTGGAACCCACCACTGGTCTTCATTAATTCCTTCTTTAGAATCCACAAAGGCCTCCATTATTCTCAACAAAGGGTTTCAACAAATATTTTTGATTGCATGCAATGTACACAAAACAAGTAAAGATTGTCTTTAACAGAATGCAGCTCCTGGTGACTATTAAGGAAACAGCCAAGCAGTTTTCCTGGCATATGTATGGAAGCTTGCCATTGCTGTCTTCAGGATATTTTTTTTCAATTCCAATCTAGCCAACAAGCTTTTTCATAAAGAGGTAAAGAATCCTCATTATCAAGCTTGGTCATAATCTTTATAGCACAATCACTTCATTTATGGTTTTGTTTTTGCTCACAGCAGGCTCAAGGATTCAGAATGAATTGTTAAAAATCCTAATTACACACTTCAATAGCCATGGGCATGTAATTAAATGGAACAATGTCATACTGTGATTAACAACAAAATACAATATTTTAACCGACAAGAAAGAGAAGATAAATTGCAAAAAGAGGAAATAAATACACACATGCAAACTAACAAGAACTTTTCCCCTGTATGCTTGATGTATTAGGAACTGAAGAGTGCTTTTGGTTCATTTTCTGACTTTTTTTCAGCAATATATCTGGCCACAAAAATAGACCAAGACTCTTTAATTGCTGGAGCTTATTTTCCTCCTTGTCTTCTACTTGCTGCCTTGTAAACTGTTAAAAACAAATAATTATAAGCAAGATCACATAAAGAAGCAGGGGGAGGGAAAATAGACTCAAATACCCAATAATAGCAAAGTCATACATCTTCCAAATACATATAGAAAAAGGTAGGTTTTTAAGTGAAAGAAAAAGTTTAAAAGGTAAGCTATTTATAAAAGGTATTTATCAGTTCTCTGAACTACTCAAAATTTCCACTACCGGTTCTCCAGAACTGGTCAGAACCTGCTGAATACCACATCTGATCCTTTTTGTGATTACTTTTTAAATACAAACTGCAAATACTTTTTGTAATGAGAGATGTAGGGATGGAACTAAACACATTTTCATGAAGAAAACCCTGTGCTTACTTTTACCAAACATTATTGTTCCTCTGTAACTGTAATGTTTGAAACTTACTATATTTGTCAGAATATAAGACACATCTTTTTCCCTCAAAAAAGAGGGTGAAAATCTGGGAGGGGTCTTATACACTGAATACAGCATTTTTTGCCTCCCGAAACCCCACCATCTTCACCAAAATATCCGTGCATTGCCTTTAGAAGGCTTTCAGAATGCTCCTAGGGGCAGGAGAGGGGGCAGAAATGAGTGAAAAATGGGCCAATTTTTTGCTCACTTTTGCCCCCCCCCCAGCCCCCAGGGGCACTCTACAAGTCTCCTAAAGGCTATTCATGCCCTTTTTTTAAAAAAATGGGCCATTTTTGGGAGGTCTGCAGAGTGCAAAAACTTTTTTTTAAAATTTGCCTCTTCAAAATCTTGGTGTGTCTTATATTCCGGTGCGTCTTATACTCCGAAAAATATGGTATTTATGAGCAGCCCTCTTTATAATACCCCAGAGAGCATAATGTGGTGGCAGCTCAAAACACTTGATAGCTCTGACCAGCTTCTATCTTCTATTGAAAGACACAGGAGAAAGAAATACACTTATTAGATTGCAGCTTTCACCTGAGACGCCAAGACAAACTGTAAGCTAACAAGTATAACTGGCGCACTTTCTGGGCCCTTTTTGGTCAGAATAACTAGCCACAGCCAACTCACCTTTTTTAATTTAATTTGCCACAGCCAATTTGCCGTGGCCAACTCACCACAGCTAATTTACCACAGAAAAACTTGACATGGCCAACTCACCATGCAAAAACTTGCTGTGGGACTATTTAAAAATTCAATTTAATTATTTAAATTGTATATTTATGGTTTTAAAATTATTTTATTTTTTGTCAGTCACATTTCATTTTGTCCCTCTTTTGGCATCCATTCGTTAATGATTCTATTCCACTATTTCTTCAATATTAGCTAACTCTTGTCCAGTGAATTTTCCTGTGGCAAGTTGGCTGTGGCAAATTGTCATAGACCTCCTTTTTAGTATCATCCAGAGTCCTCATTATTCTTTCAATCCCTTTAACATGTGCTATAATTCTATGCCCCCATGTAGCTTAACACTGCATAATGGTTAAGGAAGTCAAGTAGCACTGGGGTAACCAGGATCTAGTCCAACTCAATCATGGAAATTCACTGGTGACTGTGGGTCAGTTGCTTTCTCTTTCAGCTGGTCTCACCATATAGCATTGTTGTGAGGACAAATGGTAAGAGGAAGCACTATGGACCAGTGGTGGGATTCAAATTTTTTTACTACTGTTTCTGTGGACGTGGCTTTGTGGGCATGGCTTGGTGGGCGTGACAGGGGAAGGTTACTGCAAAATCCCCATTTCCTCCTGATCAGCTGGGATTCGGGAGGCTGATAATAGATGGGGGCAGGGCCTGTCAGAGGTAATATTTACCAGTTCTCCGAACTACTCAAAATTTCTGCTACCGGTTCTCCAGAACTGGTCAGAACCTGCTGAATACCACCTCTGCTATGGATACTGCCCTGAGTTCCTGAACAAAACTAGGATATACATTTAACAAAGAAATATCACAAAAGCCTTTTGGAGTATTTCTTGTTTTGCTATTTTAGGTGCCTGTTTTAATGACTAACCTTAGCTTTTATTATATTTAGGATTTATCAAGAATGCTAGATATTGGTACTCCCAACTTGAATAAACCAATTAATAAATTAATATATATTCCTTTAATCCAAGGATCTAGAATTTATCTCCTAAAGAGCATTAGAGATTTCTGAAAAACCAAGCAAATACTTGTTCTACTTTATAATCCTGCACTTAACAGAGTTGTCTTCAAAGTACTTAAATATTTCATGATGAATATTCCATTTTGACAGATTAATTTATGTTTACTAGACTGATTGTATTTTGTTGTTGGATTTTTTAAACTAAAATCTTATTCACACCATAAGTATATGAACATTTTGCTTAGAAACAGAAAAAGAAATATAAACATATGTTGCTATTTGCCCAAAGTACTGTTGAATACTAGTAGTATTCAGCAAAGTACTGTTGTTCAACTCATTTGATTCAAACAAATGGCTGCTGCACAGCTGTCAGAAAAGGAGCATCATGCACGGCCACATAACACAATATATTATGCACCTTTTCTTCATCCACATTTCATGATGCTTGCCCTGGCATTTTATATTTTTCAGTTCTCTCAGAACTGGTGTGGACTTTTCCAAATAACAGGGCAACCTATTATGATCCATGAAAAGTCAACCTTTGTGACTTTAACTTTACCTCTAATTAACTGACATTAAAAACCTAGAGGGAAATGTTCACTAAATAGTCACCTAGAATTCTTTCTGTCATTTAATTTAATATTTCAATTTTGAGGCTGTTTGATTCCACAGCGACTCTGGGCGGTTCACAATTAAAAGATAATTAAGAGGAACACACATCTATCAAAGAAAGAGAGTATAAGATAGTAGGTTCCAGATTCTGTTCCAACCGGTATGGTTGGAATGGCCCCAGTGTCACCCACATGGACGCGTGTAGCGCGCGCAGGCCTACAATGCTTCTGCAAGCCTCTGCGATGCTCCAGCTGTTCAGCGGAGTGTTGCGCAGGTGCCATACGTGCTATGCACGTGTACGTAAGCGCCAAAAGCTTAAAGGACAAGTAAGGAGCTTGGGCGGGCCGGCCCTCTGGAACACCGTACCAGAACGATACCTGGTGCTCCTGGCAGGCTCCGGTACGCCCGTACTGGGGTGTACCACCTGCAACCCACCACTGGTATAAGAGAATGTACCCCCGGTCATATAAATTTAGCAGTGACGTGCAGTCAGGGGAGGCAGGGCCTCGCCCCTGTCATCATGAAAAGAAAAAGAAAAGAAAAGGAAAAAGGCTGAAGTAGTTGCTGCCAGAGTCACAGTGGATGACTCTGCTTAGTGCTTAACTGTTTAAAAAAGGCTCTAAAAAAGTGCCCTCTGCAGGAGAAGGTGGGAGAACCATGTGCCTCATTTAGTCTATCTTTATGAACACTTGAGCAGAGTTAAGCAAGGGTTAAAAGCTGAAAAATTCCTTATGTAGATGAGGCACATGGTTCCCTCGCCTCCTCCTGTAGAGGGCACTTTTTTTAGAGGCTTTTTTTAAACAGTTAAGCAGAGTCATCCATTGGAGGCTCTGGCAGCAGCTAACCCAGCCTGGCCTCAGCAGCTCTTGCCTTTTTCTTTTTACATTTTTTACATTTTCATCATGGCAAACAAGAGCAGAGCTGAAATCCTCTGACACGGCTGGAAAAGGTATGTGGGTTGGAGGGAGGAATTCAAAATTAATGTAATTTATAAGTAATTGTAATTTGTATTATTGTAAGTAATTTGTGTGTGTGTGTGTGTTTTACCCGCCTTTGCTGGCGCGCAGGCTGGCACTTTATTTTTTATGTGGGACATAGCGACCAGCAGGGTTTTTGGACATAGTAGCAGGCCAGGACTTTAATTTGGACATAGCGGCAGGGCAGCTTTTGCCTCTAGTGCCGGGGCGGCAGGGCGGCTTTGGTTCCATCCAGCACTGATTCTTTGAAGCTTTCCATAGGTCCTCTCTGCTTTTAAAGTCTGGTTTTAAAGTCGTTTTAAAGTCTGCTTTTAAAGTCGTTAGTCTAAGGAGGTTGTTCCTCTATGGTGGACATGGTGCCAGGACTTTAAAGCCCTGCCGCAGTGTCCGCCATACAGCGGGACATGTCCTACATGGTATCGGACCTGGTTATCTGAGAAACTGCCTCCTGCCAGTCACCTCCCAAAGACCTATTAGATCCCACAGACTAGGCCTCCTCCGGATTCCATCTGCTGGCCAATGTCGGCTGGCGACCCCCCTGGGGGAGGGCCTTCTCTGTAGCTGCTCCGGCCCTATGGAACGATCTCCCCATTGAGATCCGGACCCTTACTACCCTTCCGGCCTTCCGCAAAGCAGCTAAGACCTGGCTGTTCTGGCAGGCCTGGGGCTGTTGAATTATCCAGCCCCATCCTATGTTATGACTGTTGCTGAATTTTTAATTGTTGTTTTTATTTTTGTACCCCCCTTCCCTTTTTATTGTTAGCCGCCCTGAGTCTTCCGGGAGTAGGGCGGCATATAAGCTAAATAAAACTCAAACTCAAACTCTATGGTGGACGCATCCCGCTCTAGCGGACACTGCGCTGGGACTTTAAAGCCCTGCCGCCATGTCTGCCATAGAGCGGCTTTTGCCTGCTTGCCTCACCAGCCATAAATCTCACCGCACGTCACTGAAATTTAGATACACTTTTTTGCCATGGTAAATGTGTTGCCAAAACAAGTATTGTCTGAAACAAAGCACCATTCTTGACAAAACATTTATTTTTATCCCAGAAAATCTCCCCAACAGAGACAATTTTAATTTCTCTTATCTTAACATGTATTTTTTTAATTTCACTCCATGTCTTAATATAACCAGTGGAACAACTTGTCTCCAGACATTTTGAATTCTCCAACAATGGAAGTTTTTAATAAGAGTTTGGACAACCATTTGTCTGAAATGGTATAGGGTTTCCTACATGAGCAGGGAGTTAGATTAGAAGACCTCCAAGGTCCCTTCCCATTCTGTTATTCTGTTCTGTTCTTCTGTTCTATTCTAATTATTTTGAAATAATCTACAATTCATATTTATCATAATAATATCAACATATTTTACTTTTTCCCAATCTTAAAATTTGTTTTTTCTATCAGTTTTAACTTCTAGTTTTGTATTTTTAGTTAAAAACTGTGTCATCTGATTATTAATCTTAAAACCTGCTAATATACTAAAGTCCTTTAATTTTCCAGTAATGCTAACTCCCTCTAGTGGATCTTCTAAAATTAATATCCAATCTTTGACAAATGTCCTTAATTTATAAAAATATCAATGCAGCTTGTTTTTCATTATGTTCTAAGAATTCAAATATTTCTAATATTATCTCACTGTTGTAGTTTAGGCAAAAATCCACACTGATCTTCATGAGTAAATTCTGTAAAATTATTTTAAATCTTTCAGCCCAAATCACAGTAAACAGTTTATAATCATTATTCAATAATGATGTGGTTTGATAGTTTCTTGTTAAAATAAAATCTTGTCCTTCTTTAGCATTAATTTTATATTATCATGAATCTATTCTGCAAAACAATATTCATCATTTGTTGTAAAGGTTTTTAAAACTCATCTTCAAAACATTTATAATAAGACCCAGCAATCCATCTACGCTACATACCTTTTCAATTTTCAATTTTAGTCTTTTGTTTTGTTTTTTGTTTTATTAGACATTTATAGGCCGCCCTTTTCCCTGAGGGGACTCAGGGCGGCTTACAATCAAAAAAGGAAAGGGAGTGTAGGACAATACAAAAAGAAGTGTGCACAAAAGTAAATTAAATAGTAAAACTCAACATTCACTCAACATTCGGGAGGGGCAAAAGTAAACTCATCCCCAGGCCTGACGGGCTAGCCAGTTCTTGAGGGCTGTGCGGAAGGCCTGGACGGTGGTGAGGGTACGAATCTCCACGGGGAGATTGTTCCATAGTGTCGGAGCCGCAACAGAGAAGGCTCTCCTCCGAGTAGTCGCCAGTCGGCACTGACTGGCGGATGGAATACGGAGGAGGCCAACTCTATGCGATCTGATGGGACGCAGGGAGGTAATTGGCAGAAGGCGGTCTCTCAAATAGCCAGATCCACTACCATGGAGCGCTTTATAGGTGGTGAGTAGAACCTTGAAGTGCACCCGGAGATCGACAGGTAGCCAGTGCAGCTCACAGAGGATCGGTGTTATGTGGGCGAACCGTGGTGCGCCCACAATCACTCGCGTGGCCGCATTCTGGACTAGCTGAAGTCTCCGGATGCTCTTCAAGGGCAGCCCCATGTAGAGCACATTACAGTATTCCAGCCTGGAGATCACAAGGGCTCGAGTGACTGTTGTGAGGGCCTCCCGATTCAGGTAGGGCTGCAACTGGCGCACCAGGCGAACCTGGGCAAATGCCCCCCTGGTCACAGCTGAGAGATGGTGGTCAAAAGTCAGCTGTGGGTCCAGGAGGACTCCCAAGTTGCGGGCCCTTTCTGAGGGGTGTAAGTTTTGTCCCCCCAGCCTGAGTGATGGTATGTTGGTCAAATTTTTGGGAGGGAAACACAACAGCCACTCGGTCTTGTCTGGGTTGAGTATCAGCTTGTTTGCTCTCATCCAGTCTTTAACGGCTTCTAGACCCCGGTTCATCACGTCCACCGCTTCATTGAGTTGGCACGGGGCAGACAGATACAACTGTGTATCGTCCGCATATTGGTGGTATTTTATCCCGTGCCTTCGGATGATCTCGCCCAGCGGTTTCATGTAAATGTTAAATAGTAGGGGGGATAGGACCGACCCCTGCGGCACCCCATAAGTTAGGGGCCTCAGGGACGATCTCTGCCCCCCCACCAACACCGACTGCGACCTCTCCGAGAGATAGGAGGAGAACCACTGCAAAACAGTGCCGCCCACCCCTATCTCCCGCAGTCGTCGCAGAAGGATACCATGGTCGATGGTATCGAAAGCCGCTGAGAGGTCCAGGAGAACTAGGATGGAAGCATGGCCTCCATCCCTAGCTCTCCAGAGATCATCGGTCAATGCGACCAAAGCGGTTTCTGTGCTGTAACCGGGTCTGAAGCCAGACTGGAAGGGGTCAAGATAGTTAGCTTCCTCCAAGGTACGCTGAAGCTGGAGAGCCACCACCTTCTCAACAACCTTCCCTACAAAGGGGAGGTTGGAGACTGGACGATAGTTATTAAGAACAGCTGGATCCAAGGACGGTTTCTTCAGGAGGGGTCTTACCACCGCTGTCTTGAGCGTGGTGGGAAAGTACCCCTCCCGAAGAGAGGCGGTAACAACCGCCTGGATCCAGCCTCGTGTCACCTCACTGCTGTTGGCAACCAGCCAGGAGGGACACGGGTCCAGTATGCAGGTGGAGGCACTCACAGCTCGCATAGCCTTGTCCACATCCCCAGAGGATAGCTGAGCACAGCTCTCTTATTATTATAGTTCCATTCAAAATTTGTCCGTCTGTAGTCTTTAGTAAATTCTATTTGTGCAAGTATTCATCCATTTTTTTCTGAAGCAGCTTCTGTGCATCTGTATAAAGTAGTATAATACTGATGAAATATTTTTCACATATTCAGATTATCTACTATTATGGTGTTCCCTTCTTGTACATTTAATACCATTTCTTTTCTTTTTCTTTTTGCAACTAGTATGACAATCATCTCCTTGATTTACTTGCAAATTCAAAATTACCATATTTTTCGGACTATAAGATGCATTGGTGTATAAGACGCACCAAGATTTCAAAGAGGTAAGTAAGAAAAAAGGTTTTTGTTCTCCCTGGCCCCCAGGAGCACTCTGCAGGCTTCAGCAGGGCTGGGGGAAGGCAAAAACATCTCTGGGTTTTTTTTAAAAATGGGATTTTTTTTGGCATTTTTTTTGAAAAATGGGCAGAAAATGGGTCATTGGAAAATGGGACTGGATTACTGTAACACACTTTACATGGGGCTGCCCTTGAAGAGTGCTCGAAGACTTCAGCTAGTTCAGAATGCAGTCGCGCAAGCGATTGTGGTGCACCTCGGTACACCCACGTTACACCTATCTTCCGCGAGTTGCACTGGCTTCCCATTGGTCTCCAGACACGCTTCAAGGTGCTAGTCATTACTTTTAAAGCCCTACATGGTATCGGACCTGGTTACCTGAGAGACCGCCTCCTGCCAGTCACCTCCCAAAGACCTATTAGATCCCACAGACTAGACCTCCTCCGGATTCCATCTGCCGGCCAATGTCGGCTGGCGACTCCCCGGGGGAGGGCCTTCTCTGCGGCTGCTCCAGCCCTATGGAACGATCTCCCCATTGAGATCCGGACCCTTACTACCCTTCCGCAAAGCAACTAAGACCTGGCTGTTCCGGCAGGCCTGGGGCTGTTGAATTATCCAGCCCCATCCGATGTTATGACTGTTGCTGAATTTTTAATTGTTTTTTTTTATTTTTGTACCACCTTCCCTTTCTTATTGTTAGCCGCCCTGAGTCTCTTGGGAGTAGGGTGGCATACAAGCTAAATAAACCTAACCTAACCTAACCATTTTTTGCAAAAATGAGGGCATTTTCTCCTTCCCCCAGCCCTGCTGAATCTGCAGAGTTCTTCTGGGGTCTGGAGGAAGGGGAAAACGCCTCCATTTTTGTGAAAAATGGCTCCTTTTTCGCCCATTTTTTGCAAAAATGGGATGCAGGGGAGGAGCTTTGGGGGGGCAAAAATGGCTGTTTTCAGTGTATAAGACACACCAACATCTCCATGCTCTTTTTTGGGAGGGGAGGTGGATTTTATACTCCAAATAATACGGTACTTTGTTTTGTATAGTTTATAGTCATCTGTCGCTCTGTAAATATACGCATCAGGGTTATGTTTCACCTCAAGGGGGCATGGGCAGGTTGAGCATGGCCAGCTCGAGGTCACTCGTGTCGTGGTACCTATGGTAGCACTCTGCCAGCGAAAAGGGAGCTCGGGAGGTTCTCCCAAGCTCTGTTTTCACTAGCAGAGTCACTGCGGGCTGGTCCTTCACTGTTTCCAGGGCAGCCCCATGGGCCAGATCTAAACACCTGCAGACCGGATCCAGCGCGCAGGCCTTGAGTTTGACACCCCTGTGCTAATTCAATTTCAATGAAGGCTGCATAGCAGTTTAGGATACATTGTAAATCCTTCAGCTCTCAAGCTGTTTGAACTACAATCATCCACAGACCAGTCACAAGAAACTAAATTCCTGCAGTTCCCTTGCAAGGAACTGGAGCACAAGTAGGCCATTCTCCAGTTTCTCTTTCCTCCAGAGAAATTTCTGTCTGCCAGAACTGTGGGCTAGCTGGCAATTCCACTGCTGTGTGGCCTCTGCTTGTGGAACCATTCGCAGACATCTAACTGGCTGTAACATCTCACTCGGAAACCTAGTGGGTGCATTTTTAAAAAAGAAACCAACACTTTAAGAACTTTATATTCCACTTTTTCCATTAACGAAATATATTTTTGTGTTCATTTCCACTGAACTAACAGTTTAATGAGACATACATAATATAAACAAGAAAAAACTTACTATGGAAACAGAGAACATTTATTTATGCCTGATTTATCTCCTGTTTTACTTAAAATTTTCTCTCCTATTTCAAAGAAACAGCCCTCTACGAAAATGCTGTGAGGTTCCACTTGAAAAGCTTTTCAATTTAATTTCATTTTAAATCTATTACAAAAAAAAAGAAGTTTTCAAATTTTATTTATCTATTTAAAAGATTTGAATTAAACATAACTGTGAGCAGCTCACACATTGCCTCTCATGAGTTAATATCTGGAAATCTAGAAAATGGTCATGTGATCAGATTCCTCCTGGCATTATGTGCATTGCAATACCACTTGAATTATAATAATTTTAAATGTGAATATATAAATAAAAATAGGTCCATATTGGGGCAATTATAAAAATAACATTCCCTCCAAATTCCACCCAACAATTGGCTGTTATAGTGACAGATGTAAAACTCCAATTAATTTTTGCCAATAAAAACCATTTAATAATGTGAATGACCATGACTTGGAGCACACATATCATCCCAGTGCTGTGTGTATTTAGCTGGATGTCTCAAATTCAATATCGGGAAAAATGATGATTGGCCATAGATTGCTGTTCTGGCCCCCCTCCATCCGGTAATGAACGCAGGCATAGGCTTAGCTGTTTGCCACTCTTTATTCACAGCAATTATAATCCTGTTGGCTGAAAGCCCAGACACGACTCACTGGCAAGAAGTTGGCAGCAACCCAGACTCCAACAAACACGGAAACACAAGGCAGACCAGACAAGGAGTTCTCCAGATTATTACGAACGGTTGTGTCCTGCAAAAGGACTCCTCCCAAAGTCTCCTCTTATATACTCTCTTGGGAGGGGCCAAGCCACAACCACCTGGGCTTGATTATCTCTTATGAGTCAAGTCTCCGTAACTGCTGCTTCCGTTTCTCCACCCTCCGTTGCCTGGCGTCAGGGACGAACTCCCTTTGATCTTCCCCACTGCTTCATGCCTCAGGCGCCTCCTAGTGGCCAATCAGCCTCTCTGGTCCCTGCTCTGAGTCTGAACCCTGCCCAGGGTCCTCCACATCTCCCACAGCAGACTAATAGGGCTCCTCGCTATCAGAGTCCATCGGCAGCTCCAACGGCTCCTGCTGGGCCACAACAGATTGCTTAACAGCCATTTTTGCCATGTACAAAAGGCTGCGGCAGAAGGAACTCTGCTTTTGGCTGCCTAATCCCAGATGCTTGTGCATTAAGCTCCTCACTTACTGAGTAGCAGAAGAAGATCTGGAATATCTACCCCTCCTTCCTTCCTCTGACAAATGTTATTTAAAGGCTTAAGAATTCATAAGCTGCAACTCATTTCATCAGATGCATAGAGTGGCTTGAGCAATGTAAAATGTATTACCATATTTTTTGAGTATAAGATGCACTTCCCCCCCCAAAAAAAGAGGGTGAAAATTTGGGTGCATCTTATGCATCGAATATAGTCCCGCCCACCCCCATCCTTTGGCCTCTGCCTCCCAGCAATTTTTCTCCTTGCATCAAACAGCAAGTATCTTGTTTCAGTTTCAGCACAGCCTGATTAGCACAAGCAGCTGGTTAGTAGTTGGATTGGCCTCCTGATGATCAGCTGTTTCAGGCTGCGGGGATTGCCATTGTCTATTGCTGCCTCTGCGTGCCCTGTTTTTGGCCTCATTTTACACCTATTCTGATCCCCGCCACCCAGAATGGGTGGAAAATGGCACACACAGAGACCAAAATTGGGGCATGCAGAGGCGGCAATAGGCTATAGCAATCCCTGCAACCTGAAACAGCTGATCGTAGGGAGGCCGATCCAACTGACAATCAGCTGCTTGTGCTAATTAGGCTGTGCTGAAATTGAAACTGAAACATGCTTTTTGATGCAAGAAGGCAAATTGCTGGGAGGCAGAGGCAGATTTTTTTTCTTGTTTTTCTCCTCAAAAGCTAGGTGCGCCTTATACTTTGGAGCATCTTATACTCTGAAAAATATGGTAGTTGTGAATGAAAAATGACAGATAGATAGATGGATGGATGGGTGGGTGGGTGGATGGGTGGACGGATGGATAGAGAGACACACAGATAGACACAGACAATGTATGAAACTTTTTGTTTTGTTCCTTTGGGTTTATTATTTTAAACAAAATAACAATTTTTAAGAAATCTATTATCTGGAAAAGGTGCCATATTATTTCTATTTTGGGAGGGAAGGGCTACCATAAAGTATCACATCTCTTCTACAACATCAGCTTTTCTAAAATTATTTTCTCACTGGCAGTAGACTGGTTGAGAAGCAGGAGAAGATGGAAGAAAAAAATCAAAATTGATTGTACTTCTGGATGTTATTGGTTTTATTTATTAATAGTTATTATTATATTGTTGAAATATTATGTTTCAAGTACTTCACATGCAATTGGGGTTTTAATCTCACACTAGAAATTATTGGATGAACTTTCTGACCACATTTATTTTTCATAGTGTTTTTTGCCTAACTATACCAAACTTTTGGGTTATAGAACAATGCAAACAGGTTGTAAACCAGCATTTCCTTATTAGCATACAATGAGTATTCATTTCATGTTGCAGCAAGCCATCCAGTATTTGCTTAGAGGTTAACATTTTCTAGTAAATTATCTCTAGCACTGTAGAATCACACACAATTTCTTTTCTACTTCATAGATTATAAACAAACTGTTGTCTGCAGTTAGAAAAGAGATGTTACTTTGCATCTAGGATCAATTTTGAGCATCAACTTACAGTCATAAGAAAAGTATTTTGGAATTAATTTCCTAATGTGGTATACTTGGTAGGGCTGAAAACATGCTGTAATTCTTTAAACCTTTTATATCACTGACTCTTAGAGCATGATTGACAGGTTGACAGATCACTGGTGGTCTTTAAGAGTCTACCAAGATCCCTACAAGTATGGGATAGAGTCCACTTACCATCTCGTTCCCTGTCTACCTGGTTGGCAAGAATGAATTGGTCACTGTAAAGTGGTTACCAATCACAAATGATAATAAAAGTATCCACATACAGTAAATATTAACATCAAGTATACAGATAGATTAAGGGTGTCAAACTTGCAATGACCCTTGTCATTATGTGACATATCACAACTTTTCCCCCTTCGCTAAACTAGGGGTGGACATGGCCAGTGTGTGATGCTTCCGGCCCTTGGGCTGCGAGTTTGACACCCCTGAGATAGATGAACAGGTTTCAAATGGAGATATTGACTGAGTTTCCATGTATTGTGCAACATGGAACATATTTTTACACAAACAACTCATAAAAAAGGAAATGTGATGATTATGGCAAAAATAGAATTTATCGAGAACTCCACTTGCCCCTAACCTATTATTCCTTAAGACATTCTTTACCAGCAAATTTATGCTAAGCGTTTTTATTATATGCCATGACTACATAAAATAATTGATGCAGTTCAGAATAATTATCAAAGAATAATTTAGGGATGTTTAATTAGACAGTCTATGCATTTTCTGAATATTTATTTAGTGGTTCCCATGTCAGGTTCCCACAGGGGGTGGCAAAGTTCCAGTTTATAGGATGTTAATCAACATTATTTTGTGAGACAACATGGCACAAATGCAGTAAAAATGCATAACTGAGTAAGTTTGTTTTAAGTGAAATTACAAACAAATGTTTACAAAGTTTGAGACGAGAATGGAAAGGAATTTCTACCTTTTAAAATATACTGAATAATGGACTTTAATTCCTCTTGGTATTACTTTACACAAAAATCAGTTTGCATTCTATCTTGAAATGATCCCGACCAGCTTTCCCTTCTAATAGGATTTAAACAACGTAAATCATTCCGCATGCATTTTGCCCTCATCCCTTGCTTCTCTGATATTTACCACTATCAAATTTATGCAGACATTAGTTTAAAATTTAGCTCAAAATAATTTCACCAGGCTTTCCCTTCTAATAAAAATTAAATAGCATAGATCATTCCACATATTCAAATAATACTTTCAACAAGAATCAGTTTACCTTCCGTTTTAAAATTATGTCATCCAGCTTTCCCTTCTAACAGAATTTAAACAACATAAATCATTCTGCATTCATTTTACATATATACATTCAGTATCACCCCACCAATATACGTAAATCATTCCGCATGCATTTTACCCTCATCCCTTGCTTCTCTAATATTTGCCACTATCAAATTTATACAAACATTAGTTTAAAATCTAGCTCAAAATAATTTCACCAAGCTTTCCCTTCTAATAAAAATTAAATAGCATAGATCATTCCACATATTCAAATAATAGTTTCAACCAGAATCAGTTTACCTTCTATTTTAAAATAATCTCTTCAAACTTTCCCTTCTAACAAGATTTAAACAACGTAAATCATTCTGCATGCATTTTACATATATACATTCAGTATCACCCCACCAATACATTCCGCTTTTTCTGCCAGAGAGAGGTCGCAAACCCCCATTCAATCCACAACTTTGGTGAATATTTTAGAATGTCTAAATCCTCAAACTCCGCTTTTCTGCTTCTCCGAGGGAGGGGGAGCTACCCCCTCCATCTTGCAGCCATGTGGTCTGTTGCTTGCCTTCTCCTTCGGCTTGTCTCTCCTCTTTTCCAAGTGAATCAGGAAGTCCCGCCTTCAAAGTCTTGTAATAGAAATCTCGAGCCTCCGAAACAGAATTGAGACGAAGTCTTTGATTCTCAAATGTGACCGTAATGCCGGCTGGGGCCTCCCATTTATATTGAATCTGATGATTTCTAAGCTCTTTAGTTAAAAAGGTATAGTCCCTTCTTGCCTTTAACATCTGGAAAGGTATTTCTTTGAAGACAATCAAGTCCTGGCCATCAACTCTCAAACTATTATTGTAAAATTTTTGCATGATCGCGTTTCTGGATTCTTTTGTGGAGAAATATATGATTATGTCCCTCGGGAGCTGTCGCTGTTCCGCTACCAACGAATTCTGGCGATAGATTTTCCGAATCTGCCAATCAAAGTTAAGTCCCGGGCTTCCCACCGCATGGCTGAGGGCTTCAACAAAGGTCTGTTTCAGATTCTCTCACTCCTTTTCGCGGAATCCTCTGACTCTTATTGCGAATGCCTTCTTATTAAAGTTTATCATAACGAGCTGTTCTTGGGTGTCTCTAATTTTTTGTTGTAATATTTGAATATTAGTAGTCAAATTAGAATTAGCCTCCTCCAAACTTTCCAATTTATTCTCTATTTCAGCGGTATAATCTGACAGGGCAGACACGGCTGCAAACGTATTCGCCTTCATTTGGTCAATTTTAGACTTTAAATCACCATATAGCTCCAATACAAATTCCTTAATTTCTTGTTTAAAATCATTAAACATTTGAAAAAAAAATTCCTGTGTTAAGAATTCTCCAGTAGAGGGCGTAGGAGACAAGGGCTGCGATTCCAGTGTAAATTCTTTAAGTTCATTCATAGATCCTTTAGGCACATTTGTAGAGAGACGCTTCGATTTTGACCTGGGTGCCATTATAAATAAACAAATAAACAGCGCTTTCGCTCCCCTCTGTTTCCAAAAAAAACAAAAAAAATTATTTTGTTAAGGAGCGGTCTGCAGGAAGGTAAAACCGGCTACGTACATCCCCTATCAGTCACCAACGGAGAGAAATCGCCATTTTGAAGTCCGTTTAAACAAAGAAACCTCTAAGACAAATGGTGCTGGTATTTAAGATAGTAATAAAAGCATAAATCTCACAGGAGTGGGACCCGCCCGTATTAATCCTAGCTTCAAACAACTTTGCTTTGTCCTGGGGGGGGGGGATCGCCTGTCTAGGGCTTCAAAAAAAGGCAGCTGAGAAGAACTGGCTGGAGATAAAAGCTCCGCTCACGCTGGATCTAATCTCTGTCCACAGCCAAAAAAAAAGAGAAAGGCTGTGAATTACGAATAGACCCTAGCACACAGAGCTACTCCCTGCCTCTTTATAGCCAAAAAGGGGTGATATCTATGATCTTATTTAGATATACAGACCAGATCTCTGAGAGAGCTCGGTTGAGCCCTCCTCGGCGACAGGCTCCGCCCCCCCAATCCACGCTGCTTAAACTTTACTAAGAAGGGAAAGTTTGGTTAGATTATTTTGAATTATTGTTTGAAATTAAGGTTAAGAAAGGGAAAGTTTGATTATTCTTCTGTAAAGTAATATTTGAATATGTGGAATGATCCACGCTGCTTAAATTTTACTAGAAGGGATTATTTTTGAGTTAGATTGTATATTGATGTCTATACAAATTTGGATAAATGTTTATCTGAATACAAGGTTAAGGAAGAGGAATGGGAGAGTCTACAGGAGGTCGGGGTAAATAACAAAGAAGCAAGAGACGAGAATAAAATATAGATAGAATGACTTACACCAGTGGTCCCCAACCTTTTTATCGCCGCGGACCAGTCAGATGAGCCTCCCTCGGCCTTCCGGACCGGCGGGTGGGAAGGCGGCCATCCTGGGCGCGCGTTCCGCAGGGCGGGGGGGGGCTTCCTTCACGCCAAGGCCGACAGCCCACGAGGCCGCCCCGCCTCCTCCTTGGCCGTCGGGGGAAGGGAGGGGGAACCGACCCCGCGATCCGCTCGCTCGGGCAGCCCTTTTTCCTCACTGCAGTTCGGCGGGGGAAAAAGATGGCCCTGTGTCCTACTTTGGGCGGGCGGGCGGCTGGCGCGGCGGAGGCCGGCTGCTTCCGAGGGGGTGGGCCTCCGCGCCGCGCTCCATGAAGGGAAGAGGGGGAGAAGGCGGGCTGCGGCCGAAGGGCCCCCGAGAGCCCCGCCGGCCTGACACAAAAAGCGCTGCGGCGGAGGGGAGGGGCGGGAGGCAGGTGACACTCCAGGAGGGGGGGCAGAGCTGCGCCGCGAGTCTTACGTAAAGCCCCCCCTCCCCGCCTCGGCGGAGGAAAACATCTCCCACCTGGGTGGGGCTGCGTGCGAAGCGCCTCTCGGAACGGCAAAGCTCCCCAAGTTCCCCCGAAACGGCCGCGCTGCGCCCCTCCCCCCCGCAACCTTAGTTTCTCCTTGGGAGGAAAATGCAGCGCCGCCGCCCCCTCCTGCCCCCCCCTCGTCATTCCATGGGGCAGGCGGGCCGGGTGAGTCCGCGGACAAAGTTTCGTCTCCCAGGCAGCCTCCGCCAGCAGCATCCCAAGTTCGGGCCGAGGCCGAGGCCGCCGCCGCCGCCCCTTCCCTCACGGGGCGAGCAGAGCAAGAGGGTGGGGGGGAAGATCGGGCCTCCCCTCGCCCCCCCAGCCCCGCACATCTGGGGCGGCGGGGGGGGGGCAGAGAAAGGGCGCGTTCATGAGGACTAAAAAGTTGCAAATATGGCCCCCGGCCGCTGCAGCGATCATGGCCCCCGGCCGCTGCGCGGCCCGGTGCCAGGTACTCCACGGCCCGGCACCGGTCCGCGGACCGGGGGTTGGGGACCACTGACTTACACTATTTAAGCATAGATAAAGATGGGGGGCTGAGCTTAACACAAAGAGTTTCTTTTTTTTTTTTTGGTTTTTTTTTTTCCTTTAATATATTGCTTTTATTTTTAATCCATATGAATATAAGATACTTTAGATAGAAGGCAGTGCCAGGTGTGGGCCCTGGGAAGTCGGGAGGAGTAGGGATGGGGATTTATGGGGGGTGGGTGGGTGGGTGTTAACATAGTCTCAATAAGAACAAGAATGCACTTATATACGGTTGTTCTTTTTTTTCTCCTTTTTTTTTCTCTTTTCTTTCTTTAAATTTTTTTTTCCTTGGTTTATTTTACTTTTTATTAGATTATAATAAACAACACTTGAATAAAGGAATACACCAAGGAGGGAGGTAGAGGGAAAGAGGAGGGAGGAGTAAGGAAGGAGTAAGGGGAATGCAAGGAGGGCGTGTTGGGAGTAAGGGGAGAAGGAAGGTTTGAGGGGAAAGGGAAGTAGGAGGGGAGTGTTAGAGGGAGGAAAGGAAAGTTGGAGGGGGTAGATGGGGTGTATGGAGGATGGAAGTGTCAGGTGGGGTTGTGAATGATGAGTTGTGTTTCCTTTTTTTTTTTTTTTTTCTTATAGCAAATACCCTGTATATAAGTGATTGTAAAATGGAATGTGAAAATGAATAAAATATAAAAGACTACCAAAATTCCTCTTGGTAGTTTACATATAAAGTTAAAATGCTTCAACAGATAGTGAAGAACCAACGTTTTACATGAAATAAAATGCCTTTTCAAAATTGTATGAGATTGGATAAAAGCAAAGTCATATTTATCAGTTTTTTTGAACCTGTATATTTTTAGGAAAAGGGATATTTTTTTTCTTGAATATGCTCCCTTTATCCTAATGGTTATCTAAGTGCCAAAAACAGTTACAACTGGAATTATATCATGCCTACTCAAATCAGACCCAACTACTGCACTTCCCTACCTATTTTTTTCTTTTTTTAACAGCACACTTTACATCTGCTTGTTATCAGTAGCTATCTCACAGCAAGCTTCTGAATCATTTCGCAAATTCAAACCACATGCTAAGCCTGCTGAGGAATTAGCCATGACTGGGCTATTTACAGGACCTCTATGACCTGAAACACCACCATATAAAGGAGAAAAAATGACCAGAATTTTCTTTCAAGGGTTTTCCCCACAGTGTCACATTTAATTACTTCTCAGTTTCTCTCTCTCTCTCTCTCTCTCTCTCTCTCTCTCTCTCTCTTTCTCACCCTCTTTTTCTTTCTCCCTCTCTCTCCTGAATATCAGGGTGTGTGAAATTATGCCATAAAACTGCAAAGAGTTTCTCTGCCATGCAGTCTTTAAATAAAGTTCAGGAAGCCTGCCAGTCATAGGGCCTGCTGTTCAGATGGCGAAGCTCTTAAAAGCCATGAATTAATTTTGCCTTATATTTTTCTTGGTCTGAAGTGGCAGGTGGGCCCAACGTATGTATTCTCACATACATATCAATTTCACCAATAATTCCATTAAAATAGTCATTCTCCCAACAGACAAGATTGCCATGTTGTTGTAGTATATATGTTATATATTTAAAAAGACAGATCTGTATCATATTGGAAAATGTACACTGTCACTGTAGCATCAACAAATACAAACACTGTATGGATATACATAAATGAGAAAATCCACTCTCAAAAATATACATCTCCCCTGTGTGAATTTGCTCCATCTAAAAATAGAATAGCAGACAGTTTTGCCAATTTCCATAGGATAACTTAGACATTATCAATTATGGTGAATATACATGTCCCAGGATAATGTCAGTGACCCAGATAGGATCTTGTATTATCAAATACATTATTTTGTTTACTGCAATATACAAATTCATTCGGAATCTCTAGTATTGAACAAGCAGGGAAAAAAACAATTGAACTAGGAAAGACATTATATATATAATCTTCACATAATATTATATATATTATTTTACATTATTATAAATAATATACGTTCCTGATATATATATATATATATATATATATATATATATATATATATATATATGTGTGTGTGTGTGTGTGTGTGTGTGTGTGTGTGTGTGTGTGTGTGTGTGTATATGTGTATATATATATATATATATATATATATATATATATATATATATATATATATATATATATATATATCAGGGACGTGCAGTCACTAGAGGCAAGGGAGGTGGGGCCTCACCAGTCTCCTCAGAGAAAGGAAAGGATTTTAAATAATTTTCTTCCAATAATTAAAGCCAGGGTAGTTGCTACCAGATTTCAAGTCACAGTGGCTTGGTGTCTGCTCTCAGTATTAACTAGGAGGAGGCCAGAGAACTAGGGGCCTCTTTTGCATAAGGAATTTTTCGCCTTTTAAGAGTTCAGCAAGGGTTAACAAGCAAAGAATTCCTTATGCAAATGAGGCACGTATTCTCTCGCCTCCTGTAGAGGGCATTTTTAGAGGCTTTTTAGAATTCTCTGGGAGCAACTAGCTCAGTCTGACAGAGCTCTGGCTTTTCAAGAGGAGAGGGCAGGGAAGGGCAGGGAGAAGCAGAGTTGAAATCGTCTCTGAAACAGCTAGAAAAGGTGCATGTGGGGACGGGGGAGGAATTCAAAAAGTTTGATCGGAAGGCAGCAGGGGAAGGGGGGTATGGCAGAGGAGCTGCTTTCAAGCCTTTGGAAAATATATCCAATCCAACTTCTGTGTTTGTGTTTGAGAGTGAGTGAATGAGAGAGGGATCGAAGTTCTCTATGTGCATGTGTCTGTTTGAGAGAGGGGGGAGGGAGGGAGGGAGAGAGGGAGGAAGGAGGAGGAGGGAGAAGAAAAAGAATGGGAAAACTAATTTTGCAAGGGAGAAAAATGCTGTCGCTTTAAATCGGAACTGAGCATGCCTGGCTGTGGAATTCTGGGAGTTGAAGTCCACAAGTCTAAAAAGTGCCTCACCAGGGCTAAAGCTGACCACACGTCACTGATATATATACACACACATACACACACACACATATAAAAGATTTTTCAAGTAAACAGAGGACAATTTGTATAATTAAGCAAGTGTAAGCTTTTTTATAATAATTCATAACCCCAAAAGAGGGGTAATGGTCATGATCAAATGCCCCATTTCAGTAGAAAATAATCTTTAATAAAAAAAAATAATTTTTTTAGTCTTAAAGAATGTTTTTCATCAACACAAAATGCTGGTTTCGAAACAAAATGAACTAGTATTTGTTTTATTCTATTTTTTATATTATGGTGTGTGTGTGTGTCCCATCTACACAGGTAGAATACGGTCCCTCGCTTCTTAACCAATATAGCAAGAATTGGCAGCCTATTGCCAGGTTTGTTGAACTATAACTCGCATCCGTCTCAAAAAATACAACCTATAGTGAGTGATGCTGGTAGTTGCGCTTAACAACATCTGGATGGCCAAAGGTCTTCCCTCCATAGCCTATAACAAATGAATTATGAATCAATATAATTTAGAAACTAGCTCTAGATGGGGATGATGTAACTTACAGGTGCTGCTGATATATTACTCCAACATCTTTCAACTCCATCAGCATCCAATGTGTGACTTACAATGATTTTAATCCTTACTCCCCAACTGTGAACCTAATCTTGATCCAACCCCACTGTGCTTTTTATTTGCATCAGGAGAAAAAATTATGTTGACTTCTTTTGCTCTAGTGCAAAAATCAGATATAAAATCTCAGTCTAAATCAAGACCAAAGCAGGAATTCGGAGGAAAGGATTATTGTGTTTTATCTTTACACTTGTTCCTTTGTTTTTAAAAGCCATTCATATAATTGCTAATTATGGGTGGTGCTTCCTTAATCTGGATGTAATAGAGAATACTGAATCCTGTGGGTGCCTCATGTATCTTTTAAACTTAAAAAAATACTCTTGGACATGTTAACGAATTAATACAGAAGATCTTTTCCCTGCTGGATTATCTTAAATGATTTTACAGTTGATTCCAGAATGCTTTCATAGCCTGTGGAATTGAAGAAAGGAGAACAAAGAACAAGCCACTGGTTCTATACCTAAGAGTCTCTAACCAACAGACTAAAACAGACTTCTTCAGCTTCAGCTTCAGCAATACAAGGGCAAACAATTGATACAAACTCAAGGTAAACCACTCCAAACTTGATTGCAGAAAATATGACTTCAGCAACAGAATGGTCAACGCCTGGAATGCTCTACCTGACTCCGTTGTTACATCCTCTAACCAGTGGTGGGTTGCAGATGGTACGACCCGGTATGGGAGTACCAGAGCCTGCCAAGAGCACCGGATACCTTTCTGGTATGGTGCTCTGGAGGGCCCAACTCCCGCACGAGCAACTTACCTGTCTTTTAAGGCTTCCGCACTTCCGTGCATGGTATGTACAGCACCTGTGCGACGCTCTGTGGAGAAGCTGGAGTGTTGCGGAGGCTTGCGGAGGTGCTAAGACGCATGCGCGTGCTGCGCATGTGTGCATTTGCTGCGCACATCCATGTGTCAGGCCCATTCCAACCGTACCGGTTGGAACGGGATTCGGAACCCATCACTGCCTCTAACCCTCACAGCTCCAGCCTTAAACTGTCCACCGGGGACCTCACTCCATTCCTAAGAGGTTCGTAAAGGAGGGGGGCATAAGCGCACCAGCATGCCTAATGTCCCTGTCCTACTGTCCCCATCTATTTGTATCCATTTATTTTGCTTATATCCATGTTTATATTTATACCTGCTATCTTGTACATGTTTGACAAACTAATAAATACAAATACTATAACCAAAAGACATCTGAATATCCTTGCCAGTTTCCAGTCATGAGGCTTTCTTTGCTTGCTTTCAATGATCCTAACGAATGTAGGGAAAGATTACAAAAGAAAAAAAAAGGAGAGACTAATTTGCTACTTTGCATGCTACAGTATATTGAAGGCAATAACAAACATCAATGAACAGCTCCATAATGGCATTTGTCTGAAATGCCATGACACAGTTTAAGGCCATCAATAATCTGGTAGCAATTAATGAATTGCAAATGCATGAATGTCTGCGTGAGAACAATCAACGCAGGAGTCATAGCTTTTTGTTTTGAGTCATAATGGCAGCAGTACCACTGATTCAGCTGAGAACGCATGATTTCTATCAAAAAACAAACAAACAGCCATAAGGTCTTGAATGCAGTTCTTGTGCAATGTCAGAATTTGATACTTGATTCTGTCTCATCCAAAGCAAATAGGGCTTAAAACTCCAGAACTGCAGACAGAAATGTTTCCACACCTCTCTCTCTGCAAACAATATTTTGGATTACGGTGTCAAATTCTACTCAGAAATTGCACTGCATTTAATTTCTGACACTGAACTTGCAGGTGCTCATCAACTAATCATAACCATTATGGAAGCAGAGAAAATGGCTGCTCAAGGAACTTGAAGAATTTGCAAATCGGTCTCAGTGTGAGAAGCAACTGCTGTTCAGTTTTACTGGGCTGAGAAATGGAAGGGATCCAGAATCTAAGTTTATTAAAATAGGCAATGTACACATAACAAAATCAAACAAGGAATTCAGCAAAACACGGGAGGGTAAAGTTGAGAAGAAAGGGCAATTCAATTATAAAGATGCTGAGGACTCTACAGAATCAGGAGACTGTGTGTTATAGCAGGAAAGAAAAAGTCTGTGTACGTCAGGTGATAATAGGAAGTAAAGCCTAATGCTGGGAAAGATTGAGGGCAAAATATGAAGGGGATGACAGAAAATGAGGTGGGTGGGTGGAGTCACCGAAGCCGTAGGTGTGAGCTTAAATGGACTCCAGAGGATGGTAGAGGACAGGAAGACCTGGAAGAAAGTTGTCCATGGGGTCGCGATGGGTCGGACATGACTTCGCAACTAACAACAACAAAGGAAAAGGCAAATAACAAGAATCTTAGAACCTACATGAAATTTCTGTCATATGTCATATTTCAAACTATCTCTACCACAGTTTGAGACTTAGCAAAAAAGCGAGTGAGGTGAAGATTTAAAACAAATAAATGAAAGGGCTATTTCACATAATACATGACTCATTATCATAAAATAGTGATAGCAGTGAAGAAGGAAGGCTCTTAATGGTCCGGGCTTAATTCATGAGAGGCAGGTCTACCAATGGCTATTACTTTGAAGGCTCAGTGTCGCCTCTGGGTGGGGCAGAAGCTGTTCCAAAGAGAAGATGATCAGGAGAAGGGCATGTTTTAATCTGCTGATGTGAGCTTCCAGAATCATCTGGTGTGAGAAATAAAAATTAGGATGAGCTTTGCCTGCCTGATCCCATAGGACTATCCTTACATTTAGTAGTATTGAGAATGATAACTTTTTAAAAAAGCAACTCAAACTAGAAAGCCACAGAGAGATCTATATTTTCATGTGCTATTTTGAAGTAAGTAAGTAAAACTATGCACAATGTGTAAAACTTCATAGAATCATTTCATAGAATTTTTAAAAAATGGAAGTAAGATAGCAATTTTCTTTCATAACAACATGGAATGATATAATGTAATTTATGTTCCAGACATCTGCTCCTCTCTTTTGTCATTCCAGGACCCCCACCATTCTGTTCTGTTTCTTTGAAGAAAGGTTAAACCATCACCATACACACAATACATTCTTAGCATTCCTAAAGAGTTCTCTCAATCCAATCCGTATGAATATATTCAGCTGCATAATTTAACTGTTTCAGAACTAATTGTTAGCATACTTGAAGAAGTTTGATGTGCAGAAGAAATAGCAAAAGCACCTACACTTATATACTGCTCCGCAGTGTTTTTACAGCTCTCTCTAAGCAGTTTACAGAGTCAGCATATTGCCCCCAGCAATCTGGGTCCTCATTTTACCCACCTCGGAAGGATGGAAGGCTGAGCCAACCTTGAGCCAATGACACTCAAACTGCTGACAGCCGGCAGTCAGCAGAAGTTGCCTGCAATACTGCATTCTAACCACTGCATCACCACAGTTCTTTTAAATAAAAATTATTTGACTACTCACAGGAAGGACGACTGCCTTTTTTCTTCACATATATTAAAAGAAAGTCTACATAGAATACATAAAAGTATTATATCCCCTGTTCCTAAGTTTTAAAAGAGTGATAAATCCCTCCCAGGAGATAGAAAAAATAGTGAATATTTTACTAATATTATAATGAGTCCTTTTCTTTGCTAAATAGACTGCATTTGTCTTTTAATGGAAAGATGGTTAAACTACATTAGCACTCTGTGTGTGCATGTGCATTTGTATGTCCTATCATACTTGTGTTATAGCAATATTATTGATTTTTGAGCAAATCTCTATGTCCTGCTCAATTTCTTTCCTAACTGGCCTTCCCACTAGTTCTTTCTTTGCAAATAAGGAGTAAACCTTTTCTTTCCCACATTCTAGAGCATCCTACTTCAATTCCCACAACATCTTAAGATGACATCTGAAGTCTATCTGGTTTGTTCTCTATGCTTTGTGTATGCTAGCAGTTCCATTCCCTTGAACTGATTTTCTCCCCTTTTTCCAATCGCTAAAAGCAACCGCAGTAAATGTGCTGCTTTCTTTCCACACAATCTATAGGATTATTTCCTAGATACCTGGAGTTACCAGCAGCTCATATCAGAAGTGGGTTGCTTCCCGGTTCGGCCCTGATCGGGAGGCTCCACCCACCCATCCGGACGCTTCTGCGCATGTGCAGAAGTGTCACCGCATGAGCGCACACGAATGCATGAGCAAACCGGTAGTAAAAAATTAGAAACCCACCACTGGCTCACATCCAGCTGTCAACTTTGTTCATCCCTAAACATGCATCTCATCCATTTTCACTCTTTTTTTACTACTGCTTTCCAGTGATGTGCAGTCAGGGGAGGCAGAGCCTCACCACTGTCATCATGAAAAGAAAAAAAAATGTAAAAGGAAAAAGGCAAGAGCTGAGGTCAGGCTGAGCTGCTTGCTGCCAGAGTCACCGTGGATGACTCTGCTTAGTGCTTAACTGTTTAAAAAAGCCTCTAAAAAGTGCCCTCTACAGGAGGAGGCAGGAGAATGACGTGCCTCATCTAGTCTGACTTTAGGCATTTTATGATCACTCAAACAGAGTTAAGCAAGGGTTAAAAGCCTAAAAATTCCTGATGTAGGTGAGGCATGTCATTCTCCTGCCTCCTAACGTAGAGGGCACTTTTTTAGGGGCTTTTTAAAATAGTTAAGCAGAGTCATCCACGGTGAGGCAACAATTAGCTCAGCCTGACCTCAGCTCTCACCTTTTTCCTTTTACATTTTTTTTCTTTTCATGATGACAGGCAAGAGCAGAGTTGAAATTCTCTCTGAAACAGCTGGAAAAGGTACGTGTGGGTTGGAGGGAGGGGGAGGAATTCAAACTTCATCCCCCTGGTGCGGGGCTTTGGGCAAAGGCTGAAGGGAAGTGCTCTCCCTCCCCAAGTGTAGTTTGATTGCAGGCAGAGCCACATTGTCTTTTCAAACCTGTAATCAGTGAAGCTGGGCTGGATCCTTCCGGGGCTGGGGGAAAGTGTGTGTGCTCCAGTATGGTTCTTTGACTGGCTTCCTGCCTCCTCCTGTGGTGTCCCTGACTCCCTCCAATCCAAATTTGTGCGTGTGTGTTTGTGTGTGTGCTTGTTTGAGAGAGAGTTTGTTTGAGTGAGAGAGGGAAGGGGGTAGGAGAGATAGTCCAATCCAACTTCTTTGTTTGTGTGTGTGTGTTTGAGAGGGGGGATGGAGGGAGAGAGGGAGGAAGGAGGGGAAGGGAGAAGAAAAAGAAAAAGAAAGAAGGAAACTTATTTCGCAAAGGAGAAAAACAAATGCTGTCGCTTTAAATCGGAACTGAGCATGCCTGGCTGTGGAATTCTGGGAGTTGAAGTCCACAAGTCTAAAAAAAAATGTGTCTGTGCCTTGCCAGCCATAAACCTTACCGCACGTCACTGTGTGGTGGTATGAATGGCAATGGGCGTGCCTCCGTATGCCTAAGTAATGCCAATGCTTCATGATCTGCACTGATTGCCAGTTTGCTTCTAGATCAGTGGTGGGTTTCAAACTTTTTTAGAACCTCTTCTGTAGGTGTGGCCTGCTTTGTGGGTGTGGCCTGCCTGCCATATGACCAGGTGGGAGTAGCTTGCCTGCCATGTGACTGGGTGGGCGTGGGCAACTTGTAAAATGTGGTGAAACTCACTTAACAACGCTCCTGCTTAGCAACCAAAATGTTGGCTCAGAAACTCTGGCATTTGAAGTCTTAAAGCTGTCAAGTTACAAGACCCTTGCACCCCTAACCCTTTAGAAAAAAAACCCAGGGATGTTGAAACTTGATAGCTTTAAGACTTGTGGACTTCAGCTTCCAGAATTCCTCCTCCAGTCATGTTGGCTCAGGAACTCTGGCATTGAAGCATGCAAGTCTTAAAGCTGTCAAGTTACAAGACCCTTGCACCCCTAACCCTTTAGAAAAAAATACCAGGGGTGTTCAAACTTGACAGCTTTAAGACTTGTGGACTTCAACTGCCAGAATTCCTCCTCTCATTCTTCATCTTGATGATGTGTGGATGGGCGGGGGAGGGAGCTGCAACCGGTTCTAAACGGCACTGTAGATTTGTGGAACCTCTTCTATAGGTTAGAACCGGCAGGAACCCACTCCTGTTCTAGATGCAACTGAACACTAAAATTGCCTCCAGACATTTTGGGTGTTCCAACACTGAAGAATTTTAGGAGAAGATTGGATGACCATTTGTTTGAAACAATATATGGTTTTTCTGCTTAAGCAGGGAGTTGAACTAGAAGTTCTCCATGGTCCCTTCAAACTCTGTTATTCTGGCTGACCAGTTTGATCTATATGGCATGGAGACAGTGTATTTCAGAGACCATCTTTCTTTCATTATTTCTCCCTGTCCCATTAGATCAGGTGAAGTGTACCTTTTCTGTAATGGCCCCTTAGCCCCTGGAACACCGTGCCAACCCAAGGTTAGGTTTATCCTGACATTGCTCACCTCTCAGAAAGACATAGTTCCAATAGAAGAGAATATTTGTAGTTCAGGATTTAACTGTGGGGGTCCCTGGTGCTCCCTGAGCTTTGTGGTTTTCTTGCAGATGCTTTCTTGCTCCTGATCATTTTCCTTAATTTGGTAATGAAAGGTCTGCAAAAAAAGCCACCAAACTCTGAGAGCACCAAGGATCTCAAAGACATGGTTGTTTTCCTCGCCCTAGAGGTTAGGAGAATATTTGTTGTTGGTGTATGGTGTCAGTCCTTTGTGTCAGTCCTTCAAGATAGGCCAGGACAGGAATCAAAGCCACACATGCTAATATAGGTAGTCCTTGGATAACAATGGTAATTGGGATCAGAACTGCCACCATAAAGTGCAACATCATGTGACTGCATCACTTAGTAACAGGAATACTGGCAGTCCTCATTGCTGTCATTAAACAAGATCTGTGGGTCATTAACCAAGGATTTCCTTGCAATTTCATGCCAGCTTCCAATAACCAAAATCAAATGGGAAATCCCAGGAAAGTTGCCAGTAGGTTGGTAGGCAAGTAAGTGGTAATTGCAGGGCAGGGGAATGTACATGAAGAGTGCAGCACAATGCTTGGGCTAATGTAAAGCAGGAGAGAGCAAGGGAAGCTGGGGTAAGGTGAGGTGCTTCAAGATTTGACATGCCTGCTGCTGGAAATGGGTGACCTAAACAAGCAACCTGCAACTTTCCCTACTGGCTTCCCCATTAACTTTATTTGTCACAAATGGTGATCATGGGGCACTGCAAATGTCATAACTACAAACTGATTGCATGTGCCCCAATCATGATCATATGACCAACAAGGACTGGTTGTTAAATATCATTTATTTAGTCAACTTTGAACAGTTGCTAAACAAGTGGTTGTTAAATGTGGGCTACTTGTGCTATTATAAGGTTCTAGTAACAGAATCTTGGAAGTCTGAATATGCTTATTACCATCCCAGTCCCTTTATCTTCATGAGAGCTAGGGAGATCTTGCTTGAGATGCTTGCAGTACTCAGGTGCAGTATACTACACAAATCTAGACTTAGATTTCTTTTATCTGTCCATTGTCTTGGTTGTGGCTCTTTGCTTCAAGGTTATTCCTTCTTCCCATTACAGTTTGGCAATTACTTTGTGTTTTGGTTAATCCTTATAGTATTGTATTTATAATCAGTCATGCATGCTAATATAGGTACTTACTTCTGAAGAGGTGGGCATAGAAAGAATTGTTAAAATTCATAGACTTTTTAAAATAATTGTGAAAATCTAGAACGTAATAAGTAAGAAGACATGAATATTGTATTGTAAAAAATGAAACAGTATTCCTTATTTAGGGGAAACGGGTTGGGATTGGTTACTTTCGTCTATTGTTTTTATTATAGATACTTGAACCAGCCATTTCAAGTTGATATTCCTAAAATTTTTATAATAAGACCTTCTCTTACAGACCTTTCTTTTTTCTTTGAAGAGGAAAGTCTAAAAACCACATTTCACTGCTATGTAAAGGATGGACAAGCCAAAATATTATTTACTTTTGGTCAGTTAAATTTCATTAAGGTAATTATGTGGAATTTTTCTGACTATCATCCTGTCTCCAGCATGTAAAAACAAACAAATGGACAGCCATTTTAGTGTAAGGGTGAAAGCAAGAGGCTAGAAACAATGAGACTGTAAATTCCTAGATAAAAAGCTAGTTGGGTAATCTCTGCCAGTCACTCTTTCAGCCCGAGAAATGAGGCAATGCAAATCAGTTTTGAAATCTTGCCAAGGCTTCAGAGACTGCCAGGAGTCAACAGTGATTCAAAGATGCGCCCGTGCGCATACACACACACATGATGGACGCACCCACAGACACCAAACCTATTCCCAATTGTTCAAAAGTGTATCCTTCTAGATACAACTGAACATAATAAATATGTTGCTTATAATAAACGTAACAAAATATTAAAAAACAAACAAGAAATATTCCCTCACATACGTCCAAAGGATTTTCACATATATACAACTAATATATTTTCTCATATATGGCAGTACATATATTTTGAAATAATATTAATATATTACATTTAAAAATCTAGCTTAAAATAAAAATTACGTTAAAACCAAAGAATATTTCAATTTCTTATTATTTTCTGAAATGATCTATGAGCATCACTCTCCAATTCCCTTCCCACAAAACCATTTTATATAAATCAGATATCTTTAATTTAGAGGTGTGCCTTAATGTTCTCTCAGCAGTCTGAAGTCTCTTTTCCAAAACCTCTTTTCAGCGCTTCATTTAACCTAAAAATGCATTTCTAATAAAACCAGATGAGAAATAGCAGTCCAAACCGAAAACAAGATTCAGTCAAAGGAATTACATATTTTATTATTATTTGGCAAGTTTGAATTAGTGTTTGATTTCCATTGTCTTTTGACTAGCTTCCACTGGCCTCTTCCAGTAAAAAAAAAGGCTTTAAAAAGACTTTATCAAAACTAATAAGAATACAATCCCCTCCACAAAAAATGACTCCTCGTTCTAACTGTAATGTATCTCATATTGCTAAAATTTCAACCTTAGAAACCATTTTTTCCCAAAACTGTTTAATAAATACGTCTTGATACAGTTATCTAGACTTGTAATGGCAAACCTATGGTACGTGTGCCACAGGTGGTACGCGGAGCCATATTTGCCAGCAACCATCCCTTAGCTCCGGCATGCATGTGTGTGTTGGCCAGCTGATTTTTGGCCTTCTGGAGGGCCGGGGGGAGGCCATTTTTGCCCTCCCCAGGCTTCAGGAAAGCCTCTGGAGCCTGGGGACGGCAAAAAACAGGCCCAACGGCCCAACCAGAAGTTCAGGAACGATTCATTTCAGCCTCCCCAGGCTTCAGGAAAGCCTCCGGAACCTGGGGAGGATGAATACTCCCACCCTCTGGGGAGAGTCACATGTGCATGCACAGGGGGGGTCACGTGCACATTCGCAAGTGGGTGCGGCTCATTCCATTGTGGGACTGGGCACACGAACAATAGCATGCATGCGCACAATTTTGGCACACCTTTAGAAAAATGTTAGCCATCACTGATCTAGACCATAAAAGATCTAGACACCTTTCATCAGAGCAATCTACATCTCAAGGTCTGATAGCTTCTAGTATCAGACTGAGGTAAGACTCCCCTTTGATGGGAATACAGTGTGACTGTTTCGGAAATGGAGTTACACCTATAAAGATGCAGCTTTTTAGATATAAATCTAAAGTCATTATCTGGGACTCAGTAGCTATCTACGCTATAGCATCAGTTATATGCAGCATTATATAATTAATATGGACCAGTTTTATCTAACAAAGTCCTGGATGGGGATGCTATAAATCACTAGCCTGAATAACCTCTATTACTACATTGTCCCCTTTTGCTATTTCATATGCGGTCAGAGGTGGGTTCCTGCCAGTTCTAACCTCTTCTATAGAAGAGGTTCCACAAATCTACAGTGCCGTTTAGAACCGGTTCCAGCTCCCTCCCCCGCCCATCCACACATCATCAAGATGAAGAGCGAGAGGAGGAATTCTGGCAGTTGAAGTCCACAAGTCTTAAAGCTGTCAAGTTTGAACACCCCTGGGGTTTTTTTTCTAAAGGGTTAGGGGCAGCGTTCCCTCTAAGCTGCGTGCTTGTGCGGCCGCGCAGGTAACAAAAAAACACCGCGTACAAGTTTCAAACTGCAGCGCAGTGTTTTTTAATGTCTTTAAATGTGACTAAAAATATCTCCCCTCCCTCTCTTCTCTCTCTGCACCGAAATCTCTCCTCCATCTGGTGATTGGTGAAATCAAAGAAGACTCTGACCGGAGATAGATGACGCTGCAGAAGGGAGAATTCCCATTGGTCCTCTGGGGCTTCGTCAGTTCCTGGGAAAATGTGATTCGCTGATTGTAGCCTGCGTTTCTCTGCACGTCCGGGGTTTCTCAGGCATTGCCTCATCTGAAGCCCCATTCTGGGCTCAGCCTTTTTTCTGCGATCCCTTCACTTTGGGGAGAGAGGGAAGCAGCGTGGGATTGGACTGCCTGAGCCAAAGGGGTCCACGTGACCTTGAGACTTGATTTTTGAGCAGTACCAATCCTTTACACTCTTTCCCTTTCCTTTCTGTCCTTCTTCTAACTTCCTTTCTTTTTCCTTTCCTTCTTTTCCATTTCCTTTTCTTTCTCCTTTCCTTTCCTTTTTCCTTTCCTTTCTCTTTTCCTTTCCTTCTTTTCCTTTTTCTTTCCTTCTCTTCCATTTCTTTTCTTTCTTCTTTCCTTTCCTTTTTCCTTTCCTTTCTCTTTTCCTTTCCTTTTCCTTTCCTTCTTTTCTATTTCCTTTCTCTTCCCCTTTCATTTCTCCTTTCCTTTCCTTCTTTTCCTTTTCCTTTCCTTCTTTTCCATTTCCTTTCCTTTTTCCTTTCATTTCCTTTTTCCTTTCATTTGCTTTCTCCTTTCCTTTCTCCTTTCCTTTTCTTTTATCTTTCCTTTTTCCTTTCCTTTTTTCTTTCCTTTTCTTTTTCCTTTCCTTTTTTTCTATTTCCTTTCCTTTTTCCTTTCCTTTTCTTGTTTCCCATTTTCTTTCCTTTCCCTCCCCCTCCCTTCCCTCCCTCCCTTCCTGGGGGTCTGAGGGAGGGGGAGGGGACCCTTTTCCTCCTTGCCCCCCTCCCAACATCTGCTCTGATGGCAATTATGGCTAAAAAAAATTCAGGTGCTCAGGCATGAAAATGTGCTGCTTGAACACTATACTTTTCCGCACACACTGAAAAAAAATTAGAGGGAACATTGGTTAGGGGTGCAAGGGTCTTGTAACTTGACAGCTTTAAGACTTGCACATTTCAATGCCAGAGTTCCTGAGCCAACATGACTGGAGGAGGAATTCTGGGAGTTGAAGTCCACAAGTCTTAAAGCTGTAGAGTTTGAACATCCCTGGGTTTTTTTTTCTAAAGGGTTAGGGGTGCAAGGGTCTTGTAACTTGACAGCTTTAAGACTTGCGTGCCAGAGTTTCTGAGCCAACATTTTGGTTGCTAGTGAGTTTCACCACATTTTACAAGTTGGCCCCGCCTACCCAGTGACATGGCTGGCAAGCCACTCCTACCCGGTCACATGGCCGGTAAGCTACTCCCACCCAGTCACATGGCCAGCAAGCCACTCCCACAAAGCAGGCCACACCTACAGAAGAGGTTCTAAAAAATTTTGAAACCCACCACTAAATGCAGCTGATGTGTTCTGGGAAAAGGATATTAAGGAAGAGTAATGACAAAAGAAACAGTTGCATTGTAGCTATAATGTTTTGGGCACATCAAGCATAACCTCTATGTTGTAATATCATCGCGCAGGAAGCATGGACTGAAACCAGAGGTGGGATTCACTTACCTTCTCTACTGGTTCCCAAATGTGAGCACGCTCTGTGTTCCCACACACAGACACACACACAAAGCTATACCTTTACCATGCTAAGGAAATAATATTTAAGAATACAGTAATGGGTGGAGCCTGAGTTGGAGAAAATGTATTTGAATTCTACTAATTTTCATCAGGTGTATTCCACGGCATCATGGATTATCAATTTGGGAGTATGCAAGAAGTGTTTAAGGGGAGAGTGCTCCCCATGATATGAGAAAATTATTATTCGTTGAGTTCTAAATTTTCTTGGTGTTTAGGTCATGAGATTGAATGTTAAGCCTATTGACATGGTAAAAGGCAAATTGTCAAAATAACTTTAACAAGTTGATTATAAAACTGACTTCTAGCATCCTAGCATATCTATATGAAGAGAGGCAACTGATGGATTTCCAGACTAGAACTATAGCATCTCAGACAAGATATGGAAAATTGTCATTATTATACCTAAGCATTTTCCTGTATTATGAAGCCAGGAACCCTCTATGAAAGCTAAAATGCATTCCTTAAACTCTTGCTTGTCACTAAGGAAACAAGGAAAAAATAGAAACCAGATAGACTACACCAGTGATGGTTAACCTTTTTGGCACCGAGTGCTGAAACTAGAATGTGCATGTGCGCCGAAGCGCCAGAGCACCAGGGTGCTGGAATGGCACAGTGCTGGAACACCAGAAGAGAGTAGCTGGTCAATATGCATGTGTGCCAGACATCTGTCCGGCGCATTCGCACAACAGAACCTGGAAGAGCAGCTGGCGATGGCACACGTGCCCACAGAGGGCTCTGCGTGCCACCTCTGGCACATGTACCATAGGTTCACCATCACAGGACTACACTATTGATTTAAGGTTTTTAGTGTATTAGCCCATTAATAATAATAGATGGTGTAGAAGGATAGGAAGAATTAGTCTTTTATGGGACATCTGCCAATATGTTGTTCCAAACTGGAGCGCTAATTTAAAAAAATGGATGAAGAAGGCAATAATTCTGCAAATTATTAGAACATTCAAAATTAATGTGTTTTTTTTAACTTCAGCATATTGAAATTATTCAAATCTCTCTTCAGGCCAAATACATCTTTATGTGTCTCTATGCAGAAATTCCAATGTATATACAAGTGCATTCCAATATCAGGGGTCTTGACAGTAAAATTCTTTAAATTGCTTTGCTTATTTGAAAAGAAGAAATAGGATCGAGACACCAATTCTTTTACATATGGTTTTGGTTTGCAAGCAGATCATTTCTAGATTTAGTTTAGCCAGCATATTATGGATCAAAAAATTATGGACATTTTTCATGTTTAAAAAGTATAATCTAAGAATTTGTTAGGATAACTTGGTTTAAATAAAGATCATATTGTCTTCTTTAACAGGAAGAAGGTCTCTTCAAATCTACTTGAGAAATCAATAGAATATCTACCTAAAAGGAAACACAAGAGGAACTTGGATAAATGAAAATTTACAGGATCTCCCTGCTATAGGACTATTCCTGATGTGTTAAAATGAAAACCACTATTTCAGGGCAATCACTATTTTTCTTTTTAAAGAAAAACTCTCCACATTTAAGAATCCACTATTCATAAACAATTTGTTTAATTTGAAAGTGAACAAGCACCCTTCCCAAAGTCCTTTCTATCGTTTCTGATTAAAGAAGAAATAAAGAATACTCTGTAACATGAATTGAATTAGTTTATGTTTAATAAATGTAAATTTAAATTAAATCAAATTAGTTTTTAATGTAATGCCACCTTCTTTTGAGAATGTCATTTTTGGGTAATCAAAGGCTATGTGTAGTTTTCAGCCAAGTAAAGGATGTACTAGCATGTTCATCCCTTTTTAGTTGAGTTTAATAAAACAAAATTATATGGGAAGTATACTAGCAATCACCATGAAAATTCCCATGTGATCATAGCATTTTCTCCAGGAGGAGAGTTTCTACTGGTACTAAATATTTCTGGGAAATTTTATTTATGAGAACCATAAATCATAAATGTAATAGGATACCAAAAATTCAGATTTCATTACCCCAATTCAGAAATTGTGGCAAATATGCATTAGGATTCTGTGGCTGGATCAACCTCAATGGAGAGGGTTTGCAGCTGGAATGAAAAATAGGAAGCATATGTGCCAAAAAGTCCAGCTAGCAATAAAAAACCATGATTGTTGATCTCCACTGTTGATTATATATTTCTGGAGATTATATCAACAAAAAATGTTGAGAAGTAATTTTTTGTAGTTGCCTATAGTCTTTCACAAATATGCTCCAAAAGTTTGGGGAATTTTAGAGAACACTGCGGAATGGGTGGGACAATCAATGGAGATTAGTTTTTCTTCTCCTGCATTGATAGATAAACAGGAGTTGAAGAATATTCCATCAGTAGACAGATACCAATAAGGTGGTTCTATAAGATGAGGAAGGTGGCTCAGTGGGTAAGACGCTGAGCTTGTTGATCACTTCGGCAGTTCGGTGGTTCGAATTCCTAGTGCCATGCAACCAAGTGAGTTCCTGTTACTTGTCCCAGCTTCTGCCAACCTAGCAGTTCGAAAGCACGTAAAAATGCAAGTAGAAAAATAGGAACCATCTTGGTGGTAAGGTAACAGTGTTCTGTGTATTTGTATTTGTATTTATTTGTCTTGTATGCCGCCCACTCCCGAAGGACTCCGGGCGGCTCACAATAGACAAGGGAAGGGGAAAACTGGACAAAGACAACACTTTAAAAACAAAAACCGCAACATTCACATTTAGTCTAGCCATTTAGTCTAGCCAGCCACATGCCCACGGAGATGTCTTTGGACAGTGCTAGCTCTTCGGCTTTGAAACAGAGATGAGAACCCCATAGAGTCGGGAACAACTACCATTACCTTATAAGACAAGGATAGTACTGCATTGTTTTAGATGATAACCATTTAATCGCATTTTCCAAATTATTTGCATCCCAATGGGATTTGAATTTAACAATAGTTTTAAGAATTATGGCTAGCCTTGTTCCCTCTCTAGTTTTCTTTTTTGTTGAAAAGTACACTTTCTTAGTACTGATATTGGTTAGCTGTTCTGTGATATTTCTGACTAAGTGTATTTTTTCTTTAATTTAAATACTTATAAAGTTCATATCTAAAACTGCCATGAGTTTGTCAGAGTATGATAAATGTGTTCAGGATCTGATTGAAATGTTTGAATGTAATGATATAAAATACGAGGAATTTCTTCCTGTGTTACATTTAAAAAGAGATATAATAGCATTGTAAGTTACATGGATTTTCATTTGTCTCTGGATTAGATTAAATGCTATTTGGAATTTCATAACTGGTGAAATTTGTTTTTCACCAGTTTCATGATTCATTTTTACGTCATTCTCCCATCAATTTAGACCAAAAGTTGTATGTCCAAAGCAATTCCTCATAAATCTTGGTTCTTTTCTGCCAATATTCATATCCAAACTGATTGTTTTATAAGGAGGAGATAAATTCAATTGCAATTTATTGCCCATTATGGTTATGAAATTCCAAGCATTTATAAGTAGGAAGTATTGTTGACGTTTGCAAAACCGATAGTGCTAAAAACTTTAAATATTCTTAAATATATATATATATGCTATTTTGGGGAAAAGGCTAAATATCTCCATCATTATTTTGAAATGTTGGTCCTCAGGTTTATTATTGTATGTCTACATTACCAAACAAGATTGTTTTTAATTTTTTAAAAACATTATCTTTTGTATTTTTATACCGTTTAATTTTTGTAATGTTGAATACAATTGATTAAAGGAATTTAAAAATGAATGGAGACATTAAAAATTACTTTGCTCAGTAGCTACTTTATGTCTAAATAAAGTTGCTTTTGTTTCATAGTAGCACACTCAGTTCAGATGTGGATGTGTAAATGTACATCTTAAAAACCATCTGAAATTTGCACATGGCTTTTATTTATTGCCAAATGATACTCAGAAAAGAGTATTCTTATCCCATCTAGCCTATCCCAGGTACTGCTGTGATAATATTTTAAAAGTTAACATTGAGCCAACTTAGCAAAACTTCTAAAACCATAGTGCCATACTTTCCTCTGAAAAATCTATAGTAACACACACAAATTATTGCGTATCATAGAATAGCATAGAATAGAATAGAATAGAATAGAATAGAATTCTTTATTGGCCAAGTGTGATTGGACACACAAGGAATTTGTCTTTGGTGCATTTGGTCTCAGTGTACATAAAAAGACAAGATACATTCATCAAGAATCATGAGGTACAACACTTAATGATAGTTAAAGTGTACAAATAAGCAATCAGGAAACAATCATTTGCAGTGCAGTATCATCAGTATAGTGCAGGCTATTGAAATTTTCACACAAGGACAAGGAAATGTTTTGGGATCCCTGTGCTTCTAAGGACATTATATAGATCATCATTCTTGATACAATTGAAAGCCCTTCAATCAATGAAACATATGTGTTTATTTTTGTTTCTATATTATCTGGCTTTCTCAAATATCCCACATGTAATAAGTCTCTTGTTTCTCAGCCTTTTTGTAATGCCAGCTTGAACATCTGGTATTTCCCTTTCCATATTGGATGTCCTAAGCAATATTTTTCTAGCATGTGAAATTAAGAATATTCTAGTGTAGTTTGCCCATTCCGTTAAGTCTCTTTTCTTTGGCATTAGTAGGTACACTGACCTCTTGCAATTTGTTGACTACTATGTCTTTTTCCAAATTTGCTGGCATAGTTTGGTTAGAACTTTTATTGAGTTTCCTACCGCTTCCCATATTTCCATAGCTACTGCATCTATTTCTGTAATAGGTAATGAGGAGTTTTTTATGCCTTGAGCAGTAAACAATCTTCTGATTGAAAAGTGTCCGATTCTAATCCATTTCAATTTACTCGGGCCTAAAAGTCAATGTATACTTGTTTCATCTTTCACTGTGTTAAATTGTCCCATATGGATGCTTCTTACATTCCATGTCTTTTCAGCCTCAGATTTTCTTGTTCTATATGGAAAAATCAGTAATTAGATGCCCCAAGGCCTTGTTAAACTATTATATTATTTGGTCTTCTGTGACATGTGAACTCAGTCATTAGTCATGACTAAACACTATTAGTACAGGCAGTCCTCGATTTATGACCACAATTGAGCCCAAAATGTCTGTTGCTTAGCAAAAAGTTGTTAATGGGTTTGCCCCATTTTACAACCTTGCCACATTTCTTAAATGAATCACTGCGATTATTAAATTAGTAATACAGTTGTTAACTGAATCTGGCCTCCCCATTTACTATGCTTGTCAGAATGTCGCTAAAGGTGATTGCATGACCCTGGGATACTGCAACCATCATAAGTATGAACCAATTGCCAAGCACCTACATTTTGAACACATGACCAAGGGAATACTAAATCAGTCATAAATGTGAAAAATGATCATACATCACTTTTTTTTGCTACAGTAACTTTGAACTAAATGAATTGTTGTAAGTTGAGGGCTACAAAAAATCCTAAATTCTTCCACAGTAGCATGCTGAATGCCATCCAACCTGAGCAGATGATTATATGGCAATATATTATCAATATATTGTCTCTCGATGTGGGGTTTGGGGTACTATACAGGACTGATTTCTGCACTGCCTTTTCTCACAAAGTATGGAATGATACTTTGCCATTGTTACTAAAATGATCATCTGCTCTCACAACTTTCTATACACTGCTGCCCAATATAGATAGATGCTTACTTTAGCTAAGCAGCTGGGATTATATATGATTTTTGCATACACTCCTGGCATTGTGAACTCTTCCTTCCCAGGAATCCACCCTGACTATGACGGAACAGCACAATAGATTGTTAGGAGACCTACCCCATCTCTTCCCAAACAGATTTCCACTGAATATGATGCTTTAACAGCTTCCACTTGACCTTCTCCAATACTAGGATGAAGAAACATAAACAGATTTTTCACTCCACGCACACACGGAAATGACTAGTTTTTCTCTTTCTTTCTTTTTCCTAATTACTTTCATAGGGATTATTCTTTATACTATTTAAGTTGTTTGTATTTGTGGTTATAAATTGCACCAGTGAGGCTAAAAACAATTTCATTGTATACATGATGTACAATGACAATAAAGGCTACACTATACTATACAAGGCAATGGAGAATCTAAGTCTGCTTCATTCGTGTTTTGGAACAAGATGAAGGCAACATCATATGGGAATTGTTGTATTCAAAAAAATTGCTGTGCTGTGGTTAAATGCAAGAGGGGATTTAGCTTTTCTGGGGGCAAGAATAGAGTTTTAAATTTAGACAGTGTGTATGTGTGCATAGTTATGTTCAGTTAACAGGCAGAGCCATGGTTAGCATAAATAAACCACTTAGAATGATTTTAATTATAATGATCTTCAAGATCTGACCTCATATGTCACAGAAGACCAAACAATATAATAGTTTTACAAGTCATGCAAAATAGTTTATTGAGTTTAAGAGTTATACAGGCTTATGAGCTTACATTTCCCCAGAACTATGATTGTTGAAATAACATGAACTATAAATATTTCCTGCAGAAAGAGCCTTGAGATTATTCTACCAAAATGATAAACTTTGATCAAGATAAACTTCTTGGGCTGCTTATCTTCTTTCTTCCAAAAATAAAAAAGTGTAAAAATACTAAATATTAATTATCTGGAAGGAGTTTCATCCTGTTGGCCTTGATTAAAGGGTCAGCATTCCTGTAACTGTTAGTTTGGCTATCCCTGTTTTAAATCCATAGTTAGCTAAGGACTCTTGCAAGGTGACATGTGACTGGGTCTTGGCAGTGGTATATTCTCCCTTTGAGAGAAGTGGTGGTTCCACCAACTCTTAAGATGGCAGCACTTCACCCCCTTTTCCAGAGGCCTTTGCTGGACACAACTATTCTACACATTTTTTTATCCATTCTCTAACCTTTGCTTCCTGGATAATGTTGTGTAACATGGTTGCACAGCAGCAACAGAGGACTTTGGAAAAAGCAGATTACCTTGATTAAAGTTCAGGTTCAAACCTGGGTATGGGACCAAGACTGCATTGATTGGACTTCTGACCTTTGGCTGAAGCAGGATGGATGGTATGTCCATCCAATTTCCTTTTGACCTCTCAGCAGTTTTCAATATCATTGGTCGTGTTATCATTATGGGTAAAATTTTGATCATGTGGACGATGTCGGTGCTACTTTGGTTATAAGTGCAAGAACAGGCTGTAAATCACTTTTTTCTAGTGCCATTGTAACTTTGAAAGGTCACTAAAGAATGTAAGTTGAGGACTATCTGTGCAATATCTATCCACTTTTATGTATATAACATCAATAAAATATTCTAAACTAGAAATGTATGATGTAGTTTAATTAAGAAACTTCAAAAGCATTCAATGGATAAACATCACATTATTTCCGTACTGGAAGACTAAATATTGGCATACAGTTTGGAGAAGATCAATCTTCCCTTCCCATTGCAATATCTAATAGCGGAACTTTCTTAAATACATCAGCTATAATTAAAGATTAACTAACAGTGACATATGCACAAACAAGCATTTGCAGCGAGCTGCACAAATTAGGACTGTAGGAATAGACACAATATAGAACAATCCTGTCTCTTTTGATGTAAGAAACAATGGGATGACTATGTTTCTTTATGTTTATTAGGTCAGATAAGAACTGACAAATTCATGGCTTCTACAAGTGCAAATCATATAATATGATATTATATATGTGCATGAACCTCAAATATGAAATCTCAAATTAAAGTTTATCTATTTGTTCGGGTGTACTCTAATTATGAAACATACAAGAACCAAAACAATTAGAAACTGTACTCTTGATAAGATACGAATAGACACTTCACACATACCTATGCACACATAGTTAGATTGCTTGCCTGCCACCAGAATCAACTGGAACCAACAAGTACAACCAATTCTGCCTTAATATGTTCATCTGGCCTGAAACCAGAATGAAAGAGATCTAGATAATTCACATCCTGTAAGGGCCTGTGGAGTTGTAAAGGGGAAAAAAGGCTAAAAAATGGAAGGTTGGAAACCAGATGAAAATTGTCCAGTTCTGTTGGTTCCAGAGACAGTTCTTGAAGAAAGGGCAGACTAACTTTATCTTAACAGTTGTGGGAAGCAACCCTCCTGTCAAGGATATATTTACTACCATATGCACCGAACCACATGACACCATCCTGGAGTCTTTAACCAACAAGGGACATTGTCATCCCAACAGTGTCTTGTTTATGAAGGCCCCTCTCTCATTTTTTGGATCCCAGATCCTTTACCAATACACTTAAAATTCATTGCCTTTTGGTTATGCGTAGTTTGTATGTATGATTGTGTACAGCCTGAAGTAGTGGTGAATTTTTCAGCTAACAAAGGATCTGGGACAGCAGTGGGTTGCTAACTAGTTTACTACCAGTTTGCTTATACATGTGTTCATGCTTGCGCGTGCTCAACACTTCTGCGCACACACAGAAGTGTCCGGGCGGGCAGAGCATCCCATCTCTGCCACTACTGGTTTGGCCAAACCAGACCGAACCAGCAGCAACCCACCTCTGATCTGAGACCCAAATAAACAAAATACAATAGATAATAAATAAATTTAAGAATTTAAGAAGCACAACAATAAAAGAGAAGCACTAATTAACTTGCTTAACTTAACATCTAAGGTAAAGGTAAAGGTTCCCTCACACATATTTGATTCTAGGGGGCGGTGCTCATCTTTGTTTCAAAGCCAAAGAGCCAGCGTTGTCTGAATACATCTCTGTGGTCATGTGGCCGGCATGACTAAATGCTGAAGGTACATGGAACGCTAAGCCAAGCACCCGAATTTTGATCATGTGACTGTGGGGAGGCTGCAACAATTGTCAGTGTGAGAATTGGTTATAAGACACTTTTTTCAATGCCACTGTAATTTTGAGCAGTCGCTAAACGAATGGTTGTAAATCAAGGACTACCTGTATGACACTAAGAGTGTGGTATTGAAAAATCTGTAATATTCTATTAAGCTCTTCTACTACCAACTGTTCTGAAAAGAACTCACATAATTTACAATCCACTACACTTGCAAGATTACTCTTCTTCCAACGCTATTCCGGTTTTGTTTGGAAATCTTGCAAAAGACATGGTTCAAAAGCTTTTTGCCTGAGTTCAATATCTATACAACTTACTGGAAATCCACTGGTTATTCTTTATTGCTTAATTTGAAAAGATGCAATGTGAATACCAGACTTTCCAAGCAGACAAAGAAATATGCTGACTTGTTACACTGACTCTCAGTGGTGGTCAGCTCTGGCAGCCTGAGAACAATCAGATCAGACCAGAAAGCATCAAAGCCCTGCCAGATGTCCATCTCTCTGACAAAGAAGAAAGAAAACAAACAAACAAAATTAAGCCACTAGGGAAGGTATAATTTTCATACACCCAACAAAGGAACTAGAAAACTGACACTACAAAGGCAGTCCTAGAGTAAATTATCACTTAGGTTTATGAAAGTAAATAATCAGGGAGACTATCATCTCCAAGAAGACAGAGCAGTTATAAACATTTCAGTTTTGATCCAGCAGCATGGTACTGCCAAAAGCTACATACAACACTGTTAGGTCTATTGCTAGCTGAGATATGGCAGATGAGGCTATAAAACATTAATTATTTTTCTTCACCTATCTGCTGATCACTTTGAGATTCTTCCTAAAAGATGGTAGATTCAATTAGAAGACTCATTCCAATTTCACTCATTCTGTTTTAGATGCTTTCCAAGGCATAAATTAGACTGGAAAGCAAATTCCTTTGTAAAATTATTATTGAAAATGTGGCTTGGAAATAATAATAAAATCCTGATTGTGCAGATCTCTATTCAATGGTGTTTCAGATTTAAGCAACATTTTATTTCAGAATTCCAAAGTTATCCAGACAACTGACAGAATTTACACCATTTGCCTCAAAAGGTGTAATTAATTTTACACCCTTTATTTAATTATTTATTTTAATTAGTTAAAATAAGCAATTAATTTTCAATTATGTAATTACACAATTTAGACAAATGTAAGTCAAGTCAGTTGGGTAGAGGTAGTCCTTGATTTATAGCCATTTGGTTAAGTGACAATTCGAACAATAGCACTGAAAAAAGTGACTTATGACTACTCCTCGAACTTATAAACATCACAACATCCCCACAGTCATGTGATCAAAATTGATGATGGTTGCAGGATCCTCGATCACATAATCACCATTTGCGATCTCTTCATACAGCTTCTTACAAGCAAAGTCATGGGAGAAAGCCAGGTTCATTTAATGATATGATTCACTTAACAACTGTCCCTCAGATATTTTATTTTTATTTGGGCACTTTACGTACTTGATTTCACAAACAATCAAGATTTTTTCTTCCTTCACTATAACTATAAAATTACCAGAAGTAGCCAAACAACAGCAAGCACAATAACAGAATGAAAAAAAACCATGCTGATTTTAAGGATACCAGATTTGAAATGTAATTTTAACATATATTTCACAGCGTTCTACACTTCTTGTTGGGAATTAAAGTTCAGCAACATTTGAAGAGCCCTGTGTTTTCCCTGACCCTGTTTAAGGCTTTAACTCCCTAATCTATAATATTTTTCAATCTTTCCTATACTAGCTGGGAAACCTTAGCAATTGTCCTCGTGCAATTGGATCTCATCTCATTCCTAAGAGGTCCATAAAAGGGGGGGTGCATAAGCGCACCAGCGTGCCTACCATCCCTGTCCCCATTTACTTGTATTCATTTCCTTTGTTCATGTCCATGTTCATACTTATACCTGCTATCCTGTACATGTTTGACAAATTAATGTAAATAAATAAATAAATAAAATAAATCCCTCCAACTCATTATATATACTGCCTCTTTCTAATGAAGGAATAATATGGGCAGGAGCTGTCCAGCAGCCTTCCTCCCAATATATCTGGAATGCATCAAAAGGACGGACTGACACACCCACACACCCACCCACTGTGTTGAGGTTGAACATCATAGGACTAGGGGTTTCCCATTGTATGGAAGCGTTACACAAATCATCCTCATTTAACAATCCCAACCGGCACTGGTAACTTGGTTGTTAATCAAAGTGATTGCTAAGTGAAATTATACCTGTGCTTATGATTTTAATTCAGTTTTCGATTGCTTTACAGTCCTGTGAAGATCACAAATGTGAGAATGGTTGTAAAGTTATTTTTCATCACTCTTGTTAACTGTGAATGATCATTAAAGAAGACAGTAGCTAAACAAAAACAACCTGTGTATATATACAGACCTAGACCCTTTGCAATTAGTTTTAAACAACATAAAGAGTGGTGGATACTGGAATGGGAAGATGGGACGAATCCATGTAGCTTCTTTACCTCCTTATGTTTTTTCGTGCAAAGATAGGTTTTGTGAAACTCCTCATGTTTCCTATAGTGAATATTTTATTTATTTACATCTCATGTTTATTATATTTTTACATAGCTCAGATGGTGATTTTTTCTCTGTGAGGTCGGTTGGGCAGAGAGAGGGAGGGAGAGAGGGAGAGAGAGGGCGGAGGGAGGGAGAGTGGGAGAGGGACTGGCCCAGTCATTCAACCAGTTTCCATACCTAAGGTGAGACTAGAGCTCAGATTCTCCTGGTTTCTAGCCTAAGGCCTTTACCATTGCTGGAGACTTTCTGGAAATGTCCATCGAGTTTCCTTGGCAACGAAACAGAGATATCTGCCAATGTTTTCATCCCAAATTTTTTAAAAACTTCCTAGGAAAATCTATCATTTAACCCTTAATGAGAACAGCCAAGAATGTGAGGTGCTCTGTACACAGGAGCTTGACATCTCCGAGAAATCTGCTGAGAACCTGTCATACCTATTACTATCCTTTGTAATTTTTTTCAGGAATTTTCCATATAAAATAGAACAAGTTTATAGAAGATCATGCTTAGTGAAGTCTCCAGTAAGAATTATTTGCCTTGTCTACTAAACAGGACATTTTAAATATAAACAGCATCAGGTTAGCCTGGTGGGATTGGTAAAAAATGTAATACATGGTATTCTTCATCTTACAACCACAATTGATCCCAACATTTCTGTTGCTAAGTAAGACATTTGTTAAGTGAATTTTGCCCCGTTTTATGTTTTTTCTTGCCACAGTTAAGTGAATCACTGCAGTTCTTAAATTTGTAACTCTATTGTTAAATGAATCTGGCATGATCTTAGGACACTTTGACGGTCATAAATATGAGTCAGTTGCCAAGCATCTGGATTTTGAACATATGACCATGGGGATATTGCAAGAGTTGTAAGTGTGAAAAACAGTCATAACTCACTTTTTTCAATGATGTTGTAATTTCAAATGGTCACTAAGTGTTGTGGCCTGCCAGCAGCCAGTGGAGCTGACAGCAGATTTGGACAGTGAGGAGGTTGGGAAGGAACATGGGCCAGTCCTGGAGTCTGGGGAAGGCTCTGATGAGGGCTCTGTGTCGGAATCAGAGAGCGGGCCAGAGCTGTACGCCTGTTATCAGCTGCCTTCAGAGTCAGACATCAGTGAGGCAGGTGAACAGCTGGTGCCTGTTCCCAGTGTGAGCATGCATAGAATTGTCAGACAAAGGGAACAGCTAAAGAACGGGGGGGGGGTGACTTGGGAACAAGGCCACAGGTGGACTATAAATGGTTCCCCCCCCCAGAGGAAATAAAAGAGGAGCAAACGGGGAGTGGAGTTTGCAAGAGACAATTAGTTCGCTTAATTGGTTCATGACTCTCCGAGACTCCTTGTCATGTTAGGCAGATATCGGCCTGTCAGTTCTCCAAGCCAGATAAGATCTGTGACTATAAATCCTCCCTTGAAAGACTTTGCTAGATGTGAATGAGCAGAATTCACAGTAAATTAATAAAAGCGGTTTTTGTTGGGACAAGGAGTTTGCTGCATGCTCTTGGGAAGCCTAGGTCAGAACACTAAGTAAACAATTGTAAGTCAGGGACTACCTGTATAGTATCCCAAATTAAGGCATCCATTTGTGTGACTAATGAAAATAAAAGACAGCAACTGTCCATTCCACCCAAAGCCTGCGCTGACAGCACAGCTTTAAACATAAATTAATAAAAATATGTTTTGGGATTCTGAGAGCTCATTAGGAGTACGTAAAAAGTGGGAGGTGAAGCCAGCAATTCTTGGCCTGCTGACACAGACCTAGTAGACTCATTCTTATTTGCTGCAGCTCAAAGTGATATTCAGTTACAGTGGAGAAATCATAACAAAGACGGGAAACAGATCAGCACTCTCTGGATTTAACACCCTCTCCAGGGACCTAGTTTTTAAACTGCAGATGTTTTTAACCTTGTCTTAAAATGCAGTTGTACCCTATGCCCTATTCTGATGAACTTAAGAATAGTGTATAAACTGAAGCAATTCGAGTGAGAGAAGAGAGGGAGGCTGGCTTATCTGCCAATTGGAGCAGCTGACCTTTCAAATAATATCCTCCACCACTGTAATGATACATTATTCAAAAACGCCAACATACACACTTTGCAATATGGGAATAAAACCAAAAAACCCTCAGCAGCATTTTGCTTGGAAACAGCAACTGGTTGCTTTTTTTAATTTCTAAAGAAATATTTTTCATGTGAAGGAAACATTAGGCTCCTCCATCAACCACAACTGTTTCTATAACTTCAGCTTGTCTGTGTGCTCTGTGGCACTTTGTTCTTCGGTTTTGCTGTCCTCAGCAGTATACACATCAAACACAGGACAGAAAAATAATACTTCATTCTGTTTTATTAAACCGCATGTCAACAAAAACCCAACACTGGTGATTGAGTTGAGCATATTTTAGCAGGGAGATATAGGCAGTTCTTTTATGAACTAGAACAACACTGAAGTTCTGGAAGTATTTACTTATAAATAATTTTAGCCAACTTACATAAACATTTGTCAGATTCCATCACAGAATTTGCATGTGAAATTTGCATTCCGTGGGGGATTTCCAGTGAAGCATGCCCCTTGCAGGCTCAATTCAAACTCTCCTGGCTGCTACATAGACCTGGCAAATCTGTGATTTGTTAGATTCAGGAAGTTGTCAATGCTTCAGTATGGAATGGTAATGGATGATGCCAGCAGCTTTGAAGGAGGCTGAGGGGTACCCACTCCTTTATAGGTCCTTCCTGGATCTAGGCGTGCTTGGGCATTGTTGCCCATTACTCCAATCTTTTGGGGCAGATCACCAAGCCTGTGATAGAAACTGATTCAGCTGCACAGCATTCTAAAGAATTGGATTATCTTAAGCTTTTCCATCAGGTTCAGGTCTGAGATTAAGATGAAGACAGCTTTGACTGCTAAAGTTGCTTACATTTATCAGGACCTTGATAGGGTCCCATACTTGATCTAACTGGCCCGGAGGTAATATTCAGCCGGTTCTCTCTGGTTTGGGCAAACCGGTAGCGGTGGCTGCGGGAGGCTCTGCCCACCCGTCCCAACGTAATGCAAAAGCACTGCGTATGCTCAGAAGGCAGTGCACATATGCAGACGAGGTGCATGTGAGTGAAGCAAGCTCACATTTGTGAACTGGTAGGAAGGTAAGTAAATCCCACCTCTGAACTGGCCCTCTTAAAGATTTAGAGTTCTTGCAAGCCCTGCTCTATTTTTGCAGTTCTATTAGTAACTCAGTGGGTGATTCCAGGTATTACTAGTGTGAGAGAGATTGGTCCAGTGTTTGCCTTCCTGTGTAATGGATCTGTTTCCTCTCTCCCACTTTTTAATATCTTTATGAAGCTACTGGGAAAGTTCATATGGAAGTTCAGGCTGCAATACTATCAATACTGTCACTCCAAGGCCAGTTGAAGATTCTTTCAAAGTCTTGTTTGGACGCTTGGGGGATGTTGGGGGCCTAAATGGGAGGAAGAATGCTAAAGCTGAACCTATATAAGATGGTATTGTTTGTTGTTTGTACAATGTAATTCTCTGCCAATTTTCAAAGGGGTTGCATTGCCTCCAAGGACACAGGCCCAAACAGAAGGGGCTGAATGGGGAAATAGAGGCTGTGATCATCAATCTGCTGGTGAAACATTTTTAAAGTTTTTTTTTTACTTTATTATTTTTTTTATAAATAACTCAAGGCGGTAAATATATCTAATATTCCTTCCTCTTCCTCCTTTTTCCACAACAATCCTCCGAGATGGTTGGGGCTGAGAGAGAATGACTGGCATCCAGATGGCTTTTATACCTATGGCAAGACTAAAACTCAAGTCTCCTGGTTTCTAGCATGGTATGGAAGGACCTTGCTATAATAACTCATGGCCTTACCATTATTTGAGTAGACTTTTGTAATGCACTCAACCTCGGGGTGTGTTGGAGGCCTGGCACACAACACCATAGTGTTGATTATATATCCCTATTTTTCTTGGCACCAAAATATCTTCAGGTCTTCTTTTGGCACTCTGAATCAACTTGTCCAAGGAGATTCTTTTGGGCGCATCTACCATGGGTAGCCCAATTCCAAGCGGTGTGATGTGTGAAGGACATGAAATCTTGCTTCACTGCAATTGCACTTATATTTTGTAATAATTCTTGAAGCTAGGTTAGCCTGTTTAGTATTGGCTTTCCTGAAGTTGGTAAAAATTGGTCACTAACAATTACTTTATCTTTATTATCTTCGTTGTTTGCATAGGTCTACATTATGTCATTTCTTTTTATTGTATTGTATGAATGTTGTAAGCCACCATGAATCCAAATGGTTTAGCTGCCCACACATTTAATGAATAATAATTTCACAAAACTAATTAAAATCTCCAATGCTATATTATTTATTATTAATTGTTAAAGGTATACCATGCCACACCTTTAGGAACATAAAATAACATTTGGAGTTTGATATTGTCAATGAAAATGCCAGACAACATCCACAGAAAAAATGCTGTTGGAAAAAGAGGGAAACATTATTTTAAGGTAGCTAATGGTGCTTTTAGCTGGGAATCAAATGTATGAGGATTTATTTAAAAATGGTCAGACGAATATGTTTGGTGGATGTGAACATGAACCCTAAGCTTTTCATGTTTACAAAAAGAAAAAAGAAAAAGTGAAATTCAACTTAATCAGTTTTAAAAAAATTAAACACACCGAAGCTTGTTAGTTGGAAATGTGCATAGTTACATTTTGTATTTAATTTTAAATGCAATCAGATTCTTTAAAAATGTAGCCATAATTAAGGTGTTAAATATTTAATTAAGGCATTGATTAACAGTATTCTCTTCCTTAGTCAAATTTTCTGTTAGAGGGAAGTTTTTGTAATAATGAATTATTATTATATAGGTAAGGCAAGCTGGAGCTATAGATGTTGTAATCTTGAATAGATTAACTATTATGATTGTATTGAACTTCGTTGTGTCAAAGCTTGGAATTGCCACAGTAATAAAATAGCAACAAATAACCATAAATCTGAACACTTTTCTTAATTTAGAAATGTGAAGAAATCTCTCTTAGCTCAAAGATGTAAGAAACCATATTCAAATTATGTATCCAAATCAAATCCTATTGAGATAATCCATAACTTTCTATGATGAAGAAAAGCAAGTTTTCAAAAGCTGAAGTATTGTCTTTAAAAAGGAGAGTTGAGAAGAAACAAACATGAATTTAAAACATGCTAGCCACATTTCTATCAAGTAACACATTTGAGCTTGTATGGGCCGAATGCCACATATTTAAAAGAACATTGTGTACATTAGACATCCTTTTGTGACAACTAGAGTGGCAAAACGCATGTATTTTTCCACTCATTGCATCTGCAGAGACTTGGCTAGTAGCCTTTTTTAACATGATCCATTCGCTGTTAATGAGAAGGAGCTGCAAGAAGAGATACAGGGTCTCTTTGAAGAATATTCTTAGTATCTGATAGATAAAATTCTGAGCACTTTGAGTTGATCCAGGGAGACAGGCATGATCTTGTATGGTTATCTGGGAGGAGTTTGTTCCTGTAACAGTTGTGAAAATGTACAGAAACCTTGGATCTGTTAATCTTTCCACTTGCTTATTTAAAAAATTCACATCTGTCCTTGTTACGGAAGGAAATACTGTATATGTTTTACCCAGGTAGTGTTCACTTACTCTTTAAGGAATGGGATGGTTCAGGCTGCCTTGAAGGTGGTGATCATGGGCCCTCTATTCAAGAAATTATTGCAGAACCCAACAGCCGAAAACAACTTTCACCCAGCTTCCAACTCCTTTCTTGGGAAGCTGGTTGAGAAGATGGTCAGGCTGCAGCTTCAGATGGATTTAGAAGTGAATTATCTAGATCAATTTTTGTCATATTTCAGTCAAAGAATAGTACTAAAATGGTATTGATACATTTGTTGATGGTCTCTGGTGTAATTCTGCTGAGATGGTACAACAATTCTGGCTTTCATGAATCTCTCGGCAATCTTCAACACCATCAATCATGTAGCCTTATGGACTTGTATACAAGAATGGAATGGGAAACATAATGTGGTAAATTTCCATTCTTCATGGATAGTTCAGTTGCTGTTGGCAGGAGTAGAGAGATTGCACCCTTAAGTTGCAGGGTGCAAAAAGGCTTGACACTTATCCCTTTCTTGTTTAACAACTAAATGAAACTGCCGGGTAAGGTCATCCATCAAATTCTGATGATTCTCAGTTTATATCTCAACTCCTTGAGATGATGCTCTCAAGATTTTGCCCTAGTGATAGAAGACTGGGGAGGAACAAACTCATCCTAGTAGCTGTGGATACATGGATCTTTAAATCTGGGATCTTGAATCTCTACTTGCATCCCCCCCAGATGGAACTGAAAGGAAACCCTGGTAGAGAACCACAGGGATGACCTGTGGAAGTCTAGGCAGGACCAGGGCCAGTTATACAAACAAGAGCATACTTTAAGCCTTAGAAACAGTAAAAGTGGGAGAAAGAAGGTTGGATGGACTCCTTCCTCATTTATTAGAGTATAAGACGGAGAAGGGAAAACTCAAGATTTTGTTAGTAGCTTAATAATACATATTATAATGGCAGCAAGAATGATCTTTGCCCCAAACTGGAAAAACAAGGAAATTCCACAAGGAGAAGAAGTAATTAGGAAAATTCTGATTTGTGCTGAAATGGATAAAGTGACGTGGGAATTGAAGAACAAAGACGAATCAGATTATAAGATCTGGGATAAATTTTATCAATGGTTGGAACAAAAAAGGAAAGACCCAAAATAAGCAATGGCTAAGATTTATAGAATGGAGATTAGAATTATGTAGGAAATCAGAACAAAGCAACATGGATGGAAATACGATATCCTTATATTTGTAAATACTGAACAGACCAATTGTAAATAAGCAAGGTGGTTATAATATTTAATTTTATATTCTAATATGTGTGGCAAAGACAGGACGTTACACTGTATCCAATCTTTTTAATGTGTGTTTAACAAAAAACTTTTAATAAAAAAAGATTTTGTTAGTAGCTTGTATTGATAAAGTATAGTTCCAGACAGATATGTGGAGTCTGTTTTGTAATCTGGCCTCTCTCAAAAGACTGATTGGATCTTCCCGGACTCTCAGTTTTCATTCAGAGCAGATAGCAATTGTACCTTGGAAGAATTTCACACCAATTATACCTATTTCTATAACAGCAGGGCACTTTTCATACCTTAGTTACCTCAAATGTGGACCAATACAATGTGCTAAACATAGGGCTGCTTTTAAAGACCATTCAGAAACTTCAGCTAGTCCAGAATATGGTGTCACAAGCAGTTATGGGCATGTTTTGGAGTGCTCATGTAACACCATTGCTTCACAAACTGCACAGGTTACTGGTATGCTTCTTGGTGCAAATCAAGCACTGATTATCATTAACAAAGCTCTATATGGCATAGGGGCGAGTTGTTTGAGGAAACCTCTTACACCTATGATTTCTGCACAGCCTATGTCTATGGCATTAGATAGAATGTACGTGCTCCAGATCTTATTCATCAAAGTCAACTGATGGGACTTGGGAATCATACCTTTTATCACAGTGTCTACCCTCTGGAATAATATCCACCCTTATATGAACAGTCCCAATCCTGCTCTTCTTAACGGTATCTTGACACCTGGCTCTTTTCCAGGCTTGAGTAGATTGTGAATCCTTTGTGAAAGCTTGTTATGTCAGTTCAACTGTGCTAATTGACTTCTCTTCCTGTTTTCTGATGTTGTTCTATTTCTTTGGTTTTTCACTTTGTATGCTGCCCATTACTGTTGGGAAGTTGGAAGGCTTCAGAAATGTGGATTATAAACAAAGGCTTCAGCAGTAGCTCACCATTGACTATCTCCTATATTCAAAGAATGATATTTTGTGAAGAGTGATTTGGCTATCAGTGTTTAATGATCATGGTATAGATAGCAGTTTTCTTAAAGTTTTGCCTGAAACTGTGGCTGACATCTTCAAAACCCAGGTAGTCTGCTGGGCAGATCAGCAACCGAGGAAGGACTGTCTTGGCTCCTGTCTTTATAGCCAGAAATTTTGATTTATCTTTATCCAATCTGGTTTCCAGTTAATGCAGATTGGTTCCTAATTGGTCTTTGTTTATGATTCTGACTGGTTTTGTAGTGCTGATTCTCAATTTCCTGCTTCTTAGTCGGTAGTCCTTCTTAGGTTCTGGTTGACTTATGTGAAACCTTAGATGAAGCTTGCAAATGTACCAAAGCTTATTTAGTTAGGGCAGGAATAATTTGACAAAATTTCAAAGCAAGAAAGAGAAACTGTTGGGGAAACTGAAATGGAATAGGAAGATCAGGAACTGATATGAGGCAGTCTTAAAACTCTTTTGGCAAAGAAGATATCTGGCATCTTGTCAGTCTTCCATTATTTACTCTCCTGGTTCTCAGACTCAGATTATCATTTAGTGAGTTATTTAGTTGTGATTCTGGGCTGCACTGGAATAAGCATTTTGACTTTTCAAAGAGTACTTTTGTGGTAGAATACATAGGTATTTTATAAATGTACAATTCTGAAGCTAGTGGCCTTTTAACTTCTAACATTATCTTCTCTAGTGAGTGCTGAAAATCTAGCAGTCTATTCAGTAAGCAAGAAGCCTTTGTGAATACGTTAACATTCTGATTAGAAAATATTTAAGTGTTTGTAAATTTTTACAGCATAATATGTGTGTGTGTGTGTCTGTGTGTATAATTTAAGAGGCAATGAAAATTTGTATGTCACTAGGTGATCCTGCAAATACTATAAGCATAAGCAGCAAATTTAATTCCATATTTGAAAAAAATGCCTCTCTCAAGCAGCCACATGTCTTATCAAAGCCTGTTATGAAGAAGAAAGATCTGGAGTACTTGACCCTTCCAGCTGTAGGCAACTTGTATTGTAAATCTTCATTTCATTTTATGAGAGCAAACAGCTGTGTGTTACTAAGGTCCTTGTGTCCTGGCTCTGAAAAAAAGGGAAGCTGAAAAAAGAAACTAGTTTTACTAAATTGCCTAATTCTGAAATTTCCATAGAGTAATCTTACCCACCACATTTCTGGTTTTTGTTAACTCTTTCTTCAAGGGTATATTGTCACCCTACGTAGCACATTCATGTGTGATGGTGTCACACATCTCCCCAGTTAAGTCAGAAATCATATAGAAGCATGAAGCATGAAGCTAATGATTGTTTCAATCTTACAATTCAAAATGATTTTCTTCTTCTTTATTCTGGAAACATTTCTTTCCTCCATGCCGTAAGATCAATGAGATTTCCTCCAAATACCTGTTTTTTTATTGCGTAGTCTTCCAAAAATGTGATGCTATTCTTGTTAACTCAGCAATGACACGTTCCTAACATCAATTGGAGGATTTATTTTCTCAAAATAAAGAGAGAACGTTCCAAAATTGTAGGCTATCTACATACCAAATGTACAGTACTGAAGAACAAACCACTGCAGTTTCTTTGAATGATTCAATATGCTTTTACATCAAAGAACTATCAAAATATCTAAATTTTATCCCAAGTATTTTTTCATGGGCGCACTAGCTTGAATCTTTTAACTCTGGGGAGACCACTTAAAATTGAGAGTTTTTACAAAGTGGAATATATGTGTTCTTTATTCATTGTTTGTTATGTTAGTCTCATTCCAACTAATATGTAACTCTGGGATTGTACCTGTTGAAGGTATTGCTTTTTAAATATTAATTTTCCCTCAATTTGCTTGCCAATTTAAAATAAAATAAAAGGTGCAGTGGGATTTTCAGAGTCAAATCTCACAGTAATCATTTTGTACAAATACAAGAAGTATTTCTCAACAGGAAATGCCTGCCTTACAGAATGATTAGTGCTGGTGGCAGTTTCCTGAAGAAAAACAATGCACATACATTTCTAGTTTGTTATATAGACTAGAGAAGATGACTTCAAAGAGGCTGCTCTGTGACTAATGGCTATCTGAGGGTGATAAGAAAACATGCTTTCTCAAGCACTTCATCAACCTCGCAAACCAGAGAAATGATAATTCGAGTCAGCAAATAGTTTGGTTTTGCCAAGTTTATATAACACTTCCCAACACCCAGTGGGATACGCATCCCATTCTGTCACTAGAACAGGATACCCTTAGAAGCAGCAGAATTATTTCCAAGCAGATAAAAATCACCAGATCAAATCAAGTCAGTCATCTAAATAGCATTGCATTCTTCCATCTGCTTGCAAAACCCAGCTATCACAGGAGCCTTTGAAAAGGGCTTCAAAGATAGATACATTTCTACAGTTATTTTCTTTTTAATCTTTTGGTTAGAAGAATATGGCACTGTAAAAAAGTGATTGTTGTTCTAGTTATCATGAGTACAATAGTGTTGTATTAGAGTTGTGCAAATTATTTGGAGGAGCAGTTACACAAAATTACCAAAATATCCCTTTGAAGCTAGTACTCAAGATTACCAAGGCACTACAGCCAATCAGAGGTCTGCCAGAAATTTCAAGGCACAGCCCATGATTTCTGGGAATATGATCACATACATACATCTGAACTTAATTACTGACACCAATGTGGTTTAAGGCACCAGGGTAGAAATCAGGAGACTGTGAATTATAGTCCTGCCTTAGGCATGAAAGCCAGCTAATTCCGTAACTCTCTTAATCTCTGTGTCTTGATTTCCAGCCTGATGTGTTAACCACTAGACCAAACTAGCTCAATTGCCATCTAATTTTAGGATAAATTTGAAGATTTTTGCTCGGAATGAATTAAGGAATTTTAAGTAAACAAAAAAAAGTGGTGTCTGCTAAGCAAGATTTGTGTATCTCAGTTCTGTTCATTCCAAGTTATAATTTTGTATATTGTTTTCTATTCTAAATGTCACTTAAGTAAGAAGATGGATGTACAAAGTTGATAAATAAAAAAAACATATTCAAGCATATCTATTCCAAACAGCAGGGTTATTCAGAATGCAACAATGTAGTCACAGTAGAAATAGATGAACAGTAGAAATATAACAAAAATTTATATAAATATATAAATTATATAAATTATAGCACAGCTCTTAATAGATCATACTGTATCAAACATTCTTCTATTTTTCTCAGATAGTAACTCAGAAATCCAAAAACCTGATATTTTATTATCATAATTAGATCATTAAGAAATGGTTCTTTCACAGGAAAGTGAATATACAGCCTGGTGCTGTCCACTTGCTCTGAAATTACAGTCTCAGTAGCAATAAAGCACAAAGGCTGCAATTCTCTCATAGTTAAGAGTAACCTACAATACAATACAATAACAGAGTTGGAAGGGACCTTGGAGGGCTTCTAGTCCAACCCCTTGCTTAGGCAGGAAAACCTACACCACTTCAGACAAATGGTCATCCAACATCTTTAAAAATTCCAGTGTTGGAGCCTTCACAACTTCTGGAGGCAAGCTGTTCCACTGATTAATTGTTCTAACTGTCAGGAAATTTCTCCTCAGTTCTAAGTTGCTTCTCTCCTTGATTAGTTTCCACCCATTGCTTCTTGTTCTACCCTCAGGTGCCTTGGAGTATAGTTTGACTCCTTCTTCTTTGTGGCAACCCCTAAGATATTGGAACACTGCTATCATGTCTCCCCTAGTCCTTCTTTTCATTAAACTAGACATACCCAGCTCCTGCAACCGTTCTTCATATGTTTTAGTCTCCAGTCCCCTAATCATCTTTGTTGCTCTTCTCTGCACTCTTTCTAGAGTCTCTACATCTTTTCTACATCATGGCAACCAAAACTGAATGCAGTATTCCAAATGTGGCCTTACCAAGGCATTATGAAGTGATATTAACACTCCACATGATCTTGATTCTATCCCTCTGTTTATGTAGCCTAGAACTGTGTTGACGTTTTTGGCAGCTGCTGCACACTGTTGGTTCATATTTAAATGGTTGTCCACTAGGATTCCAAGATTCCTCTCAGTTACTACCAGGGACGTGCAGTCACTAGAGGCAAGGGAGGTGGAGCCTCACCAGTCTCCTCAGGAAAAAGAAAGAAATTTAAATATATTTTTTTAAATAATTAAAGCCAAGATAGTTGCTACCAGATTCCAGCTCACAATGGCTTGGTGTCTGCTTAGTGTTAACCAAAGCAGGAGGCGAGAGAACTCGGGGCCTCTTTTCCATAAGGAATTTTTCGCCTTCTAAAAGTTAATAAAGAGTTAAATGGCAAAGAAGTTCAGATGGAAAAGAGGCACTAATTCTCCCGCCTCCTGATTTGGAAGCAGCCAATCGTGTCTTCTTGAGCACGCTTACGTTGGGCGGGGCGTGCTTCAGAGGAGAGAGGAGTGGGCGAGAAGGAGGAGGCTGCCTCTTTGCTGCAGACCTGGGCACTTGGCAGCTCCCGCGATGCAAAGTGCCCCACCATCCCCGATGCTGCTGCCCGCTGCCCCGGCCTGCTTCTCCAGGCTCCACCGCTGGAAGTCCCGGATCGCCTCTGGGGGAAGGCTGAGTGAAAAACGGAGCGAAGCTTCTCTGCGGCCTCCCAGCACTGCGCAGAGGCTCTTGCAGGAGCACGTGTCAGCGGCCGGCGGCCTGGAGCGGCCCCGGCTGTGAGACAAGGGAGCACTTAAAGCAGCCGCTGCCACCACCCTCCTTCGCCCGGCGGGGCGGTGGTGGCGGCAGCGGCAGCGGCTACTTTAAATGCTCCCTTGTCTCACAGCCGGGGCCGCTCCAGGCCGCCGGCCGCTGACACGTGCTCCTGCAAGCGCCTCTGGGCAGCGCCGGGAGGCCGCAGAGAAGCTTCGCTCCGTTTTTCACTCAGCCTTCCCCCAGAGGCGATCCGGGACTTCCAGCGGTGGAGCTTGGAGAAGCAGCGGACGCAGGCCGGGACAGCGGGGCACTTTGCATCGCGGGAGCCACCAAGCGCCTTTGCTGCAGACCCGGGCGCTTGGTTGCTCCCGCGATGCAAATTCCCCCCCCCGGCCGAGGCCGACCGCTGCCCTGCTGAGCCTCACCAGGTATCAACCTCACCGCACATCACTGGTTACTACTATTGAGCAAGGTACCACCTATACTGTACTTGTGCATTTCGTTTTTCTTGCCTAAATGTAGAATCTTACTACCTTGCTGAAGTTATTTAATTTATTTCAGAATCCACATTTTTACTATTGTTCACTTATACATTCTGTCCTTCAGATAAAATAATTCCAAGACAGTGCAAAATATAATGTATTCTGTGCATCATTGCCAAAAACACACAGAGGCTTTTTTTAAACAAAAAAACCCCCACATAAAAGACAAGATAGATATAATCTGAAGACAACTCAGAGACACATTACAATCCAAATAACTGTTTGTATCTCAAAACATTGCCAAGTGGGGCCGATCTCAAGTTTTCTCATTATGTGCCATTCCCACTGGAAGGAATCACACATAGGGCCTAACTAGTCTTAAAACTCAAATTTAACATTACTGGAGAAAGCATTCATTATATATTCTTGGTTAATAAATCGTGAAAAGATTTACACACATATTAAGAGCTGACAAATTTCAAAATTTATAGGCTCCAAAACATGAGACTCATAACCCAACAAAAACTATAATGTAGTTCTATATATCTATATCTAAGAGCCAGCAATATGATTCACTTCCAAGCATAATTTTATACACACATTGATAGGTTTTCATGGATATAACAATGCTGTCAACTAATAGTTGGCAACATCCAAAATATGTAAAATGGTATTATTTAGCTTTCCTCCTAAAATAATAGAACTAAAAAGTATGGTCTTGTAACACTTTTTTTTATAGAAGCTGCAGAAAATCTTTAAATTGTTCATGTGGAACCAGCAATATAGCAATAGCAATAGTAGTTAGACTTATATACCGCTTCATAGGGCTTTCAGCCCTCTCTAAGTGGTTTACAGAGTCATCATATTGCCCCCAACAACAATCCAGGTCCTCATTTCACCCACCTCGGAAGGATGGAAGGCTGAGTCAACCTTGAGCCGGTGAGATTAGAAACGCTGAACTGCAGATAACAGTCAGCTGAAGTGGCCTGCAGTACTGCACCCTAACCACTGCGCCACCTCGGCACAGAGATATGCAGTATCTCTTTCTCAATCTTTATTAACTGGCGATCTTTGTATTTTGAAAAATCACTGGACACATTTCATAACAGAGCTAGTGATTTTCCAGAAGAATGGGGAATCAATATTTATTAGGAAGTTGCATAATGTTTGAATGATATTTTACAATGAATGGTTTGGGTATTACAGGAGCCAATATGTCCTTGGAAATGAGATATGTTGTTTTCCCTGCAGTCTAAGTCGAAAAGCCCATAAAGAGCCATGATAAGTGACCAGTGGTGAAGGGCTGTGCCCAGAGCAAATTCAACTGGATGAGGTGTCATAGTCTGGCTGGACACCAAACCATATCAGGAAAAAAACAAAAAAAGTTCTTAAAATTGAAAAAGTCAAATGTAACCGTGTTGGTCAGATTTATTCTACAATTATCAACATTTGAGATTTATTTTCCACAGACAGACTGGTAGGTTGAAAACAGCTTTGTAATAATTAGATTTATTTTTTTTATAAACAACCTAATATCCTTTTCAGTTATAATCCAGTAGTGACTCATGGCCAACTAGTATTTTTAAAGGTCATGTTGCATTTTAACTATTACATGTGGAGTCAGCAGATCTAAAATATTGCAAAATATTACTTTTTTATTGCCATGTTCTTAAGTGTAATTTTCATAGTAATTTCATTATAGTTCAGGTACAACAATGTAAAAAGCATAAAATATATAAACCTCAGCTAATGAATATATGGAATATTAATGATTAATAATATCCTTAATAATATCATAACAAACATTATAAACGAACCCTAGAATCTAGCTAGCTTGTAATTTGGACTGCTGACAGAGAAACATAAACATTGAATGATTAGAAAGAGACATACAAATAACATTTATTTCCTATCTCTATAAATATCTCTATACAAATTCAATATAGGAAAAAATGAGGAAGAGCTTCAACATTCAAAATACAAAAGGCAAATGCATTCACTAAAAAGTGTGTCTAATCATCTACCTGATCAGATGTAAGAGCATTAAAACATGAATTTGAAATTCTCTACAATAATTGGGCATGATTAAAGTGGTAGAAAAACATGGTGATTTTCACCTCGGATTCAGTTTCCAGAATTTCAAAATTTGGGTTTGCCACTTCAACATTTTAGCATGTTAATCTACAGAAGTGCTAAAGGAATGCTTCTCAAAAAAATTATGCTTATTAGAAATTCCTTTTTGCCCTATGTAAGTAAAACTCTTCAAGTCAATTTAAATGAACCTATTGAGATTGGGTAATGAATTTATTTGTCATTAGCCAAAGAAAAACCACTTTTATCCAATTGTCGGCAATTTATCTCAGCTTGGGAAACACTGTGCTAAACTTTCACATCCACATATTTACATGAGGAAGATACTCTTAGTAGTTACTTAGTAGTTACTGATTGGTACCCTATTGAACATCAAAAAGGCTATCATGGAAACGCAAATCACTTAATTAGGCACTTTTTAATGATGTGGCAACTCATCCTGCTATTGAGAAAATGATAATGACAAATGTTGAATGGTAATTACTAATTATCATAGTTAGTACCATATTAGTTTTGAATAGCAAAAATAGTAGAAGCTTTTATATAAATAAATACATGCTCAAAAACAAACCCTTCTCAAAAATACATTTTTGTATTTTTGGTACAATACCAGTGAAGTAACCAATGTTCTTTATCAATCACCCCACTACACATTTCTTGCCTCTAATGGCAAGGAATATTTTAATGTTTTAACCATGTTTCAAGTAACATATAGAGAGAATTCATTTGGGTAATTGTTTTGTCTATATTGTGAAATTTTGAAGGTGCTGTCTAACTTACCAAACCGCTTATAACCAAAGGACTGAACCTCTTCCTCTTCGGCAAAGTCGTCTGTTAAAAAAAAAAAAAGTTATGAACATCAATGCTATATAAATATCAATATAAGAGATATTAGGATACATAATTTAGATATTGTTATGTATTATAAATATATATAAAAATACTCCAGAGCTACTAAAAATTTCGCATAGAAACTGCATCAAATGTAACATTTGATACAAAGTAGTATGAAAGATATCAACGTTAATCCCCTCTTAATGCTATTTATTTCCTGGCTGGTTGTTTTAATCGGGAAGCTCTGTTTGCCTGATACACAAATATATCATCTGGTCATACTCAGCAGTCTGTGTATGGAAATTATTGGGTGGTCCAATATGTAGTGTAATAGAACAGTCCAGTTTTTCTTACAAAACAATATTTTAAAAAGAAAACTACATTTGGCTTAAAATATATTGTTGTTGCCAACTACAGTAACACTAACAAAGAAAAATATTTAACCCCATCCTGATTTGGAAGAGGAGAAAAGAAACCCAGATGAACAACAGAGAAGACCTCCTAGTAAGATATTTGGAAGTTTCTCATTCATTCACAGACATTCTTCTATAGATTTTTTTAAAATAGGTGCAAATAAAATTGTGGTCAATAAAATTGCCAAGTTTCCATTTTACCACTTTTGCCATCATTTATTATATCTACATCTGATAGACATTATGCAAGATTCATGACTGTTTGGAGATTTGCATGGGAAATTCGGAGAAAACTTGTAAAATGATCTGAAGAACTGCCTTAAAATACAGAACCAAAAAATGTAAACTAATATAATTACCTTATTTTTGGTGTATAAGACACACTGGAGTATAAAATGCACCAAGATTTTGAAGAGGCATTTAAAAAAAAAAAATTAGGTAGGTAGATAGAGGGAGGGAGGGAGAGTGGGGGGGAAAGAGGGGGGAGAGAGAAATACAGCAGGTAGGTAGGGAGAGAGACAGTAGGTAGGTAGCTAGAGGGGGGAGAGAGAAATACAGTACGGTTCCACCATAAATGTGCGAACGACAAAAGCGCGCCTGACTAAACCGCGGTGACAAAACCGCACCGACAAAACCGCGCCGATGAATGAGCGCTGAAGCGCGCCGACAACAGCGCACTGACAGAAGCGCGCTGTAACCCTAACCCTAAACCAAACCCTAAACCTAACCCTAAACCTAACCCTAAACCTTACCTTAACTTAAATCGCGCTTCTGTCGGCGCGCTTTTGTCGGTGCGCTGTTGTCGGTGTGCTTTTGACATCGCGGTTTTAGCGCCGCGGTTTAGTCGGTGCGCTTTTGACGTTCGCGCATTTGTTGGGTCACGATACAGTACATAGGTTCGGAGAGAGAGAGAGAGTAGGTAGGTAGGTAGGTAGGTAGGTAGGTAGAGGGGGGGATAGAAATAGGTAGGTAGGGAGAGAGAGTAGGTAGGTAGGTAGATGTTTATCCATGTACTGGAGAAAGAAATCGCAGCACCTATGCCTTTGTTTCTGCTGGCAAAACACTTGATCAATATAATTCTCATCAATCACTGTAACTAAAGAGCTTCCCAAAAGGGGGGAAAAGTTTTTGCACTCTGCAAACCTCCCCAAAACAGTCTGTTTTTCACGAAAACGGGCTTGGGTTTTTTTTTATAAAAAGGGCATGAATAGCCTTGCCGGGGGGGGGGGGGCTTGCAGAGTGCAAAAAATGGCCCGTTTTTCACTGAAACGGGCCTGTTTTATGTAAAAAAAAATTACATGCATAGCCTTATGGAGGTTTATAGAATGCTGCTCGGGGCTGGGGGGGGGGCAAAATTTAGCAAAAAATGGCCCGTTTTTTGGTCATTTCTGCCCTCCCCAGCCCACCTTTACCTCTCTGAAAGTCTCCATAAGGCTCTGCACGGCCATTTTGGTGAACGGGGCGGGGCTTTAGGAGGCAAAAAATGCTGTATTCAATGTATAAGATACACCCAGATTTTCAGCCTCTTTTTTGAGGAAAAAAGGTGCGTCTTAGACTCTGAAAAATATGGTACAAAGAAGGAAAGCCCACCTATAGCAAAGCCAGAGTAAAAGAAAAAAAGATTAGAGTCTTTTTCATTTAATGATTTGTTCACACCTGTATGCATGAATACCTATCAATACTGATATCTACTCTTTACTTGAATCACCCCAAGCAGATTGCATTGATTTAACACTCCTTTTGCTAATGTGTTCCCCTCCAGATACATTGGGGCACAATTCCCATAAATGCAGTCACTGGGGCAAGACACAACTGGGAATCTTAAGGGCTACTATCTCAACACAAGTGGACATGTATGAAATGGAGTGGATTGTGTAGATTGGTTTTTGCCTAAAAATTAGATAGGTGGGCTGCCATAAAAGATGAAGAGAAGGGGGTAGGAGGAGGGGAAAGGAAAGGGAAGGGGTTTGCATCAGACAATTTTCTATTCAGAGGCTTTATCAGTTAATTAATGGTTCCAGGATATTTTTCTTTAAACTACAGGTTACTGCACCCCCTCCCATTTGAAAATTTCCGCTTACATTATAAAAATATATCCATAATATGAAAGATATTTTTGTGTAATGGTTAAAGTTACCTGGCTAACTGTAGGACCATCCTAAAGATGGTCTCCTGAACTAGGAGACCTTCAGCTTTAGTCCTGCCTTAGGCATGAAGCCATCTGGATGGTTTTAGGCCAGGAACTAACTATGAGAAGAAGATAATGGCCAACCACTTCTGACAAAGAGTGCTAAAAAAACTATATGAACGTAACAATATTACTAGGATTCAAGAATTGAAAAGTATAAATAAATGAAGGAAAACAATTTTAATTTAAGTTAAATGTGGTGAAAAAAGAATAACTAGGAAAGGAAATGAAGAAAAACCATGACCCAATGGGGAATTTCTTCCAATGGGCTGGCAGCACTATATAAAACAAGACTTCCAACTGTTGGTCCCTGCCATGAGCTCCCCAAAATGTGGAACAATCAGCTGCATTTCCAATCAACTGCATGATCCCAACAAGCAGACACACTTTGGTAGTCAGATGTGATCTTGAGATAGTTTCAGGCCTGCGGGAATATATCTTTAATTATGGCAAACTCTTATAATGATTTTTAATTAAATACGATGCAACATTTCATTGTTATATATGTAAGATAGGAAATTCATGTTCCATTCATGAGTCTCAAGATTTGTTGTCTGGATTCCAAAGAAGTTTTTAAGGATTCTGAGAAATTCAATATTAATGATTTGTGAGCAGAAACGGATATCCAATTAAACAATTAAAGATGAATGCTAAAGCTTTCTTATGCCAGCATAAGCATCACAAAGCCAGACAACTGGAAGCTAAGGTGGATGCCATAACAAACAGATGTGACCCATAATCAGTAACAAAAGGATCAGTTGCTTCCTCGGGCTGTATTGGACAAACACTATGCAAGCTTTCTGGCTGGTTTCAGCCACTCCATCCTCCCGATTTGAATTGGATCTTTGAAATGATATGATCCTCAAGTAGAAATAAAAGTATAAAAGAACAAGGAGTACTGTATTTTTCACAGTATAAGATGCACCGGAGTATAAGAAGCACCAAGGTTTTGAAGAGGCAAATTTAAAAAAAAAACTTTTTGCACTCTGCAAACCTCCCAAAAATGGGCCTGTATTTTTTTAAAAGGGCATGAATAGCCCTTAGGAGACTTGTAGAGTGTTCGGGGGGGGGGCAATTGAGCCTGTTTTTTATTCTTTTCTGCCCTCCCCAGCCTCCAGGAGCTCTCTGAAAGCCTTCTACAGGCTCTGCACGTCCATTTTGATGAAGAGGCGGAGTTTCAGGAGGCAAAAAATGCTGTATGTGATTTATGACTATTTTTCAGTTACAACCTTTGAAGCATCCCCATGATTATATGATAAAAATTGACAAAGACGCTCATCTTGGATCGGGATATGATAAAAATTGGCGAAGACGCTCATCTTGGATCGGGATGCGGTCCTGTAGCTGCCTGAGCCACATGACCATTGTGCGGTTGAAACAGGATGCTGCTGCGGCTGCCTTAATGGCCCAGGCAGAAACGTTGAAGTTCTTACAAAGGATAAGCTCTGCACGCTTATCCTCTGGCTTCAGCTTGTCGGCCACATCACCCGAGACTACAGTGAATGCGTTAGCCAAAAGGGTCACCGGGGTATCTACCGTGGGGAGTTGCAGAGCCTGGGAAAAGGCCTGCTCCATATTGTAATAACACTAATCGTTGCTTCCGAGATTGGGCAAGGAAGGCCTCGGCCACTGATTATGTACCACTTCCAGGAAAAGGGGAGGGGCTGGAACCTCCTCTTTATCTGTATTGGGATTTATAAACATGGCTAAGTTAGGATCCCTGTGCTGGGAGACTGGTGGAGCCCCCGTGCCAATCTGAGTAGACTTTTTGGCCTTGTGTAACATAGGCTTGAAAGCGGAGGGAGGAAAAGGCCCCAAAAATGCTGGGGCATCTGGGGGGGCAGAATCCTCATCTTCTGAAAACCCCAAGTCTGGGTTTGTGACCTCCCCCAAGATGGAATCCTCACTGACCACTGAGGGGGAAGGAGGCCTAGGATTATTGTGTCCTCTAGAGGAAGAGGGGGACCTCTGCCTGGAAACGACGTGTGGTCTAGACACCCCTTGGGAAGAACTGTCGCTCTGGGCTAGGCCTGAGGAAATACCCCTAGATATAGCTGTGGAGATGGGTCTCATGATGCTATCTGGCAACTGGTCTAAATCCTCTAAATCCTCCTCGGAAGGACCTCGTGAAAGAGGCCCTTGGGGGGGTAAGTTAGGCTGCCAGCAGGTAGTCCTGGGATCCCCTTTTTCCTGGATCCTCCACCCTTTTCCTTTAGGCTCTTTTCCTTTAGGCTCTGGGTGAGATGGGGGAGAAGGGGAGGCCACCCCCCCCGTGAGGTCTTGCAGGAGAGATAGAAGGAGAGGAAGGGCTGAAGCCCCTAGGGGGTGAACCACATGTTTGAGAATGGGCCCCAATCGGAGATCTGGCTCTGCTGGAGGAATCAGGCTTAGTTGCCTGCGCCAGTCTTTCTGCTCTAGCCACCTGTTTTTCCAGGGCTTTTTGTCTTCTGGATTCATCCCTAGCAGCAACTCTAGAAGGGCGCTGGTCAGCTGGAGGCCTGGAGGCCGCTGCCCTGGGTCTAAGCCTGCTCTGGCCCTCCTCCGCTAGATCTCCTTGGGCCTGTAGATCTGAAACTGTGGAGGCCATGCCTCACTCACGTGTCTAAGGATGGCTGTGGGTGCCTGCTGGCTTCGATCTCTGGCTTCGCTTCATGAAGCCTGGTGCGCCTCCTCTCCTGCAAGCTTCCAATTAACTTTCGATTTGACCGCTGGTGGAAAATGCAGCAAGAGGCCACTGCCCACCAGGTCGCACCAAAAATGGCCGCCGTGTCTCGTGGTTGAAGAATCAGGCGATCGCAACTTTGAAATGACTGAGGGATTAGCCTCGCGACGAGCCGAGTCTGAGAGACTCCTGCGCCCAGCTTATTTGCAGACCTCCTGTTCTGAGGGCCGACAAATCTGATCGGCGTGCCCTCTGATGACTAAGCGTGACTAACTCAACCTCCATCTGGCATACAAGCGCTTTAAGTTGCAGTCCCTTCAGACCATTCTGGGCTGCAACAGGCAGGACAACCTCGTGATTTCCATTGACCTGAAAGAGGCATACCTGCACATCCCAATCCATCCAGCGCACCACAAGTTCCTGAGGTTCCAGTTTGCCAACCAGCACTTCCAGTACAGGGCCCTTCCCTTCAGCCTCTTGTAAGCCCCGAGAACATTCACCAAACTAGCCGCCATCGCAGCACATCTCCGATCTCTCCCAGTAAGGCTAGAATGCTACCTGGACAACATTCTCATCCACTTGTCGTCCAGGGGGCAAGCCCAGAGGGATCTCGATGTCACCATCTGAGTTCTCCAATGGCACGGGTTCTCAGTCAATGTTGACAAGAGCCACCTGATTCCACCTGCAGAAACCAATATCTCGGCACGGTGATCGACTCCAGTATCTGCAAGGTCTTCCTCACGCGGGAGAGGGTGGACAACATCAGATCCCTCATGAGAACCATCTATGCGGCAAGGTCAGCGTCCATCATCTCCCTCTCCCAGTTGCTGGGGATACTAGTGTCATGCATTTCGGTGGTGCCGTGGGCGCATCTGCATACACGGGAATTCCAGTGGTTCCTCTTGCCGATCCAGAGACGCAAGGCCAGCAACTCCAGCAGAGTTGTGCGTCTTCCTCCAAGGGTGGTGTGCTCTCTCAGATGGTGGCAGTTGGAGGCCCTATAATGGGGCTGCTCCTTCAAGGAACCAGACCGCCTGGTCATAACAACAGACACCAGCCTATACAGTTGGGGCGCTCATCTCCAGATGCTCGTTGTCCAGGGCAGGTGGTCTCAGGCGGAGCTCACCCACAACATAAATTGGCTCGCGCTCCGGACTGCCAGTCTTGCCCTGTGTCAATTTCACCATCACATCAAAGGCCATGATGTTCTAATTCTGACCAAAAACATTGCCACAAAGGCATACATAAACACCAGGGTGGCACCTGACCTCTGGCCCTGATGGCAGAAGCAAAGGCACTGGGCCGCTGGGTGGAGCATCACCTGGCATCGCTGTGGGCAGACCACATATCGGGGGAGGACAACGTGGCTGCAGACTGGTTGAGTAGAACTGTCTTCCAGAACTTGGAGTGGTGCCTTCATCCATCGCTGTTCCGTCAACTGTTGCAGAGGTTCAGGCTCCCAAAGGTCGTCCTCTTCACCACTCCAGCCAACACGCACCTCCCCTGGTTCTTCACCAGGTTCCATTGCCCCACAGCGGAAGGGATGGATGCCCTTCGGTGTTGGACTATTGTACGCCTTTCCACCTCTTCCATTGATTCCACTGGTGATCAGGAAAATTCTGATAGAGGGAGCGGAAGTGTTACTCATGGCTCTACACTGGCCAAGAAGGTCCTGATTCGCCGACCTTGTCAGTGACTCAGCACTGGCGCATACCTCAGGAGCAGATCTCCCTCAGCCAAGGGGCCATTCAGCATCCGGAGCCCCAGTGGCTGCAACAAGCCATTTGACACTTGAGGGGGAGCTCCTGAGAGTCAGCAGATTCTCTGATAAGGTCATCTGCACCATTCATGCGCCCCTCCACTGTCAGCATCTACGAGGAGACTTGGTCGGCCTTCTCAACCAGTCTCATCACGTCATCACCACTTCTGCAATCATTCCACAAATCCTGGACTTCCTGCAGGAAGGTTTGGACAAAGGCCTCTCTCCTAACACGCTCCTTGGCCTTGGCCACCATCCTGTCCACAGACTCACAGCTGTCTCTTAGTAGGCATCCGCAGGTTCATAGCTTCCTCAAGGGGACTGCCAACCTCAGCCCACCTACAATTCAGATATCCAACTTGGGACTTGCTTGTTGTCTTACAGTCTCTGACCGCAGCCCCATTCGAACCATTTTGATGCGTCGGGTTGCGCCACTTGTAACTCAAGACGGCCTTTCTTATAGCTATCACCTCGGCCTGCAGGATTTCGAGCTGGCTGCCCTTTCGGTCAGGGGCGACGTTTGCATTGTGCATTCAGGCATGGTCATCCTCAGACTGGACCCAGCCTTTGTGCCAAAAGTCAACAGTGTCTTCCACAGAACACAGGAGGTGATCCTTCCCGACTTCTGTCCACATCCCAAGCATCCAAGGGAGCATGTGTGGCATAAACCTGATGTTCGCCATGCTGTACGCATCTACAAGAAACGAACTGCTTCCTTTCGCAGGTCAGAAGCATTCTTCGTGTCCTTTCAACCCGTCTCCATGGGCAGAAAGGTCACGTCTTCCACCATAGAGCGCTGGACAAGGGCATGTATTAAGCTGGCCTACGAGCAACAAGCCAGACCGGTCCCTCCTCACATTACAGCTCACTGTAATGCAAGGAGTGCTGCAACCTTGGCTTCATGGGCTACGCAAGCGCCCATCGAGCAGATATGCAGGGCCACTACATGGTCGTCTCCATCTCCTTTCATGACAAACTACAGACTGGATGTCTTTGCGGGCCTGGACAATTCTTCCCACCCTGGGACTACATACCTTGGGTATGTCCTTTGCTTGGACACTCCAAGCAGCGCCTAGGAGAATGACCTGAATGGTCTTACCTGAATGGTCGTTCTCTAGGCACTGTGGGTGTGTCCAACCCCACCCAGGGGCTGCCCGTGGGGACATGTGTACCAACTTTGTAGGCATAGAACATTGCCATATGCATCTTCCTTTTGGGACTTATTCTTCATTTTTTAAAATTGAGCCTCTGAGGGGAGAAGAGGTGTGGCTACATGAACTTTGAACTCAGTCCTTGGGCAGCAAGCTGAAGTTAACCCATGCTTGGAAATCCCACAGGGCCTAGAGAATGACCATTCAGGTAAGCCAACGGTCATTTACAGTTCTGAGAAGGTTGTAAATGCAAAGGTTGGTCATAAACTTACTTTATCACTGCTGTAACTGAAAGGCCATGGAATGATCCAGCTGTGATTAATTTTAAGAAGGACTTGCTGGTGAGTCAGTAAAACAAGACACCCAGAGAGGTTTGAAGAGCTGTTCTAACATTGTATGTCAATCAATGCATTTGGAAAAGTTGAGACATGGAGGAAATAGTAAAAAAAGGAAGTGCTACAGACTCTCTTCATTCTTGCCTCATGTCTATGGCTCGTTGGACACCACAGCTGGAAAACTCATGCAAACAAGATCAGTAAAAAGATATCTGTTAAACTTACTGAAATTTATTGACAATATAGCTTAAATAAATAACTGATAATGTTACTAATGTATACAATGTGTAGTGTTATGATGAGTATAATTGGATATGAATATTTGGTACCGATGTAAGGAAGATTAGAAACCCTTTTGGATTATGCATAAAGGTTAATAATAATAATAAAAAAAGAACTAAGTTAGATACAATTAAAGTTTTGATTATTAGGGGGAAAATGTTATGATATAGGATATAGTCAAATAAAAGAGGGATAAAAACAACAACATGTATATAGATATGGGTATAACTTAAGGAAACTGGATGTAAACTTTAAATAGTGATTTGGAAAGGAGGATTAGAAAACTTTGTTATTAAATATCATGGATGTTTAGCTAGAATAGGACATAAGGATTTAGTGTTAGTGGAGGATTTTAGAAATAGTAATTGAAAGGCCAGTATGTAGTTATGTATTAAATTTTGGTATATTTTATGATGAAGGATGCTTAAACAATTGCAGTCAAATGAAAATGGAGATATGATGATGGTGACATATGAGTATTTGAGTTAAAATACTTAAGTTAATATGAATTATGTTTGTTGACTGTGGAAGAGATGCACGAAAGTCTTTTTGTAACCAACTGATACACTTTCTATAGCATGTAAAGAAAGATGTTGTATTTGTTTTAAATTAAAAATAAAAAAATATTATAAAAATATATATCTGTTCACAGAAGATAAATAGAACAGGAAAGAGTTTAAGTTTCTACTCTGGGGCCTTCAGACATCTGGCCAAGATTTGCATGGCTACAATACAGGTGTCTGAGTCAGCTGCAAAGCTGACTTTACACACCAGTGGAACCACACAGCAAGTGCCCAACTCATTCCTAAGACTTGTTTTCAGGAAATCTAGCAGGCTTCCCTCTCAACAGAATGGCCAGGGTTGCCTCAGACAATCAACAAGAGACCAGGCAACTGACAACAGAAAAGTATATTTTATTCTCTTTGTCACACTTCATTCAGACTCAGGTTTGGAAATGCAATATTTGCTTATTATAGGCTTGGGAGCCACAGCCAATTTCACAGATGAGACCACAGGGCAAGTTTAACATTTCCCATGAAGTTTAGAGAAATTTATGTTATGGAAATGATTGACAGGAAAGCATTTTGAACTAGACCTATTTTGCAATATGATACACCTTTACAGCTGACAACAAATTATCATCCAGAATGGTGCTTTGCTACTATATGTCTGAGATTACTTATGTGCACCCATTGTGCTGGGTATTGATTGGCTGCAAACTCACATTACAGATGTTTATTGAAGCGATGAACAATTTCTTTTCCAATGGAAGAGAATGTATGCAGTGCATTGGTGCTCTCTAAGCTGGTTTGTTTGCTTGGAGATATTTCATTACCAGACAAGGTAGCACATTACTTGAACGTCAAGTAATGAAAATGTAAGCAAACAAACAATTAAGCTCAGAAGGCACCAAGAGACTCCACAATTTCTTTCCATCCTTATGATGTCAACAGCACTGTTTGCAATTTCCCATGCTTATTCCCACTCTCCAGATATCAAACCCTTTCTTTCTTGTAAAAATACAAAACTTTCTATGGTTTGGAGGAGGAGGAGGAAGGTTATAGGTTAGGTTTAGGTTTATTTCATTTATATGCCGCCCTATTCCTGGAGAGACTCAGGGCGGCTAACAAACCCAAGGGAGGGGGATAATACAGACAAGGCAAACACAACAAGCAGGATACAGAGAAAATTTAAAAACAATCAACAGTCACACAATTCGAGCGGGGAAGGGAACTCGTCAACCCCAGGCCTACCGGAACAGCCAGGTTTTAACGGCTTTACGGAAAGCCTGAAGGGAGATGAGGGTCCGGATCTCTGCGGGGAGTTCGTTCCAAAGGGCTGGAGCAGCCACAGAGAAGGCCCTCCTCTGGGTGGTCGCCAATCGACATTGGCCGGTAGATGGAATCCGGAGGAGGCCTAATCTGTGGGATCTAATGGGTCTTTGGGAGGTAATTGGCAGCAGGCGGTCTCTCAAGTACCCAGGTCCAATACCATGAAGGGCTTTATAAGTGATGACTAGCACCTTGAAGCGTATCCGGACACCAATAGGCAGCCAGTGCAGCTCGCGGATGATAGGTGTAACGTGGGTGTACCAAGGTGCACCCACAATCGCTCGCGTGGCTGCATTCTGGACAAGCTGAAGTCTCCGAATGCTCTTCAAGGGCTGCCCCATGTAGAGCGCATTGCAGTAGTCCAGTGTTGAGGTCACAAGGTCGTGAGTGACTGTTGCGAGAGCCTCCCAGTTCAGGTAGGGACGCAATTGGTGCACCAGGCGAACCTGGGCAAATGCCCCCCTGGTCACAGCCAACAGATGATGTTCTAAAGTCAGCTGTGGATCCAGGAGGACTCCCAAATTGCGAACCCTGTCTGAGGGGCGTAGAATTTCACCCCCCAGCCTGAGAGATGGAATACCTAGCCAATTATTGGGAGGGAAACACATAAGCCACTCGGTCTTGTCAGGATTGAGTGCAAGCTTGTTTACCCCCATCCAGACCCTAACAGCCTCTAGGCACTGACACATCACGTCAACCGCTTCACTGAGTTGGCACGGGGCGGACAGATACAACTGTGTATTGTCCGCATACTGGTGATATTTTATCCCGGGCCGCCGAATGATCTCACCCAACGGCTTCATGTAGATGTTAAACAGGAGGGGGGATAGGACCGAACCCTGCGGCACCCCGTATTTCAGGGTCCTAGGGGTCGACCTCTGCCCTCCAACCAACACCGACTGCGACCTGTCCGAGAGGTAGGAGGAGAACCACCGAAGAATGCTGCCTCCCACCCCCACCTCTCGTAACCGCCGCAGAAGGATACCATGGTCGATGGTATTGAAGGCCACTGAGAGGTCAAGAAGCACTAGGACAGAGGCATGACCCCCATCCCTGGCTCTCCAGAGATCATCGGTCAGTGCGACCAAAGCAGTTTCCGTCCTGTAGCCAGGCCTGAATCCAGACTGAAAGGGATCTAGGTAATCGGTTTCATCCAAGGACCGCCGGAGCTGAGAGGCCACCACTTTCTCAACAACCTTCCCAACAAAGGGGAGGTTGGAGACTGGACGATAGCTATTTAAAATGGTTGGAGCTAGAGATGGCTTCTTCAGGAGGGGTCTCACCACCACCGTCTTTAATAGAGGGGGAAAGAAGCCCTCCCAAAGGGAGGCATTAACTATCACCTGGATCCAGCCCCGTGTCACCTCCCTGCTGTTCGCGACCAGCCAGGAGGGGCACGGGTCCAGTGCACACGTGGAGGCACTCACCGCTCCTATGGCCTTGTCCACTTCCTCAGGAGCAAGTATTCTGCCTCCTCGTTGAGGTTGTAATATTGATTTGAATCCAGGAGTACAAATCCTAGTTAAGCACTCATATCCTGTGTCAGATGACAACCTGAGGAAAGGTTTTATTCATCCTTCAAAATCTGTAATATTTATATGGATATTTTATATACCCAACTGTTGATTCTTGCAAAATTTGCTTACATAATATATTCTTCTGTAGGTACATCTCCCTTTCAGGCAAATTATGGTCACTACCCACCACATCTTGCCCTCCAGAACTCCTAAATCTGCTATTTTTTGTGCCTTGGAGTTTCTGCAGGAAAAGCAGGCTGATTAGCTCATCTTAAAGAAGCAGCTTGATTTGGCAAAGTTTGCATATAGAAGCATGCTGCAGGCACACACAGGAAAAAAAGGTGCTTGGGTTGCAGCAGGAGATTTAATGTAGCTCTCCAATAAGTGTTTACTTTTTTCCTACCCCAAAATTTGGACTTCAAGTTCATTGATCCCTTCCCAGCTACAATTACTTGCTTCTATGAAGGTTCATTTGGTCTTCCATTGGTCACTGCTTGTGCCCGAGGCTCCCTGCTCTCTGAATTCTAAATCTGTTCTTCTCCATTTCTGGAGGATAGGGAAAGTGACCAAGAAGCAGAATGCATTATAGATTTTAAGTGCAGGAGGAAATACTTAGAATATCTGATTCACTGGGAGAGGGTTACTCTGAATGTGCAAAGTCATCGGAAAGCACAACGGATACCCATAACTTAATACACAAGTTTCATCTGAAATTCCCTCAAAGTCCCAATACCATGATCTGCCGCCATTGTGAATCTCCATATAAAGACTTGTCATGACAGAGGTCTTAGTTCAAGTTACAATGCAATAGTCAGGAACAGGGATTGGACTGTGGTAGCAAGACTCATCTAGTGACCTTTGGAGGCTAGCAAACAAGGTGTGTGTGTGTGTGTGTGTGTGTGTGTGTGTGTGTGTGTGTGTGTGTTTTGGGGATGAGTCTGTAGTTGGTCTTCATAACACCATGCCAGCATTTTTTTTGCAAGATAGAGCAGAGATTGAAGGTATTGGGGAAAGAAATGTAGAGGGGTAGTCAGCTCTAAAAAAGGTCTCCACAACTGTTAAGAAAACATCAATTTAGCCTAGTAAGAAGCAAGAGGTGAGAGAGAAACTCAAAATTACCCTGCTTTGATTCTCTTTGATATAAGAGAAAAGGAGACATAAATTCTGTCAGGCTTTCAATATATTCCTATAAGAATAGAATTTTAGTAGCTCTTATGGTGTTCTGTTTTCTTACCTGGTCTATTTCAAAGGGCTGTCAGGTTTAGTATTGAAGATTCAGATGACAGTATTTGTTCAAGGCTATAATAATTCCAATGATGTAAACATAATCCCAATGATTTCTGTGCAACTAGCTTCAAATGGCAAAATAAATAAAATTCTGGTTTTCACTGTTGGCAACATGCTACTGGAACATCTGAAAATGGTAATTCCATCTCTGGCATTAGGATGAACTTAGCTTTTGAAACCAGATCAGATATTTCTTCCTGAACTGCATGGAAGAACCCCAGCCTCAAATTTGTGTAGAAGATAGCATAACACATTCACTTGTTTCTCAAATTTTTCTGAACCAGTCTTGCATTCAACATTAAACCTATTACCATTCACAAGTAAATATCATTCTTATAACAGCTGTAACTATATTATGGGTCTTTGTCTTTTGCACTATGTAGGTGATTGTTTAGGATGTTTCTAGAAAACGTAAACTAAAAATTATTTTAACATTGTGAATATATCAGAATGATCTGGTGCTGGCAGAGTGGGTACGTTAATTTATTATGTTACAAACGGCATACATTTGTAACAAAATGTGCATATTTTTATGATTACATTGTTGGTCAGGAAATGAAATCATGAATTCAGCAAACGAAAAGTGCACATTATAGTTTCTAATTATTTTTAAAAAATAACAGAAAGAAAAGACACAGTCATATAATCCAACTATAGCTTACTTTAAAAAGACACATATTAAGTTTAATATATGGAACCCATTAAGTTAAAAGCCATCTAAGTCAAAGGCAAGTTAATCATCTTTTGGTTTGTCATGATGTGTGAACTTAACCAATATGTCATCATGGTCTCTGAAAACATGACAAGACATAACTTAAGAGCTGCGGTGGCACAGTGGTTAGAATGCAGTACTGCAGGCTACTTCTGCGGACTGCTGGCTGCCTGCAATTTAGCAGTTTGAATTTCACCAGGCTCAAGGTTGACTTATCCTTCCATTGTTTCGAGGTGGATAAAATGAGGACCTAGATTGTTGGGGGCAATATGCTGACTCTGTAAACCGCTTAGAGAGGGCTTTTACAGCACTGTGAAGCGGTATATAAGTCTAAGTGCTATTGCTATTGACAACTTACAAGGGCTTTTTTTCAAGTTCTACACAAGCCTCACCTGAAACTTTTTAAAGAACTTGCACATCATCCTAACCATTTTTGAATGAACAAGCCCTCTCAAATGGAAGCCAATATGCCCACAAAATCCCATATGTCCACACACACCCCTTGGAGCCCTTAAATTTAATAATGGGAAAGTCAACATAAGATGGGTAGAGGAAAAAATCTTAGAGGAGTTAATAAGAATAAGATTCCCAAGGCTCTTTAGTAATCCAACTGGGGGTCTCCAGGTTTTATTGTTTTCAGTTTAATCTCTCTGATCCACCTATCCATGTATGCTCTAGTAAGTGTACACACATAGTCTGCATCATAAGCTTCAGGGATGTGAAAGGGATGTGAAAATGCTGAATTCAAATATATTGACTCTAATTTGAAAGTCTATGTATTAGTCAGAGACAGGTTGCATCGTCTGACTCCTAAAAATAACATTAAGGCAAGGGGAACATCAGTGCCTCTGTTCATATCACTAAAGGAACAACACAGAGAACTTTCTTTGATAGATACTCAGCTCCTTTTGGGCCTGGAAAGCTAAAAGAAAGCATACTTTAACCTCATCTTTTGGCCATGAAACCAAGAGCCCCCAACAAGAGAAATTCAATCTGGCTTCAAAACCATATCATGCTAGTTGATAACTCACTGTTTCATTATTGCTTTTTAAAGCTATCTTTTCTTTGCAAATCTTTGGTTTTTTAGTTACTAAAACTCAGGGCCAAACTAGTTTATTTTTAAAGTTTGAGTCACTATAATTATCTAAATGCTGTGATAAAATTGCAGCCAATAACATTAAATAAATTTTTGTATGTCCATTTAATCACAACTATATTCTTGCTTTCATTTAGTAAACATGAAACAGCTGTACTTTTGCCATATGTTTACATTCCTAAGAATTTATACTGCATTACATAGTAGTTTTATAGACTCTGCTATGTTTCATTAATAAATAAATATGTGATAATATAACAAACTTAGATTTCAGATTCTTTTGCACTATAATCATTTGGCTACAGTTGGCAACCATTTGTAAAATCATCCTGTTGTATGATTTTTTTCCCACCTAAATGATACAAAACGTTTATCTCGGACCATGGCCTAACAGTGGTGAGACTTCTGAGTAGGAGAACGAAAGTCATGTTTTTCACTCATAAGAATTTTCTCATTGTTTCCCCTTTTTTCCTTTTATTGGTCAGCCATTTATGAAATAGCTGAGCAAAAAGTTGAAATTTGGGAAATAAATTGAATTTTTCAAGAATGAAATCTTTCAGTATGAAATATCATGGCAGAAGGAAAAGAGTATTCTTCATCAGTGCAATTTTGCCCAATTTTGGAGGATATAAATGCAATGAAAAACTTACGAATAGATTTATCTTATCACAGTTTATCTTTATTGTGATTCCATGTAGTTGAGCACTAGGCATTCACTAGGTTATTTTGTCACATAATATTAACATACAAATAATGAAAAATATAATATCCTTTTTATATATATTTACCAATGTCATTATTTTGATAGTTTATAGTTCTCCATAAAAAGGGATGCCTGAATAGAGACAAATATATAATACATCTAAGGTTAAATTGTTATGTTAAATTGAAAAGTTCAAAGAACAAAGAGAGGCCACCAGGAGAGATAACAAAATTAGCTAAATTAGGATGCAATATTATGAAAAATTATATTCATTTTGGCACTTCAGATAATTTTTATAATATTTGATTAACTTGTTCTTTTGAAATATTCACTGAAGGATGTTTTCATAAAGTTCTAATTTTAAAATTGCATTAATATTATTCTGGGTATCTGGGAAAAACATTCCAAAATTATTGGAAGTGTTTGCAACAAGACATTAATTGTGAGTCCTGAAAGAAATGGGGAACACTACTGTAGTTAGCAAAAATCTCAAATTCTAAAAATAAAATTAGCAATAGAACTTAGGCTTATATACCACTCCACAATACTTTATAGCAGTTGCTGAGCAGTTTACAATGTCAGCATATTGCCCCTAACAATCTGGGTCAGATTGTCAGATTTTACTGAGCTCAGAAGGATGGAAGGCTGAGACAACCTTGAGCAGGTTAGGATTGAACTCCTGGCAGGGGGTAGAGTTAGCCTGCAATACTGCATAAAATTTGATCAATTTATTCAGATACATTAAAAAATGTACGTGATTAAATTGCTCAGGAGTGAAAGATCTTACCAATGCTATCTTACTCACACCTACATAGAACTGAATTGAAATTTACTAAGTGAGGTGCCTCACTTAGCCTGCATAAACCTAGGTTAGAATTAACCCAGCAATTATTTAAGGCAGAAAGCATCACTTTCCTTTAACAACTGATCTGTCTGCAAGTGGTATCTCATTTCACTTTACCATGTATGCAAGCTACATAAACACTGAGCATTGTTTTTATCATGCAAAGATCCACTATGAGCTACATTATATACAAATGCATGAATCAAGTAAAATTCTTGCTGGTATTACTGTGATGTGTTTAGCATTTGGAATAAAGAGCAAAAAGATAACATTTCCCCCCTTTCTCTATTTCAAAATAAAGCCCCCACAAAAAAGAGCTTAATCTTCACTTTCTGTGAAAATAGCTCATTAAGTTATTTACTAAGCAAACATACAATGTTTTTCATTTGCTAATGTCATCACATTAATCTTGGTAGGAGCCTGAAAAATAATATGGGCCCCTGGTGGTTTTACTGATAAAAATAATTTTAATTTTCAATTATCTCAAGCATTATAATTATTACATCCTCATTGCCAGATGATATTCAAAACTTACTTTCATGTGTGTGGGCTTAGTAGAACTAAATACTATTCCCCATAGGCTGCTTCTCTGGCAAAAAAACAAAACAATGACCATACTTGAACAGTGTTTTTATTGGTCTCTGGAAAAAACAATCACTGTCCCTGCCTTCCTGGAATCAACAGCCCCATACCACACTTCAAACAGCATGCTAGGATTCAGTCAGTTTCTCTCACATCCACACATGTGCGTGTTTATCCACATAATTACTAAGATTATTTCTGAAAATCTACACTTGAAAGCTCAACAACTATTTCGTGTACCCTTGAAAACATTTGATCCCAGAGTGTACAGAGATTTGTGCTTACTCTGCAGATTACTTGCTGTATTACTATTTTCATTAATTAGATGAACATTGAAACATATCTTTTTTATTAAGGTCCAAAATGTGCCAGAGAGAAGATTCATCGGCGAAGTTGAATGACACAAGCAATGGGACCTGAAACGCTTTCCCCTTAACGTGTGATTCAAAAGCTGGGGAGCGGGGGAACTGGATTGTAAACTCGAGCTTTCGGCATATGCAATGCACAGCAAAGGCCAAATATTTTTCCAGTCTATAGATCTTGAGGGAAAAAATGCCAAATATATTTCATAAGGCAGTTAAGCCTCTACTGGAATCTAATCACTGCCAGATGTCTAGAAGAACATCACGAAATGCTGGCAACCCCCCACTGGTCTCTCCCAAAACTGCAGAGGCAAGTTTTAAAACTTTTTTTTTTAGATAAGTGGCCAAGAAATATGTGCTACAGAAAGCAGAAATCGTGCGGGTGAATTCTTTGCACCCCTGTACAGAGTTGTTGTTGTTTCTTAATTTAAAAATCAATCCCCAAAGATGGTCTCTAAACAACTTACAAGAATCTGAACCTGGGTTTATCTTTAAGAACAAATGGCAGCTTTCATCCTTAATGACTAGCAATCTACCCAGCTTCAGTTTCTCTTACAAACACACACAAAACATAAACCCTCTTGCAAAAATATTTGCTTTCACAATAAGCCCATGTTCACTGCTGACAAGCCTCTTGCTCTTTCACAGCCGCCCAGCAATTTCCAATGCCTACTTTCTGAAATAGCCACCCACTCATGGGCTTACCTTTCATGTTGGCACACCAGGCGGTCACATAGAAAACTCAGATGCTGGAGGAATTTGCTGCTGTTAACACAAAACTCCTTATTGGATTTCCATGTCGGGTGTTCTTCTGATCAGGAGCAAGGATGGATGGATGGATGGATGAATGGAACTCTTGACCTCTCGCTCAGCCCGTCTGAAAGAGTCCGAAATTTACACTCTCGTGACTGGCCTAAGCTCAGACGACCAGCCTATGCTGCCCCTCCTCTCTGCTCAGTTTTGGAAAGGAGAGAAAGCTTTTGGCTCCACAGTTCTCTCCCCCCCCCCCTTAGCTCCCCTTTCCCCCGCCTCTTTCACGAGCTGGACTGTAAAGTGAAGCAAGGAAGAGACTGTAATAATAAACCTCCAGCAAAGTTTGAATGAAGAGTAGAAACTTCTTCTCTCTTCTCTCTCCTAAATCAGCCTCCCAAAAGCTCCAGCCTGTCCTGAAAAATTCCTGCACAATCAGCTGCCTTCCCTTCCTTCCTTTCCTTTCCCTGAGAGGTTGACTCTTCTCGGACAGAGAGCTCTTAAATGCGAAGCCAAAATGTTTTGGCAGAGACCTAGGTGTGTAGGCTCTCCATAGAGGCAAAACACTTTGAGGATGGAAAACAGAGAAGCTCAGCAGCCCCAGCTCGACGCTTCAAGCCTTCCAAAGTCTGGTCTCCTTCCCAGGATGCAGAAATCTCTGTTGAAGAGGGCTGTTTGTTCCAAAAGAAGATAAATAATCACCAATAACACACACACACAGTTTCATTCTGGTTAAATCAATAGTTGTGCTGCTGTCCCTAATTTTGTGCACTAGAGTACGTTTTGCCTTTGGAATATTCCAATTTCTTCCAGAACATTCCATTTTCTTCCTGGAACAGGCCCACCGAGATTCCAAGTGTGGCTTGTGAGTTTCCAGTCCTTTATCATTAGGAACAGAAAGGAATCTACAGAACTTCCTGTTCCAGGCACCTGAACCATTCTCAGAACGCTTGGTTTGCCTGCACCATTTTGCATATCCCTAATGAACACCCTGCCCTTACAAGAAAACATAGTTGGCTTGTGCGTGGTTTGCTGTGTTTTGAAAACCCAGGCAATTGGGATAGACTTGTACAGAGTTTTAAGTCCATTTTGCACTGTACTATCACAGTTTGACTATTGTAAATCTTGAAATAGTGGACTCTAGCGCAAATAACAAATAATGACTGCCCACAGAATAAGGAATAAGGTTAAAATATTTTTTTTTAAAAAAAGGATAAGGAGTAAGGAAAGACTCTCACTCTTATTCCACAGAAGTGGGAAATAAAATAAATAACGGGCACCTTCGTCCCCACATCTGACTCATATCCTTTGTTTATGTTGGGTACAGTATATTTCTCTGGATACATGGGGGGGGAACAAAATACTCGTTTCACCCTGTTGAAATGTGTAGATTTCAACTACACATAGCTTGTGTTTAGTGACCACAATTGAAACCTGCAAGTTGGTTGTTAAGCAAAATGGTTGCTAAGTGAAACCTGTGCTTATGTTCTTATTTAGCTTTCCTTTGCTTTTCAAACCCGCAAAGGCCATAAATGAAAAGATAAGTCACAATGTTGGTTTTGTATAACAGTTGTTTAATAAGGATACGGTCGTAACTGTGAATAGCCCCTAGACAAGGTGGTTGCTAAACGTGGATTAGTTGACTAAAAATTACTTCTGCTTAATTCCATCCTGTCATATCTTCTACACAGTCTGAGACATCATGAGCTGATCACTGAAACAGCCCTTCCCTGTGGAACTGATCTCTATGGAGTCAAAAAAGTCAAGATGGTGGCCAGTACCGTGAAATTAAAGTCCAGACCATTTTTATATGCAGGATGATGAAGGCACCTCTCTACCTGAAATGACAGATACATTCCTTCAAAATACCTACTGCCGATCACCTCCACACGACCCATTAGATCTCATCGTTTAGGCCTCCTCCGAGTTCCATCCGCTGGCCAATGCCGACTGGCAACCACGCGGAGGAGTGCCTTCTCGGTGGTAGCCCCGACCCAATGGAACGATCTCCCCGTGGAGCTTCGTACCCTCACCACCCTCCAGACCTTCCGCACAGCCCTTAGAACCTGGCTATCCCGTCAGGCCTGGGGCTAAAGATTGTAACCCGCCCGAATGGTATGAATGTTGCATTTTAATCATGTACTGTCTTATATGTAAAAGTCTGTTCCCCCCTTCCTTTTGATTGTGAGCCGCCCTGAGTCCCCCCAGGGAAAAGGGCGGCATACAAATAAACAATCCAATCCAATCCAATACCGTACATGTGGCATTGTATCTAAATATTTGAGCCCTAGAGTTCTGCTCAGAGCAGGACACAGCTATTCCGTTTTTCTGTGTCTCTTGAGAGTCTCTTGTGCAGGATCAGGAAATACTCTGGTACAGTCTTCTTCAATCTTTTGCCTTGCAAACAATTCCCCAAAACTCTTATTTCCCATAATTCCGTGATGGTGAACCTATGCCACAGGTGCCAGAGGTGGCACGCAGAGCCCTTTCTGTGGGCACTGTTTCCAGCTGCTCTTCTGGTTTCCAGCATGCTTCGTGGGGATCCGGAGCATTGGAAAACATCCTGAAAAAAATCCTGAAAATGGCCCAGAAACAACCTGAAAAATGCCCCCCAAATTTGAGATTTGAGAATTTATTTATAGGCCGCCCTTTTCCCTGGGGGGACTCAGGGCGGCTTACAACTCAAAGGGAGGGAATGGTCTGAAAATAGCCAAAAAACAGCCATGCGCATGCTGGCCAGCTGTTCTTCAGGTTTTTGGTGCTCCAGCACACGCAAAGACCAGCTGGCCGGCGCAAATTCGTGTGCCAGAAACTTAAAGACCAGCTGGCCAGTGCACACATGCGCCCCAACCAGCTGGTCTTCGGGTTTCTGGTGCTTCAGCTCATGCACATACATACAAGCGCATTCCAGTTTGGGCACTTGGTGCTGAAAAGGTTCGCCGTCTCTGCCATAACTCATTGTCTAATTATGCTGTCTGGAATTAAGAGGTCTGTAATCAAACATTTCTGAAGAGTATTAGATTGAAGAAAATGGTGACTATAAGTACATGAATACATGTGCATGCACATATATACAGACTCACAAACAGTTAATCAACTCTTCTTTAATTGGTAGACTGTATTGGAATCCTTTTCCCCCGTCTCCAAAACACCATCGTTAAATCCAGCATTGTTTTAATTTTTTTCTTTTGTATGTACCCAAGGATGTCATATCGAATTAATACACTTGTGAGTGCATATTTGCTTAATAAGGATGCAGTATTTTAGCAGCTTTTAAAATGCAAGAATCAAGCCCTTAATAATTTACTGATGGACCCTTTATATCTTTCTCCACCATGAACAAATTATTAATAAAATGCTCATGTTCTACATGCAACCTAAGAGAAACAAGTAGATGTTCTCTAGAATGCTGGAATCCAATTCCTACAGCCCATACATGTTTGCTGAAACTAATGGGAATTGAATCCAAAACATCTGGAGAATCTCCAATTGTGTATCCCTGAGGTAAGCAGAAAAGGTTCTGCAGCTTGTTCATGGTCTCTAATGTATTCATATGCTATATTGGTCTTTCAATTTCAGTTGTCCTTTTCTGGAGTTTGGGGGCCATCCTAAGGTATAATGTCAACATTTTATGTGATATATTCCTTACAATTCCAAATTCCTTAATTCTCATATCGAATCTTTTTTGCAGTTTATTTTAAGACCTGCCATAGTGTCATGCTATACATGGCTTACAAGACTGGTTCACACTGATTGTAAATTTGGTTTTTGTAAAATCTACATTCCATTCCATTGCAAAAACATGTGTTTTAATGAAGTTTTATTGTGATTGCATGTCCACTAGCATGATGATTTACACATTCCTTTTTCTGGAATATTTAAAACCTTGGGCATTTCTACATTTAACAATACTTCTAATACTGTACATTTGAAGTAGTTTATCTTTGTCTGTTCTGCTGACCTCCAAATGCAGAAAACCAGAAAATATTCTAAGAATCAATGTGATAAGATTCTAGCAGCTAGCCTAATAAACCATGTTTAATTATCTGGGATTCTGAGGTTTTCCTGGAAACTGCGATCCTGTGGGAACTGTGATGGTTGCTGAGCAGGTAAAAGCCAATCTGTTGGCTAGTTGGTATTCCCATACCAGACTCACAACAATTCTTGTTTGGCCTTCTCATTTTTGAATGCTGTTATTTGCACTCTTATTTCCAAAGTCATTTGCCAGGGGAAAAAAATCAAAGAACTGCTCTAGAGAAAAATAAAAAAGTTTCAAGTAAATATCCTATAGAATTGTTATTATAAAATGTTTGAAGGAATTGCAAGGAATTGTGTTACAAAATGTATAGAATGTATTGCACATTAAATATGGCACAGAAAGACTTCTTTCATGTTAAATACTCAGGGGACTAGGAGGAATAGAAATAATAACTTAAAAATCTTTAGAGAATTGGTGATTATGCAAACTAATGATGACAAACTCATTTTCTCATAAACTGTCAGAAGTTCTAGTGTTATAAATAATATTGCTAAAGAATAATTATGCTATTGAGGATCACCAAAAACAGAGATTTGCCAATGATTTCAAATAGCCTTGGATGAAGTATTTGTTTGTAACATTTACAGCTGACTGCTGGGAAATTGAATGATAATATAACCCAGAGCTTGTAGCACTTACTCTGAAAAATAAAAGCTTAAAATAAGGCATCTTTACAATTAAGACTTTAAAACATATCTGAACATATTTCATCAGAATTTTTCCCATCCTCTTATTTTTAATTTTATGCTACAGTACAGGTAGTCCTCATTTAGTGACCATTCAAAGCTACAACCGCACTGGATAAAGTGACTTATGACCATTTTTCAGTTAACTAAATGTGATTAAAATTCTGATGCTTGGCAACTGATCCATTTTTATGATGGTTGCTGTGTTCTGGGGACATGTGATCACCTTTTGTGATCTTCTGACAAACAAAGTCATTGGGGAAGTCAAATTCTCTTAACAACCGGGTTACTGACTTAACAACTTCAGTGATTCCCTTAACAACTGTGGCAAGAAAAGTCATAAAATGGGGCAAAACTCACTTAACAAAGGCCTCATTTTACAACAAATAGTTTAGGCTCAATTGTGATCATATGTGGAGGACTACCTATAATATACCAGTTTTGTGTGATCATGTCAGATTTTTCCTACCATATAATTGAAGTAAAAAGAAATGGGGCACGACACAGTCAGGAATGGCACGGTGAAAGTTGTGTGACTGTGTGTATGCATGCATGCACACATATGTTCATGCACATGTGTATACATGTGCTTCTCTTCATCATTGCTGAATCTACATGTCCATCCAAAAACATGTTTTATGATAGTGGCATCTGTAACAAGTCAGAGCGCCATCGAAATGACTATAAGTGCATGGCTATATTGTAATGCTAGGATGCAAATCGTGGCATTTGCATGATGATGGCATCATGCTGATGTTGTACAAAAATAATAGGATATGTATATTTGTAAGATTCCCGAGAGACACAGTGGCTCAGTGGCTAAGACGCTGAGCTTGTCGATCAGAAAGGTCCGCAGTTCAGCAGTTCGAATCCAAAGTAACTGAGTGAGCTCATTACTTGTCCCAGCTTCTGCCAATCTAGCATTTTGAAAGCATGTAAAACTGCAAGTAGTAAATAGGAATCACCTTTGGTGGAAAGGTAACAGCGTTCTATGCACCTTCGGCATTTAGTCATGCCGGCCACATGACCACAGAGACGTCTTCAGACAGCGCTGGCTCTTCGGCTTTGAAACTGAGATGAGCCCGCTAGAATCGGGAACATATGTGCGAGGGGAACCTTTACCTTTACCTAAAAAGATTCCCCGAGAATCCTATCACGTAGAAACTTAATAGATATTTAGAGCAAGCTGCTGAAATAATCAGGAGGTAAAATCACACAAAATGAAGTTTCAGTCTGCTTCTGATGTTTGCAGATCCTTTGTAGCAGCTCTGTTTTCAGTTTCCCTTCAGAAGGATGGAATAGCTTCTTCCAGCCTTCGAAATATTTTCTCTTCTGCTGTTTTTCACTGAAAGAGAAACATGTTTTTAAAAAACAAAACAAAAAAAACCACTGGTCAGACAGACTTTTGTCCTCGGCTCCAATTTCAGTGGGCAGGCAGAACTCTGCAAGAAACAATAATAAATAAGTTTTGAGACTGATTATCATTCCTTTCATCTGTTACAAAGATATTCTGCATCAATCTGAATTTAATATCAGGGACTATGAGATAGGCGAGACGATATATAATGACAATGCTGCAGGAAGAATAAAAATCTAATCTGTTTGAATTGTTCTGGATTTAATTTTACTAAAACTCACACAATTCATTGAGTAGATGTGATTTTGTGGTCAGGTTTATCACTTTCTTATAATGAGGAGCCAGAAAGCATTCAAGCATTTTGCAAACTGCTTAAAGAGAGAACTGATCACATGATGTTTCTGTCAATATCTCTGTAATTTATGTAAATTACTGTTTTCCAAAATTCTGAGGCTTTGATGTTTGGTTTTCCTGGCAATGATAACTGCTTTAATAAGTATTTCTTTTTCTCTTCTTTGACCATGATTATTTTGGAGAGGCTTCAAAAAGAACTGACATTTAAAAAGTAAAATAAGTTGGGGGGGGGGATGGCTCATACTAAAACTAACCAGAGTGGAGGTAGTGAACAATTATTTAGCATTAAGCTCAAAGGGGAGCTCAAATTGAGATACTTGCAATGGTTTGTTTATTTAACTTAACACTTTGAAATCTATAGATTCTTCTTTTTGGCCTCCCCACTCTTTTGCTATTGTATTTATGAACTATGACTGTTTGTATTTGAATATGCTGATCTAATGAAGTCTTACTACTTACTGGTACTTATATAGGCTGCCATTTTCTTGGCTTCTCTGCATAGATAATTTTCCATATTGAGACCTGAGGGTTATATTAAGGGATTTTTTCTTCATAGTGTAATGTGAGTATTTGGACAAATTGACTGCATCTGGAGGTATCTGGACCAGGCATGTCCCACTTGCGGCTCATGTCCAACCTGTGACAGCTAATAATTCAGGCCCACAAGATCATAATAAAAATATAAAAGTATATAGGAAGTTTGCTATTTAACTATAATTAACTATATTATATATGTTATAGGCAGCCCAAGACAATTCCTCTTCACTCAGTGCAGCTCAGGAAAATCAAACCATCGGACACACCTTATATACCAGACAGCTTTGTGAGCTAAAAGGGATGGTTTTTCCAGGTTTCTGGAAAAACCTGTCTGAGAAATCAATGAGAACTAGAAGGGATCCTGTTGCTTACTTCTTTTTGTGCAACTTAAGTTTTTGTGTGTGTGACTTTGAGTCAGTGTTTATTCCAGGCCAGAGGTCGGCAACCTTAAACACTCAAAGAGCCACAAAGGTCCTAACTGGAAGCCACCGTTCAATTCTGGAGCTGACCAGAAGTCCGGTTCCCCCACCATAGAGTCTCCTACTAGCAAGGCGTCCTTTTTCCTCTACCCATCCTAAGCGGAAGCCTTATTAATTGTGGAGCCGACTGGCAACAGGGAGCCGCAGCAGAAGGATGAAAGAGCCACATGTGGCTCCAGAACCACGGGTTACTGACCCCTGCTCCAGACAATTACCTGGACTACTACTTAGAATTTTCTTAGCAAGATTTTCCAGTGGTTTGCCCTTGCCTTCTTCTAGGGCTGAGAAAGAGCAACTGGCCCAAGGTTGTCCTGATGGGGTTTTTGCCTAAAGTATGAATAGAACTCACAGTCTTCTGGTTTCTAGCCTGGTGTCTGAATACTATATCAAAATGGCTCCGAACTTTAACCATAACTTAAAACAATGTGAATAGAAGCTTTGCGTCCAAGTTGAGCTGCTTATTTTGGCAATCATACTTGGCAATCTCCATATAGACTATAGGTCTGCCTCTAGATTTTGTGGGTTTTCATTTCAGTACCTGTGTTATAAATACCAATGTGGCCTTAAACAAAATCTCATCTCTCATCTACGGTATGGTGCAACTGTTATACTGCACTGAAGTAAAAAGGGAACCAACTCTTGAAAGTATTTTAGAATACTGTATTTTTAATTTTATAACAGATGAAATTTCAATATAGCATGATAATGAAATCATTTTTATGTGTTGGTTTAGAAAAACAATGTGATATGCTTTATTTTTGTGTATGTGGATATGCGTCAGAAAATTAGTCATATTTATTCAGTTGCTTAGAGACACAAAGCCTCAAAATCAGCATTTTATATTTTGGCTCGTGCTTTTCTTATTTCATTAGCATATCACTGGTTTGCATGTGTGTGGGCACAAAGGATCAAGTCGAGAAAATTCATTAAATTCTCAGACCAGAAACCTCACTGTAAATTTTGGCTAAAAGAACAAATGGACCAAATTCTTTTGCATTTTTTTTAATAGAATTTTTATTTATTTTTGAACAAAGACAAACAAACATAAAAAATCATCTTCCATTACAAATTGTAGAAAGTGTGTCAGTTGATTACAGTATTTCCATGCATCTCTTCCATAGTCATCACCTGCTTTTCATATCAAATCGCATATTTTAAATTCACCTATATTCATGTATATCACAATTATTATATCTCAACCTTAATTTAACTATAATTGTTTTTACATCTTTTTATATATAATATTCAAAATCTAGAATACGATTATAGGATAACATTCTATTAAATCATCCTAAAATCATTCAATCGCAATACATCTTTATAACATATTATAAATAAGGCTTTTAAACCTCCTCTCATACTTTCCATGTGTTGTTTATATAAAATTTCATATTATCAAACTAATATATCTATATATATTGTTATTATTATTAATCATTATTTAACTATAGCTATTGTTACTTCATTTTATACATACTACTAGTGAACTAAATTTAGCTTAGTATTTATTATACATTTTCATTGCATCAACCTGTATCTTTCCAGTAATAGTGCAGTCTTATATCTCTTACCATTTGTAGCATTAATATTCTAGTTACATCCTTTTATATATAATGTTCAAAATCTAGAATAGGATTATATGGTAACATTCTATTAAATCATCCTAAAATCATCCAATCACAATACATCTTTATAACATATTTTATGTATTGTCACTTCATTTTATACATACTACTAGTAAACTAAATTTAGCTTAGTTTTTATTATACATTTTCATTGCATCAACCTGTATCTTTCCAGTAACAGTCAGTCTTATATCTCTTCCCATTTGCAGCATTAATGTTTTAATTACTTTTTAAATAAATCTTGTATAAACTTCCCTTGGCAACATGTTGTTCCTTTCGTATCTCATAAAAGCTTGAAACCCAGCATCTGTTCTTTCCATCAGCTTATCTTTGGTTATCGCTAGTGCTTCTTTCAAGATTTCTGTCCTTATCTCCGTCAATTTTTCTCTTTTCTTCTTTTGTGCTTTGAAGTCTGGGGTAGAGTTCCAATCCATCTATCTCCCCATTCCATATTCCGTTCTTGCCATTACCAACCACACTCACTTTATTGTCAGTATCCACAGTTTTCTTATCTCTTTGCTCATTTTTTTCTTCATCTTTTGAACTCTGTCCTCCACTTTCTTCATTTAATAAACATCCTCAATTTCTCCATCAAATTTTTCTGTTTTCTATTCCATATTCTCCAATAGCTTTTCAATTCTCTCTGTCACAACTAATAGATTTTGAATTTCATAATAATTTGCAATGTTACAGTTTCTTTTTCCTGCTGAGCCATTCTTTCAATTTTGCAGACACTGTCACTATAGGGTTCAAGGCTATTTTAATAAACTTCAAACAGGTTCATTTATTATCTTTCAAGTCAAAATGTTGTCTTCCCTCCAATAGCTAGTGATGAAACTCAAAAGGCACCTGTATAAACAACTTGTGCTCTTCCTACTATCACTGTCCGTAAACAAACTGAAAGAACCTTGAATCTCAAGTGATCAAAGAGAAAGAAGAAAAAACAATGTATCCAGCCTCCAGCCTCTAAGTGGCAGTGCAACTGCTTTTCCTCCTGTTGTTACAACCCTCTTTATAATCTTTTTTATTATCTTCTGTATATTCCAAGCTTAAGAAAGAAAGAAAAACCCTTAAATGGAGATCAAAAACAATCCAATCAAGCATTATAAAAAAAAAGAATTTTAATCCATAGATGTAAGCAAAAGTGAAAAAAGAAGAAGAAAGCATTAATCCATTCAGTTTAAAAAATAGGGAGCCTTTGCAAAAGTTCCATCCGTGGAAAAAAAATTAGAAACTGGACAACACACTAAGTTTAATGTAGATTAATTTTGCTGCTTACAGTCTTCTGTCTTCAATTTTAATTTAACTTAATTTTGGGGGGGGGGAGGTAGTCTCTTTTTCTAATAATAAAATTTCCTCACCAATTCGACACACTTTCTCTTTCCACTTTCTTCCCATTCCAGAGCTGTCCCAACTTCAGCAACTTTATTAGTTGCATTTCTGTCACCAGAAAAAAAGGCTATTCCTGGATCTTTCAGGGACTTTGCGGTGTCCCTGAGATCAGCAGGAGGTGCCTTTCTCAATCACCGTCTCTACAGGACAGTTTAGGTCCGAATGGATCATCCAGCAGCAGAAATTCAACTGCGATCTTGGAGCACCAAGATCACATGTCATGCCATCAGCTCTCCTCTCACCAAATTCTTTTGCATTTTCAATCTGTATAACTTGCTTTTGACTTAACATTTTTATTTATTCTGGCTTTGTTATGTATGACCTGATGAAATATACAAGGAGTAAAACTATTCTAACAGTCTGACAGAGTATACCAGCTGAATGATGATGGGATCATTCTTAAACGCTCTTGTGATACCACCTGTAGTCATATGATTTAGGAAGGCAAAGTGATAATCTTCTATTGAAGATTGAATTATGCATGAATATTGAATTATGCATGAATGATATTGCTCACAGTAAAATTGTACAAAACCTGACTAATAATAAAATATAGTTAGAATTCAATGTCATTGATTGGTCCCTGGCAGTGCATCACTGGTTATTCTTGTGAAAGCATTCTTGTGAAAGAGTTAAAATATTATCCTCAATAGTATTTCAACAAAATACAACAAAATACAATCAGTTTATAGGAGCATATGAAATACTGAAGCACAGAATTTCCAGATGGATGCCCTAGATCAGGGATGTCAAACTGATGGTCTGCGGGCTGGGTGTGTCACACGCAGACCAAGCCCACCCCAGCTCTGCAAAGGGGGAAAATGTGGTGATATGTTACATAATGGCAACGTGATGCTGTGAGTTTGACAGTGCCCTAGATCAACATCATTCGCCACCGAATGTATTTAAAAAAAAACAAAAACTCTACACAACAGGAGTGCAGACATCCAATACAAACCTTAATGACATCATGCACACCATGCCATCATTGCACAAATATTGCAAATTATGTGACTAATGCAAATTGTATCATTGGCATGATATTGTCACTGTGAACAGGAAGTCACTTGCTCACACTAGACTCTGGACCCAGAAGGAATTCTGAACTTCGTTCTCCATTATTCATCAAGAAAAGAGTTAAGCTTTCAATATGTTTTTTTATCTTTCATGTTATGGAGCGGTAATGTCAATTACAATATTTTGAAATAAATCTATATACAATATAGTTCAAATAAACTGATTGCAAGTTTAGAAAAATCAATCAATATTATTTCAAAAAAATCTGTATAGATAACATACAGTGGTCTGAATGGGACATATGAAGATTAAAAAGGCTGTGTTCTAGCCTAACATCAGAAAGACTCCATTTAGCACTTTCTAATTCCAAAGTGGAGGATAGAAACTATCATTGAAATGTCTCTCTTGACATTTTTCCATTGCATTTCAGATGGCAGAAAAACTTGGAAAAGAGCCTCTCATGAAGATCTTAAACACATGGCCAGACTCATAAGAGGAAAGATACAATACTGAAGGTACAACATATCTCATCTGCATTTGATTTAACAACATATGCTTTCTTTTGATGCTCCTCTGACTTAATGTGTGTGGTGAACTATAGAAATTTTTCTCATTAGAAACTTAAATTGCGAATTTTTTCCTTGAAGAAACAAATGTGTATTTTACTATCTGATCCTTAAACAGAAATCTAAAAACAAGACTTGTGTATTTGATTTGCAAATAAAAATTTATTATTGTTATTTGCAAGCTCTCCAGCATAATCTACAATTTTGCTGTTATTATTCATATTATGATAATCCCACAGGGTAAGTATTAACCAAAATCCTTTCACCACTACAACTGAAGTATAGAAAAGGCCAGGATATCAGTATCAAGGAATTAATAAAATAAATTAATTAATATTACAAAGCTCACTAAAAAAATAACTTTCAATATTCTTTTGAATTTTTTTTAATTATTGTAAAAATAAGTTTATAAGAACCTTTCATTGCGATGCTCAACACCAAAAATTCAACTGATTTATTTATTTATTTTACATTTGGGTGGACCAGGGGTGGGTTTCAACCGGTTCGCGGTGGTCCCTGCGAACCGGTTGGTCGGCGAACCCGGAAGTAAGTAACATCCGGGAACAGCGAAGGGCGCACCCGCCCGCCCACGCTCCTTACCCGGTTTTGACGGGTTCTGCACTTCCACGCATGCGCAGGATGCATACAGCGCCTGTGTGATCCTCCAGGAGCAGCTGGAGCATCGCACAGACGCTAGTACGCATGCGTGTGCCGCGCGCGTGCACGCGCACGTCGCACATGTGCACGAGGATGCCGCCGACCCCTTTCCAACCGAACCGGTTGGAACGGGGCGAGAAACCCACCCCTGGGGTGGACATAATAATTTGTCAATTTTCAAATACCTATTTCAGTGTTTTCAGATTACAAAAAGTTGCTACCTATCTCAGTCTTATTTTTTTAAAAAGAAAAGTAGTTTAAAGACAGCTGTTCTTAGTTGAAACTTTCAGGAATGGCAAGACTGCTGTTCCCAGAAATACCAGCTAGAATGGCCCTTAGTTGACAATGTTGGAAGTCATGGTTTCAAATTATACGAGGGGGACTAGGTTGGGGAAACCTATCTTGATGGTTTTACATAAGGTGACCAGATTTTAACATTGGTAAAGAAGGACAACATTGACCGGGGGGGGGGGAGGGGTTGATTAATTTAAAAAAAAAATCATGACTTTTCAGCCCCACTCCAAGAACCTTCCTGTAAATAGTCATAAAATATAATTATATGAATTAAATGCAGTCTTATTCAAGGATATAAATTATTGGCTATTTTAAAAAAATTAAACGTAATATAGGCAGTCCTCAATATACAACAGTTCATTTAGTGACAGTTCAAAGTTGCAACGGCACAGAAAAAGGACTTCTACTGTTTTTCACACTTATGACCATTGCAGCAACACCATAGTCACGAGTTTTACATTCGGATGCTTGGCAACTGACACAGATTTATGACAGTTGCAGTTTTCGGGAGTCATGTGATTCCCGCTCGCGGCTCTCTAACAAGCAAAGAATGGGGAAAGCAGATTCACTCAACAACCATGTTGCTAATTTAACTGCAATGATTCACTTAACAAATCTGGCAAGAAAAATTGTAAAATGCGGCAAAACTCAATAAATTTCTCACTTAACAACATAAATTTTGGGCTCAATTGTGGTCGTGCATTGAGGACTACATGCACTTATCTTCAGTGTTACTTCATTCTGCTGTAGCATTAAATTTCATATAGAACAAGCTTGTTCTTTCAGAATTGTGGAATTGTTATGTCTACCTTTAGAAAACTTTCTCTTGAGTTAAACTCAGCTCCTATAATTTTATTGATGTGTCGTAATTTTCTTAGCAGTAGTATGGAAATTGTCATTGTTGCTTTTGGACAATTTTTAATATTTTCCTATTAAATACACAGTACTGAGATTCCCAGGTGGGTTCCCCTCCAATTATTAGCCAGGTTCAACCCTGCTCATCTTTTTGAGAGCAGGCAAAAACAGCCAGGTTACATCCCTACAAATTGAAAGCTAAATGGGGAAAACAACAGTTTCAAAAATAACCTGGCAGTTTTTGAATATGTTTATGGTTTCTCCAGGAACTGAGCTAGACTCAAGGAAGATTATATCTTGTAAAAGGAATTATAGGGAAAACACTGAAATAGTTTAATCAGCAGAAGCATGTCTGCTTGATTCAGCAACAAGTATTATTAAATTCAGTGAGGCTCCTGTTGTCTTCTAGCCTCCTTCAAGCCAATTCGCTCAAGATCTGCACCTCTGTACTGAGACTTCAATTCCCAAAATTCTCACGCAGGCATTTAAATCTGTTGTTTAGGAATTCTGGGCGCTGTAGTCTCCATTCTGCCAGGTTGGAAAATGCATTGATACTACTGAATGTATTTACTGTAGGATCCAATTATGCTCTGCAGAGTTGTGCATACTGTATGGGAGAAGTTCTGGCAGATGGGATGGAGCGAGCCAGCGGGGGGGCTTGCAGGGCCGTCCGGAGAGACGAGCTTCCCAGAGGCTGGTCTCCCGCACCCCACGCCCTCCCCTCCAGCTGGGCACCGCCGCCGAGCTCTTTGCCACCAGCAACTCTCGGTGCTGCTGGAAGAAAGAGGCGGGCATGTAGTTTGGCCACCTCCATTGCCCGATCCCCGCTGGCCCTGCAGCCCCCACCACTTCCCTTTTACCCACACCACCTCCGCCACGCCCCTGCCTGAGACAACCACCGCCGCTCGTGGCTCTGCCAACCTCTCACCCTCCCCTAGTCCTGGGCTCTCCTCATGGTCTCTCATCTTGTGTCCAAAGGGGAGAAGTCCCTGGCCACCCGCAGCCTGTTGCCCTTTCGCCCTCCACTCATCCCCTCCTGAGAAAGGAAGGAAGGAAGGAGGGAGGAGGAAACCGAGAGAGGGATGGAGATAGGAAAGGAGGCAAGAAAAGAAGGAAAGAAGGAAGGTGTTAGGAATAAGAAGGAAAGAGGGAAGGAAAGGAAGGAACAAGGTGAGAAGGAGGAGGAGACAGAAAAAGGAAGGAGGGAAGGAAGGCTCCTCAGAGGCAGATCTACAGAGATCTACTGCACATGGGAGAAGTTCTGGCAGATGGGACGGAGCGAGCCAGAGGGGGTGTGTGGGGCTTACAGGGCCGTCCGGAGAGGTGAGCTTCCTGGAGGCTGATCTCCTGCACCCGATGCCCTCCCCTCCAGCTGGGTGATGCCGCCAAGCTCTTTGCCACCAGTGACTCTTGGTGCTGCTGGAAGAAAGAGGCGGGCATGGAGTTTGTCTGCCCCCCTGACTGTGCCTTGCCCGGTCACACTCTCTTGCCCTGCGGAGGGCTTGCCCGGTGAAGAAGACACCTGGAGCGTTGGTGCCAGCAGGCAGGCAGGCGGGGCACAGAGGGAGGGAAGTGCCGCTGCAGGTAGCTCGAGGCGGTGTGCCTTGTCATAAGTGGCTCTCCAGCCACCTGAAAGGAAACAGTGAGTCAAAGGGTGGGCTGTTGCACCCCACGAGCAAAGGGGCCGCTGGGGGCCGCAAGACTGCTTTGTTTCTGGCGGGTAGTTCTAAGCGAGGTGGCAAGAAAACCATGTGCAATTCAGTAAGGCTTAATCCTTAATATATTAGTTCAGGACTTACAGCTTAATGACGTCGATTTTTCCATATTAGATATTTTCAATTTACTACTGCATAGCAACATTGTGAGCTATAGTGAAGAATCCCGACGCTATCGCGAGTAGGATAAGTCTTCCCTTGAATATCTAGGCTTTCTGCTTTCCAAAAGGATCGAACTGAGAGATTAAATATTTGTCTCAACGGATTGGGATGAGTGACATTCTCGTTCCTACAGAGACGGCTATTCTTTAGGTGAAGCTACAGCGCTTTTTGTCCTCTTTCGGAAGCCATCTCTCATGACGTTTGCGAGCCAATCAAGAGTGTGGCTTTGAAAACCTGCGGCGTGATCGTGCTGTGCGGGAGCGAGTGTCTCTCCCCGAATATGGAGGACGTATTAGGCAACTTGTATGTATCCTAGAAAATCAGTAAGACCCACTGGCAGCCCCTATCTGCCACGGCTTTTACATTGGTAAAGATAATTTTTTTAAAAAAAAATCAGGACTTTTTAAGAACGCAGCGGGATGCGGGACAAATTGTGCAAAATCGTGACTGTCCTGCCAAAATTGGGACGTCTGGTCACCTTAGTTTTGCGGCACCAGTTGTATTTGGATACCAAGAAATGGTAGCTAGAGGATGGAGAGACAAGCTTTCTAGGAAATTCAGACATGTAAGATGATATAGATATGTAGAATTCCTGAAAGTATTGTCTATGGGAACCTCATTTTGTAATTCTTGGATTTTTTTATATCCATTCTTTCTACTATATGATTCAGATACAATTGGTGAACTATCAGGCCTATCAGGCCCTAGAAGTTACCCAACTTTTCAGAATCTGTTGGTGGCCACATCCAGAAATAAGACACCTGTTTTTCCAATACTGATTTTTTTAAAATTAAGAACAAGTAACTGGAACTTAATCAAATAGTATGGTTTCTCACTAAAATCCTTTTGATTAGAGTCTGACTAAATTTTGAATGTCTAAATACAGTATATGGTGGTCTTGCTTCTAGCTTTCTAGACAGAGAAACTAGTCTACAATTTGCCTACTGTGCAAAGTTTGCTTACATTGACTTACATGATTATTTTATCTACCTTAAAGCAGAAGCTCGCACTCTGTGTTTGTGCTTGGCATGCACATTTCTTTTGCAAGTAATGAAGGCCAGCATAAATGTAAAATAGTGAATGACATCCTAGTGTTACCTTCAAAGGCAAAAATATAATAATGAATAGGTATGTGAAGCGCCTTTTGATCATTTGCCTCTAATTGAGGGTTCATTGTATGTCAGACATAGCATAATCGTGAGATGAAAAACCATGCAGAATTTGAGGTGGGGTAGGAAAGACTTAGTATTTCACTTGGTAAGCAAACATAGATATAACATATCATGCAATTGTTGGATGAGAAGGATTGCTTCTGTCAGCAAAAGTGGCACTACAACGCTTATGTGGAACCGGCGTACAAAATCTTTGTAAGTCTTCTTTGGATGATCCCACAACATCTCAAGACAGGAGCAGGAGGCTGAAAAGTGTGAAACAATAATTCAGATGCAGTTCCATTAATGTAAAATGGGAGACACCATCAAGATGTTAGGGGAGAAGAATAAAATGGAGGAACATATACTTTACCAGGTAATCACATTTCTGTCTCTAAGCCCAGAACAATAACACAACTGTGTGCAACATTAATTTCTTTCTTTCTTTCTTTCTTTCCTTCCTTCCTTCCTTCCTTCCTTCCTTCCTTCCAACAAATTATAGCCCCTATGAGAAAAAGAAGAGCAAGTTTAAAGCAGAGTGTAATATATAGGGGAAGAAGAAATACAGAAAACATTGAAATGCAATAAAAGTGGCCCTTCTAGATTATATAGCTACTATAATAGTACAATAACTAGAAGACTGGCTTTAGGAATAGAAGTATGCCCCATGGGATTACTTGCTCTTTAAAACAATTGGCTTCCAGGATAGCAATAGCAATAGCAGTTAGACTTATATACCGCTTCATAGGGCTTTCAGCCCTCTCTAAGCGGTTTACAGAGTCAGCATATTGCCCCCAACAACAATCCGGGTCCTCATTTTACCCACCTCGGAAGGATGGAAGGCTGAGTCAACCCTGAGCTGGTGAGATTTGAACAGCCGATAAAAAGGCACACTTCAATGATCTCACCTTATTGAAAGAAAAGCAATTTCTTCATCTTTTATTATGCATTTATTATGTTTTTAATGAACACAATAAATTACAGTAATTTTAAAATGTTCTAAAATAATAAAACAACAAAAATAATACATGCTATAAGAAATAAGAATATATAAAATCTTTTGCCTATGGTAATGTAGAGACTTAAAATCAAAAGTAAAATGCCTGGAAGAAATAGTATCCTGGAAGAAATAGTATCACTTAGTCTGGTGTTTAAGGACATTAAACCCTTATCGATTTCTCCTCCTAGTCCTCTTCCTTTGCAAAATGGTGCTGTAGTAACAGCACTTTCTGTTTCTTCCAGTATTTACTCTATATCTTTAAACTATTCATCCCTTCCAGGTAGGTGGCACTATTCTTAGTACCTTTCTTAATTGATTCAATGAGGATAAGGGAAAAAAAGTATGCTTAGGCGAATTCAGAGAAATAAATTCTGAACAAGTATCAAAACATCCTAATGAGATCTTCATTCAACAGGAAGCTCATCCTAAAATTTCTGATGAAGGAGGCTTTTGATAATAAACCTATCCCAATTTCTAGCCTCTCCTTTGATTGATGAATCACAGACTCCATTAGACCAGTTCCACTACTAATTACCACAAAGTAACATTTCCTTTCACAGCATGCGCTATAGCTGCTTTTGTGCAAAATTGATGGATGCTGTGTTCATTCTGATGGCCTAGCTTCATTTAATCTCCATAGCAGTTTGAAATTCTTCAAATTCAGAAAACACGAAGGGCATTCATGTTTAATCCATAGGCTTAAAAAAATTACACAGCCACTTCCTTGCCAACGACACCTAGCACAAAGGGCAGTCACGGTTATGAGGTTATTAACAGAATTATTTCCTTCAAACTTTGTGTAACTGTTTCTTCTCCTATTTTTCTCAAATCATTAAGCACTGGCTATTGAACTGAAAATCTTATCATTAATTCTAGTAGTAGTATTTGGGACAGCCTTAAGGCTGTTTGAGTTGATACTCCAGTTCCCAAAATCAGGATTGTTTTATTAGGGACTTTGAGTATCAGAATGGGTTCAGAGAATAAATCTCACTTGACATTTTAATGCCTCCTGACTCTATTTATTGCTTCTCAAAGTTCTGAAGACAAATGTAGTAATATAGCAGGATGAAGACTGACACAATTAGACATTATATTTGTTTTTTAAACAGCTCGGCCCCTGGTGACTTGGGGGAGTGGGAGAAAGCCCACATTTTAGAAAGGCAGAAGATCTAGTATGCCTGACTACAGTAATTGCTAGCAGCCTGGCTATTTGCTATATACACTTTTGTGTCCCTTCCCTCCCAAACAGTGATGATCTCCCCTTGCTAAATTCCTTCAAAAGTTAATGCCCTGACTCAAAATATTCTGTAAAATAAATGAACAAGAATTTTTTTAAATGTTCAAATACATTTTTCACCCTATCAGTTCAAATACATTCCCACATTCCCGTTTCCCTGTCAAAACAGGCCACAGTACAACATTGTCTGTTTGTAACACCTTCCCAGACATAATTCAAGGCAGAAAAGTATAAAGTCTCCCTCTGTGCAACCATAGATTACCATGCTAACTTCTCTAAAACCTTGGTTTCATCAAGAGTGTATGGATGCCAAAGACACAATCTCTGCTTGCACATAAAGTTGTGAAGGATAGCAATGATCCCCATGCCCACAAAAACGTTTATACTTTTCCCTACTAAAACATCTAAATGAATTAACGATCAAGACTGTTAGAAGGAAAAGGAAAGACTATATTGGTTACTTTGCTCAGGCTTAAAATAAGACATATTTTTATAATTTGCGCATTGGAATGGCACTGAAGAACCTTCCTTTGATGTTGTTTAAAGGTGAATTCAATAGTTATGACAGCCAAAAGCAATAGTGGGATGCAAGGAGGAGGTATCTAATTAAAGTTGTAGGAACCTTCTTGCCATGAGCTGTGATTATGTAAACACTGTAGAAAATATTTTGGCTCCAGTGATAGGTCTTGGCCCATAATACGGAGCTGCATTAAGTGTTTAACGAAATTACCATAACGTTTCTATTTCAAGTTCAAACGACTGCTAGGGAATTCCTGGAACTTGGCATTCTGACAGATCAGGTATCAACAGACCATTTAAACCCCATCTACATAACATTTAAAATACAAGCCAAACTCAAGGAAGAAAGCAAAAAAGCCCAAAGCACATCCTTATCTAGATCAGTGTTTCTCAACCTTGGCAACTTGAAGATGTCCGGACTTCAACTCCATTCGCTGGCTGGGGAATTCTGGGAGTTGAAGTCCAGACATCTTCAAGTTGCCAAGGTTGAGAAACACTGATCTAGATAACTATATATAAACCTATAAAGCTTCATTCCTCCTTGTAAGATTGAAGTTAGCAAGCCTGGTAATGAAATATCTTCCCGAATAAAGCCAAGTTCAGAGAACACCAAGAATCCGACTGCCACGAGAACAAAATTTTGGTAGAACTTTGATTGTACCTTCTGGGCCACCATCTTGATATTCTTACCACACACTGCAGACTCTCTCACTGCTTTTAGGGCTGGAGAAAAGCAATGCCTTCAGCAGTACTAACAAAGCTACATGAAAGCAATTATTTGTTGTCCAAGACAATCGTGAGGCACAACAGTTCTTTCCTATTTAGATAATGCAGTCAATGTGTTTTCATATGTCTGGGATATGTATTGATTTTATGTTATATATTTTAGCATATATGGACTTTATTTCCTGTATGGATTGGTCTTAAACGAACAGAAATCTCTAAATTTACTGCATTCTCCTCTAAATGATAGCAATAGCATGTAGACTTATATACTGCTTCACAGTGCTTTTACAGCCCTCTCTAAGCGGTTTGCAGAGTCAGCATATTGCCCCCAACAACCTGGGTGGGTGAGAGGAGCCTCCCGCTGCCGCCACTACAGGTTCGCCCAATCCGGGCTGAACTGGCAGAAACCCACCTCTGGATCTGATCATTTACTGGCTGGATGCCCTTCCTGACACCCATGCAGTGTTTGCATCTTGTGACATTCTGTCAATAAACTATAGAAACATTGTTTTGAAAAGATTGGCGAAAAATTTAATTTCAAATTACTACATTGCATTTACCTTGGTGCATAAAAATGTATCTATAAGAACTATGAAGTAAAATTATATGTTTTCTAGACCTGCACTTTAAAAATATCGGCAACTAACCCCATAGATACATTATTGGCAAGAGAAAGACAATATATTGCCAAAAAACAAATTTTGGACTGAGAGGTCCTGTATTGGCCCTTCAGTGACTGGTGCTGGGAAACTTGATGACTGTGTAATGAATTCCGCATATATTACTTCAACAGGAATTGTATCACAACTATAACATCTCAAGGGTTCCATAAAAAGTTTCAATACCACCATAAAACTGAAAGTTATACTTTGTTTTTGAAGACATTGTTAAAAATATGAAAGCCAAGAAATCTGAAACACAAGTACATCTGACTTTGTTTGTTTGACCCTACAGGAAATAAAAAGTAATCCAGAATTTATACTAATATATTTTATTTTCTGTTATTTACTAAGGGGTTTTCTTTGGCTTTCGATAGCCTTCAATAGATTTGATGAATGAAGTATGTCATTTACTTCAATAATATTGTTTATTTAGCTATTAAATTTTGTGATACTAAAATATACATTGATTAACCTGAACTTTTCACTTTTAGTACAAAGTGGTTTCAGGAGCAAAATTTTAAACTTAAAATTATAGGATTCAGTGATGTCACAGGATGGCTGTGCCATGGACAGATGATAAACTTCTTGGCTACCGTTTTCACCAGATAATTGTCTTCTTCCCTTTTGTAAATATAATTGGATTTGACTTGAAGGAAAAAAAATATACAAACACTGCACATTCCTTTATAGTTAAAGGAGAGCTTTAGAACTCTTACATTTCTTAAATAATTTTGTAGTGTGTGGTAGGAAAGGAAGATTTCATTGATAGTTTTTATTACGTTATTCCAAATTATTGTTCATATGGGTCAATATTAAAAACACAAATAAGAGTGGGAATCATTCTCAATCTGGTGCCCTCCAGGTGTTCTGAAACTGCAGGCTTTGGAATGTTGGGAATTCACTTGCACAAACTTTCTAAACAAACATCAGAGCCAAACATTGACCAGTTATGCAGGCAATGAAATGAAGATGATTTTTGCAATTTGTACATCCAAGGCCTTGCTTGAAAAATTGAAAAACAATTTTTCAAGTGTTCACTTGATTAGAAAATTGAAGATGAGTTTGTTCTAAATATTCCTATTTTTTTTCTTAATATGCTAAATTTATAATTTGTTCCAAAGCAGAGTATTTTCAACTGCTATCTTACGTACTGGGTAAGAATGGACCTAAGGTTACAGGTGACCCTTTAATTATATTTGATGGGCATATCTGAGGAAATTGGTATTAGAGGTGATACATGTATACATGATTAATTCCACAACATGTGTACTATTCTTTGTTCTAGCCACTTCATGTAGACCTTGTGTTAATCCCAGACTATGGGATTTCCTGGGAATTTGGACTGAGATCACTGTTTGGAAAGTAGCCAAATCTTATGCTTCAGGCAGCTTCACTAGGTAAGAAAGGTTTTAATTATTTTTCCAGATTTTAATTGCTTGTGGAATTAATTGCTTGTGAAATTCAGGCAGTCTGAATGCCCTGTGGGTATTCAGTAGGAGATAGATAGATAGATAGATAGATAGATAGATAGATAGATAGATAGATGGGTGGGTGGGTGGGTGGGTGGGTGGGTGGGTAGGTAGGTAGGTAGGTAGGTAGGTAGGTAGGTAGGTAGGTAGATGATAGATAGATATTTGCATACTCCTATGTAACTTTGTTACTGAGTAAGCACCCATTCTCGGCTACTATTCCTAAATTATGTAATTAATATCCATGTTCTTATTTGATGGCATATTTCAACTATTAAGAAATTGCAATATCCTGTTATTGCTTACCTTAATTTTTTATGTTGTGTTGTGAAGTCATCTGGATGTATACAATACAAATGGATACGTCTATATGCAAATTATCTATAATACTAAATATTTCCCAAGAAAACTTTTTATTAAAATATTTTTTTTTAAAAGATCTACCAAATGATGCAAATCTTTACTTTCAACTGATCATAGTTGCTATGTTCCACAAACACAAATGGAATTTTTCAATCACTTTTGAGTAAGGGGGGCAGTGAACCACAGTCTTCTAAAAGTGGCAATATTATTGCTCCATGTCAAGTCTGTGATTATTTATTTGTAATTAGAAACGCTGCTGGCTGTCAAAAGGACAAGTCAGCAAAACTGGCATAGCAAAGAAAGTTTAATTCCATGAAATGAGAACTCCTTAAACATTTCAGAACAGTGATATTCATATGTATTGGGATTTGCTTTTTATGTTTTTGGACATGTTAAGTACAATCTAATTATTATTATTTTTTATTCTCAACAGCATTAAGACAACAATGTTAAGAAACAGACTTCACAAATTCTACTTTGAAATAACTGTTTTCTTTTATCTATAATAAATTGGCACACAGAGATTTTTCTTTTTAAAAAATCAGACGTTTCCAGAAAAAGTACAACAAATACTTAATTTCAATAAGTAAACAAATTTCCATAGTGAATCAGTGATATATACAGACTTGAAAGTGAAAATATACAAAAAGGGTTTTGGCCCAATATCCTGATTAAATGGGATACACTTGGTCTTTGATAAAAGAGAAAAAAAGAATTTTCAATTACTTTACAATATAATTTTCCCCATGTAGATAATAGGAAAAAAATGTTAATAAAAGAGATAATAATATTGTTAACATTTTGCATACATGCATAAACAAACAAATAAATAAGGAAGCAATCAATAATAGGAGAACCAGAGCAATGCACATGTAAACATTTTATATGCTGAAGGCTGCCTTCCAAAAATATATAGGTGCAGGAAAAAAGATTTAATTAAAATTAAATTAAAATGAATTAAATGAAGTTAATATGAATATATATATATATATATATATATATATATATATATATATATATATATATATATATATATATATATACACACATACATACATACATACACCAAATTATAGTTGCTACCAAATTATATTTTGACATAAATATAACATAACATAATGTAATAACATAACTATATATATATAACTATATATAACTATATATAGCTATATATAACTATATATAACTATATAACTATATATATATATATATATATATATATATATATATATATATATATATATATATACACACATATATATATACATATATATATATATATATACATATATATATACATACTTAAAGTCACAACCCCTGGTATGCCCAAGTATGGGAGGAAGGAGCACAGGTTCGATTCCCAAACTTGGGTATGGCTAGCTGATGAGAGCTAAATAGCTTGAAATAGATCTATACTAGTCTCCCTTTATTTATTTATCAGCATAAATATAACATATATATATATATATATATATATATATATATATATATATATATATATATATATATATATATATACATACATACATACATACATACATACATACATACATACATACATACATACACACACTGTATACACACACACATACACATACATAGTATTATGTTATGTTACATTATATTGATGTCAAAATATAATTTGGTAGCAACTTTTGGAGACTCTCTTGATTATTCCTTTGATTCTGTGCATTTTAAACATAATTTGATTCATTTTGATTTAAATGCAACATTTTTCAAATATTTAAAGGCAACCCTACCTGGAGATTTGTTTTAATTTTATCCCTGCAATAAGACTTGAAATGGACTTCCTGTAGTCTAAAGGACATTTATATCAATGAATAAATATTTATTCTACAATAAAACAATAACTAAGGATAGAGTAAGAGGTAGAGAGTCATTGTGATATTAAAATAAATGCCACAACTCTTCTGTAAGCCATCTGACTTGTTTAACACATTTCTGGATATTGCTTGTTCTGTCATAATTTTGTGTTTGTTAATTGAACATAGAAATAAAATCATTTGTCCTTTATAAATCCATCTTTAGAATATACAGGTAGTTCTCAACTTACAATTGTTCATTAAGTGACCATTCAAAGTTAGAACAGTACTGAAAAAAAGTGACTTATGACCATTTTTCATACTTATGACTGTTGCAGCATCCCCATGTCACATGATTTATATTCAGATGCTTGACAACTGGTTGATATGGTTTGTATGAGGGTTGCAGTGTCCTGGGGTCATGTGGTTAGCTTTTGTGATCTTCTAACAAGAAAAATCAGTGGGGAAGCCAGATTCATTTAACAACCGTCTTACTAATTTAATAATAGCAGCGATTCACTTAACAAATGTGGCAAGAAAAGTTGTAAAATGGGGGGGGGACTTAATGAATTTATCACAAGTGTAGCAACATAAAATCTGGGTCGCAAGTTGAGGACTATCTGTACAAGGGTTTTATTGAGAGAAGAGGGCCGTGAAAATATTTAAAGACCTCTCGCATCCTGGACATAAATTGTTTCAACTCCTACCCTCAAAATGATGCTATAGAGCACTGCACACCAAGAAAACTATTTATTTTATTTATTATTATTTATTAATTAGACTTATATAGCGCTTCATGGGGCTTTCAGCCCTCTCTAAGCAGTTTACAGATTTTTTTAGCAAATTGAGTCAGCAACTTGCCCCCACAGTCTGGGTCCTCATTTCACCCACCTCAGAAGGATGGAAGGCTGACCTTGAGCCGGTGAGATTTGAACCGTTGAACTGCAGATCACAGTCAGCTGAAGTGGCCTGCAGTACTGCACCCTAACCACTGCGCCACCTCGGCTCTATAGCTAGACACAAGAACAGTTTTTTCCTGAATGCCATCACTCTGCTAAACCAATAATTCCCTCACCACTGTCAAGCCATTGTATTACTATTAGTCTTCTCATCGTTCCTATCACCCACCTCCCCACACTTATAACTGCATGACTGTAACTTTGTTGCTTGTATCCTTACAATTTATATTGATATTGTTTCCTGATTGCTTATTTGTACTCTATGACTATCATTAAGTGTTATACCTTATGATTCTTGATAAATGTATCTTGTCATTTTATGTACACTGAGAGCATCTGCACCAAAGACAAATTCCTTGTGTGTCCAATCACACTTGGCCAATAAAGAATTCTATTCTATTCTATTCGAATGAGTATTGGAAAATAAATAGATGAATAAACCTTTGATGTTGTGGCTGACATTATTAGATTCTATTAAACTTTTGTAATTATGTTGCCAAAATAGATTTGAGGACAAAATTGTTATCAAAATTGTGCCTCTATTATAAGGTTTGCTAAATTGAAGAGGAAAATCTATATACTGTAGTAATATGAAATAATGATGACTGTAAAGAAGGAAGGACCATTAAAGAATAATGCCATTAGCTTCTGAGATTAATTGCCACCTTAAAATCCATTGAGAATTTCAAAGGTCTTGAACCCAATGCTGCTTAATAAAGACTCCAGCTTTTTTCCAAAATCTTAAATACTGACTAAATGAACTAAGACTTAACTAGCATGTATTGCCAAAGTCTTCATAAGAACTCCTGGGGATTTGAAGGTTGTCTCCAAGTCCAAAGTCTTGGAATTTGACTAAATCCACCACACCCAAAACATTCCTAGCAAATTAGCTCATATAAGAACTTAGAATGAGAATGTTGTGAGGAAGGATATACAAGATTCCTATTATAAATCAGTTCATACATTAAGAGGGACAGTGTGGAAATGGTATAGTGACTCCTATTTAAGTTGATATGTAAAATGATATGCACTGCCGTATGCTTAATTGCTTTTGAGGGCAATGTGACTCAAAGCAAAGTGGTGGATTGCATGGGGAAAATGAATCTTAGCCAGTGAAAGTGAGACTCCCAATTCATGCCATCCTTTCTTCTAGCATCCTCCTAATTGTCCTTTATTAGAAACACATGAGGACAGGCAAGGCATTCCTAAAGCACAATCTGTTCTGAATTTTAACGTGACATTGGGCAGAATTAGTAATGGGAATATTATGGCAGGGTTAATAGTGGGTAGCTGTCTCTAAACAGTGCTCTGAGCTATATACCTCATATAAAGCAAAATTAAAAGCATAGAGGTTAGCACCACCACCCATATTTGAATCTAGAGGCCATTTTCTAAATCTGGAGTCAAGGGAGTATTGATAATATAGCAGAAGAGCATGACTGGATATGCTGGATAAGTGGGCAAATGGACAGCTAGCTTCTAAAATAGCCCCTGCAGGGTAAAAGGTACTGCCTTGGACCTGCCTATTGGCCTAAATCAGTGTTTCTCAACCTTGGTCACTTGAAGATGTCTGGACTTCAACTCCCAGAATTCCCCAGCCAGCGAATGCTGGCTGGGGAATTCTGGGAGTTGAAGTCCAGACATCTTCAAGTGGCCAAGGTTGAGAAACACTGGCCTAAATACAATCTAGCTTTAATTGCAGTAAGTCACCTCCACATTTAATGGTTTTTTTTTTCATAAATACATTTCTTTCCACTGAATGATTAATCTCAAAACAACGCCATTATGGAAAAAAATCTAAAAAGAGCATATAATTAGAAAATGAGAAATAAGTGAAACAGGATGAATTGAATAATGAAAGATACTTTGTTGGGCCTATCAGCTATAAATGTGCAATAATTCCAGCAGTAGGTTCTGAATAGCATTCATCATGAAGATGTGTTGGGACTAGATACTAGTTTAAGTTGCAATGCTACTGAATTCAACATAATTCAATTTGTTTTCCAGAAAAAAAAATAACTCGCTGTTAAGTAGCATCAACAACACTTTTTGTCAGAAGTTCCAACTTTTATCAATTTGATCTGGGAACATGCAGAATAATAAACAGACCCTGAATGTAAGTTGTAAAATATCTCCCTGATCAAAATGTTCCACAGCCCTAATGACAGAACAACATCATAGTTAACAGCATTGACCTTGTAGCAGTGGTGGGATTCAAAGTCTTTTACTACTGGTTCTGTGGATGTGGCTTTGTGGGTGTGGCAGGGGAAGGATACTGCAAAATCCCCATTCCTTCCCCACTCCCGGGGGACAATTACTGCAAAATCTCCATTTCCTCCCCACTCCACTAACCTGCTTTTCAGCTCCTTTCTCCTGTTCAGGGCAACAAAAGAAAATCAGCTGGGAGGAAGCAGGGGAGGGGCCAGCCTATTTGCTGGTTCTCCCAACTACTTAAAATTTCACTACTGGTTTTCCAGAATCTGTCAGAACTGGCTGCATAGCACCTCTGCCCTGTAGCCCAGGATTTGTTAATTTGGTTCCATTCCACTGAAATCTTTGGGAGCAGCAGAGTGGGGGCAATGAGGTGGTAAAAGTATGGGAGGGCATGTCGCATATAAGTATTACTGTCCCTTTTTTCCAGTTGATGAAAGGTTATTTTGTTAGTGTAGCTCTTTCCAATCCTTGTAGGCATATTGAGAAGAAAATTATTATTTAATTCAATAGCTTAAGAGAATTCACTTTGCTCCTTTATGATTAACCACTTGTAAATACCCTCTTTTATCTCCCTGTAATCTACTATTTCTATTATACTTTGGAGAAGTTAATCTTTTCTTGCTCAGCTATGTTTATATGTAAAAACATCAAAGCATTATAAAATTGTATGGCTATTGTAGTTATATAACTAGAAGTAGTTATATAAATAAAAACTGTTAAGGTATTTTTAAATCAGTATTTTAAAGAGAGAAGTCAGTATTTTGAAGAGAAGTCAGTATTTTAAAGACAAAAATACATTCTTAATGCATTCCAAACTAGAATAACGTGGTGGCTCAGTGGCTAAGGTGCAGAGCTTGTCGATCAGAAGGTTGGAAGGTCTGTTGTTTGAATCCCTAGTTCTGCGTGGTGGAATGAGCTACCTTTACTTGTCCCAGCTTCTGCCAACCTAGCAGTTTGAAAGCATGTAAACATGCAAGTAGAAAAATAGGAACCACCTTTGGTGGGAAGATAACACGTTCCATGCACCTTCGGTGTTTAGTCATACCAGCCACATGACCAGGGAGACATCTTTGGGCAGCGCTGGCTTTGAAACAGAGATGAGCACCACTAGTCGGGAACGACTAGCACATATGTGCAAGGGAAACCTTTATCTTTACCTTTACCAATTGGAATTTTAAAAAATCACCCTTTTGCTACCCACATTCAATATGTTACATTTCTTAGCCCATTTTGCATCACCATTGGTGGTAAGCCTAGATCTGGTGCATATCAGGAAAACCATTCAACCCAGTTGAGTAGAGATCACACAATCCACTTGAGCCAAGTTGATTGAACTGCTCAAAATACAAAGTTCTGCCCACTAAGAGAGGACCAAGACAAGATTTATATAACAATCCTGTTTACAAGAAAAAACAGTAGCATCTTTTGGCCACAGAAGCCACCTTAACCCATATTTACAGGACCCCTGTATATTTAGGCTTTGGTTTGTGTAGTCAGCAAGTAAGTACTATAATTGTCAGTGGTTGAAGTCTTCTTTTCCAGTAATTAGCCCATGAGTTTGCAGTTTCAGCCCTCTTAGCCTCTATTTGAAATATAAAAATATTTCACTTGTTTATGTTTTCAGTATATTATATTTATATATTAAGCATTTTGCCAAACATTGAACTATATCTAGAGCCATTTTGTTTGAAGAATGGTAAATGTTAGCTATTTTCCAAGCTTAATGCATCTGCAGATTCCTGTCTGCTGGTATCAGTTATTTTTCTGCTTCAATAACTATATAGATATGTCAGAAATTGGCCTGGATGGATTTCAAGTCCTAAAGTAGCTGTGATGCCAAGGTCAAAGAGAGGTTGCTGTGATTATTTCTGAGATAGTTAAGGTTAAAAGGAACATAGCTCTGGCAGTGATCAATAATTGCTGTTTTTGTATGAAGGCTGCCCTGGCAAGATGTGAAGTGCTGGTGCACCAACCACCGGCTAGTTGTGCAATGATTCTGTACATACTCCTGAATCTGATTTCAAGGTTCGTACTGGATTCCAAAGCCCTCTAGTCTTGGGGAATTTCAACCTCTATGCACAGACTTGATCTGGTCTTTAGTTTGGGGTGGATCATCTGAGATTGGAAGATATGAATATCTGTCCTTTGCCGTTGTTCTGATCTAGGCTTCCCAAGAGCATAAAGCAAACTCTTCGTCCCGACAACCCCCCCTTTTATTAATTTACATGAATTATGCTCATTCACATACAGCAAAGTCTTTCAAGGGAGGATTTACAGTCACAGACCTTATCTGCCTTGGAAAGCTGCCTTATCTGCAAAACTTGGCAAGCGTTCTTGGAGAGTCATGAGCCAATTAATTGAACTAATTATGTCCTGCAAACTCTACTTCCCTTTCGCTCCTCTTTTATTTCCTCTGGGAGGGGCCACTCACCGTCTACTTGTGGCCCTTGACCCCTGTTTTTAAGCTGTTCCCTTTGTCTGGCAACTCTGCACATGTGCACACTGGGAATAGGCTCCAGCTGTTCATCTGCCTCACTGATGTCTGCCTCTGAAGGCATCTGATAACTGGCATACAGCTGTGGCTATTTTTCTGCCTTCGACACAGAGCCCTCATCAGATCCTTCCCCAGACTTCAGGACTGGTCCATGTTCCTCCCCTCTTCCTCACTGTCCAAATCTGCTGCCAGGTCCCCTGGCAGGCCACAACAGCCGTATCCTACTTATCAAACTTCAGTTCTTGGCAGCCCTAGAATTCTCCAAGGGTTGCAGTTCTTAGACTTCCTAGGTACCTAGTAGTTGCAGAGAATTTTCAGAGGACATTTGAGAAGTATCCTGATAATTTGGCAGAAAGCTCCATTTTATAGAAGAGAATATATGCAGTTCAGAGTTGAAAAAAATGTCTAGAGTAAGGGTGGCTAAAACCAGAACTGCACATGATTAATCATTGGTAAGAGCTCGTGTTTCAGACCACATAGTGATGATAAAAATGATGAAATGTTGGGTACCCATCTAAAGATTTCCTGCCTAGTGGCACTGTTCAGAATTACTTCAGCTTTTTGGAGGAAAAATGCTGATATGCTCCTAGGCGCTGCACAACTGCACAACTGATTGCCTGAATATCTAGAATTTAATCCTGGTAGAATTTAATCTCAGAGTCTCAGAGGAATAGACAGTTCAGTATTTCATGTTTTCCACTACATACTGAACTGCCTATTCCTCAGAGACTCTGAGATTAAATTCTACCAGGATTAAATCCTAGATATTCAGGCAATCAGTTGTGCAGTTGTCTTGCTGGGATTGTGCTCTCCTCAGAATTAGTTGGCGCATGACTTGCAGAATTTCCTGTACTCTCAATTCCTATTTAAACATCAGGATGAAACCATGGCCTTCAGTTTGAAGTGGTCAGGGAATGCTAACTCATGCTCTTATCATCCTTTGGTTGGAATACCAAAATATAATCTAGTTAGGACTATTTTTGAGGCAATCTGGAAACTGCAGCTGGTATAGAATGCATCAACTAGATTCCTGGTGTAATAATTAGGCTAAAATAATAATCATTCTGAGATTCCTGTCCTAATTGAGTCTAGTCCAAAGTGCTAGTTATCACATTAAAGCAATTTAGAGCATAGCAGTCATATATATCACTCTAACACTCTTGCTTGTCCTTTGTTTAGAAACAACATACAATTATTGAAAGTTTCAAATACTTTGTTTGAAATATTTCATGTGATCACAAACTAGAAAAATCTTTTAACAAAATGTGGGACTTGGCTATTTATTTATGTTGTTTAACAATGTGAAAGTAACTTTCATATTTTTGTAATTGACATGTCATGTTTTGGGGCTTGAAATGTGGGATATTTTGTCACGGTCTGGTGATGTTAAATAAATAAGAGAATTATCCCACTCATCTGAATCTCCTTTCTCTCCTTAATATTTAGATTGCACATATTGTATCTCCTAAAAATTATCCATTGTATATGCTCAGAATTCTTTATCCATTCTTTTCATACAGCATGTATGGTGGTTTGATTTTCTGGTAGTCATACTAACTGAAGCTGTACAAAATTGCTGTAAGATTTTAAATATTAAAATTCCCATCCAGTCATCTACTTTACTTTACTTTACTTTAATAAGATTTGTATGCCGCCCACTCCCTTGGGACTCTGGGCGGCTCACAACAAAAGTAAAAACATATAAAAAATTTAAAAATACAATTATTAAAATTAATATATCATCCATTCAATCAAGTGGGGCTGGATATTAATCAACAGCCCCAGGCCTGCCGGAACAGCCAGGTCTTGGTCGCTTTACGGAAGGCCGGGAGAGTGGTAAGGGTCCGGATCTCTGCAGGTAGCTCATTCCACAAGGCTGGTGCAGCTACAGAGAAGGCCTTCCCCCGGGGAGCTGCCAGCCGGCATTGTCCAGTCGACGGCACCCGGAGGAGGCCCAACCTGTGCGATCTTATTGGTCATTGGGAGGTGAATGGCAGGAGGCGGTCTCTCAGGTAGCCAGGTCCAATACCATGTAGGGCTTTAAAAGTAACGACTAGCACCTTTAAGCGGGTCCGGAGACTAATGGGGAGCCAGTGCAGCTCGCGGAGGATAGGTGTAACATGGGTGTATCTAGGTACACCCATTATCGCTCGCGCGGCTGCATTCTGGACCAGATGCAGTCTTCGAACACTCTTCAGGGGCAGCCCCATGTAGAGCGCGTTACAGTAATCCAGTCTTGAGGTGATGAGGGCGTGAGTGACCATTCGAAGTGCCTCCTGGTCCATATAGGGCCGCAACTGGTGCACCAGGCGAACCTGGGCAAAGGACCCCCTGGTCACAGCCAACAAATGGTGTTCTAACATCAGCTATGCATCCAGGAGGACACCCAAATTGCAGGCCCTCTCCGAGAGGTGTATAACTTCACCCCCCAGGCTAAGAGGTGGAATGTCTGGACTAACCTTGGGAGGCAACATCAATAGCCATTCGGTCTTGTCTGGATTGAGTGCAAGCTTGTTCACTCCCATCCAGACCCCGACAGCTTCCAGGCACTGGCACATCACTTGCACTGCTTCGCTGAGTTGGCACGGGGCGAACAGATACAATTGAGTATCGTCCGCATATTGATGATATTTGATCCCGTGCTGACGTATGATCTCACCCAGCGGCTTCATGTAGATGTTAAATAGGAGGGGGGACAGGACCGAACCCTGCAGCACCCCATATTTGAGGGGCCTAGGGGTCAATCTCTGTCCCCCAACCAACACTGACTGTGACCTGTCCGAGAGGTAGGAGGAGAACCACCTTAAGACAGTGCCTCCCACTCCCACCTCCCGTAACCGTTGCAGAAGGATACCATGGTCGATGGTATCGAAGGCTGCTGAGGTCAAGAAGCACTAGGATCGAGGAATGTCCTCTATCCCTGGCCCGCCAGAGATCATCAATCAGCGCGACCAAAGCAGTTTTGGTGGCATAACCAGGCCTGAAACCCGACTGAAAGGGATCCAAATAATCTGTTTCATCCACGGTCCGTCGGAGTTGAAAGGCCACCGCCTTCTCAACAACCTTCCCCATGAAGGGGAGATTGGAGACTGGGCGATAGTTGTTCAAAATGGCTGGATCCAGGGAAGGTTTCTTAAGGAGGGGTCTCACCACCGCATCCTTTAGGGGGTGCAGGAAGGATCCCTCCCGAAGAGAGGTGTTAACAATCCTCTGGAGCCAGCCACGTGTCACCTCCCTGCTGGACGAGACCAGCCAGGAGGGACACGAGTCCAGTAAACAGGTGGAAGCACACACCGCTCCCATGGCCTTGTCCACTTCCTCAGGAGCGACAAGTTGAAACTCGCTCCATAAAATCTGATCAAAACCTTCCCCCAGCACCTCGGCTGGTACCGTCCAAGTGGAGTCCAGGTCCGTCCGAATCTGAGTGATTTTATCCGACAGAAACTGAACAAATTCCTCAGCTCTACCCTGTAGAGGTTCGTCTGCATCCCTCCCTTTCAAGAGGGAGCGGGCTATCCTAAACAGGGTGGCTGGGCGCAATTCTGCGGATGCAATAAGAGCAGAAAAATGCTCACATTTTGCCGCCCGTATTGCCACTAGATAAGTCCTAATAAAGGCTCTTAATTGTGTTCGGTCGGATTCAGAGTTACTAGCCCTCCAGCGTCGCTCTAGGCGTCTCTTTTGGCGCTTCATCTCCCAGAGTTCCTCGGTAAACCAAGGAGCCCTCCTGGATCCACTGCCGCGGAGAGGCCGTAAAGGCACAATCCGGTTTAGAGCCTCCGTCACCACTATATTCCAAACAGCGACCAAGGACTCCGCCGGACTGTGGGCCAGAGAGTCAGGTATCTCACCAAGTGCCGTCTGAAATGCCATAGGGTCTATCAGGCGCCTGGGGCGGAACCACCTAATCGGTTCCACCTCCCTACAGTGTGGGATTGGTTTCCGAAAATCGAGCCTCAATAGGAAGTGATCTGACCATGACAAGGGCAAGATCTTAATGCCCCTCAAATCTAGATCATGTCTCCACTGCTCCAAGAGAAACACGAGGTCGAGCGTGTGTCCCGCTGTATGAGTCAGACCCTGAATTACTTGGGTCAAGTCCATGGCTGTCATGGAAGCCATGAACTCCTGTGCTCCATCAGAGCATTCGCCGAGCGACGGCAGGTTGAAATCCCCCAGCACTATAAGTCTGGGGAACTCAACCGCCAGCTCGGCTACTGACTCAAGGAGCACAGGCAGGGCTGTTGTAACGCAGTTGGGAGGTAGGTACATTAGTAACAACCCCACTTGACCCCCAAGGCCAACTTCACCAGAAGGGACTCACACCCGACAATCTCCAGAGCAGGGATCCTACGAGGAACTAAAGACTCTCGGATGATGACTGCCACTCCCCCACCCCTTTCTCTGGTGTCGTGACTGGTGGAGTACCCAAAACCCTTCTAGGCACATTTCAGTGAGGGGGACTCCTCCGTGGTGGTGGCAATCCAAAAAGGTCCCCAGGGGTTCAACAAGCCGGGCGGACACAGTCAAAAGATGTTGCAGGCACTGAGAGTTAGTAGAAAACGCCACCATCATCCTCACGCCGCCACCATCAAGCGGCAAAGATCGTTTCAAAACAGCTGAGAGTTGTGAGACCTGAGATCGTCTGGGAGTGATGACCTCCCCAGCAAACTGGCCTCTTTGAGTTCCCCGGATCTCAATCATCCCCGGGGACCTCTCCAAAGGATTATACTGCCTGTTTGTAAGGTTTCCCAGCATTTTCTCCGTCAGCTTGAAACAGAGCGAAAAGCGGAGTGGCCATTCCAAGCTCGCACATGCGCAGAACCCACCAGCAGACCCCAACCTTTGGGCACCAAGGACTGGTTCCACAGAGAGAAATATTTCCACGGACCGCAGGGAGCATGGTTTCATATGCTGCCTGCATCCTGCGGATGGGGCTTTGCTTGTTTGCATGGCCTGGTTTCTGGGATGCTGCAGCCAGGTACCAATCCATGGACCCCTCATCTACACTGATGCAGAATTAGTTCTAAGATCAATTTACAACTTCCAGGAGCTTCAGCTGGAAGGCTCAGTGGTTATAAATAAGGGACCTTATAGGCCAATGCATGCCAACACCATCACATTGAGAAAGGTGAAATTGTGTATATTAGAGAGACATAGGGAGACTTTTGGCGTTCTGGCAACAGATTCCACTGTCCAAATTCCACAGTTTTCCCATGAAAGAAAATTAACTGCAAATTTGGAGATTCCCTCCCCAAAGGAACCTATGAATTTATGTTATTGAATTTAAGTTTATTAAACTATATGTAACAACTTCACTATAGTCTAAAGTGACCAGACGTCCCACTTTTGGCGGGACTGTCAGGCTTTTGAACAATTTGTCCCGCGTCATTTTTAAAAAGTCCCGATTTTTAGATGGGCTTTACAATACTTGCAATGAGGGTTTTTACCCAGGGGCGCATCCGGCTTTTCCAAATGCCCTGGAGGCTCCCAGCTGTTTCACCCGCAATAGCCGGGCTGCAGCTGCTCCATCCCCGGAGGGGGACACAGATGGGGGTGGGTGGGCTGAGTGCTCTTGGCACCGGTGCGATGCTCCTCCCAGCTCGGCCCCACGCTTTGCACATATGCGCCTGGAGTGGAGGTTCCTGCAGAAGGTAGGGCGTTGCAGCCCGCCTCGGCAATTGCAACAAGCCTGCCGGCTTCCCCAGGCAGCATGGCTGCCCTGCTCCCCGCTGCCCTGCTTGAAACGGCTTCAATCGGGGCAGCTCTGCCTCGCCTTCTGACAAAGAGGCAGCCAGCACCCGGGAGCTTTGCTTCAGAAGGAAGCGGGGCTGGCAGAGCAGGTGGACCGTCCCCGGGGAAGGAGCTGAGCCTGGGGTCGCAGCCTGTGGGGCTTTTATAAGACAAGGACAATAAAAGGTGTCCTTCTCTTCCCTTCCTCCCTTTCCCCTTCCTCCCTTTTGCCTCCCTCCCCTCTTTCCTCCCCTCCCATCTTTCCTTCCTTTCTTCCTTCTTTTTTCTCCCTCCCTCCCTTCCTCCTTCCTTCCTTCTCCTCCCATTCCTCCAGCCCAGAGGAGAAGCAGCTGCTTCTGGAACTTCTTGAGAAGTTTCCTTGCCTGTTTTTCTCCTTCTCAAACGCCTTCTGATGACTGGCCAAGCTCTCCTCCCCAGAGTCTCTTTCTTCTGCCTGGGAATGGAATGTGGGGGGTGTTATTGATTAAAACTTTTGCCACCCAGTGCTGTGGCTGAGGTGAAGCTGCCAAGCTCCTGTCAGCACCCCCGCCCGTGGCAGCGGCACCTCCCCCTCTGCTCGGAGCACCTGAGCTGGGCACCGCATTACCCCTGCTCCCTCCTCCGTGCTTTTGAGGAACCATGAGGCCACAGGAGCCAGTAGGAAGGTGGCGGAGGGACCGGGAGCAGAAAACAAAAGGCCCCATGGCTTCTCAAAAGCACGGCGGAGGAGGAGGTGGCAGCGGCAGGAGTAACGTGGTGCCCAGCTCAGATGCTCCGAGCGGAGGGGGAAAGAGGCGGCACTGCCGCTGCCATGGGCGGGGCACCAGCGGGAGCTTTGGCAGCTTCACCTCAGCCACAGTGCCGGGCAGCAAAATTTTTAATCAAGAACACCCCCCACCCCCTGTCAATGGTGTCCCGCTTAACCAATTTTAAAATCTGGTCACTTTACTATAGTCACTTCCTGATTCCTACATTAGAATGGTATTTCTTTCTTTCTTTCATTAAACAACTATCAGTACCCTGTTGTTCACCATCAATCATTACATTTTCCTACAGTGAGAATGAAATTAGAATAAATACTTGAATATGTGTTAATAGGTAACTTGTTTAAGATTAAAAATTGCCTTCTATGGTCCAAGTAATCTTTCACACATATATAAGAAGTTGACATATGGAAGTATATACTGTATTTTTTGGTAGTATTGATGGGCAAAACCTATCTACTTACAAAGGCCATTTGTTAAGAACTGCAGCAAAAAATCCATCAAGAAAAGCTTCAGATCCACCCACAGCTTTTTGTTGAGAAGTATATGCAGCCCCTTTAAGATTTGTGGTTCAGCCCAGAAAAAAGGAACAGAAAAAGAAAGAATGTACATGAAATGAAATTCACTTTTGGTTTTTGTCCCTCCTGCTATTTTTGTCCCTATAAATGGTTGCAGACACCTGCCATACATGCCTCTAAATATGCTGATAAAATATTCTTGGTATGTTTTTGTTAGAGATGCCAGCTTTCAAACAACAGCTATATTACGGGAACAGATCTAACAATTCTATCTGTAACTGGTCCTGCTCATAACCTCACCTAAAAGTTTACTTTTATACTACACACCATAAGAGTATAAAGGTTGTTAATTTAAACATCTATGATTTGGATTTTCAAGGAATGCTTTATGACAATATTTTGGATTTATTTTTATTTTTAAATCTAAAAATGAACATTGATAAGTCTAGCACGCAGCAAGAAAGTAGCCTATTCTTTTTTCAACAGTCATGTCTAATGCACCCTCTAGCGTTTATTTTTTGATGCATATACACAGAGCAAGAGGCTCAGATTGCACAAAGAAAAAGACATTAGAGTTTAATAAGCAAATACCCATTAATACGATTAGATAAATAAAGGTAAAGATTCCCCTTGCACATATGTGCTAGTCTTCCCAACTCTAGAGGGCGATGCTCCTCTGTTTCAAAGCCAAAGAGCCAGCATTGTCTGAAGATGTCTCGTGGTCATGTGGCCGGTATGACTAAACGCCGAAGGCACCCGGAAGGCTGTTACCTTCTCACCAAGATGGTTCCTATTTTTCTACTTGCATTTTTACATGCTTTCGAACATGCAACATGCATCTACTTGCATTTTTACATGCTTTCGAATATTGGCAGAAGCTGGGACAAGTAACGGGAGCTCACTCTGTTAATGGCATTAGGGATTCAAACCGCTGAACTGCTGACCTTTTTGCTCAACAAGCTCAGCGCCTTAGCCACTGAGCCACATGATTACATAAATAGCTCATGACAAAATCTGTGATGTTAATAGAAATTAGAACAGCAGTCTACTTTTCTCTTAACCTGAAGAGAATCCATTAATATTAGTGGTAAATACGATTTTCTGGCAACCTATTTTTGCCACTGAGTTTAATTACAAGTGTATTTTTATTAATAATAATTTCAGTTCCCAATACAAGTTATATGGTTATATACATATTTATAAATATATGTTATATGTGGTATTTTGCACTGATACAGTTGTTATATAACCAATTTCATTGTATTTAAGTACAATGACAATAAAGATTTTATTTATATATTATGCATTGATAGAACCTTTAAAAGTTAGCTAATTGAGCTCCCTATAGAAAGACACTTTTAAAGTATGTATTAATCTTAGGGGAAAACGTATTACAATATTCTTTAATTAGAAAACACTAAATTTCCATTTTATATATTAATTTGCATAGTTGAACTATAAGTTATTAAAAATTGTGATTCTGAATATATTAACTTCACTGTATTACAGAAATGGAAAACTTTATTACTATTTATAGTCTATAATCTGGATAGTTAAAATTAATTAAACTCTTTGAATGGGCTGCCACTTTTGTGAAACTTCCTTTGAAGTGGCTTGTTCATAGACTTTTGTCAGTAAAAACTTCCCCTAACTATAGAAAAGCATTAACTTGTTCTATGGGATTTCCATTCAAGTATCAGTTTTATATGATGCGGCTCAGGCCAAATATCACTTTGGAACTAGCTTTAGTAAATAATTATAATTAAAGGGTTAGATAGAGTACATTAATAAAGATGATTAGGGCAGCTGGGCATTAAAACATATGATAAATGGTTGTAGGAACTAAGTATATCTAGTCTAACGAAGGACTAGGAGTTAGATGATAGCAGTCTTCCAATAGTTGAGGTCTGTCACAGAGAAAAGGGATCAAATTATTGTCCAGAGCACACAAGGACAGGAGAATAGATGATGGGTGGAAACTTATCAAGGAGAAATTTACTGTCAGTAAGAATTAATGTGTAATTGCCTCCAGACAATGTGGATGCTCCATCATTGAAGGTTTTTAAGAAGGGATTGGAGAGCCATTTTTCATGAATGGTATAGGGCAGGGGTATCAAACTCGTGTTGTCATGGCGTTGTCATGGGACGTATCACAACTTTCCCCCTTTGCCAAACTGGGCATGGCCAGCATGTGATGCAAGCCACAAGTTTGACAGCTCTGGTATAGGGTCTTTTGCTTGAGCAGGTTAAAGTAGAAGACCTCCAAGGTCCCTTCCAACTCTTATTCTGTTATTTTCAGGCCTTACTTCAGCATGTGTCATAAAAATATATCCTGCATATAGAAGGATGTTAATAAATTTTGTAAAGATCTTTAAGTATCTCAGAAGTGGGGAAATTCTGAGAAAGCATTTCCTTAATGAAAGAATGTTTGAATATATAATATATGCTTGCCTGACAGTTTAGAAATGGTTATTTTCTGTGTAAAAGAATTATTGGCTTCAATATGGACTGTACTACAAGTATCTGTATAAGCATCCAGGTCATGGTTGTCCCAAAAGTGCCGTTGGAAGAAATGTCCTTCTGGGTTCAGTTCCAAGTGGGGAAAAAGACACTGGAAAAATGTAGGGGAGTTATTAAGAGTGAATCTGTTTCCAGCCTAAAATCATCTTTCTCCATCCAGGGAAATATAATATTCTGCCTTTTCAATATTTCCCAGGATATTTCATTTTTCTAGGAGGGGTGGGTTTTAACTTCCTACAGTGCTTTTATCCAAAAGGCAACGTGACTTCTTTTTTAATTAATTCTTTGAAATGTTTAGCTTCTCATCCAAGAAGCTTCTTCAGTTATAATTCTGGCTTCTATATTTGGCTTGATTAGATTTTTCCACAATATATTTTTATTTATGGAGCCATATGCTGCATGAAACCCTATATATAGATGCTCACTCTTGGCTATACATTTCACTTTAAAATGGTATCTAGTGAATCAATTGTATATGCTGGATTGCCTAGATCTAAATGACTATTCTTCTGTTAATAAATTCCTCTCAACATACAATCCTCTATTCTAACCAACTGTTTTTTAGCATACATTTTGGCTACTATTTCTAGGAAGTTGACAGGACTTTATCTTTAGGATGTCCCTTATTATCTTTTTTTTTTTATAAACAGGGTCTATAATAGAAATTTCTCATTATTTTGGAATGCAACCAGTATTATTTATGTAGGAGTACAGCCCTACTAATGGTGGTGAGGGCATAGGTGACTTAAGAAAAGAACTTAACCAACATTCTGCTCTCCCCCAAGATGAAAATGTAACAAAAAAGGACAAAGTAATAGTGAAGTAGCAATATCTGAGTCCAGTCATGACACCAGCTTCTATTACTGTACTATTCTTCTAGATCAGTGGTTCCCAATCTTTTTGACCATGCTCCAACCTAAGCATCTTTAAAATCCTAATTCCTCCCCCCATATAATTCTTACTTTACTCAGAAAGTGAACTCTCACATGGAGGAAGCTTAAAAGGCCATTAACTTGGTTTAAACAAGGTTCAAATTGCCCCCATTAAAAATCAAATTGCCCCCTGTGGGACGTGGGCCCCACATTAGGAACCACTGTTCTAGATCATATGAAATGCATCTTAATGACACAAATATACAATGGTGATACTGCCAGAAGATCAATTTCATGCATACTATACTGCTTCGTTAAGAACAATTAAAATTAGGTTGTCGGTGGCCCTTCTGTTTTTTAAATAGACTAAAACTGATGCTTTGATCTTAACAAGTTAGCTTTTAAACGACATTAGAAACGAGCTTAATCTATGTGTTGTGAAGAGGTAACAGTAAATTCGCGTCTTGCAACAAGCAGATTCAGAACTGGAATTAAAGTCACACCTTTACGTTTTAGATTTGTAAAAAAAATCCACTTTAGAATGGATTGAGAATTAAAATAGCCGAAAATCAAGCAGCTGCCATGAATCTTATAGCTTGAAAATGCAATTAGCAACTTAAGTCAATTGGGATACTCTGGAAAACAATATTTCGCCATATTTGCTAGTTTGATTTGTTAAAAAAAGAGCAAGCAAGGCGCTTGCTTCCGGCTGAGACCATTCCCATACGTTATTCTCCTCCCTCCTCCAAAGTGGGAATGGAGAATAAGCTCGTGGCGGTCCACTCACAACAGTATGTGGAATTGGAATCCGGAGGGACTGGACGATCAGCCAATAGCAATCCAGGCTCGGGGCAAACCTACTCCTTGGTTTCCTCCGATTGGCTTGTCGGAAGATGGGCGGAGAACGCGCCAAATCTAACGCTAGAATTTAGGTCCCGCCAAGAAAGCAGCACCGAAAAGAAGGCCGCTTCGCTCTTCTACCTCGCAATGCCGGCCGACTTGGACGTACAGGAGACTCCCGCGCTCCCCCAGGAAAAGACCCATGCCGCCTCCGGCTCTTCCCCATGTCACGGAGAGTTCCAGTATCTCCAGCAGGTCGAGCAGATCCTGCGCTTCGGACACAAAAAGGAAGATCGGACCGGGACAGGGACTCTCTCCATCTTCGGGATGCAGGCGCGGTACAACCTCCGAGGTGAAGTTCAGTTCCCCCCACCGACCCCATCCTCTCCTTCGGTTCCGGGCGCCTGTGGCTTTCTTTTGAGGAATTCAGGGGTGGGCGGGAACCGCTGCCGGTTCTGCAGCCTTGGCGCTGGTCTTGGAGCCTCTCGCTCTCAAAAACGGTAACCTGGTCAAGACTCTTCTCGGGGAGCTTTAAAAGGCACCGAATTCGCCTCGGAGGATAGAACAATACGCGTTAAAAAGGGCCGCTTTTTTATAATCCGTGAGCAAGAGAGAAACGGAGACCACCAGAGCCGAAGGGGCCGTGGGGAAGCCGGAGGAGGCAGCAGAAGATTTCGAGCCCGAGACCAGCACGGTTTCCATTATCCATCTTCGGTTCGTGACTCCTTGCTCCGGTTCTGCCTAATTTGGTGGGCAGCCATTAGGTCCGAAATTCCTTGCTTAGAAGCACTTATGGGTCACTTACATATAACTTGTCTCAAGCATTAAACTTGTCTCAAAAGAGGAGCAGTGATTCCCCCAGGTGGCACTCCCAAAATTTATTTAGTTATATATTTATCAGATTATAGCCCATCTTTTATTTTGGCAGAGAATAACGGTTTAAGGAAGGGCTTATAAAGGTAGTCCTCGACTTATGACCACAATTAAGCCCAGCATTTATGTTGTTAAACAAGACAGTTGAGGAACTTTTGCCACATTTAAATGACTCCCTGCAGTTATGAGTCAGTAACACGATTTAAGTGAATTTGGCTTCCCCATTGGCTTCACTTATCAAAAGGGATCTCATGACCCCAGGGAAATGGTCATAAATCACTTTCAGTGCCGTTGTATCTTCGAACATTCACTAAATGAACTGGACTACCTGTATTTTCCTCACAGCAGCAGCCCTGTAAGATAGTCTGGGCCATGGGGGTCTCCAACCTTGGCAACTTTAAGACTTGTGGACGTCAACTTCCAGAATTCCTCAGCCAGCTTTGCTAGCTGAGGAATTTTAGGAATTGAAGTCCACAAGTCTTAAAGTTGCCAAGGTTGGAGACCCCTGGTCTGGGCTGAAAGAGTGGCTATCTCGTCACCCGGTAGGGCTCCAGCTTCTATCACTCTGTGAGCTTTTTGAGGCAGTGCAGACAAAATACGTCAGGAGTATTGACAGTACCTTTATTGTAAGGTTGCAGTAACAGAATCTTGCAAGTCTGGAAGCATTTCTCCTGTCCTTTGATAAAAATAAAATAAAAGTCTGAATACTATATATTAGTATTCCAATATGATGAATTGATTAAATATTTATCTGGATTGTGTTTAATGGCTCTAAATTATGTACTGCTTAACTTTAGAAAATGTTCAGTTTATATATAACTCAATTATCTATTTTTTTTTAAAATTTCTTTCAGATGATTTCCCATTGTTAACAACTAAAAGAGTATTCTGGAAAGGAGTACTTGAAGAGCTACTTTGGTTTATCCAGGTATAATGCATAGTAATGGTTTCAGTCAAAATTTGATTAGACCCATTGAAAATAAAATAGAAATTGAGGTTTATTATAAATACAAATAATAATGCAATATTAATTCAGCAATAAATTATTCAGAGAGTATTCAGATGAGTCATGTTAGTCTTCTATTGGAAGCCTACAGAGATCTGTGGATAGAAGAGTCCTGGGTTAGATGTATCAGCCTACAAACCACAAAAGGCATGGTACAAACGTGGAATTAAGTATTCAACATTATCAATAATGAATAGTCTTTAAACAACCCGCCCCCAACAATATACAAGTAAACATATCTAAAATTATTGATGAGGCTAACAAATATACATATGTTAAAATTAATCTAACAATAATACAAATCAATGGGGGTCACCAAGAATAAAGTTAATCTTCAGAGTAGGTGGAACAAACAAGAAATAGAGGCACAAAACAACAACCTGAAAAGAATACATCAGAGTATTGATTGGATAGAAGTGACAGATACGTATGTTCTCTACCAAGTTAATTCTTTAAAATATGATACCAATACATGCATGTCTCACTTCTAAAAGAAAAGCATACTTCAGACTTCTAGTGGAGATTTGGCGAACTGAAGACAATTTTGTGAAAGGAGAAGACGAGTTTGCCCACATATGCTCTAGATCAGGGGTCCTCAAACTTTTAAAATGGGCCAATTCACGGTCCATCAGACTATTTGAAGGGACAGAACTGGGCGGATGGGCGTGGTTAGGTGATCATGTGACTGCGTGGGCGTGACCAATTTAGCAGTCATTAAACAATACACACAAATGAAACTAATTTGTTATGCTCCTGGGGGTGGAAAGGTTAGTGAAGGGATGCGGCTGCCTTGGAGGTGTACATCAAACCCTCCCTCCCCCCCCTCTCTCCCCTCCCTCTGGCCTCCTCAGTCTCCAGAACCACTCAGCCACTCAAAAACAGGCCCGGTTTTGGCTTCCTGAGGCCTCCATGCATCCCATTTTTAGCCTCCTCCTCAGCCTCCAGAACCACTCTGCCGGCCAAAAAACACACCCATTTTTGGCCTTCTGAGGCCTCTGCACGTCCTGTTTTTGGTCTCCAGAAGGTAGGTGGGGCAGACTTGTGGTCCCTCGTGTGCCGGATTAATGGCCGTATCCAGTCCCCGGGCTGTAGTTTGAGGACCCCTGCACTAGATTACTGCTTCTTGCATGGAGGCCACAGAATATGCAAGAGGTTTGAGGGTTTGAATGCTGGCAAACAATGGGACTATCCATTTTGCTCCTCTATCAATAAATAAAATAATTAAACAGGGTGGAGACTTTTAAAGAATGCTAAGAGGAATATACTTCAAATGCTACCCATTGTTCTTTGAAGATCTCACTGGATTAATTTTTCTAATTTTCCCTCTGCCTTGTGAAAAGTGGAGCCTAAAACAACTTCATGATTTGTCTAGTTAAAATCTATTGTCTATAAATCCATTCTAGTACTATTAAAAATTTAGATTACAGTAATGCAATATATTGCATCTTGCTAAATATTATGAATATAATGTATGATACTGAAAAGATTTCCCTATTTTTATTTAAAATCAGTTTTAATTTTTTCCCTATAATATTAAAATAATTATATTTATTATTTTTAACAAAATATTCCTAAAATAGTAGAATAAGAGAATTTGAAAATATAATGCATACAAAGTAATTAACAAGCAGAATCATATTTGGATTAAATTCAATACATTTTGTAGAATAAGAACAATATAAAATTGATCTGTCAAGGAAATAACTTCACAATCACTGAGGTGTTTCTTATTTATAAAACCATTTATAAGCACCTGCAAAGATGGAGTATATATAGAAAGCAATATTAGACAATCTGTGTACTCAAACTGGTACTCTGAATACTGCTTTACTGAATTGTCACGGGCAGCAATTAGAATCTTATCACTTAATGTTGGGAGATGTTTTCTTCCCTAAGTGTTTGGAAGTATTAGAAATTGATACTGAATTCTACAAATGTAAAAAAAATGACAAGAAATCTAAAGAGTTTATGCTAAATGCTGATAAATGATTTCTTTCTCATTACCCACAGGGTTCTACAAATGCAAAAGAACTTTCTGCTAAGGGAGTTAAGATTTGGGATGCCAATGGTTCTCGGCAATTCTTAGACAAACAAGGATTTTTTTCTAGAGAGGAAGGAGACTTAGGTCCTGTTTATGGCTTCCAGTGGCGACATTTTGGAGCTGAGTACAAAGATATGAATACAGGTAAACATGGCTGAATATTTGTTTTCAAGTATCCATAAAAGTATACTTTAGGATACTAAAGATGTACCGTATATACTCGAGTATAGGCCGACCCGAATATAAGCTGAGGCACCTAATTTTACCACAAAAAACTGGAAAAGTTATTGACTCGAGTATAAGCCTAGGGTGGGAAATGCAGCAGCTACCGGTAAATTTCAAAAATAAAAATAGATACCAATAATGTTTTTGAATATTTATTTCAAAGAAAAACAGTAAACTAGCGGTGTATTCAATGAAATACTTCACTCACCTCATGATGATGCTGATGTCCCGCTGTGATGATGATGTCCCGTGCAGCCGCGGGAGCGATGTCCCGCCTCCTATGACACACGGCACAGTGATTCCTATCATTGGATCACTGTACCAGAGGAGGTGGGACATCGCTATGTGGCTGCTTGCCATAACAAGGAGGAGGTGGGACATCGTTGCAGAGCGGCAGGAGGGGGAGGAAGGGGAATCGTAAGACAGCCCTGCATTACATTAGAACGTGAGGAGGGGGGATGGTGCGGTGCACGCTGCGCGGCAAACTGACACAGAGGGAGGGGAAACTCACAGGGGCACTGGGCCATTCACAAGTGTCACCCAGCGGCATGGCCCCGCCCCTTTTTCTCCTCCATTTCGGGCAAATTTTTCACTGACTCGAGTATAAGCCGAGGCGGCTTTTTTCAGCCCAAAAAGTGGGCTGAAAAACTAGGCTTATACTTGAGTATATACAGTAATTGTTAAAACTGGCTTGATTCCAAAAAATGTTCAGGTAATCTTCATTTAATTACCCTAATAGGAATGGCAACTACCACAAAATGAAGCAGTTGCTAAGTGGAAAACCACATGACTATGCTTTCTGAATGGAAAAACAAGTGTAAATCGACTTGATTTAAATCAAATCCATCCTGATTGGAAATAATTAATTTTTTTTCAGTAGTTATGTAAATAATACAAGTATGTATTGTTGGTCCTGACCTGTTTAACATGGAGTAAACTACTGTTTACATCTATTGTTAAGTACTTTGATCAGTATGGAGTAGGAAATTTAATTAACAGCTCAAATTTCTCCTAGAATTAAAATGGATTTACACTATCACTAGTTATTAAATGGCTTACATTTCTGCCCTTTTAATCAGATGACATCATAAAAATATATTTTGTATTCGGTTTTCCAGACTATCTAAACACTGATGCACCATGACTGATGCTTCCTATTTGGTTTATTTAGTAGACATTTCCAGAAGGAACTTGCAATTCTTAAATACTCTTGTGTTTAGTGAAATAATCTCATAATAAATGAGCTAAACAACTATTAAGAGTGAGATTAGTTCTTGTATTGAAAAGTATTATAAATAAGCTTGCGTTCACTTTTTTGTAGATTATACAGGACAAGGAGTAGACCAACTACAGCAAGTTATTGATACAATCAGAAACAATCCAGATGACAGAAGAATTATAATGTGTGCTTGGAATCCTAAAGGTATATTATAACATTTAATGCTGAGTCATTAAAGATTTAGTTATCCATGATAACACTTGTTAGGAAAAAAAATAATCTCTATCTTAGAAAACAAAGCTATCCAGGATAATTGCACAAGCAGAATTCTTTTCTTGGACTATTCTTTTTTTTAAATTTGGCTTTTTGTTTTGCTTTTCAGATCTTTCTGCAATGGCTTTACCTCCATGCCATGCTCTCTGCCAATTTTACATTTCAAATGGTGAACTCTCTTGTCAGTTGTATCAGCGTTCTGGAGACATGGGACTGGGAGTTCCTTTCAACATAGCTAGTTACTCACTTCTTACTTCAATGATTGCCCATGTTACAGGCCTGAAGGTATTCTTATCTTATTTTCATTGGAAGTAAGGAAAAACATAAACAAATCTCAGGGTGAACACAGTTTGGCAAGGAGTGAAACTATCAATATTTTCAGAAAGACAACAGAGAGGTAAATTCTGGCAGCACTTTATACTACTCTGAAGAATGAGAGCTTAACGGCATCAGCAAATGTTCTAGTATTTCTACTTGAAAAACATTAGCTAGCATGAGAAAATTGTATAACCATTTGAATTCCACTTCCTATGCTTATTGTAAAAGACATGGTATTTGCAATGGGTACAGTTTGGTACTATGTATTTATGAACAATTGGGCACAAGCACTCCCAATTTTCATGGGAAATAGTTTATGTGCTTTAGTGGTAGACTGAATTGTTCTATTTATGATACTTAACAGTGCATTCAACATCTGCCTCAGTTGGAAAAAATTATATACTGAGGCTTAAGTATGGTGAGATGCAGAAGGAATTTGGTTCCGCTTCATGAAGATGTATAAAGATGAGTGGTAAGGGAGGAAAAAGCCTTGTTGGCAGTATTGAAACCTCTATGTAACAGGACAGAATTACATATCTTATAAACTTTTTTGCTTATCTGCAAAATTCATTGCAGTATTTGCAATAACTGAAATAACAGCAATCACTACATGACAAAGATTGATGGATTGTGGAAGTGGGAAAAATGAAATACACATTCAAACTTGATTCAGAAAAAGGAAGATGCAGTCCTACTAGGAATCTGTAGTAGTTAAGGAGTTGGACCTTGGTGCAGGATTAAGTTCCCTAAATAGAACATATTGGGTGACTTAAGACATTGTATGAGAAAAATAGGGATTGAATGAGACTGCTCTTCTTTCCCAAACAGGTGAGATCTGTTTAGGAAACTTGCACTTGAATTCAACAAAACATGAGCACAGTTCTACTGCTTAGAGCTTGGAGAGAAAATTGCATAATCCTGATCCCTCCCCATGTATCAGATGAATACCTGGATGGGAATTCTGTCCTAGCCCAATCTATCTCCCTTGGTTAATGCTGTAGTAGATGATAAAATGAGGGAAGGCTCCATTTAAAGCAACCTTGGTTCTCAGAAAAGCTGCGACATAGACGTAAAGATATACTTTTAGAGTATGAACAAACGGGTATAGAGAATAATGACAGTACATTCATAAAACAAAACTTGTCTAGCAGCATATTTCTTCTGTTTATTCTTAATTCATCACTAAATAATACTCTTTTTTTATATAGCCTGGTGAATTTATACATACATTAGGAGATGCTCATATATATTTAAACCATATTGAACCCTTGAAAATACAGGTAATTATATCAGTTGATTATTCTCATTGTTGTTTTAATATCATTAAAAGCATTATGTGTACTGAATACTCCTCATTTCCATCAGAACCTGGATGACGTATAACTTTTAAATCTGTCAGTAGTGCTTGACATTATCAACAATTCATTGCAACACTGCAATTGGAGGAGATAGCATGTTAGCATAATCATTATATAGATAATATTTTTCTAACTCCAGCCTAGGTTGGAAAAGAGATGCAGTGAGACTTCTGCTATCAGGATCTGAATGGGTCAAAATAAACAAAAGTTGTTTCCCAACAAAACTGAACACTGGCCTAGAAACCTTTAGGTTTTCTGGTAACTTCTTTTCTAGATCTGGAAAGGGTTGTGCTACCTTGGAAGAAGCTTGTCTGTGACCCTCTGTAGCTTTATGGATATCCTGGATTAATGGTTACTGCAACAAAAAAAAGGTGGAGTGTTTGGCTCCATTTATGTCCCAATTACTTTGTGATTGCTTTATTACAATGTGCTGTCTTTGGGCCTACTTTTGAAAACCACTTGGAACCTTCAGTTGTTGCAAAATGCTTACAATTTAATAGTGTAGCATTTTTAAAGCTGTTGAATTGCTACTGGCACATCATCAGGTACAATTATGTATTATGTTACCCTATAACTGTGATGGCGAACCTATGGCATGTGTGCCACAGGTGGAATGCGAGCCCTCCGGGCATGTGACCTATCACCTAGCTCAGCTCCACCGCACATGCGTGCACGCCTTCCACTGGCCATCTGATTTTTGGTCTCTGCCACGCATGCATGGGGGGGTGTCACGCAAGCATGCATGGGGGGGTCATGCACAGGGGAGCATGGGAGGTGCAGCAGGGCACACCCCTGTGCCCCATTTTTGATCCCAGGAAGCTTCAGGGGGGCCTGCTAATCCCAAAATGGAGCACAGGCAGAGACCAAAAATCAGATGGCCAGTGGAAGGCGTGCACGCATGTGCAGTGTGTATGTGTGTGTGGGCACATTGCATTATGGGTGTGTGCGCACACGCGCTGTCAGTTTTAGCATGCAAGGAGAAAAAGGTTAGCCATCACTGTCCTATAAAATAGACTTTTTTACTGTTTTAAATTAAAAAAACTTACATAATTTACTAATAAAAATTATATTTAATAAGCAATGTTCAACACTTAATTGAACTCTATGTCATGTAATGTATATATATTTAAATTTCAGCTTCAGAGGCAACCAAGACCTTTCCCCAAGCTCAAAATTCTTCGTAAAGTGGAAAACATCAATGACTTCAGAGCAGATGATTTTGAGATAGAAGACTATCATCCACACCCAGCGATTAAAATGGAAATGGCTGTATAATGAACTTTTTCTGCGACTGTTTTAATGTTCACCCTGGAGTGAATGCATTTAAGCATTTGTATTCACATCTCTCAAAAGGTCAAAAACTGTTTTTAAATGTTCGGTTTTCGTATGAAGCTTAGATCTGCAGTAGACTATTATATATGCATCATGCACTGAGCATATAAAGGGTTTCTGTAGTTTGGAATTATCCAATAAATCTTATGTGTTGTAATAAATGTTAGATGAAATCTTAAGGGAAAGATGTACTGCATCACTCATTTTTCAAGCTAACCTGCCAAAGTTCTAATAGGAAAATACTGTAGAATAGAAAAAGCAACAAACATAGCTTGGGGAAGTAGGCAGTCAGCAACTTTAAAATGAAATAGATTACGGTAATTTGAATGCTTTCCAAAATGGCTGGGAAAAAAAAGAGAGAACTATCCAGATTGTTGGTTTACTGAGCTGTCCCGTGCATACTTATGCAAAAGACTATCTGAGCTGTAAGAATTGGGATAAGATTGAATAGCTTATGCACTACCTAAAAGCTACATTTGTTTTCCCAAGTAGTGGAAGCAGATGAACGTTATTAAGACAGGTTCTCCTAAGAGTAACAGCTATTTGTTGGTTAAGCTACAAACTCTGCAATTCTGTGCATTTCCCTGCAATTTGCAGGGAATTTTCATTTTTACCACAGATTGGCAAGACCTTAATCTCATGTGCATTTTAACTGCAAAGTGAAACTAGTTTTGCACTTATTTTGAACAGTAAGAAAGCTGGAATATTATCATGTCTTGACATTAATATCCTAATATTTTTTAACTTCAAATACAGCAAGTTTATAAGAATAACACGATTCTGTTAATGAGCTATACTCTTCAAGTGTATAGAAATATTCTCTATTAAGAACTCTCTGGCCTAGAATAGATAAATTTGGGTGATAAAATAGGTAGAGCCAACAATCCAATATCAGGAAATTAGGTATTTCTGCTACTGATCACGCCACCAAGAACAACATGCCTTTCCAGCAGAGCCATTTTATGAAAGAATTCAAGTTACAAGTGTGCCCTTTAGTTCAAAATCTAGCTCATCATCAGTCCCTGATACTCCCATTAAAGCCTCAAAAGCTTTCCTGACTAGGATAAGTTGATTTCACTTGTCTTCAAAAAATTGATGTATGTTTTAATGACTACAATCTGCCAACACTGTTATCTGTCCAAACTGTTGGTCCAATTGCTATTCTATGCTAAATATTCACCAGAATTTAAATATCTAGATTCAGGCTTTTAACTTTTATTTTCTATAAGGAACAGCCACCTTAGAAAACATTGCATCACGGCATGCAGTTAAACTTTACTTGGAACATTTAGTCTTGGCAGATACATTTTAAAATGCAATTTCTTCCATTACATAATCCTGTAGTTCTGGAATAGTTTGAAGATAAATGAATCATCTAACTTCTTTAAACTTAGCTATTAAAAGCCTCCTATTTTTAAACTAATCAAGGACATTCATTGGCAATACAATTTATTTTTGTTTTGTGTCAACAGAGGAAGCTTTCTAAAAGCACTTATTTGACTCCTGCATCTTGATACATCATCAATGTAAAAAATAGCTGAATTTTATCTTAATTTGGGGAAAAATTGAATATGAACTTGTTTTACGTTGCATTATGAACACAAGAATTTCTGCCAGATTTCTCCTTGTGGAAACAGGTATTTCTTTACAGAATCTTCTTTCATTTCAGAGGAATATCCAGCGTCCTGAAATAAAATTTTCATGTTTAAATGTACACAAATAAACGTGCCCTACTACTACTACATATTTTAATAGCAATATGAACTCAATGCATTATTGATTAAATTTGATTTGTCAACAATTCTTGAAAGCTATAAAGAAGGGAATATTTAATGTCTATTTGTACTTTTGATTCAAAATCAAGCAAGGGACACTCGTTCTGTAAAACTACATTAAGCTAGGCTAAGAAAGAGAGTTGTTGAAATTCCCACTGTAATCATTGGTGAAATGGAAGGTTTCACCCTCCCACTTGCTTCAAGGTCCTTGAAAGTATTTTAATAACTAATATATAAAGATTATGAGGCAAATATGGATGTACAAAGCTCATTTGAACATCCTTTAGAAAACAGCCTGACACAAATTGGTAGATAGTGCTTTGAACAGTGTGGAATAGCAGAATTGGAATGCTAAGAAATCTTGGAATTGAATCTTGCTGCCTTACCTTTTATACTGTATTAAAAAATCATGGTGAGACCTCTGAAAATATTTTAAATATTTAATGCAAGCAGTACCTGGGGTGGCATGTAAGATGCATTCATGATTACTACAGGAGACTTGAAGTGTTCATGCAAGTGGTCTACATATTCACACATCCTAAAAAGAAAAAAATGAAATATATTTACGATACAAACGAACTTGCATTTATTAATTGCTCTTCCATCTATAAAAATATACAGGTTGGCCTTAACTTATGACTATAATTAAAACAGATTTTTGGTTGTTAAGTTGTTCCAGTTAAGTTGAGGCATCTCCATGACTGGATCCAATTTTATGACTTTTGTGACAAAAATGGAGTTAAGCGAATCACAGTGGCATTAAGCAAATCAGTCATTAAGTGCAGACCAATTCTTCACCAATCATAATCATACTACCCTGGGACACTGCAAACAGTGGTAAAGGAGAATAAAGCACCTGTTCTGGCCCATTGTCATTTCAAGTGGTTGTTTAAGCTGTAAGTTGTAAATTGAGAACTCCCTGTAAATACCAGTTAGATGAACAATGGAACTTGTCATGGCTGGTATTCAATTCTGTTTCCATTTTAAAGACATTTTCAAAGTTATACAAAGAAAGAGCTTTATTCTGAATCTTCTCTAATCAGAAATTAATTTTTTGTTGCTTGATCACAGCTACACACAAGTACTTGCTTTAAGTGTTTCAAGATGCATTAGGGAATGGGAAGTAGTGGTGGGTTGCTACCAGTGGTGGGTTGCAGGTGGTACGCCCCGGTATGACCGTACCGGAGCCTGCCCAGAGGAACCACTACCTGCCCGCACTCCTTAGCTGTCCTTTAAAGCCTTCGGCGCTTCCACACACGAACATGGCACATACAGTGCCTTCACAATGCTCTGCCGAACAGCTGGAGTGTCGTGGAGGCTTGCGGAAGCGTCGCTGGAAGGTAAGACGCATGGGCTCGCGCGTTCATGTGGAGGACACTGGGCCCCGTTGCAACCATACCAGTTGCAACGGGATCTGGAACCCACCACTGGTTGCTACTGGTTTGGATTGATTCTCCCGAACTGGTAGTGCTGCCTTCAAACAGAGCGGACTGATTCTGTTTTTTTTTTTTTTTTAATTGAGCCTGCCTGCCCCTGGGTTATACTTTATTCCAGCTTCCGAAGCCCAGCTGATCTTGAGCGGCAAATTGAGCTGAAAACGGCTCCACAGCTGTTTTTCTTTTCTTTTTTTCTAATTTTTGTTCAATGGTGCACATGTGTGCAGCACGCAGTCACTGAATCGGTAGTAAACTGGTTAGGAACCCACCACTGACTGGAAGCTAAAACGTGAAAAACGGTTGCAGGAACTGGGTATGTCTAGTTTAATGAAAAGGACTAGGGGAGACATGATAGCAGTGCTACAATATCTCAGGAGCTGCCACAAAGAAGAGGGAGTCAAACTATACTCCAAAGCACCTGAGGGTAGAACAAGAAGCAATGGGTGGAAACTAATCAAGGAGAGAAGCAGTTTGGAACTGAGGAGAAATTTCCTGACAGAACAATTAATCAGTGGAACAGCTTGGCTCCAGAAGTTGTGAAGGCTCCAACACTGGAATTTTTAAAGATGTTGGATGAACATTTGTCTGAAGTGGTGTAGGTTTTCCTGCCTAAGCAGGGGGTTGGACTAGAAGCCCTCCAAGGTCCCTTCCAACTCTGTTATTCTAATATTAACATGACAAGAAGCAACAAAATCTCTTACCTCTTTTCAAGGCTGCCAGACACTGAAATGTAGTCAAATATTATTAAGTGCTGGACCAACTCACAAAGTCCGACCCCTCCTGCATGAGGACATACTGGAACTGGGGGGGGGGGGGGAGATGTAAAATTTATTAATAGTTTTTCCTTCAAAATCCCTGCCCAGACTAGATAATCCTTTCCAACTGGCCCTCCATAAATGGGATGAAATTTTCATTTGTCATCTCTTACACTATCTAGATTGGAGTTCAGCCTCTGGAAAGCCACATGTTGTTCATTACTGTTACAGAAATATGTAATTTGTTTTGATACATAGTTCACACCTCTGGGTGAAGCCAAACTTTCAAAATAACTATAGCAGCTACAAAGAATTATAAAATGTGTTACTTCTTGTGTTTCACTCTGTTTTTTAACATTTCTCTGTTCTCTCTGTGTTAATGCTGTGTTATAGCATTTCCAGGAGTCTTACTTTGAAACTTCTTGGCCATCAGCAATACAGACAAGTTTTCATTGACACTTCCAAGCCTACAACTGTCCACCTGGAGGTAACTCAGACTCTGAGCCTGTAGGAACTGCTTGAACATCACTCTGTTATGGCACTGCAGATAATGAAAACACACACATTCTCTTAATTCAAAACACTGCATGATTAGAAAATGCTTATAAAAATGTCTGATAAATCCAAGTCACTTAAGAGTATTTCATTCTGGATATTTGTGCCTTTATGTTCCAAAAACGTACACTGCATATTTCTCAAATATTTGGACTCTGGATAGGATAGAAAGTGACAGTTTCCAGCAGGTGGGCTTCAAAAATTTCAGCAACGGGTTTTCTGCCTAGTTGCTGGGTGGGCGTGGCCTAGTTGATCTCTTGCACCACAGCCAAGGAGGGCGTTTTCACTTCCCCAGGCTTTGGAGGCTTTTATCGAGCCTTTGGGAGGGCAAAAACTGCCTCCCCAAGTCTCCGGAAGCCCTCTGGAGGCCGGAAATAACCCGTTTCCAGCCTTCTGGAACTTCCAGGATGCCTGTTTCCCCCCCTCCTTGAGCCTCTACATGGTCCCTGCACTTACCTCGCATCCAAAACGGTCTGCATGGAGACTCCTGGGAGAGGAGGGATGGGTGGGGTGGGCCAGCCAGGAGTGGGATTAGGAGGTTCTCTGAACCAGCCAGAACGTTAGCTATGGGTTCTCCTGAACCTGGGCAAGCCAGTAGCAGCCCACCCCTGGTTTCCACTCTCTAAAAGTGTAGTATACTATTAAACCAGTTAAGTTATACAAATGCATAGAGATATGCTAGTGGTTAAAACAGTCCATTTAAAAGTTGTTTTGTGCTATAATTAACCCTGTTTTAAGCTCATTAAAATTAACTTGTTTACAGCCTAATAGACTTTTTCTTAAACTTATAAATAGTATAAAGAAAAGTGTATTTATGGGTATTACAATAATAATAAGCATGATAAAATAGCAAGATGTAAGTTGACATAGTGCATTGGAATACAAGTAGTCCTTGACTTATGGCTGGTTGCTTAGCGACCGTTTAAAGTTACAACAGGCCCCTCCCAAGGTACTTACAACCCAGTTCCAAATTTCCAAACATCATCAGCTACACCATGCCCCTATGTGACTACTTTTGGGGCCCATGGCAACCAGCCAACATTTACGGCCATTTGCAGTATTCCACAGTTATGTGACTGGGATGTACAATATTTTTACTGAAAACTGGCATTTACTCCTGGTTTGTGGTCATGGGTTTCTTTAATGACCCACTGCAAAAATGTTGTAAAACTAGGTTTATAAACCTGCTTTATAAACCATTACAACTTACATCATGATGACCTGCTTTATAAACCATTACAACTTACATCTATAATGTGCAGGTTCTATTACGGTATTAAGTCAAGAACTATCTGTATCTATTTTTCTGCAAGGAAGAATAGACAAGAGTAACAGAAGTGAAGAAGCTGAAATGTTCTGTGACTTTAGAATTCAAACAGAGAAGCATCTACCGCACAATACCCAAGACTTAAGAATTGCTGGATAATGGATGCTGCAGTGCCTGGAAAGACCAGAATAGAGGAAAAAGATCTGGGGAAATACCAAAATACAAAGGTCTGCAAACAGAAGCAGAAAAATTGTGGAAAAAGAAAACAAAGATAGTACCAATAGTAGTAAGTGCCTTAGGTGCAATCTCAAAACACTACTTGGATACCACTGGCATCAACAAAATCACCATCAATCAATTGCAAAAGGCAGCTTTACTTGCTGCAACAGCTTACACCCTGCAGCAATTCCTTTAATACCATTAAAAAAAACCCTAACATCTGCCTATACCATGGGGAGGACTCATAGCTGGATAAAAATGTAAAATCTAATTTAAACATTTAATTGAATGTGATATAAATAATTTCCAAATAAATATTTGACTAAATATAAATCCTAAAATAAACAAAAATAGTTTGCTGAAAGACAATTTTATTGCTGCTTCCTCTTGTTCTATATTTTACATAAACATTGCAAGACGTACCCAGAAGGTAGAAGGAAGAAAGTTTAAGTCATTAATTTAATACAATTCTGAGTACATATCTACTGAGCATGGAGTCCAGCAGGGATTGCTCTGTGTAAACAGATTAAATACTGATGCCATCACATACATACACTGTGTAGTCATGTCTGAAAATGTTTGTAATTTAAAAAATGCCATAAAAATGCATTATCATGATGGCAAAAGTAGTGTCTTCTGCTAGAACTTTACTTTCAATGACTATGTAGCTTTTTCCATATTTTCTTGGTCACAAAATTTGTAATTTGCTACTAATGTCTTCTGCAATCTTTCCAACCTCCTAATCATACTATAATTGTAAAATTTCCTACCCAAGACTCCTCAGAGGATTTGAGATTAACCAAGGTTGGTCAGCTGCTGCCCCCTACTGTAGTCAATTGTAATTATGCAACATTACAATATTCCTGTAAGGGAATGTTGTGAAATGCAGCTAATTTCAACTGATAAGAACTGATAGGATACAAAGAGGCTCAAATCAGCTAGGCCTGGAAAGGGATCCTTTGAAGTCATGGGAATTAGCTCTTTCTCTCAAGGAAATATTTCAGCCATCCCCATCTATCAGACTTCTTATGACAGATCTAACTAGTCAAGAATGAATATGGATCAAGTATATGGTAATTATATCATTTCTGAGAAACCTAGCCACATTTTAAGGTTAAATTAACTGAATGGTAGTTCACAAAATCATGGTTGAGTCCATACTTATTGTTTCTTTAATATATAATGGCACCAAGCAGCAACAATTTTCTGATTTTATCAGAACTATCAGAACAAAATTTCCCAAACAGAATTCAAGACAAATGTAGGTAAAGAAAGCTATAGTGAGGCATCCGAAAATTATCTTGTCAACATGCAAAATATATAATTAATGATTAGTAAATAAACTTACTTGTTCTCCTGTTGCAACACCAATCCCTAATGGTGCTAATGCCTAAAAAAAATGTGTCCAAATATAATTATTCACAACACCTAAACATAATGCTATTTTTGCACTTTGTCCATATTATATAATTAGAAGACATTTGAAAGCATCAATAGAACTGCTAGTATTTTTGCTTTTTAATTTTTAATTATTAAAAAACCTACTTTTTAATCCATTAGTTGATTATATAAGTATTACATAAACAGAAGGCATGTGACCATAAAGAATGCACTTAAGTTATAAATGAGTATAGTTATGTACATTAAACCATCATGAAATCAATAGTTCTTACATAGTACTGTATTTCTACTATGGTGCACAGATAAGCCCCTTATACTCTGTACTCTAATGAAGTTTGAAGTATCTGTTTTGTATATAATTGGGACGTTAGATACAAATATATTAAAACTACATGATTCACAAGAGCAGTGCTGACTAGCTCATGTATGAAAATACATTTCAGGATTTTATTATAGTCTAAAAAACATGAAAATAATTTAAATTTAATGGAATACATGTTGAGTATGTGAAAGAATCTTTTACCAGGCATATGTTAATAACTTTTGCTAGAATCCTGAAGTTCCAATGTAGCTCTCCAGCCAATAAATCAACATGGCTTCCGGTGGATAGCAAGTCTATTAATTGAAACAACTTGTCTTACCTTAGCAATTGTTGCATGTCCTAGAACATCATCAGGAGAAGTTGGTTCCTCAATCCACAGTGGTTTGAACTCAGCTAGTTCAGTGACCCAGTCTATGGCTTCTTCCACCTCCCATCTTTGGTTGGCATCCAACAACTATTAATAAATACAGTCTAAATTCGGGTTGGTGCCATTGATTGTTCCTGTAACTCTAACATTAAGATAGTTGTAAAGTGACATAGGCTTAAGACAAGTTCCCTACTGCTAAGATGGTCAATGGCTTAAATGACATGGTATCTGCTGGCTAACATTACTGAAAATTTATTTTGAAAAAGGGTTACTGTTCTTTTTTTATTTCATTTTTTTTTTAAAAAAAGGTTACATTTAGCAAGCATGCCAAGACTAAAATCAAATTCCTTTATATCCTGCTTTAGGAATAATCCTAAAAAATTCAGGGCACTAATAAGATGACTTGACTAATCTGTTTCCAATAAGTTACTTTCCCTATTTTTTCAAATTCTACAGTAAAATGTAACCTATTTGGCATCATAAAAATGTACATACATACCAGTATATTTTCAGGACCAATCATTTCTCTAACAAGTTTGCATCTCCGAATGTCATCCTGGAGATCTTTTCCGACTTTCACTTTGAACCTAAGCGCACATTTGCAATGAAATATGAACTACAGTATTTCTCAATAACTGACAAACCTATGACAATGTTACTGTAGAAAAACATTCACTTGTATCATTCCATATTATAAATATTATCAGGGGGAAAAAATGAGTGGGAAAGTTCCATTGAGGTTGTCTCAAGTAAGAGGAGACTTTCTAAAATTCAAGGAATTTGACATTACATCAGGATTAGTTTATTTTAAACCTGGGCATTTTGAACTTTCCCAATCCATGTAGGCCAAGCAAGCCATCTGCAAGATGCTGGCAGCATGTGAAACCACAGTTCCTCCTATCTGGAACAACCTCTCCCCATGGAACCAGTCCCAGCTGCCCAAAATATTGGAGGCCGCTGATCCAGGCAATGTAAAATATATCTAGTAAAATGATTCTTCACACAAACATTAAAGGAAGTATCCTAAGATCCTCAAAACTTTTCTTGCTCAATCTGAGTTTAATTCCTGATGACTACATGGCCATGGAAACACCATGGAAGTATTTATTTTTTAGACGTTTCTTTTCTTTAACATCTCTACACCTTCCAGCAGTGTTTCTGAACTTCAAATCAAAGTTCAAGTTCTATTGCTTTTTCTGAATAGAACATAACAGAATACAATTCTTTATTGGCCAAGTGTGATTGGACAAACAAGGAATTTGTCTTTGCTGCATTTGCTCTCAGTGTACATAAAAAAATACATTCATCAAGAATCATAACATACAACATTTTGTGATGGCCATACGATACTAAATAAGCAATCAAATCATACTAGGAAACTAAATAAAACCATATAAAAGTGAGGATGAAAATCACTGCACTACATCCTTGAGCTTTCTTGTGGCCTTCCTTCCAAGAATGAATCGATTCCAATGCTGTGTAGCTTGAAGTCAGCCAATATTGATTTGATGCTGCTTGACATCCTAGCTCAAATCGTTATGAAGATCTGAAAGTGATGCACTCAGTGCTGTTTTACGTGATAAAATCTGAACATAGAACACCAAACCTCTCACTGTGTCCATAAAGAAGGGGGGGGAGAACACTGGCAGAAAGAGAGGTTGGTACCCAGAGCATGTTGATGAATTGAGCCTCAACTCTTAAGTTGCCTATTTAGCTTTAGGAATTCAACAGGAACTGTAAATCAAACTCAGCCAGTGATAGTTCTAACATCTTTTTCTCCTTACAAATATTTAGAAAAAAATGAGCTGAGTCAGCATAGAGTTGCCATCCAGAGCCCTAACTCATCAGATTTACTTTCTGTGATAGGCTCTTCACAAACTAAAGGGTATTGTGTGGACGGCAAAACCCACAGATGTATATAATGCTTCCATACTTGTCAATATTGTATATATGTTCTCAGTTAAGCCGAAAAAATGGGTTTGGCTTATCTGCAAATGAACTTATCCACAAGTATGCAGTTTTCTAAAGTACTCATTTCCCCCTGCATGTTATCAGATATAAACTCATCCATGGATAAGCCAATTGCCTAATCTTTCATCAAAATACCATGAAAAATGCAGATTGGTTTATTCGCAGGTGGCCTTTTCATGGTATTTTGATAAAAAAAAAATTGAGACTTGGCTTATCCACAAGGATATATGGGTATGTCACTGCAAGAATCAATGGTGTGGACAATCTGCTTTGGATGGGAAGACAATCATTCATTTGATCTTTCTATCCCAGCAATTTCTGATAGTTAAAAGACAGTGAGTTTTACTTGTTATGGGACAGCACTAAGGGAAAAACCGGCTCAAGTATACATTCAGTAATACCAGCTCACGAAATGACTATGGACCAGTCTTATTTCTCTGGGTAGTTGCATTTACGGAAAAACTTGCAGAGAATAGCGTATCTGCTGCCAAAAAAAGGGAACGGAATAAAGAAGTATTACTTGTGATACACCATTTTCAAAAAGCAGAATTTCTGAAGTTCATTGAGAAAGTACTCCTGGTAAAATTATAAAAAGCACTGTCAAATTCAGAAAGAGAGCCAATGTAGTGTAATGTTTAGGGTGTTAGACTGACAGTGATAAGACCCAGGATGAATCAGCTGCAGGAAGGAACTCACTGAGTGATTTTGCCCATCATCTCTCTCAGTGTCATCTACTGCACTTAGAAGCATGCACAAGAAAAACACTACTGTACCTGGTCCATCCATCCTTGAGAGCTTCAGTGCATAGCTGCCAAGCAAATTACATCAGTCAGATCTCTAGCAAGTATAAACTATCATTTATATGTGTGTGTGTATAATGTATATTATAAAAAGCTGTATGGTTTCCGCAGAAAAATATTACATAAGTGACCCGTCTGTTAATGTCTTCTTTAACGTTGGCTTTTAAGATTAATTGGTCACTTGGCCTTTTCTAACAAGTTATCGTATAATGGCACCTACTCCAACCAGCAAGACTAATGACTGGGGTGACTGGTCTGTGGCTCAGCCAAGTCATCTGAAGAACAACCATTAGAGAAGTCTTGATAAGAGCTCTTGCTTAAAAAACAAGAAATGTGGGTGCAAGTAGCAGTTACAACACAAGAGTTGGGAGGGTGATATCTTCACCCCTGTTGCAAGCAGAAACAGGGTGCATACATAAAACTGTAAAAGGAATATGATTGATTTGACAAACTGCCTACCATAAGCAAGCCGTCAAATGGGACAAATAAACAGAATTAGTTAAGCTTCTCTTGGCAAATGCTAGAACTGAAAGTGGCAAAGGCAGAATTCGGCAATGCAGATTTCTGATAACGAACCTTACTACATACAACAGCTAATGAAGCTGTTTTGAAAGAATTTTAGCCAGACCTAAGCGTCAAAGCAAGTCATACAGGTAGTCTTCAACTTATGACTATTGTTTAACAACGATCCAGAATTATGGACCGTTGCAATCTGGATACTTGGCAATGTGTTTGCACTTACAACCGGTTCCCAAGCACTCCTGACCATCATTTGCAATCTTTTTGGCAAGCTTCCCCAGTCAATGTGAAGCTGGCAGAGGTGGTTGTAAGTTGCAGCTGCCTGCCAAAAGGACTCCCTCTTGTCTCTGGAGCCTGGCTGAGATGACTGCCAATGGAAACTCACCTTTCTGGCAGGATGCAGAGATGGAGATCAGATACTTAAGATTTCAAGAGCCAAAATCCAACAGAGAGTGGAGAGGCAATGCAGTAAGGTAAGGACCATGGAATGTCTCAGGCAGGAGGGAGACCCTGGAAAGGCTAGTGGAGATTGCATGCAAAATCTTTCTTCAGCGGCTGAAAATGCTTCTTGGATTTCAGCAGGGGATTTTCAGCTCCTGAGTGGAGCCTACCAGGCTCTTCCCCAATCCCCCTGCACATCTTACCTGGGATTGCATCTGCTTAAAGACCCTCAAGATTGCTTAACAACCACAACCAGGATTGTTGGGATTACGATTGTTGAACAAAACAGTCACATGGCATCTTACTTAACAATGGAAATTTCAATCCCAACTATAGTAAGTCGGGGACTACCTGTAGCGAGATCAAATACTGCTGCTTTTTCTTCTTGCCAGTGCAATGTAGTAGATTATAGGATTCTCTTAGTGGGAGAGACTATTATTCCAATGGTAACAGATTAGTTTGGTTTCTGGCTATTTGCTTCTGACTTTGCCAGAATTAATTCATGTAATCTCTCTGCTGCAAAGACATCATGATGAGTGTCAAGATGGCACAATAATAGGCCAGTAGTAAACCATCTACAACACATCCAAGCCAACCAAGATTACATGTCACCATTTAGAATAGAACTTGCTTTCAGAACTTCCCCCACAGTGCTAATTCAGTTATTTTTTGTGGCATATTTGTGCATCTCAAAGCTGAAATGAGAATAATGTGGAAATAACAAACCTGCTTTAGGCAATGGTCTGGATAACCTAACCAGGCACATGATGTGGTATAAGCTGGGTAGCCATGTTTTAACATTTGTTCTTCTACAAATATATAAAATGATGCAAGCAGTTAAATGTGACATTCTTGCAACAGATTTCATTCTTATTATTCTTATTCCCCACAATGTGATATGGTAATAATTCAGAAAACAATTCAGAATAAATCAAAACCTTAAATTTCACCAAAAAAAAGTAGCGCTGTAAAAGAAGTATCATTGCTTTCCCAGCAGGTTGATGTTTTAACATCCTAAGACCATCCTAAGATACATAATAATCCAATAATTAATTATTGATTTGACAAGGAAATAAATACTTTGTTGCTTACCCCGTTCTTTTTTCCTGCCAAACCACTCTGAAGAATCGCTAGTGAATAAAAATAAAATCAGACCCAAAACAGATCATTAATTTTGTTTGGTTTTTAAATATGACCTGTTAGAGAGAGAAAAAACCTGATACAGATCATTTGCACACAGATAGATTTGCACAATGAAAAAGCTTGTGAATTTTCCTGAAGTGCTACGAACGCTATTATTTCTAGGTTGCAAATATCCAAATGACTGCTAGATGGCAGTAAGTAGTTACAAAAACCACAGTTATCTTCTATTGCAATCTGCAATGGTAGTTATTTGAAGGTTGACATTCCATGTACAGCAGGCATAGCAATGAAGTTAAGAGCGCTTAGCCTATGAAACAGAGTTGCCATGCAAAAAGTGATGTTTTAAGTCTGCTAAAGCAATATTTTTTTAACTTCATTTCACTTGTAATACATAAATAATACAGAAAACCATTCCACAACGTGTAGAATGTAAAGGTTGCTGAGTTACTATATCATTATTGATTGAGATATTTAGTTTTTCCTAGTCTGATACACAAACAAACCCCAAAGTATTAAGACTGCAAGTATCATCTTTCATATGCTGCTACTGAACTGGAATATTTAAGGTGACCAAAGAGGAACATGATGAAATATATACAGTAATAACTACAGTATTTAATTAACACATTTAAAAGTTCAAGTATATTCCCCAAGTAAGATAAAACAGCTTGAATTTTTAGGCCTATTAAAACAACTTACAAAAAGCTTCTTCTTCTGTTAATGCATCAGTAATGTATCTGAAATCTATGCAAGATAACAACTGCTTGGGGTCCTATAAAGAAAAGGAGGAGGAAACCATGCTAGAATTAGGTAGTGAAATGACAGAATGATATATACAGTCCATCTTCACTTAAGCTCCCACAGCAGAGGGATACAGTTCTTACATTATGTCATAAGATTTTATATGACTTCAACTTCCAGTAGAGGGCCTGAACCCCATAGAATAGATCTTTCTATCCGTAGTTGAAGAATCCCAGTGTAGGATGAAACCAGGCATGTAGCTCCCAATAGTCAATGTAACTATAAAATGCTACACAGGATACATACTGTGTACAAATAGAGAAATGCTCCCCTCTAAGAGAGGGTGTTGAAGTAATAGAAAACAGGGTGCAGACTACCTGCACATGAAGGATTCCAATACAGGACAGTGGCTCCTGGTGGTCAGTGTAACTATTAAGACTAGACACAATGCACAAATGTTTTCACTTGTGTGCAGGAGATAACATCCATGTGCAAAAACTAGGCTAAGTCGGTAAGCTCTTCCTTAATTGGAAGTGATATGCACATCCTCATTAAAACACAATGGCTTCAACTCACACACTAAGTAACTCAGAAGAACAGGAACAATGTCTCTTCCTATATAACAAGGTCATTCTTTTGTACAATATCTTATCTATACACCGCCAAACCTCTCCTGCTTGTCTGTATGTAACCTTCAATTGGGTGAAATGGTGCATCATAGGGCAAAATGTTTGAGCCAAGGCACCTCAAATGGACTAATGCACAGAATATGTCAAAAATTTAGAAACCATCACCTCTCTCAGACTGAAATTTCACAAAGTTGTGGCTGCTTCAAATGCTGCCACACTGCCATGATTAGTTGCAGACAAGCCATGATTATTTCCTGCCAACTTTCCTCAAGTCGATGGTCGAACTGCCAGGAAATGTAAATTTGATCATGACTGCTGATGTTTCCTGCCAGCTTTCTGCAAGCAAAATCAAAGGGAAAGCTATCAGGCAGTTGCAGATTGGAGGCCAGTGTGCAGGTAAGTGGCTGCTGCCAGGTAAGGGAGGTCATAAGGGGATGAATAAGAATGTGGTTAGGATTGGGGGGGTGCGAGTGACATGGCACAGAACAGGGAGGGTGCCTGAGTAGTACAACGAGGGTCAGAGAGAGTGCAATGCTCAAAGATGCATTGCAGGTCAGGGAGAGTGCAGGTTGCAGACAGTGTGCGTGGGTTCACAGCAGGGGTGGGTTCCAGCAGTCACTACTGCCGATTCGCTCGTGGGCACGCTGCGCGCGTGCACTTGATGCACAATGCACATGCATGCACAGTGCAATAAAAATTGTTCTGTACATGCTCAGAAGCCAAAAACAAGATGGTGCTGCCTATGGCGCCACCCGGAGAACCAGTTCGGGACCGTGGCAGGCCTGGGTTGCTGCTGGCTCCGGGACCCAGGCCACCAAACTACTACCGGTTCGGCCGAACCGATGCGAACTGGTAGGAACCCACCACTGGTTCACACGTATCTGACATCATATGAGCACAGAGGGAATAGGGGATGATATGCAGATGGGGGAGACTTATCTGAACAAATTATATTTTTCCTGCCAGCTTGCCGATTGGCTTTCTCTCCACAAGCAAAGTCAATGGGGAAGCTGGCAGCAAGTTATAAATTGCTCCTACTCTCATGCTTTTTTAACCTGCCCAAAATCATTCTATTAAGTTGTTTAGGTAAATAAATATCTCTGAAATGATGACAGGTCACGGGTATCTAGTTACAATTATTTTCAAAATGGCATCATAAAAGCATTGCGTCTTAAAGCATTACATTAATCACTTGAGATTCCAAGATCAGAAAATAAATAAATACACCAGAAATATAAATGATATTCATCGGTGATTGTTTCAGGCAGAAAAAAAGTTTTGAACAGAAATCCAAAAAACCAGTGTACAAGATTATCTACCTTCAAATGTAAATGTAAACATATTTAAAAAATATATAATATTGACAGTTACTTAGTTATATTCTCAATATATTTAAGCACACTAAGTCAGCATCCAATGCTCTGAAAGAAATATATTATTTTCATAATGGCTTGAACTTTTATTTTATTTTTTCTTACCATGTCAACCAGGAGTTTCCAGAGAGGCTTTAAAAAGGGGGGGGCAGGGAAGAGAGAAAGAAACATTCTGAAATTGTTAAACATAGAAGTATTTTAGAATACAAAAAAATCATATTAGACATAAAGCAGGCCAATCCACAAGCCAGGTATATACATTGTTGATCCAATCGCTAGAGCTTGCATAGTAAGCTGTGCCTGATAAGCATCTACTACATCATTCATGGTGCCAGCTTTGAACTACAAAGTACAAATACTTTGAAATCAGAGTATCTAGAAGCTGCTTCCACATAAATTTACTTTACGTTTATTCTGTAAAGTTCCTGTACATATTTCCTTGCCTGCAAATATTTAGCAGGTTCTGTCAGATAAAGAAAGAGCTATCCCTCTGAAACCTTTTAATTTCTGGACTTTTTACTTTTTACTTCTATAGACTTGGTACACGTTTATAAATTTGGGATGATGAATAAGTAAGGTGTGATTCACTCATTTAGCATATGTGTTTGATTGTTGCTACTTTGAATTCTATTTTGTTTTTATTTCATCGTATTAACCTATAATAAAACCCTGCCAAATATAAGCAACTTGTGGCTTGCCAGGAGTTGCTGAACTATATTTCCACCACCACAAGCCAATATGATCAATAGAGACAGATGCCAGGACTTTGTAATGTGCATAACAGTCTCTAGAAAGTTCTCTGTTTTTGGTCCCTGGTCTAATCAATTAAGTATCCTACAAAATATGATCATGTGGTGCAGTGATATTTGGAGGAGACTTCTAGATTGTCAAAATGTGCTGGCAATTAAAGCAGTTCTACCTACTCAACCAGCCATCACATTTTTATTAGATGTGAAAGACAGTTTTAAAAATAATCTATTTTTATTCAAAAAACTTAAAATACAAAACACCAAAATTAAATGACAAGAGGAGAGGAGGAAGAGTTGGATTTTTATTCCAAGTTCAGCATATGTTGAAAGGCACTCTTGCCTTCTGACTATGATTTGAAGACCCAAGATAGAAGCAAAACAATATATAAAATTTCCAAAACCTTAAAGTGTTATATAGTTTTATTTCCAAATAAAAGGATCACATTATTGTAACCTACTGTGAAGAAAGTGATAACATAAAAATAGCACTGTGAAGAGAAGACTTGAATGACTCAGACTTATTTGTAATAATTGGATGATATATAATTTTTACAATTTATGAAAATATTGGTCAAAACCACAGAAAAGCACAAAAGCATGATTTAAACAATTTTAATCCCCAACATACAAATACTTAAAGGTAGTGGGGTATGTTTATGTTTATCCATGGAAAACAGAGCCCTGCTGAACAGGATAGAAGAGAGCATTAATTGTTCAAGGACAAAGAGTGATACTTCTTTTACTTGTTCTAAATCTTTACCTTTCCTTCTTGTTTGGCCCAGAGATCCCAGACAGCATTCAAAATGGCAGCTGTGGCCAAATGCACAGCTCCTTTCTCAGGACCAATCTATTAGCAAAGCAAAAACAAAACCCATGTTATTAAATTATTATGACAGCCAATCACAAGTATGTAAGGTTTCTATCATTGCTATCATGTGTGGATTACTGAACTGGGCACTTTCAAGAAAATGTTGGGTTTTAAAACTGCTAGGCACACATTAGCTACACAATGACTTGTCTTATAGAATTAAAACTATTTGATTCCATACAGCTATGCAAGTCTATCATCCTTGTTTAGCAGACATGTTGCAAATGTTTATTCATAAGGAAGCACTTAGATTTAACTAAATTAAATACAATACTGTTCATAGTGGGTAGTCTATAACTACGCCGAATTTTTTTGTGTGCCTTTCAGTCAATGTTGACTCTTGATGACTGCCTGATCTAGGCCTGATGTTTTCTGACAATGGACACTGTGTACGGTGTTTTTTGCAAAAGTAAACAAGCCCAAAATGTGTCGCACAAATCTCTGTGTCTTAGAGTGAATGAGTTTTAGATAAGGAATTTCTTCCTATGTGCACCTTCATTTTGGGAGTGAGAAATTGAATGGGAAGGGGGGAAAGAGTAACTGCAAAACCAGCTAGCTTATATGTAATAAATACATTGGTTGGAAGAAAAAAACCAGAAAAAAGGAGAAAATGAGATGGATAACCATCTTTAGGCTGTATGTTATTGGTTCTAAAAAACTGGTATAATTCTTCAGAAATTCACAGAAGGAATGGAAGAAAATGGAGATCTGCATCAACAGCTATTATCAGTGCCTATTGCCTGAGTCATCTCAGTGCATTCTTTGTCTTCCCAAAGCCATGTTTCTTCTGGAGCTGTGTATTCAGACCAGTTCAAAGAGTAGGCATTGGTATATCCTTTGTTTGAACTTCACCGACATGCGACATGGCTGTTGAGTCTTCCCAGGTTCTGAAACCTAATTCAACAGGTCTAGTCTATAGATGCAAGAATGACTAAGGCAGAATCCTGGAGATGCAAAGCTCAGGGCCTAAAAAGTATCACAGCCACCTCAGAACAGTAACTACAACACAATATCTTGTGAGGCCTATGCCAATATCAAGATCATGCTACTGATCTGAAGCCAGGTCTGTTAAGGACACCCAACTTCAAATGTGTCAAAGATGATTCTCTTAAACAAAAGTTTGCAAGGAGAGATAAGATAAGATACTTTATTTGTATGCCGCCCTTTTCCCTGGGGGGACTCAGGGCGGCTCACAGTTCAGGGGGAGGGGAGGACAAACCAAGTTACATATACGACAATACATCATTAAAAGCACAACATTCATACTATTCGGGCAGGGTTAAGGACTTTAGCCCCAGGCCTGTCGGGACAGCCAGGTTTTAAGGGCTATGCGGAAGGTCTGGAGGGTGGTGAGGGTACGATCTCCACGGGGAGTTCGTTCCATAGGGTCGGAGCTGCCACAGAGAAGGCTCTCCTCCGCGTGGTTGCGTCGACATTGACTGGCTGATGGAACTTGGAGGAGGCCTAATCTGTGGGATCTAATTGGTCGAGTGGAGGTGATTGGCAGTAGGCCAATCTCAAGTACCCAGATCCAATACCATGAAGGGCTTTGTAGGTGACAACTAGCACCTTGAAGCGTACCCGGAGATCAACAGGTAGCCAGTGCAGCTCGCGGAGGATAGGTGTTATGTGGGTGAAACGAGGTGCACCCACGATCGCTTGCGCGGCCGCATTCTGGACTAGCTGAAGTCGCCGAATACTCTTCAAGGGCAGCCCCATGTAGAGCACATTGCAGTACTCCAGCCTAGAGGTCACAAGGGCACGAGTGACTGTTGTGAGAGCCTTCCCGGTTCAGGTAGGGATGCAACTGGTGCACCAGGCGAACCTGGGCAAATGCCCCCCGGTCACAGCTGACAAATGGGGTTCAAAAGTCAGCTGTGGGTCGAGGAGGACTCCAAGTTGCGGACCCTGTCTGAGGGGCGTAGTATTTGACCCCCCAGCCTGAGAGATGGAACACTTGGCCAATTAGTGGGAGGGAAGCACTGCAGCCACTCGGTCTTATCCGGATTGAGCACAAGCTTGTTAACCCCCATCCAGTCTCTAACAGCCTCAAGGCCCTGGCTCATCACGTCCATCGCTTCATTGAGTTGGCACGGGAGAGGACAGTTCAGAGTTGATGGTCCAACTTCAATGATTCCATTGAGGGAGTCCCTCTACTGATGGAAAAATGAAGCTCAAAATAAGCCTTTCCCCCCACCCTCTTCTTGTTTGGCCAAAATATCAGTGTTAATACTATGTTTGCCAAATGAGGATTACTCAGAGGGACTCCTAATTCAGTCCCCTAATCCAAGGCAAATTTACAAAATGTTTAGCCCTTCCTCAGGTATCAAGGTGATCAGTGCTTTTTATGTGTTACCCAATCAATGTTTCAATAGGATGCTATATTTTCACACAATGGGAATTTTATTCCTATAGGATTTGTTGGCATTATCACATATGCAAATTGGGGTGATGGGGAATGAGAATCTTTATAAACATTGTTTTAGTAATTCCTCTTCTCCTCAAACACCTATCATGTTATCAAGGCCTTCTAGGCTTATATAGGTGGAAATGGTGCCATATTGGGATTTTAGGGGTAAGAATGTCTCAGGAATAAGGGATTACTGATTCAAATTTAGGGCTTCATTACAATATGCAGGCCAATCTCTTTCTGATATTCATCAGATCAATGGGATTTTCTTTCAATTTTGAACTTGATGTTAACATTTTTCAGATATTGTCAGAAGCTGAAAATAGGAAGAAAATGGAGAAAATAGGAAGGGAACTCAAGGCTGCCAAAGTTGGAAATATGAAAAGTCACAAATTCTATGACTTAAAAATGTAAATGAATAAGAGGTTAGATGACAAAATATAAGAATTCAAGTAATTCAAGTAATTCTCTATTTTAGGTCATACTAATGCACTATTTTCATTGAAAGCCCTATTTTATGTAGTATTTTGTATAAAGCAACTATATAAAATCAATTATGTTCTATTCTTAGGTTCTTAAAGAACACTTGCATGCATATATTAGCCTTGTTGAAAATATTGAAAGTTACCTTACCCATCGGAGCTGTCCATCACTGGTGAGCTGCCTGTAGAAGCCTCGAAAATCACTGATTATGTCATCCAAATCTTTATTAATTATATGGATTGACAGTGCATGGACTGCACTGATAACTGAAGAAATAATCCCATCTGGAGATTACTACAAATGCCGCATTATCTATTTATTTAGAATATGGTGAACAATGGAAAAGGAACTAAAATATTAAAATAAATAATAAATAACAGAATTGTTATATAAGAAACTCTTGTTATTGGGTATATATTAAATAACACCAAAGTTTGGCCCCAGAATCTGCCTCTCTTTCTATAGAAATTGAAAATTTTAACACTGACATTGTGAGGTCTAGGAGTGTTTTTCTAGGCACACACAATTCAACTCCAATAAACTTCAAATGTGGGATAAAAAAAACCAGGCAGCTTGTTTTAAGGACTGCATATATCAGTATGTAGGTGTTTTGTAATGGAGAGAAGGTAAGCAACAAGCACAGCAAGGTAAACTCAACTATTACATTTTTTAAAAAATCTATAAATATTGCTTGCTTACAGGTCAGTACAAGGCAATCAACTGGCCAGTCCTAGATGGATCAACCCTGACTGCTCTTTAGAAGATCAGATTCTGAAGATGAAACTCAAATACTTTGGCCACCTAATGAAAAGGAAAGGACTCACCGGAAAAGAGCCTATGCTGGGAATGATTGAAGGCAAAAGAGAATGAGGTGGCTGGATTGAAATCACTGAAGCAGTATGAGCTTAAATGGGCTCTGAGGGATGGTAGAAGACATGAAGGCCTGGAGGAACATTGTCCATGGGATTGCGACATGACTTTGCAACTAACAACAGCAACAGGGTCAGTACATGATTTATGATATTGACTGATAAAGTGAAATGAGGTCATCATATTGTCAATTTGGGTTTCTGAAATAAATCATGACATAATGTGTTGTATTTACACTGGCCTTTGAAATGGAAATGGAACACACCAGAAAAGTCTGTCCTGAAGAGGATCTTTTCCAAAAAGGAAGCAAGACCTTTTCATGATATGCGGGGAAGCCAACCCTGGGTTAGCATAAGAACTTACCCACTTCGGTGCCTTTTCCCAGGGTAAAGGTAAAGCCACAACCTTTCAAGCCATTGGGAGCATCCGTTTCTATGACCACGTAGGCTGCGGAATAGTCTGGATCTGGATGCTAAACAGAAGAATCAACAAAAGCCTCGACATTGGGAAAAGCAACGCAAACGCGCACAGGTCCGGATTTACACGCCACGCGACTGAAAACCGGCGCGGCGTCTATAATCCAAATGGTGTTAAAAGTCCAGCAAACGGAACTTGCCTGAAGTTAACTTCCAGGCAAGCAGGCCGCAATCCGGGGGGAAAGGCAGCCGGAGCTCCGTTTAACTTGAACAAAGAGCCCCCCAAGACGAGAAAGGAACAGCGCGGAAGAACAAGGCTCTCTCTGCAAGTTGCCGTAGAATTGGGTCGAAGAACTGTTCGGCACCTTTGCGCACCCGAGACCGGGGGTGTTTGCCCCTCCGACCTCCGGGCCGTCGCTCTGCCCGGCACCGCTGCGCTTACCATGGCATCTGACCCGTGTTGGGTCAGAGACGTGGGAAAGCGGACGTCGCTCACAGCCAGAGCCCGGATCCTCCCTCTCCCCATCCCGCAGGCAGCGTTCGGCAGTCGAGGAAGCGGGACAGCGACTTTTGCGCTTGGGAATGGCTCCTTAGACGCCGATTGGCCCGCAGGAAGGGCGTGGCGAGCCGAGAAGGGGAGGGAACAGGAGGAAGGGGGGGAGGCGCCCGGCTTCTTTGCAATGCGTCAGGTCCCCCCCCCCCGGTCAAACAGAGGTTGAGCTTTTGGTTGTAACCTCTGCAATCGGTCGTCAGGTCAAAAGGAGCTGCCGCTTACGACTTCCAATAACCATATGAATACGTGCAGTGTTTTGGGAGGGGGGGGCGCCTGGCAATAATTCAAAAGTTTGGTTTTTTAAAAAAAAATCCTTTTTTTTTTCAATTTTGTGATTTTCGGATGGCGTGATCTCCAAGGCCTAGCCACATCCAATCCTTATATTTTTCTAGTTTTAGATAACGTCGTTAAAAATACAGATCCTAGATGTAGTTGGCTTTAAACCAGACCGCCTGAACGTCAAACCTTTCCCCACCTCCTCTCTTCTAAAGTCATCACGGGATGTTAACTCCAAGTTAATTTTGGCTTAATTTTATTGCATAACAGCAGTATGCAATAACAGTGACATATGTCAATTAAAAATGTTACTGTTGAACTGGTTCAATTCATAAGTTATATTAATTATATATTATATAATTATATATATTAATTAACTATACAATTTGACATAATTGCATTTAGGCTTAATTTTATTGCACAATAATAGTATATATGTTGGCATAAGCATGTGTACTAAAATATAATTTACTATTGTATTAACAATGATTACAGTACTGGAAGTGCTGAAAATCCAATAAACATAGGAATTGAAAATGTAATAAATTTACTATTGTAAATATATTTTAGAATTTTAGAATTTTAAATTGTTGAAACTTTTGGAAGGACAAGTGTCCTGAGTACCAGTTTCTATTTTACAGCTGATAAATACTATTTTGGGCTCCATAACAAATTTAGAGGGATGTTACAATGTTAACATGTATCATGCTACAAGCATAGTGTTGGGGATGCACTTATAAGAGTTGCTGAAAAAAAGCTATTCTGTCCCAATTCCCATACAATATTAATCATTTTTTCTGCTTTAGTAACAGAAGGTGCACTAATTTATTAAGCTTTGGGAAGTTTAATTATGCAAAAGTAATAAAATAAAAAATATTTAAGCTTGTCAATATAGTATGATAGGAAAACCAAACAAAAGGTTACCACACAATGTAGCTGCAACAAAACTGATACACAAGGCTTGCACTACAGTTTCTATCAGAAATGTTACACAATAGTTTTCAATACAATATAAAAATCATTCTGAACTGATTAACAATGATTACAGTACAGGAAGTGCTGAAAATCCAATAAACATAGGAATTGGAAATGTAATAAATTTGCATTTATATTCTGAAAATTGTTCTAGTAATTCTACTTTAAAAAAATACAATGTTCCTGGAGATGCTGGGTCATGCTGTACAGTATTGACAGAGGAATAAGATTGTGAGAAGGCATGGAATAAAATTCACAAAAAATAATGTGAGGTTATATTGGACTTTCCCATTGAAATTTCCAACAAAACTAGGAGCCATATCAGAAAATTGTGGCTCCCTTTATTTCAAACTGAAAATGTGCAGAAATTGTGCTTATTGCTCCGTCCAATAAAGGACAATTAATTTAGTAGGAAAATTACCACCCAGACAAAAGGGGGCTACAGTACTTTCCCAACAGTTAACCACAGATCACATAGCTGAGGAAGAGGAAATTCCAAGATCTGTACTTGGAATTACATTGTCACAGGCAGCTCCTTGTCTACCCTTCACTTGTCTTCAAGATTGAGGAAACATGCTTCATCTTCTTAAGGTTTTTTTTGTGAGAGCCCATCATACAGTATCCACCAACATTTCTAAACAGAGACACTTAATCCCAAAGACCATGAGATGTATGCATATCAATTGTGTTTGTAAAGTAACAAAGTGCCTTATGCACACATTTACAATATTAGCAAATATAACAAAGTGCCTTATGCACATGTAATGATTAGTGTTTTCCAATATTTAATGGAAGATGACAGTGCATTTTAAAGAAATAGCATTCCAGTTTCATACAGGGGAAAGAGACTTTGTGGGAAAGAAAGCACACACTCTGGCTTACTCCTTCTGCTATTAGATACCAGTTAAACAAATCAAGAGAACTTAATCATGCTTTATTTAATTGCTTCTAGGCCAGGATCTTTGACTGCTTTATATTTTCATTAGGCAAAAATGCAAATCAGGAATAATTTCTGATTTCAAATTCTTGATTTGTGATCCTGAGCTTGTTATTCACTTAGCAAGATTAAATAAATCAATATTGGACATTTCTTGATTTGCTTAGCTTATACTGATAGTATTGCAGTATCCATGCAATAATAAAGCATGCTTGCTTTGGCTTATTTTGATATGCAAACCTATACAGAGAAAGGACTAAAACAATTTCTAATATTTCTAGGGCAATAGGTGAATCATGGCACCTGCAAGATGATGTATTATGTATACTGTTGAAATCTATTAACAAATGCAAAATAAAACAATATACTTCAGATTATTCTCTAAAGATCAAGAAATATAAAAGAAATGGAGCAGTGCTATGCATGTCAACTTGTAAGTCACGAGTCAATTACATTTAGTTAATTAAACTTAATCCCAGATAAGTATATATAGGATTGTTTCATTTCAAAGCAACTTGGAATTTATCAGGTTATTTTCTTAAAAAATAATTTTGTAATTAGAACTTTAAAAGCAATCTTGTGAAACAAATTCAACATCAAGTTTTATAAAAATAATCACACTTTTACATGTATTACTATGTATAGAAAAGTGTTGTGTTGAATTATTTGCTCACATTAAAATCTTGAGGTAATACACTATAAAACAAGGAAAAACAAACATGGAAAGTATAACGCTTAAAAATACATATTTTTTCAATAAACTTCTTAAATTACTGTTTTTTAATTTCCTTACTATAGATTTGTTACAATGATTTGTTGCAATTTTAATTAAAATCCAAATAACACCAGACTAGGTTTCTGGCATATGCATTATTATATAAACACAACTGCACTACCTATTTCAGAATATAAAAGAAATTACAATCCTGTATTATTTGCTACACAGAGCCCTTTTAAAATTTCAAAGTTATGGATGTATAAATGGGAAAAGAAAATGCCACTTGATTGCACAATTTTATAAGTTTATATACAATATTTTTCGGAGGATAAGATGCACCAAGGTTTTAAAGAGGCAAAAAAAAAGTTTTGCACTCTGCAGCCCCCAAAACAGCCATTTTTGTGAAAACAGACCTTCAAAAAAAAAGGCATGAATAGCCTTTAGGGGGCTTGCAGAGTGCTCCTGGATGGGTGGTGGGGGCCAAAAACAAGCATAAAATGGCCCATTTTCCCCCAAAACAGGCTCGTTTTTTGTAAAAAAAAAAAAAAAAGGAGGGGCATGGATAGCCTTTAGGAAGCTTATAGAGTGCTCCTGGGGACTGGGGGGTAAAGTTGAGCAAAAAATGGGCCTTTTTTTGCTCATTTCTTCCCCCACCAGCCTCCAGGAGCTCTTTAAAGCTTCATAGAGGCTATGCACAGCCATTTTGGTGAAGGGGGCAGGGTTTCGGGAGGCAAATGCTGTATTCAGTGTATAAGACACACCCAGATTTTCAGCCTCTTTTTTGAGAGAAAAAGGTGCGTATTATACTCTAAAAAATACGTTAAGTTTCACCAGAACAAAGTCGGTGGGTTTTTCTGATAGCAATAAGGATCATTTTCACAGAAAGCTTTGAAGTGCAACATTTGTTTTGAGTGGAAAATTCTAAAATGCCAAGAGGATTTTATTGCTTGATATGATAGAGGTTATGATAGTCCTATCGTGAGGAGTGACGTATGTGTCAGTTTTAATATCATTAGCTGAATTTGGCTTAGGTGCAAGGTCTGTTCCTATAGTTTAAAGCTATACATAATGTCTATGAAAAGTCCTTCTCCCACGAAATGCAAGGAGATGGATTCAGTCCACTCTAATAACAGCTTTTTGAACTGATGCTTTTGTGAAGAGTTTTATGAACCAATATGCAACCATTTATTGTCTAGTTGACTGTAAATTACTGTTTATTGTTAGAAAGACGGGCTACTGTCCAGCTATCATTATCCCAACACTTACTATGTTGGCTAAATCCAGAATTCTGACAACTCTGTGAACTGCAAAAATGGGGAAACAATTCACACCAATCCCTCCATCTTTTACCTCCATCAAAATATATTGTGGGGGTTGGAGGATGTTCCAGAATAGCATGAGGGAGCTATGTCTGCCAACATAGAAGTTCATTTCATTAAGATCTCGATCTGATCCACCGCTTTCAGATCTTAAACAGTATTTCATAAATGCTTTGACAGAGATACGTAACAAAGAGAAGCTGTGCAATCTAGTGAATCCCTGAACATTTTAATTGGATAACCTTCATAAGCATTTGCCACTTTATTTCCTTTTTCAGATGTGCCTTCTAAAAAAAATTAAATAAGGAACATGTTTCACTAGAATTGGAACTTTAAACACTACATCTTGAAGTTAAGATGTTATCTTAACCTTATCCCTCTGATTGCATTTTGCAGTTTCAGGTTTAACATTGTACTCTAGTAACTTAATTACAAAATGAATTAATGGTTTCGGAAGTTAATTTCATTCTTAATTGAACTATGTAGGAAATAAAATATGCTACTTTCCAGTTATGGTATAGTAATATAAAGTTTCAGCACAGTGCAACATGCTTTTCAGTTCCATTATTGAGGTCTAGTATTTAATCAAGTTTATTAAATTACTTGCTTTAAAAGTAAATTTTTTTTGAGCTGAAGTAGACTCTTGGTGTCTTCACATACGTATCCATAGTATTCTTGGCAACAATACAGGGTTAATTTACCATTTTCTTCATCCATATTTTTTCCATTTTCCTATCTAGTCTACAGCCACAGTATTCCTGAAACTAATCAGTCTAATTTCTAAGCTCAGAGAAGGTTGGTCAGGTGCTGGCATCTGCTGAGAGCTACCCTAGGAAATGAGCCCCTAGAAGAAAACTTTATATTAAAGCCCTCTTAACTCTAACATAATAGTATTGTTGGTCCCATAAACTATTTTGTTATTGTTATTATTTGACCATTTCCATTCATAAGTTTATTTAAATAGCTGATGTTGCCTTTAATAATGACCTAAATGTTAGGAAAAAGAGAAAAGAAATCAGCAGCTCCACTTGTTATAGCAACGTTAATTTTACCACCCATTTTTTTCAGTGTTTCTTTTGGACCCTGTATAATATGGGAGAAAAATATATCATTGATACATTTAGGTATTATAACACTTTAAAAAGTGGTTTTGTGCAACCTATTTCAGAATTCCAGTTTGCCAGCTAACAAGAGCATGCAAATTGCAATTTGCCTTCTTTTGAGTTCTTTCAATTAGCAAGGAATTTTTTTTAAAAAAAGTACTCTACATTTGGCATGTTTGTGCATGGGATGTAAGCCATCAATTTATAAATTGTCTCCAGGCTGGTACTGTGGTTCCGTAGCAGTAAAATAATCTTCTAAGAAAGACTGAATGTATTCAAACGTTGGCCTTTCATCGGGATCTTTCTTCCAACAAAGTTTCATTAATTCATGGAGAGATTCTGGGCATCCCTGAGGACAAGGCATTCTATATCCACGTTCCACTTGCTCTAAAACTTCCCGATTGACCATTCCTAAAATTAAAAGAATAGCTTTAATGTTTATATTTTATCAAGTTGAAAGAAGGTTTCAAAAATCTGTCACTCTTTACTTGGAATGGGTATTTATAGGTTGTATTCATGCATAACATTAAAGAATTTTTAAATTGTGGTTTGCTGAACTATTGCAAACTATAGCTTGTTTGGGGAAAGTCAAACTATGATTTGAAACTAGAATTTATATTTGGATTACTGAACACAATAATGGCTTAATGTAGTATGTCCAATTGTTGTTTCCCACTGTATTCCCGGTGTATTTTTGTGCCTCATCTGAGACACTCCAAAGAGTGCAAGAGAACAGTAGAAAGAAAAAAAAAAGAAAATAAAGAATAAAAGAAACAAGGAAGAAAATACTTGTATAAACACCACAATTATTTTGCTCATCAAAGGTTAGCTTTGACTTCTTTAAAAACCTATGGTAAAAATGATCTGGCATAATGGCTGTTATTTATAAACACAGTGAATTTGATGTTTTAAAATAGTGTCTCTATATTTTTAAAACATTGAATTGCAGCTTCTGTAACATGACTAGTTTGCATTTACTATAATGTTTTCTTAAGTATTGTATGAGGTAAAACAGTTTAGTTCATCAGAACAACTGATTGTCAATAACCCTGAGCATAAGTAACAGATTTTGAAAGGATATAACTAATACATTAGAAATTTTCCCCCTCCTTTTACCTGGGTATGGCACACGCCCCTTTGTTACAAGCTCTGTCAGCAAAATTCCAAATGACCAGACATCAGATTTAATTGTAAACCGACCATATAGTGCAGCCTCAGGTGCTGTCCATTTAATTGGGAATTTGGCCCCTAGATAATACATAAACATTGAAAATAATGCATTTTAATATTATAATTTATAACATTTTTTAAAATTATTTTGGTAATGCTTTATATCATCTATCTATCTATCTATCTATCTATCTATCTATCTATCTATCTATCTATCTATCTATCTATCTATCATCTATCTTTCATATAGGAAAGGATAATTTAATAACTCTTATATTGTTATAATAGCATCCATTCTATTAAACGTAAGAATTAATCTGGAAATTGGAACTCTTCTGCTGGAAAACAACTGCAAAAGTATCTTTGTTATACTGAAAGAGAAAAGTCTAATTAAGAATACATGTGGGAGTAGAGCGTGGGTGACAACAAAGTGAGTAATACTGTCAAATTACAATATTTAATCGTACTCCTCTCAAGGCTGAGGTTGTTCTACCCAGATAATGGAGGAAATATATGCATTTTAGTATGCAGGTTAGTAACTACTGTAAAAAAAAGTTGCCATTGTTAATCTGTGTATGTGGAAAACTAGCACATAATTGTTCTTTCTATTATGTAAATCACTTGCAGAATGTACATAAACAACTGTAAATTTCAGTTGCCTAGAATCTGAAGTTCAGATTGTACTGTTCTTTATACTGTTTCTCCTTTATAGTGCAATAGTAATGCAATATTGGGTTTTCAATTCAATTGTATAGAATGTGAAGGATGTGTGTTTGTGTTTTATTTTTATTGTTATAATATACACTGAAAATGGCATTTAATTTTGTTGTATAAGGTACAATGACAATAAAGTAAACTTAACTTATAAACTGCTTGGCCAATAACCCTGAATATGAATCATGGTATGTTGCAAAGTTTGATAATAAAATGAAGCCTTGTTCAACAACAATTTTACTTTTGAAGAGATAAGGCTTTATTTTGGCAATTTATATTGTTAATAAATCCGTTAACAAATTCAGAAAACTTTTTAGAAAACATAGCAGTGTATTGAATAATCCACTTTAGAGAATATCCAGTTTCTATTGCTAGTGACTATAGTAAATGGAAAAAATAAAGAACATTCAGCTAACTCAGAAAGTGCTTTAAAATTAGTAAAGCACTTAGTCAAACTAGAACAGAGCATAAAATCACAGGGTTGGAAGTACCTTAAGATCTTCTAGTCTAGCCCCCTGCTAAAGCAGGAGATATAATATTTCAGACATAAACTGAATTGTACAAATCGAGAATTCAGATAATACATATTAATAAAACAATATTTAATATACTGGATAGTACATAAAGAATATGTAAATACCTTGTCTAGCAGTGTATTCATTGTCTTCTATTAATCTTGCTAATCCAAAGTCAGCAATTTTGCACACCAGATTATCCCCTACAAGTATATTAGCTGCTCGAAGATCTCTATGAATGTAATTCATTCTTTCAATGTATGCCATGCCATCAGCAATCTTATAAAAAAAGTATCTTAACAAAGCAGTATTCAGTCAATGAAATACTTAATACAAAATCATGAAAATGTTTCTGAAGTTACATGTTACAAACACAGTAGGAGATTTACAATGTTTAGATTTCATAACATGTAACAATATTATTTTGCAACAGAATTAAAAATCTTAAATTAGAAAAGTCTACACATTCTTTTTGTTCTCTGTGTATTACACATGCATGTTGCAATTGTATAAAGCAATTTTCTAGAACATTCTCAAGCTAACTTTTTTGGTGGAGGTTCATGCTTAAAGTGTCTGCTTTCACTGAATTGCCCAAAATTCTCTTTCTGGCTGCCACCGTGGTAACCACTCAAAACTTCTGTTTTAGGAGAAGCGGGGCTTAGCAGTGTGAAGACGGACTTTCAGGCTGCTCCTGAATGTCCATCTATACCGGAGCATTGGACGGTTCTTTTTGGACCCAAGCTGTCCCGAAGAGACCATGAAGGTAGGGGGAGACCCAGTGGTCCAGACACATTCGCAAAGTCTCTGGAGACCAGGAAAACCCTCTTTGCCAGTGACTCCGGATTAGCCACAAGGCTATTGAACTGCAAACAGCCCTAAAGAAAGAGAAAGTGTTCCAGCTGGTAAGAACATTTTATTGTTTAGAGAAAAATGGACTGCCTAAAAATTCAAACTAATTTAAATAAAGAAAGAAGAATCTAGCGTCGATTTTGCTCTTTTTAATGGTTTTGGATGGGGTTATCTTACTTTTAAATGTATTCACATGGATAATGGATAGATTACTCCAAATCTCTTCTGATTTCTGAAAGCGGGCTGTAAACCAATTCACTATAATTTGGCTGTTTACATCTTGACACTTTTATTGCTTGGTTTTTTTGGCTTAAGATCTGATAAGATTGTACAGCTTTCAGTCTGCTTTACTTGCAAATCCTCAGAGCTCTTAAGAAAGAATACTAACTGCGTATAAACGTGTCTATTCAAGCGTCTTTTCAAGTGATTTTTTCAGCCCTACAGACGCTGTCTGATACAGAAGACAGAATTCAGAGAAAATTGGATTATTTGGTGTTTTTGGCAACAAAGTATGAGGAAAAAACTGAGGATTTTTCAAATACAAAATAAGAATGACGGAGATAAAGAATCTGAACTTGTTGATATTCGTGTCAATTGGTTTACTTCTGAGGGAGGAAGAATGGAATGTTTGAAGAGGATTAAATGGAGAAAAAATTTACTTCAAAAGACAGGGCGCAGGAGGAGAAGGAAACATCAAAGAATTATAGTTTATGAAATACTATTTGCAAAACATTTGATACCACTGCTGAGAATTAAAGACAAGTGATAAAGGAAATAAAAAGAGGGGGCAACGTTATATGAAGGCACTACAGACAAGAAGGTGCAAAGATTTCTTCGTATGGACTTGTTCATAAAGATGTTTGGAGAATTGGACCACAAATGGCAGCAGATATAAGATTGTTCTGTTATTGGAGAGATACAGGTTGATAGATGGAAGAGTATAATTCAAAATTAGCTAAACTTAGTTAAATCCATTTGTAATAGGTATAGTTAAATAAAAATTGATAATGATAGTAATGTATACAATGTTGAGTTGATATGATAAGTAATAATTGGATATGAGAAGGGAAGGTTAGAAATATCTTTGGACTATATATAAAGATTATTAATAACAACAATAATTATTATAAAAAATAAAATAAAACTATATACAGTTAAATCTTAACTAATGGGGGAAATGCTATGATATAGGATATAATTAATAAAGAAAGGAGAATGATAATAAATTATATATATGGAGGATTAGAAATTTTTGGTATTAAATATTATGGATGTTTAGCTAAAACAGGATATGAGGAGTTAATGTTAATGGAGGATTTTATAAATAAGTAAATGAAATGCAGTATGTGGTTATGGATTGAATCTTGGTATATTTAAGGATGAAGTATGTTTAAATAACTGTAGTCAACTAAAAGTGGAGGTATGATGATGTTAATATAGTAAATATTTGAGTTAAGACATTCGAATAATATGAATTAATGGAAGAGATGCACAAAAGCTTTTTGTAACCAGCTGAATACTTTTTATAACATATGTTTGTTGTGGTTTTTGTGTTTTTTTATTGTTGTGTGTATCAAATATATAAGTATATATACAATAGAGAGATACAAAGGTGGTCTGTGGGGGGAAAATATAGTTAGGATAGATTAGCAAAGGTAGGGAATAAGAAATGATACTAAATTATATCTGAGTTGGCGGAAAGTACCATCCCAAGGAAACATAAACTGAGATTTAAATAGACACACCCAACAACAATAGAAAAAGAAAGGGAGAGAGGAGGAGAGAATGAAAGGAAGACGGGGGAAGAAGAAAGAGGTAAGGAGAGGAGGATGGAAGGAGAGAAAGAGGAGTAGAGAGGGTAGAAAGGGGAAGAGGAAGCGCAGGAGTCGGAGAAAGGTACGGGAAGAAGGACGGGGACAGAGAGGAGGAAGGAGGAAAGTAGAGAAGGAGGGAGGGAGAAAGGAAAGGGAAAGGAGATGGAAGGGAGAGAAAAGGAAGGGAGGAGGGTAGGAAGGGAAAGAGGAAGAGTAGGAGCAAAGGAGGGGTAAGGGAAGAAGGAAGGGGAAGAGAGGAGGAAGGAAGAAAGTAGAGAAGGGAGAGAGGGTGAAAAGAAAGAGGTAAGGAGAGGAGGATGAAAGGAGAGAAAGAGGAGGAGAGAGGGTAGGAAGAGGAAGGGGAGAGGAAGAGCAGGAGTAGGAGAAGGTACATGGAAGAAGGAAGGGAAAGGAGAGGAGGAAGGAAGAAAGTAGAGAAGGGAGGGAGGGAGAAAAGAAAGGGAAAATAAGGTGGTGTTATAACAGGAGGAAGGGATGGTAAACAAAGCAACCCTAACTGTATATTATAACCTATTAAATGAAATAATAAATGTATAAGAATGATAAATGTTAAAACACTTGTAACCAAATGACATGCTGTATGTGATGATGGGGGTTTTTGGTGTGTGTGTGTGTTTTTCTTTCTGTTTTGTTTTGTTTTTGTTTTCTTTTTATTGTTGTGGGTATGTGTTGTCTATGTAACAAAAATAAAAAAATTTTTTAAAAAAAATTCTGTTTTAGACTTTCCCTACATTATTTTTCACATTTTTTCCTTTTGGTTTTTTTCTTTTGTCCTTTCTACTTTTGTCTTTTTTGCTTTGTATTTTTCTTCATCAACACTTGACTTCTTAATCTATCATCCCTTGGCCTTCTTTCAGCAAACCAAAGGTTAAGGGATAAAATCCTACTACTGGTAATTAATTCTCAGCTCTTGTTTCACTTCAAGGAGTTACTTGCCTACTTACCATCTCTGTTTTATCCTTCAGGTACATCTAATTTGATCAATTTCCCCTAGAATAAGTATTGTAAATAAATCAAATTGCAGAGAGTAAATATCTACCTTCTACAAAGTTTGTTCATGGGGCAAAGTTTACAGTTACTCTCTGATTTTTAATACCTGCTCTGGCTTGACTCCCTAAGATCTAAGGGCAGTTTCTCCTATATCAGCCATGTATTTTTGACATCATGTCAGGCCATTTGATCTGGTGAAAATAAGAAAGTGGTGTCAAACTTGAGAAAATAGAAATGAAAGTTGAAGAATTCCACCATAAATTACCCCATCTTCTGCTGCTCTACTTTGGGGACATTTTTCATATCAGCCCTCATAGTATCTTACTGGATAACGGGGGACTTTCTTGGGAATTTATGTAGATGTTATCCATATGCTCAGCTTTATTCTCTTTTAAAGTGTTTGTATGTGTTGCATCATTGACTTCTATTTCAGAATAAGAAACTTATTTATTTGCATTTCTTCTTTACAGTTTGGGGAATTGAAACATATTCTTCCAGATGCTACTTCAATCTGAAACGAATAGTCATTGAGTGAGGACTACTTATAGTAGTTATTTAGAGAGAAGTTGAGCCCTCTGCCCGAATTGCATACAGAGGTCCATTCTACTTGGCGGATTCTTTTTAAATTTCAACATAATTCAACCTAACCTAAATCTTTGTGTCTTTGAGGGAAAATCTAGCCTTTGTCTGATGCAGATACTGTAGTAAATATGGGGGAGCCCGGATTCAATCTAGTTGGAGTTTATTTGCATTCAATCAAGTGGAATATTATGCATCTGGCTACGTTTCTTTCTTATTATTGACTAGTCAAGGTTGATATTGTATTTACTTATTTGATTTTGAAACAGTCCAATCACTTTGCTGGACAAACCAGCATATAAAGAAAAAAGATGAGAAGCAGAAGCGATAAGGATAATAATGACTGATGAAACAAATCAAGGGAAAAGTACTTTAAGAGATTTAAAAATGGAATTGGATAACCTGGAAAATACTTTGAAAGGGAAATAGGGGCGTGGGTGGACACTCTGGAGACCTGGCAGCTTAGGAGGATAGAGATGGGAGAAATATTCAGACTGAATGGTGAAGACACAGATGCTGATAGAGATAAAGATCCAAGAGAGGAGTATGGGAGGCAAGCTAAAAAAATGAATAAGAATGAAGTATTAAATGGGCAAGAGATGATGGATAGAAAGGAACTTTTTTTCTAATATAATGATGGCCTGATTAAAGGTCGAATAAGAATACACACCTTTATATAAAGCAATAGTTAGATAGAAAAAATGGAGGTTGTAAGATGGTATTATTAAGTATGTTTAAATAATAGGATGATTAGAACTGGAATGGCGTACTGAGACTTTGAATAACCAAATAATGAAGGACTATGTCTTATAAAAACATGTGTATTAACACTAGAATTAGTAATAGTGACCTGACTAGGAGCTAGAATAGAGGTAGAAATAAGAAATAGGGGGAATATTAGTAGATATATTTTTATATAATAGAATATAAGTAATAACTATATGGAAATATTAGAAGTTAAAAGATGGTATTAATATGTATTGAAATATTGAATAACCACCCTAAAACAAACATATATATTAATACTAGGATTATCTAAGTTTGATTAATGTTGTTGTTGTTATTATTATTATTATTATTATTATTATTGCTATTTGTATCAAAATGAATTATACCCAGAGGCCATACTGTTCATGTCTTGATACTGATATATACAAATCCAATAAAACTTAAAAGAAAAAGAAAGAAACAGCCCAATTCCTCAGCAACTCTGGGCAGTTTGTAATTAAAAGGAAAAGAATAAGAACATATACCGTGTTTTCCCCAAAATAAGACTGGGTCTTATTTTCTTTTGACCCCTGAAATGGTCTTATTTTCGGGGAGGTCTTATATTTTTGAGGTGCAGGAGGTGGTGAGCATGGTCAGCTCATGGCTGCTGCTGTGTTGCAATATTTTCGGGAGAGCTTATTTTCGGGGGAGGCTTATTTTAGCTCATGCGCTCAAAAGCCCAGTTGGGCTTATTATCCAGGGAGGTGTTATTTTGGGGAACAGGGTAGGTAGTTTTTGTTTAGCAATGGCCTCATTCAGAGACATTTGCAGTTATGAAAGTGATGGTAAACATAACTTTATGATCCTTCCTCATATTTATAACCTCAGAGGGTCTATAAACACAAAGGATTTACTGTTACACTCCAGCCTAGCCCAGAGGAACTCCACTAATGCAGTCTATCCTAGCTGGGATATTTCAGAGCACATTTTTAATAGTAGTTCACCTCCTTAAAGATGAATTGTTGTAGCATATATGCTCAGATATATTTGGACTGTGGCACAGGATTTGATATTGCAATCGTGTTTCTTGACAGAATTTTTTATGATTTGGGAATGATCATTTTATGAATGTTCAAAACCATTGATATACAGTATACTATATTGCAGTAATTCTCAAAAGCATCCTGTTTCTCTCTCAGATGCATTCTTTTTTCCAAACTGGACAGGCGTTCTATTGTAAGTGTATCCTGTGATTCTTCTGCTCACAAGGATAATCACAAAGCTTTGTTAGGACAGGATCATCTGCACAGACCTATTGCATTTAGCCAAGAGCAAGTTTCAACATAATTTTCTTGACAAGAATCCCCTACAGTATTCTCAGGTGAAGCCATATGCATCATCCAAGATTCCAAATGCTATGACTGATGGCTTGGAAAATTAGCCAGTTACAGATGATTACCTTTGTACAAATGATAGTTTTCTTTGGAAACAATCTGCTATGCCTTTTTAACAAGGTAGAGTGGGCTATCTGAATTATTACCTAAAAGCTGTAAAGAGACAGTGTCTGTGTTTTGCTCTGTGGAATTAGTTTCCCAATTTCTTGTTCTTAAAAAAGAAAAATCTTCATATTCACTAAAATTATTTGGTGATTATCAGTCTTTCAAAGACATCATGGTGGATTTCTCACATTTTATACTTTTTTAATCCTCAAATTACACGTCAATTTGTCACATCTATTTTCTGGCATCAAAGCTCACCCACAATGGAAAGACTATTTGCTGCTGTCTCAACTTGTCTCCACTGTTCAGCTCTTTTAACTATCACTTCATTCCATAGGTTACCCTTTAAAGTAATATTCTGGACAGTTCTTACATCTTCAAAATATGCCAATATTCTTTCCAAGCAAACTAGTTGCTTCTAAAGAATTGCCTCATTGTACATTATGTAGCTAAGTATAAAGCTACTTTGTGTCTTGATTCTACCTTCATTCTGAACATATTTTCTAAAGTCTTTATGAGAACATTGTTTTTTCAGCTTTCCTCCCTTATTTGACCAGCCACATTGAAACAACCATTTAAATATGAAAAGGACTTTTGTCTTTTACCTTGACAGCATGAAATAATTTGATTTGACTCTACCATCTTTCATTTGCTGCTTAACAGCAGTTTTCCACTATTTTATTGAAATGTTTTTATTTGACAAACTACAACAACTGCCTGTGCCACCTGTTGTTTGTGGGCAATTACTGCAATGGCTGAATCACATATTAAGGGCTTCCGTTATTCTGTAACATCTGCATTTGTGGAGCCTAGATTATAGCAGTTTTGAACCTGCTATTATTTCACTCATTTTGATTGTGATCATTGATAAGATAGCTCTTCTCCCATTCATTGTGTTCATAGTAGGTACAAGTAAATAGCATGAAATGAGATTAATATTCTTTATTTTATATACACACACACACACACACAAATGGCTGTGTGTGTGTGTATGTTCAAGCATAACTCTGGAACATCCCGAGCAATTTCAACCAAACTTGGTACACAGCTGACTTATTCTCTGGAGACAATACTGTGGGGGTAACACACCCCTAACACCCCTCGGGGTGTGTTCTGTTATGATACAGCCTGTTGTGCCTTCAAATGGCTTATACTGTAGTGCCATACAATCGCTTCTACTGTACACCGCAGTGGAGTTGCCATGGTAATGGCTTCACAATACTACAAAAGGGGGCTCCCTCTGGTAAGGGGGAAAATCAAGAATTATGTTTGGTCCAGACATTTTCCTCTAATAAATAAATACCTGGGCAACTCCGGGTTATCGACTAGTATTCCCATAATGAGTAATAAGTAGAAAACTATGTTACTTGCGCAAAAGAGAGAATTTGGGAGCCATTGCACTGTGCACATGTGAGCACAAGACACAAAACATTGATTTCACTATAAATAGGGTTTGCATTGGCACATAGTAGTCAGTGGAACTGAGTACTGGATTCATGTGGTTTTATTAGCTTTGCAGTAAAGACACTCATTGGAAATCTACAATCTTGGAATGATTATCTACTACTACCACTATTTATAAGTATTTCTAAAAAGGCCCAACACTTATAATCCATACAAAGCCACAACTGATAACAAAAGGTTGCTTACATGTTATCTGTCATGTTGATTCACCATGTTACCCACTGCAGGGATACTTTCTTTCTTTGACCATACTGGCAGTCTGAGGAGTTCAGTATGGGCAGACACTTTAGTTGAGTCTTTTCCAAGGTGTAATTCCCTTGGGAGGTGCAGACAATGTCCAGGGAACATGTGAAGTACCTTATAGTTACACTGTTACAAAAAAAATCTACCTTTCCCAAAGTTTCATTGTATTGTTTTCATTGTCATTTGTATTCATTTTGATGTTTAGATTTTTAGGGGAGTTGTGTATATTAAAGTTATACTAAGGCAGGGGTTTCCAACCTTGGCAACTTTAAGACTTGTGTACTTCAAGGAATTCTGGAAGTTGAAGCCCAGAAGTCTTAAAGTTGCCAAGGTTGGAGACCCCTGTACTGAAGGGGAAGGTGTAATGGCAAAAACTTTAAAAATTTCTGCTTTACAGAATCTTCTCAACAAAAAACACTGAACCAGAGAATGTTCCAAATGTCATAAGATGCAGGCACAACCCTATAGAGATGGACCACCTGAAGATTTATGGTTATAATCTGACCTTTGACAGCATGGCAACCACTTTTAGCCTTTCTATATTAGTCAATGGCTGTAATATTGGAATGTTTTAGTAATCAATATATTTTAATAAGTACCTGTGCAGCCATATCAACCAGTTGTGGAAGCTTAAATATTTTCCTTCTCCTTCCTTAAGGAAATCTAGTAAGCTTCCTACAGAAAGACACAAAAACCATCAGTGTTTTCTTTAATTCAGTTATAGTAATGGTATCACAACACTTTAATAATAGTTCAGTTTCAAAATCTACACTTACTTCAGGCATAGTTAAAATAAAATTCTATTATAAAAAGCAATACTTACATGGTTACAATGTAGTATTTTGGAATTAGTAGCAATTTTGGGTATGTACAAAATAAAACATATTTAAACAAATCCTTTGGATATATGACAGTGTTAACAGACATTTACAACAATTTAAATGTAATGGCTGTATACGTGAGGTTTCCTCATCCTCCTAAGAGCAGATGTCATAATTTGTATGGTATATTTGTTTTTATTTATTCATAAGTTACATATGCAAATAAATATGAATTCAATATTGGATTTATTTTTCTATGCCACGGGTAGAAGTCAAGTAGTGTCGCTTCAAGACATATAAATCAGCACCCGGATTAGAGATAAGCATCTATCCAGGTCTTGTGGGGGTAGAAATATTAAGTAATATAAATATAAATATTACTCCGAATGTGTAAGCAGTCTCGACAACATCGCTGCCATAGGAGTATTGCCTATTCACAATACTTTTGCAATGGAAGAAAGTAGCCAATGACAAAACATGCCTTTACTAGAAAATAAACTGATGAGAAGAGTCTCTATTTCACTTTCTCACCACCGGGATACGGTTTTCAGCCCCGGTTTTCTTTTTATTTCTGGCAGCAAGTACCCATTGTTTGAATTTATTAAAATTACTTTGGGGTCCTATCTAAAGCTCATAACAATTTTCATTATTAAATGGGACATTTGTTAAGAGAATTTTGCCCCATTTTACGACCTTTCTTGCCACAGTTGTTAAGCAAATAACTGTGGTTTTTAAATTAGTGTCACAGTTGTTAAGCAAATCTAGTTTTCCCCTGATTTTGCTACGTTAGAATGACACAAAAGCTTATCACATGATCCTGGGATATGCAACCATCATAAATATGAATCAGTTGCCAAGTTTCTGAATTTTGATTACTTAACTATAGGGATGCTTTAATGATCGTAAGTGTCAAAAATGGTCCTAAATCACTTTTTTTCAGTGCCATTGTAGCTTTGAAGGGTCACTATACAAACTGTTGTAACTCAAGGTTTACCTGTGTTTTTAAGCCTTTCATATCTTATGCCCCATCAATTAATCTGTAAAATACCCTGGATCTCACCTTGACAAAAACCTCTTTTTCATTTATAATATCAATTCGTTTCTTACAGCTCCCATTTAGGATAAAATTTTGAAGAAATACCATATTTTTTGGAGTATAAGATGCACCAAGATTTTGAAGAGGGAAATTTTTTAAAAAAAGTTTTTGCACTCTGCAGACCTCCCTAAAAGGGCCCGTTTTTCACAAAAATGTACCCTTTTTGTCAATAAAAGGGCCATGCATAGCCTTTAGGAGGTTTGTAGAGTGCTTCTGGGGGCTGGGTGGGCAAAAATGAGCAAAAATGGCCTGTTTTTCATGAAAACGGGCCTGGTTTTTTTCCAAAAAAGGGCATGCATAGCCTTTAAGAGGATTATAGAGTGTTCCTGGGGGCTGGGGGGCAAAAATGGACCATTTTTGTGCTCCCCAGCCCCCAGGAGCACTCTGGAAGCCTCCTAAAGACTATGCAAGACCATTTTTGCAAAGGGGACAGGGTTTCAGGAGGCCAAAAATGGTGTATTCAGTATATAAGACGCACCTAGATTATTAGCCTCTTTTTTTGAGGGAAAAGGTGTGTCTTATACTCTGAAAAATACGGTAAATAAAGTTCCAATGATTTCCTCTGTGTGCCATCTAGACAACTTCTGAGTTATATCTGTGCTGTGTGTATCACTGGTGGAGGACCAATGAATCACACAAACATTGTGCTTTTGTGGATTCTTTCCTCTTCCACAAAATATGACTAAAAGTGTTTGCTTTCATTGTCATCAATATATATTGTCATCAATATATATTAAATTGTGGTTTAATATATAACTGAGTACGATACATAATATTAACTATATTGAACTTATTCAAACAAGTTATAATGCAGCTATTCCTTAAATAATGCTTCATAACATCTATAGTTCCTTATCTTTACAATAACAAACTCCAGGTAGATGAAACAAAAGCAAACATTTCCAGTTTCCCATTGTGACTGTTGAAGTCCTGAGAATACAGTTTAGTGTTACATTTGCTCATAGGCGTAATTTAGGTATCTGACCTGAGACACTTTTAAAGTACATCAGTTTTCTTTTTGGGACGGAAGAAATAATCTTACATATGGCTATTTCCACAAGCTGCTTCTTTCTTTAAAGAAGGATAATCCTTGTCCACAGAGCTATATCATTATTCATGTAAGGAATCCTATTATCTCTACAAAGATATTCTGATCTTTGTAGGAAATACTAGACATTATTATGATTATGATTATTATTCTTTATTAATTAAATTAACAGTCAACTGAACATTCAAAAATGCATCACAAATACCAATGACTGGTCCTAATGATTGATACGGGTTGCTGCCAGCATCCTATGCATCAACTAAGTACCTTCTTAAAATATACGATGTTCTGAGTTGCACAGTTTTTTGCAGTTCGGCTGGTGTTATTGCAGGAAGTTGCAATTTGCTGATGTATCTTATAAAATTCTTGGACATTGTACCTAGTGCCCTGATGGCAATAGGTATCACTGGTGGTATTATTATTATTATTATTGTACAATTGTATCACAGCGGCCAGTTGTTTCACCGGATTTGGCATTGGTTACTAGTCGGGCCCCACCCAGGGGCCTAGGACTTCGTAACATATTTTCGTAATATGCGTGCAGATCCAAGCAGTGCGGCTTTTTGCATTTGACTGATGGTGATTTTGTCAATTTTTAACTGTTTTAAATGTAATTCCAGTGCTTTTGGAATAGCACCCAGTGTGCCAATTACCACTGGAATTACCACTGTTGGTTTGTGCCATAGTCGTTGAATTTCGATTTTTAAGTCCTGGTATCTTGCGATTTTTTCATGTTCCTTCTCGGCGACCCTGCTATCACCTGGTATTGCGATGTCTATGATTGTGACCTTATTTTTCTCAACCAGTGTGATGTCTGGTGTATTATGCGCCAGTATTTTGTCGGTTTGTATACGGAAATCCCACAAGATCTTGACCATCTGATTTTCTGTGACTTTTTCAGGCTGATGTTCCCACCAGTTTGTTGCTGTTTTAATATTATAATTTTTGCACAAATTCCAATGGATCATTTGTGCTACTGAATTGTGCCGCAATTTATAATCAGTCTGCGCGATTTTTTTACAGCAGCTGAGAATGTGATCAACAGTTTCGTCAGCTTCTTTGCAAAGTCTGCATTTGGCATCATCAGAGGATTTTTCGATTTTGGCCTTAATGGCATTTGTGCGGATAGCTTGTTCTTGCGCAGCCAGGATTAGTGACTCTGTTTCTTTCTTTAATGTACCTGTTTTTAACCATAACCAAGTTTGTTCCCTGTCCACTTTATCTTTTATTTTTTCCAGAAATTGACCATGCAGTGCTTTGTTCTGCCAACTCTCCATTCTTGATTTTATCACATCTTTTCTGTATTCTTGTTTTGTCTGTTGGGCCTTCAGTAGATTTTTGTTCTTTACTTCGATTAATAGATGTTCTTGACTTTCTTTTAAATAATCAGCCAGTGCATGTTTTTCTTCTTCAACTGTTTGCTTCACTTGTAATAATCCTCTGCCACCTGATTTTCGGGGCAGATATAGTCTATCAGTATCACCACGTGGATGTAAACTGTAGTGCATTGTCATTAGTTTCCTGGTTTTTCGGTCCAAAAGGTCCAAATCAGTTTGTGTCCAGTTAACTATGCCAGCTGTGTATCTTATAACTGGTATTGCCCAGTTATTTATGGCCTTGATTGTATTTCCACCATTCAATTTAGATTTCAAAATTTTCCTAACTCTGTTGGTGTACTCTCGTCTGACAATAGTTTTTACTTCTCCATGCTTGATGTTATCCAACTGCAGAATGCCTAAGTATTTGTAGGCTTCATTTTCTTTGCATTTAATTAGTTGGCCATTGGGCATTTCAATTCCCTCAGATGCAGTGATTTTGCCCCTTTTTATGGATACAGTGGCGCATTTTTCCATGCCAAACTGCATTGAAATATTGGTGCTGAATACTCGGACTGTATTTGTCAATGATTGGATTTCTATTTCTGACTTTCCATAGAGTTTCAAATCATCCATATATAGTAAATGTGAAATTTTTTCAGCTTTTTTGGCTGTTTGGTAGCCTAATTTCATTTTTTTTAAGATTACTGATAGTGGGATCATTGCGATGATGAAGAGAAGAGGTGAAAGTGAATCACCCTGGAAAATTCCTCGCTTGATATTAACCATTCCGTAGCTCTCATTCCCTACTGCCAACTCAGTTCTCCATTGTTTCATTGCCTTTTCAGTAAAGGATGTAATATTTTTGCTAATGCCAGTTGTTTCTAAGCATTTTATGATCCAACTATGTGGCAGTGAGTCAAATGCCTTTTTGTAATCAATCCAGACCATATTCAAGTTCGTTTTTCTGTTCTTACAATTTTCTAATATCATTTTATCAATTAGAAGCTGATCTTTTGTGCCCCTGCTCCTTCTTTTGTTGCCTTTTTGCTCTACTGGCAAGATGTTGTTTGTTTCCAAATAATCCATCATGTTATCTGCAATAATGCCTGTGAGTAATTTGAAGGTTGTTGGCAAGCATGTTATTGGTCTATAGTTTTCTGGTGTTGTTCCTTTAGTTGGATCTTTCTGAATCAAGTATGTTTTTCCAGTTGTCAACCATTCATCAATTTGGCCCTTTTGTAAAATTTCATTCAGTTGCCTGGCCAATATTGCATGTAAACTGGTCAGATATTTGAGCCAGAAACCATGTAATTGGTCACTTCCAGGTGATGTCCAATTCTTTACCTTTTTAACTCGATTTTTGACCATCTCAGTTGTTATTTCTAATACTTGCATTTGTTTGTTGCCAATGCTTTTCTCAAAGTCATGTATCCACTTTGCTTCCTTGTTGTAGTCCTTTGCATTTTCCCACAATTCTTTCCAGAATTCAACTGTGGCCTGTTTTTCTGGTTTTTCACTTTTGGTGTCACCATTTACATTAAGACTTTGATAAAAACGCCGTTGGTCTGATCGAAATTGCTGATTTTGTTTATATTGGATGATTCGTGCCTCATATCTTTCAATTTTTCTAGCTGTTGCTGTTATCTGCTGTTTTACAATCTCTACAGCTTCATTGATGTTTCTTGTATCCAATCTATATCTCCTGATTAGCCGATCTATGATTTTGTTGTTTTTAAGCCGTTGCTCATGCATGTTCTTTAAGTTACTAGCATCTGCCCTTAATTTTTTTATTTTTTGTTCTAAACGGATTTTCCACTTTGGCTTTGATGCTTTTTCTGTTGTATGACTAGGTACTTTAATTTTAATGCCTAGTTCATTAGTGACTATTACAGCTGCGCTGTACATTAACTGGTTTGTTTCCAAGATGGATCCCGGTTCAATTGTTGAAAACACTGCATTAACCATTTTCATGATAGGGGCCAAAATTTTCTTAGGCACAGTTTTTAGTAATGGTAAACGTTGCCTTTCCTCATTAAGCAGAAAATGCTCCATGATCTTATCCTTCAATTCTTTTTGTTTTTGAGTTAGTTCATCAGTTGGTTCAGTGATAACTGGTTCTAGTGGTGGTGGTGTTATTTCCTCCCCAAGAGCTTCTTCTGGGAGTTCTACTATAATGTCTTTAGTTGTGTCTTGAATATCAGTTATTTCCGCTTGTGATATTGTTTTTTGGGTTTTGCAATTTGCCTGAATTTCCTCATGTTCAACTTCACTAAACACTTTATTCCGTATAATAAATCGCCTTTGATCTGCTAGTCGTTGTTCACTAACATTTGAATCTGGATATTGTTGTTTCCATAATTCATACATTCGCTTTAAATAGCCTCTTTTTTCTGGCTCTGAGTTGTAGTAACAGGCCATTATGGCACGGTTTTCATCTGCACTATATTTTTGTCGTTTTGTTGGCTGGTCCACTTGTAGCCCACTTGTCGACGGATGTCCAGGGACCCCAACATCCGCCACGGCCCTTGTTAACCCGCGCGACGACCAATGCGGTATGGAATTCTTATTTGTTTTTTTCACCATATTGTATGGGTTGGCGGGGGGTTTTTTACGGGACCAGATGCCAACCTGATCCCAACCTTCCTCCCTTCTCATCCGGGCTTGGGACCGGCAATGGCGGAGTTGTTGTTGTTGTTATTATTATTATTATTATTATTATTATACAATTGTATCACAGCGGCCAGTAAGGAAGCAAAGTGGATACATGATTTTGAGAAAAGCATTGGCAACAAACAAATGCAAGTATTAGAAATAACAACTGAGATGGTCAAAAATCGAGTAAAAAAGGTAAAGAATTGGACATCACCTGGAAAGGACCAATTACATGGTTTCTGGCTCAAATATCTGACCAGTTTACATGCAATATTGGCCAGGCAACTGAATGAAATTTTACAAAAGGGCCAAATTGATGAATGCTTGACAACTGGAAAAACATACTTGATTCAGAAAGATGCAACTAAAGGAACAACACCTGAAAACTACAGACCAATAACATGCTTGCCAACAACCTTCAAATTACTCACAGGCATTATTGCAGATAACATGATGGATTATTTGGAAACAAACAACATCTTGCCAGTAGAGCAAAAAGGCAACAAAAGAAGGAGCATTAAAGAAAGAAACAGAGTCACTAATCCTGGCTGCGCAAGAACAAGCTATCCGCACAAATGCCATTAAGGCCAAAATCGAAAAATCCTCTGATGATGCCAAATGCAGACTTTGCAAAGAAGCTGATGAAACTGTTGATCACATACTCAGCTGCTGTAAAAAAATCACGCAGACTGATTATAAATTGCGGCACAATTCAGTAGCACAAATGATCCATTGGAATTTGTGCAAAAATTATAATATTAAAATATTATAATATTAAAACAGCAACAAACTGGTGGGAACATCAGCCTGAAAAAGTCACCGAAAATCAGATGGTCAAGATCTTGTGGGATTTCCGTATACAAACCGACAAAATACTGGCGCATAATACACCAGACATCACACTGGTTGAGAAAAATAAGGTCACAATCATAGACATCGCAATACCAGGTGATAGCAGGGTCGCCGAGAAGGAACATGAAAAAATCGCAAGATACCAGGACTTAAAAATCGAAATTCAACGACTATGGCACAAACCAACAGTGATAATTCCAGTGGTAATTGGCACACTGGGTGCTATTCCAAAAGCACTGGAATTACATTTAAAACAGTTAAAAACTGACAAAATCACCATCAGTCAAATGCAAAAAGCCGCACTGCTTGGATCTGCACGCATATTACGAAAATACATTACGACGTCCTAGGCCCCTGGGTGGGGCCCGACTAGTAACCAATGCCAAATCCGGCGAAACAACTGGCCGCTGTGATACAATTGTATAATAATAATAATAATTATTATTATTATTTTATTTCACATAATTTTAATTTAATAATTAATTCATGTAAAAATCCGAGTCTATTAATGCCTTTTATGTATGCCTGGCAAATGCTTCCTGAATATGTTTCCTGCTGACTGCCAGCAAAGATATTAAGAAAATAATAATACAAAATGATAGCTTGTCTTTTTTTTTCAGGGGAAAATTTACTTATTTACTTATTTAATTTAAAAATCTGATTGCCACTCGTCTTAGAACCATAATTTTGGGTATCTCACAACAATGATATAAAACCAATATTATACAAAAATGAAACAACCCACCTCCCAATAAAAACAGAAAGAAAGAAACTTGTTGCCATAACTAAACTTCCTAGGTGCAACCCACCACACTATTTTCTAACTCTGACTTAACAATCTACAATGAAAGCCTTGGTATACACTTCTAAATATCTACCATGATAAAATACTTCTCTGTCTATTCTGCTCTAATAATTAAATAGTAAATTCATACAATACTATTTTTTTCCTATTTATTTTCAGTATAGAGGTAAAATGTACCTTTTGTCATGAATTCAGTGACAATGTAGATAGGCTCCTCCGAAACTACAGCATAAAGTGGAACAAGTTTATCATGCCTTAATTTCTTCATGATCTGAGCTTCTTGTAGGAAAGCTTCTGGCATCATTGTACCAGGTTTTAGAGTTTTGATTGCAACTTTTGTTGTTCCGTTCCATGTTCCTATGTAATAAATGCATGATATTATCGTTTACACTACAAAGATTTTCAGTGTAATATAAATGTTGCAGCAGGGTCAGTATTTGTAAAATAATCCATTTTAAAAAATGTTGAACAGGTTAAGAACAATTTGTGCCTTTAGTCTATTGTTTATAAATGATTTAAAGTGATTCTCTAATTCTTAGGCAGATGTTTTCCATTTCAGCAATCTAAAATTCTTTTTTAAAATCGGGAGATATTAAGGCACAGAACACTTGGATTTAATGATAAGAGTTAGGGTTCTCCCATGTAACACTTACCCATCCAAACTTCACCAAAGCACCCTTGGCCCAGCTTAACTTCTAGCCGTAAGGATTCTCTAGGGATTTCCCAGGCGTCCTTTGCTAAGCCCTGTGTCTGAGGTTTCACAGTTGGACACACAGTTGTTAATTTGTGACACAGGCCGTCAGCATGATCTAGCAATCAGAGAAATATTTCTTATATAGTCATGTATTTTAAAGTATACCCTCCTCACAAATATATTCATTGGGATATAATTTACTTCTACGATCAGCTATAGTTTTTAGAACCTACCTGTATAGTGTTTGACCAGCTTTTGTAAAGATTCAAATTGTGCTCTTGTTGTTATATAATATCCACCATTGTCAAGTTTTCTAATTTTATAGTGTTTCACATTATCACCTCTAATCTCATCCCAATCACGTATAGAAAGGGAATAAGCACCTGAAAAAATAATTTAATATTTGATTCTGTAAACACATTTATAAAAAATTTACAAATTCATTATAATTTAATTTATTCAGTAATAAAGTTAAAGATAGATACCTTTTGTAGTTTCACTCTCTCGTACTAAAAAGATACCACGTTGATTCCCAGGATTTAAAAGCAATCTTTCTGCATCTTTCCTGCCCATTTTACCAAAATACCATCTAAAAAGTTGAAAGATAAATATGTTCAAGAAAAGATTTAGTTGCAATATTTGATTAACATAGCAACGGTATTAAATTGCAAAGATGAGACCGTGGAGCATTCATTATAACAGGAGCTTTCCATCTAATTCCATCTTTTAAAATAGATGAGAAACCAAAGTTGCTTCTAAATGTGATATGATCACACAGATTCTTCTACAGGGAAGATACGATCTAGTACTTTTATTCAAAAAACAAAACAAGACTATGTCTCATCTATTGCATTCAAGATTCAGTAACAAACTAGTTTTAAATAGTACATGGAGAGTTCCAAGAGCAGATAGCCCAAAACACTGTTTTAAAATTTTGAAGAAAAACAAGACAAGTCAGTTGGACTAAAGCAACTACAGGTGAAACCAGAAAGTATTGTTTTGTCATTTTGTTGTTCCTGTATTCTTTCTGCTTTAAATGTGGTTTTGTTAATTTTTTAAAAATTACCAAACACGCCAAGCATTGTGTCAGTGGAAGTACTATATTGCATTTGAGTGACAATAATGCCATATAAACAAGCAATAAAATGAAGCTGCATACCTGAACCTGCTGAGTTACAAAGGAGATATTATTTATTTATTTCCTTTATTATTTTTATAAATAATTCAAGGCAGAAAACATACCCAACTTTCTTCTATTTTCCCCACAACAACAACTCTGTCAGGTGGGTTGCACTGAGGGGCGGGAGTGATTAGCCCAAGGTCTCCAAGGTGGCTTTCATAGCTAAGGCAGGACTTGAACTCATGGTCTGTTGCTTTCTAGCCTAGTAATCGCAAAGTTTATAAGCAATTCTAGATCAAGGGAACCTTAACAATTTGCTTAGAAATTCCATGTACTTCTAAGCTCAGAAACTAGCCAGAAGATTTAAGGAAGCAGCTTGTGGCAATGTTAAGGACTAACTAGCAGCTAAACTTTGCAAAAAGTATACCAAGTTTTAAAGGTTGTACATCTTACACACACCAATACAGATTTGGAATGGTTCCAACAGAAAACTGTTCCATCAGAATATATGGTGAAGTCTCTATTAAGAGGAGGTGATATATATGTCAATATATTTTTCTTATTAAATAAGAATGAGAAATTTTGTGACTATTTGCAGATCTGTTATGTAGGTAAGGAGAATGAATTAGGTTTATTTATTTTTTTTCAGCATCCAACGAGCGTGGATTTTTTAAATGTTTAATGTTGTATGTCTGGGTCTTTCTTTGCTTTTCTTTTTCGTACGCAGTTTTTTTGTTATTGTTATTGTTGGGTGTATGTTTTTAACACATGTGAATTGATTTATTAATTTTAAAAATAATCTAAACGTACATTTTAAGAAAGTCAGTCTATATAAAATATAAGATATTAATTTTGTTTATTCATGTAAGTGCTGTAATCGAAGACCTCTTGCATTTAATAATTCTTTTGAATAGAGTTATTAAATTATACTGAATGCCACTGAATAATTAGAGATAAAAATGATTATAGACATTATAAAGTCTTACTCTTCTGCTTGAATGGAATCTGCCGGAGCCACATAATTGCTAGGAATGTAGCCACTCTTTCCTGTTGCAATAGATCTTGCTTCCCACCAGTCTCCTTCCCTAAGGGGAAGGAAGGACAGGAAAAAATGTAATTACAACTGAATAAATATGAACAACAATAATAAAATTATTTTCAATTATGAAATACTGTGAACTGATACATCACCACCATCATCTTAACTTAAGATGTCTGTTTATATCAGTGGTAATCAACCTGGTCCATACCGCGCACTAGTGGGCGTTCCAGCTTTCATGGTGGGTGGTATGGGTTTTGTCCAATACTGAAGCACTTTTATTTTTTTAATTTAATTGACTTTTTAAAAAAAATTCATAGCATTATTTAAAAATTTTCATTAGGTTTTCAGAAAATCACCATTACTATGGAACCGGTGGGTGATTAGAAAATTTTACTACTAACAGAGATACAAAAGTGCGTGGTAGGTATAAAAAGGTTGATTACCCCTGGTTTACATCTATGAAATAGCACATCAGTTAGACCTTAATAGAATTGTTCATTGTCCTATGTAGGGAAATACCATACAATAGGAAAAATCAGGGGTGGGCTGCTACGGGAGAACCTGTAGCTAATGTTATGGCTGGTTTGGAGAATCTCCAAATCCCACCCCTGGCTGGCTCCTCCCATCCTGTGCCTCTCCTCCCAGGAGTCTCCACGTGGTCCATTTTGGATGCGAGGTAAGTGCACGGCCTGTGCGGAAGCTGGGGTGTATGTGAAAACGGGCCTCCCAGAAGTTCTGGAAGGCTGCAAATGGACCCATTTCTGGCCTCTGGAGTGCTTCTGGAGCCCAGGGTATGAAGTCTTCGCTTTCCCAGAGACTCGAGGAAAGCCTCTGAAGCCTGGGGAAGGCAAAAAATCCCCCCCCCCCGCTGTGGTGCAGGAGGATGAATAGGCCACCCCCACCATTGACATGCCCACCGAGCACCCAGGCAAAGAACCAGTTGCTGAAATTTTTGAAGCCCACCTCTGGGAAGAACGGTTTGTTTTCTTTCTCTAGTAAACATGTGATAAATAAAAAACAGAATAACAGAGTTGGAAGAGACCTCAGAGATCTTGCTCAAGCAAATGGTTTTCCAATCTCTTCTTTAAAACTCCAGTGTTGGAGCACCCACAACTTCTGGAGAGAAATTTCCCCTTAGTTCTAGGTTGCGTCTCTCCTTCATTAGTTTCCACCCATTGATTCTTGTCCTGTCCTCAGGTGCCTTGGAGAATAGATTGATCTTTGTGGCAACCACTGAAATATCAGAATACTGCTAATTTGTCATGCCTCGTCCTTCTTTTCATTAAACTAGACATAACCCAATTCCTGCAACCATTCTTCATGTGTTTTAATCTCCAGTCCCCTAATCATCTTTGTTGCTCTCCTCTGCCCTCTTTCTAGAGTTTCAACATCTTTTTCAAATCATGGTGACCAAAATAAACAGATGGATTTAAAAAAAATCTCAAAACTTCTAATCTGTCTCAAATATTATTATTGTCAACAAAAATGGGCATTTTACAGAAGAATAACTGAAAAAACAAAATTCTCTTAATGAGACAAAAAACGATCATATTCAGAGAATATGATTTTAATATACTAGAATCTCTCTGCTACTAAAATTTTTATTAATTAATTAAATATACTTTTGAAAGTGCCTTACTGAAAATTGCCATATAAAAGGAACATTAAGGTCTATTATTTTGTGTGCTTGTTTCATCCTAATGCAGTGCATGCAATTAAAGTCTTGCTTTCTGTGTCTCTCCTTTGTGCAGGTTATTGGAACAAGGTGGTGAGGTGGTGGTGCAGAAGACCAGCAAGGCAGTAATCTTCCCTTTGTAAGTAGCTGTCTTTATTGTTTTGTGTGCTGGTTTCATCCCAATGCAATGCATGCAATGAAAGAGTTCATTCTGTGTCTCTTCTTTGTGCAGCCCATTCGTTGGAGTCAGTGATACTGAAGACTGGCAAGAACAGTCATCTTTTTTCTGTAAGTAGCTCTTTCATTGTTTTTGTACTTATTTTAATCTTACTGTAGTTCATCCATTGGGGCAAATAATTCAGTGACATCGTCTTGGCCACGCCCACCCAGTCACATGATTGTCAAGCCACTCCAACCCAGTCACATGGCCGGCAAGCCACTCCTACCCAGTCACATGGCCATCAAGCTCCCACAAAGCAGGCCACACCCACAGAGTAGGTTCCAAAAAATTTTGAAACCCACCACTGATGTACAGGTAGCCTTGACTTATAATTATTTGTTTAGTTAGAAGTTACAACAGCACTGAGAAAAGGGGCTTATGATCATTTTTCACACTTATGATCGTTGCAGTACCCCTAGGGTAATGTCATCAGAATTTTGACACTTGACAACTGCCATGTATTTATTATGGTTGAAATGTCCTGGGGTCATGTGACCACCTTTTTGAGACCTTCTGACAAGTAAAGCAATGGGGAAACCAATTTCACTTAACAACTGTGTTACTACCTTAACAACTGCAGCTATTCCCTTAACAACTGTGGCAAGAAAGGTGGGCCAAAACCCACTTAACAACTGTTAATTTAGGGCTCAACTGTGGTCACATGTTGAGATCTATCTGTATGTACCTATCTTAGAAATAAAGATAAAAGCAATATTATATTAAAGGCATGTAGTGTAATCCAATTTACCTTTATAACTTCCAGAATGATCTGTTCTGTAGAAAGCAAAGAAGTAAAGAAGATGACTTTGATAGAGATATGCAAACTCTTTTGCCAAAAGAGTAAAACATTTTTAAAGGTCACAATGTCAAGATAGCAGCTCATATAGACACTTCCCTAATTCACTGAGTTATAAGAAGATAGAGGAGATACAACACAATCAGACTTGTAAGATTGATATTAGCCATACTAGGTATATGAGATCAAAAAAATTAACTCCACTAGAGTTTTATTGAGATTGGCTAGAATAATAGAACCTTGCAAGTCCGATTATGTTGTATCTCCTCCTTCTCCTTATAAGATCATTTTTCTTACTCTCTTATTCTCTGAAGGCTTTTCCCTATCAGCAACAATACTATTAGCATATCTGGAGGAATGTGAATGGGTATGTAATTAATAGCAATAGCACTTAAGACTTATATACCACTTCACAGTGCTGTAAAAGCCCTCTCCAAGCGGTTTATAGAGTCAGCATATTATCCCCATCAATCTGGGTCCTCATTTTATCTGTCTCGGAAGAATGGAAGGCTGAGTCAACCTTGAGCCTGGTGAGATTTGAACTGCCAAACTGCTGGCAGCTGGCAATCAACAGAAGTAGCCTGCAGTATTGCATTCTAACCACTAAGCCACCATGCCTCTTATTAAGCAATTAAGTCCACAAGTTGGCAACAATACTTACGTATTATTGATTATCTGAAAGCGTTCGCCTTTCTTGAATGAAAGATCATCTCTAGTTCTTGCTTCATAATCGTACAAGGCCACAAAAACAGTAACACCCCCTAGGAAAACCCAAAAATATGGCATTAATACTTTTTCCTATATAAGGGAAATAGATACAAATCAGATTAAACATGTACTATACAAAAGCATTTCACTAATTTTATTTTGAAGAAAATAGATAAATATTCTTATTAAAAAATGAGAAATGTTTATAGCTTTAAAATAAAAACATCCCCTGAACTTATTCATTGATTTCATAATGAGCTAGTCTGCAGCCACATTCGAGGCAATCTATACATTTGATTAAATATATTAATATTATTAAGAAAAATCTATTTAACATTTTCATGGTTAAAACAACTTCAAACTAGAAAAGTTGCTTTTCATGTTAAAGTTATGACACTACCTGTAGTTTTGTAGAACACATACGAATAGGATATTCGGATGTGTTCATATGCTTATCATAGGCGTTCCCAACTCCTATACATCAACCAGAAAGGTATGTAGCAGGGTTTTTTTTTCAAATTTGGTAATTTTAAGATATGAAGATTTCAATTTCCAAAATTCTTCAGCCAGTATTCTGAGAAATGAAATCTACACATCTAAAAATTGCCAAAGTCTGAAAAACACTGGTCTAAAGTGAAGGTATATTAGTTATTAAACATAGCTACAATCCTCAATGGGATTGCAAATTCTAATTCAATACTAATGCATAAAGTGGCCATCAAATTCTGCAAATCTTTCTTGTTCTGGTTAAGAATGGAGAATCAAAGCCAGTACAAAATCCATTGTTTCTTTTTATCTCCATGTGCACCTTTCATTACTTTTTCCATAAATGTTAATATTTGCATAATGGATTCTTTTTTAAATACAGTTGACAGTTGCTCAGATTATTTTATGTCTAAAAATCCAATAAACAAATCTCTATTAAAAATGTGTAAGGTTTCCAGAATTAGCATTTATATTCAAACACTAAAATTCTTTCAAGCATTTGGGAGAAAACAGCAACATAAACTTGCACAAATATATCTTTGATATATTCTGGTTTTTGCCAATAGAGGCTCTGGAGAATGGTGAACTACCGGAAGCATTTGAAATGTATGTAGGGTCAACGGCACTATTTCTACTAACAAAACTTCTAGTAATAAATATTTCTGTTGCAACTATTTGTCATTTAGATTAGCGTGTGCGTAAGCATACACACACACCTCACATAAAAATATAAATAGGAATATTAACCCAACATAAAGGTACTGTGATATGATATGAACTTGATTCTAGGGCCAAAACAGAGTATTTTTTCCTACCTGAAGCTCCTACTGGATTTAACCTGATCATGGATTATTAACAGATTACTCTGTCAACTGAACTCATATAGTTTCATGAAGGAAACATTGTAAGAAACCACATAACTGAAAACTATGCAGACAATAAATAATTCCAGTATTATGTGCTTTTATTAATGTGCTAATGTATTACTATACTAGGCATATTAATATACATTACTGTTCATTAATTTCTCACACATATTTTACACTCTTAATTCTGTTAGCATTTTTCAAATTTAAGGAGGTCTACAAATGTTTAAATTAATGTATGAACTTGCATTTTACTGATTTATAAAGAATACCCAACATTTGTATTGTATAAACTCAATAACTTCAGTGTCCAGGGGAAGAATGGTGGATTGAGGATGTTTTTGCAAAAGTTGGACCGACAACACATCAAACAACAAGAAACCAGTAGACTGGTTTCATGAAATCTTTCTAGTTATGTACCGGCCGATAGCCCACATGTGCTGTTCCTTGCTAGGAGATCAAAGGACAATGGTCTCACAGGTGTGAGCATTGGAGATGGTGGGAATAGCCATTTTGCTTGCAACCATGTTCAGCATCTTTTAATGGACACTGTATTTGCTAGCCTCACTTTCTAGTCACTTTTGGAAATTGCTTATTAACGTTAGAGACTTTTGAAAAGTGACCTATGTATTTTTTCCTTAATAAATTTACAAAAAATGTTGGCTAAAGAAGAACTCTGTATGATGGGATAAAGAAGAAATTGTAGAGAAATCAAATCCCATGACAATTGTATGAATGAACTAAAGATTAAAATTGTTAAGAGTAAAATTAAGGAATCTAAGTTGGTTTACTTTATCAAGGTTAAAAAAGTCCCATTGTTATTTCTGGCAATCCTTTGTGGATTTCTGCTAACACCAGGACTGAAAAGATATTTTATGGATTTGTCTAGAGATAAAGGAAGGGATTTGGGAGGAAGAGATAATTATCCTGTTTTTATGAACCTAAGACCTCCCCAGATAATAAGCCCAATTGGACTTTTGAGCGCATCCGCTAAAATAAGCCCTCCCCCAAAATAAGCCCTTCCTGAAAATATTGCAACACAGCATCAGATATGAGGTGACCACACTCACTGCCTCCTGCACATCAAAAATATAAGACTTCCCTGAAAATAAGGCCAAGTACTTATTTCAGGGATCAAAAGAAAATAAGGCCCTGCCTTATTTTCGGGGAAACATGGTAGTTGTTGGCTTGGAGAGGATGAAGAATACAACATGTGTTTACACTTGTTGTGATGAAGATTGGAAATCATTTGAATTACTTTATAAGTAACTCAAAGCAGTGAACATACATAATACTCCTTCCTCCTCTTAATTTCACCACAGCAACAAAGCTGTGAGGTGAATTGGTTGAGTGTGTGTGACTGGCCCAAAGTAACTAAGCCTAATGCAGGACTAGAACTTAAAGTCACTTGGTTTCTAGGCCAGTATATTAACCTCTCCGCCACACTGGGTCTCAACGAGATGTACTGAAGAATTTGACATACTTTAGACAACATTAGTAAGGTGAAAGATTCTCAATACTTCCTCAGTAGTATGCTAAGTGCCACCTCACCTGAGAGGCCCATCATCTGGCACTATAATCAACAACCCTGTCCACCCTTGTGATTTACTTGGAAAAAATAAAAGGAATAGTTTACTGCTGCTTTCTCAATACAATATAAATTGATGTTTTGCTCTAGTCACTAAAATGATCATCTACCTCGGGCATCTTCCAGTACTGTATTAATAGCTGCTGTCCAATACACAGTATATTGCCCGCTTGCTTTAGTTGGTAGCTGGGATGATCTTCATGCCAAGGATGATCTTGCTAGGAGTATTTATGCTTGTTGTCTAGATCAGGGCATCCTTCATTCACCCCTCTCAGGAACTTTCCCATGGCCACAATGTACCAGCAAAGCAGCAAACCTGTGGGAGTATACTTCCACTAAGCCCCCTAACTGAAATGCTCACACATTTCCATCCCTAAGCCTGATGCAAAACTGGGTTCTGAATTATCAGAAATTCAATATACACTACAAACATTCCCATTTAGAATTTTTTTGGCTGAAATTAGACCAAGACATTCATATGGAAAGACTTAATTATCTAATTTGAATTTTACTTAAACCATTTTTAGTGGCTGGGTTTGTAAAGACCAAAACATTCACCATATGTATTTTTTCTCTAAACACTTACATCGATTATAGATGATCATTTTTGTAAACAGGCTTCTTATTATTGCTACCATAGTACAACTCCAAACCAGCTATCGTAAGGTAGGTGTGTGTGTGTGCGTGTGTGTGTGCATGTGTGTGTGTTAGTAGTAATAGTAGTGATGGTGGTGATATTGGGAAGTTTGCAGCAGCTTTTTGAAGCTTTGTAATTTAGTAATATGATTAATTAGAGGTGGATAGAGGTTTCTCAAATGAGAATGTAATTCCTTGAGCACAGATGGATATTCAGGTTTTACCAGAGGTGTCCATGAATTCAAGCCTGAAGTGGGCTAGAACACTGAGCTCCCTGCATTCTATTCCATGCTTGAGATTAGTTTACTGCATGCTGGAATGCTACCTTCATTATGACATAAATTATGATTATTAGGTGCCAAAATGTTTCAATTTCATATTCCCCCCTCAGTAACTAGCAGGTTTAAATCACATCTTTATTTTTTTTGTAGTCTAGAAGTAGTGAAGCCAATCAATATTCCTATATTTTTCAGAAAAAAACCCAAATGTTTTCTTACACACATTTGTATAAAATAAATTAGCAACAGACTAAATGAAAGAATGGAACTCAAAATAAGGAAATGTCAAGATTATTGTTCATATTTTAAAAACTTTCTATGATTTTAAGGTGATGAATTTCATCTTCTAAATTATTGAAAATTATGTTGTTGGGTTATAAAATACAAACATGACAAAATAAAATGATAAAATATCCTAAACTTTTATTTACAAAAAAAGACTTGAGGTATTTTAAAGGGATGAACACTTGTTTTTGACTTTTCCATCCAAATGGAAAAATAGTTAATTCCTGTAGCACTTTGTAAAAATACTGATTAAAAATGCAATACCTGCTGGATATAACAGTGAGTGATAGCAAAACCTGCAGCCTTTCATCACAATGCTTCTATGCCAAAGTTTTGTTGAGAAATTGCCACAACACGACATATTTATCCAATACTACCCTACCTTAACATTTAGTAGAGTGAATCATATTTTGAATTGTATAGGACACTGAGGTAACTGAGGTTCTTTAGATGGTCAGGTGACCTTGTTTTTTCCTTATGATTAAAGGAATCATTGGGTCCATCTTAGTGGGGATTTGTATTAATAGAATCTACACCCAGACAGGCATGATATTCACAGAGGGTACTGTTCTGCAAAACAATCTTTAAATTTGATGACTTTTCAAGTTTGCACCATTGGAAAACTTGTACATACATATATGAATTCATGGATGATCCTGAAGAATCTGTTGCATGTAAATCAGCATCAGTCCTACATAAAACCTGGGAAGTTGATAAATGTACTAAAGAGAAGTCAACCATTAGTAAAACTGCTGGGACTGTTGCACAGAATGTTGTTTTGTACAATTTTATTCGCCGTATTTTTCGGAGTATAAGACGCACCTTCTTACCCCAAAAAAGAGATGCGGGAGTTGCAGAGATCATGATGGTTGGAAAGGAGAGAGGTTTCGCTTTCAGGGCTCCCGCTCGGCTGGGCTCCCGGGAGGGCTTAGGAGGTGGCAGCAATGGGAACGATCTCCTTTTAATGAAAGCTTTTCTCAGAACGCTAGATTGAGAAGTTAAAAACCTGAAATGGGGTACAATCAAGCTTGATTCAAAGGTTTTGGCTCTGAGATCGATCCATCCAAAACGCTGGTACCACAATCTCTGCAGCGCCCACTTTACCTTCCCCTTCTCGGGCAGTTCCAGGCACCAGAGATCGCGGTAATAGCATTTCCAGGTGGCAGCGCACCGATCTCAGGAGCCAAAGCCTTTGAATCAAGCTTGATGTACCCCATTTCAGGTTTTTAACTTCCCAATCTAGCGTTCTGAGAAAAGCTTTCATAAAAAGGAGATCGTTCCTCTTCCCTTCCCTTCCTCCACTCCCCCAATCTCTCCGGATTCTCAGGAGCCAAACCTTTGAATCAAGCCTGATTGTACCCCATTTCAGGCTTTTAACTGCCCAATCTAGCATTCTCCACCCCCCATCCCAAATCTCTCCGGATCTGCTTATTGTTATTGCTGCTACTGCATCCAGCCACTGTATCTCTTTGCTGCATGACAGATCCCACGGATTGGGGTGGGGGTGGAGCTAGGGAAGGGAAACAATCTCATCTGAAGTCTTTTCTCAAGATGCTATATCTTCACTTTCTCTCCAGGAAAAGCTATTGGCATTGTTGGTATCTTGGCTAGAAGAAGTAGTGCAGGAAGGAAAGGAAACTTTGGAATGCAGAAGCACCAGGTCAGGAGTCTTCCTGCAGCCTGGGACCTGCTTTTGCCCCGAAACTAAGGAAGCAGGGTTGGCAAGAGGGCTGTGAACAAACCTGTTCAAGGAGGCAGCCTTGCCAGGTTGTTTTCTTTGGGCTTCCCTTTTGCCACTCAGGTGCCACCACAAGAAACCATTAATCTAAATTGAAGGGATCCCCACCCCTTCTTGCCCAATTGGCCGTTCCTGGTCGAACGCAGCGGTGGCCGTTCAGCAGCCCCCATGTGTCTTTCCTTTCTCACTGAAGAGAAGAAGCAAGCCAACTGCCACTCCTTGGGCCAAGTGGCTCCACATTCTCCGGTCAGAGGGAACAAAATAAAGCGCAGAGAGATATGTTTAGTCCTGCCCTGCCATGGGAGGGGTAGAGAAAAGTGGGTTTGAGATCGATAAAAGCCTTACTCTTTAGGAAGATCAAGCTTCCATGTGTCACGTTTTTGCCCCCCCCCAAAAAAAAACAGAGTGTTCTGGGGGTCGGGGAGTGCAAAACCTTCTTTTAAAAAATTTACCCCTTCAAAATCTTGGTGCGTCTTATACTCTGGCGCATCTTATACTCCAAAAATGTGGTAGGTATTTATTTTTTAAATCATCTTTTGCATATTGCTTAGAGCATAGGACACTCATACGGTCAAGCTTTTCTCTAGTACTGCTTTTGCAGTATCTTACAATATAATTTTTTAAAAACATATAACACATTTTAGACTAAATCATGTGCAATTCTATTACTGAAGGGTTGTGGTTGTTGTTGTTGTTTTGCTATCTGATGGTAATTTTAAGACCAGGCTTACCTGTTAGACCACTAGGATATTGACATGGCACTGGAGAAAATGAAGAAGATGCTCCTCCGAAAGGTGTCATACCAGATGACCCACCAAAAGGAGTCATGGAATGGCTATTAAAATTAATCGATGATCCTTTTACTACAGGTGACTGATTAGCTTGGGTTGAATCAGATCCATAATTGCTGACAGGGGAAGTAATTGTATCTGGAGTATTCTCAGTTCTATATTTCATGGTGGGACTTTTGTCTTCCTTGCTCTTAATGCACCCCATGGTCTTTTCTGTAGAGAAAACAATATTATTGCATGTGAATATTTCATTATTGTTTAAACTGTTCACTAAATATTTATAACAATTTGGAGATCTTTTTAGATTGAAACATATTTATTCTTTAAAACAAAAATTTTAAACATTGAATTAATATTCTATGGAATATTAGTTATATTCAATAGATTTTATAATCATGCTACTTTATTACAGCCAAAACTCAGAAACATAAATTATATTAAAGATATGTTACAAGGGTGCTTTTCAAAAGGCCACTGGTTTTTTTCCTTGAAAATATTTCATTTATCATCCAAGAAGCTTCTTCAGTTCTGACTAAATAGTGGGGAAGCTAAATATAATAAACTAAAACAAAACATGGATAACATCAAACTGCTCAGCGAATAAACTGAGCAATAACTTGCATTAACATGATGCTTAATTTCCATTGCTACTGTTCAGTATCTTAATACAATCCAGTTGTAGATGATTTGAAATACAAAAGAAGTTAATATAATTATTCCAGCATTATATAGGTATTATAGATACCAGTAAAATAACAGATGTTGGACTTTTCAATATCCCTGGTTCTGCTTGGGAAACATGTTTCTCGTTAAAAAAAATCTTAGAATAATTTCCCTGTTATACTGTTAAGGCCAGATATTATCCCAGCTCAGGAGAAATCTTTCTTTATCTTAAGAAAAATAAGTAAGGAGAAAAAAAATGGCTGTTGACCAAAAAACCTTTGCCATTCAAATTCTCAAGTCTTTATTTTCATATTATTTACACTTTGTAGAAATGTTACTTGGCATGGTTCTACCCTAATAATCAGTATATAAGTCCTGCTAATTAACCACGTTATTAGAGTTTGTTCTACATACACAGTAATATTATTTCAGATTGATGGAAAATCATCATCCATTAGTATTAGAAGTAAACCTGAGAGAAAGACCTGAAGCTTTAGTAAGTAGTTTAACATCAGCCTTCATGCCTTGCTTTCAATTTTAGGCATTTGTGTTTCTAATCAAAGAAGAGCATTAGCTGTTACTTTGAGTCTAATGAATAAAAACCTTAGAAATTTAGTCTGAAGTATTTCAAAAAAATTATTTCCAACATAGAGACCCACCTCAATTCTGCATAATAACTTGGGCCAAGGTTTCCCATTTGGAAAAAAAACCCCAACACCCAGCTGGTTCCTTTAATAATAATAAAAAATAATTCCTGTTGAAGATTTTGATACTAGTGCCCCCCCCTCCGGCCCCTCAGGACAGAAAATCACTTCCAAGAATGTAAACGTATGAACCTGTTTAATGGATTTCTCTCTATATTCCATCTTTGTATTTTGTCTTTGCTGGAAAATTTTATATTTTAATCCATTGAAATTGGAATAGTTTTGGTAATCTCTTTTTTTCTTTTTGCTCTCTAAAGCACAAAATGATATATGGTTTGATACTGCCACAGGCCAACTAGACCAATGCTGAAAATGACAGGCCTGAAGGTAATTAAGTTGAATCCAGGAACTGATTTGAATTATATGCTGAATTAGAATTATATAATTAAAAATTAAATTAGCATTTGTGAGTCAAGCTCTTCTAATGCAATAGTTTTCTTTCAATAGGGGAAACATTACATATATGAAAATTAAAAAAAAACAATTTGCAGGAGAACTCATAAAACATAAAAAGTAAAAGATTCCTATACGGTACCTTTGTGGATTATCACCAACATGTACACTGATATATAACCAATAGATAAATAGATCTATTAGATAAATTTTTAAGACACAAAATTTTAAAAAAGCACTGCATTTCAAATAAGATAACCTAGAAGAGTTATTTTTATCTAGCAGCTAGGAGACTGCCAAGGAGCTACATGAATTTTCCTCATTACTTTACACATTTACATCAGAAGTTAAATATTGTTAAGTTTCTTAGAAAGCAAAGAATACACATTTGAATTCTACCAAAGACTGAAAGTTTTTAGTAGAAGAAATATTGCATGCATACATACATACATACATACATACATACATACATACATACATACACACACACACACACACACACACACATCGTAGATTTTCACGGGTGTAGATATGCTGGTCTTGTTGTATTCGGGTCTTTTCCCATGTAAGATTGAGATTGTCTTGGCAATGTTTCAGCGAGGTCTCACTTGCCATCTTCAGGCTGGGTTTTGGGCTTAAAGCGTGGTCGAAGCTGCCATCTTTCTATAAATCTTGGTGGGGTGTGTGTGAAGTGCTGGCTTTGTAGCTGGGTAGATTTTGCATGGTATTTCATAGAATCCTTCAATCTGCCCAGCGACATACATTGGACAAACTAATGGGAGAATAAATGCACGCATCGCAGAACACAATAACACATTCAAAAAAGAATAAAAAACTTCCTCCATCTTCCAGCACCTTAAAGCAACAGGACATGAAATTGATTTTGAAATAACCAAATTAATCTCCAAAACTGAACACTTCAACAAGAGAATAATTATGGAAGCCATCGAAATAGAGAAACACCCCCACAACATGAATAAACGTGACAATACCTCACGGCTACCAGACATTTGGAAACTAGCCAGTCAACAAACGAGTCCCAGCCACAAAAACCGACACCGGACCCAGAACAACACAGGATGCAATCACCAATCACCCTCACCAGACTCAAACCCAAACCCATCCCATAGACCAAATGCAACCGCCATCCAGAAGCCAAACCGTGGCAGCATCACCAACTGCTGCTACCCCCTCTGACCGCCACACAAAGCAAACTGACACACGCCATGAATACATGGCCAGACCGCAAACTCGGAGCCAAACCAAAGCCTGAGATGTTACACCACAGCCATCTGCTCAGGGCATTACATCACAGAACTCAGGAGGTTACAACTCAAAGGCTCAGGATGTTACAACGTAGCCAACCCCCCAGAAGGTTGCAGCAAAGAACTCAGGATGTCATCACACAGCCATTACCCAGGTCATTACAACACAAAAGAACAATAGGCACATAGTCAGTACCTCAGCCACACAGGATGTTACGAAACAGCCGACTAATCTGCAAACATCAACTCTATCAACTAATCAAGATGTTACAACACAGCCAACCAATCCGCTTACAGCAACAGAGCAGCATTCCACACCCACCCACCAATATTTATAGAAAGATGACAGCTCCGATCACGCTTTGCTCGCACAAGCACATAGCCAAAGGCACCAGCCTGAAGATGGTGAGTGGGACCTTGTCGAAACTTCGCCAAGATCTCTCAATCTTACACGGGAAAAGACCAGAATACGCCAAGACGTGCATAGATGTATGTATGTATGTATGTATGTACGTACTGTATACATATATACAGGTACACACAGACGTGCAATTTGCATGATCATCAACTTATAAACTTATAAATTGTGACTGATAGCTAACGTAAGATTAAAACATTGAAAAAACCCTTTGAAGAATATAAAAACCACAAACTACTGAATGAAACTAATCCACAGGGGGTTTGCTGTTCCAAAGGTAGGTCTGCAATCAAAACGATAGGTCTCCTGCATGTTAGTAGATGACATGATACATAGAGTGGATTTGAAGCATGCTCACTCTTGAAAAAGAGTTAGGAACAATAAGAAATAAATAGTCTTGCAAATAACTCTGCTTAATGCAATTAAAGGCTATACAGTGGTAATCAGCACCCTGAATTGTACCTAGACTCGCCCAGTGAGCCAGTGCAACTTTCAAAGTAATAGTGTTAATTGGTAATCAGCACCCTGAATTATACTCAGAAATCTATAATGAGCCAATGCAGCTTTACAGAGTAATGGTGTTAATTGATAATCAGCACTGTGAATTGTACCCCAAAACCTATAGTGAGCTAGCGCAGCTTGCAACATAATGGTGTTGATGGTGTAGCATACTCATAACTGCACATAATACTGCATCTGGACCACAACTGTAACTTTAGATAGTCTTCAAGGGCAGACAATATAGAGCCCTTTGCTATATAGGCAGTCCTCTACTTATAACCACAATTGAGACCAAAATTTTCATTGCTAATTAAGGCAGTAATTGAGTTTTGCACATTTTATGATATTGTTTTGTCACAGTTAAGTGGATCACTGCAGTGATTAATGAATCATGTGTCATTAGACAAATTTGGCTTCTCCCATTGACTTTGGTTATAGGAGGGGACATGGTGGCACAGAGTCTTAATGATGCTGGATGTGCCCAGTAATTGCCAGAATTCTGGTGGTCTGAGTCCAGCTCCCTGGAACAGGGTGAGCTCCAGTCACTTGTCCCTACCTCCTGCCCATCTAGCAATTCAAAATCATTATTTGCTGGTAGATAAGTATGCCATTTCGATAGTTTCACGTTTCGAGTTTAATAACATTTGTATGCCGCCCACTCCCATTGGGACTCTGGGCGGCTCACAGCAAGACAAAAGAAACATTTAAAATTTAAAAATAGAAAATACAATATTAAAATTCCACATCATCCATTCCATCTAAGCGGGGCTGGATATCAATCAACAGCCCCAGGCCTGCCGGAAGAGCCAGGTCTTGACGGCTTTACGGAAGGCCGGGAGAGTGGTAAGGGTCCGGGTCTCTACAGGTAGATCATTCCACAGGGCTGGCGCAGCAGCAGAGAAGGCCCTCCCCCGGGGGGCCGCCAGCCGGCATTGTCCGGTTGACAGCACCCGTAGGAGTGCCAACCTGTGCGATCTTGTTGGTCATTGGGAGGTAAGTGGCAGGAGGCGGTCTCTCAGGTAGCCAGGTCCTAAACCATGTAGGGCTTTAAAAGTAATGACTAGCACCTTGAAGCGTGTCCGGAGACCAATGGGGAGCCAGTGCAGCTCGCGGAGGATAGGTGAAACATGGGTGTATCTAGATACACCCCATATCGCTCGTGCGGCTGCATTCTGGACCAACTGTGGTCTTCGAACACTCTTCAGGGGCAGTTCCATGTAGAGCGTGTAACAGTAATCCAGTCTTGAGGTGACAAGGGCATGAGTTACTATTCGAAGTGCCTCCCGGTCCAGGTAGGGCCGCAACTGGTGCACCAGGCGAACCTGGGCGAAGGCCCCCCTGGTCACAGCTGACAGATGAGGCTCTAACATCATCTGTGGGTCCAGGAGGACACCCAAATTGCGGGCCCTCTCCGAGGGGTGTATAATTTCACCCCCCAGGCTAAGAGGTGGAATATCTGGACTAACTTGGGAGGCAACATGAATAGCCACTCGGTCTTGTCTGGATTGAGTGCAAGCTTGTTCGCTCCCATCCAGACCCTGACAGCCTCCAGGCACTGGAACATCACTTCCACTGCTTTGCTGAGTTGGCCTGGGGCGGACAGATACAATTGAGTATCGTCTGCATATTGATGATATTTGATCCCGTGCCGACGTATGATCTCACCCAGCAGCTTCATGTAGATGTTAAATAGGAGGGGGGACAGGACTTGACCATGCGGCACCCCATATTTGAGGGGCCTAGGGGTTGACCTCTGTCCTCCAACCAACACCGACTGCGACCTGTCCGAAAAGTAGGAAGAGAACCACCTTAAGACGGTGCCTCCCACGCCCACCTCCCATAACCGTCGCAGAAGGATACCATGGTCGATCGTATCAAAGGCCGCTGAGGTCAAGGAGCACTAGGATAGAGGAATGTCCTCTATCCCTGGCCCGCCAGAGATCATCGATCAGCATGACCAAAGCAGTTTCTGTGCCGTAACCAGGCCTGAAACCCGACTGAAAGGGATCCAGATAATCTGCTTCATCCAAGCTCCATCGGAGTTGAAAGGCCACCACCTTCTGAACAATCTTCCCTACGAACGGGAGGTTGGAGACTGGGCGATAGTTGTTTAAAATGGCTGGATCCAGGGATGGTTTCTTAAGGAGGGGTCTCACCACCGCATCCTTTAGAGGATGCGGGAAGGATCCCTCCAGAAGAGAGGTGTTAACAATCCTCTGGAGCCAGCCACGTGTCACCTCCCTGCTGGTCGAGACCAGCCAGGAGGGACATGGGTCCAGTAAACAGGTGGAGGCACTCACCGCTCCCATGGCCTTGTCCACTTCCTCAGGAGCGACAAGTTGAAACTCGCTCCATAAAATCCGATCAGGACCTTCCCCCAGCGCCTCGGCTGGTACCGTCCAAGTGGAGTCCAGGTCCGTCCGGATCCGAGCGATTTTATCCGACAGAAACTGAACAAATTCCTCAGCTCTACCCTGTAAGGGTTCGTCCGCATCCCTCCCTTTCAAGAGGGAGCAGACTATCCTAAATAGGGCGGCTGGGCGAGATTCTGCAGATGAAATAAGAGCGAAAAAATGTGCACATTTTGCCACCCGTATCGCAACTAGATAAGTCCTAATAAAGGCTCTTAATTGTGTTTGGTCGGATTCGGAGTTACTAGCCCTCCAGCATTGCTCTAGGCATCTCTTTTGGCGCTTCATCTCCCAGAGTTTCTCGGTGAACCAAGAAGCCCTCCTGGATCCACTGCTGTGGAGAGGCACAATCCGGTTTAGAGCCTCCGCCGCCGCTATATTCCAAGCAGCGACCAAGGACTCCGCCGGACTGTGGGCCAGAAAGTCAGGTATTTCACCAAGTGCCGTCTGAAATCCCATAGGTTCCATCAGGCGCCTGGGGCGGAACCACCTAATCGGTTCCCCTTCCCTACAGTGGGGGATTGGTTTCCAAAAGTTGAGCCTCAGTAGGAAGTGATCTGACAATGACAAGGGCAAGATCTTAATGCCCTTCAATTCTAGATCACGTCTCCACTGCTCCGAGAAAAACATGAGGTCGACTGTGTGCCCCGCTGTATGAGTCAGACCTTGAATTACCTGGGTCAAGTCCATGGCTGTCATGGAAGCCATGAACTCCTGTGCTCCATCAGAGCATTCACTGAGCGATGGCAGGTTGAAATCCCCCAGCACTATAAGTCTGGGAAACTCAATCACCAGCTCGGCTACTGACTCGAGGAGCACAGGCAGGGCTGTTGTAACGCTGTTGGGAGGTAGGTACGTTAGCAACAAACCCATTTGACCCCCAAGGTCCAACTTCACCAGAAGGGACTCACACTCGACAATCTCCGGAGCAGGGATCCTACAAGGAGCTAGGGACTCTCGGATGATGACTGCCACTCCCCCACCCCTTTCTCTGCTGTCGCGGCTGATGTAGCACCTGAAAACCTTCTGGGCACATTTCAGTGAGGGGGACTCCTCCCTCATGGCCCAGCCAGGTCTCAGTAATACATGCCAGGTCTGCCCCCTCGTCTAATATTAGGTACCGGACGAGGGGAGCTTTATGAACCACAGACCTGGCATTTAGCAACAGCAGCCTGAGACCAGGGCCCTGACAACTCTCACCATCTGGTCCTGGAGTGGAGCTAACAGGGCTGGAAGGAGGGATCGCTGTGACGTAGCGAACCCTCCTTCCCCGGTAATGGCTAGCCCTATAACTCCCGTCAAGTAGTGGGAAACTACAAATAGTGGGAAACTGCAGACTGCATTCTGTATGGAGAGCTGGAACCAATGCTGGATCTGCCAGAGTGCATTGGCAGAGGGGCGGTGGAAGAGAGCCCTGGATAAGTCAACTTCCTCTGAGAATGCTGCAGGCCAGTTGGTGAGAAGTGGTGCAGTGGTGCAATGAACTTACTAGTGACTGCTGCTAGGAGGTCTACCATGTGTGTAACACTGTAATCTCCCTGGCCTTTATGCCATGTGCTAAATAAATCTGTTTGTCGGAAGGCACTGGGAAGAATGCAAATGGTGATCTCATGACGCTGGGACAATGCCACTGTCATTGCCAAGTGCCTGAATTTTGATCACATAACCATCGGGATGCTGAAATAATTATAAGTGTGAAAACTGGTCATAAGTAAATTATTTCTGTGTTGTTGTAATTTTGAACAATCACTAAATGAAAAGTTGTAAGTGTAGTTCAAGCAGGACATAACCAAGGAATCAGTGAGTGTGAACAGATCTTCTTGATCTAAGAATATTCACAACTGATGCACACTAATGGATTTGTACAAACTCTCTTGGCCACTGCTGTCACCTGATTTTAAACAGTGCAGTGTGTTGAAGAGGATCCTCAAACTGCATCTCTATGGGGAGTGCAATCCATGCAGAACTAAAAATGGAAGTCTCCAGATCAAGGGACCCCCAAATCCATCAGCCACAGTCTTGACAGGGTTAAACCAGAAAAGAAATATTGGAAGCTGTTGTACATTGTCCAGCACTGTTGGCTTCAAGGATGATTTCCTGAAGGGATAGACCATTCCTTCCAAAAGTCAGAGAAACCACCCATTCTCTCAAGGACGCATTAAACACTGCCCTGAAATCCTGTCCAAGTTTCTCTCTGTCCCTTTTTATACCAAACCAAATGAAGGCAGAGAGTTAATTTTGAATTTCTTTCTTAAGTTTGCTTCAATTTCTGTGTAATGTTGCTACAAATCACTCCTTAATTGTTCTTTCATACCTTTCCCAAGATCATCTCTAATTTCCTTTTACATTGACAGCACGCATCACATTTCCTCTGAATCTAGCTGTAGGGTGTAAGAGACTCAGTACCACCGTAAGAAAGTCTCATGACAGCCGCTGAATGTAGCCAGCCCACCAGAAAATTCACTCTTGCTCCCACTAAGCACGGTTTCCTGGGTCTCCATCAAGTGGAGATTGGGAATCAGACTTGAGATCCACTGCTGCTATCACCATTTGAGTGAGCATCACAACCAGCTCTGTAGCCATCATCAGGGCAGTGCTACCAGATATTCCTCAACCCAGGGATTACCATGTGCCACGAAACTGATCACTGTTGGGCCTTCAGCTGCTGCCACTCCACTTTTAAATCACCACACAGTTCAGATGTCCACATAATCCTGTTTACACCTAGATCAGTGGTTTCCAACCTTTTTTTGGCCATGCCCCACCTAAGCATGTATAAAATCCTGTGACATATAATTCTTACTTTACTCAAAAAGTGAACTCTACTCATGCAGAGGAAGCCTAAAAGGACATTAACTTGGTTTAAACAAGTTTCAAATTGCCCCCATTAAAAATCAAATTGCCTCTCTGTGGGACGTGGGCCCCATGTTGGAACCACTAGCCAAGATAAAATGTCAGCCACTAATAAAATTATTTACCTCGGCCATCCAAAAGGCAGTCTCTGTTAAAAACAGCCATAGCGTTCAATTTTTTTTATTTAATTATGAGCAATCTATGATATCCAAATACATTTATTTGGTCCAAAAGAGAACAGTTTCAATTATATTGTAATGCATCCACTTCTGTTTATAATAGCTTGTTGCTATGCAGTATAAATATAGTTATCAATAGATACAACACAATTCTGTAGTCAGAACTGGTTATCCCGAGGAATTTTAGAATTTGGCAGAAGGATTTAATCTATGATATCATCAAAACAGCACAAGCAAATATTTCAGCCACATTTGCACAACATTACATTGATTGGAACATTTAGCTATTTTCTGTTTTAAGTTTTTCCAAAGCTTTAGATATTTTCAATATTTTTGGGGCAACATTCTTGTTGTTTCCCTGGAAGAAACTGACATGTTATAATTTAATGCTTTCTTTGACAATAAGTGCAATAGCAAGACAAAGATAAAAATGTCTTCAAATATTCAAACCACAGGGAACATAAAAATATTTTATTCACATTTATTTCTAGAATATGTTTTAAAATTTGACAATTTACTAGGAAGAATGTGAATGAGAAACTACATGAACCATAACCAGAACTATAAAATATTTTAAAACATATAAAATTGTTGTGAATCTTTTCACTAGAGTAGAATGCCTTGCCATCCATAGTTTAAACATTTCTATACACAGGTATTACTTCTCCCTATAAACCTTCAGGAATAATTTTGAAAAAGAACATTGGTCTTACCTGAACATGTCTTTTAAGAAGAGGGGAGAGAGTGGTCACCTTTGGGTATTCTCAAAGCCTGATTGGTCCAAAGACTGAGAGCAAAGCCTTAAATACTGGTGCCTTCCAATCCTGGCCTAGTTTCTCGAAGTCGAACGGTACAACTGAAACAACAAAAAAACAACAGCAACCAAACCCCCGGGACCACCCCGGCCCTCCCCTTGGCCCCAACGAACACAACTCAGGGCGTGACCACTCCCTCCCCTCTTCTTAAAAGACACGTTCAGGTAAGACCAACATTCTTTTTCCAGAGGAGAGGAGGGAGTGGTAACCTGTGGGACATACCCAAGCTATAGTCCCAGGGAGGAAGAACAAGAAACCACTAGGACCCAAGGGAAGCATCAGCCACCACCCTCCGACCAAACGTCGCATCCGCAAACGCGAAGGCATCCAGACGATAATGTCGGATGAAAGGCATCGGAGAAGCCCAAGTGGCTGCACGACAGATGTCCTCAAACGGGGCCCTCGTGGCCCATGCTGCCATGGTTGCGGCACTCCTGGTAGAATGGGCCGTGATTCCCGACAGGGCTGGATGACCCGAAGCCCCGTAAGCTTCCACAATGGCCTGACGCAGCCAACGGCCGATGGTAGCCAAGGACACCCTAGAACCCAGCTTCCCCGGCTGGAACGAAACAAACAAGGCCTCCGACCTGCGGACCCCCTCGGTCCGCCAGAGGTATATCCACAGAGCGCAGCGGACGTCCAACCGATGCCAGAGCCTCTCCCTATCATTGGACGGACCCTGGCAAAAGTTGGGCAGGATGATCTCCTGAGCCCTATGAAAGGGAGTATTCACCTTCGGGATGAAGGTAGGATCAAGGCGAAGCACCACCCTGTCCTGGTGAAAATGGCAAAGGTCGTCCCTGGAAGACAGGGCGCCCAGTTCTGAAATACATCGGGTGGAGATAACCGCCACCAGGAAGACCACCTTCAGAGACAAGAACCATAGATGAACCAACCGGAGAGGTTCAAATGGGGCCCCCGTCAAGGCCCTGAGCACCAGGGAAAGATCCCACATGGGGAACCTGTGGGTGGGTGGGAGGCCTGAGATTAGCCGCCCCCTTCAGAAAACGCTTGATCAGGGGAACATGGGAGAGGGAAGAAGACCCTATCCCCCCCCCCCAAGGATCAAAGACAAAGCCGCCACATGGCGGCGCAACGTATTCTGCGAAAGCCCGCCTTCAAGGCCCTTCTGGAGGAAATCCAGATGTTAGGAATGGTGGCCCTATCGGGAGAAATGCCCAGAGGAGAGCACCACCGGACAATGGCCATCTAGGTGGAATTGTAAATGCGGGTCATCAATGGATGCTGAGACGCCTCAATGGTACGAATGATGCCAGAGGACAGATTAGCCCCCCTCAGAAGCCGCTGTTCAAGAGCCAAGTAGTCAGATGGAGCCACTGGGGCTCCGGGTGAACCAGATCCCCCTGCAGCAATAGCAATAGCAGTTAGACTTATATGCCACTTCATAGGGCTTTCAGCCCTCTCTAAGCAGTTTACAGAGTCAGCATATCGCCCCACAGTCTGGGTCGTCATTTCACCCACCTCGGAAGGATGGAAGGCTGAGTCAACCTTGAGCCGGTGAGATTTGAACCGCTGAACTGCAGATAACAGTCAGCTGAAGTGGCCTGCAGTACTGCACCCTAACCACTGCGCCACCTCGGCAAGACCACCTCCCCCCGCAGAACCCTCCACGGAGGGACCACCGATAGCTGGACTAGGTCTGCGAACGAGGGCCTCCTGGGCCAATAAGGGGCCACCACAATGACCAGGGCCCTCTCCGCCACCACCTTCCTGATGGTCCCTGGGATGAGGGGAATGGGAGGGAATGCATAAAGAAGGCCCAGGGGCCACCGGCTCCTGAGTGCATCTGTGCCCTCCGCCGACCTGGACTGGAAATGGGTGAAAAACCGAGGAAATTGGGAGTTCGCGGACAATGCAAACAGATCCACCAGAGGAGTCCCGAACCTCTGACAGATCCTCCGAAACAGCAATGGGTGGCGCTGCCACTCGCCATTGTCCAGAGTCGCCCGACTCAGCCAATCTGCCTGGACGTTGGAAAGCCTGGAGATGTGTTCCGACACCAAGGACAGCAGGTGTCTCTCCGCCCAGCCACCCAGCTGCAGAGCCTCCAGCCAGAGGCCCCGCAAGTGGGTCCCCCCATTGTCCATCAGGAGGAGGACGTGTCACCCCTCCACCGAGGACTGAAAGTGACGCAGAGCCAGGCGTGCGGACTTCAGCTCCAGCCAATTTATGTTGTGGCGGAGGTCCGAGGCCATCCACCTGCCCTGAGCCATCCGAGAACCCACCAGGGTCCCCCACCCGAACAGACTCGCGTCTGTGGTGGCGGTCACCCTGTCCAGCTCCCAGAAGCAGCAGCCCCGCTGAATGGCTGGGGAAAGCCACCACGCCAGAGAGACCTGGACTCCCGCCAGGAGACGGAGGGTCCGAAGAGAATTGCTCAATCACCCCCTCTGAAAGGGGATGAGCTCCCACTGGAGAGGCCGAAGGTGAAGCCTGGCCCATGGGACAATCCCAATGCAAGAGACTATCTTGCCCAATAACTGTGATAGAGAGAGGATGGAAGCGAACCGCCTTCCGCGAACTTGTTACTCGACACTTGGCTCCTTCAAACGCGGCTTCTGGACTTTCGATCACGGCTCCATCTATTGCGACCATCGCCACCGGCTGCTGCCCCAGGAGTGCCGCCTCAGACAGCGCCATTATTCAGTCCATCTCACTTTCAGCGCTACAAATTTTGGATAGGCAGGGCACCTGGAAACTGGCCGAACACCTTTCCCAGTGACCTCCATTCCTGACCTGGCTGGAGCATCTCTCACCTGCTCTTCTCCGTTTCCTCCTCCGCTTTATTCGTTCAAAAAAACCACCTCTGCAGCGAGTATGAAAATCCTTTGGTATACCGGTAACGCCTGCAGCTTGTTTTCTATTACATTCTTTCAGTGGAAGGAGGCGACGGAAGGTGAAGACGCAGGTGGGGACTTAATCGCCCTTTCAGCCAACGCATGCCCCCACTTCAATCCGCCTCAGCCACCCCAGACTCTGAACCCCTTTTTTTGCACCGTTCCAGGTCCACAGGAGAGAAGGGAAGACGAGACATTCTCCCTCTGCACTATCACTTGTTTCCAGCTATTTGAACTGCATGAGCCACTTACACGAAATTAACACCTGCGCAAATTTTGTATGCGGAATGTGTGGTTGTATGTATGAAGATGAATGATCCCACGTTTTAAATTAATTTAATTTTATATTTTTGTATTATTTTACTATTGTATGTTTTTAATGGTTACAGTGGGGTATGTATGAGGAGAATGCCTGTGCGGTATACATGAGAGGACTGAGAGTGCAGCCTGGAGCCCCCTCCACTGAGTGCAGAAGCAGAAGTGGATGGAGGCCCAGGCCCGCCTCTCATCCTAGAGTGAATGGTACGAATGGCCTGCCGTGAAGAACGGGGGCTATGGAAGGTGAGGAGGGGTCTACAGGGATGGGGACGGGCCGGAGCATCTCGGTTACAACTGGGAGGGGCAGGTATGACAGGAGCTACAGGGCTAGCTATTACCGGGGAAGGAGGGTTCGCTACATCACAGCGATCCCTTGTTCCAGCCCTGTAAGCTCAACTCAAGGACCTGGTGAAAAGAGAAGTCAGGGCCCTGGTCTCAGGTTGCTGCTGCTAAATGCCAGGTCTGTGATTCATAAAGCTCCCCTCATCTGGGACTTAATATTAGACGAGGGGCAGACCTGGCATGTATTACTGAAACCTAGCTGGGCCACGAGGGAGGAGTCCCACTCTCAGAAATGTGCCCAGAAGGGTTTCAGGTGCTCCACCAACCACGACACCAGAGAAAGGGGTGGGGGAGTGGCAGCTATTATCTGAGAGTCATTAGTCCCTCGCAGGATCCCTGCTCCAGAGACTGTGGGTGTGAGTCTCTTCTCGTGAAGTTGGACCTAGGGGGTCAAGTGGTCTTGTTTTTGACGTACCTACCTCCCAGCCGCGTCACAACAGCCCTGCCTGCGCTCTTAGAGTCAGTAGCCGGACTAGCAGTTGAGTTCCCCAGACTGATAGTACTGGGGGACTTCAACCTGCCATCTCTAGGTGAACGCTCTGATGGGGCCCAAGAGTTCATGGCTTCCATGACAACCATGGACTTGACCCAGGTAATTCAGGGTCCGACTCATACATCGGGACACACGCTCGACCTCGTATTTCTCTCGGGGCAGTGGAGACGTGATCTTGAACTAAGGGGAATAGAGACCTCGCCCTTGTCATGGTCAGATCACTTCCTGCTGAGACTTGATTTCTGGAAGCTACTCCCCCACCGCAGGGAGGTGGAACCGATTAAGTGGTTCCACCCCAGGTGCCTGATGGACCCATTGAGATTTCAGAAGGAGCTTGGAGATACCTGACTCTCTTGCCCACAATCCAACAGAGTCCTTGGTTGACGCCTGGAATACAGCAGCGACTGAGGCACTAGATCCGATTTGCGCCTTTGCGGCCTCTCCGCGGCAGTGGATCCAGGAAGGCACCTTGGTTTACCGAGGAACTCCAGGAGATGAAGCGCCAAGAGACGCCTAGAGCGACGTTGGAGGGCTAGCAACTCCGAATTCGACCGAACACAACTAAGAGCCTTTATTAGGATTTATTTAGTGGCGATACGGGCGGCAAAATGTACACATTTTTCCGCTCTCATTGCATCTGCAGAATCTCACCCGGCTGCCCTGTTTAGGATAACCGCTCCCTCCTGAAAGGGGAGGACGTGGGGGAACCCTTACAGGGAAGGGCTGAGGAATTTTCTCTGTTTCTGTCGGACAAAATCACTCAGATTCGGACGGACCTTGACTCCATTTGGACAGTACCAGCGGAGATGCCGATTGCGGGCCTTGATCAGACTTCTTGGAATGAGTTCCAGCTTGTCACCCCAGAGGAAGTGGACAAGGCCATGGGAGCGATGAGTTCCTCCACCTGTTTACTGGACCCGTGCCCCTCCTGGTTGGTCTCAACCAGCAGGGAGGTAACACGAGGCTGGCTCCAGAGGATCATGAACACGTCTCTGCAGGAGGGATATTTCCCGCAACCTTTGAAGGAAGCAGTGGTGAGACCCCTCCTTAAGAAGCCTTCTCTGGACCCAGCTATCCTTAAAAACTATCGTCCAGTCTCCAACCTCCCTTTTTTGGGGAAGGTTGTTGAGAAGTTGAAGGTTGTTGGTGGCCCTTCAACTCCAACGGACCTTGGATGAAGCAGATTATCTAGACTCCTTTCAGTCTGGTTTCAGGCCTGGTTACTGCACCGAAACCGCCTTGGTCGCGCTGACCGATGATCTCTGGCGGGCCAGGGATAGAGGACATTCCTCTATCCTGGTGTTCCTTGACCTCTCAGCGGCCTTTGATACCATCGACCATGGTATTCTTCTGCGACGGCTGGAAGAGGTGGGGGTGGGAGGCACTGTTTTACGGTGGTTCTCCTCTTACCTCTGCAGCAGGTCGCAGTCGGTGTTGGTTGGAGGACAAAGGTCGACCCCTAGGCCCCTTAAATTTGGGGTGCCGCAGGGCTCGGTCTTGTCCCCCCTCCTATTCAATATCTACATGAAGCCACTGGGTGAAATTATTCGCTGGCACAGGATTAAATACCATCAATACACGGATGATACTCAGTTGTATCTCTCCGCCCCTTGCCAACTCAGTGTAGTGGTGGAAGTGATGTGCCATTGCCTGGAAGCTGTCAGGGTCTGGATGGGAGTGAACAAACTCGCACTCAATCCTGACAAGACCGAGTCGCTGTGGATGTTGCCCCCCAAGGACAGTCCAGATATTCCATCTCTAAGCCTGGGGGGTGAAACCTTACACCCCCTCAGAGAGGGTCCGCAACTTGGGTGTCCTCCTGGACCCGCAGCTGACATTAGAACATCACTTGTCAGCTGTGACCAGGGGGGGCCTTTGCCCAGGTCCGCCTGGTGCACCAGTTGCGGCCCTATCTGGATCGGGAGGCACTTCAAACGGTCACTCAAGGCCTCGTCACCTCAAGACTCGACTACTTTTTCTGCTTTCTGTCCTTGAAAATGACTTTTTTTGAAAACAATAACAATAAACTCACTAACCTTATGGATTAATATACAAACGACGGCAATTTACTAAGAATGTGAACAGGAAACATAAAAAGAAAAAAGGATGCTTCCATTTATAATATTCCCACTTCCTATCCTGTAGCATTCATTCTTCCCTTCTGCATGTCAGCATTTCGACCTCTCCTCTTGTTTTATTATCTTCCATGTACCGGGAAAGCAAATGAAAAACAAATGACATAGTAACTTATATACAGGAACAGAGGCAGTTTCCTTTAATGGTCTGTCACTTCCTTTCCCAACTAAAAAGCAGATATAGAAAAGTCAACTCTATCATGCACATTAAGAAAAGCAAAACATAGTATTTCCATCTTTGACTGACAGACTCTGATAGGCAGACTTGGCTTTGTCTGCCTATGCCTACTTGGCTTTTTTCTTTCTATTCTGGATTCAGTATAAAGAATTACATCAATCTAATAAAACATTATCTTTTCTCTGCTGTAATTGGCTTGGTGTAATTAAAAAAATCTAGTAATGGACTGTTATTTTAATATATTAAAAAGCAGCACTTTGACAAAGGAAGGGCAGGCAAGACATGATAGCTTCAATGTTTAGCTCAGTTACCATGTCTAATCACATCCCAGTACTATTCATATTCTGCATGTGAACAATTGGTGTGACACATGTAGTGGCTTAAATGCATAAATCATTTTTGAAGGAGAATGGATTAAATTATATTTTTAAAAAAAACAAAACACCACAATTTTAAAAGATGTAAACATAATGTAATGAAATTGTTCTATTCATATTTGGTTAAATAGGAGTATTTATCAAATTAGAACAGCCCAAAATTATGCCAACACCAGTTCACAGTGCCTTTTTACAACTTCTTTCACACTCATGCAAAGTTAAATCAATTTGGCACTCTTTCTGCTAACCAATTGTGTCCTTAAAGTGTAAGAACTATTCATTGAGCTGAATTGCTCTATTAAGGACTGTTAGTTGGCATGGGGAATACTGAGTTGACTGACAATGTGCTTCAGTCACCAAGAAATTGCAGCAAGATTTTCTAAAAAAACACAGTTGGGCCTATTTAAATGAAGCTAAGTAAATAGAGAATGTTTCCGGAAGAGACTAAAGGTTTGGTGGCCTTATGGCTTAAGTCATATTTGAAAACAAAACCAAACATGGGTATATTTTATTTTTAAAATGCACTAATTGAATATTGCATCTTCAGTTACCCTTTTGCCTTTTTTACATGAAGAATATTTTGTATTATTACCAATTATAAACAACTATTTACAAAATTGTGAATTGTTAAAGATTCTAATACTTTAGCAATAGTGCAATACAATGCACATCAACTCAGAAATAAATCCCACAGAATTAAATGGGGTTACTCACAATGTAAGTAGATTAATTCCTATGGAATTTATTATTTATTCAATATGTTTATAAGAAATATGTAACATTAAATACACACACGATATGATATAAGATACTGGTAAATTAAATAGCTCTTCATTAATAATTTCACTTCACACAGGTACCATATACACTATGCAAACATATCTAATATATTGAAAGAAATAGAAAAAAAGCCATCTTAAATTCAAAAGAACTTAGTGATTATTGAGTAAGAATCTATTGCCTCTATTGAATAAACAGTTTATAAAAGTTTTACTCTACATTGCAGTCAATCCTGAATTAAACTGATTATTGAGAGCTGATATGCACATTGTTGACTAATTATATATAGTGTGACAGAAAACTATTCAATGGAATAACCCTATTAAGTGCTTTATTTGAATTAATTTTAATTATATATTTACACTGAATTAAATAAACTTAATTTTTGCCCTTGCCCTGTCCACATTAATTATTTAAATGTAATCCTTAATAACTTACTCGAAAGCCAAGTACATGTATTAGATGAAAGTGATTACATGCTCCTGCACTGAACTAAGTCATTTTTAATGTGGCTTCAATCAGATTTTAGGACTGAAAGATACTTACATCATAAATTTTAATTGCCCTAGCAATTTTAAATATCATGACACTGGTATTTTAGTTACTTTTTCTCAGTGAAATGTAACTCACAGGATTGTGGTGATTAAAAAATTGAAAAATAATCCTCATATAAGCTTCTTTGAGATCCCAAACAAAAGTGAGATATAAATGTAATGAATAAATAAATAGTATCTTTTTGTATTAATAATTGCTATGCAAATTGGACAGCAAAGATGACTAACAAGCAAGTACTGGAGCTCATAACATCAGAAATGTCACTAGAAGGCAAAATCACAAAACTGTCTCTCACTTTGCCATGTCAGGTGGGGGAATTCACTGGAGAAAGCAATTATGTTTAGAAGAATTGTGGTAAAAGGAAACCAGGCCATCAAAGAACAAGGTGGCTGGACACTATCAAAGCTGACAACAGAACATAGAAAAACTCAAAGAAATAGTGCAAGATTGGAACACGTGGAGAAACCTGACCCATAAAATCACCAAGAGTTGGACCAACTTAATAGATGACATCATCATCATCCTCATTACCACGGCAATTAAAGTTTGGTTAATTGGTTGCCTTTTTACTGATACACTGATTCAAGAAAACAGCAATATTAGACATTTCAAACATTTTTCTGTCTTATATCACTAATTTGAATTTCTAAAGGGTTCAGATATCTTCAGTATTGCTCATATCAACACAGTGTTGCAGTGCTTTAAACCCCAAGCCTTGTAGTTTTTCCTGTAGAAGAATAGATTTGCTGTTTTGCCAGACAGGATACATTTCTATGACAGTTAAACTTAATCATGTTACATATGTGAACTGCAACATTTTTTAATAATATATAAAGAATTACTATAAGTATCTATTTATATATGATGACGTGAGAGAGGATATTATATTCTATGTTGAGGTTATCTCTGATGAAAGAGTCAGAAGGCAAAAAAATCAAATATAATAGTAAATGTGTAAAACTATAAAAATTCCCCCAAAATTTTGAGGGATTTTCTTTCTTTATTTTTGCTATAGCTAACATGACTACCACATTATAAAACCCCATTTAAGTTCTATACAAAAACATTAGCTAGTTTAGAGTTAATTGAGATTATTGACATCCAGTCCTCCTAATAAATTGGGAGATATTACAAATATTCTAGAATATGTAGTGCCAATAAACAGCTCAAGAAAGACTAAGTTGCTATTAATTTATATGAAATGTGGATCATGTGGTGCAAATACACTGGAGTTGTTCACAGAAATATTTGGCAAACATTTAGAAACTGTAATGAGGGCATGATGGATCATCTCTGTTCAGCAGGAGCTAATGAATGTACATCCTATTCCTGATCCAGAATAATGTCCTGTTTATAATTTCTGAAACATTCACTCAACAAATTGACCCAAATGAGAGGGCATGTTGTACCTAGAAGACTCATCCATTCAGGATCCTACATTGGCAAAATCTTTAAAAGAGATTGGCATTTTAAATGTTTCTATCTAGAGATTGAAATTTGTGACACCTTCCTGATCTGAAGATGAAATGACCAGATGAAATAGCTGCTTGACAATGTAATTATGAGGTTTATGTGGAACAGAAAAATAAAGGAAAATGCCAAGAAACTTAGTCCATCCGTCTTGATTGAGTTGATTGAAAACTTATTATCTAATCTCTCTTGCATTGGCACAATATGAGAATATTGCACTATGTATACACACAAAAACTTCAACTTTTTGGAGGGAAAGAGGCAATCACTGCATAAGGGGTAAGGTATAAAAGAGCACCAAAGCAAAACCACTCTTAATCCTGTCTTAGAAATAAACATTTTGCTCTCTAGTTCACATACAATATTTAAGTACCATATGTAACTATTTATATTTTTAAAAAATGCAAATAACAAAACCTTCCTCAAATCATTTTTTTTCATGTAAATTACAAAGTCCATTGTATGACCAGCAGTAATAACCAGAGCATTTTTAACTGTTCCTCCAAGGAGACTTTTCTATGAGAGTTAATTGTAATAAGTGATGGCATAGGAGCATCAAACTATGGAGCACCATAGCTCATTTGCTCGTTCCTGTCAGTCATGTACAGGCAAAGAACATACTGCTTTTATTTTCTATCTCTAATAACGTTTAGTAAAATCTATTCAGGTTAGATGCTTAAATATAACTCTGATGAACTCTTCTGTTATCAGGACTCTGAATTCGTAATCACTGGTTAAATTGCATTACATTTTACTGGAAACTGGTTAGCCCATAAACATCTGATTGATTGACTGGAACTTCACGTCTTCAGAGAATCCCTGTGATTGATTCACCTCTCTAATTGGCACAAGATTTTTCTGCATTAAAGTCCTCTTCTGTAGCATAGGACAGGGCATCTTAATTAACAGGTATAATAAGAGTCCTGATATTAAATTGTGAAGTTTTTCAGTGATGACTAGAAAGATAGTAAAAACTCAGTGACTTGGGTCAATATATAGGAGTTTCTTCATACTACAGGCTTGACTTTTGCCAACTTCCTCTCTTTTGATTCTGTCATAATTGCTCTTTCCCCAGGTATGCAAAAATGAATTGGGACTTCTTTCATGATCACTAAACTTGTATAATGAGTTAATAGGCGTTACAGTGCAAGGGCAGTCATTATTTCTTTATTGTTTCTTCTAGTTGCTGAGTTCCTGGTTTGCAAAAGGTTTCTATTCTCTTCAACCTGGCTCCTGATGGAGCCTATCTGTTTACAGTATGTAGGTAAAATGACAAATAAGAGAAGTTGTACAATGAAGTGGCATAAGAGGATTTAAATCTATCTATGCAAAAATTCCTCCCCCCCCCCCACTTTGGTGATTTTATTACATGCCATGAAATGATATAGAATAGAGCATACTATGCTTTCCCACCACTACACTCAATGGATTTCATCTATGTTTAACTGGCATGGGTGCATTAACATGCCATACTATGATTTAAGAGGGTTGGTACTGTTGCCACAGCTCTGTATAACTGTCTATGAAGATTCTCACTCATCCAGGTCATGGTTGTCCCAAAGGTGCTTTTTCAAAAGGCAACTGGACTTTATTTTTCCTGAAGACATTTTGTTTTTCATCCAGGAAGTTCTGAGTCACAACTGAAGAAACTTCCTGGATGAAAAGCGAAACATCTTCAAGGAAAAACAAAGTCCAGTTGCCTTTTGAAAAAGTACCTTTGGGACATCTATTATAAATACTGCCTTTGACTTTATGCCATACTTTCCTTTTAAAACTTAATCATGTTGGCTATGATTGGCCATATGACTGACACATTGGATTATTTATTACTGTATATACTCGAGTATAAGCCTAGTTTTTCAGCCCACTTTTTGGGCTGAAAAAAGCCGCCTCGGCTTATACTCGAGTCAGTGAAAAATTTGCCCGAAATGGAGGAGAAAAAGGGGCGGGGCCATGCCGCTGGGTGACACTTGTGAATGGCCCGGCGCCCCTGTGAGTTTCCCCTCCCTCTGTGTCAGTTTGCCGCGCAGCGCGCACCGCACCATCCCCCCTCCTCACGTTCTAATGTAATGCAGGGCTGTCTTACGATTCCCCTTCCTCCCCCTCCTGCCGCTCTGCAACGATGTCCCACCTCCTCCTTGTTATGGCAAGCAGCCACATAGCGATGTCCCACCTCCTCTGGTACAGTGATCCAATGATAGGAATCACTGTGCCGTGTGTCATAGGAGGCGGGACATCGCTCCCGCGGCTGCACGGGACATCATCATCACAGCGGGACATCAGCATCATGAGGTGAGTGAAGTATTTCATTGAATACACCGCTAGTTTACTGTTTTTCTTTGAAATAAATATTCAAAAACATTATTGGTATCTATTTTTATTTTTGAAATTTACCGGTAGCTGCTGCATTTCCCACCCTAGGCTTATACTCGAGTCAATAACTTTTCCAGTTTTTTGTGGTAAAATTAGGTGCCTCGGCTTATATTCGGGTCGGCCTATACTCGAGTATATACGGTAGGTTTATAAGCCTGTTGCTTTGACCTGCTAAATGGAGAGAGAGAGTGATCAATATGTATTTTTAATTCAGGTGAAACGGTTCTATCTTCAGAAATTTCATTTATCAAGGTAACAGGTAATTCTTGGTTTATTAGCACAATTGGAACTGGAATTTCCATTACTATGTGATGTGGTTGTAAAGTGTGATATCACATCACATCATCACTTATTAACTGCAATCCTGGTTGCCACTCTAACTCCAGACACATGGGTTCTTAAGTGGAGAGTCCCAGGTAAGAAGCACAGGTGTGCTGTGGGTAATGGGGGAGGCCCTGGGAGACTTGGTGCCTGATTTCTGGGAATGCTGCAATGTGTGTGAGCTCAGGGAGGCTAGGGAAAGAGGGTGTGATGTGTGTGCATGCATATGTGCAAGATGAGAAAGGCCAGGAAAAGAATATGCTGTGATTCAAGGACTTCATAATATGCCATGGCCCTAAGACCAGAAGCTGAAAAATAACCTGACTGACAGGCTACTGATACCATCAAGATGCTGAGAAATTAGGCATATTTCTAGGATTCCTATTTCTGATTATGGATTCACCTGTAGGAGAAATTGTGGCAGTCCTATCTCAGAATCTATAGGAATGTCCAAAGGAAAAAGGGAAATATAATTTTCCAAGGCAAATATGGTATGGAGAATGAATTACAGGTGAGAATAGATTATTCAAATGTAGATTATTCAAATATAGCTAACTAAATGTTGCTGGTTTGGAACATAACAGATCATATTTGTCATTGCATACCTAGAATTATCAATGCAAGTATCAAATCATGTAAATTCTCAGATAAAATGAGAGTAGGTAGGAGGTGTGTTTCCAAGACAACATATTGCCAGAAATATGCAGCAAGGTTGAAGCACTTTAGTCAACTCAAAATATTTTTCAGATTAAACAAAAGACTCCATACATTAAAACAAAATAAAGAAATGGTTAAAAAAGGCACACATGAAAGGCATAAATACACAAAATCTGAGGTTTAATATTTTTATGTTGGTGAGTTTATTAGATGTTGCATTAAAATAAATGGAAATGCTTTCAAATGCATGCACTTAGCCAGTATAGATTCCCCAATCTATAATAGTATCAAAATTCCTCTGCTGTGTCAGTGATTCTTAAGCAATAACTCAGCCTAGGATGCTTACCAAACTTCAAAAATACTGCTTGTTTCTTCTGCTTTGCTTTTAAATGAGATACTTTTTTAAAGTGTTATGTCATTATAGAATATAAGAAACAATGAAAACTTTCCAAGATGTCTAAAAGTTTGGAATTTATAGAAGAAATGAATACTTAAAATTCATTGTTCTTACAATGTTCTTTTATCAAAATAGTGATATAAAATTGTAATTGTTATAACAACTGGGAAAACACTGGCCTTGTTCACATGGCACACACCGGAAGTAAGCAGGTCACATGAACTTGAAAAGTAGTTAGCATCCCAAACAATGAACCCTAATTGAATTCAATGTGGCTCCAAACAGAACCGGTTTGAAGTTAAATTCCTCCTGCCTTCTTTAGATCATGTTCTCCAGACATCATGCAAAGAGGCTTAATACATACTTTGTACATTCTCTTTCACCTATGCTTTATTTATACAACAGAACTGGTCTGGATTGGATAATGCAGTGAGTTATATTCTGGTTTAGCAAAAACAAACAATCATATTCTTGACTTATGATTCTGATTTGCAAGGAAAATCAGAAGGTCTGATTCAGACCTTAACACAAAACAAGCTAAAGGTGAAAACTTTGCTTGTTAGCTGCTATCATTGGTAGCAATCCAGGTGTAAGATTTGTTTGTTCTTTAACAGGCTGAAATTCTAAATAATTCATACTGTCCAAATCAGTTTTGACATTAGATATTTCACCTCACAAGATTATAATCAGAAGTATAAGTATATAGTGGTTAATTAGTTTAAAATACCACGCCCAACTTCACAGTTGATTAGAAAGTTTTAATTGTGAAATTATTTATATAAATTACATGACTTATAGCATTTGTAAACAATTCTAGCTTTTTCCATAAATACTTATTTTAAAAAGGTTCCTGTGTTACATTTGGACAGTAGATTAGGCTTTTTTCTCCTTAGAAGCCCTTAAGTCACATATAAATGCATACTGAATAGTGATTTTTCAGAATAGTATATTAATTGTTGGACTAAAAGACATATTTTTAACAAATCTTTACAATGTTTAAATTGGATTAACTTGAAATTCCCTTATATCAAGTCAGAGAAAAGGACCCTCTACCTCAGTATTGCCTACACCAAGTAGAAACATCTCTAGGGTCTAGACTTTGTGCAAATTGTGTACACTAATAAGGTATCACAACACTGTTTTAAACAAATTTGAGCTTCTAAAGTACTGATGATTTTATTAAGCCCAAAGAACCTCTCCTTGAATTTATTTTAGGTCTTGTCTATATCACATTAATGAAACATTTTCTCTACTGCTTTACAAAGTGTAATATGTTAAATTGTTTTGACTTAATTCATTGTAAGTTACTTTGACTAATAATTTAATTTGTAATATTTTATTAGATAGTATGCCTTATTTAATACAACTTGAAGTAGTGCACACAAATAATTTAAGTTCTCCCTTTTAAGATATGCAATGGGAGTCTCTTACAAAATGTACATGAATTCCCAATACATATATTAACTATGAGGCTAAAGCCAAATCCCATAATTTAAAATCCAAATATACATAGGATATGGAATGGGATGCACATTCACTTTCCTAGGTAGACAAATGTTTACTTCTTTTTTAAAAATAAAATATAAAGTTTGTCAAAGTGTTTTGATAGTAATTAGGAGAAATTGATCAAAATGTGTCAGAAGGTGACACAAAGAAATTTAACAGAAATCAATGCAAATCCTGTATATGTTGTATTGTACATTGTCTTTCCAATCTAAAGTACAGTATTTCCCTAATTGTCTATTTTCCTTGTATTATTGTACAATATAAACCATTTACCACAACAGAAGAAAAAAGGCAAGGACTTGAAGTCCAAGTTTTTTTTTTATAAATCTCATATTAAAATTTAATGAGTCTTAAAACCTGGCTCAAGTTTCTCACTTAATTGGTTGGCAAATAAGCTACATCTACATTGGGACCGAAGTTAAAAAAATCAATGCTCAGTTATTCTCGATTACAACGCTACTTTTTGCTACTTTTGTTGCAGCCCTGCTCTGCTTAAAACGATTTACGCCCAAGCCATGAGAAACGACCTTTGTAATCTTAGCAACAAAAGACACACTTGAGACGATCTACGTACAATCACGGGGCACGAACTTATCTAGTCGACCACTTAGCAGGAAAAGTGACAACGAAGGGAGAGCAACGAACGATTCGAACCTCCCCGTATCCTATTTCCTCCTCCGCCTTTCCAACGAAAACAAAAGGGATTGAAAAAAGAAAAACCAAACAAATCCGAGTGCAACAACTTGTCGGGAAAGTCGGTCACAACGATTCCCCCCCTCTCACCCCCCCCTTCCCGCTGGCCTCAGACTCGCAGGAACAAGCAAAGCAAGGAGAAAACAAACGGGCCACCGGAAGGGAAATGGGAGAAGAAAGAGAATCCCAGGGCTTTTTTTTAAAGGACGAAATGCCGAAAGGAAGCCTTTGAAGGCTTTCCACGCCGCGCGAGGGCTGCACTCGCAATCGCTCGTGGAAAAACCCTGCCAAGTAGAGAGGAGGGGAAAACTTCCAGTAAAAACTTTTTTTGGGGGGGAGAAGGGAGACCCTCCTCGTCCCGCGCAGGTCTCCCAAAGCTACTACTTGCAGGCGCGAGGCTGCTACGAAGCGGACCGAGCAGCTTCCCCCACGGGCAGGATCGTGCGGGGCCTAGAGCTCCCTAGGCGCCGGCGCCGCCGCGCAACAAGAGCGGAGAGGGAAAGGCTCGGGGAGGAGGAGGAAGCGCTGGAAAGTCTCCTCACCTGCTGTCCGTGGGTCACTCCGGGAGAAACCGCCGAGCCTCCCCCTCGCAGGGGAGAGGGCGCTCTCGCTTCCGCTTCAGAACAAGCGGAGTTGGTCCGGCGGCGAATCTCGCTGTGTGGAGGGGGGGACTCGCGTCTCTGCTACTCCTCGGACTCAGCTACAGTCCGACGTGCTCAGCCCTGCCACAAGCGCCCCATAGCCTCCGGCCAGGGACTCCCAGGGAAACGGCGAGCCCTACCGTCGCCTCCAGAGGCCGTATCGCAAGCCCAGGCCGAGAGGAGAGGGAGGAGCCGGGATGCTCGCCTTTCCACACGCGCACCAGGAGGCGGGCGGCGAGGCGTCGGGTCCCCTTCAAGGCAGCCCCAGTTCATCATCCCGACCTAACATGGCGGCCGCCGGAGACCCGGCTAGGGAAAAGGGAGAGAGAGAGGAGGGGGTGGAGGCGGCGGCAGCTGTTGCTGAGAAGCAACTCCGGCTCTCCCGACGCGGCGGAGGCAGCTTCTACTTTCGTAGCTTCACTTCCAACAGCGCCCCCTTCCTCTGGGAACCGGAAGCCCTGACCTCCCGCTGCCGGGGGTGGTTGGTTGGAGGTCAGGACCTGCAACGTTGAGAAGGGAAGTGGGTATTTCTTGAAAAGGAGAGTGGGAAGGTAGCAGGCGATTCTGAAACCGCAAAGTTTCTAGGACAAGTTTCGTTCCCAATAGCAGCAGCATTAAACTTTTTCAACATGTGCAAAATGCTGCCCGCGTTAATCCCCACGAGCAGCTTCACCTTATGCGGTGCTGTAAATCCATATTTCCACTGAGCGAGGGTGAGGGCTAGAGACTGCTGAGAAAATAAACCTTGCTTCTTCCATCTGGTTCGACAACCCTCTCGAAGTTCGTTGAACAGTTCCTTCCAGTGCAACTTGCTTTCGTTTAAAGTTAGTCTGTAAAATAGAATGGATTCAAGCAGTTTAAATCAGGGGTCAGCAACTGGACCACTGGTGATCTGCGAGAAAATTTTGGTGGTCCACAGAAAAATTATTTGCATTTTTTATATTGCACCATTTATCTTTTTAAAAATTCATATTAGTGGCGCTCAGGATCTAAAATTATGAATTTAGTGGTCACCTCTGATTTAAATGATCTATTTAATAAAATAACCCCCATCCTGCCTTTCTGACAGATGCAGCTTATAAAGTACCAGAATTATCTTGCTTAATGATTGAATAATCATTTACAAGCTGAGACTTCCCAATAATGATCCTGAAGAATGTTTTTCTACTATTCCTTTCAAATAATCAAAAACTATTTTGCTTGAAACAATATCAGCTACAAACATATAAGCAACATTAGACTGCAAACAGTGTCTTAATGTGGTGTAATTACAGGCATTTCTAGACAATGCTGTAAGCGTTGTGCATTTATTCTTCATTTGAAGAATGTTATGACAGCACAATAGTTTTCCAATTACGATATACTTTTTCCACCACAAGAAGTCAAGGCTCCTCCCGTACTAGTAGGTCTTTACACTACCAATCAACACACTATTCTTTTGTAATAATACGGTAGCATGTTGGTTGGTCTAAGGCAGTGGTCCCCAACCCCCGGTCCGCGGACCGGTGCCGGGCCGTGGAGTACCTGGCACCGGGCCGCGCAGCGGCCGGGGGCCATGATCGCTCTTTTAAATCCGCTCCTCTTAAATGCATTTCTCTCCCCCCACCTTTGGTCTCACCCTTGGCTCTCTCTCCCTCCCTCCCTCGCCGTCTCCTCCCTTCTCTCTCCCCCCCTCCCGCACCGATCCATCGCCAGGGAAAGAGAGAGTGAGAGAGGAGAGAGAGGGGGAGAGAGGGAGGGAGTCAAGAAAACTGTTCCGGCCGCCGCTGAAATGACTCAGTAACTTTTGCGCTTGGATCTGCTTTTTCAAACCTCCCCCAATCATCATCGCCTTCCTTCCCGCCCTGCCGCGCTTGGTCTGGCTCTTTTCTTTTTTTGCTCTCTCCTCGGCTTTTCCTGCTTTCTCCCTGCAATTTTGTCACCCAGATGCATGCTGTGGTTCGCGAGTGCGGCTCGGTTTTATGTGTCCGCTTCTCTCCCTTTCTCTCCACACACCCCCCACCTCCATTTAATTATTTTTTTTTAAAGAAAGAAAACCGTAGTTCTGCCAATTGCAAAAAAAAAAAAGTGTGTGTGCGTGCATATCTGCCGGCGGGTGTGTGTTTGTGTGGTGTGTGTGTGTATGCACGCGCGGAGAGAGACTGGTTGGAAAGGAAGGACAGGACTGGCGGTGTGTGTTTCTGCAGCCCCTCCGGTGGAGGCTGCACTAGCCATCAGATCTGGGTTTTTTTTTTTCCCCTCTCCTTTTTCCTGCAGGTCGTTTTAATCCTTGCTAATTACTTTCTGTTCTTCGCTTGCCAGCTTCCTTCCCACCCTCCTTCCTCCTCCTCTCCCCCCCCTGGCCGGGTGCGCCTCCCCGCTTTTACTCCCAAACAGTTATATATATATATATATATATATATATATATATATATATATATATATATATATATATATATATATATTCTCTCTCTCCATGGCATTCGCGCGCGCGCGCGCTCTGTTCTTTGCCCGCCGAATGTGGTGGGGAGGGGGAGGGCGGGCAGAAAGGTTGGTCCGGGTTGAGGGTTCAGGATGGTCTTTGAGGAACATAAGTCTGTCCGGGTGGGGGTGGCATATTAAAGCACTTTATATTTATGTAATTGTATTTTATTTTGTAAGGCATGTTTAAATACAATAAAATAAAAGTTGTTTAATCAAAACAATCTGATATATAAACAATCAATGTGTCGTCGCGAACAACGCCCCCCCACCCCTGCGCGCGCTCAGCGGGCCACGGTAAAATTATCAAAGGCTGACTGGTCCGCGGCGATAAAAAGGTTGGGGACCACTGGTCTAAGGGACACGGTGGCTCAGTGGCTAAGACATTGAGCTTGTCGATCAGAAAGATCAGTTCCGTGGTTCAATTCCCTAGCCTAGCGCCGCGTAATGGATGAGTTACTTTTCCCAGCTTCTGCCAACCTAGCAGTTCGAAAGTATGTAAAAATGCAAGTTGAAAAATAGGGACCATCTTTGGTGGGAAGGTAACAGGGTTCCGTGCTCCTTCGGTATTTAGTCATGCCGGCCACATGACCATGGACAGCACTGGCTCTTCGGCTTTGTAATGGAGATGAGCACCGCCCCCTAAAGTCGGGAACGACTACCACCTATGTGCGAGGGGAACCTTTACCTTTACTTTATGTTGGCTGGTAGTGTAAGCACCTAGTACAGTAGTATGGGAGGAACCTAACATTTTCTACAGACTTAAAATCTGTTATAGGTCAATATAATTATACTACCGGTAGTTTTGAAAAGGACTGATATTCAAGGGTGCTAGAGGAGTTTGTGTGTGGATTTTAAATGACATATTTTGTGGCTATGATTATGTGATCAACGTGCTGTCTTTTTACAAATTCAGTACTTCTGCATTAATATGACCTAAAATGTTTTCTGTTCTCCATACAAGTCCTAAAACTAGATACAGGCAGTCCCCAGTTTGGTCAGAATGGAACCTGCCCCTTGTGGTTGGAAGTCATAACTCTCATTAAGCAAGATGCCCATCAATCCCATCCTTGTTCTCCCTGGTGTTGTTGTTAAGCGGAACACAGGGTGCTTTGGGTGGGGAAGGCACTGGGAGACCTAATCTAGGGCCACTTCATTAAGCACTCCATACTTTGCTTCCCAACCCTCAGGATCCCCACTGGCTTTCAAACTGTCCTCTCCATCCCGTATCACCTTCTGTAGGTCTCATTTTGGACAATCTAAAGATAATGTTGGTGCCTGGTGGTGCAGTGGTTAGAATGTAGTATTGCAGGCTAACTCTGCCCACTGCCAGCAGTTTGATTCTCACCAGTTCAAGGTTGACTCAGCTTTCCATCCTTCTGAGGTTGGTAAAATTAGGACCCAGATTGTTGGGGGCAATAAGCTGACTCTGATAAACCACTTAGAGAGTGTTGCAAGGCGCTATGAAATGGTATATAATGCTAAGTGTTATTGCTTACTTGCTCATTTATTCATTGACGAAAATGAATCAAAGCTACATAGTTGGGACAAGGGTATGCAAACCTCCAGGATTATCAGTTTCATTTGAAGGGAAAATTAGCGTCAGGTACTTCAATCAATGCAATGATAATCAAATGTAGTATGAAAAGTCCTGCTTTATTTGAAGAACAGTATTCTATCGAAGTCTGATTTTCACATCACATATATGTCGAAGTGTGTAATGGCTCAAATAAAGGAGATTTCTAAGGACCTTCAAAAACATTCCTCAATATTTAGGTGCAGTTATTGCTGCCCTTGTGTGCCCTAGGAGTCACACTAATTACTTTTCAAAATAGAAATGTTGTTAAAGATTACAATTACAATAGCCCTGTTTCAGGTGATACAAGCTCTCTTGGGTAATGAGGCCTTCAAAACCTTTTGCAGGGATGTGCAGAATAATTTGTTCAGCTTTTGCCAAACAAAATGGAGGAAGATAACTGGAAATAGCAATAGCAGTTAGACTTATATACCACTTCATAGGGCTTTCAGCCCTCTCTAAGCAGTTTACAGAGTCAGCATATTGCCCCCAACAATCCGGGTCCTCATTTTACCCACCTCGGAAGGATGGAAGGCTGAGTCAACCTTGAGCCGGTGAGATTTGAACAGCCGAACTGCAGAACTGCAGTCAGCTGAAGTAGCCTGCAGTGCTGCACTCTAACCACTACGCCACCTCGGCTCACAATATGACAGCTTCAGAGGATCCTGAATGAAATGAATTATCTGGATCCTTTTCAGATTTCAGATCTGGTTATGGAACAGAAATGGCATTGATTTTGCTTTTGTATGATTTCTTGAATGACAGGATGGATAGTTCTGCATCCATCCTTGTTTTCCTTGATTTCTCAGTGGGTTTCAATACCAGCAACCATGGTATCCTTATGGACTGACAAATGATTGGGAGTGGGTGGCACTACGTTGGGCTGGTTCATCTATTTTCTATGGGGTCAATTTTAGTTGTGGTTGGGGAGGATAGATCTTTCCATTTACTCTCTGCTGTGTGAGGTGCTGCAGGGGTCACACCTGTATCCTCTCCAATTCACCAGCTACATAAACTGCTGGATTACCTTATCTGTCACCATGGTTTGAGATATGATCAGTGTGTGTATCACCAGTATCCCTGGTTAATTAACCAATGCAGTGTACATCCTATCCCAATATTGGGGGCTGGAAAGGTCTGGATGGAGAACAATAGGCTTCAACTGAACCCTGGCAAGATTGCACAGCTTTGGGTTTTGAGATACTGGGGTTACACTGCCCAAACAGGTCCTTGGCACAATCTGCAGGTTGTCATGGAGTCACAATTCCTGCTTGAGGAGCAGGTGGCAATTATGGCTAGGAAGACCTTTGCATAACTTCATATTGTGTGCCATTTACACCTGTTCCTGGATCAAGAGGCCCTACTCTTGATCACTCATGCACTGGCCACTTCCCAATAGGACTATTGGCAATGTACTCAATATGAAGCTTCCCTTGAATGGTATTCAGAAACTTCAGTTGCTTCAAAAAATTTATGAGAGCAGATACATTTGTGGTAGTGCATATATTACACCTCTGTTGTGTAAACTGTATTGGTTACCAGTTTGTTTCTGGATCCAATTCAAGATGCCGGGTATTTGAACTACTTTCTTCAAACATGAAATTTGATGTGTCATGAAAAGAGCTTTGGCTCTATTGAATCTGGGTCACAGCAAAGAGAATAATTATACAAAACTGGAAAGAAATTTATTCTTCTGAGATTAAGGAATAGAGTTAAGATATGATTTTATTATCTATTTATGAAAAGCCATAATAGCTATTAATATTGATTCTTTTCATTTCATTTATATGGCATTTACTTTAGGTAAATACTAACCCATTGCGTAGAAATTACCTAGATGGTGTACAAAGATTAACAAAAGCTGAAAATTAAACATGATCCAACAGAAGAAAAATAAAGTAATAGAGAAGTATTTCTCAACCTCAGCAACTTTTAAGATGCATGAACTTCAATTCCATATTCATTCTGTTTTTTTAAACAATAAAATATCTCCTCAATCCTTATATAGGACAGACAGACACACATATGGAAAACAATCTGTCTGGGTCAAGTGCTTTTGTGTCTCTCTTCAGTCTGGGTCAATCCAATTGGGTACAGGAAAAAAAAAGAACCTGTGATGCTGTGACATGACAGCAGCACACATTGTGTCAGTACTATTTCAGTTTTGTGGCATCATATATGCTTATTTATGTCTTGTTGATTTTAACTGGACTTATTCCAGATGTGACTTTGCAGATTATTCTTTGGAACTCCTTTGTTATTATTTGAAATGAAAGTTAACATCACAGTTATGTCTAATGTATTTCATAACAATTCTTCTGTAACTTGACAGGGGAAAAAAAGAATTAACATGCTTTCTTTAATCCCTGGCAGCATCTGTTTCAGACTATTTGCTCCTTAAGTAAATAAAGTTTATGTGTGCTCTTCTAAGGTGGTGTTTTTAAATTTAAAAAAACACACACAAACTATTTTTAACCATAATATATACATGATTGAAAATCATTTTTGCACCCTTGGTTATTAATTCTGTACCTTTGTCTTTCACATTTGTTTCATAAATAGTTACAGCAATAAGCCGGATTACATTATATAAAGCAAATGTATTGCTGTTTGCTAATCTTTATCTCTTGATTTCCCGTCTCCGTTTGTTGGCACAAGACTGTTGCTTATGGTTACTTTAAATAACTATTCCTTTGTTTAGGTTGTTTCTTGTCTTTCATGGGCAATAATATGATTGTCTTGCAGTTCTGTTAGGAATTGTATTGTATTGTATATATTATCCATCTGGAATACATTTGTTTCCAAACAATTTAAATAATAGAAATGAAATATTTGAAATTGCACTTCTTCACACATTTCAGTCATTTATAGTCAAATGTGCTAAAAATAGTAGAGCTTTTCTATTTTTGACTTAAAAATAATGTTGAATGTAAATTTATGAAAAAAATAATTATATTGAGATAAATACATTTTATGTTATTGCTAAGCTTAAAATTTTTACTATGTGAACAATTATTAAATTAAAGAAAAAAATGGAAGCAAGCTGAAATGCTCCTCATGAGGTTATTTGGGTCATGGAGGTTTGAGAAATCCATTTGTCTCTTGGGATAGATTTGATTCCCTATTACTTCTTTTTTTAAAAAAGTGAGCATATGAGGCATTTAAAATAATTTCTGCTAAATATGTTAAGCTAAATGTTGTCATTAGAGTTGTTAAGAAAACTTAGTCATTTGAAGGACTGAATTCATTTTCCTAATGGAATCCCTTACCCTATAATGTAGTGTTAAATTATTTTTTAATCCAAATTCAGAGTAGTAATCTTTGCTAATATAAGCATGGATATGAATGCTGTGCTTCAAGCATATACCATATTTTTCAGACTATAAGATGAGTGATGGTTGGAAATATCTGTGTGTCTTAAAGAATGAATATTGCGGCTGGGGGGAAGGGGCATGATACAATGCTGATCAGCTGTTCTATGCGCAGGGATTGTCACCACCTATCACCTCCAATCGCTGCTGCTGTGGCCCATTCACCGTGACCCTTTCACCATAGATCATGGTGATTGACAGCCAATGGGCCACAATGAATGGCCATGGCAGCAGCAAATGGGCTGCGGCAAATGTGCTATGGCGAATGGACTGCGGCGATCTAGAACAGCTAATCAGTGGTATTCTGGGAGGCAAATCCAATTGCCAACCAGCTGCTTGGCAGTGAAGGCTCCAGTGTTCCTTGCCAGCAGCAGCAGCTCAGCTCAGTTGACAGGTGGTGGGCGCAATGGAGCAGAGCCCTGACAAGCTATGTGCTGGAGCTACAATAACCTGCTAAAGCAGACCAGGTTGTTTTCTGTTTGCTGCAAGGACACTAGACAGATGAATACTGGATGGATGCTGGAAGGCAGAGCAGATTTTTTTTCTTGTTTTCCTCCTCTAAAACTAATGTGTCTCAGAGCATCTTTTAGTCCGAAAAATACAGTATGTTAAAAAGTTCCAAAAAAACATTTGTATAGTATACAAAAAAGTGTGTATTTGAAAACACAGGGCTTTTCCTAACCTTTTTATTTATCCAAAATATGCAATAATAAAAAGAATGTAATGAAAAAAATGATACATAAAATATGAGGGTAAAAGAAGATACTTTTTAAATGTTAAAATCTATATTTCTGTACCAGTTGTAAACATGGAGTCTTTATTTTTGGCCTTAACCTCATTCTTGGAAGAAACAAATTCATGTATGAAAATCTGTGTTTTAAAATTAATGTCAAGAAAGGCACCATAAAATTAGGGTGTTTGCCTTTTGATCCTTCATTAATTTGATGGGATTGTTCACAGATCCAGTTGATTATTGCTTGGCTAAATTCACATCAAAAGAGGAATGTTGTGGTGTACCTAATGAGAGAATGAGAACAAGAGCAGTGTTCATGGATGTTTAGTCCTCATTGAGTAAGAATGCAACTATTGAGGCAATCCGGGCTTTTCCAGGTTTTCCATATCCTCAAAATATTCAGGATTTGAATTTTCTATTCAAAGCAGAGTAACTTGTGATACATGCTGCTTTTAGATCAACAGCCAACTTTGGGAACCAATAAGCTAAAAGGCATACCTCAATAGCATATTCTGCAAAAATATTCAGGCAATCTCTTGTTTCTATTGCGACTGCTGTACTATCTCTATGGTTTGTTACAAATTTGCACTGTGTTTTCTTATAGGTTTGGATTTCACTGTCCTAACATTAATTTCTCCACCATAACTTGATGTTACTGCTACCACTACCATGTATATCATCTAGATCTTGCAGTTTTAGAAGAATTTGTTTTATTTATTAAGTTTATTTGCTGCCCATTTTGCTTTGAAATGACTCTGCAGCTTACAATAAAATATCACCATATCCAATTATAATTTATCTAAATTAAATAGTTCTGAATTCAGAATTGCAGTGTTTCAGCTAAACTAGAGGGCTTTTTTTAATTTCAAGGGGTTTAATTAGACTCTCCTCCCTTCCCCCCAAAAATCTCTGAAATAGTCTGTTCTTTTACTTTATTCTTTCAAACCTAGTGAATGCTGGAAAAATATTTAAAGGAAATCAAGACTGTTGGTAGCCTATCTCTAAGGGTACAAACTATACCTTTGTATCCCTATCTCCATCATCACTAATATAGCTATCTGAAAACTGAATAAAATTCAGGTGGCACTGAGGGAGAATCTAACCAACGAAGATTGAGTTTGAAAATAGTCTGGATTGTTCTTAGAGCTGTGGAAAAAAAATGTTCCACAAAATTTTGCCCAGTGAAACAAACAATACGTTAAAAAGTTATGATATTTATCTAGTTACTTACCAAGCAGATCTAAATTATATCAAAGTAACAAAAATAACTTTCAATCCCCAAGACATGTCACAATTTTTGAGCACCCCTAATGTTTGGAAATTGAAAGTTGAAAATGTTGATACATTCTACTAGCAGTGCATCCACATAGGAGAAGGAATTGAACAGCAGCTATAAATGCTGCTAATTCCTCCATTCTAAGACCTCTCACATTCCTTCCTAGTTATGTGACCCAGATCAGAGTTATTACTAAGGGCCGGAAAAAAATCCAAGAGTTGTGCTTTACATTCTTTCCGTACATTGTTTATTGTAGTATTCTTAATTAAGGGTTAATTCCAGATTATACCTTGCACTGCACTCTCTTCCACATGGATAGATTCTTGGTTCTAACCTGCTTCTGGTTAGACAAAGACAGCTAAGGAAAAGTCTAGCTTGTCAAAGAGATTAGGGTGCAGAGAGCTTTCTTTGTAGTTAGTTTTTTATTATTCTAATCCGGGTCCTCTGTATATAAAGACTAAATGCATGGGGAGCAAACAGGATAGCAGAAAAGCCTCTTTTTCTAATGATATCCTTTGAACTTGGATGAAGTCATTGTTTGGTCTACCAGAAGAAGAAAGAAAATAATGAGCAAAACATGCTTAACAGAAGTTTCTGTATTAGTGCAAAGTACGATCAGATTCCAGTATAATGCCTTTTTAAGAAAAACACTTGCAATACTTAATGGCACACATTTATCTACAAATATGGTAGGTTTCATATCCTAGTAATTGATTTATGGAGATGCTATGTACATAGCAAGGCAAAGTGATTTCATGTGCCATAGCTGTTTTCATATTTGTTCCTTGAGCATACTGAATTTAGATGGTGTAACTGGTTGGGTTAAATGATGGAGAAGGAAACAATACAAAGAAACAGAAAGGAAAGAAATACCCTCTCATTAGAGTCAGAGCGAGATAGAATTAATGTGTGTAAATTGTAATAAACTCTGGTCTAAACATTCTAATTTGGAAGTAGGAAATACTGTAGGTGATATCAGTTACATGATGTAAATATTAATTCACTATTTTTAGATGCAAATATGTGTCTGTAATCTGAAATGGTGGATTGCAGGATTAATAAAACTGGGTAGATGTTTTGGATTCTTTTTGATATTGTTTTACACATTCTAATAATCAGCTACTATACAGCTTCATTAGAAGCCAAAGCAAGCTTTTATAGGTTTCTCTTGTGACCATCTGTCACTGTATGGAGTCCAGTTACTACAACAAATAACGAGACCTGAGCTTTTCATTAAGACTTTCATAAATAGCTTTACTGAGAATAACTGGTTTTTTAGGATTCTTAAGAAACATACCACATTATTCTTCCTTCCTGAGAAGCTTTTAGTTCAATGTCTGATATTTATTAATTTTATTCCAGCAAGAAAATAGGGTTTGATACCTTATGGGCTTTTTCTACAAATACATACAATTTCTATTTTCAACTTTTGGTGATTTTATTTGATAAATGGTTACCTTCACCTTTTCATTTTGAAGGAACATTATGCTGCTGTCATTATATTTGTTCTAGCTCTTTGTCCACATTTTCATCCATTCAATCCTAAATTGCCATTAAAGTTGCATTCTCTCAGGAATAGCTGTATCAAAACAAACACAGCAATAAAAAAAGCTTAATTGTTTTCCTGCAGACATTTCACTTCCTGCCGACATTCACTAGGTATCTCAGACAGCACCAGTCTCCAGTTCAACCTTGTGCTACAGTATCTTTTATTAATAAACTTTATTTTGCGAGTTTATTTTTTCTGTTTTCCACTAAATTTTCATAATTCTCATAATCAAAATAGCAGGCAACATGTTCATCCTACCTAAGTAATTTTGTTTTTTTAGCAAAACCTAATGCCACATTTTCCAGAATATGCTTGGGGTGTTTCCCTCCTTTTTAGTCACCTGCAGTGATGTTTTTTCCTCTTTATCTCACGCAGGTGTAATTTTTCATCTGTCTTGCAGAACCCATTCAATTTTTTGTGGAACGCTAGGTTTCCATAAAGCCTTCTTTGAAAAAGCTTAATGAATGAAGGCGCATGGAGTTGCATTATTGAGTATTTGCAGAAAGCAGTAATGTGCAGTCAGGGGAGGCAGGGCCTCACCACTGTCATCATGAAAAAAAAATGTAAAAGGAAAAAGGCTGAGGTAGTTGCTGCCAGAGTCACAGTGGATGACTCTGCTTAGTGCTTAACTGTTTAAAAAAGCCTCTAAAAAGCGCCCTCTACATGAGGAAGTGGGAGAACCACGTGCCTCATTTAGTCTATCTTTATGATCACTTGAGCAGAGTTAAGTAAGGGTTAAAAGCTGAAAAATTCCTTATGTAGATGAGGCACTTGGTTCTCTTGCCTCCTCCTGTAGAGGATGTTTTTTTAGAGGTTTTTTTAAACAGTTAAGCAGAGTCATCCATTGAGGAATCTGGCAGCAGCTAACCCAGCCTGACCTCAGCAGCTCTTGCCTTTTTCCTTTTACATTTTTACATTTTCATTATGGCGGACAAGAGCAGAGTTCAAATCCTCTGTGAAACAGTTGAAAAGGGTATGTGGGTCGGAGGGAGGGAGAGGAATTCAAAATTAATGTAATTTCTAAGTAATTGTATTATTGTAATTTGTGTGTGTGTGTGTGTGTGTTTTACCCACCTCTGCTGGCACGCGGGCTGTCACTTTTTTTATGTTGGACATAGCAGCAGGGCTTTTGGACATAGCAGCAGGGATTTTGGACATAGCGGAAGGGCTTTTGGACACCACAGCGCTGTGTCCACCATAGAGGCTGGATGCCTCTATGTCGGACACAGCGGCAGGGCGGCTTTTGCCTCTATCCCTGGGGCGGCAAGCCACCCTGCCACCCCAGCGCTAGAGGCAAAAGCCCTGCCGCTGTGTCTGACATAGGGTGTCTTTTGCCCACTTGCCTCACTAGCCATAAACCTCAACGTACATCACTGGCAGAAAGTAAATAATCCATATAATATAATCCAAGTTCCCCACTTCTCTGTTGGTTATTGTATTTATAAATGTGAAGCAGAACACAAAAAGTCAGCTCTGCATTATAGCAAACTACTGTCCAACCTGTATTCAGCTTAGAAAATTGATATTTGTTCATTTCACATATACATAACAACTGATTCAGCTATCTTGAAGCCCTGTATTCCAGTGGAGGGTTTCCATTTTTTTTACTACCAGTTTTCTCATGAGCATGACACTTCTACGCATGCGCAGAAGCTTTTGGGCAGATGGGCGGAGCTTTCCACCACCACCACTAACAGTTCTGGGCCAAACTGACAGAAACCCACCTCTGTTGCATCCCTAAAATGATTTAAAGAAAATTACAAATGCTATTTCCATGCAACAAATTCCAGTGTTTTTAATAATATCTGGTATTCTGTCCACAATCTAAAATTGGTCAAAATGTCTTCTTGATATGTGTAGGTAGGAAAACACCCTGGGAAGAGGTTTATATCTGCTCACTTCATAATTGTGTGTATAAAGTACAATAATTATGTTAAAAAAAAGCCTGATCAGGAATTATCCTAAAGCTCTGATCATTATTTTAGGCAAAACAAACTAGAATGCCCAACTGTTAGAAAAGAAGATAATTCTGCTAATAAATCTTTCAGGTCTTGTCACTGGGATTACACTGTACCAATCTATCTGTCAGATTAATTTTTTATTTTATGGTTTTAACAAGATATATAAAACTTGTTATTTAAATGGAAAAAATATATTACCATCAAATATTTATAAACTGTCAAAAACACTCTTGCTGGTTTTGCAGAGTACAGTAAACAAAAATACATTATATTCAGAAATATTTGTAATGGCAACATTTTGATTTTAAGTCATGATTTATGAGCAGTTAATTGTGGTTTATTTGGTTACAATACAACAGGGCCTTTTCCTGCAATCTCTGAGAATTGCATAGATCACAGGAACTAATTCATCTGTGGTTAGAACATTATGTAAAGAAAGGAGAAGCACATTTTCACAAATGATAAAAATACAAATTTGCTATTTTTTCAACAGATTTTTATAAAGATCCAGAGCAGATAATGTAATATTTTATAATCTCACTGAAAAAAGCAGAGGGCATTTAAACCAGCAATGCCATAGCACCACCTGCTGAATGTAAATGGAAATTAAATTCATTCACAGAGGAATCTGATCTTTGTACACATCTCTTTTGGCTTAAAATTGCAATATTAAAATGCATTTATAAAAATTGTAGATTTAGTGGAGTTAGAAAAAAAATTAAAAGGAAAAATAAAATTATCCTAAAATAGAAAGTATTTTTTTCTCTCAATTAAAAAAAACAACAAACCTAAATTAGTTTCATGAAGCATAAAAGCCAGACAACATATGGTCAGAAGACAAGTAGAGGTCCTTAGCCTGCCAGATGGCCATTAAGCTAAGAAGAAACAAGTGGCTTAACATTTGTTTCACATTTGTCAAGAGTCAAATAAAAGTGGTATACATACTTTGATCTTAACTTCCTCTCCCCGCTTTTATATCTTAAAACTTCAAGGGCAGGGATGGACAGAATTTTGATGGCTGCAAGTAATACTTAACATGATTCCATGGACCAAGGATGACAGTGTTGGGGCAATGCCATAAACATAAGCATCGGTTGGCATCTTGTTTTCCTCTTTTGGGGTGGGGAGCAGAATTGGGGAGCAGAACGCTTTGCTTTCAAAATTAGGTTAAGCCCATATCAGGGCTTACAGTAAAACTGGGAGGGGGTAAACTGCATATTAACTTTCAACAATAATAGTCAGAGTGGGCTTCCAGGGTCGCAAAACGGCTGCCTATCACCTATTCCTGTAGGAAGCAATATTTTATATTTGCAGTAATAAGTAACCTTTGGGATGAAACAAGAAGCCCATACCCTGGGCATGATGCAGTGAACTGCCAACACTGTTTGTAAAGTGTATGCAACTTTGAGACACTAAGGCAGGGGTGGGATTCAAATAATTTAACAACCAGTTCTCTGCCTTAATGATTTCTTCCAACAATCAGTTCACCAAACTGCTCAGAAAGTTAACAACCAGTCTCCCGAAGTGGTGCGAACTGGCTGAATCCCACCACTGCACTAAGGGCTGATTTACTATCTGGGTCAGTGATAGGCAACCTTTTTGGCGTGGTGTGTCAAAAATCGGCAAAAAATCGAGCATAACTCGCGTTATGTGTCACTTTGACAAAAACATAATTTTGCGCAATTTATAGTTTAAACTACAAAAATGTATAATTGCAATATATAATTGTATTTAATAAACCAAAAACAAATTATTTAACATACCTGCTTAGTAACTTCTTTGTTCATCAGTCGATTTCGTATGTTGCCCTTGATATTATTGAACTTGTTTGGAGTGCCGTGAACCAGGGCTGTGGAGTCGGCTGCTTCCAGCTCCACGTCCTCATCAACATGCTGCTCCAGCCCGCCCCTGCTATGAATATTCCTAGTGACGCGAGGGCGAAGAATATGAATATTCATAGCGGGGGCGGGCCGGAGCGGCATGTTGATGAGGACATGGAGCTGGAAGCAGCAGACTCCACAGCCCTGCCGTGAACTGAGATAAGTGTGGTGCGGTCGTAACCAACAGTCCCAGGAGTAGACTCTCTGTGCCGGCCTGATTGGAGAGAGGCGCGCACTGTTCCCGCGCTCCTCTCCTGCGGGTCCTCCCTCGTCGCGCTGATGACATGTGTGCGCACGGCACGCACGCCTTACCAGCAGCCCCTGCGCTCAGAAAGGGGCGGCGGTGATACAGTAAGTGAGTGTGGGCGGGGAGATCACACGTCCCGCCCCCCCTGTTCCTCCAGCACAGATTCTTTCATCCTCGGCGGCCGTGCAGGAGCCGAGGATGAATCGCATGAAATCCTGTGCGTGTCACCCCAAATGGCTACGCGTGTCAGCACTGACACGAGTGTCATAGGTTCGCCATCACTGATCTAGGTGGTCTGCTGAGTAGTGCATTTCCAAAAAAGTAGATATGGCCAAAATTAAATACTGTGCATTTTTAATTCAATATAAAATGATAATAAATTAATTAAAAGTAAATATGTTTGGTCTTGAGTGCTTTTCTCTTGCTAGTAAACATCACAGTTTCTTAGGAGCTGTAAGCAATAATATCTTAATCTGATTACCTAATGATGGTCAGAGTAAAAGAAGGAACAGCATGTACCCTGTGATATAATGTAGTATTAGATACCCCATAATATTTAATGATTATGTTCTAGAGCAGAGTGGGGGAATATGGCCCATTTATAACTTGTGGATTTCAACTCCCAGAATTCCCAAGCCATCTGGGAATTCCTGAATTCTGGGAATTGAAGTCCACAAGTAATAACAGAGTCATAGTTCCTCACCCGTGTTCTAGAGGATTCGGGAGGAAAGCTTCCCTCTGTAGTTCAGTGATTTGCCACACAGAGGCATATTCATGGACACGAGCAGGAGCTAAAGGGCTGGGCCTCACAATCTTTTTCTGCCTGTTCCATTTTTCATGAAAGAACAATCTGCTTTTATACAAAACTGCCAATACAACAACAACAACAACAACAACAACAACAACAACAACCAAACAACAGTGATACACATTGTCATCGGGCACTTGGTACCATGTCCAACAATTTTATAAAACACATCAAGTAATTGTAGCTTCCTGCAATAACACCAGCAGAACTGTAAAAAACTGCGCTACTCAGAGCATCATATATCTTAAGAAGGTACTTAGTTGATACCTAGGATGCTGGCAGCAACCATTAGCACCAGTCAATGGTATTCATCCATTGACTGGTGCTAATTTTTGAATGTTCATTTTTGAATATTCAATTGACTGAGTTTCTTGTTTAATGAATAAAGTATATAATAATAATATAATTTATTGTGGGTTATTCACAAGGTGTTTTATTTGTTTAGAAACTAATACTTAGTTCATTTCCTGTGAAACTTTTACCCAAGTGTAGAACATTGGTATAGCATATCAGTTTTATGGTGTTTTATGTAAGCAGCTCTAAAGGTGCGCTGTGTCAAAAGGATATATTTGGGTATGGATCATAAGACTCCCTGCAATGGTTGGAAAGACTGCAGAGGGAAGACAATATTTTGACCTGAAAGATAATAACCTGTTTGAAGTTTATTAAAATAGCCTTGAACCCTATAGTGGCAGTGTCTGCAAAATTGAAAGAATGGCTCAGCAGGAAAAAGAAACTGTAACATTGCAAATGATTATGAAATTCAAAATCTATTAGTTGTGACAGAGATAATTGAAAAGAGATTGGAGAATATGGAATACAAAACAAAAAAATATGATGGAGAAACAGAGGATGTTTACCAAATGAAGAAAGTGGAGGACAGAATTCAAAAGATGGAAGAAAAAAATGAGCAAAGAGATAAGCAAACTGTGGATACTGACAACAAAGTGACTGTGGTTGGTAATGGCAAGAGTGGAATATGGAATGGGGATATAGATGGATTGGAACTCTACCCCAGACTTCAAAGCACAGAAGAAGAAAAGAGAGAAAAATTGATGGAGATAAGGACAGAAATCCTGACAGAAGCACTAACAATAACCAAAGATAAGCTGATGGAAAGAACAGATGTTGGGTTTCAAGCTTTTATGAGATACGAAAGGAATAACATGTTGCCAAGAGAAGTTTATACAAGATTTATTAAGAAAGTAACTAGAACATTAATGCTATAAAAGGCAAGAGATATAAGACCGTACTGTTACAGGAAAGATACAGGTTGATGCAATGAAAATGTATAATAAAAATTTAAGCTAAATTTAGTTTACTAGTAGTATGTATAAAATGAAGCGACAATAGCTATAGGTAAATAATGATTAATAATGATAACAATACATATAGATATATCAGTTTGATAATATGAAATTTTATATGAACAACATATGGAGATTATGAGACGAGGCTTAAAAGCTTTAGAATATGTTATAAAGATGTATTGTGATTGGATGATTTTAGGATGATTTAATGGAATGTTATTATATAATCCTATTCTAGATTTTGAATATTATATATAAAAGGATGTAAAAACAATTATAGTCAAATTAACGTTGAGATATAATAATTGTGATGTACATGAATATAGGTGGATTTACAATATGCAATTTGATATGAAAAGCAGGTGGTGACTATGGAAGAGATGCGTGGAAATACTGTAACCAACTGACACACTTTGTACAATTTGTAATGGAATATGGTTTTTTAATTTTAATTTTTATGTTTGTTTGCCCTTGTTCAAAGACAAATAAAAATTGTTTTTTTTAAAAAATAAACATTTCATGAACCAGGTACAGAGACAGAAGAAATCAGGTTTCTGTTGGGAATATCCTCTTCCTTAGAACAAGCTCCCTTTCAGTTTTCTGTCTACAGCAGTGATGGCGAACCTGCTTGTGTGCCAAAAGCAAGGGGACCGTAGCGGGGGTCGTGCACGGGCATGCCACACCCATAATGCTTTGTGCATGACCAAAGTGTGCATGCATGCACAACCAGTGCTCCCCCCATTTTTGGTGTGCTTTTTTCGCCCTCCCCAGGCTCCAGAGGCTTTATATGAGCCTGGGGAGGGCAAAAACACCCTTCCCGCCACCCCCCCCTCCGGAGTGCGAAAAACCAGCCTATGGGCAAGCCAGAAGCTCGGGAACAGACTTCCAGTTTGCTCATAGCGCCGATTTTAGTCCTCCTGGGCCTTCAGGAAGCCTCCTGAGGGCTCCTGAACACTCTGGAGGTCTAAAATCGGCCCTACAAGCAAACTGGAAGTCTGTTCCTGAACTTCCGTTTTGCCCATAGGGCCTCTGGAGGGTGAAAAATGGCTTCAAAAGAAGGCTGAAGTCAGTTGGCCAGCACGCACATGCATGGTGGCCAGCTGACAGGGCAAGCCTGTGTGCCCTGGCAAATGGCTACGTGTGCCACCTGTGACACGCATGCCATAGGTTCACCATCAGGGGTCTATAGCATCTATCAAATTTAGCAACTTTTAAGATATATAAAGTTCATTATATTAGCATAGGAACCCTGGGAACTGAAGTCCACATTTCTTTAAGTTGCCGAATTTAAGAAACACCACTCTAGAAGAAATAAAAAAAATCTGATTTATGACATTATGAAAAAGTATAACCAACAGAATTTCCTGATTTACAACTGGTCTATTTACGACCCAGCAGGCTGTGAAATTATCAAAATGAAGAGGAGATCATGCAAACTGAATCCCCTATACAATTATTCACAGATGGCATGGAATATATTTGCATGATAAATGTGGGTCACTGTACTTCTTTGACTTATTATTGTTATGTTAGCTGAAATCCACTCTGTTTTTGAAAAAAAAACCCTCTATTCCCTGCTATTTGTTTACAGCCTCAGAGCTGATACCAGTGGTGGGTTTCAATTTATTTTGCTACTGGTTGCTCATGCGTGTGTGCAATGCTTCTGCGCATATGCAGAAACATCCAGGTGGGTGGGCAGAGCCTCCTGCCATTGCCACTACCGGTTTGCCTGATCCAGGGCAAACAAGAAGAAACCCATCTCTGATTGATACTCATTAATTTATGGATCAAACGAAAAAAATTGTGAGCTATAATGCAGGATCCTCTATCTTTGGAGCACAACTCTATGAATGATCACAAGCAAATGAGAGAGGGGATTAAAATTCATGGGGTGGCCAGAAAGATTGAAATTTGAACAGGCAGAAAGAATGGGTCTGAATCCTAATGAAGGCAGGAGAGAAAGTGTCTTTGTCATGTCGGTTGCATGATTAAAAAGGAGGAGAAAAACATGACTAGGTCTGGGCCCAAATAGAAGTTCCTCATCAAAACCAAGAAGTGAATGTAGCAGCAGTAAGGTCACTAGATTGCCTGGTAAGCATGGTCTCCCTCATATACTTCTGCTGTCTTTAGCAGATGATGTTAAGGGACAGAGGATAATAACTAGGAGGAATAGCCATATCCAATACAACAGTCAGATAAATGAAACATTCGGGGATAGAAGTGTAATTTGAGAAAGCATTTCAGACTTGACCCAATCCTAGTTCTCATGAAAATGAAGTGACTTATCACTTTGTTGTTTATATGTACCCTGTGAGCTCATATATTGGGGACAAATTCCTTGTGTGTCCAATCACACTTGCTCAATAAAGAATCTTCTCTTCTCTTCCCTTCCCTTCTTAGTATTAGCACTCATAACCTTGATATTCTACTCTGATCTATCTTGATGAACTGATAGGAAGTTACTATGGCCAGCAAAAAGGTGCAAGCATGAGAATGGTAAAGAGATCCTACTGACTTCCCACATGCACAATGACCTCCTTCATTGGACAGTCAGCTACGCAATAAGAATCTCCCTTTCCATGTTACTTTTGCCCCTCAGTTTTCTTTCTTTCTTTTTTTACACATGCCAGAAACTGGAAGCTCAGAACTGCTCTTCCAGTTTGCGGCACTCCCGCCAATGGTGGGATTCAAAATTTTACTACCGGTTCTGTGGGCATGGCTTTGTGGACATGGTAGAGGAAGGATATTGTAAAATCTCCATTCCCACCACACTCCAGGGGAAGGATACTGCAAAATCCCCATTGCCTCCCAATCAGCTGGGACTCAGGAGGCAGAGAATAAATGGGGAAGGGGCCAGTCAGAAGTGATATTTACTGGTTCTCCGAACTACTCAAAATTTCTGCTACCAGTTCTCCAGAACTGGTCAGAACTTGCTGACTATCAGCTCTTGCTCCCGCACGTACACACTGGGCAGCTGCTCTTTTGGTTTCCGACACTCCCGTTTTGACACTCAGTGCCAAAAGGGTTTGCCAACACTGTTATAGGCTGTTAAGCAAACAAGGAAGTTATGAGGACATGGTAAGTTTGAATGGTTATTAAACCACTTATTGTAAGTCAGGCACTACTTTAAAGATGAATTGAACAGCAGGGACTGCTGGTAGTTCCTATTTTTCTACTGGCAAGTGTACAGGTGTTTGACATGTATGTTTCACATCCACTAATGTAAAACAATCATAAACTACGATGCTTGAATACACTAGGCATTCATATTTGTTAAAAAAAGTAAAGGTAAAGGTTCCCCTCGCACATATGTGCTAGTCTTCTCCAAATCTAGGAGGTGATGCTTATCTCCATTTCAAAGCCAAAGAGCCAGTGCTGTCCAAAGACATCTCCGTAGTCAAGTGGCCGGCATGACTAAATACAGAAGGTGCACAGAATGCTGTTACCTTCCCACCAAAGGTGGTTCCTATTTTTCTACTTGCATTTTTACATGCCTTCGAACTGCTAGATTGGCAGAAGTTGGGACAAGTAATGGGAGCTCACTCCATTACGTAGTGCTAGGGATTTGAACTGCCAACCTTTCAGATCGACATTTGTTATGATATACAACCCCCCCCACCATTTAGTACATGGTTCTCATTTGTCAGTTCTTTGCATCTATCATTAAACCTGATGCATTAGCACTAGGGAAAGAATAAGTATCTTTTACAAAAGCTAAAACATAACATGAATCATACATTGTCTGGAAGGCAATGACAGTCCAGATGACAATTATCTCATGCATTTTTCTAGTAAACATTTGATAATAAAATAAAACCATCTTTTCCAAAGATAAATGATGAGACTTTGGTAGTCTTATCATTTCCCTTTGGCAAGGATGATTTTATTTTATTATCAAATGTTTACTAGACTATTGCTTGAAAGTCTGAGTCTGGAAAAGTCCTATGATTTCTGCAATTAAATTTACTGCTGCAGAATCCAGTCTGGGTCGGTCATCAGAATCAGAGATGTAGTTTTTTTCAGCTTTCTGACTTCTGCTGGAGCCCATCTTCAGGAACTTCTCATTCACCAGAATGTGTGCTTATGTGTCGTACTTATGTGTGGTGCCTGGATGTGTATGGCTTTTTAATTGTTGATTGGGGTGCTGATAGATGGTTATTAAGTTGTTGGCTGTTGTTTCCTTCTGTTGCTAATCCTCTGGCTCCTAAATACCTGATAAACTAATGCAGAGGTGGTATTCAGCAAGTTCTGACCAGTTCTGGGGAACCGGCAGTGGAAATTTTGAGTAGTTCGGAGAACTGGTAAATACTACCTCTGACTGGCCCCGCCCAAATCTATTCTCTGCCTCCCGAGTCCCAGCTGATCGGGAGAAAATTGGGATTTTGCAGTAACCTTTCCCTTGAGTGGGGAGGGAATAGAGATTTTACAGTATCCTTTCCCTGCCATGCCCACCAAGCCATACCATGCCCATCAAGCCATGCCATGCCCACTGAACTGGTAGTAAAAAAAATTGAATTCCACCACTGAACTAGTAGTAAATAATCACTCCTGTTGACTGACAGGAAGCCCACTTTCCAGCCTTCAATTATTTCGCTGGCTATTTTTGTACTTGCTCTGCCAACAATTGTAGTACCTGTGAAATTGAATGTATGTCCTTTTCATTGCTATGATTGAAGCTTGGGAAATGGCCCTTTGTCACTCAACAAGGGTGCTGATTTACCACCAGAAAAGAAGTCTACATTCCCCCAACTCACCATCCTTTGTAACCATTCTTCATAAAGCCACCTTCCAAGCCTATAATGCTATTTCATGTTTCTTTTCCTTCCTTATAATACTTTTTCATCAGCAATGGGATGTCATATCATTAGGCAGTTTCAGAAATCGATTTCAGCCATATTGGGAATGTATCCTAAATCAGACCACTAGTTGCTCTACTTTAGTATTGCAGAGGTTATGCCTTCACAGAGTTTCAAACAAGGTCTTTATCAGGTTTAACTGGAAATTGTCAGGGACTAAAATTCTAGGCTTCTCCTTTTTTATTTTATCACAGGAAGGCCAGGCAGGCAACTGAACATAGAAAAAACAGATCCCTCTATTAAAACATAGACAAACAATGTACTGATAGTTTTGCCTTTAAAAAAAGAAGAATATTACAAATTGTTGACAGAATTATACACTTTGTTCAATTTCTTGACAAAAGAATACAGATGGTTCACTCAAAGACCAATTTACCAATAAAGGAACTATCTGCAGATGTAGATGCTCTTGTGTGTAGGTATGGGTGTATTTGTGTGTGGATATGGGTGCATTTAAAAATAGCAATTACAAATGGGAATCCATAGAGGAAGAGAGAGAAAAATCAAATTAGTGCACCTATATACACATTAAACAGCAAACAATTCTGTTCCTTTTTTGTTTTAGCAATGTGAAGTACAGGTGATTTTTAAATGATTATTCAGGCCTATGTTCAGGCCTGGGGAGAACTACTATCAGAAAATGAGACCCCCAGCTGTTAAAAGAAAGAAAAACATATACATTTAACATCATAGCTTCTCAGAGAAATGGTAAGACTAGAAGTATCCACTGTATGTGTGTGAGTGAAAATCTGCAAGATGGCAATTGCAACATGATGCCTACCAGCTTGTATGTTTTGACATCCCACCCCTCCCCACCAAAATGCCCTTTGGCAAAACTTGGGAGGGTGTGTATATCACAAACTGTTGTTTGACAATCTGGTGCCTGCTGAAAATAGGATTGGTGAACACGAAAGCTTCCTGTTATTGCTGAACTGAAGCTCTCATCACCCCACATTCAGAGGGATGATGGGAATTGTTCTTTCATAACTGTTGAGGAGGAATATTTCTACCTATGATTCACAGAAAAGTATGTGGGCTAATTATGGCAGTGAGTAATTTCCAGAGCTCTCCAGTATCATGACTTCTAAAATATTCTACTGCTTTATTGCAGTATCACAGCTAGAAGTGGGGCAATGATGTAGGGACAAACCCTTTTTGTTAGTAGTGAATCCAGAGAAAGCAGAAGACCATTGCTAATGAGGAGAGGTGAAATGCTACTTGTTAGGACCGGTTTGCCCAAACTGGGAGTATAAAAAGCTACTGGTTCGCCTAAACTGGTAGTTAAAAAATGCTACTGTTTTGGGCAAACTGGTATTTCTGACAATCAGCTGTGGCACACAAAGCAGGATTTCCTGCTTTCTAGCTAATCTAAATCAAGTTGCACAGCGGATTTCCCCCCCCCATCCCCGTTCTACTTACCTTTACAGGCGCTCTTGGTAGCAGGCTCCGCCCATCTGCCCGTACATTATCACGTCCATTTTTGATGCTCTGTGTATGTGCGGAAGTGGCTGATGCGAGCTCACATTTGCAAACCTGTAGCAAAGGTAAGTAGATTTTACCCCTGCTAATGAGGCATCTAAACTAACTATAGTCTCTCTTCCTCTAGCTTCCTGACTTTTAAAGAAGAATATTTATAGTCCAGGGTTCAAATGAAGGGTCTTTGCTGCTCTCTGAGCTTGCTTGTTTTCTTTCAGATGTTTCATTACCCTTGGCATCATCAATGCTAGTGATGTGCTAATGATCAGCTAGCACTGATGATGTTACATACTTAAGGGTAATGCAAGAAATATTTTCTCTGCAAGAAAACAAGCAAGCTTAGAGAGCATCAAGGACCCCTCATTACTGACTTTTATCCCACTTTAACAGTTAATTCCTTTATATCAGAAGAATGTGCAACACCCCTCTGGTTAATATATAGATCTCCTGAGCATCCCCAGTAAAAGTGGATGGTGAGGGGGGGGGAGTTGCTTAACACCATCTGTCTGATATGGATGATAATGCTTTTCATTAATTCTTCTCTGGAGCAATATATGAGGTATTTAAGTAGATATAATAATAATCAGTCCAAAGAAATGAAATTCTACCAGAACTTAGATATTCTTAGGTTATTGTGACTCAGGCAAAAACACACAGCCTCATTTAAAAGGCTTCTTTAAAAGTACTTTCTGAGCCTGTAGCTTAGTTTCCAGATGCCATCTTGTGGTCATAATGATCATTTCAAACTTTCTGGTCTTCAGCTATAGTTATTTACGAATCATTGATGCAAATGGAAAACATTTCTTAGGCATTTATTACCTTTTATATCTGGATGTTGTTCCCACAGGCTCGAAATAAATGAGATGCTGATAAAACGAAGCAGGTTGTTTCATTAAAGACATAGCTGTTTGATCCTGTTGTTTGACTTTAATTATTGCCGCAGAAATGTGCACCATGACACTAAAGCAATATCTCATGCCTAATCAATAGTAAAGGCATCTGAATGCAGCTGTTTAGTAGAGCTTCTCCTTTTATTATAGAGAAATGCAGGTATTTAGCATTCTGTTCAAGAGGGGAATAATAGCACTCTGTTATTGTGACAAGTGAAAATATTACAAATAAAAAACCTCCTATCTGTAGGTCACCAGGATGACAAATAAAAATAATAATGATCACAGCATGGATCAGCTGTGAGTGGTAACCTTGGATTATTTTATCATGTTCTAAAAGCTAGTTCCATATTTAAAATGGTCCAGATGTATCATGATAATTTTTCACATTACATTTTACAGCTGTAGTGCACCAATGAGGGTTTTTTACTATTGTACCAGGGTCCCCAACTCAAAAAGTGGGTAGTTCCAAGGCAATAAAATAGATATGATCAAGACAAAAATGACATTGAAGTTGAATTTAATGTAAATCAATTGAAACACAGTTAATCTATTTATATCTCCATAGCAACACCTAGCTGGCCTTGATTATGCTCAGAAAACTAGGCAGGATAGGTCTTTGTTTCTGTTTGGATGAGAGACCAACAAGAAACAATTGAGTTCAGGCTTGGAAGTTAAAAAGAGATTGTGGAAAAACACAATGGCAGACATCTTCCTTATTGTTGGGAAGAAAACTGCATGGCATCTTCTTTTCTATAATCTCTCCCTTGTCTGGTGATTAAAACTTATAAATTACAAGTTCATTGTTTTCTTTTTTATGCAAAGAGTCCATAAGGGGTATAGTTTGATTTACTTCTTTGGGATAATTACAATTTCTGAATACAGGTAGTACAGGTCATCCTTGCCTTATGACCACAATCGAGACTAAGATTTTTGTTGGCAAACAAGATAGTTGTTACTTGCATTTTGCTTCATTTTATGATTTTTCTTGCCACAGTTGTTGTGAATCAGTTGATAAATTAGTAACATGGTCACTAAATGAATCCAGCTTCCCTGCTGACTTTACTTTATCAGAAGGTTACCAAAGGAGACCCCAGGAGACCGCAATTTCCATAAATACTTGCCAGTTGCAAGCATCCAAATTTTGATCACATGACAATGGGGATGCTGCTGCAAGTTGTAAGTGTGGGGAAATGGTCATAGGTCACTTTTCAGTGCTATTGTAACTTTAAATGGTCACTACATGAATGATTATAAGTTGAAAAGTATCTGTACTCAATCTTGGAGGAAATGGTCTCAAAATCTGGCAATGTGGATGGGATAGTGTATTCCAGAGTACTGGTAATAGAGATGACAGCTTTGGAGGACAAATTTGTTAAGTCCTCGGACTTACGAATGACAGATTGGCAACAGCCAGGTGCGCCGGAGCCAATCAGGCGCAACCTGCAGTTGCCGGGCTGTCATACGCGCGGCTATTGGTTTCCCTGTCTGACAGCTCCGTATAAATAGCTGTCAGACAGGGAGGGGGTGCCGGTCTACTGTTCTTGTTTTGCAAAGCCTGTGAATAAAAGTTGGTTGAGTTAATTACCTCAGATGCCTCCTGCCTGGTTCTTCTAGGGAACTTAACACTGGCGACGAGCTGGTGGGATCTCGGGCTCTGAGCTCAACCTACAGGGCAAGCAAACAAGTATTAGGCGCCCCGCATTGCTGGGAAATCTTTGTTGCGCCTTGCTACACCTCAGCGGCATCTCGCCATGGCTGGAATGCCCGCGTTCACTCCCTTCGGGATGGCCGGCGAATCTTGGGCCGCATTCCTGGAGCGGTTCAAATGTTTTCTAATTGCCAATAACCGGCAGGGGTATTCACAGGCTAGGAAGTGCGGGTTCTTCCTGACTGCCTGTGGCCCCGAGATATTTGGGACGGCTCGCTCCTTCGCGGCCCCGCGGCCTGTATACGATTTGAGCTGGGACGAACTCATGGCGGGGCTAAAGGCTCACTACGCCCCAACGCCTTCTAAAATTACGTGCCGGTACGCTTTCCGCCGGTGTGTCCAAAAGGCGGCTGACTCGGTCAACCAGTTCCTCCAGGCGCTACGGGTCGCCACTATCCAGTGCGACTTCCCCGACCTGGAGGACAATCTGGCTGAGCAGTTCGTCTGCGGGCTGAAGGACATCTACCTCAGGCGGCGTCTCCTTGCAAAGACTGATATCACGCTGACTATAGCCGTCGAAGAGGTGCGGGCTGCGGAGCTCACGGAGCTGTCAATGATGGAAATGGCCTGCTACCTGCCTCCCGTGACTGCTCCGCCTGAACCAACCCCACTGCCTCCGCCACCTTCCCCACACTCCACTTGCCTCATTGACAAACTTGTTCCCTTACCTGACCCGCTCTATGAAGACCAGGTCGATTGCCTGAGGGCCACTCCTCGGCGTCCTCAGCCTCCTCAAGGCTGCATTGCTGCGGCAGCCGCCACCTGCCTCAGCTGCAAAGGCAATCACACCCGGGTGTCCTGCCCCTTCAAGGCTTCCATGTGCCGCCGCTGCGGCAAGAAGGGCCACCTGGCCCAGGTCTGCCGGGCCACCCTGCCACCTCCAGCTCAAGCCGACCCAACTCTCCTTGTCTATGGTCCTCCTGCGCTGCCTAGAAACCAACAGCCCCAACGCCAGCAAGCCCGCCAAGCTGATTGCTATGCCCTGGAGGAAGATGTCCCTGCCACCCCTGCAGTGTCGGTCAGCCAAGCCTCGGCTGGTACACAGAAAATCACCATCACCATTTGTTTGTTTGTTTGTTTGTTTATTAACATTTGTAGGCCGCCCTTTTCCCTGAGGGGACTCAGGGCGGCTCACATAAAATCAGGGAGGGGAAGTACAAACAGTGACATAGACACATATAATAAAAGTAATAAGCAACATACATTCATCATTCGGGAGGGGCAACTATCCTTGTCCCCAGGCCTGACGGGCTAGCCAGTTCTTGAGGGCTGTGCGGAAGGCCTGGACCATCTCCATTGAGGGGTCTCCCTGCCTCATGGAAGTGGACTCGGGCTCCTCCTGGTCTCTCCTATCCTGGGCCACTTTCTCCCGCCTGTGCCCTCGAGTCCCCAAGTCGCAGCTGTCTCCTGCAGACACTTTGCTCAGGGACTACCAGGGGACTAATATTCCTACCCTGGGCTGCTATGGGGTGCGGGTTCAGTACGGGGGAAAATGTTGCTTCCTGCAGGTCCTGGTAGTGCAGAAACCCCTACCGGCTCTCTTGGGCCTTGATTGGTTCACCCCCCCTTGGCTTATCCCTTTCTGGGGTGCATTCTGTGGTGGAAACGCCCCCTGACATCACGGCTGTCCTACAGGACTATGCCGATGTCTTTAATGGCGAGCTGGTGGTATAAGGGGACTCCTATTTCCCTCAATGGTATAAGGGGACCCCTATTTCCCTCAACTTAGACCCCCAGGTTGCCCCCGTCCGGCTGAAGGCCCGCAGGGTGCTTTTTGCCTTGAGGCCTAAGGTTGATGCCAAACTTGATAAGCTGTTGGCGCAGGGCAGCCTGGTGGTATAAAGTATTGTATTGTGAGCAGAGGAGTGGAGTACTCGTCTCGTGAAATACCTCTGGACTCGCTCAATTGTATTGAATTGAATTTATTGAATTTATTTAGCTTGTATACCGCCCTACCTAAGGTGACCAGACGTCCTGATTTCAGCAGGATAGTCACGCTTTATAACAATTTGTCCCGTTTCCTGCTGCGTTTTTAAAAAGTCCCGATTTTCTGGCTTCATGTTGAAAGCCCAGTGGATTTGCTTAGGAAATCCTAACCAGGGCAAGACAAAAGACACCCTGTCTAATCCCTCTCTCCGTCTCATTACTTTCATTGAAGATATTAAAACGTTAAAGCAACAAAATGGACCCCCCGCGCCCCTTTTACTCACTTTTATAAGAAAAAATGACCAAGTACCATAGAGCTGCAGGAAACACTTGGCTAGAGAGGGAAGCGACTGTTACTTCCTGGATTTTCTGGAGGGGAGGGGCACAGAGGTTGGAGGACTGCTCCAAAATGGTGGCAAAGTTTCTTTGAAAAATATTTCCCTGACTAATTTCACCATTATAAGTTGCTCAGTTCTTTGTATTAACATCTACATCATTCTGGATTGACTTGGAATGCTCACTTGTGCCTGCTGGTAAGTGAACTGGGTTTTTAAATGTATTTTAAAATAATATTTTATTTATTGTGCATAGGATTTTTAAAAATATTTTTATTCTGTGTGGATTTCTTTTTTAAATTGTCTTAGACTATTTAAAAAAAGATTCTATCCAAAATGAATTCTATGCACAATACTTTGAAATGTTTTATTTCAATTTATTCTGTGTGGATTCTTTTTTTAAATTGTCTTATATTTACAAAAAGATTCTATCCAAAATACAAAATACCAGGTGCAGTTATTCACTTAAGAACTGTGGCAAGAAAGGTGATATAGTGACCAAAGTTACAATGGCATTGAAAAAAGTGACTGATGACCATTTTCACACTTAGCGACCATTGCAGCATCCTCATGGTCACGCGATCAAAATTTTGATGTTTGGCAACAGATTCGTATTTATGATGGCTTCAGTGTCCTGGGGTCACCTTTTGACAAAGTCAAATGGGGAAACCAGATTCACTTATGCTACTAACTTATCAGCTGCAGTTATTCACTTAAGAATTGTGGCTAGAAAGGTGGTATAATGGGCTTAGTGACCAAAGTTACAATGGCATTGAAAAAAGTGACTGATTACCATTTTTCACACTTAACGACCATTTTCACACTTAGCGAGCATTGCAGCATCCTCATGGTCATGCGATCAAAATTTTGATGTTTGGCAACAGTTACAATTTATATTTGTAAACTGTAGTTATGTTGAAATTAAAAAAAATATTACAATACTATTTTTGCGTTGTATGAAAATTTTTGTTGCTCCTTATAAATTTTTTAATCAACCCCCCCACCCCTCCCGGTCAAAAGTGTCCCTCTTTACCAATCTGAAAATCTGGTCACCTTAGCCCTATCCTAATTGTATTAATGTCCGATACACAGTGTGGATTCCAGGCAGATGAGATCGATAATTTAATATAACTCAATAGGAAATTCTTTCAAATGCAGCTATCACTGCTAACAACATGATTTTGAGAATTAAGTATATATCTAACTGGCCCTTTTCATCTAGAAAACAGAGAATATCCAAAGCAAGTAATGTTCGAGCATTTATCTTTGTAGATGATCTGTAGCACATATGATAAAACAATATTGGGAGAAATGTAATGAGTAGTCTACACAATAACCACCTCAGTTCTCCAGCAAATATTTAATTATATTAGTTTTGAAGCTGGATAATGGTATCAACTTTATGTCAATATTTATAAATTATGCCTAGGCTTAGTCTAGATCTCTTCTTAATCAAATTAAATTGCTAATATAATTTGAATGCTTGTTAGGAAGATTTTAAATCTCATTAATTAAATTAAATTAAATTTAAATGTATGTATAATTTATCCTGGATCCAACTCTTTGTTGGCTTATTCTGTGTATTATTTAGTCTCAATTATAACTTTCATCTTTATTTTAAATTTACCCAAATAAATATCCTAGTCTCTACTGAATGTTTTTGAAATGGATATGGAAATTGCCATGAGACAGAATAAGTCATATTATCTCTAGTTGGCAAAAGCTACATATTCAGTCTTCCTGCTTTAATGCAACTCCAGAAGTATTTCACTAGTTTTACAATCAGTACAGCTTGCCTATAAATATAACAAAGGAAAAATGTCAGATCTTCCATTCTACAGAAAGGCAGCAATATTATATCATGCATATTCTGAGATTATTGGCATCTCACCTTGAAAAGTCTGCTGAGGGATGAATATCTAGTAAGATCAAGTAGGGTTCAAGAAGTTTGACCTTCGCAATTCAATTGCTTTTTTCAGAAATTTAATATCACATCTGATACCAAAATCTTATCATAGAATATCTATTATTTCCTACCTAGATGTGGTATTACCTGCAGGGAGAGGAATATAATTTGCATGGGTAGCTGGAGGAAATAAATTGTGCTGGATTAATAGCTTCTCCTACAAATCAGTTTTAAAGCTATTTTTCTAAAAAAAAATATCTTAAATTGTTTAAAAATAAAGTATTGGTATTCAGAAAACAAAGTAAATGGCCCCGTTTCTATTTTTCAGTGTCATCTTTAAATCAGAAAAGTTTAGCAACAGAATGTATTTTTTGATAGAAAGGAAGTTATTTTAATCTGTCAGAAAGAGCCCATACATGTGTATGAAGGGATATAATATTAACAAACATTTAATAATTGGATTACACATTAAACAATTTAAGACCATAGGTTGTCCATTACAGTAGCAAATATTAGGACAGTTATTGAAAGCCAACATTTAACTTAATATTTTTTTAATTTTATTATTGTATATATTTCCTGCTACAATCCCAAAAGACTCAGGCTAACATATAACATAAATGAAACAGCTACAATAACAAGATCATAATAATGATAATAGTAATGAAATCCTAAGGGTATCTATAAAGAAAAGCAAGAATAAAATCCCACACACTTGTTCACAGTAGAAACAAAGTTAAGTTAACGTTAATTAACTTTTACTCATTGGCAAGTTATGTTTATAAGTTCAGCTGGGGAGAATGTGCCATAGCATGGGAATTATTTCAGAGGACACCAGAGATGGTATTCAGCAGGTTCTGATCACTTCTGGATAACCGGTAGCAGAAAGTTTGAGTAGTTCGGAGAACCGGTAAATATCACTGACTGCCCCTGCCCCCATATATTCTCTGCCTCCCGAGTCCCAGCTGATCGGGAAGAAATGGGGATTTTGCAGTAACCTTCCCCTGGAGTGGGGAGGGAATGGAGATTTTACAGTATCCCACTTCTGCCACACCCACCAAGCCACGCCCACCAAGCCACACCCACAGAACCGGTAGTAAAATCTTTCAAATCCCACCACTAGAGGACACCCACCATTGCAGTCACCCATCCTGTGAACCCCATGAGGAGAAGGAATTTTCAGCAGGCCTTCCCTTGATGAATAGAACAGGTTTGGAAAGTATACATAACATTAACATTTTATTTATATTTCCATTTGTTTTGACATTTCTTAAACAGAAAGGAGAGAATGTCATTCTCAAAATAAGTGCCAGTGCAAAAAGGGGACTTCTTCATGTCTTTGCTAAATGACAATTAGAGTGGTTATGCGTATACTATTTCTGTGCAGCACTTCATACAAGTTTTTATATAGGTGTCGCTACTTTCTGGCTTTTTTTACACACAGGTAATTAATACCAACAAAGAACAAACAACATATTTGGATAGAGGTGTAATGGTGATCCTAGAATGGTAGAAATGCATTTAAATAAAAAAAATGGTTTTTGATTAGACAGTGGGAAGAAATTGCTGAGGATGGCAACATTTCTCTAACAGAAATCAATGCCTACAGAAAATATGGATTCAACTTGAAAAACAAGAAGAGGAAGAAATAAGGTGTTTGGCAAATAAGTGTATCCATTCTGGTTCTGGATCATTGTGTGTTATATGATGTTTTCACATTAGCAGATATGATGGTCATGGCTCCTTCCATTTCTATGGTTTTATTTGTAGCACATCCTTTTAGTATAAAATAGGGTCCTATAGAACTTTAGGGTTACTGGATTTTTATGGGTATGTGTGCTTTTCATTTTATTTTTATCCGTTTGATCTGATAGATGAATTGTTGGTGAATAAAAATCAGTGTGGTGTGTTGAAATAAACTACAGTATTATTCTTGTGTATATGTTGTATTGGAACCTTGATAGTTAACTATTGTGAAGGGAATGAGGCAGATTTGTAATCAATACTTTATTTTTCTAATCTTATTTAGAATATTAATTATTTTTATGACCACTTCCAAGGTCTCTTCCAACTCGGTTATCCTGTTATGCTTCTTATGGTGGCAGTGACGTGCGGTCAGCTTTAGCCCTGGTGAGGCACTTTTTAGACTTGTGGACTTCAACTCCCAGAATTCCACAGCCAGGCATGATCAGTTCCGATTTAAAGCGACAGCATTTCCCCCCCTTGCAAAATAAGTTTTCCCATTCTTTTTCTTCTCCCTCCCCCTCCTTCCTCCCTCTCTCCCTCCCTCCCTCCCCCCTCTCTCAAACAGACACACGCACACAGAGAACTTCGATCCCTCTCTCATTCACTCACTCTCAAACACAAACACAGAAGTTGGATTGGATATATTTTCCAAAGGCTTGAAAGCAGCTCCTCTGCCATACCCCCCCTTCCCCTGCTGCCTTCTGATAAAACTTTTTGAATTCTTCCCCCCTCCCCACACGGACCTTTTCCAGCTGTTTCAGAGACTATTTCAACTCTGCTTCTCCCTGCCCTGCCCTGCCCTCTCCTCTTGAAAAGCCAGAGCTCTGTCAGACTGAGCTAGTTGCTCCCAGAGAACTCTAAAAAGCGTCTAAAAATGCCCTCTACAGGAGGCGAGAGAATACGTGCCTCATTTGCATAAGGAATTCTTTGCTTGTTAATCCTTGCTTAACTCTTAAAAGGTGAAAAATTCCTTATGCAAAAGAGGCCCCTAGTTCTCTGGCCTCCTCCTAGTTAATACTGAGAGCAGACACCAAGCCACTGTGACTTGAAATCTGATAGCAACTACCCTGGCTTTAATTATTTGAAGAAAATTATTTAAAATCCTTTCCTTTCTCTGAGGAGACTGGTGAGGCCCCGCCTCCCTTGCCTCTAGTGACTGCACGTCCCTGTATGGTAGTATCTTTTGTCCATGTCTGAAATGGGACAATACAATACAATACAAAACATGCAATGTTTTTATTAAAAATAAAAACATTCATTTATCTCTTTTATAAGAAGAAATATTTTTTCTTTGTGAAAAGCAATGATTTTAAGTTAAATAACAACAAATGCATAATATTTTACTGATAATTACTTTCCCCTGATAAATGCAATTTTCTTCTGTTTCTTAAGTTTCATATAATTAATGTCATACCAAATCAATTCAACTTTTAAAAGCAATTACAAAAACTTCATTAAAAAGTACCATTTTAAGCCTTTATCATGAATATGTATGGGAACATTTTTCACTGATCTAGTGATTATGTCTTCCTTTGCTAGAAGCATAGATATTTGTCAGTATAGGATTATACCATGCATTTATTTCAGGATAGAGATTGGCTTAAATGCTGCTGAAGTCTAAATCCTAGTATAGCAAGGGTATCTGCAGAGTATGGTGAGAAAGGTCAAGATAGGCAATCAAAGATTTTTTTTAAAGCAGAGCTTCAATTGCACATTAAAAATTAGCAAAGCTTCATTTCACCATCATGGCCTCCATCCTGATTTTTAAAATCACACTCTGGTCACTGGCCATGTTAGACTTCAACAGCATCTTGTTCTACATCTCAGATCTAGTCCATGGAAGGTTATCATATCATATTTATTTTTTGTTGTTTTTAACATATTCTATATTTCAATTACTGTACTATTCTGTACAATTCTGAGAAAAGTATCCAATGACATTGATAGTTTATGGCCAACATTTACCATTCTACATGTAAATGTCTGCTGCTAACGTACCTGCCTCCCAACTGCGTTGCAGCAGCCCTCCCCTCGCTCCTCGAGTCGGTAGCCGAGCTAGCAATTGAGTTCCCTAGGCTTATGGTTGTGGGGGACTTCAATTTGCCTTCGCTCGGTGAACACTCTGATGGAGCGCAGGAGTTCATGGCCTCCATGACAGCCATGGGCTTGACCCAGGTAATTCGAGGCCCAACCCACTCAGCGGGTCACACACTCGACCTCGTATTCCTCTCGGAGCAGTGGATTTGTGATCTTGGTCTGAGGGGTAATGAGATCATACCCCTGTCGTGGTCAGACCACTACCTACTGAGGCTAGACTTCCGGAGGCCAAACCCCCACCGTAGGGAGGAGGAACCGACCAGGTGGTTCCGCCCCAGGCGACTTATGGACCCTCTAAGGTTCCAGACGGAGCTTGGGGATATTCCTGATACTCTCGCCCACAGTTCGGCGGAGACTCTTGTTGCTGCCTGGCACTCGGCAGCATCGGAGTCTCTTGACCGGATTGCGCCACTACGGCCCCTCCGGGTCGGCGGATCCCAGAGGCCTCCTTGGTTCACCGAGGAGCTCCGGGAGATGAAGCGCCGGAGGAGACGCCTAGAGCACGTGTGGAGGTCCGATAGGTCCGAATCGAACCGAGCACTTTTGACAGCATGCACCAAAGAATACATCCGGGCACTAAGGACAACTAAAAGAACACACATTGCCACCTTGGTTGCGTCCGCTGAGTCCCGCCCAGCCGCCCTGTTTAGGATAACCCGCTCCCTCCTAAATAGGAGGGAGGCAGGGGACCCCTTACAGGGTAAGGCTGAGGATTATGTCCAGTTCTTGGCGGACAAAGTTGCTCGGTTTCGGTCGGACTTGGACTCCACCCCCGCAGATCCAGCCGAGACACAGGGGAATAACTTGGCAGACCATCTCTGGGTTGAGTTTCAGGATGTTGCCTCCGGGGATGTGGACAAGGCTATGCGAGCTGTGAGCGCCTCCACCTGTATACTGGACCCGTGTCCCTCCTGGCTGGTTGCCAACAGCAGTGAGGTGACACGAGGCTGGATCCAGGCGGTTGTTACCGCCTCCCTTCGGGAGGGGCACTTCCCCGCCGCACTTAAAACGGCGGTGGTGAGACCCCTCCTGAAGAAACCATCCTTGGATCCAGCCGTTCTTAATAACTATTGTCCAGTCTCCAACCTTCCCTTTGTTGGGAAGGTTGTTGAGAAGGTGGTGGCCTTCCAGCTTCAGCGTACCTTGGAGGAAGCTAGCTATCTTGACCCCTTCCAGTCCGGCTTCAGGCCCGGTTACAGCACAGAAACCGCTTTGGTCGCATTGACCGATGATCTCTGGAGAGCCAGAGATGGAGGCCATGCGTCCATCCTAGTTCTCCTCGACCTCTCAGCGGCTTTCGATACCATCGACCATGGTATCCTTCTGCGACGACTGCGGGAGGTGGGAGTGGGAGGCACTGTCTTGCAGTGGTTCTCCTCCTACCTCTCGGACAGGTCGCAGTCGGTGTTGGTGGGGGGGCAGAGATCGTCCCCGAGGCCCCTAACTTATGGGGTGCCGCAGGGTTCGGTCTTATCCCCCCTACTATTCAACATATACATGAAACCGCTGGGTGAGATCATTCGGAGGCACGGGATAAAATACCATCAATATGCGGATGATACACAGTTGTATCTGTCCGCCCCATGCCAACTCAATGAAGCGGTGGACGTGATGAACCGGGGTCTTGAGGCCGTTAAGGACTGGATGAGAGCTAACAAACTGGTACTCAACCCGGACAAGACCGAGTGGCTGTTGTGCTTCCCTCCCAACAATTTGGCCAATATTCCATCACTCAGGCTGGGGGGTCAAAATTTATACCCCTCAGACAGGGTCCGCAACTTGGGAGTCCTCCTGGACCCACAGCTGACTTTTGACCACCATTTGTCAGCTGTGACCAGGGGGGCATTTGCCCAGGTTCGCCTGGTGCGCCAGTTGCGGCCCTACCTGAATTGGGAGGCCCTCACAACAGTCACTCGAGCCCTTGTGATCTCTAGGCTGGAATACTGCAATGTGCTCTACATGGGGCTGCCCTTGAAGAGCATCCGGCGACTTCAGCTAGTCCAGAATGCGGCCGCGCGAGTGATCGTGGGCGCACCACGGTTCGCCCACATAACACCGATCCTCCGTGAGCTGCGCTGGCTACCTGTTGATCTCCGGGTGCGCTTCAAGGTGCTACTTACCATTCACAAAGCCCTCCATGGTAGTGGATCTGACTATCTGAGAGACCGCCTTCTGCCAATTGCCTCCCTCCGTCCCATCAGATCGCATAGAGTAGGCCTCCTCCGAATTCCATCCGCCAGTCAGTGCCGACTGGCGACTACGCGGAGGAGAGCCTTCTCAGTTGCAGCTCCGACGCTTTGGAATGATCTCCCCATGGAGATTCGTACCCTCACCACCGTCCAGACCTTCCGCACAGCCCTCAAGATCTGGCTATCCCGTCAGGCCTGGGGATAAGATCCGAACCTCGCCCCACCTGAATGCTGAATGAATGTTGTGTTTTATCGGTTTATTTTTTTTTAATTCACATTTTTTTTCTTTCTTGTGTTTTGTCTTACACTCCCTTCCCATTGATTGTAAGCCGCCCTGAGTCCCCTCAGGGAAAAGGGCGGCCTATAAATGTCAATAAAACTACAAACTACAAACTACAAATGAAATTTTCTTGGAATTGGATCCTTTCTAATAAAATCTATAATAATCATCTATCATATTTTTAAGCAAAGAATATGAACATTTTATTCACATTTTGAATGTTAAAAGCAAATAAAAATTATGAAATAAAAATATAACCCCACTATTGCTAGTTCATATCTTCCCTGTTTAAATGTTTTGGGCAATAGAATATTATTCTAATGTGTTTTTAAAGAATCATCACATTTAATCATTCTTGCATCTTAGAGGAAGAAAATTGCATAAATGATCATCCAAATAAACCCATATTTTAATAATCAGGCATTATTTGGGTAACACAGAGGATAGATTCAGAAAAAGAAATGACTTCTAAAATGGAACTGAACTACAACATAAATATTTTAAAATGCTAGCTTGGCTTGAGAAATGTTTTTTGATTCAAGGGTCAGATTCTTGAAAGACTGATTTAAGGTATATTGCATTAAGAGACAATACTAGATAAGACTGAAATGTTTTGGCAGAGTGGGGGAAATTATCATTCTGTCTTGTCAGACACTTTTTAATAAAATCTGAACTCTTCCAACCCCCACCCACCTTTGAATAATTTTAACTCTCTTTCATTTCAGCATATTACAAGGAAAGGACTGATCAGATTATTCTGCAATTGGGTCACACTCTATATTTCTGCACATCCCTTTCATGTGAAGAATATCATAATCTTTAAGTCATCAAGTTTATTTTGAGGCTTAAAAAAAAATGTACTAAGTACAGAAGTTAGGTTCATCTCACTCAAAAGAGATCCTTTACACCATTCCATCATTAGTTTAAACTTAAATGGATCTACCCTTCAGTGTAGATGTTGGGAAAATGTTAAAAAAAGAGAAAAGGCTAAGCCAATGTATCAAGTAATAAGGAATTGTATATCTTAAATTGAGGCTTTATCTTAAATGAAGAATGAATTTAGTTAGTTAGTTAGTTAGTTTATTTAGTTAGTTTGTCACTCATGTACAAGATAACAGGAATAAGAATAAACATGAATAAGAACACAAATAAATACAAATAAATGGGGACATTAGGGCAGGGATGTTAGGCACGCTGGTGCACTTATGCATGCCTCTATGTTTACTACACTACCCAATGCCAATGCTTTTTGGCCAGGCAAAATCAGGTTTGCAAAGTTAGGATTCTTCCTGCTATTTTCCTCCATTCATCATGGTCTTTGCCAGAATGCTCATCCTGAATTCAGCTGTGTGGATTCCTAATTAACAATTTGCCCCTAAGGTACTGACCCTCCCTGAACTCATCTGTCTTCTTCTGAAATGACTAAGCACTGTCCTGCATTAAAGATGTAAAAGGCCACAAATTACTTTCCTGGTCTTTGTAGCTAAGAAAAGGTGGCGCGGGGAGTGGGGAGGGTAATAGTATGGGGCAAAGGAGTGAGTAGGAAGAGCCATTGCTTAGTGAATAGCAATTTCAGGCTTTGGAAACAAAACTAATTTATTCCAGAAGCTCTCTCTGCCTGAGTGAAGAAAAATATTCCATTATTTTTCAATTAGGTAGTTATATTGTGTTATTGAAACAAATAACTTTTCCATCCAAAGAGCTTAGAAAAGGTTAATATTTTTACAATTACTGAATGTATAAGCTATTCTAGGAGGGACAAAAAATGTAAGATTTCAAAGTCTTAAATTTTACCAAATTCTACTTAAAAGGTAAAGGTTCCCCTCACACATATGTGCTAGTCGTTCCCAACTCTAGAGAGTGGTGTGCATCTACGTTTCAAAGCTGAAGAGCCAGCGCTGACCGAAGACATCTCCATGGTCATGTGGCTGGCATGACTAAATGCCGAAGGGACATGGAACGCTGTTACCTTCCCACCAAAGTGGTTCCTATTTTTCTACTTGCATTTTTACGGGCTTTCGAACTGCTAGGTTGACAGAAGCTGGGACAAGTAATGGGAGCTCACTCTGTTACATGGCACTAGGTATTTGAACCACCAAATTGCCAACCTTTCTGATTGAGCATCTTAGCCACTGAGCCACTGCATCCCTAAAATTCTACTTAGGCAGATGTAAATAGGAAGTTGAGAGAGACACATGCAGTTGAAGTTTAAGAATCTAGCATCCAGTATTCTTGAGAAAATGTTTGTAATTAAAAAAAAGTGTAAATGTAAAAAATAAAGAGAGAACCATATGGAAATATCATGCATGCAAGTTAGAGATAATATATAGTAGTCCACTTGATCCATATAGGATCACACTTAAACTCTGAATTTCACAGCCTGTTAACAAAGTTAAAATGGGCTTGAAGTTAAGTTTCTTTTGGTATGCAAATCCAAACCATGTTGTGGGAACCAAGCCATCATATTAAGTCATAATATGAATCGATTTTTTAAGTGAACATAGCAATTATGTTTTGTTAACATTTAGATTGTATATCTTGCCTGCAGGAGTTTATATATTTACATTAATGTAGGGTGTCAAACTTGTGTCTTCTAAACTTCTAAACTTTGTGTCATCACAGCGGTGTCACATGACGTATCGGAACTTCCCCCCCTTTCGCTAAAGTAGGCGTGGGCATAGCCGTGTGTGACACATCTGGCCCATGGGCCGCGAGTTTGACAGCCTTGCATTAATATGTCTTAATTCACTGCATCTTTTCTTTAATATAGCATATCTCCACTTTCCATAATGAAAATGGGTTCCATGTTGTTAGAAGATACAACACTGTTTTGTATAAAATATTAAAGGCTGTTTCTAACTTTTGAAAATATAATGTGCTTATTTTCTGAAAAATGCTTCTATATTATTCTATATTCTATATTATCTATATATGCTTCTATATTATGATTATAAGGAATTATGATTACTGTGATTTTCTCACACAATTAATGGAAATAATGCCTAGAGAATGAAATATAAACTCAAGGAAATGGTTTCCCCAGACTTTGAAAGTCTGAATCTTTTGAAAACATTTCCTGTCAAAGATCTTTCTTTTTGATGACAAGCTGACTTCAAAATACATTGTGGTATGAAATGATCCTTTTAGTGGTTTTCACAAAACAATTACAAAGATAATGATTTTCTTGTCAACAGCCATAGAGCTTTCTTGAGTTTTGAATAATAAATATAATGAATTTAGAACAATATTTATGATTTAGGTAAATTTGTGTTTCTGTACAAACTCTAAACCTACCCTATTCATCCTGAAGAAGATGTGTGCGTTGAACCGGACAGTTCTTCAACAACACATTTTTATAGCACAAAATTCTAGAAAATTAAACAGGTTTTTAAATTATTTATGATTACATATTGTGCAATATGTTAAAATATCAGTATATTGTATTGTCCTATTGGACAATGCTGTTATCGTGTCTTAACATCTGCTCATTTGCGGCTGTATTGGTTTACCACTGAATGGAATGACAGGCATTGTTGAATGATAGCCACAAGAAAAAGAAAATATGGTCGAAGACATATTAAAAATCATCTTCATTTGTTTGTCCTCTGTGAATTAGTAATGTGGTATTAATATTTTTAGATCATTGCACTGAGATACAAACATATATTAATAGCTTTTAATGTATAATGAAATGTCTTGTTTTGTTTTGTTTATAAAGATTTCTCTCTCTCTCTGGTATCCAAAATTATTGTTATAACCTAGTGACAATAACTGCTTTTTGGTGGCTAAGATTGCCTCTTTATGAGTAGGTTTTAAGCCACATCCACTCCTTGCCTCTAAGACAAAATATCTTCTAATATGAAGCACTTATTTATTTATTAAATTTTGTATGCCGCCCATTCTCAAAAGAGACTCAGGGCGACTTCAGAGCATATCTGTTCAAAGTTATATTAAAATCTAGAGGGAATTTGATTCTACAATCAATTACAACAGCTATTATGGTCATGAACCTTGGACTGATATGTACAGTAAATCTGAACTGTTAGGAAGGGTCTAACTCCTAGAAAAAGCCAAGGCTTTTATTAATCCCACCTTAAAAAAAACTAAAGTTGCAAACTATTCATATTTTAAAACAAAGATCTATTTTCCCTTCAGTATTTTCTTAAGCGATACCACAGAGGAAGTGGCTATTCTGCTCACATACATAATGCATTTTGGAGCAAAAATACTCTCAGGGATATAATTTTTTCAAATAGATTCTCTGACGAGATGAAATGGCCTTTTGATTAATTATTAAAATTTGGGCCATTTGTTTTTCTGACTAAGTGCTCATCAACCCATTGTTAGGCTTTAAAAATAAGAGTATGTTTCAAGGAAGTGCATCAGAAACCTCACAATTACATAAAAATAATTAATTATAAATCCAATGCTCAGTGGTTCAGTTCCTGGCAGTGCTATCATTGCTGGCATCATGATACATAGAATCTTGATATTTAAAAACAAGGAAAAGGTTTTGAACAAATATTTTAATGAACATTTTACTGTAAATTCACAATTACCAGTTCTATTTTGGTCACACATAGTTAAATGAAAACATTAAATTAAAATATAAAAATAAACACTAAATGTTCATTATGATTTATAAAAAGTAAAAGCCTTAACTACTTATAGACTATCATTGCTCATGAACATTCAATAGATAGTATATATAAAAAGGGTTCTGTACATAAGTACTTGAAGCAATAATGACAGGACTAAACAGAGATCTCTATCATTGTAAAGAATCATATTTCAAATAACTGGAGACAAATTAAGTTGCTGATGAAAGTGATTGCACTTTCTTAAAGATTATGTTTCAAAACTTTCTAAATTCTTGGTTTTACTATTATTGCTGCATTCAAAAGCAAGGCAAATATAGAATTCTGCTACTTTCAAGATACCCCCAAAAAATGAAGTAGGGATTTAATGGGATCAATCCTTTAATATAGAGAACCAAAATTTGGATCCAATGAGATGCTTTAATGTGGAAGCAAATAAAAAAGGTATGAGACGGTTGAACTTGGCAGAACAATAGGAAAACTGGTATCTTTTTGTTTTACAGCTAAGCTGGGATCATAAAGGGATACTAAGACAGGAGGAAAAACAATTTGGCCTCAAAAGTTCAGAACAATAATCAAAACTGAAGTAGTATTGTGATACATTTAGGCTGAAGTAGAGCATGGGTATTGATAGTCTGATTTACTGGAATGAAAAGCAATTTCTAGGAGGTTCTTGAGTACTTCATAATTTCATTCAGTCCTCTAAAGCAGTGGTCTCCAACCTTGGGAACTTTAAGACATGTGGACTTCAACTCCCAGAGTTCCTCAGCCAGCAAAGCTGGCTGAGGAACTCTGGGAGTTGAAGTCCACAGGTCTTAAAGTTCCCAAGGTTGGAGACCACTGCTCTAAAGGATAGGAAAGATAAATAAATGTTGGTATTCCAAACTTAATATGTCATGATGATGGTTCAGATGATACTCTGACTTCTAATCTATTTTGAAAGAAAAAAGGTTGCACGGCTGAGGCATTTTTATAGCAATCCTGTGGAAAAACCAATTCACATGGATTATCTAGCAAAGTGAAGACTTTGCAACCCAGCAAACATTTGGCTATATTGAGAATTCCCTGACCACAACTTCCTTTACTCTAAGAAATGGTGGGAGAATAATAATAATAATAATGATATTTATATCTCCATTTGGGAATTATTATTTTTTAATATTCAAGCTTTCATTTCTGCTGTTTATTCCACCTTCAGTCAAGAGATCAGGTTAATGCCTACAGGAAAATATAGGGGACCGCTACATATGAACCAAGAGTTAGTGCAACAGAGCTCCACCATTTATTCTGAAAATTGGTTTATATTAAACAAACAAAAACATTTTTTTTCTTATAGCAGTAATGCAGACCACATGTACTTTTAATAGTTGGCTTGTAGCAGGATTTCTTGGGAAAAGAGACTGGTGAATTAATGAACAGACTGAGATAAAAGAAAATGTTTTGATAGGGGATTAAGGAAAAAGATATGAAAGCACTATGAGACTTTGTGTGTCTGTATGCTTGTGTGTATATGTGTGTGTATGAAAGAGAGAAACAGAGACAGATACTGAGATACATCTAGATCAGGGGTGTCAAACTGGTGGCTCACAGACTGGATGTGTCATGCGCAGGCCACACCCATCCCAGCTCCACGAAGGGAAAAGCATTGCAATACATCATGTGACGGCAATGTGATGTGGCAAGTTTGACACCAGTGATCTAGATGATTCTGCATTGCTTTTCTGTGTCTTTTAACATGTCACATTTCATTTCATGATTTGTCTTATTAAAGGGAAGCTCATGAACTCTGTTTGAGGGGCCAGGTTTACTACTTCTTTCCCTATACGAATACTGCAGTACAAATATCACAAAAGGTTCTACTTCGTTCTTTATGTTTGCCCCAAAAATCCCTTTTTGTTTTCAGTTTTCTAAAAGGCCTGTACAAAAATGAAACAAAGTAGACGAAACAAAGTAAAATGAAACACTGAAGAGATATTGCTTCAATTGACAGTTTATAATCAGAAAGAAATGGAAGACAATTTTCACTGTGATTTCAAACTGCATCGTCATTCGAATTTCTAAACAATCCTGAATGTCTAATGACACCACATGTGTGCCTAATTAAACATATGATTATGAATAATTATGTGTATCTGATTATGTCTTCCTAATGAAATATAAATTTGTGCCTTCTAAAGAGTAATCTTTATTCTGCTTTGACTTTTTTCTTCCAAATTTAAAATCCTTTTCTGTGCATATTGAACAAAGCTTGTTTAAAAATAACTTGAATATCTATAGTTTTATGCCTGTTTGCTGAATAGGGACTCCTACTGCATTTGGTAAGACCTGCTCATAAATTAGCACATTTAGGACTATCTTTTTTCATCATTGTTATTTTTTATTATATTGTTTTATGTAAGAGACTGATCTTGATTTTATGTTTTGCTTTTTATAATAAATATTTGTGAATATTTTATGTTTTTAATTTTATTAGATATTTTTACTTTTTATAAATCATTCTCAGATTAACAAAAAATAATAAGACATAGACTCCAGAAAATCAACTTTTCAGGTTGAAAGTGACAAAAACCTATATGCAGTGAAAATTTGATAGGCAATCATAAAAACAAAAACAATATAGATGAATATACTTATGATCAACACAATAATTGTATAGTCCAAATATTTACCCAAACAGGAAGGTTTCTGAGCAATCTCAGAAAAAAAACCCTCTGTATTTGATTTTTGAACTTCTGTTTTATTCCACAGTTTTATTCCAGATATCTAGTACAAGAGTAGTACAGGAGTGATGAAATTATTAATTGTGAACAATAGTGATAAGAAAGCATGAACAGTACTGACATGGACTTAAGCATCTTCAACACGTTGTTGGTGGTGGAGATAGCAGATTTTGAAGCAGTATTCAACCATGCAGATTTTAAATTACCCACAAGGTGGCAGAGGCAGCTTACAAGAGCTTTATTTGGTAGTGAAATATTCCATGAAGGATTTCATGATCCTGAAAATCTATACAAATCTTAGAAAAGAAAGCTAGGGCAATGGCACAAGAATTTCACTGATTCTTATGAGAAAAAACTTCAGATTTGCATAAACCTCTCAATACACCCTTAAGAAAAAAAGTTTATAATCTTTTGAAACACAAAAATTTTAAACACCAATTAGAGGATTGTTTGGTTGAACTCTGTTGTTATTACTATTATTATTTTACAAGTATTATTATAGTTACCGGTATATTTCTTTCACTACTGGAAAACAGAAAATTGTGTTTTAAGTTCCAAGAGGCCCTTCTTTCTCCCTTGTTCAATTACCAAATAATTGAATCAGAAAGGAAAAGCCTGGTGGCTAATTTCATTCTTGGTTTTCATCACCTTAAAATGATCAAACATCCTTTTCTCACATTCCTAAAATTTAAAATAAATCTATACTTTTGAAAGGAAAGCAAATGAACAATAGAAAATTATTTGAAAATTAGATTTAAAAGGATGTTTGCTCATAGTTGGTGTCAAGGGATGGTCACCAAGCAATAGATCATGAAGTCTTGAAGGCTTTCCTGAAGAATTTTCCTGGATTTGACCATTTAAGAAAAATCTGTGTGCTGATTTGAAAAGTATTCAAACTGCAAAATTGCTTTTGTATAGACAACAGGATAGACGTTTATAACTAGCATTCATATATTCTAATAATTTTTTTCTTGTTCATATTTCCCTATTTTTAACATTATTATTTCAATCATAGAAATAATTGCTTGTTAAAAATATTGCATTATGTGTTACAAAGGAGTCTTTTTAAAAGCATAAAATCTGGTGCAATTTTCCTCCAATCTAAAAGGATAAAACCTATTTTGAATCTGGAGTGCCACGTGGAATATATTTTTTTAAAATCTTTTTTTTCAAATCACTTTGAAGAATTTGAAATAAATATAATTTCAATAAGACGGACTAGGCTTATAGAATTTACAGATGATAAATTTCTAACATTGCTTTGCCTGCCAATATTGGAGCTCGGTAAGGCATTCTTTGCCCGAGGTACTTGTTTGTTTGCTAAAGCCAGTTCAGCACCACTGTGCTTGGACAGTTCCACCAGGAAAGAAATTGTTCTCCTACCTAGCTATTAATAAATTCACCCTCTGGCTAGAAACTGTCCATTGCCATTCCTAATTAGAAATATCCTAAGAATCTACAGATTCAAACAGTTTCCTGCAAACTAATAATACTGATTATAGTAAGAACAAGAGCAATAATCCTCTTTACAGTATTTAACTGAACCAGCAAACGGTTTCCAAGATGTTTTGATTTTATAGTCAAGAACACTATTAGGATTTGTGGCAGGTTTTCAGTTTAAAAAGAAGAAAAAAAAGTCACTTAGTTGGGAAGATATGATTTATTTGAATTTTATTTGAAATTAATTTCCATTAAATTCGATCCTCACCACCCATCCTGCTTTCAATAAGAGGTTTGGGAGCAAGAGAGTTTCTTTAAATTTATTTATTTTACTAAGAAAATTTATATGGCCACCCTCTCGCTCTCAGCTACTCTAGGCAGCTTACAGGCAGTAAAAACAGTCTAAAATAAATTTAATAAATAAATATATAATTCAATGTAATGAAATTTGAGAAGAAAAGTGAAATTTGAGAAAGGCATTTCACTGAAACTTTAGTTTGAAAAGGCTACGGAAGGGGTCGCGGGGAGGGGGAGGGAGGAAGTGCAACTTAAAGCAAGTGCTTATGAGAAGCTTATGACTCCTGTTCGCATCATCTTGGACATAGAGTCGTTATGTCCCTTGAGGAATTGGAGTGGTGACGTCTTTTCTGATACCGATTATTACGTGACTGCAACAACAAAAATGAAAAGTCATCGGCAAATAAAAATCCGAATGCCACATCAACAGCGAAGGAAAATAAGCTAGACACTCGGCAAGACAACAAGAGAGAGAGAGAGAGAGAGAAAGAGAGAGGGGGGGGGTTCCTGTGTGCAACCGAGAGCTGTTGATCAGAAAGCCAAGTGTGCAAAAGATCTGATAGCTGAGAAGGCGAGTGGATGTCAGCGGCTCCTCAACTTGGAAGACACAGAAGAGAAGAGCGGTGAAAATACCAACGGACGTCAGAAGCAGCTCGGTGAAGATAGAAAGTCTGAAACCTCGGAAGAACACAGCTAGCTCTCACCTGCTGCTGCTCTGATCGGCTGGAGCTGTTCCCACCTAAAGAGCCCGCTCTTCTTCTATTTCCCTTGCTCTCGGTGTCTCTACACTCCCTGGCAGGCTCTACTTTCTGCAAACTTTTTTTTTCCTTTTTGTAATTTGAGCGGATTTCCACCCCCCCCCTTAAGTTAGGCAGACAACCAGTCGCTCTGCTGTCTTATCCCACACGCCCCCTCCCTTTCTGCGGTTTCTCTTTTGCCCATCAGAGGACGGAAGGCAGAGAAGTAGAGAGAGGCAGCGATGCTTCAAGAGGATTAACTGTAGCCGCCGAAACTTGGAAGGAAGTCTCTGGGAATCCAGACTCAGTCTCGCTCCTCACTCTCTCGAGTTGAATGGTAAGTTACACTAGATCAGGTGAGCTGGGCGACGATTTTCGCATCCTGCCAGCCGAAGAGTAAAGGGAGTTGTAGTGCAACAGCTGTGGAGGGCGCCAGGTTGGGGACAGCTAAGCGGGATGAATGACTCGTAAACCAGGGAGGGAGGGGAAGGAATGGAGGAGGGAAAGGGGGAGGGGAAAGGCGCAATCCCAAAGGCAGCTGTCTCTGCGCTTGATGGGGCAAGCTTATAGAGCCTCTTTCTTAGCGGGGACCAGGGCCCCCAGAAGAACCCAACAGTGACCGTCGTTCTCTTTCTTTTTTCTTTCTTTCTTTCTTTCTTTTTTTCTTTCTTTCTTTCTTTCTTTCTTTCTTTCTTTCTTTTTCTTTCTTTCTTTCTTTCTTTCTTTCCTTCCTTCCTTCCTTCCTTCCTTCCTTCCTTCCTTCCTTCCTTCCTTCTTCCCTCCCTCCCTCCCAGAGTGGCGATGTGCAGCAAAGCGTTTCTCGCCCTGCTGCTTTATGGGCTGATTATGCACTGCAGCGTCTACTGCTCACCTGCTGCTGCCGCTGCTGCTGCTGGACTTCAGTACCCCGCGCTGAGGTAAGTGCCCTATTCTGCCTTCCCCGCCCCCTAGCCAGTCCAGCCTTGGCTGCCGTCGCCGCCCGGCGCTCCTGGCTCGTCTGCTCCTTTGCCATTCGGCCGTCTCGCTCGGAGCTGTCCAGGTTAAGGCTCGCGAAGCCTTAGTCCCTTGTCCAAGGCGACTTCGCCACATCTGGCAAAGGGGGAGGGCAACTTCTGCCAAGATAGGCTGGAAGAATTGAGATCGCAGAGGGGGCCCTCGCCTGTTTCTTTCACTTGTATGTCCTGCCTGGGGTAGAAGTCCACTGGAACTCTTAGATTCAAGAGAGGCCGCGATTCTTTAGGAGCGCGGGGGAACGAAACGGCCAGGAAAACGTGCGAGGTTACAGTATTTTGACTGGGGTGTGTACATATGCGTGTGTGAGAGAGGGAAGAAGAAAACGCGCGTGCGTGCTTGAGTGCATATGCATGTATGTGTGTGCGCGTGCGTTTTGCTTAATTAATTGCTCAGTGGAAGCTCCCATCTCTTACATCTAGCCTCAAATTGGCAAGATTAATTCTTCCTCTGGTCTTCCTCCAGAGCAATAATTTTGATTTGGGGAAGGGGGTAGGTGGGAGGAGTTCCTTCGGACTAGGCTTTTCCATCACAGTCTCTTGGGAATCCTGACTGGAACGCAAAGTCAGTGGCTTCCCCTTTTCAGGTTAGTCTCCTAAATAATCCCAGAATAATACTCTAGAGGTGTATGTGTAGGATCACAATGGATAAATCGCTTTGTAAGTGTTATCTACTATCTTTGAGCTTATCTCCAACATGAAGAAAACAATGTAGAAATTCTTATTAACTTTAGGCGTTAATGATGGCCATGCTTACTCAGAAGTAAGTGCCAGTTATACCAATGGAATTTATTTCTAAATATGGGTATGTACATAATTTTCCAAAAGTTAGCCTAAAACATTTAATAAATATTACTCTTAGATCAGTGTGTTACCTAGCAGCCTTATAGTGAAACTATGTAAATATCTATGTAGATTTAAGGATATTATTATTATACACTAGAATTCTATTTATTTCTGATCTGGAATTTGGTTGCCCATAGCCTATTATCTAGAAGTTACTAGATGAAGGTAGTTAAAACACTGCGCCTATTACATGGCTGGTAGTATGAATTAAGGTTTGAAATCATATCTAATACACAAGGAAATGATTCCTTTTGTACATGATAATTTTCAGAGAATTGCCAAATCATCTGATTTAACCTGACCAATGCTCAGTGCTCAATGCTTGTTTCAGTAGATGCCTGTAAATTGGATAATTTGAAAGAGGATTGATCACAGTCATCCCCAGGGATGTAGGTTAGCATGGGAAACTGGAAACCTGCCTTGGAAGAAAGCAGTGACAAAACATTTCTATAACTAGTAATCAAACCGCAGAAGCTGAGATAGATTCATTGGTTTCTTAATTTTGTAGCAGTTTTTAATTCTCTGAAATTTAAATTAATTGAAGTGCAGTCCAGACTGAAGTCAAGCAGTACTTGGCATAGGGCCAAATCTTTTTCAAACGTCAGCATTGGTTGGCTAATGATTTTTGTCTGCTGACTTTCTTGTAAGATTTGAACGATTGGCTAACACAGGTTCTCACAATGGAGTTGTCTGATCCCCAATGATTTTCAGTTCAGTTCAGTTGGTTTCTTACCTCATTTCCTGCCATTGTAAGGAAATGTAGGAAGACTGTTAGACTCCTCCTTGCTCCCACACATTCAATCGTTTATTTATTTTTTCATGTAATTTGTTTCTGGAATGGCTAGGAAAAAACCCCATAAGGTTTACACCAATATGCATTAGAAGGACATGATTCTTCTGTAATAATATCTTCTAGGATGTGTGTTTAACTACCTCATTGAAGTCACTTTCTTCCCACAATTTCTGCCCAAAATTTAAATGTATTTGTTTAGCAATAAATTCCAAACCAACCAGTTCTTTAAAATAAATTTACAACTGTCTATTGAATAAGAAAAACCATATTACTTTGAAGATTTAATACTATTAATTTCAAACTCTGGCTGGTTTGCCAGACAGGTCCCAAAGATGCAAAGAAGGATTTAGTGTGGAATCTAGTTAATGTCATGTGCCATAAGATTTATTTCACAATCCACAGTGGAGGTCAATTAAGGATGACTGTTGTAGTATTCCCCCTTGCACTTCTTAATATATATAAAAAAATGGTAATTTCCAGGGAGAGGAGAGAACCAAGGTAGAGTATGTGACGGAAAAAAATAAAGCAGAGACCAGAGGAGAGCTGATAAGATTTATACAGATTTCTTGCACAAAATAAAAATAAATCCGCTATTTGGCTGAATAAAGCCTCCTTATTCAGTCTAGATTATTATCAACTAAATGCCCAAATGAATTAAATTAAGGCTCCGCAAGGAGCAGAATGCGGACCTAGTTGGAACATTTCGGAAAATCTCCCAAAGCTACTTGAGGAAATCATCTTTTGTTGAGGAAAGCCGTTCTAAGCGTTGCTTCTGGAGAAGAAACAGGCTCACACCCGACTTCCTCCCCGCACTGAGAAATGCGAAGTCCTTTAGGGAAGCTTTAGGAAGTTCAAGGCATTGCTGGATTCTAGTCCAGACGAATTGGGAGGCGCCTCTGCGCGGAGAGAGAAGGGAGGGTGGGAAGTTGGGTTTTTTTCCCCCTCCACCAATCCTGGGGACAAAAACAGGCTTTCCCTCCCACGGGAAAGGGGGGACTGCGGCGCACTCTTGGCAATAGCAGAAAAAGCGGCCAAACAGGGCAAAATGCGCTGATGCGCAGACGCCGAGATTGTCCTGAAACGAACCAGCTTTGTCCACACCCACCCGGTTTTCGGGACGGTTATCCTCGCTTGTCCTTTTCCCTCTGCCCGAATCCCACCTGTATGGGATGGAGTGGGTGAGGGTGGGCGTTGGAAAGCAGCGGCCCTGAAACGGGAGAGTGACATTCCTTCCCTTCTCGGTTCAGAGGACGCCTGCAGCCTTCCAAAACGCCCGAATTACCAGCCGCGAAACACTTGAGGGGCATCTATTATTGATCGCTCCAGCCAGAGCTCCGCCGACGAAAATAACTGGCGGAGATGCACAATGACCTAAAAGCTGGGAAACGGCGGGGGGAACAGGAGGCGTGCTCTGTGTGTGTGTGTGTGTGTGTGTGTGTGTGTGTGTGTGTGTGTGTGTGTGTGTGTGTACGGGGAAGAAATGAAGGCTGCAAGGAGGCGAAGTGAGGAGGAAGGAAAGGATCCTGTGTGTGTGTGTGTAATGGACTCACTCAGGTAGCGTCCCCCAGGCAATGATTTCAGTGTTGGGATCCTGCGTCTGTCAACTCCGCATCGCCCACAAATGGACAGAGGCGCCCGAAAGAGTTTCGTTGCCTCGGGAGGTTGGTGGGCGAAAGGGAACAACCCCAGAAAGTGCAAGTCCGCCAGGAGTAGCCACGCTGTCTGCATTTCTTTGTTCCGTGGCAAGCTTGAGTGTTCCAAGCCAACCCGATAGAGCCCCCTGTCTCCGTTGCCCTTCCAGTTCCAGGGTTGGTGCCCGAGGCCCCATTTCTTCCTTTTTGGGTTTCCATTGTCCTGGGGGGAGGGGGGGAGGACTAAGAAATACACCCGCAGGTTAAATGAAAGCAGTTGGTACTTGGGTAGGGAGGAACTGAGAGTCTTTAGACTTGAGGAAAACCCCAATCCCTACCCCCAAAGTCTCTCAGATCCGCCTTTGTCCCTTTGCAGAAGGTTTTTTTTTGACGGACTGAAAAGAGAAGGGCGACGCAAGGCGCTAGGCTAGGGGAAGGCGCTTGCTCAAGGGTTTAGACTGAGTTTTTATCTTTCTGTCCCGGCCCTTCTTCCCAAGTTAGCTGGGCAACCGGTTCCAAATTCCCAGGTTGTACAAGAAACTGTCGTTGCTCTCCTTTGGAGGTTGTCGGGATGAACAGCGGGGCTTTAACTGGGATGGCGGGGCTCTTCTCTCTTTCCCGGGTATACCCACCCCCTTTAACCAGTCAGAGGTGGCGGGTGGGCCCACTCGTCTGCTTACCGACTCTTATCCGTCCCCTTCCCAAATTGCCCCTCCGCTGCATCTCTCCCCAACCCCCACATTAAGGCGGCGCTTGTGCGTCTGTTCTCCTTCAGTAGGCTGGAAGATGAAATGTACGACGAAGAGGGCAACACTCTTTCGGACTATGCCTTTGACAGCGAACCCCTCAGTATAGCCGACCCTTCCTCCATGCTGGACGACATGTACACTTTGTATTACCCGCCGGACAAAAGGTGATTTCGTATTTGCATTTATATGAGAATTTGAATGATGCGCCCGGGGAGCGGTCGTCCAGGGCTGATGGGGGCACTCACGTCTCAGCCCACATCGGTGGGTGTGGCGGGCGGATTTCCCTTGCGCTTCCCAGCTTTGTCTTGAAGGCGGGGGTGGGAGAGAGAGACAGCGAGAGACAGAGACAGAGACAGAGACAGAGAGAGCGAGCAGAATCAACTGGCGTCCCTCTGGGCTAGAGGCAGCCCGGGCGAACAAGCATGGGAAGGAAGGGGTGGCCAATACAGCAAGGCAGACGAAATCAGACTTACCGCTTCTCCTCCACGCTGGAAAAGCGAGAATCGGGAGTGGGCAGCCATCAGCTTACTTCGACCGGAAAGAGAGAGAGGGTGGGGTGGGGGGAGGGAGAGAGAGACACAGACAGACAGACAGACAAACAGACAGCTGGTCTTGGCAGTCAGACGCCGCTGCCAAGATAGGCGCGGCCCCGTCTCGCTGGGGAATACCAAGGAGAAGTAGGGGCCAGATTGATGCCGGCGCCCTCCCAGGAATCTTCCCTGTTCTTCGGTGGCTTATCGGCTTGTGGAGGGAGGGGAGGGGGAGAGGATGTCCATGGTGTCTATGGGAATTGGGTAATCAGCACCTCTTGTTGCTTATTAATCGGCGCTCTTTCCACTTCTCCCTTTTAGGCGTGCAGATGAGCTACTTAACAAAGCGTACAGGAAAGTGCTGAACCAGTTGTCTGCAAGGAAGTATCTGCATTCTCTGATGGCCAAGCGGGTGGGGTAAGATGTTACCTCTTGTCTGCAGATTCTTGTTTTTTTGTGCTTGTGTTAAGAGGGCAAAACGATCAGCTTTTAAAGAAACAAGGCTTAATGACTGTCCCACCCTCAGGGTTGCTAAATGTATCAAACACCATTAACCTATTATTAGATGCTCAATGGTGTATCTCTCCCTCTCTCTTCCTCCTAAGGATGTGTGCTTTAAGCAAAATGGACTTTCTTTCCATTTCATTCCAACACTGGGCACGTGCTTGAATCTCTTGCAGTCCCATGTCTTCAACGGAAGAAATGAAAAATGCCTTTTGCATCAGAGTACTTAATATATGCACTACACACATTTCTTCATTCATACAAATGGATTTTTGATTTCAGTTGCTAGCCTCCTAGTTGGCCTGTGGTCCAATAGCTAGGTTCATCCTGGATGTTATTGTGCAATGTACGACTTGGGTTGTAGGCTTGTAATCCAAAATGTATTTTTATGGAAATTAATTTCCCCCATTTGGTCTCAGTGGAATTTCTTTCTGGACAAATTTGACAGGAGTATTGATTTGGATGCAAAAGTCAGGTCCTTCGTATAATATTGCTTCCTCCTTGCTCTTTTTCTCCTCTACAAGTCTTGGTGCAAAATTCAGAACAATATTTAAACCCCCCTCCCCACAGATGCCATAACCTTTTATTGTTACCCTTGGGATACCAATCTGAATATCCTTAGTGTGCAATCTATTGTTTGTGTATTCTAGAGGGGTCATTAAAATCAGTTAGACTAAGTTCTCTGATTTGCAACTTGAATTGTGCCACGATTATTCATAAATGCTGTTTAATATGATACCATTGGCATCACCCCACCAGACTGACGCATGAAAATCTCAGCTGACAAAAAACAGCCTCAGTTACTGTACACTTCAGTCCTTTATGGATACTGCGCCTGCTGCCCCAACCTGCTCTGTGATGAATCAATGCCAAAGGTCTATGTCTCAAAGGGAAAAAAGATCACATTTCCATTGATCCAGGTATAGAATCAAGAATTTTGTGGCGTGAAAATTAAATGAATAGGGCAAGAGAAGGACTTGGAATAGAACCTCGCAATCTTAGTGGCCTGAAATCAAATCTACCAGGCCAATATGAGCCCAGCATGCTCATATGTGTCACTGTACCTATCAGCAGAAGGCAACATTTTAATGAAGAGGGGAATGAATTACACAATTTTTTCATGAATAATGCAGAACTTGATGAGCTGGTCTCCCGACTGTCTGCTTGCATTGTGATCAGTTTTCAACTTCCGCTGCATGTTTAGAGAAATCCTTTGTCTCCTCCTCAAGAAAGAGCCTACCACTGATTCCCTTTGCTTCTATCCCATAGTCTACTACGTGTTGCTTTAGCTGTTCACCAACCAGCCACATAAAGAAAAAGAAAAATAACACTCCAATTCCCACCCAGCCCAAATTCTTTGAGTGAAGACAAATGATTGGGTGGGGGGATTCTTAAGTTATTAAAAAGAATTTTTTTTAAAAAAAAGGGAATGGGAGCGATCAAGACAGGCAAACCTTCTGGTAGGAGATTTGGAAATTTGCATAGAAGAAAAGAGAGGAAGTGCTGACTCTCATTCGCATTGCAACCTAAAATGCAAAGTAAGCAGGCATACCAAAAGTTAAAAGAATCTTGTTAATAAAAGAAACAAGAGTTAAAGAAACTGCTTAAGGAATCCATACAGGTTGAAAAATGCCTCTCCAGAACATAGCTATTGGGATCTTAGTCACTGCCAGTTTCATTGACTGTCAGTAACTGTCAGATATTCTATTCTGTACATTTTTCTTCTTCTTCCTTGCCCTCCCTAGAGATTTCACTTCTGCTTCTACTGGTGCTGTCTGTTGATCCCAATGTTGCACCAACCATGAATTGCTTTTCTTTCTTTGCCTTGCAGTGGGGCCAGTAGCCTGGAGGACGACTCAGAACCCCTTTCCAAAAGGCACTCGGATGGCATATTCACAGACAGTTACAGCCGCTATCGAAAACAAATGGCTGTCAAGAAATACTTGGCAGCAGTCCTGGGTAAAAGGTATAAACAAAGAGTTAAAAACAAAGGACGGCGAGTAGCTTATTTGTAGCGATGAGCTCCCAACCACTCCTGTGTACACAAGAGTCCCCCGGGGGAAAAAAAATCTGAGAGAGGACCACCCCACCCCCAAAGTCATTTCCAAACTGACTGATCAATCACCACTCTCCTATGTTATCTAAACATGTATTTATGTATGAAGTAAAGCCATTAAATGACTATTTTGATAATAATACTGTTTTTCTTTTGTACAAAAAAATTAAATTAAGAGTAAGCACTAGAGAAACGCACAGATCTACTTTGTGGACCAACCCTTTAAATAAATAGATATAAAATAATAAATATTGGATAAGGATGCATAGTGATAGAGCTTTCCCCAACCAGATTCCCATCAAATGTGCTTGATTACAACTCCTACCATCCCCAGACAGCTACCTTACTGTTTGAAAGATAGTGATTTGAGTAAAACTCTGGGGTAGTGAACAGACCTGAGGAATAGGCCTTTAGTGGTTAGCTATGCACAAAAACAAAACAAAACCCCGAGGGCATTCCTCTAAACTTATGTTTTTTAATAAAATAGAAGAGATAGAGAGTAAGAGGGAGACAATCATTGCTTTGAATATGATTCCTATTTTTGTAATGGAAAATAAAGGAGAGTATTTTTTATTTATGACAGGGTTGAAAGAATAACTGTTCTCCACTTGCTATTATACATTCACAAAAAATTATTCTTTTCCTAGGGGTTTAGGTGCTCTCTTGAGTAGAGAGCATCTTTGGCCATTGGGAGTCTTTCCCGAAAAGTCCTTGGCCATTACTCCCCTCCCCATCTCGGGCTAGAGAAGGCGTTGCCTTACTTCCTAAGGATCAGTCTGCCCACCCTTCCCACCCCACCCCATCCATGAAGAGTTTAATCGGGACTGCACAATATGCAGTATGAATCAGCTTGCTGCCGTCTAGTCTTTTGGGGGGAGACGCTCCTCCTCCCACTCAGCAGATCTTCCTGCTACCTAGAAACTATGGGAGAACTAGCCCATTTCAGTCCGCTTAAAGATTTAGGGCTCAGTACTGTACAGCACTGCAGCTGTTCAGTGAGTAAGAGGAAATGTACCCACATGCATTTTTCAGGGAAAGATACCGTGGGGGAAGCCCTTCCTCCAAACTGTAAGAGTAGGTTGGTTTCTAAGTGCGTTTGCGCACACGCACCTATTCGTACTTTCCTTTTCTAGAAATAACTACAGGAGTTAGAAAGCTTCCCTTAAAGAACGGGAGAAAGGTCTCTTCCTCAGTCCTTCTGAGTTTTGGACAGACGCAATCCAGGCTCCAAGTCCAATAAATTGGTTCTCTCGCTTCCGCGCAATGAAGCGGACGGCAACACTTGGGAGGGGCAGAAAGAAATGCTCCACCGCTAGAAAACCAGTTCATCAGGGAGATGGAATCCAGACGGGACCCTTCGCCTTGCTGGACTCGTTTTCTAGCAAGGCACGAAATAATCCGAGGGGACACCCCAAAATCCGCACCGTGTTATCTTCCAACCCTCCCCAGAGATTTAAGCCCCCCCCCGCGCTACAAAGGATCCCGTGCACCTCTCCAGTGCTGCCCAGGCTTCCTCGCATCTTGCTCTATTGGCCGGCCTTTTCTCTTTGGAATCGCCCCTCCGGGCCTGGCCAGGGGGAGCCACATTTTCCGCCTTCGGTGTTGCCCGTAGATTTTACCCATCCCTTCCCTCATGGCCTCTCTCGCAATGTTGTGTTTTCCATCCGGGTCATTTCAGTTTGTTTTGGCTTGAAAACAACAACGAACAAATTATATTGTGAACGCCTCAGGCATTTTTTGAGTTTTGTTATGACGCGAGCTCTGATTGTAAGACCGTTTCAGGCCCCCTCCCCCTTGTTGTAGCGACTATATATCTCTATATCTACTACTAAATACTTAACGCACTATTACAGAAAAGGTTCTTTTAAAAATATATATTTTAATTCTTTTTGGTTCCTTGTTGATTTATTGAGTTTGGAGGTTTAAAATGTATTTTTCTACATCATGGCTTTAACCGCTTAGTAAAATTTATTTCATACAATCAACTTTTGTCATACTAGAATGTGTAGTGTCCATCTGCGCTTCAGTTTCTGATATTTATAATCTTTCTGTATGGAGGGGGATTTGGAAATACGATGGGAGGTGGGCGAGGGGTGGGGGTGGAGTGGAATGATTTAGAAATGAACAAGGAAGGTACTTATTTTCTCCCCTCCCCCGGCAAATGAACAGCTAAATGTATCTCCTGATTCAGTTGGCAGAATTTGGATTTAATCCAATAAAAGTGCTGCAATCAAAAAGCTTAAAGCTGCTTTCCCTACCTATATTGGAACCAAGCTAAACTCCTGTTCATTCACCTATCTAGCCTATGGTGGGCCTGAGCACAATGCTTCTCACAGATATGAATAAACCGAAGTCATCCAAATAACTAGGAAAATGAGCAGTAAACCAATCATTTGGTTTCCACTGGAATCAAGGACACTTGGTTTTTTTTTAAAACCAGCACAATCTTCAGCATAAACAAAGGTTGAGGCACCTTCAACACCAATGACAACATTTGTTAGTATTTAAGGTGTCACAAGACCACCTTTTGTGGTTTCAAATGATAGATTCACACAGCCTTCTCTCTGGAAAACCATTGTACTTTCTCAAAATTTCTTAGTCATTTCAATGAGAAAAAAAATCCTATTTAGACATATTTCTTACCCCCCCCCCCCTTAAACTAGATGTATTGGAGTTAATCCACTTTTTGTGAGATTGTTTTGGATTGATTGAATTGGGGTTTAGGGTGGTCAGAATGTAAAGAAATGACCTACTGGATATGAAACATTTGATGCCCTCATTCCACCCCCTTTTTTTGAATGACTTGAAAAATGGGTTGAAACTTTGAGAATTTTATTTCCAAAACAGGAGTGGTAAGGGGGAGGGAGCTAGTGGCAAGGTATGCTCCATTCCCCACCGTACACATTTGATAAAGATTGGCTGTATATCCAGCCATTTACAGCTAATTTCCTCAATATTTGTATATTACCCAGCAAGTGACAATGATTTCAAACAGCTTCATACTTTTAGGCTCCTCCAGTCCAAGAGATCACTTCCTTGTTTTAGAGTGTAGCTGCTTCACCTGTTTTCCTTCTAGTTATAAGGCATAAACGAGCGCCCACAACAAATTCTCTTAAGGTGCATGCATTTTTAAAAAAATATTCCCTTTCCAAAGGTGATCTCGAACGACCAGTGGAACTGACCGCTCCGCTTGGTTTTATCCCAATAACCCTTTCCATAGGAATCGCCAGCTGCCTGGCTCAGTCGGCCGGGGGCATGGGCTGAGTTTTGGGAGCTTGGCGCCCTGACCCTTGTGCCATCAACGCGGTCAATCCTCCTGGGGCACCCGTTGGGAATGGACTGGAGCAGGTGCCCCGGGGCTTGGAAAAATAGGACAGACTTTACACCTGGTCTAGGCTTGGCATCTTTCCCTTAAAGCAGGGAATTGCCCTGTGCCCAGCCGGGGTCCGGAGTACTGAAGCCAGGACAGCTTTCCCCAGGGCTCCAAAGAGACGTCTGCAGCCCGCGGGCCTTCGACCCGGAGCGGGGGTGGGGGTGGAGCTGAGCGCAACCTCCCTCGGAGTTTCGCTTTCCCGTTCGGGCCATGTGCCGTAGGACGCAAACTTTCCGTGCCTTCACTTCGCCTTTTAAAATCGCCACGAGATCACAGATGGCTATTTAGTGGCCCTAGAATGCTGCAAGACATCCGCTTGCCTTTCTTTCTTTCTTTTTCTCCCACCCCATTTTCCTTTTTAATCTTTTGGGTTGAATTTCTCGCGAGCCGCTTCTCTGACGAAAACAGCGGGCAGAACTTCTCCCGCGGGCGGTGGTTTTTTGTTTTTTTTTAAAATGTATGTTTCTGTGTAAATGTTTTGTGTGTGCGTGTGTCTGCGCGCGTGCGTCACGTGCTTGGTGCGGAAAGGGCGACCTCTGCCTTTGGCTTTCTTGTGGCGATGAGCTTCGCCCAGATGGCCAGAAAGCTAGTTAGTTGCAGCCAGTCCGCCGGGGTACGTTTTTCTCTCCGGGCACTGATCGCCTGTTTGTAGAATAGCTATCGCCAAGAGCCTTAAATCCAGTGGATCCCCTTTGGAAATCCAGTGATCACTGAGGTTAGATGTCAGTCTTTTGGAAATATTTATATCTATATCTATATATCTATTTTTCCTCTCCTTTTTCTGTGTAGCAACTTGAGTATCACAAAAGCACTGCGGCAAGAATTAAAAAAAATATGATTATAAGCACTCATGGTCTCCACTGGGACTTTGAGCACTGTTATTTTAAAGTGTGTAAAGTTTGTATTAATAAATTTTTGTAAACAATGCAATTTTGTCTACTGTTTGGGGGAGGCTGTGCAAAAGAGCCATTTAAGTAAGTCTTGCTTTTCAGTTTACATGTCAACTCCTTTGGAGTTATGGAAAAAGCCTGCTTATCTTGTCTCTCTTCCACTGTAACATGTAGGTATCAGAAAAATCATTTAAAAAACCCTTCCCATAAATGTGCTTTCTAATAAAGATCAGAATATTCCCAAAGATTTAATTGCAGCTGTCTTGAAAAAAAGACATAAATGTTCAGCTGTCTGCTTTTAAAGCCACCTTTTTAAAGAATCTACAATCAATTTAAATTTATCTAAATACATAGTACTAGTTATTGATCAATCCATTATTTTATCATGCATTTATATTTAAACAGTGATAGAAAAGATGGATGATTGCTTTCACCATTTATAGGCATCATCTGGCTTGGAATTGTGGAAACTTTAGATCTGTCTACCAAGTCTGTGAAAGCTGTTTTGGGCATTAGTTTATCCTAAGCAAGTTCACTAAAACAAAAATAACTTTCATGGGGATTTTATTATGAATAAACCAGATTAGTGATGCCTTCAAGATAGGAACGTGGGCTGAATGCAGGAGCTAAGTCAGCAGTAGAGGTGTTTATCCCATTTTTGAATGAAGTCATGCACATCATTGTCCCAAATAGCAGAGAAGAGAAGAGCAGAAATGGCCACCTGGTTAAATTGTTAAATTCAGAATTTAAAATGATCTTACTACTGCACTGAGGAACAATATCCTGCACTTCTAAGGAATTAAGCACGACCTTTTTATGGATTACATGCTAATGAGCTCATACTTATTCTGGAGCAAAACAAATGGAAACCAGTGGATTGCTTCCAGAGTAAAACTTGCTGTTTTCTTTCTGGAGGCATTTCAGAGATACCCCTGAGGTGATTAGCCAGACCTCACCTGTATGCACTTCTTTAGCCTCACAATTCTGCTTCACAATAATCACAATTATGGCTGTAATGGAAACAATCTTCAAACAAACCAGCTTTGCTCAATAAAAAGCACTGAACCACAATACTTTTTATAATAAAAAGGATACACTTGATTCTGTGGCCTCTGATACACTATGATAACATGTTTTAAATACTTTTAAATTAGACCTGATTATTTTATTTCAAGTCACAAAACAATGGCTGTACTGTAAAGCCTTTTAGTCTGTCACTGGATCTCCTCAAATTTTCAGTTTGATTCTTCAGCGCCATCAGTATGCAAAAAATTAAAGGGTTTCCTGAGGAAAATGTGGCTGCCTGTTCATTTGGCAGCATAAGAATTCATAGCAAAGTATTCTAAAGGGAAATTTAAATGTTTCAGGTATAATTGGAAACATTCCAGTTCCCCATTATGACTATGATTGCTATTCCTAAAGTAGATTAAGAGCTGTATTGAACTAGTCTCTTAAAGTCCCTCAAAATTTTTATTAAAAAGCGAATAGACAGCTGTGTCATTCTTCTCCTAAGAAGACTACACTGTATGAAATACAGTGACAACAAGTCAACAAGTAATCAAGCCATCCAAGAACTGCACACTAAGAAGCTTGGAGGGAAAAATAGGTAATGAAATAGCAACCTTATCCTGTTATAGGCAAATTCATCATTAAACCTATGCATAGAGATAGTGGCTTGACACTATGATTCCGAATACTTGGAAGAAAGTCCAGTGAATGTCAATTTTAGATTAATTGACTTGAAGAATTAAATCCATTCAATCCCATGGGTTACTAAACAGGAGCCAAGGAGGGTTGTTAATGTCAGCCCATCAAGGTACACCAGACCATAACCATCAACTCCAGGGGAAGGGTACAATTACATTTACTGAAGTTGGCTACAAGAACAGAATCTTGCAAGTCTGACTGTGCTCTATACTACATACTCCTCTTTACAATTCAATGAATTAGAACTGTGTCTGTCTGAAAACTTCTGTTGGAGTATGTTCTGGACTTTAAAAAATGCATCCGTCATTTTTGCCCAGGCAACAGGTTCTGCATATTTCCATCGAGGTCATCTTCCTTACTCTACAGCTAAGAAGCAGTTAACCCATAAAAAATGAATTTCAAGTATGTAAATAATTTGATTGGATGGAGTGATCTCTAATTGTGAAAAGAATAGGGTGTTATGTGTGGAAAATGAGGTATTTTTGAGGCAACATTATGGAATTATAGCTGGGAGGATACCTACAGTCTGAAATTATTAGTAACTTACATCCTGGGGAAAGTTCTACGATACCTGTAAACTCTACTTTCAGCTGAAAAAGACAAAAGTCCTATGAAGAACAGAAAACGTTAGTTCACATGTGCTATCATAACTAGACATGCTTATATTATAAGAAGGCAATATGGGGATAGGGTTTGCTACTAAGATCCAGTACCAAATAAAAAGTCAGCTGCTCTTTTTTTTTGCATAGAATGATATGACCTTTGATGGACACATGATCTTAGATCTTAAGTTGCTATGTTCCAATAACATCTGGAATCAAACATTTCAGCTTTATATATTCTTGTATATGTATATCAGGAGGATTAGAGTGAAATAACCATTTTATTTTATGTGAGAGAAAGATGAAAGGTTTTTCAAAGGAGATAAAAAACCAAGTCAGATAGCACCTTTTCTGATTAACAAATTTTATTAAAGGACATAAACTTTCATTCATGAAAATGTGTTAGCTGAAAAAAATACTATCAGATTCCTCATGATTTTTGTTGCTGCTCTACAACATTGTACTTAACAAGTAGTAAATACAAATGAAACTACCTTTAAAAAATAATACGAAAACAACATAGCAATTAACATTCTTAAATATACTTTTCAGAATGATAAATAACATTTGTAGTAGAATTGAGAATTAAGACATTGGGAGAAATTATAAAAATGTAACCCAATTTAAAGTATGGCATCTTACAAGCCTTTTTTTCATTTGGGAAGGAGGAAATACAATTGTACAAATAGGCTTCTGCTTGCGCAGTGGAATTTCTCCCCTTTCTTAAAGCCCTCAACCCAGTGCTAAGTCTGCAGTAGAAGATTCCTGAATTTCTAGAGCCGATCATTTCACATAGATCTAGAGGGCAATATAAATCCCTGTGACTTTCATACTATGGATAGAATACTGAAGTTGAAGAATCTATCTTGTACAGGGCCATACCATGAAACTTGACATATTAACATCCGAAACGTCTGGAGAATCATCTCAAATACATTGGACATCATATGTACCATATAGATAAGTATAGAGAAGTTTACTCCTTGTTGCATTGAGCCAGTGTGATCTAGTGGTTAAAAATCTTAGATTAGAGAGATCTAGTTTCAAGTCCATTCTCAGCCATGGAAGTTCTCTGGTTGACTTTGGGTCAGTAATTTCCCCCTTAGGTCAACATAACTTGTGAAAAAATAGGAGTTATCATTATAGCTTCTGCCTTATGTTAAAAAGAGAAAAGGCAAGATATAAATCTAAGAAACAAAAATAAATTCATAATTAAAGCCCAGTGAACAACAGTGGCCAATTTCTGCTCAAGTGAAGCTGACTGATTGCATGGGGGTTTTCTTTGGCAGGTAACATTAATTTATGTTGGCTGACATGCATCATTGAACTCGCTTCAGGAACAATAAAAGCTTTCTACTGATCTTGGATCATTATGATGAAATTAAATGGAAAAGTTATGCCAGCATTATAGACAAACAGTAAGAAACTTGCAGTGGGGATGGGTGATTTTTTAAACATTAATGAAGTTATGTGCTAGGTGAATTTTACATTGTGACTTTATACCCAACAGAATGCACAAATTAGAAGCAGATTTAAAAGATAAAGGTTCCCCTCGCACATATGTGCTAGTCGTTCCCGACTCTAGGGGGCGGTGCTCATCTCTGTTTCAAAGGTGAAGAGTCAGCACTGTCTGAAGACGTCTCGATGGTCATGTGGCTGGCATGACTAAATGTCAGCGGTGCACGGAATGCTGTTACTTTCCCACCAAAGGTGGTTCCTATTTTTCTACTTGCATTTTTATATGCGTTTGAACTGCTAGATTGGCAGAAGCTGGGACAAGTAACGGGAGCTCACTCTGTTGCGCAGCACTAGGGATTGGAACTGCGGACCTTTCTGATCGACAAGCTCAGCGTCTTAGCCACTGAGCCCTCTAGAAGCAGATTACATGTCCTGAAAAAATAATTTGTGCAGTTATTTGTATTCAGATAATCATTAAACTGATGGATTGTGTACTCTTTGCTGCTAAAAGTTTGGTTCCATTTAGTGACATCAAATTATAGACAGTGCTAGTAATGACCGTAAGACAAACACCAATGTCTAATTTAACTTGCTGTTCTAGAGTATTAGGAGAAAATATTTAAAATTCAAGCAGGGAGATGAGTTGTTTAGAAATGTTAAGTTAAGCATCTGTGTCTCCTGTTTCAAAATTTCACCTTTCCAAAATGATTTTTTAAAAACAGTTTTCACAATTAAATACATTAAGCCTATTGTACCTCAAGCAACTTTGGAACTAAATTTCTAGATAGAAATGGCTGATGCATAGTAAGATCTGGAACTGTCATCTTTTGCTAATGCAGAACCATGTGGGCAAAGATTTGTAAAATTTATTTTGCTTTTTAGTGGATTCAAAGGTCCCCAGTTTTATCTAGTGCAGGAGACACGTGGAGATGAAATTCAGGGGATTTCTGATTATTGGAAACAAGTCTACATAACGTGAACAGAAATACCTATTTCTTGATACTTCTAAAGTCTGTCTCCCCCAAATAACAGTATATTTCTAGAGGAATTGTGTGGAGTGGAAGATAATTGTGTTATTGCTCTCATTAAAATATTTGGAATTATTGACCAGTGTAAAATAAACCTACTCATTTTCTACCAATAGAGTTTCTCTTCCTTTTGTTCTTTTCTGCTTAGGGGAAGACTTCTGAATATAGGAACTGTGAATGATGGTTCAGCCACCAGTCACCTCAGAAAAGTCAGGAAGAATTTGAATATGTTTTTGGAGTCACATCTGTTGAACATGGAATGTTTTTCGTGGTTCAGTAAATAAACATTGCTATTAGTTCCTGTTTCTATTCAATTTCTTAGCAATGCAGAACCCTCCAGATATATTGGTTCCAATTTAACTCCTGTCATTCCCATGTAGAATGACCATATGCTGCAACACATCTGGATTACACCTACTTGAAAAGGGGATGTCACTAGTTGTTTTGGTCTGGAAATGAAGAAATTATTTTTCTGTGCAAGGTTGTCTGGTTCCCTCCTTTCTCTTTCTCTGGCATATGGTAATGCTTAATCACTTAAATTACTTGGGTATGTTTTACTCAGTATCTCTTGCCATAAATACTATTTATCGCAAAGAAGTAAATAGCTGCCCTGCAGTTCCCAATCCATTGCCAAGGAGCAATTCCTATGCATCACGAAACCTTGGCATTAGTTTATTTTTATTTCTGTTTCTTGAGTGTTTTATCTCAAACGAGAAGATAAAAGGCATGACCATACTAGCAATGACTCTTAGAATTTGGTCTTGGAGTAGGGTAGGCCGGCTTTTATCTGTTCTTAGGACGCATGTAATTGATGCAATCTGCTTTGGAGTTGTTTTTAGCAGTGATAATGTTGAATGACACAAACACACATTGAAATAAAATCAAAACTTACAGACAATTTTCATAGGGATGAAACTGCAGGTTGGACTCAGAAACAGCCTTTCCTGTGATATGAGCCATAGAAGAGAATAAAAGAGTTTGTTTCATGATATTTCATTCACACCCCTATTAACAGCACTGATATTACATAAAGCATATAAACACTTATATAAAAGATGGCTATGTGTACAGGCATAATTCTTAATGCCATGTTTAAAGGAATACTCAAAGTATGAAGGCTAATATTTTGGTCAACCAGTGCAGGAAAAGCAGTGAAAATGACCACTGACTTGATTGGGCTGCAGTGAAATGACTTCCAAAGGGTTAAAGCTTTAATCAGTTGTGGACTGATCAAGAATGAGAGATGTGGCTGCAGGCTGCAATATTGTTGTCACTTTTTTAATGATCATTCAAGCTAATGGTTTATGGCTGCTTTTCATTTCTTTCTTTGTAACCATTTCTCCAAATGATGCTCATAAAAGTCAAAATACTTATATGTTGGCCACATTTAAACTAAGAGACAGAATTTAATTCACCTTGATATCCTTCTTTAACAACTTTTGAGGAAGGATGATTAGAGTCCAGAACAGCAGAGTGAATCAATTAGTAGCAGAATTAAATTTAGTTCAATAACAAATTTTAATTCTTATTTTTAAATAGTATTTTCCTCTTAAAATTTAGTTTTTATATTTCATACATTTAATGCAAAATAGAAACATGTAGGTGTTAAGAATTTGTCTGTCTCCCAGACAGACAGACAGACAGACAGACAGACAGACAGACAGACAGACAGACATTTATTAGATGACAAAGCAGAAAAATTTATGCGCAAGTAAAAAAGAATTTTCAGGTTACTTTATGCCTTTCTTAGTATATTGGCTGTTAAGCAGTTGGATTAGGTTTAGAAGCAGTATAATGGTCTCATTACTATATTTTCTATAAAGGTGAAAGAAGCAAGGGAGAGAGAAAGTGAAAAGTGGGCAGAAGAAAAAGCTGCATTCAGAAATCCATCTGGCAAGCCAGGAGCTTTGGTTGTGAAAATGTGAGGACCACTACTCTATTAAGTGCTGCTGCTGTTCTTAATAGGTACAAATCTCTAACAATGCGTCACATTCTGATTGAAGGGTTTTGCTCGCGGCATATATGTGGAGAATAAATTCCTTCCCTTTTACATATGTTCCAAGAATTATTTTATGGCTAGCTAAATGTCTGAAAGGCAATCCTTCTGTCTACAATCCTGATCTGAATCTTAACTTTTTCAGAAGTGCCATAAGGTGAAGATTGATTTATACTGGCTCCTTGTCAGACACCAAAATACTTACACCAGAGTTGCTGCCTTGAGGTAATTTAGCAATTGGAGGCTTGGCCTTGGCAAGGCACACATCATCCCTCCGAAGATTTGTTAATCCAGAAGGAGGTCTTTGTATTCATTTTTTTCAGGGTGTGATCCTGACATTTTGCTTGCCTACTATCTATCTCTTTCCTCAGACAGGTAGGAAGACAGGTTTTCTTTCAATTTAATTTATGGGAGTTAATTTAATTGGGGCCATGGAACTGGAATTTGGAGTCTATTATTAATTATGTTAATTCTAGGTGGCCATAGGCAAATTGAACATGATGGATATGGAACAAGTATAAACAGTTAAACATAGGTTTGAAAGGAAGTTCTAATTTAAAACGGCCAATTTCCTTTTGACACTTGGAATTTACCAACCTGTATTTGAATCAAAGCTTCTAAACTTACTTTTACCCTGACAGTATTAACTTTATCATCATTTTGTTACTATAATTCGTGTTTAAGATACGTTTTTAAAACAGGACATAAAATATTCCAGAGTGAGACAACAAGGGTTGAATTTCCAATATTCTTCATGAACGAAGGCAAATATATCAGTGATAGGAGCTGTGGGCATGGCATGGTTTGCTGGGTATCACAGGGGAAGGATACTGTAAAATCTCCATTCCCTTCCCCCTCCAAAGGAAAGTTACTGCAAAATCCCCAATTCCTCCCGATCAGCTGGGACTCGGGACACAGAGAATAGATGGGGGTGGGGCCAGTCAGAGCTGGTATTTACAGGTTCTCTGAACTACTCATAATTTCTGCTACCGGTTCTCCAGATCTGGTCAGAAACTTCTGAATACCACCTCTGAAATGTATGTGTCTCAGGATAATGTTGCAAGATCCAACCCAGATTGGATCTTGCAATATTGTTCTATCCCATAGTGTAAAAACGTGATTTCCATGGAATATTTTACTCTGAAATTAATTTTCATAATGATCCATTTCAAAATTATAGATTCAAAAATGTTTCTTTTTCTACAGTTTCCTAAATAACTGCAGTTTTTCTCTGCTATGATAATTTTAGATTTTAAAGACATTTTTGATTATATCTGGGGATTGATAATTTTATCTCATTCCACCCGCCTTAAGATGTTAACAGGTGAAGACAGCGGTGTTGTTATCTATTGGTAAACTCTACTGAAGACAGGAGCAAAAAGTACATCTCACCAGAGTTGTAAATTGCAGGCAGATTGTAAATTAATAGCAGATTAACTTTTTGTTTGAAAGTAGCTACTGCATATCAATCACAAAGTTGGACAGACCATGACAGGCTGCATTCAGATGTACTTGCAGTCACACACGCACGCACGCACGCACACACACACACACTCACACAAAAAGAGGCATATATGCATACAGTGGTACTCATTAATTGGTTCATTAGTGCGGGGGTTGGCAACCTTAAACACTCAAAGAGCCGCAAAGGTCCTAACCGGAAACCCCTCATTCAGTTCTGGAGCTGACGAGAATACCAGTTTCTCCACCATAGAGTCTCTTCCTCGTGTGGTGTCCTTTTTCCTCTACCTGTCCTAACCAAAAGCCCTACCAATTGTGGAGTTGACTGGTGACAGGGAGCCACAGCAGAGGGAAGAAAGAGCCACATGCGGCTCCAAAGCCACAGATTGCTGACCCTTGAGGTAGTGGAAAGCATACATAGAGAAAAGATAATACCAATATGGCAAACCTGGTGGGTTTTTTAAATAACAAATCTAATATAGTGTAATGTTTTACAAATAAAATGTATACAAAAACGTGATGGAGGAAGTCAGGGAAGGACAGTTGAATAAGCTGAGACTACCAAAGCACACAGGAGTCTGGAACATAGATAATTCTGGAGAATTGGATTTCTGAGACAGGTCACCCTAGCAAAATGTATGAACTTTGTTAAAACAGAAGAGGTTTTTTTTTTAAAGAAAGCATCAGAATCTACTGGAAGATGAGATAATCTGGATGTCCCATGCACTTATCATAAGGAATGAATCACGGTGAATCATTGCCACTGATTTTGCTGGTTGGTCTAGGAGAACAGGCACACTCAGGCTTGTGGTCTTTAGTGATGGGCTGATAGCATATGTGACAGCTATATTTCATCATTTTATTAAAAAATCTATTCCTTCATTCTGTGATGTCCACTTTTTTTGTCCTCTTGGGTTTTAACTGGGACACATGACCCTGGCTCATTAACAGTATTTATTGAACTTTATAACCAGCGTTTAAGAGCCCATCCACATTTCCTGAAAGAAAGAGCTAGACAAAGAAACATGCTGGCTTCAGCAGTTTGTGTAAAAGCATTTTGAATCTCGATAACTGAAAGGTGTATTAAGGATATACTTTTTTAAATGAATTCCAGTGATATATTATATCCCATGCTACCATTCTTGGATTTGATCCACAATTTGACAGGCAAGTGTTTTGAATTGGATCTATATAGTGCATAGGGCAGTATATTTTCAGATTTCTCTATAATACATCCTGCCAGCTCTTCAGTGTTTTAAATTCTTTTTTGTAAATGTAATGAAGTATAGGAGGGAGAGCTGCAACAAAGACAATAGTCAGATAAAAGAAATCTGAGTCCAAGCAGAAATGTTATTTGAGAAAGTGTTGCAGGCATGACCTTCCCTAGTTCTAGGGAGGTTAAAGGGAAAGAGAGCAGAAGTGCATTCAGATTGACAAGATTTCAGCTGCTATAATCTTATAATGAAAGAAGTACCAAATTTTGCAGAGTATAAGACACACCTTTATCCCTCAAAAAAGAGGCTGAAAATCTGAGTGCATCTTATACACTGAATATAGCATTTTTTGCCTCCCGAAACCCCGCCCTCTTCACCAAAACGGCCGTGCAGAGCCTTTAGGAGGCTTCCAGAGTGCTCCTGGGGCCTGGGAAGGGCAGAAATGAGTGAAAAACGGGCTGTTCCAGGAACACTCTGGAAGCCACCTAAAGGCTATACATGCCCTTTTGACAAAAAACGGGCCCGTTTTCACGAAAAATGGGCCATTTTGGAGAGGTCTGCAGAATGCAAACCCTTTTTAATTTGCCTCTTCAAAATCTTGGTGCATCTTGTACTCCAAAAAATGTGGTATTAGCTCCAGAGTTTATGATTTTCAAGTTTCCTCTATGGAGGGCTGTTATTGTAAGTCTTAGTTGAGAGAATTAAGAAAAGGAGAAAATATTTTACATTAGTTTCAGTTTCTTGAGGTGGTTTTTTTGGGGGGGTGGGTTATTTTATAAAAATTAGAATGTGGTAGTGGGTTCATCTGCCTCACAAATGGTATTTTACATCTCCTTGCTTTAATTATAAAAATAGATTGGACATCTCTTATAAACAAAAGGAGATCTCTGATAATGGACAACATTGGATTTTATTCAGAAGTGAAGTAGAATGAGAACACCCATATCTGACAGATTCATGACTGTCAGATGTCTAATGACACTTAATATAAGTAATTGTACAATTTTCTATTGGGGCACGCTTGACATACTCATGATGAAGAAACTAATAAGATGCTAATTTACAAGTTATACAGAAAGTAAGGTACAAGCCATTTGTTGTGACTCTACTCCCATCAAGCTGTGCAATAATGTTTGTATGTATGTATGTGTGTGTGTGTGTGTGTATTTAAAGTCACAACCCCTGGTATGCCCAAATATGGGAAGAAGGTCACACTTCCATTCTCTGTCCTTCGGCTCGTCACAAGAGACCATCCAGGCAGAAACCCAATATTTTTTTTACTGTTGCCTTTTTGTTACATTTGTTATATTTGTGCTGATAAATAAATAAAGGGAGACTAGTATAGATCTATTTCAAGCTATTTAGCTCTCATCAGCTAGCCATACCCTTGCTGGGAATCGAACCTGTGCTCTATTGCCTCTTAGGCAGATGTGTTAACCATTGAGCTACAGAGCTCGACTCCTTATCAGCCAGGCCAGGGTGAAAGGTATATATTTAAAGTCACAATCCCTGGTATGCCCAAATATGGGAGGAAGGTCACACTTCCATTCTCTGTCCTTCGGCTTGTCACAAGAGATCATCCAGTCTTGTTGTAAAATCTAATAGATACCTTTCACCCTGGCTTGGCTGATAATGGATCAGAGCCTGTGGCCTAATGGCTAAGACGTCTGCCTAACATGTAATATAGCCCAGGTTCAAATCCCAGTAAGGGTATGGCTAGCTGATTTAAAACCCAAGGCAACAGTAAAAATATTGGGTTTTTGTCGTGATGGACTCTTGTGACGAGCCGATTGACAGATGATGGAAGCAGTTAGCTTCCTCCCATAATTGGGGCTTACCAGGGGTTGTAAAAATCCAATAGATACCTTTCACCCTGGCTTCGCTGATAATGGATAAGAGCCTGTGGCCTAATCGCTAAGATGTCTGCCTAGTATGTAATATAGCCCAGGTTCAAATCCCAGTAAGGGTATGGCTAGCTGATGAGAGCTAAATAGCTTGAAATAGATCTATACTAGTCTCCCTTTATTTATTTATCAGCACAAATACAACAAAATGTAACAAAAAGGCAACAGTAAAAATATTGGGTTTCTGCCTGGATGGTCTCTTGTGACGAGCCGAAGTACAGAGAATGGAAGTAGTGATCTTCCTCAGCAGATCCCAATATTTTGGTGGACAAGGTATGACTTCAGATACTAATGAATTCCAATCTGTATTAGCCTTTGTCATGGCCAGTGGTTAAAGACAATGGGAATTTATGAGATTATGATTAATTGTAAAGACTGTAGACCTAAGTCACATCTGAGAAATGTTTGCAGCCTGCACATAATTAGTGTTATGTGAAAAAACAAAACAAAACAAAAAAACCCAAAGAGAAAATCATCTTGTCTGTAATGCAAAGCATGGAACTGTTAAATCAATTTTATGTTATTTTCCACTTGGTAAAATACTGAATAAATAATGAAACAAACAAACAAATGAGAGGAGAATCTTCCTGTCATCTAATCTTGATTAGGGAAGGTTCACAGCCTGCATATTTATATGCATCAACAGATGTACAGAAGCAATGAATTCACCTATGGAGAAATCGGTATCACTGCTGCTTGTTAGATATGGGATAGGAACATCAAATTTTCTAGGAGAAAGAAAGATTAAAAAAAGTTTTGAGGACGTCTTATTGCCACATTAGAAGGGATAAAATGCCCTGTTAAAAATACTTATTTGTAAATAAAGGCTATTTACAGTGTAATAATTACTGCTAAAATATGGACAATTAGAACCAATAAATAATTGAAAATGTATGTTTATAAATACACATTCAAACATAGACATGGATGAATGAAAATATATAGCAGATACAAACTTCTCTTATAACTGTACCCTCCAAGAATTAAGATGTCCTAGACAATAAATACAAGCTGAGGTTTGATTCAAAGAATTTGGGCTTATTAATGATTAGCTATAAGTACAACTATAGGTATACTGATAAATTCCTGGGATTTGTGTTAATTTTGTTGGTTTGCTGGTGATATACTTAAAAACACAGTATGGAACGATTTAAATTAAATAGTTGCTCACCAAATTAATTCAAGGAATTTGTGGTGTTTAATAGCACAGTAATGAAGAGTGTTTCCCTAATTTTTAAACATCTTTGTTTCTGTGTCTCCCTAAAGCAGTAACTCTCAAGCTCAAGTCTCCAGTTGAATACAAGTTGAATCCAAATACATGTTGAATGTAACAGTTCAGGACAATATAATTTAGGCTTTTATTTTTAATTTTAAAAAAGGACAACCAAAAAAACAGTAAAGATTTAGTCCTTTCTTCATTTAATTTGTACGCTGACTCCCAGTAACTCTTAGGGGTTTACAAAATGTTTAAAAAATTGAAACAAGAAAACAACATAAAAAAGAGGAAAGATAGTAAAGATAACTAACCCACATGAAAAGAGAAAAAGTGGGGGAGGGGGGAGCTTCCAAAAATCCTAGGGTCAACAGCCAGTTTTCAGGGCCCTTTGAAATAGTGATATGGAGGGGGGGTCATTTGAATCTTAGGGGGGAAGCTAGTATAGAAATGATTTTTTGAATCTAATTCCAGATTCAGACACTTTGGCAGAAAAGGCAACACTTTGGGGTCCTGATTTGGAAAATGATTGAAATCAAGGAAAGGACAAATCTGAATTCCTGTGTGATTAACTAGCAATGAATACTGTAAGAAAGCTTGGTTCTGTAGAACTGATAGGATGGTATAGCTATTCCCAATAACACCATAAAACAAACTCCACTCTTTTTTTAAAAAAGAAATTGCACTTATGATAACACCTCATTTGGGGTGGTAGGGATATTTGGGAGAATGTTCTGAATGTTCTCACAGAATGCTTTTTGCAGAGGGACTTGCCTGTTCATAAAATTATTGTCAGTCACAAACTAGTCACAAACTTCCATAAGCGCCACAGTGGCGCAGTGGTTAGCATGCAGTATTGCAGGGTATTTCTGCTGGCTGCTTGCAATTTGCCAGTTTGAATCTCACCAGGCTCAAGGTTGACTCAGCCTTCCATCCTTCCGAGGTTTGTAAAATGAGGACCCAGATTGTTGGGGGCAATATGCTGACTCTGTAAACCTCTTAGAGAGGGCTGTATAGGACTGTGAAGTGGTATATAAGTCTAAGTGCTAGTGCTGTTTTGTCAACAAACAAGCTGCTCCATGATATGCATTCTAAGCTCCCAGGATATTCTGTATCTTTGCTTTTAGTTTGATCTGTGCAAGTAGGATTATTTTTAAACAAATCATTCAGTTTTAGACACTCAGGATCATGATCATTTCTGAGAATGGCTGGAACATCATGATTATTATCAAATTTTTAATTTACCGTTGATCTTACGGTTCAAGGCAACTTTCCACATTCTTGAAAATGATGCTGGAAATGAGGTATTTGCTTTAAAGCTTGCCAACTTTTTATTTTTTAAAAAAAAAAAGTCTAAAAAGAGATATTACCTTAGCAAATTTGTAGGTTGGAATAACCTAATGTGTGAAGAGGTTGCTTTTCTTTTGTTCAGACAAGCAAATAATATGACATAAAGCTAATGTTATTGATTAATCTCATGTATTTGCTTCCATTATTTGACACAGCCATACATAATGCATTAAAGTGTTTTACTATGAACTTCTTTTAACAGTATTTTATAATGCAGTCTTCTTAATGCAGTGAGTACGATGTACTTGATTATATCTATAAGCTTTTCAAAAGAGTGAATTTACTGGAACGTATCCTAATTTAAGATAATTAATGTATTACTTGGGAATCATGGGAGATTTTAGGCACATCAATAAATTCTGGCTAAAATCCAGCATATGGTTCTTTGAATTAGTCCCATGCTAAATTAAGCATTTTGTTTAGATTGCTTGTTACCAAAATTCCAGCACTTTTAAAAAGGAAACTTATAAAAATGAAGATTCATTGAAATAAGAGTATGCTACATGTTTTTAATTAGTATTTTCATAAACATAATACACAAGTATTATGTTAAATATGCTGAGATAAACAAGTTTGAATGCCTATTCTCATATTACACTGTCATGTAAAACAAATACCTGCTGCACACTATTAATGGCTAAACAAGAATAGAAGGATAGTTTTAAGTACTATAGGACATGGTGCTAGAGGGTATTATGTCTACTAAATGAAGTGTTACAGGTGACTGGTATGGTACCCACTGCTTTCTGGTTTTTTTTAGTCTGTATCTGTAACACATTGCATAGAAACAGTAAATATTTATTATTTATTTAATTTAGAAATTGCCCATCTCACAAGAAGGACCCTATGCATTCACATATTTATTCACACTTGCAGAAAAATGTTATATTTAATTTTTTACCATGTAGATATAAAGTAGAAGTCTTTGTCAGCTTCTTTACACTTAGGGAATATTGGAACATTTATTTTGATTGTGGTTGCTAACATTTTTGCATGCAATTAGCAAAGTTGTGTTGAAAAGTTTACTTCAGAAACATCAAGAGATCTCAGGTTTGTGGGTTCTCCACGCTGTTGTATTTCCACAGAAATATTCAGAATTTAAATGAAAACAGTCTACATGCTCTTTAAATACTCAGAGAAGTCTAATAAGAAAGGGAAGTTTTTTATTTATGTGAGAATACATTCTTGGAATTCAATGGACCTTCTAAAATTTATAATTCAGACTTGAATAGGTTTGTCTTTATAATTTTTTTTATATTTTCATCTACTTATTACCATTGTCTTCAGAAGAAAATGTTGTAAATGAATCAAAAGAATGTTGTTGGCAGTCACTGGGCCTTTATAGATTTACAGTTACCTGTCTCAATGGATTCACACAGCAACAACATGTCACAAAATTGAAAAAAAAATCTATATGTTTGGGACCTGGGGAGAAGAGAATCAATAATAAAAAGCTAAAAATTATGAGCTTCAAATGTTTTTGTGATGAAGTGTGGAATCAATTACCACCTTTGAAGAGAGCAAATGGTTAAGACAACATTATTTCTGATTTAAGAGATACTGCCTACAAGAGCTATGTGTAATGATTTAGAATATGGTGATTCAACGTGGATCAATTCAATCTTTTCCTGCAAGGCTGTTTCCAGAGACTCTCTAGTTGTGCTATTGATCAAGTCATGATGATGGTTCAAATTTGCGATTGCAAGACAATTTTGTAGTGTGACAATAATGTTTTTTTTTTGTTATTGTTTTGCAATCATTAAAACATAAGGCAATTTTATGGTTATATTGACATAAATAAACCCTTTTTATTCAAGTAACTATGGATTATTACCTGCCCTTAAGAACATTATAGCAATAGCAATAGCAGTAGACTTATATACCGCTTCATAGGCCTTTCAGGCCTCTCTAAGCGGTTTACAGAGTCAGCATATTGCCCCCAACAATCTGGGTCCTCATTTTACCCACCTCGGAAGGATGGAAGGCTGAGTCAACCCTGAGCCGGTGAGATTTGAACCGCTGAACTGCTGATCTAGCAGTAGCCTGCAGTGCTGCATTTAACCACTGCGCCACCTTGGCTCTAACATTCACAGGAAAGGTTTAAAAAGTGAAGATCTTTGCCAAATTTGTTCAATCGAACCCTTGTCCCCTCTTTTTACATGCTGTTATAGTTACATTCCAGTTACCTTTTGAGCCAAATTCAATAATCTGTTCTTACCACATGTAAATCCCTACATGATTTAACCACCTCTTACTTGCAGTAAGGTTTCTTTGCTGCAATGCTGCCCAGCTCTGTGCAAGTAGTCCTTGACTTACAACAGTTCATTTAGTGACCATTCAAAGTTATAATGACACTGAAAAAAGGGAGTGATGAACATTTTTCATACGGCCATTGAAACATTCCCAAGATCATGTGATCAAAATTCAGAAGCTTGGCAACTGACTCATATTTACGATGGTTGCAGCGTCCCAGAGTTATGTGATCACCTTTAGTGCCCTTCTGATGAGCAAAGTCAACTGGAAATGCAGGTTCAACCATGTTACTAACTTAAAGACTGCAGTGATTCACTTCACAACTGTGGCAAGGAAAGTCATAAAATGGGACAAAACTCACTTAAGAAATGTTTCACTTAGCAACAGAAATTTTGGGCTCAGTTGTGGTCGAAGACTACCTGCAGTCTTTTGTGTACATTGCCCTGAACATATAACTGTATGGCATCAACTTGGGCTACTGTCTGTTTGGGGGTGATTTCAGCATTCTGGAATTCCTTCCCTCAGATGGTCAGTCTTAAGACATGTTTTTGCTGTATAGCTTTCTTTCATAATAACTATGGTTAATTTGCTGCTGGATTTTAATTGTTGACATCTTTATTGTTGATGTACTTTTAATTGTGTTTTGGGTTATTGTTTTGATGTTATAGATAATTTAAAATGTTAGCATTTTATGAGGGGAGGGGAAGGTTTTTTCAATCCTGGCTCATTATTAACCCTGTTATTATTCACTGCAGGCCAGTCATTAGGCTAAAAGAGTGCATTATTTAACTAAATTTAATTACACAAGATGAAATTATATTAATTGTAATTGAATTAGATTAGATGTAAGTTAAATCATATTTAATTTTTCTCTTAGCCACGCCCATGTTTTGGCATGTACCCAAAGGCTAAGGAAGTTGTGTCTCCTCATTTTTTAAAAATTTAGCTTGAATGAGTAATATGGGGAAGTATGAAATTGGAAGATGAAATACATGTTCATAACTGGGTTTAACAACAGGTGATAGTGATGTACACTTAGTTGCTTGTCTCCATGTAATGTTTCCTTTTCTAAGGGACTGTATGATTGCTTATATCTTTCAATAAGAAGTATTGTTGTTGTTGTTGTTGTTGTTGTTGTTATTATTATTATTATTATTATTATTATTATTATGATTATACAATTGTATCACAGCGGCCAGTTGTTTCGCTGGATTTGGCATTGGTTACTAGTTGGGCCCCACCCAGGGGCCTAGGACGTTGTAACGTATTTTCGTAATATGCGTGCAGATCCAAGCAGTGCGGCTTTTTGCATTTGACTGATGGTGATTTTGTCAATTTTTAACTGTTTTAAATGTAATTCCAGTGCTTTTGGTATAGCACCCAGTGTGCCAATTACCACTGGAATTACCACTGCTGGTTTGTGCCATAGTCATTGAATTTCAACTTTTAAGTCCTGATATTTTGCGATTTTTTCATGTTCCTTCTCAGCTATCCTGCTATCACCTGGTATTGCAATGTCTATGATTGTGACCTTATTTTTCTCAACCAGTGTGATGTCTGGTGTATTATGCGCCAGTATTTTGTCTGTTTGTATGCGAAAATCCCACAAGATCTTGACCATCTGATTTTTGGTGACTTTTTCAGGCTGATGTTCCCACCAGTTTGTTGCTGTTTTAATGTTATAATTTTTGCACAAATTCCAATGGATCATTTGTGCTACTGAATTGTGCTGCAATTTATAATCAGTCTGCGCCATTTTTTTACAGCAGCTGAGTATGCGATCAACAGTTTCATCAGTTTCTTTGCAAAGTCTGCATTTGGCATCATCAGAGGATGTTTCGATTTTGGCCTTAATGGCATTTTTGCAGATAGCTTGTTCTTGTGCAGCCAGGGTTAGTGCTCTGTTTCTTTCTTTAACGTACCTGTTGTTAACCATAACCAAGTTTGTTCACTGTCCACTTTATCTTTTATTTTTTCCAGAAATTGGTCATGCAGTGCTTTGTTCTGCCAACTCTCCATTCTTGATTTTATCACATGTTTTCTGTATTCTTGTTTTGTCTGTTGGGCCTTCAGTAGTTTTTTGTTCTTTACTTCAATTAATAGATGTTCTTGACTTTCTTTTAAATAATCAGCCAGTGCATGTTTTTCTCCATTGTTTCATCGCCTTTTCAGTAAAGGATGTAATATTTTTGCTAATGCCAGTTGTTTCTAAGCATTTTATGATCCAACTATGTGGCAGTGAGTCAAATGCCTTTTTGTAATCAATCCAGACCATATTCAAGTTCGTTTTTCTGTTCTTACAATTTTCTAATATCATTTTATCAATTAGGAGCTGATCTTTTGTGCCCCTGCTCCTTCTTTTGTTGCCTTTTTGCTCTACTGGCAAGGTGTTGTTTGTTTCCAAATAATCCATCATGTTATCTGCAATAATGCCTGTGAGTAATTTGAAGGTTGTTGGCAAGCATGTTGTTGGTCTGTAGTTCTCAGGTGTTGTTCCTTTAGTTGCATCTTTCTGAATCAAGTATGTTTTTCCAGTTGTCAACCATTCATCAATTTGGCCCTTTTGTAAAATTTCATTCAGTTGCATGGCCAATATTGCATGTAAACTGGTCAGATATTTGAGCCAGAAACCATGTAATTTTTCCTTTCCAGGTGATGTCCAATTCTTTACCTTTTTTACTCGATTTTTGACCATCTCAGTTGTTATTTCTAATACTTGCATTTGTTTGTTGCCAATGCTTTTCTCAAAGTCATGTATCCACTTTGCTTCCTTATTGTAGTCCTTTGCATTTTCCCACAATTCTTTCCAGAATTCAACTGTGGCCTGCTTTTCCAGTTTTTCACTTTTGGTGTCACCATTCACATTAAGACTTTGATAAAAACGCCGTTGGTCTGATCGAAATTGCTGATTTTGTTTATATTGGATGATTCGTGCCTCATATTTTTCAATTTTTCTAGCTGTTGCTGTTATCCGCTGTTTTACAATCTCTAAAGCTTCATTGATGTTTCTTGTATCCAATCTATATCTTCTGATTAGCCAATCTATGGTTTTGTTGTTTTTAAGCCGTTGCTCATGCATGTTCTTTAAGTTACCAGCATCTGCCCTTCATTTTTTGACTTTTTGTTCTAATCAGATTTTCCACTTTGGCTTTGATGCTTTTTCTGTTGTGTGACTAGGTACTTTGATTTTAATGCCTAGTTCATTAGTGACTATTACAGCTGTGCTGTACATTAACTGGTTCGTTTCCAAGATGGATCCCGATTCAATTGTTGAAAACACTGCATTAACCATTTTCATGATAGGGGCCAAAGTTTTCTTAGGCACAGTTTTTAGTGATGGCAAACGTTGCCTTTCCTCATTAAGCAGAAAATGCTCCATGATCTTATCCTTCAATTCTTTTTGTTTTTGAGTTAGTTCATCAGTTGGTTCAGTGATAACTGGTTCTAGTGGTGGTGGTGTTATTTCCTCCCCGAGAGCTTCTTCTGGGAGTTCTACTATAATGTCTGTAGTTGTGTCTTGAATATCAGTTATTTCTGCTTGTGATATTGTTTTTTTTGTTTTGCAATTTCCCTGAATTTCCTCAAGTTCAACTTCACTAAACACTTTATTCCGTATAATAAATCGCCTTTGATCTGCTAGTCATTGTTCACTAATATTTGAATCTGGATATTGTTGTTTCCATAATTCATACATTCGCTTTAAATAACCTCTTTTTTCTGGCTCTGAGTTGTGGTAACAGGCCATTATGGCACGGTTTTCATCTGCACTATATTTTTGTCGTTTTGTTGGTTGGTCCACTTATAGCCCACTTGTCGACGGATGTCCAGGGACCCCAATATCCACCTTGGCCCTTGTTAACCCGCGCGACGACCGATGCGGTATAAAATTTTTATTCGTTTCTTTCACCATATTGTATGGGTTGGCAGGGTTTTTTTTAATGGAGCTAGGCTGCCAACTTGACCCCAACTCTCCTCCGTTCTCATCCGGGCTTGGGGCTGGAAATGGTAGATTATTATTATTATTATACAATTGTATCACAGCGGCCAGTTGTTTCGCTGGATTTGGCATTGGTTACTAGTCGGGCCCCACCCAGGGGCCTAGGACGTCATAACGTATTTTCGTAATATGCGTGCAGATCCAAGCAGTGCGGCTTTTTGCATTTGACTGATGGTGATTTTGTCAATTTTTAACTGTTTTAAATGTAATTCCAGTGCTTTTGGTATAGCACCCAGTGTGCCAATTACCACTGGAATTACCACTGCTGGTTTGTGCCATAGTCATTGAATTTCGATTTTTAAGTCCTGGTATCTTGCGATTTTTTCATGTTCCTTCTTGGCGACCCTGCTATCACCTGGTATTGCGATATCTATGATTGTGACCTTATTTTTCTCAACCAGTGTGATGTCTGGTGTATTATGCGCCAGTATTTTGTCGGTTTGTATACGGAAATAATAATAATAATAATAATAATAATAATAATAATAATAATAATAATAATGTATGACAAGTCTAATCTTTGGTGAGATTCCCAGCCTTTGGGGCTGGTTGGTAGCTCAACAGTTCGAGTCCTAACCAAGGACCTAGGAACTGTTAAGGTAACGTCAGAGGATATAAGCTGTTCCAAGTAGGGTGGTTTTTTTTGTAGAATCAGAATGTTCAAGTCTGATAAATTTAAAATTTCCAAATAGCGAGGTAGCCCTTTAGGTATTGCTCCAAGGGCTCCAATTACAATAGGGACAACACACGATTTCTTTTTTCACAGTCACTCAACTTCAATTTGCAAGTCCCGGTACTTTGTGATTTTTTTCTCGCTGTTTATCTTCAATTTGTGCATCTCCAGGTATTGCAATGTCAATGAATCATACTTTTTTCTTTTCAACTATTGTTATGTCAGGTGTGTTGTTGGCCAAGTGCCTGTCAGTCTGAATTCTGATGTCCCACAAGATCTTGACTTTCTTTCTTTTTCCATAGTCGCTCAACTTTAATTTGCAAGTTCTGGTACTTTGTGATTTTTTCTTGCTGCTTATCTTAAATTTGCGCATTACCAGGTATTGCAATGTCAATGAACCAAAGTTCTTTCTTTTCAACTATTGTTATATCAGGTGTGTTGTTGGCCAAGTGCCTGTCAGTCTGAATTCTGAAATCCCACAAGATCTTGACTTTTTCATTCTCTAGAATGTCCTCCTCCTCCTCCTCCTCCTCCTCCTCCTCCTCCTCCTCCTCCTCCTCCTCCTCCTTATTTCTTCATTTATTTAAAAAAATTCTCTTTCTGATTTAATATTAAAGTAGGACTGACTGGATGTTGCTGTCTGGGTAAATTCTAACCACTTGTTTAAAGAATGAGTTATGCCAAAGCAAAAGACATTTTGGATATTCTTCGTTAAACCTTTGGAATACAGTTTACAAAATTAACACTGAATGTGTTGCAGTTGACTATGCAAGCATGGTAAATGTAGCATTGGAACTAGCCCTCCCCCCCCCCCCCGTATCTTCTCAAACAAGTAACACTTTATTCTGTTTCCCTTTAATTAAAGACAAAGAGAGAAATGGAGTTCAAGAGCTTTTTGTTTTAGAGACAGAAGCTGAGAGTAATAGCTTGCAAAAGTCACACTTTTCTCTACTGACACATCATGCAATTCCCAAACCACCATGCAAATCCTGCTATTTTCTTCCTTGCATTTACACTAATGTTTCCAACTGTTACTCCAGAAAGTGTTCAGGACCACTCACAATATTATATTCTGGAAGGTATATTAATAATGCAAGCAGAAAAAAAAAGTGTTTTCCAATGTACATGCTATATAAAAGCCCTGAGAGGGGACACAGCAAGATTTTCCTCATAATTTCTTTTCTTTTTTGTTTTTCTGCCATTTTGATGGATTCTTTTTGTTTTTATTTCTGAATATGACATGGAATTCTGAAAGTGATCTTATCCTTCCCATACTTACCATCCAGGTTCAGTATCTTAGACTAGAAGAGTCATTGTTCTCAATATACATTTAGTGCAAGGGTTTTCGAGCCTTTTCAATCTGCAGAACCTATCATTTAAAGAAAAAAAAAGGCCTGGATTCTAAGATCAAAGAGTACAGAGTAATGATAAAAAATGGCGGCTAAATGAACTGTTTTCCCTATTAGCCTTTCACAGGACTCCGCCAATATCTCATAGATATCTCTAGAATTTAATGTACACTCCTATTTAAAATTGAATGGTTGCCAAAATGTTTACAAAAAAAGTTGGATTGTCTATGATGCAAATGTGAAAAAGTAGGCATTAATTAGTATCTTTATTATTAGACCAGCAAATAAAACTTTATTGATATTCTTCCCTTTTATTTGGTCTTCCTCCTTACTCCTCCTCTTCTTCCTCCTGATTCTTATCTTTATTTTTCTTTCTATTACAGTGGTGATATTTAAGTTACAAACTATCCTGATTGTTAAGCAGGAAATCTGAAAAGAAAATATATGTATCTTAATTGTGCTATGTTCTAACATATCAGGCAACTAGAAGAAAATATTGTTAAATCAGTGGTGGGATTCAAAATATTTTACTACCGGTTCTTTGGGCGTGGCTTTGTGGGCATGGCAGGGGAAGGATATTGCAAAATCCTCATTCCCTCCCCACCCTCAAAATTTCCGCTACTGGTTCTCCAGAACCTGTCAGAACTGGCTGAATACCACCTCTGGTTAAAATCCATTGCTTTTTTTGTAAGTAGCCCTTAAACTACTTTTGTACACAATACTTTAATGAAAGGAAAAATGCCTTCATAGCATATAAAAAATAAATGAATGTAGTATTCAAGTAAAAGAAGGCCATTTATTAAATGAAATGAACATTTTTGTGACATGTAGACTTCTTATTTGTATGATAGATAGAAAGAGCTGAATCCCATTGAAATCATATTAAGATAAAAATGGTTTAGACATTTTTATACTGTCATGCACACGATTTAACTTTTGTTTCAAGAACATAGGAAAACCTCCTTTTTGAATTGAAAATACAGGTAGTCCTCAACGTATGACACAATTGAGCCCAAAGTTTCTGTTGTTAAGTGAGACATTCGTTAAGTGAGTTTTGCCCCATTTTACGACCTCCTTTCTTGCAATAATTATTAAGTGAATCACTGCAGTTGTTATGTTAGTAGTTTGGCAGTTCGGGTCTCACTGGCTCAAGATTGACTCAGCCTTCCATCCTTCTGAGGTCAATAAAATGAGGAGCCAAACTATTGGGGGCAATATTCTGACTCTATAAACCGCTTAGAAAGGGCTTTAAAACACTGTAAAGCAGTATATAAGTCTAAGTGCTATTAGTAACATGGTTGTTAAGTGAATCTTGCTTCCCTGTTGACTTTGCCCATCAGAATGTAGCAAAAGCTGATCACATCACCTCAGGAGACAGCAACTGTCATAAATATGAGTCACTTGCCAAGCCTCTGAATTTTGATCATTTGAGCGTGGGGATGTTGCAACATGTAAGTGTGAAAAATGATCATAACTCACTTTTTTCACTGCCATTGTAATTTTGAATGGTCACTAAATGAACTGTTGTAAGTCAAGAATTACCTATAAAGAAAACACAATTATAAGAAAAAGGGTGACCATATTAGATTTATTCTAAGTACAATTGCCAATGCCACACCTCTTTGTTCTATTCTGGGCTGTCAGTGTTTTAGAGAAGCAGAACACCAGGAATCCATTCATGATGGTGGAGAGACTTATCACATGGGGAGCTAACTTTGTCAGGAAGTGGTGATATGCTTTTAAAGCTTTATTCTCTACCAATCTCAGGAACTGGCTTCAAGAGAGAGAGAAAAAGTTATTATTAAATATAAAGGGTAAATAAGATAGTGAATATCTCAGTGTCAACTTCTAAAGTGTTGCCATGACTATTATCAGGCTGGCATGGAAGGGGAAATTCCATGCATGCCTTTGGCCAGAGTCAGATCTCATGTCTACAGCCTAGTTGGAGAATATGAATTATAATGCAGGACAGAAGGGAGGGGATACAGGGGTAAAGTTCAAACTCAATTAAGCTAAAGCAGTTTTGGCTCCACAGGAGTCCATCCCAGAATGTCGATCCTAATAAATGATTGGATTTATTTTGAACTTTGTCTAGAGGCTCGTAAATTAATTAGGTTGTCTTCTAGGAACTTCATATTCAGCTTTAAAAATGACAGTGGCTAGTGAAGTATTATAAACAATGTAAAGAAACTATTTAGAATAGGTATCACCTAACAAAGTTAAACATAATTCTTGACTCACGCATTAACTTAATTATTGCTTTTTTTGTCAGTCTGAAATTTCTGGGAGTGGATATTGCAGATAAAGTATACCTAAATAAAGAAGAGCCATATATTGTGGGGGGGGGGAAATCAAAGACATGCATCACTGCTCAAAGCAAGTGTCCTGTCTCAGACATAAATTTCATGTTAATTGAGGTTTTGAGCTACTCAACTGAAGCCAAGGTCTTAAAGTGGCTGGTGAAGTCAATCATTATAAAGCTTGTTAGTATGGCAGCCCTCTGGGTATTGTTTAACTGCAATCAAAACACACATGTACAAAACCCCAGCAGTGTCTGTCTCATGGTGCATAAATCTATTCTGCATTCTGTTATTTGGCATTTGATAGCAGTCAACTAAGTAGCAGAGAAAATGCTTGCATATACAATCAGACGATTCTCTTGGATGAAGAGAAAAGAACAAAAGGTCAATAAATACTGTAATTCATTAAAAAAAATTGAATGCAACAAGAATAGGTACAGCAGTTTCCTGAATGTAGAAATTCATGACATGATTTAATCATTTTGTCTAATAAACAGGTAAACAGGAAATATCTGGATACAACTGAATAAGACTACATGAGAATTGACCTTCATGAAGAACCTCTGTATTTATTATGGTGATGTTTGTATTTTGTGACTGGTCTTCAAATAGGGTTGTAATTTAACAGAAGCCCAATTTTGCTGGCATGAAAAAGTCTGGCTGCTTTGGTTATAGTTGCTATGGAAGCATGCTTTCAAGCTGACAGTTTACAAATTTCTAATATATCGTAAACTAAAACTTGTATTACCCATGGAGTTAATTTGGGTTGGTGGTTAAAAGCAACATAAAGATCATGACTGGTCAAATGTTGTCCCCAGGATTTTAAACCAAGAAAACATAAATTTGTCAATTGGAAGGTGTCAGATGATAAAAAAATAAAGGCCTTACATTTTTGTTTTAGGACTAAAGGAAAAGCAAAAGGAGGAACAAATCTTCCATTCTCAGGGAATGTTAAAAAAACAAAAAAACAAAAGCTTGGAAAGTAGAGAAACACGGAAATGGCAAGATCTGTTACGGGATGATGAAGAAAAAGTTCCACACATATATAATTCTTCATAGATGAAACTATATTTTGTCATAGAAGAGATTCAGCCATTTGCATGCAACATCTTCTATTCCTTATTATTTCATATTGCAATGAATTGCAAGGGCAATGTTATCATAATTGCAAGAAGGAGAACATTGTGTATTACAAAGGACTTGAGCAACACATCAAAAATAAGAAAGATGTCTGATATTCAAGTTAAGGAAAGTCTGATCTAATAAAATGTCCACTGATATCTCATGAACTGAATTAGAAAGTTGCTTGAGTTATAGTAACTAGGCAAACTAAATTTAATTAGAATTACATTATTTGTTTTATTCTCCTTGGTACATCATTCTATTGACGAATACCTTATTTTTATTCCTTGAAAAGCTTATCTTTTGTAGTGGTATCCCTCCCATACCTGTAACATTGATCTTGCGATTCTGTAGCGTTTATTTTACTGTCATTCCTTGAAGGATTTTGTTAGTGTTATATATGACAACTTTCTTAAGACAGTATTGGGAATGAACTCACTGTATATTAATGCTGTCTAGATTTAAATAGAATAGAAAATTGAAAATTTAAATTGAAAAACTAGGATGAAGATAGGATAAGAGTAAGAGGTCACTTCGCTGAAAAGAAAGAGGAAGAAAATGGGCAAGCAAACACAGATGTGAATGAGCACTTAGAGAAGTAAAGGAAAAAGAATGAAGCTTTATAGGCTGAAATTCACAGTAGAAGTCATTTGGAGGACCACTTTAGGAAATGAATAAAATACCTTCTGAATATGATGCTTGGAAAGTTTGCTCCTCTAGAAGGCTTTCACTGGCCCTCTGAGATCCTTCCTGTGATGATCCTTAAGAGAGATAGCTGCCTTCCATTACTCTAAAAGATTTGTATAACTCCACTTAACTTATTCACATGCTTTCCTTTTTATTTCTAACAGAAGAAGAGTTCCTGTGGCAGAAAAGGAAGAAAAGTTTTGGATTCAGTGTGTGTGTGTGTGTGTGTGTGTGCGCGTGTGTGTGTGTGTGCGTGTGTGTGTTGTGTGTGTGTATTTGTATAGGGTATACACAAACACACACACCCCTCTTTCTTAAGAGGGAATGGAGAGCAAAAACAAGACATTTGTGGGACTGAATGACTACAAATGATATAATATGACATTATCCACATCATAAAAGGACCCAGCAGTAGAGTGAAAAATGTGAAAACAGAGATTAGCCTAGACTCTTTTAAGTATTTGGAAGGGAGTCAAGGACACCCTTAATCATAGAAGATGCTAAGAAACCATTGTGATATCTCTGAGAAAGAAATTTCATATATATAACTCTACAGTTCTGAGTGCATTTATAAATACAGCATCCTAATTCATTCCTCTAGGGAATCATTACCCTTCCTTGTGGTCAGGTTATAATCACAGGGAGGATAGAAAGGATAATATCTGAAAAAAAGGATTCTGTCCCTACATATATTATCTGTTCATTCATTTATCCATCCATGATAATTATTCAAATAGGTAATAGAATATTTAGATTATTATGAAGACATTCTATTAGTAAGTAATCTACAAATAACTATTATTAAATTATCTCTGGGTATTCTCTGTGATGTTATATACTTGTTACTCCTTCGCAGTATTACAATTCTATGTTCATGCCATTCCATTGAATTCAAACAACTACTCTGCTGTGTTTAAAACTATAAACCTGTCTTTAAAGTGAAGCATTTGATATTCTAGTACAGAAAAAAGAGAAGAAACTTCACACATATTCTCTTGTCACTTGTTCATGAACTCGATAAAACTAGTCAAGTATCACATACAGCAAATCAAAGCAAAGTCATAAACAATGAAATATTTAAATGCTGCACCATCTGTGTTAAAACAGCAGGGAATAGCATGTAATGGCATTTAGTCAAAAGACAGCAAGTTGGTACAAATAACTTAGATTTTCCTCTCTAAGTAAGCTGAAGTTGTCTGACGGCGCTACAGAGTAATCCTATCTTTAATTGTATTAATACAATTATTGCTAAACTCCTCCATTATACTGGTAAAAAAACTTGAAAGGGACAATTTAGTATGGTGATTGCTTTATACCTGGGGAATTTTATTGCCAGTGAAATCATTACTTCTGATGGATTCTACCAATGTAAAAGAAAAGAATAAGATTGATCATGTAGTTGGGATATGCAAGATCATTCAGAGTTGTCAAAGCAATTTGATGGATGAAACTGATGGAGCATTTTTAAAGAATTAAAGATAAACTAGTCTGGCTTTGCAAAGAATTTGAAAAATAATGTTGCAAATTTGTTTCAATATATATATATATATATATATATATATATATATATATATATATATATATATATATATATATATATATATATATATATATATATATATACAATGTTAAAGAGATGCTTGAGTGATGGGATCAGACCTTGACAATGGCTCTCTGGGCAATAGATTTCACTACTTTCAGCATTGCTGCTTATCAGAGTGTTTGGAATAAGGGGCCATATATTTCCATTTGTATCTGTATTCTGACTCTTCAGCTAAGATAGTTCAATCAGGTTGGCTTGACAGAAATTGAAACAATTACTTTTCTTGTTCTTATCCAATTGTTCTTACAAATCTTCATATAAATTCTACTTATTTTTTTACTTATCTGAACTGTAGAACAGTTCCCTTAATCTGGATGCTTAATTTCTCTCAAGAGGTTCTTTAATGCTTCTTTCATTCTTCCCACTTTTTTAAAAAAGCATTTATAATCTAGAATATCTCTTTATATTATAATATACTAGATATTTGACAGGAGGGGCCTGATTGCCTACTGGTGAAGATGCTCACCTCCCATTTGGAAGGTTTGAGAGTTCAATCCTAGATTCAACATCAGCAGATATTTCTCTCTTAGGGTGCAAAGTGAAAATATCTGTCACAGACTTCACTTGGGCATCAGGGAAGGCATCTGGCCAATAAATGCTTACTTCCATTCAGTCATCCCGACTCTATCCTGAATTAACAGATTTACAGGGTTGTAAAAAGAAAAAAACCTATATATTTAATTCTGTTAATATGCAAACATATACGAGTTTTTGTTTTGAAAACTTGTTCAAAAAGCACCAGGCAGCATAGAGGCTATACATTCATTCATTTATTAGTAATAAAATAAGAAGGTGATCATAGCACAATTGCAGTAACAAGGATTCAACAGCCATGGAGATCCTTGTTCCTGATGAAAGCATGCCCAGGATCTTATAAAGTTCTATTTTGATAATTACAGAAATATGGAGAAATCTCAATTCTGGTGCTGGGGAAATTGCAAAGACAAGATACCAAATATAGCAGTGGTGGGTTCCTGGCATTGTCCACAAGGACGCACGCAGCATGCACATGCACCTTACCATCCAGTGATGCCTCCATGAGCCTCCGCGATGCTCCAGCTGCTCGGTAGAGCATTGTGCAGGCGCTGTATGCGGCATGCGTGGAAGCGCCGAAGACTTTAAAGACAGGTAAGGAGCGCGGGTGGGCAGGGGGATCCTCTGGAGCACCGTATTGGAGTGGTACCCAGTGCTCCGGGCAGGCTCCGGTACGCCCGTACCAGGATGTACTGCCTGCAACCCACTACTGATATACAGTATAGTTATCTAAGGCAAGCAGGAGAAGTCACATTTGATTATTCCACCTTGTATGTGTTACACCTTCGAGAATGACACCAGGATCCTTTTCTCCAATCCAGCAATGCTATTAGGCAAAGTTGAATGGCTTTGCTGCTTGAAAGTCTCCAAACTTGTTTCATACATGTTTTTAATAAAGTTCTATCCTCTCTAGATGGCTCCTTTTTTCTCTTACTGTATCTTTGTCTTTACTTTTTTGTCTCTGGAAGGGAATGGGAGAAAAAGAGGTTTCTATTAACACTTTCCAACCATTCCTACCTTGGAAGAAAGCTCCTACCTTAGAACTTTGGTTTCTGTTTTGAGTGACTCAGTAAAGATGTGGTTCCTACATCCCGTGCCCCCACTTTTTTTGCTAATCAGGCATAGTTGTGATTATCTTTAAGAACTTTTTCAGCGTAGTAGTTTTTCCTGCCCTTCCTAAATCCAGCACCAGTCCTACCATGCTAGAGAGCAGCATTTACCTTAGATCTAAGGAACAACTTGATATTGGAGGCATATTTGTCTGATTCCCTGAATGGAAATATTTTATCAGGACCAGCAGCACAAATAATTTTGCTGACTAAAGAAAATTCAGGCCAGCAAATGAATTAACAGTACAGATAGTCCTCAACTTATGACCACAATTGAGCCCAAAACTTTTGTTGCTAAGTGAAACAGTTAAGTGAATTTTGCTTCATTTTAGGACCTTTCTTGTCACAGTTTTCAAGTTAATCTCTGCAGTTGTCAAGTTAATGACACAAGTGAATCTGGCTTTCCTATTGGCTTTGCTTGTCAGAAGGATGCCAAAAGTGATCACATGACCCTGAGACACTATATCTCTCATAAATATGAGTCAGTTACCATGCAACTGAATTTTAATCATGTGACCATGGGGTGCTGTAACAGTCATACATGTGAAAAACAGTAATAAGTCATTTTTACAGTGTTGTTGTAACTTTGAATGGTTGCTAAAATGACCATTTGTTGTAAATTAAGAACTACCTGTAATTATAGGACAACATTCTCCATGCACAGTGAATGAAAATTTAGTTTAAGAAGTCCAGATCTAGAGCCATAGTTTAAGTTTGATGATTAGTATGCTTATAATGCAAATTATGAAATCTCATTCATATAGTAATTGAGAAGATTCCACTGTGCCTTAAATTGAATATCTACCACACAGTTGTCCTCCCAATGGCACTCTATGGGGCCAACAACAAAGAGACATGAGCAGGCATTGGGCACAATGAAAATGTGAGTAATGGGGAAGGAGGAGCCATGTCACAATGTCACAACATGCAGTCTTGATACTCCGAAACCGCTGTTGACACTTTTGCCGCTGGACGGTCCAATGAGACCTAAACCATCCCGTAGAGATGGTGATCAGGAAGACGAAACCTTGCTGGTCTCAGGGACATCGCAAAGTCTCTGATTGACCCAAGAGAAGCGCTTCAAGCCGGTGGTAAACAGGCAGCCCCCAGGCGGGACGCTCCGGAAGGAAGGAAGTGAAAAGAGAAAGTGAGTCCATCTGGTGAGGTATTTTTTTCTATTTTGCTAAAGACTGCCCAAAGAAATTTTTCTTTAAAGCCAAATTAGATCCTTAAGGAAAAGAATTGAGCGGCGAAACTAACCCTAATTGGATTGCTGTGGAAAGCTTTTTTTTCTTTGTAACTATTCTTTGTGGATTGAACTGCTCGCAACTTTCCTCATTTCTCCTCTTAAAGTGAATGGATTGATGTTTTTTCTTCTGTTTTTGTTGCTTTTTTTTTGACTTGTGGGTTATTAAAACATTCTTTCTTATTTTAACAATTCTTCCTATTACTTGTTATTAAATCTCACTAAAAGAAATCTAAAGAACTTTGTTTCCTATAAGCCAGAGATAAATATAAGAAAGTGAAAAGTAGCACACTGCCACTCAGAGGTCAGAGGCTGGGATTTTCGAAACTACGTATCGCTTTTCTTCCCTTCTTTGACTTCACTGACTTTGTAGCTGAAGGGTTTGCAACTTGTATACAGAAACTGATAAAGAGCCAAAGGCACGAATTGTTTTCACAGGTGCCTCTGAGATCTATTTTGGCAGGGGAAAGAAAGGGGAGGGGGAACAGAATCCTTCTCCTTTGAAGAGCATAAAAGAACTTGTGTTCAATTCAATCTAAAATAAAAAATAAAAGAGGCCTGTAGAGTGGCAGTGGCTATTAGTTTTTCTTTCTTTCTTTCTTTCTTTCTTTCTTTCTTTCTTTCTTTCTTTCTTTCTTTCTTTCTTTCTTTCTTTCTTTCTCTCTTCTGTTTTGGAAACATGGATCAATATTCAGATGAGGAAACCTTAAAATTCCAAAATATCTTGGCAGGATTTCAAAATCTATTGGAAGAATATGGGAGAATTGCGAAGAAGTTGGAAAGACTGGTTTCCTCACAGCAAAAGATGATGGGGTTGGAGCCCCAAAAATTAAAGGGGAGAATGAAGATATAGAAGATAAAGATAAGACAATAGATGAATTTATTAATGGAGCAAATATGGGTGTAAGTGGAAAGAAGAGAATATGGAAAAGGGAATTCGACGAATTGGAGCTCTACCCCAGATTCCAGGACACAGAAGAAAAATAATAGTAATGATGATGGACTTAAGAAGAGAATTTTTTTCAGAAGCAAGATTGACAACCAAAGACAAGCTAATTTTAGTAGCAGCTGGTGGGCAACGAGATTACTTGACAGACCCTCCAAGCAACAAAGTGCAGAAAGAAGTCTATAAAAACCTTATAAAGGAGATAAAAAGAAGACTGACACCACAATTGGCAAGAGAGATAAGACTGTTTTGTTACTGGAAAAATACAGGTTGACAATGAAAGTTGATAATAAAAAAATAGTTGATTTTGGTGATTAATAAGTAGGAATTTTGTAACTCTTAGATTGTTATAGATTGTTATCAAATGTTTATTTGCTAACAATTAATTAACTATAATAATAATAATGAAATGATAATGGATACAGCGTAATGATATATACATGTATTGGCAATCTAGTAAAAGAAATTTGGATATAAATTGCAAATTGTGACTTGGGAAAAAGACCTATAAATTTTATTAACAAATTTTTATTTAGATATTGTTATAAAGGTGTAAGGTTTTTTGGGGGAGGGGTCTGACAAGAGGAGATGGGACATAAATAGTAAATGATTTTATAATAACAACAAGGAAATGTCAATGGACATTGTTTAACAATATATACATGCTACGGTATTGGCAAAAGTAACTTGGATATAAATTCTAAATAGTGAGTTGGGGGGGAAAACGGGGAGGGGAAAGGTTTAGAAACTTTATTAATTGACTTTTACTTAAAATATGTTATAAAGGTATAATGTTATTGGAGGATTTTTTAAAATAGCTAATGAATGCCATTATGTGGTTGTGTCTTTAAGTATGAATGATTTGAGGTAAAAGCATGTTCAAATAATTGTAGTCAAATGAGAATTGTGGTACATCGATAGTAAGATATACAAAGATTTTTGATTTAAAGTGTATAATCTAATATGAACTATAAGTAATGACTGTGGAAGAAATGCATGAAAGTTATCTGTAACCAATCGACACACTTTCTACAAGATGTAATGAGGGATGATTCTTTTTTTGTGTTTTTGTTCAATTAAAATTTAAAAAAATTAAAAAAAGAAAAGAAAATGTGAATAATGACATGGTCTTTGGGGGTCATGTAGCTGGATCATATTATGAACAGACATCTTATAGACCTTCAAAGTTTTTCCAATTCCAGACCAAATGAGACAAGTGAAGCTGTGGTATGGACATTTGGTCAGAGATGATGTAGAATCCATTGTGAGGTGGGAACTTGCAGGCAGCCCCAAGGACAACTAAAAAATGATGGAGGACCTGCCTGCCTGAAGACATGCTGCAGACCAGATAAAGTGATGGGTGAAATGCAGAATTGCGGATCCTGTGATATGACAGGAACAACAACAACAACAACAACAACAAACAAGATAACTGCTGTTCTAGTGATTCATTGGGATGATGATTCATACATTTTGCATTAAACCACAGTATGGTTTGTTTGTTTAGGTAATACAGTGTGAAGTCAAAGGATTGTGCCTAGTGGTGGGATTCAAATGTTTTTACTACCGGTTCTGTGGGCGTGGCGTGGCGGGCGTGGCAGGGGAAGAATATTGTAAGCTCTTATGGTTACTGCAAAATCCCCATTTCCTCCCGATCAGCTGGGACTCGGGAGGCAGAGAATAGATGTGGGCGGGGCCAGTCAGAGGTATTTACTGGTTCTCCAAACTACTCAAAATTTTTGCTACCAGTTCTCTCCACAACTGGTCAGAACCTGCTGAATACCAGCTCTGATTGTGCCATAGTCAGTAACCACTTTAAACAAGTTGGTATAAAGGAATGAGTGATTTTGGTTTGTCTTAAGTGTTGATTTTGGATTAGTTTAGACCCCAGATTTAATGACTTTTTTATTGGGCCTTTTTTTAGATCCATGATTTCACTGATAGAGTTACCATAGAGATTGCCATATATAGTGAATGTGTCAGGAGTTCACCCTAATATTTTAAGCCAAATGAACCACCAGATTATTCATTGATTAATCCATGATCCTGAAATTTAAAACAATAACACTTGAGTTAAGTCAAGGAAAACTTCTTAGCACAAGAAGTGCCTTTCCTTTTCACACATTTTTAGGTTTCAATTTACAGTATATCACACTGGTGATGTGTCTTCGTTGCCTTTACTCTCCTGTTTTGGCAACGTGAAGTATAAATGGAGAGGAAGCTGAGCCTTATATTAGGATTTTCGGATCACTGAACTCAGCTGAAGTTGGTACATTTCTCACGCTTAATCTATAATAATATATTAAATATATAGTATCAAAATGTCTACATCTTTCCAATCTACAGCACTTAAATATCATATTCCTGACAATTATGGAAGGCCATAGGACTAGGCCTGCGCAATACGCACAGATGGTGTAAACTGGCATGATGCCACTGAATGACATGATTTGCATAAGCTGACCTGGTTCATAATTACAAGTTGTCATAGACAAGTCTCAGAAGGTTAGAGGTTGGTGTGACAGACTGGAATATGATTGAACTTTGTCATGAATTACATTGGTACCATATGCTACTTAGTAATGAAACACTAAGCTTGAAGTGTTCTTGTTCAAAATGGACAGAAAATTGGGCTATTATGTATCTAGCATTTTAGGAAAAATCACATCTCTCCCCATGGCTTTGTTTTAAACACACATTATTTTTTTCATATCTATTTCTGGCTAACTCGGTAAATCTGCTTGCTAAAGTGCTAATGATAAAACAATTAAATAGGACTATGAATTAAGTGGTATTATGATCATTATTAATTCGATTGATATCTTGCTGTCACAAGGAAAAGAGCATTTCCAGTGGCATACTAATAAAAAATAAATATAGAACAGATTAATTAAAAATAATATCCTTACAAACATAACCCTGGAAAATTGTTATCATAAAGCATTAAAAATTATTAAAAAGTGCAAAAGGCTAAGTAATCATTATGGATTACAAAAACTCCCAAATTAATCATCCTATTTAAATTTCAGGATGTGTGTTCTTGTAACTATAGCTGCAGTTTCACTGACTCTGCTGAGCAGTGTTATTTACCACACAGGGTGCTGAATCAAACTTATCCAGAATGAGTTGTTGTAACTAACAGGGTCTTGTAGGCAGGAGACATCTGCTAAGGCAGAAATAGCACTAAGTGAATGAGATAGACTAATATCTATATATCATCCAGACACTTGTTTATGCAGCTTAATAGACCTTCCTTGCAAATAATGAAAGCCAGAAAATTAATCTTAGAAAGCTGACAAAGTTCAAGCATGAAAAATTATATTTCACCCTATATCTTTTCGAAACCAAAGACCACGTATCTATCTATATATAAATGGCTGTATGTATGTGTCTTCCAGCATAACTCTGGAACATCTTGAACAATTTCAACCAAACGTGGTACACAGATGACTTGCTCTCCGGAAACAAATACTGTGAGGGTAAGACACCCCTAACACACCTGTTAAGATACCACCTGTTGTGCCTTAAAATGGCTTCTACTGTACTGCTGTAAAATGGCTTCACCTGTACAGTGCAGTGGAGTTGCCATGATAACAGCTTCATATTACTCCACAAGGGGGCTCCCTCTGGTAAGGGGGAAAATCGAACATTAGAAACTATGTTTGGTCTGGACATTTTCTCCCTATAAATAAATGTCAGGTTATCAGCTAGTATAACTTTAAAAGAAAGAGCCACATTCATAATGGAATAAAATCTGAAATGGCATTTTTAGAGGAGACACTTCCCATACTGTGCCCTTATTATGTTGGATATTGATACACTATGAGTGCCCAAATACAGCTTTTCTTTAACAGTGAAATTTGACAGATGTCAACTCTTGATGAAATATCTATTCATATCTATTTATATGAATCTGTATGTATATATGTATAAGTATTGTGTCACAACCCCTGGTATGCCCAAATGTGGGAGGAAGCATACCACTTCCCTTTTCTGTCTTTCGGCTCACCCTAGGAGCCATCCAGGCAGAAAGCCATTTTTTAATGTTCCCTTTGTTACATTTGTGTTAATACAACTTAGTGGCTAATACAACTGCCTGATATATAATACAGCCCAGGTTCGATTCCCAGTAAGGGTATGGCTAGCTGATGAGAGCTAAATAGCTTGAAATAGATCTATACTAGTCTCCCTTTATTTATTTATCAGCACAAATGCAACACCAATACATACCTATTTCCTGGCTTAGCTGATAAAGGAGGAGAGCTTGTGGCTTAGTGGCTAATACAACTGCCTGATATGTAATACAGCCCAGGTTCGATTCCTAGTAAGGGTATGGCTAGCTGATGAGAGCTAAATAGCTTGAAATAGATCTATACTAGTCTACCTTTATTTATTTATCTGCACAAATGCAACATATATTGAAAGAAGCAATTAGAAAATATTTTATCATGCATATTTAAAAATACCTACGATTTTCAGTGCCGCTCCATTTTTATATTGTCTTGCTTACCTTAGTTCTTTGGAAATTTGTAGGTAGTTCCATGTTGCTGTTGCCCTGGAAAACAGTTATAAGAAGCATTAAAAAATAACTTTCATTATTATTTTGTTTGTTAGGCAGCTCAGATGTTTATATTTTTTGGAAACAACAAAAACTCTTTTGAGTTTACTGGTCTGAAATCTAATGTAATAGTTTTAGGTGCACTGGATTAAAGCAAAAAATAAAATCGCAGAGATTGATGTGATCAAAAGAGAATGGCCTGTAATTGTATGATAGGGTGCATAACTGTGAAAGTGTAATTAATGACATAAACTTGAATGCATAAAGCTATTTCCTCCTCCAGCTACCCAAACTCTCTTGGATTCTTAAAAGTTTGCAATGATCCAGTAGCACATAAGAGAAATTTATATTCTGCCTGTGAAATAGCACGTTGTGTTCTTTGCAGTAAGTCAATGGTAAAAACAAGCCCACTTCCTCAAGCAAACAGTGATATTTGAAAGCACAGAAGGTAATCAATACTCAAGAGCAGCCTTTGTTGTAACAACAATTAACTTTGATTTTTCTTAACTTGGCTCAGTGAAGAAGTTTTATTTATTTTATTTATTTATTTATTTGGGGTTTTTTATATGCCGCCCAATCCCAAAGGACTCTGAGTGGCTTACAAGAAATATAAAAAACACATAACGACAAAACAATTTAAAAACAACAGACACCCCTCATACATTCATTCTAGTCGGGGTTGGACCTCAACAGTGAGGTCAACAGCCCCAGGCCTGCTGGAACAGCCAAGTTTTTATGGCTTTCCTGAAGGCCATGAGAGTGGGTATAGTCCGGATTTCCGGGGGAGCTGGTTCCAAAGAGTCAGAGCAGCCACAGAGAAGGCTCTCCTCCAAGAGCCGACATTGTTTGGCCGACAGCATCTGAAAGAGGCCCAATCTGTGGGATCTTACTGGCCGATGGGAGGTATGTGTCAGCAGGCGGTCTCGGAGGTATCCTGGCCCTAAGCCATGTAGGGCTTTAAAGGTAATAACCAACACCTTGAATTGATTCCGGAGACCAATTGGTAGCCAGTGCAGCTCACGGAGGATAGGTGTAACATGGGTGTACCTCGGCACACCCAATATCGCCTGCGCGGCCTCATTCTGAACTAACTGCAGTCTCTGAATGCTTTTCAAGGGTAGCCCCATGTAGAGCACGTTACAATAATCCAGCCTTGAGGTGACAAGGGCATGAGTGATTGATTGATTGATTGATTATATTTGTATGCCGCCCTTTTCCCCCGAAGGGGACTCAGCGCGGCTCACAATTCAAATCAGGGAAGGGGGTACAGACAAAAAATAAAACAAAACATAATAATGCATAATTTAAAAACACACAACAGTCAGACCATTCGAGATGGGGAAAACAGCTCTTTAGCCCCAGGCCTGTCTGAACAGCCAGGTTTTAAGGGCTTTGCGGAAGGCCTGGAGGGTGGTGAGGGTTCGAATCTCCATGGGGAGTTCGTTCCAGAGGGTCAGAGCAGCCACAGAGAAGGCTCTCCTCTGGGTAGTCACCAGTCGACACTGGCCGGCGAGTGGAATTCGGAGGAGGCCTAATCTGTGGGATCTAATCGGTCTAGTGGAGGTGATTGGCAGCAGGTGGTCTCTCAAGTACCCAGGTCCAATACCATGAAGGGCTTTATAAGTGACGACTAGCACCTTGAAGCGTATCCGGAGACCAATAGGCAGCCAGTGCAGCTCGCGGAGGATAGGTGTTACGTGGTTGAACCGAGGTGCACCCACGATCGCTCGCGCGGCTGCATTCTGGACAAGCTGAAGTCTCCGAATGCTCTTCAAGGGCTGCCCCATGTAGAGCATGTTGCAGTAGTCCAGTCTAGAGGTCACAAGGGCACGAGTGACTGTTGTGAGGGCCTCCTGGTTCAGGTAGGGACGCAACTGGTGCACCAGGCGAACCTGGGCAAATGCCCCCCTGGTCACAGCCGACAAGTGGTGTTCAAAAGTCAGCTGTGGGTCCAGGAGGACTCCCAAGTTGCGAACCCTATCTGAGGGGCGTACTGTTTGACCCCCCCAGCCTGAGAGATGGAACACTTGGCCAATTAGTAGGAGGGAAACACACCAGCCACTCAGTCTTATCCGGATTGAGTACAAGCTTGTTAACCCCCATCCAGTCCCTAACAGCCTCGAGGCACCATTTGACCGTTAGAAACGCATCCCGGTCCAAATAGGGCCACAATTGGTGCACCAGATGAACTTGGGCAAAGCCCCCCCTGGTCACAGCTGACAGATGATGTTCCAATTTCAGCTGCGAATCCAGGAGGACTCCCAAATTGCGAGCCCACTCTGAGGGGCATAAATTTTCACCCCCCCAGGGTTAAGGATGGACTGTCCAAGCAGTCCTTCGAGGACAACATCCAAAGCCACTCAGTCTTATCGGGATTGATCACAAGTTTGTTTGCCCCCATCCAGATCCTAACAGCCTCCAGGCATCGACACATCACGTCCACCGCTTCACTGAGCTGGCAAGGGGCAGAAAGATATAATTGAGTATCATCGGCATATTGATGGTACTTTACCCCATGCTGCCGCATGATCTCACCCAGCGGCTTCATGTAGATGTTAAATAGGAGGGGGGACAAGACCGAACCCTGTGGCACACCACATTCGAGGGGTCTATGGGGTCGATCTTTGCCCCCCGACCAACACCGACTGCAACCTATCAGAGAGGTAAGAGGAGAACCACTGTAAAACAGTGCTTCTCACTCCCACCTCCCTAGGCGTTGCAGAAGGATACCATGGTCGATGGTATCGAAAGCCGCAACTAGATAAGTCCTAATAAAGGCTCTTAATGGTGATCGATCAGACTCAGAGTTACTAGCCCCCAACGTCACTTTAGGCATCTCTTTTGGCGCTTCATCTCCTGGAGTTCCTCGATAAACCAAAGTGCCCTCCTGGATCCACTGCCGCGGAGAGGCCTCAAAGGTGTAATCCGATCCAATGCTCCAGCAGCCGCAATATTCCAGGCAGCGACCAAAGACTCGGCCGGATTGCAGACAAGGGAGTCACGTATCTCTCCAAGCTCCCTCTGAAATCCCTCTGGGTCCATCAGGCGCCTGGGGCGGAACCATCTCCTTGCAATGGGGGAGTAGTGTCGTGAAGTCAAGCCTCAGCAAGGAGTGATCTGACCATGACAAGGGCAAGGTCTCTATTCCCCTTAAATCAATATCACATCTCCACTGCCCTGAGAGAAATACAAGGTCAAGTGTGTGTCCCACCCTATGAGTCGGATCTTGAACTACCTGGGCCAAGTCCATGGTTGTCATGGAAGCCATGAACTCCAGTGTCACATCTGAGTGTTTACTGAGAGATGGCAGATTAAAGTCCCCCAATACTATAAGTCTGGGGAACTCCACCGCCAACCTGGCTACTGCCTTTAGCAGCACAGGCAGGGCTGTTGTGATGCAGCTGGGAGGCAGGTACATCAACAGCAAGCCCAATTGAACCCTTAGGTCCAACTTCAAGAGGAGAGACTCACACCCCACAATCTCTGGGGCAGGGATCCTGCGAGGAAATAATGACCTTCGGATGATAACTGCTACTCCCCCACCCCTTTCTCTGGTGTCGTGGTTGGTGGAGCACCGGAAACCCATCTGGGCACATTTCTGAGAGGGGGATGCCCCCCTCTTGGCCGAGCCAGGTTTTGGTTATACATGCCAGGTCTGCCTCCCTGTCCAATATTAGATCCCGGACGAGGGGGACTTTGTTCACAACCGACCTGGCATTTAGCAACAACAACCTGAGACCAGGGCCCTGTACTCCTCTGCCACCAGATCCTTGAGTTGAGCCTGAGGGGCTGGAACAAGCAATCGCTGTAATGTAGCGAGTCCTTCTTCCCCGGTAATGGCTAGCCCTACAGCTCCCGCCATAACTGCTCCTCCCAGTCATGACTGAAATGCTCCGATGTCCCCCTATCCCCGTAGACCCCTCCCCCTCTCCCATGGCCCCCATTCTTCCTGGCAGGTTATGTATTCCATTCACACCAGGATGGGAGGTGAGTCTGGGTCCCCATCCACTTCTGCTTCTGCATTCAGTGGAGGGGACTCCAGGTCGCATCCCCGGTCCTACCATACTCACCGATCAAACACTCTCTTCAGATACACCCCACACTAATTACTAAAATACAATAGGATAAATTAAAAGTGGGCACATTTTCTCTCACATTCATACATTCATACAAACCAGCTAAAATGCCATTCCTGAATAGACAGGCAATTAAAATAATTAAAAACGGTAAAAAATAAATGTCCTGGAAGGGAAAGAGTGGGTAGGAGCACCCAGACAGAGGCACTGGTGAGTGGTGGCCGGGTCCAGGGACAGCGTGGCAGGCACTGGCTGGATGACCTGGAAGAGGGATTTCCAGATGGTGTACTGCAGAGGCCCCATGTATTTCAATGTGGGGAAATCCCACAAAGGCTTGTTTCATGGATCTTCCCCTTCAACCTCTCTGAGAGTGAGGTGATGCCTGTCAGGAAGTTGTGCCTGTCGGTTTCCCCCAGTCTTTTCTGCAGGATCTGGCTACCTTCCTGCACTTTACGCAGCTGCAGACTGTAGCGCTGGATCTTCTGTTCAATGTCAGTTAGCGTCCGGGCCGTGTCGGCCTCCAGCTCCTCCAGCAGGCCTTCTGGTGTTCATGGAGCAGCCGATGCAGCTGCTCAGAGGCCTCGCCGATGTGTCCGCGCTCACTGTCCTAGAGGGTCTGAAGCTGCTCCTTCCGCTCCTTCACAAGCATGTAGCCCACCATGCCGGGGCTGTAGTTCATCTTCTTCCACAGCGTGCTGGTGTAGGCTGGCTCCTCCGGCATGCCCGAAGGCCTCCCCGAAGGCCCGTTCCCCAAAGCCGGCCCACCGCTTTCCTCAGTGGGGCCCAGCAGCAGCGTGCAGTTGAAGCTGAAAAGTGCTGGCCTTGTCCTGTTTCCTCTTGTTTAACACAACAGGTGCAACACACAGATACACAGACACACTTAAATCACGTTCATCATCTAAAATCACTTTCGACATCTAGTATAAACAAATGATAAAAACTGCAATAGGCAACATGCCCCGTCTCCTCATTTTTTACTTCTTTGCTGTTCATCATTAAGTTGCTGGGGAACAAAATGTCTGGGCAATTGGTAGGTGGCACCACTGCCTTCCCTAATTTAGTTTCTTCTGAATGTGTTATGTTAAAACTTCTAGTTAGAATGTCCTATAGCAGTGATGGTTAACCTTTTTGGCACCATGTATGTACGCAATGGAGTGGCGGAACTCAGAAGAGAACAGCTGACTGGTGTGCATGCATGTGGCAGCCATCTGCTCTTCTGGGTTCCATCACGTGCATGCGCCAGACAGCTGCTCTCTAATCCAGAATGTGCATGTGTGCAATGGAACCCAGAAGAGCAGCTGGCCGCCACACATGTACCCACAGAGAGGGCTCTGTGTGCCACCTCTGGCATGCTGGCTATAGGTTCACCATCACAGTCCTATAGCCACCCAAAGTCTTGTATCTGACATGGGCAACTATATAATATTTTTTTTTAAAAAATAACCATTATTCCTTGCAGTGATAGTTCAACACATCTATAATATGTAGGGTAAAGAAGATTTCTCTCAATAATATAATACAGATGACAATGGGTGGGGTTGTTAATGTCTTGACCTGGATGCCTGTAATCTCTGCAGGAAAACATTTTGGGACATTTCTATTGTTTGTATGTCATTAATATTTCCCTCTATCAACAGTTTGGCTTGGGAGAGAGCACAGTAGATCAGAAAATACTTAGCAATTATAATAATAAATTGGAATCAAGAGACATATATTTCTGATTATACATTCATATGTTTAAATGTTTGGGTATGCAAACACAAAACAAACATACAGGAGACATAGGAGAGCCCTCTTCCTTTACACTATATTGCCAAAAGTATTCGCTCACCCATCCAAATAATCAGAATCAGGTGTTCCAATCACTTCCATGGCCACAGGTGTATAAAATCAAGTACCTAGGCATGCAGACTGTTTTATAAACATTTGTGAAAGAATGGGTCGCTCTCAGGAGCTCAGTGAATTCCAGTGTGGAACTGTGATAGGATGTCACCTGTGCAACAAATCCAGTCATGAAATTTCCTCACTCCTAAATATTCCACAGTCAACTGTCAGCTGTATTCAGCAATTCAGCCATGAAGTGGTAGGCCACGTAAACTCATCCAACATCAGTGTGTGACCTCACAAATGCGCTTCTGGAGGAATGGTCAAAAATTCCCATAAACACACTCCTGAACCTTGTGGACAGCCTTCCCAGAAGAGTTGAAGCTATTATAGCTGCAAAGGGTAGACCGACGTCATATTGAACCCTATCGATTAGGAATGGGATGTCACTTACAATAAGTTCATATGTGAGTAAAGGCAGGTGAGTGAATACATTAGGCAATATAGTGTATCTTTTTACTTGGCAGAATTATTTTTCTGCACTTTCTGTTTGCAATACGCACAGTGGAAAGTTTGTCCCTTTGCATGTATGGGTAGAAAGAATGGTGGGTGATTTTGTTTAGGTTCATGAGGGCAAAGGAAATGGTGAAAGCGAGGATCAGTAATTGTTCTGTGGAACTCAAAGAAAGCATTTACCCACTTAGGATCCTGTTATTGATTTGTCTCAGGTGAAAATGCTCATTGAGATGTGCTTGGAATCTTCTGAAACCTAGAGCAGATAGCGTGATGGAGGAAATACAGGGTAAGTTCTCTCTCTTTAAATAAGAGAATCCGTCCCAAAGGATTCAGCTGAGGCAGTTTCTGGGCCAGAATTCCTACAGTGGAATATACATCGATACATTTTCGAAGGTGAACATGAGTTGTCTAACGTCATAGTTCCATTTGAAATCCTGTCTCCTCATTGTAATGATTTCTTTCTACTGAGCCTTTTTTGCTAGTGTTGCTAAAACAGTAATTTCCACAGTCTGTGCTGAGGAAAATATGATTGCATTGTCTCATGAATGTATTTGTTCATCTTCTTGCTTTTGTTTCCTTTATTAGAAATGAATAGGAAAAAAACAAAGGCTTGCTGTTTCTTAACCTGTGCAGTGATACTGTGAAGCTCCTTACTGAGTAAGAAAGCGAGCATATTCCTGAAACTGTTTTCTATTTCCTTTTCAAAAAGTTTCAGATGATTTGTTAGACTACATGATTCTAAAGTCTAGACTGGGATCCTGTATAGAATTGGGCACCAATATGTCCTGCTGAAATCAAAAGGGCATCTCTACGAACAACAGTGTGAAGTTCGTGACAGTGTTTGGCTTTCTTGATGGTAAAATTGTGGAATAATAAATGCCAGTGAATAAACTAGAAATCTAAAGATGGACAGAACAATCCTTCATGTCAGTGGGAGGGAAAGGATACATGGCAGAGCAGTTGGTGGCCTTTTTCTTTTTGTCCTTTCTGTTCCTGTTAACTTTTCTTTCCCCCCTATTTATTTCTGCTAGAAAAGGAAGATCTGCTGAAAGAAGATCAAAATGGGAGATGGAAAAAAAGATAAGCCAAAGAAGAGGCAAGTTACCAAACACCTAAGCCTTATTAACAACAGAGAGATAGCCACACGACTTGTACAATGGTAGAGAAAGCTGTTGATAATCCCAGAACAATTTCCAACCTACTGAATCCAGCAGGATAAATTCTCCTTAGATTTGGATTTAGCACATATTCATTTCAAGCAACCAGATGTCAGTTCCGCTGGCCATTTGGCCATTTTGCATATTTAGAATAGCAAATTCACCAGATCTCTTTTAGGCCCTTGCAGTCAGTGAGGCAAGTTACTCTGACATAAACATCCTTGCACGAAATTCAGTTTGATCAGGTTCAAGTATGGATAGATCAAAACAACTCCAAAAATGATTTAGAATCATGGGGATCACTAGGTACTTATTATTCCCATTAATGTAATTCATGTAATCTGTTTATATTTCATATATTTAGGTTTCAGATTATGAGAATCTTAAACACAAATAATTCATAATCATGTGTTTTCAATCTTAATTACCACCATTTTCCATTTACATTAATCAAATACTTAATTTAAGACTAGCTAGTCATGCCATTTCTGTTTGAAAGGTATCTTTTAAATTCCTATTTCAATAATTTATATCTTCTTTAATTAGTATAATGAAATTCTGCACTGCTAATTAGGGATTTGGTCTCTCTGGATTTGTTTTTCTAATATTTGGATGCATTCATTATTCATTTTGATTATGATGGCGATGATGATATATTCATTGATCGTCTCTGTAGTTTCTGATGGATTACAGTTAAAACTACTGTTGATTAATTACAAAGAGTTTAAAGTAGCAATCTTTATTTAAGTATTGCTTATTTAGCATATATAAATCAAAACATTGAAAATGTGTTTTCAAAGAGCTGTTAGGCAAATATTTCCGTTGTACTATGTGATGTTTTATAAAACTAAATTTTCTATGATCCAATTCATTAATTTTTTTCCCTGAGATTTTTGCTTTGGAACTGTTTCATGTTCATTCACATACCATTCTCTTTAGTTTCTGATGATACGTTTTCAGTTTTGATGACATGCCCTGTTCCTTCCTTCCCAGGAAACTATGTCATCTTAGACAATAAATCTGGCAACAGGACCATGTCTCCTTATTTTGGGTGACCATTTACAAGTCCTGCCTAATGAGCTATGTCTATTGGCATCCAACCCCAGTGTTACAGAGAAGCAGAGAGAGGATGGCTTTTGTGCCTTGCTGGTGACCTCTTTTTCCATGATGGGCACTTTGGCATAGACAATACACTACACTCCTTAAGAAGGATATGAGTAGATGCAGAAATCTCTTGCTTTTCTTTTCTTGTCCTTTTGGGTTCTTTATTGCTCTCACTGCTGTAAACATTAAGCTGTGGTTATAATTAAAGCAATCTGAAAGCTTTCTGAAGAAGCCTGACAAGTTTGTTAGTTTTAACTAATGTTTGTTGAAACCAACCAACTTGAAATCAGAATCAAATAAACTCAATATTAAAATGTAATTAAAATAAAAATGTAATTAAATTAAGTGAAGTTTGGGATTTTGACAATATGTTTAAAATATTTTATTCTTAAATGGAAGTTGTAGTTCTGGATTTTTTCATGACTATATTGAAGAAAAGGGAAACAACCTGGATGGTTCCTTCTGTTAATACTGGGCATAAAATATGTTTGTGCAAGTTGTATAAACTGCATTTTTACGCTGTAGTAATCAGGGGTATCAAATTTGTGGCTTGCAGGCCGGATGCATCATATGCAGGCCATGCCCACCGTAGCTCCACGAAGGGAAAAAATGTTGCAATACGTCATGTGATGGCAACCTGACGCTGCAAGTTTGACACCTGTGCTGTAGTTCTTCAAGACCTTCTGAGAGGCCTGAACAAGGTTCATCTTGTTTAGGACGGGTCTAGATGTTTAAACATGGTGGCGCAGTGGTTAGAAAGCAGTATTGCAGGCTACTTCAGATCACCGGCTGCCTGCAGTTTGGCATATCGAATCTCACCAGGCTCAAGACTGACTCAGCCTTCCATTCTTCTGAGGTTGGTAAAATGAGGACCAAGATTGTTGGACCAATGTACTGACTCTGTAGACTGCTTAGAGAGGGCTGTAAAGCTCTATGAAGCGGTATATAAGTCTAAGTGCTATTGCTATGATATTAACTAGTACGTCAGACATGTTTCCTATTGCATGCAGGAAAAAATATTGCGTCCTGGAGTTTGCCACCCCCCCTCTCCCACAAGTTTCTTTTTTTGGACTTGCCAGCATAAAATGTTGCTCCCTGTTTTCATACAGGATTTTTATGTGAGCATTTGGCAGAGGAAATAGTCCTTGGTGGCATATCTTTCACAAGACCACCAAAAGAACTAATTGATGGGTGTCTGTCCTTTCTCCCATGCTTTTTTTAAATTAACAAAAAGACAAAGAATTCCCTGTTAAATTTGTTTCTGTTTGCTATAGAAAGTGACATAAGGTGGGTTGGTAACAAGCCTTTAAGACTGTTTGATGGTTGCAACGAACTTGTAGAGATAGCCAGTGCCATACTGTGAGAATAGAATAGCTATTAATTGTAAATAAAATCAGTACTTACTTCTACAGAATAACTAGAATAATTCTAATAGAATGTGTTAATTCATTGCTCAATAAATGCATGGAATATAGCAAGCAGCCAAAATTTATGGGGTTGAATCATTGGTTATTGCAGAATAGTTAACTTGAACAATGATTAATTAAATATTACACAGAGCCACTCAGACTTTGTATATAGAATGTTAGTTTTTGTTTAATAAAAGGACAGACAATTGCATCCTTTTCATTATAATTTAGATTCTATTTCCAATTTTTATTTCTAATCCTGTTGGCAATATGCCTATTGAAGGCTAAACATATGGCAGTACATCTCCTTGAGTTTTTAAAATAGCAATCAAAAGGCAAAGTGGAAAGTAATGCCAGTTTGAACATATTGTCAAATCACCTCATTTTGAAGAACCTTCTTGGGATTTTCAGCTTTCAGCTCTGCTAAATGCTCTGTCAATTTGAATATACATCCTGGTCCCTGATCATTTCAAACTGTTTTTTATCTGGCTGAAAGTTTTCAGGGAACTCATTTGCTGTCTATTTGTCCTTGGTCACCAAGCCAACACATTGTTGACTACATATTGAAGAGCTGGAAAAATGACAATTAATGGCACAGGACTGGTAAATAGATATCAATATATCAAGGACACTCATTGTGCGATACAGTGGTTAAGGTAGGGAGATGAAGGCTTAAAACATTTCCCATTCATGAAAACTCACTCTGATGCTTTGGGCCACACTGTAACTTTTATCCCACCTACTTTTTAGGATTGTTAGTGGAGAAAACCTGGAAGCTGTGTGTGTGTGTGTGTGCTATGAATGCCAGCCCTTGGATAAAAGGCAGAAAATAAGTTAAACAAGACCTATTACGCCTACCTCCAACTTTTATGGATTGGATGTATAAAATCCTAGTACAGTAATGGCTAACCTTTTTCTAAAGGTGTGCCAAAATTGTGTGTACGTGCGCTATCGCAAGTGCACTTGCGTCCCCTTATCTGAGAACTTCTGGTTTGCCCATTGGGCTGTTTTTCACCCTCCCCAGTCTTTAGGAGAGCCTCTGGAGCCTGAGGAGGTTGAAAAACGGCTCAATGGTCCAATCAGAAATTTGTTCCTGAACTTTTCATTGTCCAGTTGGGCCTTCTGGAAGGCCAAAATTCAGCTGGCCAGCGCACCCATGTATGCCAGAGCTGAGGACTGCCGTGTCAGCAAATATGTCTCCGTGTGTCACCTGTGGCATGCATGCCATAGGTTCGCTAGTGTATTGCATTTTCCATATAAGGAGCAAAAAAATTCTATTTAAAAATAAGTTGTGGAGCCTCATTGAGTCTATAGGTTTACAAGTTGCTCTTAAAGCTAGACAATGCCATAATCTTGTTTTTGCTATGAACCTAATAAGTTACAAGTCTAGCTTTCTTGATAAACCTACACAACCTTATTGATACTGAACGAAATATTCTTTTTTAAAAACACTGAATCTGAACACCAATCACAATAGATATCAATTATTCTTACATTTCTTGGTAAAATTTTCATTCCACCATGGCATTTTACTGCAAGGTAATATTTCATTTCTTAAATAATTTCTATCCTGGCACCATGCTATTAATTATAAATGGAAGCTTGACTTTTTAGCATTAACCAAGCACAATTCACTCCCACAACCTCTAATACAGCTATTTCCTTTTCTGTAAATACTTAATAGGATTTGATTAGAACATATTAATCATGAGAATGATTTATATCTTGGTACCCTAAATTTAAACCATGATTCAATGACTCACAGGACATGGAATATAAATTATATTGGCCTTGCAATAGAGTTGTTATATAGACAAATGTACATTTCAATATTTTGATTAATTTATTTTAAATGTTTTCAGTTATGCTTCTTAGGCCATGCTTGATAAGTGCTTTGAATGCAAGTTGAATTCTGGCATCAGGAAGGAGGGATGTAACTATCATAGCTATTTTCAAGATGTACTTTTACACTTCCTTTCCTCAAGTAGTCTTGACTGTTTATACTGGATGAAATTCAACTGCTAATTAAAACATCCAAGAAGATATCTCTCTAACACCAAACAGTTAGATCTGCCAAATAACAGAAAGAGCATTTTGACTTCTCTAGGTGATTTGTTTGCTTGTTACAGCTATTGTGAAGCAACACAAAAAACAGTTACTTGCAGTAGAAAGTGTAGTTTTATCTTGTATAAAGTGTAGAAAGTGATCAATCAATTTAGAGGCAAATTAAACAACATTTTGTACATTTAGAGCTTGAGATACAGAAAGGAATTATGACCAAGTTTGGTTTGGTTTGGTTTGATTCATGTTAAACTATATTATAGTTTGTTTAATTCTGGTTAATGTATTTTGTAAAACCAGACCCCATAGTTTATGAATCATGGTTTAGGGCAAGTTTGTCCAACCTTGGCAACTTTAAGACTTGGGAGTTCAATTCCCAGAACTCCCCAGCCAGCATTGCCAAGGTTTAAGGCATCCTATGAATTTGACATATTGAGATTTATTTAACAAACTATGGTAAGGCACTACTATAGAATGATGTTTGTACTCTTAAGAAGTACATTTAAAATAAAAATAAAAAATGATATTGTTTGATAATCCTTAATAAATGTATGAGATCAAAATAAAGTCCTCAGAAAGGATCCTTTCATGCCTCAGGAATGTTATGTCAGTCTCTTAAATCTCAATATAGAATATTTGAAAGGGAATTGCATCCTCCTCCCAGCTGTGCTGACACAAAGCCAAAGCAGACAAATAGTAGTTTTACTGAATAGTATTCATAGCATCCCCTCTTCTACTTTTGTAAGGTTTGGTTTTACATCTTTTGTGAAATGGGAGAATGATCAATCTGGGGGGGGAGGGGAAACTTCAAATTTTTTTGCAAAAAATTTCTATAATCTTACTTTATGGAATAAAGTTTACACAATGAAATTTGGAAGCTCCTGTAAAGGTGAAAACAGTAGGGTTTTTGCTGATGTCAGTATCTTTTAAATCTAATTCTATATAAGAGGTTCTGACATTACTACAATCCTATTCAGTCTTCACTTCCTGGATGGAAATTTGTTCCAGGTCAGAACATAATTCAATAAGATAACGTTTATAAGCACCTACTTATTTCTTTCCTTCTCACTGCAAGAATCTATTTAACTCTTATTTTTTATTGCTTATTAATCTCTTGACCTTTTTGAGCATGAAATATTGATTGCATTGTTGCAAGGAAAATCAACATGGTAGTAGCATTTTTCTCTCTTCTGACTATAAAGCACTGAACACTTAGGCTGCAAATGGATTTAGTCCCCAGTCTAGGAGTAAGAAGGCACAGATAATTTTAACACTGTGTAATGGGAGAGTAAAATTTTGCCTTCGAAGTGAGTTAAGAAAAGATCATCAACGTCCTACAATGGTGATTTTCAAAGCTTGAATAGAGATATTCAGATTAGATATTATGATCTCAGCGGTTAACTCCAGTGCAATGTGGGCACATTGAATAATAAATGTCCTAAGCTGCTAAAGAACTATGAAAGAAATACATCTCTTGGGAGCTGAAACTTAGGCAGCACCAATAAAGGACAATAGCTGTAACTCAGGGTTGAAAAGAGAGGTCTTTCATAGGGTGACCAGACGTCCCACATCTGGCGGGACAGGCACGATTTTTCATCATTTTTCCCACGTCCCGCCCGCTTCTCAAAAACCCCCGCTTTATTTTGGCACTCGCTGGCTCTCCCACCCATCATCAGCTGCTGCTAGCTCGCTCATTCTGTTCCCCCATCTATTCTATCTACACTAAAAATCTAAGCCAGCCCAGCCTGCTGCTCACTGATTGGCCTGGACTCCAGCCAATCAGTGAGCTGGCTGGGATGGAAAACTTTAAGCACGCACGAGGTGTGCTTAAAATTTTCCATCCCAGCCAGCTCACTGATTGGCTGGAGTCCACTTAAGCACGCCGCATGAGTCGCGACTCTCACGAGTCTCCATTTCATTTCGCCTTCGCCGTTTGCTTTTGTTGCACTGCCCTGGTGAGTAACTCCGGCGGTGCCGGTGGGAATCAGGAGGCTTCGCCGCTTCGGGTGGGCGGCGGTGGCCTTTAGCAAGGGAAGGGAAGGCCTTCCCTTGCGAGCTACTCATGAGGGGAACTGGGGGGACGACCGGGCAACCTGAGAGAGGAGAAGAAGATCGTCCCTCCCCACAACTCCCCGGATTTTGGAAGCCGGGTGTGTGTGGAAGGCGGGGTTTTTGAGGAAAGTGCTTGGCCACCCCTGTTAGCCGCAGCCCCAGACGGAGGAGCAGAGCCCGAGCTTTCATCACCGTCCCCGCCAGTCGCAGCGGGGAAGCCGGCATCGAGTTTTCGATGACTCCGAGGTGCGCTAACTGAAATGCGGTCTTCCTTCAGTCTCTGCTTGGAACCTCTGGGATGATCGTTGGTGGGTGGGGGAAGCGAGGGCGAAGCTGAGCTGGGGAGGCAGAGATGAGAAGTGAGGGCTAAATGCAAAGCGCGCCGAAGAGAGCAAGCGAAGCATCCCCAAAGCGAAGGACGGGCGGGAAGTGCTTGACTAGCATGTGAGAAGGCAGTCTGGAAGTGGTCGCGGAAAGGAAAAGAGGCAGCCACGTGTATCGGTTCTCCTTGTGGTAGATAAGGGAGGTTCATAGCAAGGGTCCGCCGGCAGGTAGACTTGGGCGGGGCGAAGGCCTCAGGTCGGGGGAGCGAGAATGGGCGGGGAGGAAACGGAGCTGAGCCCGGGGAAAGCAGCGAGACTAGCGGCGAGGAAGCCACGGTGCCTGCCCTCCAGCTCAATGGATACCTGGCCGGTAAACTCATGGTACGGGCGAGGGTTGGCCGGCTAGGGGTGGGGGTGGCTGCTGCCGAGGCCTCCAGCCTTGCAATCCTGGGTGGGGAAGGCGAAGGTTTGCTCCGGAGCTGCGGAAGACCATTGCACCGGGAGGCCTCCGCCCCGGGGATCCCCCGCTCCACCCATTCGGATTACACCCAAACCCAAAGGAACCTGGGCGCAGGGGTGCAGGCCAGGGAAGACGGGGTTTGGGGGCTCGGAGGAGGAAGGGGAGATCTCCCTCTCCATTCATCTGTCCTGCTGCAGAGCTCCTCCCAGGGGAGGGGGAGGGGGAGGCGGCGAGTGCGCTGATCCCAGTTTGCAAGGGAAGCGCCGCCGCCCACCTGAAGCCTCCCGATTCCCACCGCCGGAGTTACTCACGTGAAGCTGCTTGCCCTTCCCTTTTTCTTTAAACGAGCTTCAGTTTCTGAGGGGGGAAAAAAGCTTTATGTGCCAGGATTATTGAGTTCCTCGTCAATTGAAATCCTCCCACGATCAGGGGCAACTGAGGCACCTGCAAAGGTGTCACATCGCCACCACCCATGTTCACGAGGCACCAGGCATCGCAGGGCACAGAGGAACCCAGCAGACAGACGGGAGACCGGTGGGGGGGGGGAAGGAAGAGATCCCATCCAGGGTAAAAAGAGGGAAAAGTGGAGAGCCTAAACCTGGTGTCACGCCCCACTCCACTCCATAATTAGGAAAGAAGACTAAGAGACTCCATGGGTTGGAAATCCAAAGTACTTTTACTAATTATAAATGGTAAGCGAGCAGTAGTGAAGCAAGATCTGAATAATATGGCGCGAAAGCAATTGATATATAGGAAAACCCGTTCCCCCCCCTTAGGATCAAAGCTCCAGTCCAATCATAAGTCCTTCAAATGTCAGGTGTGAGATAACTTCAAAAAGACAGGCCGAAGATGGAATGTATAGGCCGTTGATGCAGGCGGGAAACACGTACGCATGCGTAATCCCAACGACTGGTACATCCTAGAACATTCCTCCAGCACATCAATTAAATCCCTCCCACATACACGCCCCCCCCTCCCCGTTTCATGGCAGCTGAAGCAACAGCAAAGCAGAAGCTGACATCCGGCCGTCCCCGGGAAAAAGGCTGTCAGGCCTGGAAGAAAAAACAAACAAAACAAATAACAAAACAAATGAAAAAGGGAGGGGAGAGAAGTCAAGGCTTGTCGGGATAAGAAGCATAAAATTTCTGGAGTAAGCGGGGCGCACGAACGTGGGACTTATCAACCCATTCCGTGTGGGAGGGGGGAAAATGTTTCCAAGCCACAAGGTATTGGATGCGATTACGGTGCCGACGGGAATCAAGAATGTCACGAATTTCAAAATGATGTTCCCCATCCACAAGTAACGGAGCAGGCGGAGGGTCATCTGTGGGCCTTAGGTTGGACACCCGAACTGGTTTGATGAGGTTAATGTGGAACACTGGGTGGATACGGTTGAGATGCTTGGGCAATTGCAAACGAACAGAAACAGGATTGATAACTTTCACAATTGGGAAAGGGCCAACATACTTGGGACCCAATTTCTTCGATTTTTGTGTAGTATGCAAGAATTTCGTGGACAAATACACTAAATCCCCAACGTGGTACTCATAGGGCTGAGAGCGTTTCTTATCAGCCTGCTTCTTATGAGCCTTATGGGCAGCGTCCAAGGTGGAAAGAGTCAGGGGCCAAAGGCGACTGAGACGTTCACTCCAGTCTGCAACGGAAGGAACCTGAGGCTGGGCCGTAGGCAGTTCGGGAATAGGAACAAAATCCTGGCCGTAAACGACCCGGAAAGGGGTGAAGCCCGTACTGGAGTGAACCGAATTGTTATAGGCTACTTCAGCATGTGGTAACAAGTCAACCCAATCGTCCTGTTGATAATTGATAAAACAACGTAAATATTGTTCAAGGACGGAATTAGTACGTTCACAGCTGCCATTAGTCTGAGGATGGTAGGCGGAGCTAAGGCCTTGGGCGGAACCAATGCGTGCGAGGAACTCCTTCCAAAATTTAGATGTGAATTGGACTCCACGATCGGAGATAATACGGTCGGGAACCCCATGTAACCGGTAGATGTGGGAAAGAAATAATTTAGCCAACGCCTTGGCGGAAGGAATTTTGTGGCAAGGCACGAAATGAACTTGCGTGGAAAACAAATCAGTGACCACCCAGATGACGGTGTGCCCCTGGCTCTCGGGGAGCTCGACAATAAAGTCCATAGAAATCTCCTTCCAAGGTGCAACCGGGCGGGCGACAGACTGTAGAAGTCCCTGCGGTTTCCCCGGCGGCTTTTTGGCGGCAGCGCAAACTGGGCAACTGGCCACATAAAGTTCAATGTCCTTTTTTAAAGAAGGCCACCAGAATTGTCTCTTCACGAGGTGCAAAGTCTTGACGAACCCAAAATGACCCGCCATCCTGGAGTCATGAGCGCGACGAAGGACGACAAGTCGTAGGGAAGCGGGAACGTATAATTTAGCACCTATCCACGGTAAATCGTCCCTCATGGTGCACTCGTCCCGATGGGTCAGGAACCAGTCGTCTTGAGGAAGAGCCGCTTTGAGGTCAGAAAGTAGATCGTGAGGCACTTCCTCCTGAGCTTTGGTCTGTTGACGTGTGAGTACCGGAGCTGCCAAGAGCGGTTGGACGATACTCAGCTTGGAACAATTATACTGAGGTAATCGGGACAAAGCATCGGCCATGAAGTTCTTTCCGCCCGGGATATACTTTAGAGTGAAATTGAAACGGTTAAAATATTGGGCCCAACGCATCTGTTTGGGGGAGAGACGACGAGGTGTGCGTAACGCTTCCAAGTTCTTGTGGTCAGTCCACACCTCAAATGGGTGTTTAGAGCCTTCGAGGAAATGGCGCCAAGTAGCGAGGGCCCAACGGACCGCAAAAGCCTCTTTCTCCCAAACCGCCCAGCGCCGCTCTGTGTCAGTGAGTTTACGTGAGGTGTACGCGCAAGGCTGTAAGTTACCTTGGTCATTGGCTTGTAGCAGAACGGCCCCAACGGCGACATCACTGGCATCCGCCTGCACGACGAAAGGCTGGTCGAGATCAGGATGTTTAAGAACCGGTTCAGCGGCAAAAAGGCGTTTAAGTTTTTCGAAGGCCGCCTGGCATTCCATGGTCCAGTCCAATGGCCTATTGGGTTTAGGCTTCGGGTCGCCTTTAGTCTTGAGTAAATTAGTAATAGGGAGAGCAATGTTGGCAAAAGAGGGAATAAATTGACGGTAGAAATTAGCGAAACCCAAAAATTTTTGTAACTGTTTACGAGTTTTGGGTGCGTCCCACTCAGTGACCGCCTTCACTTTTTCAGGGTCCATTTCAACGCCATCAGAGGAGATACGGTAGCCCAGATAGTCAATAGTCGTTTGGTGAAACTCGCACTTAGACAATTTGGCATACAGGTTGGCAGCACGGAGTTTTTTCAAAACAGTGCGCACCAGATTGACGTGGTGGTCGTAAGAGCGAGTATAAATGAGGATATCGTCCAGATATACGATAACGCCCTTATAGAGATGATCGTGCAGGATCTCATTAATAAATTGCATGAACACAGCAGGAGCCCCCTGTAGGCCAAAAGGCATAACTCGGAACTGGAAACAACCAAGAGGGCAGTTGAATGCGGTCTTCCATTCGTCCCCTTCCTTAATGCGTACTCTATAGTAAGCTTCTCGCAGGTCCAATTTTGTGAAGATGCGGCCCTTCCCCAGTTGCGCTAACAAGTCCTTCATCAATGGCAGTGGGTAGAGGTTTTGGGTACAGATTGCGTTAAGGTTGCGAAAGTCACAGCATAAACGAAGAGACCCATCTTTCTTTTCACGAAATAGTACAGGGGCAGCCACTTTGGGTCGAGCCGGTTCAATGAACCCACGTTTCAAATTTTTGTCAATGAAAGAACGCATCTCCTCCATTTCCCTGGGTGACATGGAGTAAATGCGGGGTTTTGGGAGTTTGACCCCGGGTAAAATGTCAATGGAGCAATCAGTAGGCCTGTGGGGGGGTAGAATGTCCGAAGATTGCTCGCTGAAGACATCCTTAAGATCCAAATATTCTTTCGGGATTTTGTCCTCTCCTGCAATCCTCTCCTGCCCTCTAGCGGCTACTTCAGGAACGTTAGTGACGTCAGGTCGGTCCGGAGAGCCCTCCCCCACTGGAGGCACCTTCGAGCGAACACGCAAGCGGCCTGTCCGCCAATTTATGTGAGGGTTCCACTTTCGGAGCCATGGGATGCCCAAAATGAGTGGCCTGTCCATGCCAGGCGCGACCACAAAAGAGATTAATTCAGTATGCGTACCCATCCTCATTTCCAAAGGCTCAGTAAAAAAATGGGCGGGCCCCCCCCCGCAATCGATCCATCTATTTGGCAAAACACAATCGGGGTTTTCAAAGTGCGCAATTTGATGCCCAATTTTTCTACCATGGCGGGATTGATCATGGATCGGGAACAGCCGGAATCAAGTAAAGCTAGGAGGGTGGCAGGGGTCCCCTCAGGAGGAACTTTTAATTCAATAGGGATGAGAAGGGGCCCCTTGTTTGAACTCACCCAGTGAGGCGATGTGTCGTCATCAGAGTCCTCAGAAGAAGAGGAGTTAGCATCTGCGTCATCCTTTAATGGCTGGGCAAAAGGAGGGGGGTTGGTTTCCCCAGCGAACGCTGTCTCCTTCTTCTTCTTTTCAGAGCCTCTGGCAGGCTTGTCATCACGTCTGGGAGGGGGTTGGGCAGAGAGAGGCAGTTTAGCCCGACATTCGGGGGCGGTGTGCCCAAGCTTGCCACAACGAAAGCATGTTAACGGTCTGGAGGAGCCAGAAGGGGGCCCTCTCGCGTCGCCTCGTCGTTTGGAAAACGATTGTGTAGTAGGAGGGGGGAGGGACCTGGCAGCCCTCTCTTTCCGCTTCCTTCTTTCTTCTGTGGCATAACGCAGACGGATTAAGTCAAGCTCGGCGTCTGCAGCATGCTCAAACCACGTGATTAAGCGTCTTGGCAGGTTACGATTGACACATTGTTGATAAATGTCTGCGTTCAACCCTTCAGCAAATCTGTCCAGAAGGGCGTCCTCCCCCCATCCTCTCATGTATTGTGAGAGACACTGAAATTCCTGGATGTATTGGGCGACAGGTCTATCGTCTTGGTCGAAGGTTAAAAACTTCAATTTGTTCCGCTTCTCAGTTAATGGGTCATCAAAACGTTGGCGGAAAGCCTCCATAAAACGGTTGAAATTCCCCAAGAGGGGAGAGCCAGACATGTGCAAAGCAGTCGACCATGTAGCCGCCTCACCATCCAAAGATAAAAGAATCATTCTGACCCTTAAAGTGTCAGATTCAAAGTCCCGGCCATAAATTTCCATGTAGTTAAACACCTGCATAAGAAAGGAGGGAAGGCTAGTAGAATCCCCCTTAAAACGTACAGGCAAGGGAGGGATTTTAGCCATTCGATGTCTTCGGGGGGGAGGCTGGGGGGGAGGTCCTCTTTGATCAGCGAAACCTCTAGCCGCAGGGGGAGACACGGGCCGAGGGGGGGGTGGGGGAGAATCCTGGCGTGGGTAACGTTGCCAGTTTCTCCAGTCTCTTGCCTCCTCCCCCCTTCTCTCTTCCAAAAATGTTTGACCCCAATAATCAGGTAATTCACTCCGCTGGGGTTTTCTCATCGGGCCCCGGTGCTGATAGCCTCTCCATTCTCCTTCATCGCCCCCTCTGCTTTCCCCACAGTACCTTTGGCTCCAATAGTCAGGGACTTCACTCGCCTGAAGTTTTCTCACAGCACCTGGCTCCAGCGAAGTTTGTGGAGGTGGTCTTTGGGTGAGCCCAGCATTCCAGCTTGTCTCTATCTCTCTTTGCCCCGCTGAAATTGACCAACGGGGTGGGGGGGAAGGTTCAGGCTGACTGGAAATTTGCAGTTGAAATAAATCTTCGTGCAAAGGTCGGTCAGACGGGCTGGGCTGGTGTAAAGAAAGGTCGGGAGGTCCTAGTTCACTGGAATCCCCTCCAGCTGCGCCCTCCTCCTCTCTGGTCGGAGAAGACATTCTTTCCCTTCTCGGTAGACGTAAATCTCCTGGAAAGGGATATATTCAGATCTTGCTTCTTGTCACGCCCCACTCCACTCCATAATTAGGAAAGAAGACTAAGAGACTCCATGGGTTGGAAATCCAAAGTACTTTTACTAATTATAAATGGTAAGCGAGCAGTAGTGAAGCAAGATCTGAATAATATGGCGCGAAAGCAATTGATATATAGGAAAACCCGTTCCCCCCCCTTAGGATCAAAGCTCCAGTCCAATCATAAGTCCTTCAAATGTCAGGTGTGAGATAACTTCAAAAAGACAGGCCGAAGATGGAATGTGTAGGCCGTTGATGCAGGCGGGAAACACGTACGCATGCGTAATCCCAACGACTGGTACATCCTAGAACATTCCTCCAGCACATCAATTAAATCCCTCCCACATACACGCCCCCCCCTCCCCGTTTCATGGCAGCTGAAGCAACAGCAAAGCAGAAGCTGACACCTGGATGGAATCTCTTCTTTCCCCGGTGCTTTCCCCGGGCTTGGCCATCTCTGTTTCCTCCCCTCGCATGCAGAACTTCGGGGGAAAATGTGCGGCGGCGTCCAGCTGAAGAGCGAGGTGCGCTTGAGGGTGCTGCAGGCCTGGGGAGTGGGGGAGCGGGAGGAGCACTGGTGGTTTGTTTTTGGGGTGGGGGGCACGACGGGGAAGGGGGTGACTGCGCAGAGAGGCTCAGAGGCGGATACCCCTGGCAGTCGGTGGGGATGGTGCCGAGAAGGGTTGCGCTGGGAAAGGGTAGCGTGCGGCGGACCGTGCAAGCTCTCTCCCTCCATTTTGGTGGAAGGACAGCGATGGCGGGGAGGCGTTTTGTTCCGAGAACGGGCTGCTCGGCGAGAGGAAAGGGGGCTCCCTGAGAAGCGAGAGCAACGAAGAGGTGGTGCAGTCGCAGAATTCCCCGACACTTGTTTTTTTTTAACCCAGCCTACCTCGTAGGGTTGTTGTTACAGGGCTAGACTAGGAAAGGCAGCCTCTCTCCCATTTTCGAGAAAAAGTAAGGATGTCCATCTGGTAGAACAACCACCTGTGCAATTTGGTGGTGATCCGTGAACGTTCAAGCCATGTAATGCGTGGGAAGGCATAGAATAAAGTTAGCATACTTGAAGTGAAATAGGCTTTGGTTATGTTTAGGTTGCATTAGCTAAAATGTGCCAATACCATCCTTGTTGGTAAGAATTGTTGTCATGTTAGAAGAATGACTAAGGCTGACAGCCTAATCTACTCTGTATTAAATAAATAAAATGGATGGAAGGAAATGAAAGAATACAGAAAAGGTTGGTGAGGCATTTAGTGGCCTATGGATGAGAATTGTGGCTGTTTAGTAAGAAAATCTGTTTGGAATGTGCATATATATTCATATGTGGCCATAGCAAAATAATAAATAGAAATAAAAAAGCATGATTGATTTTTACTGTTTTTGATGAAAGTGAGAGGATTAGTGAAGGCTTGGTGCAGCAAGGATCCCACTATCTTACTATTTTATTTTTCTTTATGTACACTGAGAGCATATTCACCAAAGACAAATTCCTTGTGTGTCCAATCACACTTGGCTAATAAACTATTCTATTCTATTTTACTCTACTCTATTCATTTCTATTTCAATTCTAACAAGGAGTTTAGCTTCTCTCTCTTGAAAATGTAAGCTGGCATAAGGCATTATAATGCAAGCTAGCCTTAACTTTCAAACAGTTCATTTAGTGACCAAAGTTACAATGGCATTGAAAAAAGTGTCTGATGACCATTTTCACACTTAGCGACCGTTGCAGCATCCTCATGGTCACGTGATCAAAATTTTGATGTTTGGCAACAGATTCGTATTTATGATGGTTTCAGTGTCCTGGGGTCATGTTTGACAAAATATAAATTTTTTAATCAAGCCCCCTCCCCCCCCCCCGGTCAATGGTGTCCCTCTTTACCAATCTGAAAATCTGGTCACCTTAGTCTTTCATGCTCTCTGAATTTGATTATTTTCTTACAGACATTTCATTTCCCAAACTAGGTAACATCATCAGTGCTAGTAAGGAGTGGGGTTTGGTCTCAGTTTATGTTCTAGTGGCTTGCCCTGTCAGTGTTGGTGGGGATTGTCTTATGGATTCTTTGGTTGGACTGTCTACTGTTGACATGTTCGGTGGTTTCTTGATTAGGGTTTTGTTTACTTGATTGTTGGTCAGATGTTAATCTTGAAGTTAATCTACTCTCATCTAGGTACTGATTGCTGATAGAGAGGTGCTTAGGTTTTTACAATATTTATGAGAACTTGTTGGCTGAAAAGACCCAAGTGTCACACAACAGGATGAGTTTCTCTTACTTGTCCCAGCTCCTGCCAACCTAGCAGTTTGAAAGCATGGTACCACTTTGGTGAGAAAGTAACAGCACTCTGTGACATCATATGTCATGACTGTGGAAATGTCTTCAGACAGTGCTGGCTCAACAACCTTGAAATGGAAATGACCACTGTCCCCTATAGTCGGCAACAACTAGCAGAGTAAAATCTACTGGGACTCATTTACTTTAGGAATGCTAAGAAATCAATGCTGCTTGCCCAAAGTCTTGAATTCATGATCCAATTTTTATTTGTTATAATTGGTGCTATTTTTTGTGAAGATTGTCACAGTATGCCATCTTGCCATGCATTTGTGAGCAGCTGTTAAATTTTATCTCACAAGTAGACATGATGAGTCTCAGAAAGTGATGAATCCATCAGCTCAATGGAAGCAAATCTGAAATTTGCTAGAAGTAAGAAACTAAAGTATGTTAGTTTATTCTTATGTACCTCAATGCATGTTAGGTTTACTCTTTAAAAATCATGGAGGTCATGAAAACATGTAGTCTTAGCTTCAAAAAGTGAACTACGTATTCCTACATATGCTTAATTAGTGGGAGGTTGGTGAAGTAGGGCAGATGCAGAAGCCTACACACAGCTGTTATTGAATGGTTACAGGGATGGCACTTGTGGGTGGCTATAAGTGCGTGGGACAATCACTTCAGGGAACTATCTTGATATCTCCAACTTTGATTGAATCAGAATAAAAAAAATCCCTTATAGAGTAATATTTAAAATGCTTGATGGAAACTTAACTTAAGTCTCTTCAAGGAGAAAAACATAGTACAAGCACATAGGATATTGGGCTGTTTCAGCACTGCATTATCCAATATATCACAAAAGATTCAAATTTTGTTTGGCATATTCAAACATCAATCATGTTTTCATAAAAGAGTAACAAGGTAAATGATCAATGTATTCAAGGTATGTGAGGCTCTAGGATCATATACTACTCAAATCTTTAGTTATGCAACAAAGATTCTCTCTAAGATCATTACCAAATAATGATTTTTAGTGTGACAGAAGGGAACTATTAAATATACTGGGAGTAATCATATTGATTGCATTTAAATTTAGTTCTATTAAATTTTAATTTTTTCCTAGCTCCATGCTCTCCTTTTTTGGTAGCATGGTTTATTTGGGGGGAAATGTCTTGGCACATCACTCAAAATCTGTGTATAGCCCTTGGCTATATTGGACTGGAAATATAAAAACAGGAATGGAATAGCTGGCAAGAAGGATTTGAGACCATATCTCACTTTTAAAATATTATCGGATACAAATTTGATTGTGCCATCAAATAGTTTTTAACTATTATCAGCTACATAGATAAATTACAAAATAACAGGGTAACAGAGTTCAAAGAGATCTTGCAGATCTTCTAGTCCAACCTTCTGCTCAAGGAGAAGACCCTCTCTCAGGGGTGTCAAACTCGCAGCATCACATTCTTGTCATGTGACATATTGTGACTCCCCCCCTTTTGCTAAACTGGGTGTGGGCATGGTCAGTGTGTGATGCATCAAGCCTGTGGGCTGTGAGTTTGACATCCCTGCCCTATACCATTCCAAACAAATAGCTGTCCAATATCTCCTTAAAACTTCCAGTGATGGAGCACTGGAGAAAGCTTTCCACTGATTAATTGTTGTAACTGAAAGGAAATTTCTCCTTAATTCTAGGTGGGACCTCTCTTTCTTAAGCTTCCATCATTCGTTTTTGTCTTGCCCTCAAGTGCTTTGGAGAATAGGTTGACCCGCCCCCCTCTCTGACAGTTCCTCAAATATTAAAAGACTGCTTTCATGTCACCTCTAGTTCTTCTCTGTATCTTCTCTATGATTTTCCAGCTATGTCTAACTTGTTATTTCAGGACTCTCAACAGTTGAGACTTATTGACACACTAATGGAGTCAATCCCACCTTGCTGTTGGTGATCCTCTTATTTTCTTTCCATTCTTCCCAGTATCACATGCTTTTCCAGAGAGCCAGATCTCTGCATAATGTGCTGAAATATAGTAATTTGAGCCTAGCCATTTGTGTCTTGAGTAGGACTTCTGGGTTAATTTATTTGATGATCCATCAGTTTGTTTTCTTGGCTGTCTATGGCATTCCCAGGTCTTCTCCCACACCGAAGTTCAAAGCTGCCAATACTCTTACTGTTCTGCTTTTTTGAAGTTTGACTTCTGCTTCCATAGAGTGTTATAGGGAATACAATGACTTGCATGATTCTGATCTTTGTTGATACATTTTGGCATTTTAAAATATTTTTTCTAGACCCTCATGGCATCTGCCCTACAAATGCTAGTTAGTTAGTTTGAAACTTTGAATTTGTTTAGAGTGTTGAGCTCTCTTAAACAAAGCCATGCTTCCTTTGCATAATAATTCCACTTGGCCATTTTTGCTCAATGGTGCAGTACCTTAGCACCTAAATTTTAGAATTATGTGATCCACCAAGCCATTGTCCTACTTTTGATTTCAAATGCACGCACATAGTTGTCATGGTGATTCACAGTTTACTCAAGGTCATAGAGACAATAGCAGACAAGGAATGCAAACCAAAACAGAGTCTCTGAAAAGAGCTGGACTGAATGGTTACTTTTATTAGGGGTGTGCAGAAGAATAGTCAAAATCCAGTTCAAGATTCTGAGAATAAAGTCGGGCAATCCAGAGGTCAGTATTCCTCAAGCAGAGTTCAAATGAATGCCACACAAGAACTGGAAATTAGATAGTTGATTTCAGTAAAGAATCATGACTGGATCTTAAATCTGGCTGTAGCTAGCTGTCTTTAAAAGATTTACTTTATTAGTTGACAAGGGGCCTTATAAAATATTTCTGCTCTGCTTTTCATTCTACTCACTAGGTGTGGTGGAGAGCATGCTAAATACATTGAATTCTATTTTAATATTTTTAATAAGTTTTTAAAAATTCAATTTTAAAAAGAAATAATAAATATTGTATACTTAACATTAAACTCTTTCAGTGCTAATTTGCATATAAAAGTTGCTCAACATCAACTATCATATGTGACAAAAAATACCTGTAATCAAATTCTATTCATTATTATTTGTATATGTATAATAGTTTTATGAAAAAAAGGAAAAAAATATAATCAGTGAGAAGACTGAACTTCTTGGTGCCATTCTGTATACCCATAGTTTTGCCCATATGATGTCTATTTTTCTTGAATATCAATACAAACATGTTTTATTTTTATTACATAGATATAGTAGCCTCTTTTTTCTTTCATGAGCTGAATTCCACAGTTGAAGGCATTTTCCTGTTTCTGAAAATCCATTCTTTTTAAATACTTCTTTGGCAAGTGTCCCAAGTACAGACATATGTAGCAGTTAAAAATGTATTATGTCAAATATGTGAATAGGAATGTTGCCATTTCAATAGTTGGCTCTGTGGTACCACTGGCAAAAAAGTTATTGGACTTGTAAGGGGAAATAAGATTTAAATTTTGTTTATAATTTTTTTATTGATATAAGTCAGAGGTGGGTTGTAGGCAGTACGCCCCAGTACGGGCATACCGGATCCTGCCCGGAGCACCAGGTACTGTTCCGGTACGGTGCTCTGGAGGGACTATCAGCCCGCGCTCCTTACCTGTCCTTTAAGCTTTTGGCACTTCCGTGCATGCACATGGCACATACGGCACCTGTGCAAATGCTCTGCCAAGCAACTGGAGCATCACAGAGGCTTACGGAAGTGTCATTTGCCACATGCACATGTGGGTGAGTCCGGGATGGAACCCACCACTGATATAAGTAAACCTAATATTTCTCTGTTAATACCACAGATATTGATAATGTGATTAATTTTCTTTGTGAGGTTTTTACAAGGTAGTTCACCATGTCTTACCTCAGCCCTCCCCATTTATCTCAGCTTGAAACTGGAATGCAAATGCATGGCTGTCCCCCCCCTTTTTAACTAACTATATTTAATTTAATTAAATATGAGAAGGAAGAAAGGAAGAAAGGAAGCAAGAAAGGAAGAAGGGCCAGCAAAGACATGTAACAAATATTTCAGTACCAAAATGAATTTTTTTAATTTTTTTAATATTTTTTTTATTTTTTATTTTCAAAACAAACATCCTTCTTTACATGCTGTAGAAAGTGTATCAGTTGGTTACAAAAAGTCTTTTGTGCATCTCTTCCACTGTCAACAAAGATAATTCATATTAACTCAAGTATTTTAACTCAGATATTTATACATATTACCATGATCATATCTCCATTTTCATTTGACTATAATTATTTAAACATCCTTCATCATAAAATAGACCAAAATTTAATACATAATAGCAGTTAGCAGTTAGACTTATATACCGCTTCATAGGGCTTTCAGCCCTCTCTAAGCGGTTTACAGAGTCAGCATATCGTCCCCACAGTCTGGGTCCTCATTTCACCCACCTTGGAAGGATGGAAGGCTGAGTCAACCTTGAGCCAGTGAGATTTGAACTGCCGAACTGCAGATAACAGTCAGCTGAAGTGGCTGCAGTACAACACTCTAACCACTGTGCCACCTCGGCTCTTAAGCACATACTGGACTTTCATTTACTATTTCTAAAATCCTCCATTGACACCAAATTCTTATGTCCTATTCTAGCTAAACATCCATAATATTTAATAACAAAATTTTCTAATCCTCCTTTCCAAATCACTGTTTACAATTTACATCCAGTTTCCTTATGTTGTACCCATGTATATATGTATGTTGTTATCCTTATCCCTCCTTTATTTAACTATATCCTGTATCATAACATTTTCCCCCTAATAATTAAAGTTTTAACTGTATCTAACTTAGTTCTTTTTTATTAACCTTTATATATAATCCAAAGGTATTTCTAATCTTCCTTTCATGGGTATCATTCAACATTCATATCCAATTATTACTCATCATAACATTACACATTGTATACAATGGTAACATTATCAATTATTTATTTGACTATATATATTGTCACTAAATTCACTAAGTTTAACTAGTTTTAAATTATACTCTTCCATATATCAACCTGTATCTTTCTAGTAGCAAAACAGTCTCATATCTTCTGCCATTTGTGGTGTCAATCCTCTCATCATCTCCTTAATCAACTTTGTATGGACTCCTCTTAGCAACTCCTTGCTTATAAAATCTCTCATGTAATCTTGATGCCCTTCTTCTGTTTCCTTAATCAGCTTATCTTTGATTGTCAGTGGTGTTATCAATGATATTGCAAATAAAATTTCTCTCTTTAAGTCCATAAATTCTTCTTCTGTATCTTGCTATCTGGGATAAATTTCCCCTCCATTTAGTTCCTCTTTCAGTATTCTACTCTTTCCATTTTCAGAGACAAACTAATCACCATAAATATCAGCAAATTTAATTTCGTTATATTCATTTTCCACTTCAATTTTTTGGATTTTAACCACCATGTTTTCCACTTGATAAACATCCTCAACGTCTTCATCATATTTTGCTGCTAGGTGCTCTAAGTCTTCCAGTTTCTTCTCTATCCTCTCATGTATTTGATAGTTTCTGTATTTCTGGGAATATCTTTTGCAGACTTAAGATTCCTTTCTGTTGGAATTGTGCCATTATCTCCAACTAACAAACACAGCTGCTCTGGCTTGGAAGGTTAATAAAATTAAGCATAGATTCACAATAACGTTTTGTTTTCATTTTTTTTTTCTGGTTAAAGATATACTTCAAAGGGACAGTTGATCACCCAGCTCATGCAAGAGATTGCACAAGCTTGCAGTCACCAGAATGATTCACTGGATCATCCGTAAAAATTATCATACATCAGTCATGAAAAATGAGTGGGAAGATAGAATTGAAAAAGTAGTTGGGAATGAGCCAGTTAAAATATTGTAGGATTTCCAAATACAAATTGATAGTCTTGACTTGTAACACATGAGATTTAAGTGTGGTTAAAAACAAGAAAGTGTGATAATTGATGTGGCAATGCCAAGAGGTAGTGGAATAAAGACTAAGTATTAGAGAACTATCAAGATCTGAAAATTAAAATTAAAAGATTATAGCATAAACTAGCTATGGTAGTCCCAGTGGTTATTGGTACCCTGGGTGCCATATCAAAAAATCTTGGATGGCACTTAGAAAATATGTGGATTGATAAAATTTCCATCTGCAATGATAAAAGTTCACATTGTTTGGATCTGCACATATACTAATTGACACATTATAACATCCTTGGTTCTTGGGAAAAACTCAATGCATATGAAGACCAATTCCAGCTAAATAACTGGCAGTTCTGATTTCATATCTTTATGTAGTAGGAATAATTATCTTTTAAGAAGGCAGCTTTATTTACATCAGGAGATGATATCTTTAACATTATAAAACAACAATATTTGCTTATCCCAGACCCTTATAAAGGACTTGATGGTATATATAAAAAAGCCAAATCCAGTCTAAACACTTGGCTCACTATGCTACTAACCACACTAATAAAGGTTTATTGGTAAATCTTGAAACTATAGCACAGGGCTGTCAAACTCCATGGGGTGATTAGATCTGACCCACAGGGCTGCCCTGGAAACAGCAGACCAACCTGCGTACCTCTGCCAGTGAAAGCAAAGCTCAGGAGGGCCACACACATCTTTCCCAAGCTCCATTTGCAGCTGCGATGGCCTCCTGCAGCCCTCTGCCAGTAAAAATGAGGCCCAGGAGGGCTGTGTGCGGTCCTCCCAAGCTCTATTTTCACTGGCAGAGCCACTGCGGGCTAGTCCTTCACCGTTTCCAGATGGCCCTGCAGGCCCCATTTTCACTGGTAAACTGCAGAGAGCTGCAGGAGGCTATCGCAGCTCAAAATAGAACCCAGGAAGGCCATATGCGGCTCTCCCATGCTCCGTTTTCGCTGGCAGATGGCTGCAGGACATTGAGCCTGCCACACCCAACTTGGTCACATGCACTCGCCCGAGGTCAAACATAACCCTGATTCAGCCCTCAATGTAATCGAGTTTTATTTCATCAAGTTTGATTCTGCCGAATACTACACACAGAATACTACACACAAGACAACAATAAGACCATGCATAACAAAGCAAAGGCAAAACTAACAGAAAATAAATTTCATATTTCTGTACCTTTCCTACAATCCCAATCAAATTGACACATGCAGTTCTCACATGTATTTTTTCATCGAGCTAAAAGTTGGTATATAATATATAATATTTGACTTCTGACCACACATAAAATGTTGCATTAAGGTATGGTTCCCAATGGGCTGTTCATCTAATGTATGGCCCAAGATATTGATCTCTGTCTTTACCCTACAACTAACATTCAAATAATATTTGTGTAATGTCTTCTCTGGAGCATCACAAATACACGTACCTTGATGGTAAGGAAGTTTGTTTAGCTTTCCATATTTAACCATTGTATCTAGCTTCTTAAATCTCACTTGAATAAATACCCTCCTGAGATGCTTGGACATTTCTATATTTAGATATTTTTCAATTTGAAAGGTATGTTTGTATATCCTTTTGCACCAAAGGAAGTTGGAAGTCAATGCCTTTTCTTTCTTTTTTCCCTTTGCCCTACACTTTCCCCTTCCCTTCTCCCTCCCTTATTTTTCCTCTATTTTCTTTTTTATTATAAATTAATATAAAAGGGGGGAAAAGAAAGGTATATTTGTAGAGGCTCATCTATTGCCTTACTGACATATATCTCTAAGACTCTGTCTAGAGACAGTTGGATAATAAGTAGTAGGGCCACAAGATAATTTGTAAATTGTACAGTCGAAGAGTTCTTTAGTTGAGATTTTATTTGTTTTATCAGATACCATTTGGAGAGTTTCCATAGGACTTATTGTTCCCCAACAATTATATTTGTTGGGGACAATATCTCAGAGAACAAAGTGTATACAATTCCTGGCTTGGCTCTACTTTGTTGATGTTCCAACATTCACCAGATGCTGTGATTGTGTGCATGTGCATGTGTTATAGTCCTTAATTGGAGCTAAGAAACGAAGGTTATTCATTCTGTACATTAAGCCTATTACTAAATAATAGCCAATAGTGACTTTTTTAATTAAAAAAAATCTCTATATTTATGCCAGTAATAGAGTGTACTTTCCTCAAATCAATAAAACTCTTAAAGTAGCTCATCGTATATGGCCGTACTATGAAACAACAATCGGAATGATTTTTTCATTTAATTATTTAATTTAAGCAGCACAGATAAAATGGCTCAAAATTGGCTAATAAACCCAAATGAAACAATAAAGGAAAGTACTAAATTGAATGGATAGGAGCTTTCCTCTATTAAATCTAAGTACTTGCAATTATTTTCAGATACCGGTTCCCCAACAAACATGAAAGATGTGGAGTACAATCTCTTCAGTAGGTTTTACTCAGAAGAAAGACTACTAGGAATCCTTAAGTGTAGCAACAGTGCAACTTCTTCCCTCCTTATTAAACCAGGATTTCAATATTCACACTACCTTCAGGCCCCAGTATGAGGCTTTCTGTTAGAATTTGCCCCTGTCTGTACCTTCAGGTCAAAGGATGAAGGGGTGACTTAGGTGAATTGTTATCCAAGTCATCTTTTCTTATTATGGTTGAGTTGCTTCAATATGGGACATATTATGTAAATGGAGAGATAGTTTGCCACGATGTCTTCTGTATCAACAATCTGGTGGCTCCTATTGGCTGTGTTGTGATTGCCTGGACTTTATCCCTTTCTTCTGATTCCTGACTACTGTGCCTATGCTGTGCACCTGGAGCAACAATGAACATAATTGGTGGTTGATTTCTGAGCCCCAGCTGACTTCAGCCACTTTGCCCAAGGCCATCACTAATTGGCAACTTGATTTCTTTTTTTAAAAATAGAATTCCTTCCGAATGTAGCACCAATAGCAGGACCCGCAAGGTTAACAGCTCATTAAAAATATCAATTAAAAAACGGGGAAAGACTACAAAGATCTAGGCTTTTAGCTTAAACAAAGATTCTTGTTGTATTAAAAAAGTACATATTTTTATTATTTCATGGCTGTAGCATTCTGGTGCTTTTTTGAGGATTGTAGATGCTGTTAGAAATAACATCCCAAAAGTCGTGGAAGAGGCAGTTGATACTGGTGACAATTAAGGGCTAAAATGCATGGCAGATAATGAAAGGAAAGGAATAAAATGTAATTTAAAAAATAAAATACAATTCTAATATAAATATTAAATTGTATTAACTTCCCAGAAAACTGAATGCAAGGAGAAAAATAAAAAATGTCTGTCTCTCTGTCTCTCTCGCTGCCATCTAACACAAACACATGCTGTACATTTCTATGGGTTTTTTTCAATAGGAAAAAAAGCAAACAGAAATAGAACCACATGCTCACAGTGAATAATTTTTAGAGAACAAGAGGAGTTTAAAAGGTACATTTCACACTAGCTTTGAGATTAGTGTCAAAGTGTTGCTCGTTTGCGCTACTATTTATAGGCTAAAGTATAAATACCCCCATGTGAGCATATTCCATTAATAAATAAGAACTAGGATTTTTTTCCCCACAAGGAATAGGAATATGAAGCAACGTGCTACAAATAAGTCTGGGAAGTCACGTTTTATTCACCTGATTTGTTTTCAGGTCCTGTTCCTCCTGCCCCTCCTAGATTCAATATAAAATGCTAATGTTGACCTTTATAGTTCATGATGCCCTGGCTAAGTTATTCAAAAGATTACCTTCTTCCAGATGAACCTGTTTGTAGCTTAAGCTCTTTGTCTGCTACCCACAAATTAAGTGACACAAGGGTGTAGAGCTCTCTCCAAAGGGCTGCCCTGTGCCTTCCTTATGGTCCTTCTGTTCCTTGATGAATAGTGATTTACCCAGGTCTTCACACAAACCCAAGCCAACCCTCAGTTTTCTCTTTTCTACTTTTATTTTGCAATAGGAAGAAACTCCAGGAAGAAGATTGGTTCTAATCAGAAACAGATTAAGTGAACTGCCTCAGGTAATTGCTGGGTGGTGTGGAAGAGCCACACTTTCTATATTTGTAAATTTCACTTGTCATCTTTTAGATTAGGCTGAAGGGAAAGACTGGCTCTTAACAATCACCAATAAATTTGGGCCAGTCCAAATAATTTCTTTCTATGGCACAGTGGGAGGAAAATACTCCTTTGAAATTGATGGAAAGTTATCGTTTTCTCTGCATTCTAATTTTTACTCTCCCAATCTGCAAATGCCTGAGCTCTGGAGTCCTTAGAGTATTTTGTTCTCCGAATTTTCTTTATTATTGTTTTTCCATTTTTAGGTGTCGCAGTATTTTGGTTCTTATTGCTTTCTTCCAGTAATTGAATAACCCAAGAGTCCTGTTTTTTCCCTTTATTCACAAGTCATTATTTCTAAGCCTCCAATGGTCTATTTCCGATGTTGCAATTCCATTTGTTATGTTTGCTGTCGCAAATGTCTCCTTAATGTCATGAGCAATGCATAAAATAAAATAAAAATCAAAGCTTACTCCAAGTTTCTTTTCTCGATCAAAGATAAAATGGCAAGTTCCCCCAAAGGTTAACAAAAGCAAAACAAAGGTAATAGTATAATAATAACAAAAAGCTTATATAAATAAAATCATGCCACCTGATTTCTTGTCCTGTTGGACATTAGTATAAGAAACAGCATAAATAGTCAGCTCGCTTTGTAAAAAACCTACATATTAATAAAAGATAATCCTGCTAAAGAAATATATATCTGTACCAGAAGTGGTATTCAGCTGGTTCTCTTTAGTTCGGGCGAACCGATAGCGGTGGCTGCAGGAAGCTCCACCCATCCACCCTGATGCAAGTCACGAGAATACGCATGCACAGAAGGCAGTGCACATGTGCATATGTGGCACATGTGCTCATATTTGCGAACTGGTAGGGAAGGAAACTGAATCCCACCCCTGATCTGTACACACTAAAGGTGGGCTTATTGTCATACTTGCACTGCATCCTGCATATATTGAAGGACTAATGCTGTTGAATGTGAGAATGTTGAGGTTGAGGTTTATTGGATTTATATGCCGCCCTTCTCCCAAGGACTCAGGGAGGCATACAACATTAAAAGAAACACATACTACAAAAGTTAAAAAGAAATTAAATAGGATATCCCCAAACCCAATTAAAATTAACAATGACACATTTTTTTAAAAGAATGTTAACCACAGGGCTGGATTGGTGCAGCCTTGTGCTCTCAATTCTTTACTTACACTCTATGATTAGGTTTAGAATATTAGGTTTACTGGGAGAAAGTGAAGTTTTTGCGTAGCAGTGAGCGTTAACTACAGATGTATTGCAGAAGAGCGTCTTTTCATTTGGGGAAGTGGAAAAGAACATCATAGAGCAACTCCTTATGAGAAATGTGTGATAAATTGTCTGAAAGATTGGAGACTATCCCATTACAACATCATCCAAATGCTTTAGGTTGTCAATACCCAGATTCTGTATGCTAACTGGGAATTCTGGGAATTGTGGATATCACATCTTGATCAGCAAAGTTACATGTGAATTAAGAAAAATAATGAGAACAATCTTTTTGTTCTGAATGACATTTATAGCATTATTCTCACATCCATTTTCCTTACATCCATTTTAAAACAAACAAACAAACAAACAAATAAATAAAATCGAGCCTATAAGAAACATAATTCAACCTTGGTATATTTGGCCCCTTTCTATGAAAACAAACTGTTAAATTTAGGCAGTAAAAGAATATGTATTTATGTAAGATTCAACTTAAGCAGTTCATGAAAGCTTAGAGAAAAGCACATTCAAGTAATCACAACTTTTATCTTTTAATGAAGGAGAAGTCAAAGATTCATTGTAACCCAGTTGCACCATGGATTCATTGTTACTCAGTTATATTCTGCACGTTTTAATGAAGAAAGACCCAGATTCAGAACTAGGGCTGAGAAAAGAGCCTATATGAAACCTTGAAGACCTGCTATCAGTATAGAGTAGATCCGTGATGGCGAACCTATGGCATGCGTACCAAAGGTGGCATGCAGAGCCACCTCTATGGGCACGTGCTCTGTCGCCAGCTGCGCTTCTAGTTTTCAGTGTGCATGCTGGAGCGCCAGAAACCCAAAGATCAGCTGGCCAGTGTGCTGGTCTTCGGGTTTCCGGTGCACATTCCAGTTTGGGCACTTGGTGCCGGAAAGGTTTGTCAACACTGGAGTAGATAATGCTGAGCTAAATAAGAAAGTTCTTTTAATTAGAACTCCCTGCATTAATCTGAACAAAGATAGCATTCAATCTAAATTCCAAAGTTACATTCATCCATAGTTAAGGCTACAGTTTTAAATATACCAAACTGAAAGTTAGATTACAATATTTAATATGAATTTAATTGTTTTCCAAAGTTCCTTGTTTGTCTGGTTTTGGATATTATTTGATTCAGAAAGAAACAGGAATAAGGTCAGTCCTACAGTATTAGGGGCTTCCCTTGAGCTATCACACATAAAACTATTATGAAAGTTGTTACACATACTGATCTAAATATTTCCACATGGAATTACAATATGAATCTTTCAGAGAACAAATTTACCTCTTTTGATTTGTGATCATATATTAAAATTATGTTCAATTTAGAATTGAAGATAACATTGAAAGAACCCATATGGTTTAAGGATGTTAAGGAGAGGTTAAAGCAAGGATGCAAATTGCATACTACACAATATAGCCTCCCCCACCCCACCCAACATATTCTAGACTAAAGTAAGAGAAATAACTGACAAATCTGTTTCTGCTGATAATCTGCTAATTCAGTCTTTTGCCTTTCCCATGTACTGGAGCAGAATTTTATGAACAAATGGGAAAATTTAAAATAGGTCTTTATTCACCTTCATTAATCAATTGCAGCTATTTCCTATGCTGCTGCAAGGGGCTATTGCAGCATTAGATGTTAAATCAACCAATTCAACTGGCAATATGTTTCTACAGCTGCAGCAAAATAGAAAAAAATTATTATAATAATATTCTGTCTCTGGTAGTCTACAGAAACGGAGTCTTAATAGGCACACAGAGCTCATAGATTCCAATGCAGAGAACATTCATAGCCATATCTTGGAGTTAAAGAAGTTGTTTCCACTGAAGAATTCTGAAGATGGCAATCTGTGTAATCACTGTTTATGGGAAGGGGGTGTTAGCAACTAATTAGGAGTGTCAAATGTTACACATCTTCAAAGAAGCACATACATCCTATTTACTTTTGTCATGGAACGTATGTCAAAACATCAAAATAACATTTATGAAAAAATGTTATGAAAAAGTGTTGGAACAATACAGTAACTCCAGGGACTCTCTGGCATTTCCATACCAAATTATCTGTGTTCAACCCATAATGATTAACACCATCCTCATAATCTGAAATGCTATTATAATGCTGCTAAATTTTGTAAGGAAACATATTTAAAATGGAGCTCTTGTACAGTGGAATCTGGCTGTCTTTGCTGGCTTTGGAGAAGTTCTGTTAATTTGTGTGATAGCTACGCAGAAGATTAACCTGAGACGTCTAAATAGACAGCCAATTAAATGGCTTTTCCCTTAAAGTACACAGAAAACACAAAAATAACTGAAACCCTATACAGAAAAAAATACGCAGTTTGAGATCCAGCAGGAGGCTTTAATTTATATGTCTAAAATGTTGCCATTAAAAAGGTTTATGAAGGCTCTCTCATAAATAGTATCTTTCATTTAGTCTGATTCATTCCAGTGATTAAACTAAAGATGAGCAGAACTACTTTCTCATCTTCTTGTTAATGCAAACATTTCTTAAATTCAGTAGAGAAATGAAATGATGATACCTGTGTATATACGTGTGTGTGTGTGTGTGTATGTATGTATATATCATGTACGTATGAAACATGCTATAACTAAACATACTATAATTATTTAAATAATTACAATTATTTAATATCAATATAGTATGTTTAATTATAGCATGTTTCATACATATATGGTTTCATACATATATCCAGAATGGTCTGAATGCTGCAATAGCCCCCGAGGTAGATACAGTTTTAGTCTTTAAGAGATGTAGCACTTGAACAGAAACCAACAATTCAACTTTATATGGAATTAAAAACTAAAATTGAAATTAGTTTTATTGATCTGTGGAATAAAGAATTAGAAAGTTTAACTTTAGTAAACCCAATATGCTCATCTCCATTTCTTGGCTGAAGGAGAATGTGTTATCCAAAGAAATTCTCCATGGTCAAGTGGCCTGCATGGCTATTAGCTAAAGACACATGGAATGCTTCCTCCTGAAATGATACCTACTACTCACATTTGCATGCTTTTAAATTGCTAGGTGGACAGGAGCTGGGGGAGGGACGGGGACGTGCCCAGTTGCAAGGCACTTAGGTCTCAAACCCGGGTTGTTAGCTTTCCAGTTGACAAGCTTTAACCTTCAATTAAAGGCTCTTTAATTGCTGATCCACAAGTATCTTTTTTGCAGTGTACAATCACTATTTTTGGTGCTGTAAGTTGTATTTAATATTCTTTTTTTAAAAAAAATTGAGCTCATGCTTTTGAAAGAGAGAGCCTAATTTACATGGCTAGAGCTCCTTAGTGTTCCTAGTACTGACTATGCAAACTCTGTAATAGAAACTTTTCCATAATGAGCTACAGTCAATACAGCAATTATCCCTGGGAAGGCTTCCTGTTGCTTCCATATGAATGAATGGCATACATGTGGGTGGTGGATTTCAAGTTCTCTTTGAAATAAAAGTTGTGTTCTATATGAACACAGTCTAAACTGCAGGGGATGATTAAATTTTAATTGTTGACTTAAATTCGCTTAGATGGTCCTCTTATGGAGCACAGAAATCAGTGGATATTTGGATTTTTGTATGTAGACAGGTAAAGCACAGGTTAATTCCAGTTATAATGAACCTGTTTTCCAAGCAGAACAAATGATAATGTTCTAAAATGAAATACTTTTATTTTAAGGAATCTACCTTAGCCAAGTTTGCTATCTTTTTGCTCCTGCATATACATTTAATAGCATATATATATGTAACAAAAAGGCAACAGTAAAAAATATTGGGTTTCTGTCTGGATGGTCTCTTGTGACGAGCCGAAGGACAGAGAGTGGAAATGTGACCTTCCTCCCATATTTGGGCATACCAGGGGTTGTGACTATATATATCTATATATATCTATATCTATCTATATCTATCTATATCTATCTATATCTATCTATATCTATATCTATATCTATATCTATATCTATATCTATAGCTATAGCTATAGCTATATCTATATCTATCTATCTATCTATCTATCTATCTATCTATCTATCTATCTATCTATCTATCTATATAATATTTTTTAATTTAGGATCACATCTTTCTGACTGATTGAAAACTTTAATGTTTTATTTAAAAAATATATGCAAATTTTCTTTCTCAAATGACTTAATCTGAAGCTGACTAAATGAGATTACTAAAAGTCAGAATGCTATTTATGGACAGAGGGAATTGGCTGGTATATAATATAGAGCATTTAGCTAACTTTAAGACAATATTAGTTAAGGGTACTGATAGAAGAGAATATATGTAGTTTAGGGTTGAACTGTGAAGCCCTTGGTAGTCTCTGAGCCTGTTTTTTTTTTAATGCAGACTTTCATTGCCCAGCCAGGTAACATCTTCAGTGCTCAATCCACTATGTACTGAAGATGTTACCTAGCTGAGTAATTAAACATCTGCATAAAAACAACCAAGCTCAGAGAGCACCCAGGATCATATATTTGTTAACTGATAGAGTTGTTTATATGGTGTTAAATATTATGTTTGACTACATTTGTTATATTAAAATGATTTTGAGTGTATATTTGGGGGACTGCCTGTAAGGAAGGAATAAAGCCTTCATAATGAAATTGATATTGCTTGAGTGAAGGCAATACAATCAGATTTCTTCTGTTGATGTTTTAACCTAGAAGGAGAGTGTTTCCTTTTCTAGTGTAAGAAAGGATGGTTTGTTTGACAGAGTCTATTAAGTGTGGTACCTGTTGTAGGGAATAATGATGAGAGAACCAATTATTGTGGGATTTTCGTGTGCAATGTGGGCATGTGCTTCTTCAGAACTAAGCTAAGGCCACCAAATTAATTTTAACCATGACATCATTTTCCCCTTCTTCCTTAGAAAAATGCTTTGAAGGAGAAAGAAAATGAAACATGAAACGTTTGTTCTAATAGCAAGGATAGAAACATGTTCCCTTGTGTCTTATTCATGTTATCTTATACAATAATATCTAAGGCACTCTCTTGTTCCTTTCCTATCCTTAATACTCCAAAATGGGCTGCAAAACCATCTGGTTCCCCCTTTCTCAAGGCATTTCTACATTTCCAAAGGCCCTTCAAAGCCCCCTAGAAGGTTAGGAGGCTAGAAAATGCCACTTCGCTCCCTAAAGGTTGCTTATTTCTGAACTAAAACCAATAATTTTGCCTACTCAATCTAATCAGCAGATTTTCTATTTTATTATCCGTAAGCCCTAGGCTTTCAAGACAGCTTAATTCTTGCTCATTTGAGAAATCAACATTCCTATTGTGTAAATAACGATTCAGAAGTAAGATCCACTGCATACAGTCCTACAAATAGATTTATCACAACACAGGGAAATAAATCTGAATATTTTAATTAATGGTGTGCCTTCACTATTTTATTTGTTTTCTTTTAGATACATTTTAAGATGTGGTGCTTCCAAAGTGGGCAAAAACATTCAGAATACGGATTTCTCCCGAGTTGCACTTGTTATGTACACAAGTTATCTAAACATCCTGCTTTTTAAAAAAAGATCAGATATGTTCCCTATTTGCATTATGTAAATATGACATTTAAGACAATGTCTTAAGTTTGACTGCTACGTATAAAGAATGATAATGAAGTTTAACAAACAAAGCTAGTATAGAGCTATCTCCATTACGAGTGCTGACAGAAAATTGACTGATTCTATTAGACTTATAACTGGATACTTAGTGACCATTTGAAGTTACAAAACCCCTCCCAAAATTTTCATATGATTCAGTTCTGAAGTGGCTGCCCTGCCATTTTAAGCACCTGGCAATCAGCTAGAATTTTTTTATGTCCACTTGTAGCATCCCAAGGTCACATGTCCATGATACAACATTTTTGCTAAAAAATGGTCTTTATTTATTGTTTTTGGCAAAAATGACCCATAGCAAACAATGAGTTTGCTTAACGACCACATATTTACCTAACAATCATGGTGATTTTTAAAAGTATCTTTTTGCAAACAAGGATATAAAATTGACCTGATTTATTAAGCTCATGACCCATGATAGTAATGGTCACCATTGTATTGTAAACTAACCTGACAAAAATGGCAGATACCATGTTTCCCTATATTCTTTTAACCCCTGAAATAAGTGCTTGGCCTTATTTTGGGGGAGATCTTATTATTTTTGAGGTGCAGGAGACGATGAGCATTGTCATCTTATGGCTGCTGCTGTGTTGCAATATTTTCAGGGGAAGTCTTATTTTCGGAGGATGGCTTATTTTAGTGCATACACTCAAAAGCCCAATTGGGCTTATTATCCAGGGAGACCTTATTTTCAGGGAAACAGGGTAGCAGGAGCAACAACTAGCAGAATCTGTATTCAAAGCGGTCTAAAGAGGTTGGGACTTTGAGCAATAGGTCAGGAATAAAAAAACAAGGGTGCTAAGGAAAAGGATGAATAGTGAACTCCATACCTGCCCAGAGATACCAGGTGCTTATCTACCTTCCACAGACCTTTCAGCCTTGTGGGGAAAGTAACCTAATACACACTGCAGTAATGGCAGTTAGAGTTGTCATCTTTATGCCAATTTCCTTTGAGTCAATGTACTTATTTTTCCAGATGTTCTTACACTGTGCATGTAAGGTTCAGTGGTTAGAATGCTGTATTGCAGACTGGCTGCAGGCAGCCATTTTGATCCTGACTGGCTCAAAGTTGCCTCAGCCTTCCATCCTTCTGAGGTCAGTAAAATGAAGACCCAGATTGTTGGGGACAAGATGCTGACTCTGTGAAGCACTATGAAGTGGTATATAAGTCTAAGTGCTATTGCTATGACAGTGCCTTGCCAATAATTACCAATGATATGTTGTAGGGATAGGAAAGGCAACATTCATTGAATATGAATATTTGTGAACTTGAATATTTAATTAGAGAAGAAGCTACATTAGTATTCTTCACATGGAGGTCTCTACATATTTTAATTATATTAAGGCACACAAAGAAAGGAAATACAATCTATACATGCTAAATACTATTCCCACAAAAAATATTGCATGAAGACATATACTAAATCAACTATATAACACATTTGGTTACTGTGGGAGAGAGAATGATTAAAAAAACCCCCACATTGTTATGTGGTATCTCAAACCACATGACTAGTACTTGTGTCATGGTGCAAATATTAAAGGCCTAGATTTGTAACATCACGGATGACATATTTAACCTTCTTCATGAACTGAAGAAGCTTCTTGGATGAGAAACAAAACATTTTCAACAAAAAAAATGTCCAGTTGCCTTTTGAAAAGCACCTGTAGGACATATTTCACCAGTTTTGGCCATTGTGGTTTATTATGGAGGTCTATGTGTCACATTTAAAAGTATTAATATGCAGATTCATTTATGAAATATCACATGGAACACACCCTAGACTTACAGTAGAGCAGAAAAATGAAATTGTTTGTTACCTTAAACCAATAGCAGTTAAGTTGCTTGGTTTGTTTAATGAGAAGGTTCCAAGAGAAATTTAAAAGGTATATTTTAAAATTAGTTTTCAAAACTATATGAGTGATTGGTGGATTTTATTAAATTTATTTCAAGACCTAGTTCACACATTACTCTAATCCCACAATATGGTTGTTTGGTTTTCACACTTAATATGTTGTGTTAACTCATTTGCTGACCTTTTGCTGCTTAGAATACATGAACCAATTTAATCATAGTTTATTCCACTAACCTTATTTACCCAAACCACAACTTAGCATAATGTGTAAATTCAAGGTAAATCTTTTTCAGTGTCCCAATTATAACAATCTTTGTAACCAAGCTTGCAAAGAGTATTTATAGTCATATTAGGGCTGTTTCACACCTACATTTTAAGCTTTTCCTGACTAGTTCCATGCCTGAATCATCTTCATTTGACAGTTCAGCTTATTTATTTCTGGCTCCGTTTTGTTTCCACGGGAGAAGAATTGGCTTTTTCATCAGGGGCCCTGGAGTTTTGTAAAACTTGGGGGAAGGAACAATTTCCTCACTCACTGCTCCTGCTGTTGAGCTACTACTTCTCTGTCATTTTAATAAATTGAGTGGGAGAATGCTAACTTGTTGACATGCTATCTAGTGACTCAGTAGCCAGAGCTGATTGTGAAAACAGAGCAGGCTTGGGAACCTCTCCTCTTGATCAGATATGGGGTGCTCTGATTGACTTGACATTCTCAGTGTTTTGAAGTCAGTGGCAGGAAGTTTGAACCACTTTCTGTAGATAGAAAAAGCAGAAACAATGGCAGCAAGAAACAGATCCTAGTTCTACTTTATTTTTATAAACTTTTCAGGAATTTAATGTCCCATCATAAAATTCTGACATACAAAAACAAGAAATACGGAAAGAAGCTAATAACACGTTGTAGGTTCATGAATAGTTAACTGGAAGAAAATGTCAGTACACTCAGAAGTGATTATTTCTGACAGCATAGGGTCACTCAGAGTTAGATAGGTGGCATCTACATTTGATAAATGAATAAAAATAACTAAAAGACACTGAACACTAAAGATATTGAACAAAGGACACTGAATAAATGCACCACGGTAACCTAGAATACCAGAAAAAAGGAAACAGATCACTTATACGGCATTTTCCAATGAACACATGCAACATTATCAAAAAGTGCTATACTACTCAGTCCAACCAATGCAAGCTATGAAAAAGGATAACATTAAAAAAGTGCAGAGAAGAGCAATCCGGAAGATTAGGTGACTGGAGACTACAACATATGAAGAATGGTTAGAGGAACTGAGCATGGCTAGTTTAGTGAAGACAAGGACAAGGACATGATAGCAGTGTTCCAATATATCAGGGGCTGCCACAGAGAGGAAGAAGTCAAGCTGAAGGCCCGACAAGGAATAATGTATGGCAACTAATCAAGGAGAGATTCAACCTAGAAATAAGGAGAAATTTTCTGACAGTGAGAATAATCAACCAATGGAATAGCTTGCCTTCGGAGGTTGTGGGAGTTTCATCACTGGAGGCTTTCAAGAAGAGATTGGACTGCTATTTGTCAAAAATGGTGTAGGGTCTCCTGTTTGGGGGGGTTGGACTAGATGACCTATAAGGTCCCTTTCAACTCTGTTAATTTATAGATTACCATACATCAAAAACATCTCGTAAACTATCAACAGACTATTACAGACTATTGTCAACTATTACAACCACATGGCCTCACTGTAGAAACCAACTAAAATCTTCTTAAATGTCTTAAATAAACAAAAAGAAGAAGAAGAAAAAAAGGAGTTCCAAGAAGAAAAAAAGGAGTCATTTATAACATAGAGTGCAAGACTATGTATGAGATTCCTAGAATTTTGTTATTCAGACAAATTAGTCATCAACAGAGATAAACCACCTCTACACATAATTCAAAAGAGACTATTAAAAGCTAAGAAGGAAACAAAAAATCCAGAACACATCCTCTCTAGTAGCCAACACCCAGATAAGCAGCGATTATCACCAGACAAACAGTCAAGCAGAAAACAATATCCTAATCAAGGAGAAAACCATAGCCCCACCAACTCTGACAGGGCAAGCTATTCTTTATAAACAAAAAAATCCTACACTTATTGGCACTGATGTTGTTATCTAGTTGGTAACAAAATGCCTGAAAGCAAACAATGAAGCTCAGAGATGTGCCATGATTCAGAGTCTGAATCTGAAAATGTTGTTCCAGCTAAGCCTGTGCTTTCGAACTGCCGGTCTCAGGAATCAGTAAGCCAGGATTCAATTGAATCTGATCAGTCACAGACATTTCCTGTGCAGCTGGAGTAGTCAAATGATGAAGCATAGCCACCAAGCCCCAGGCTAGGCACATATAGAAGTGAGCAGAGCAGTGTTCCTCAATGAATAAGGTGACCAGATTTTCAGATTGGTAAAGAGGGACACCATTGACCGGGGGGGGGGGGTTTAAATTAAATGATTAAAAAATTTATATTTTGTCAAAAGCTCACAAAAGGCAATTAATGACCCTAGGACACTGAAACCATCAGAAATACAAATCTGTTGCCAAACAAAATTTTGATCACGTGACCATGAGGATGCTGCAACGGTCGCTAAGTGTGAAAAATGGTCACAACGGTTGCTAAGTGTGAAAAATGGTCATCAGTCACTTTTTTCAATGCCATTGTAACTTTGGTCACTAAACGTTTTCCCCCTCCTCGAGACATCTCACTTCTTCCTTCCTTCATTCCTCTTGCTTATCTACCTTCACCTTATCTGTCTTCTGCTCTTTCCCTCTCTTCCATCCTTTCTCTTTCCATCCTCTCTTTCCTCACTCACTCCCTTCCTCCTTTTCTCTTCCTTCCTCCTTCCATTCTTTCAGCTTCCTTTCTTTTGCCTATCTACCTTCTCTGTCTTTCTGCTCTTTCCATCTCTCTCTTTCCCTTCACTTCTGTTCCTTCCTTCTTCCATCCTTTCACCTTCCCTCCTTCCTATTTCTTCCTTCTTCCTTCCTTCTACCTATCTACTTTCACCTTCTCTGTCTTTCTGCTCTTTCCCTGTCTTCCCCTTTCCTCCCTCCCTTCTTTCCTTTTTAGTTCCATCTTTTCTTCTTTCCTCTCTCTCCCTTTTTCTTTCTTCCTTCCTTCCTCCTTCCTCTTGCCTATCAACTTCATTCTCTTTGTCTTTCTGCTCTTTCCCTCTCTTCCCCTTCTCTTCCTACCTCCTTCCTTCTTTTCTCCCTCCCTTCTTCTTTTTCTTCCTTCCTTTCTTCTTCCATCTTCCTCCTTCTCCTTCCTCCTTCTTCCTTCTATTCTTTCTCCTTCCTTCCATCTTTTCTCCTTCCATCTTCTCCCCCCTTCTTCTTTTCCTCCCCCCCTCCTTCCCACTCTCTTCTTGGGAAGGGACAAAACCCAAGGGCTAAGGGGGTGGGGGTGGGGGGCAGCAGAGACCAAATAAAGTCAGTAGATCTTATTAAAACTTTCCTATTTGTTAGATCGCACTGCTGAGAACTTATAAACCAAATCAAGGGAACATTTTGCAACTGAGGGTGCTGTAAGGAAAGGGGGGAGAGAGGCAGCCCTGCTATTTCCCCAGTTTTGCAAGGAATGAGAAACGGTGCTTTAATCTGAAGCAACTGCAATCGGAACCACAGACAGGGAAAGAAAGATAGAAAGATCCTTGTAGCACAAAACCCACCTTTGCATGGTTGTGAGAACATAGGTAAAACAAAACAAAAAAGCACAGCGTCCCTCCACCCTCTGAATGGGACTCAGCGTGACTCCGATTTGAATATTTCATTTCATTTCATTTATTGAATTTATAGGCTGCCCAATCCCAGAGGACTCCGGGCGGCTTACAGAAATGAAAAATGTTAAAAAGGATTAAAACAATAAGATACAACAAGATTAAGAAGAAAACACAACATGCACCCAATCAAAGGGGGGCTGGACCTCAATCGGGAGGTCAACAGCCCCAGGCCTGTCAGAAAAGCCAGGTTTTAATAGCTTTACGAAAGGCCATGAGAGGGGGTAGGGTCCGGATCTCTGGGGGTAGCTCATTCCATAGGGTCAGAGCGGCAACAGAGAAGGCCCTGCTCCGAGGTGTTGCCAGCCGGCATTGTCCAGCTGAAGGCACCCAGAGAAGGCCCATCCTGTGCGATCTTATTGGTCTTAGGGAGGTATGCGGCAGGAGATGGTCTCATAGGTATCCGGGTCCTAGGCCATGTAGGGCTTTAAAGGTGATAACCAGCACCTTGAATCGTGCTTGGAGACCAATGGGAAGCCAGTGCAGCTCGCAGAGGATAGGTGTAGTATAGGTGTACCTTGGTACACCCAATATCGCTCGTGCGGCTGCATTCTGGACTAATTGTAGTCTCAGAACACTTTTCAGGGGTAGCCCCAAGTAGAGTGCATTACAGTAATCCAGTCTTGAGGTGACGAGGGCGTGAGTGACTGTTTGAAGTGCCCACCAGTCCAAATAGGGTCGCAACTGGTGCACCAGGCAAACCTGGGCAAAGGCCCCCCTGGTCACAGCTGACAGGTGATGTTCCAAAGTCAGCTGCGGATCCAGGAGGACCCCCAAGTTGCGGAACCTCTCTGAGGGGAGCAAATTTTCTCCTCCCACGCTTAAGGACGGACTAGCTGGACTGTCTTTGGGGGGCGACATCCACAGCCATTCGGTCTTGTCAGGATTGAGTGCGAGTTTGTTCACTCCCATCCAGACCCTAACAGCTTCCAGGCACTGGCACATCACTTCCACCGCTACACTGAGTTGGCACAGGGTGGACAAATACAACTGAGTGTCATCCGCATACTGGTGGTATTTAATCCCGTGCCGGCGAATGATCTCACCCAGTGGCTTCATGTAGATATTAAATAGGAGGGGGGACAAGACCGACCCCTGCAGCAGCCCATAATTGAGGGTCCTAGGAGTCGACCTCTGTCCTCCGACCAACACCGACTGCGACCTGTCGGAGAGGGGGGACAAGACCGACCCCTTCAGCACCCCATAATTGAGGGTCCTAGGAGTCGACCTCTGTCCTCTGACCAACACCGACTGCGACCTGTTGGAGAGGTAAGAGGAGAACCACCGTAAAATGGTGCCTCCCAGTCCCACCTCTTCCAGCCGTTGCAGAAGGATACCATGGTCGATGGTATCGAAGGCCGCTGAGAGGTCAAGGAGCACAAGGATAGAGGAATGCCCTCTATCCCTAGCCCACCAGAGATCATCGGTCAGTGCGATCCAAGCGGTTTTGGTGCAGTAACCAAGCCTGAAACCAGACTGAAAAGGGTCTAGATAATCTGCTTCATCCAAGGACCGTCGGAGTTGGAGGGCCACCACCTTCTCAACAACCTTCCCTAAAAAAGGGAGGTTGGAGACTGGGTGGTAGTTTTTAAAAATAGCTGGGTCCAGAGAAGGCTTCTTGAGGAGGGGTCTCACCACTGCCTCCTTCAAAGGTTGTGGAAAAGATCCGTCCTGCAAGGAAGCGTTCGTAATTCTCTGGAGCCAGCCTCGTATTACCTCCCTGCTGGTCGAAACCAGCCAGGAGGGGCACTGATCCAGTAAACAGGTGGAGGCACTCATCGCTCCCATGGCCTTGTCCACTTCATCAGGAGTGACAAGCTGGAATTCATTCCAGAAAGTCTGAACAAGACCCTCCTTTGGCATCTCTGCTGGTTCTGTCCAAATGGAGTCCAGGTCTGTCCGAATCTGAGCGATTTTGTCCGACAGAAACTGAGCAAACTCCTCAGCTTGTCCCTGTAAGGCATCCCCCACTTCCCCCCCTTTCAGGAGGGAATGGGTTATCCTAAACAGGGCGGCTGGCGAGATTCTGTGGACGCAATAAGAGCGGAAAAATGTGCACATTTTGCCGCCCGTATCGCCACTAAATATGTCCTAATAAAGGCTCTTAGTAGTGTTCGGTCGGATTCAGAGTTGCTAGCCCTCCAATGTCGCTCTAGGCGTCTCTTTTGGTGCTTCATCTCCCGGAGTTCTTCAGTAAACCAAGGTGCCCTCCTGGATCCACTGCTGCGGAGAGGCCGCAAAGGCGCAATCCGATCTAGGGTGTCAGTCGCCACTGTATTCCAGGCGGCGACCAAGGACTCTGTCAGATTGTGGGCAAGAGAGTCAGGTATCTCCCCAAGCTCCTTCTGAAATCCCAAGTCCATCAGGTGCCTGGGGTGGAACCACTTAATCGGTTCCACCTCCCTGCGGTGGGGGAGTAGCTTCTGAAAATCAAGCCTTAACAGGGAGTATCCGACCATGACAAGGGCGAGATGTCTACTCCCCTTAACTCAAGATCACGTCTCCACTGCCCCGAGAGAAACACTAGGTTGAGTGTGTGTCCAGCTCTATGAGTCGGACCCTGAATTACCTGGATCAAGTCCATGGCTGTCATGGAAGCCATGAACTCCTGGGCCCCATCAGAGTGTTCGCCTAGGGACAGCAGGTTGAAGTCCCCCAGTACTAACAGTCTGGGGAACTCAACCGCCAACCCGGCTACTGACTCCAGGAGCGCAGGCAGGGCTGTTGTGACGCAGCTAGGAGATAGGTACATCAGAAACAAGCCCACTTGAACCCCTAGGTCCAACTTCAAAAGAAGGGACTCACACGCCACAGTCTCCGGAACAGGGCTCCTGAAAAAAGCTAATGATCCTCAGATAATAATTGCCACTCCCCCACCCCTTTCTTGGTGTCGTGGTTGGTGGAGCACCTGAAACCTTTCCGGGCACATTTCGGAGAGAGGACTCCTCCCTCATGGCCCAACCAGGTTTCAGTAATACATGCCAGGTCTGCCCCCTTGTCAAGCATTAAGTCCCGGACGAGGGCAGCTTTATGAATCACAGACCTGGCATTTAGCAACAGCAACCTGAGGCCAGGGCCCTGGCTTCTCTTGCCACCTGGTCCTTGAGTTGAGCTTACAGGGCCGGAACGAGGGATTGCTGTGACGTAGCGAGCCCTCCTTCCCTGGTAATGGCTAGCCCAGTAGCCCCCATCATACCTGCCTCTCCCCATCATGACCGGGATGCTCCGGCCCGCCCCCATCCCCGAAGACCCCCCTCCCCCTCCCATGGCCCACGCTCTTTCTGGCAGGCTGCATCTATCACTCATTCTAGGATGAGGGGTAGGCCTGGGCCCCCCTACCACTTCTGCTTATGCACTCAGTGGGGAAGGCACCAGGCCGTGCCCACAGTCCTCTCAGATGCACTCTCAGTCACTCTCTCATACATACTCCACTACAGTCCATTAAAAACATATAAAAATACAATAGTATAATAATAAAGATAATTAAAATTAGGCGGGTTCATTCATCAAACAATCACACCATACACACTCCATACACAAAAGAATTGCGCAGATCTTTAAAAAAATTCCACTCAAGTGGATTTGTGCAGGAATGGCGGTCGGAAAACAATGATGGTGAAAAGGAGGGAGAGTTCCACGGTCCCTCTCCCTCTTGTAGGTCTAGAAATGCAAAGGGGGGGGGGGAAAGGCCCAGAGTCTGAGATGGCTGGAGTGGTTGTAGGGGGGTGGTGGTAGGTGCCAGTTGAAATAGGTGACAAGTTCGTAGTCTCGTCCCCCTCACCTCTCGTCGCCAACCCAGTCTACCCAGCCAAAGGCACTGTCGAAAAAGGTCCTCTTGAGGGGGTAGCAGATGGCAGATAGTAGATAGAAAGAGAAGGAGGGGAGGGGGATCTTAGAAGGACTGTGGCAGCAGCAAAGGCCAGCCGCCCAGTCCCAGCAAGCATGGCTATAACAACTCACCGCCCCTCCTCGGGGCGCCACTCCAGTAACACCCAGTCCAGGTCCAGAGGTCCAACAGGCCCAGCTCAATAATATCGCTTCAGCAGCGTAGCCAAAAGGCACTCACCACCCAAACACCACCTCCGCCGCTCGCAGAACGCCGCTGCCCAGGAGCCGCCTGAAGGCGACCCCCTCCAGCCAATCCAGCAAGCCCAGAAGGTCCAGCAAGCCCAGCACAGATCGAATCCTCACTCCAGTAGCGCAGCCAGGAGCCCCTCGCCGCTCAAGCGCTGCCGCCACCGCTCTCAGAACACCGCCGCCACCATCATCGCCAGCCAGCATGGGGGTGAGAAAAACACAGGAATGTCCAAAACGCAGTCCTGACAGCGACCCCCTCCCGACAAACGCTCCCCCAGCTTGCCTGATAATCAGCCTCTCGTGGGGACTCCTCCTTTCCAAAATCCGGCAGCTCCATCCCAAGAAATTGCCTGTGTTTTATTCCTCGCAAGCCCGAGCGTTCGGGCAGCCATATTCCATCCTGCACATGCGCATCACGACACAGAGCCGGGCAGGGAGATAAGCACCTTCATTTGCATTCTCTGCGACCATGATGCTTTGCAAGGAACAATCCCAGGGGCTCCCCGTGACTTTTTGCAGAGTTTTCCTTTTGTGCTTAAAAAAACCCAGGACTTTTTAAAAATGCCACAGAATGAGCTGTCAGCCTGACAAAATGCAACCCCTTCCTTCGTCCTCCTCCTCCTCCGTCACTAACAGCTGGGGGCTCAGAAATCGGAGCAAAAAGCCAGTCCTCCATCTCTTCCCTCTTCCTGGATTCACTCCGAAGTTTCTTAAATCTCCCTTCTGTGCATAAACACTCCTTCAGCCCCCCTCTCTCTGTATCTGTTTGTCTCTCACTCTCTGTGAGGCCCTTTGCCTCTATTTCCCTCCCTCTCTCTGTTGTTCTATCTGTGTGTCTGTCTCTCTGTGTGTGTGTGTCTCTCTCTCTATCTCTCCTCCCTCCCTGTGTGTGTGTGTGTGTTTCTCACTCTGTGTGTTTGTCTCTCTGTCTCTGTCTGTAAGTCGCTGTTGCGCCTGTCATCCTGGATCAGGCTGAGCTGCCTGTCTTTCTTCAGCACTTGCCTCTCGAGCTTCGGTGAAGGGGATTTTTTCTGCGGGACGGAGCCTGGGCGGCAGGGAATTTCCCCGCCAAAGTAGAAGGCGAGGCTTTCAAACTAGTCTGATCCTGCTTGAAAAGGTTGCTGTGGCAGAGCAAAGGTGCCCAGGCTGAGGATTCCCTCTTAGAGTCGGTCTCTGGAACTCCCCCCCCTTTTTTTTCTACAGAAGGAAAGGGTTTTTTGACTGGGCAGCTCGACATGATTAAGGCCATTCTGCTCCTCCTTTGCGCTGCCCTCCTCTCTCTGATAGCCACCTGGTTAAAAAGGAGGAGGAGCCCAGCGAGGAAGATGAGGAATGCTGGGGGGATCCCTGCCCCCACGGATGGGCGCTGGACTAGCGGAGCCTCCTCTTCCTCCTTTTTAACCAGGCGATCTTTGGCTGCTGCATAAGCCCATGGGTACGCGCTGCCCTCTTCTCTCTGATAGCCGCCTGGTTAAAAAGGAGGAGGAGGCTATTGTATTGTATAGTATTGTATTTATTTGTCTTGTATGCCGCCCACTCCCGAAGGACTCCGGGTGGCTCACAATAGACAAGGGAAGGGGGAAGACTAGACAAAGACAACACTTTAAAAACAAAACCGCAACATTCACAATTTCCGCTGAGCTGGATGTTTCACAGCCCCCCCGGCCTGCTGGAGCAGCCAGGACTTGGTGGCTTTGCGGAAAGCCGGGAGGGTCGTAAGGGTCCGGATCTCGACAGGGAGATCATTCCAGAGGGCTGGAGCTGCAACAGAGAAGGCTCTCCCGGGGGGGGGGGCAGCCGACATTGGCTGGCGATGGAATCCAGAGGAGACCTAACCTGTGAGATCTGATCGGTCTATGGGAGGTAATCGGCAGGAGGCGGTCTCTCAGGTACCCAGGTCCGATGCCATGTAGGGCTTTATAGGTAGCGACCAGCACCTTGAAGTGGATTTGGAGACTAATGGGTAGCCAGTGCAGCTCACGGAGGATAGGTGTGACGTGGGTGTACTTGGGTGCACCCACAATCGCTCGCGCGGCTGCGTTCTGGACTAACTGAAGTCTTCGAACACTGGTCCGGAGCCCATCTGCGGGGGGAGGGATCCCCCTTGCGTTCCTCGTCTTCCCAGATGGGCTCCAGACCAGCTGAGTCGCCTCCTCCTTTTTAACCAGGCAGCTATCAGAGAGAAGAGGGTAGGGCATGCCCGTGGCCTTGTGCAGCACCCAAATTCTTGCCTCCTGTTCTTCGGCTGTTGCACAATCCAAGGGCACGCGCTGCCCGGTTTGCAGAATCTGGTGCGGCTTCAGAGAAAGAAGGCATACGAGAAAGCCCCCTCCCATCCCCGCTGCCTGAACGTTTGAATGAAGGAGGCTGCAGACTCCTTTGTCCTTGGCTATGTGATTTTCTTTCGTTTTCTGCTGCCCGAATGAGTGAATGAGGCAGAGGGAGAATGACCTTATCAATGAAGCTTCTTATGAAACAAAGACAAAGCATGAATATGTGTAGTCAGCTGGCTATAGACTGATTTAGTTAGCTCCTGAGCTTGCAATCCTTTGTTGTAGAAAACTGTTCAGCTATCCAGCTGAATCGTGTTCCTATTTCTTGTTTGTGACTCTTGACCCTTTGAACTGACTACGTAGCTGATTTTGCATCCTGTGACTTTTAGAACATCTCTGGAACCTCTATTGCTTTTTGAACTGCATTTGGCTCTCTTTAGGCAAGCATTCTTTACTAGGCATTCAATCACGTACCTGCCTGCTGTTGTCTGCCTAAACTGAAATAAATATTCCTGCTTCCAAAGTACTGTGTTTGTGAGTACATGTCATCAACCTTGAAACAGAATGGAAAGCATCAAGGATTTCACGACACTGAACTTTAGTGAAAGATCATCTTCAAGCTGAAATGGAAACATTAGCTTTTAATTATAAATGCAACTAATCTTGTCAATAGTCATGATCATTTCAACTACTACAGTGGGGAAAAAATGAACCTGGTCAAAGGAAAATAATTATCTAGCCAGTGGTAAATTATTTTACACCTGCCTTTCTTAATGCTATTTTGTCACAAGCATATACTTGAAAGCCACTTCAAAATGGAAGGTTCAACAATCAATCCAATGCCTCAGGAGCATCACTGCTCTGATTCAAAACAAGCCCCGAAGTTGCATCCGGTCCCTAAAGCCACTACAAATGTGAACTGATCTAGATCTGTGAAAAAGCATAATAATTCGCAATTTATTGTAAAGTCAAATCTTTTTACTAGTGGTGCTAATTCATTTTCTTATAATTGACTAGTGGTGCTAATTCATTTTCTTATAATCCTCATACCAAAAATGTAAACCACAAACTCAGTGACACACACACACACACACACAAACACAGATAATGAGAACAGTATTGGAACAAGCAGGAATCTTTCTTGAAATCTTTTAGAAAAAAATATTTTAAAGAGGAAAGAAATGGGGTTATTTCTATCAATTGAATTACTTCAACATTGTTTGCAGCAGTAAGATTCTTTCTTGAGTTTATAGCAGTCGGTAGCTTCCTACAATGGAGAAAGGTGAAGAATACTAATCTCTTTTAAGCTTCTTGAATCTGTACAATGGCTGAATGCTCAAAAGGCCAGGTTCCTACTCAGAATACTAACAAATCACAAAATGGTTGGTCACAAAGTTAAAACTGGGTTTTGTAATTCATAAAAATACTAAAAGGCAACACTTACTATAAACAATATTTTTGATATTAAATATTGAAATAAACATGTTGTAATTAAATAGCAAGGTCTGGATGCTGCAGCAGTCACTGAGGTAGAACATTTTCCATAGAAACATCATCTTCTAATCTTCAATAAGTCACTATCACTAACATGGCCTTAAATAGCAGCTACATTTCTGTTTAGAATCAACTTTCAAACATTGGCTCATAATATTCTGTTTTGACAGTGTTCACAGAATTGAACATTCTGTGATCTTTTTGCTGCAAGTTAAAAGTCTCAATGTTTACTATTCTTTTACATTTAAAAAATCATTTGACATTTTGATGATTATGACACTGAAGTAATGTTCTTTCTATCAAGGACTTTCCAATTTTTTAATGTTAGCAATGACCCAAGCTTAATGGCCACCTACTAAAAATGGACTTAGCTTCATTCTTAGTTAATTTCCAATGTACTTGGAAAAATATATAATATTATTAGTGAAAAATAAAATGCTAATATACAAGATCCATTGATTCCAGTAGAAGAAGCAAAGTTCATTTCCCAAATATCTTAGTCCATCTTGTTTATGCTCTAAATGAGTGGGATTAAAAAATTCCATTATATTGGTTTTATGTTCAAATCTTGAATTTATCTTATAGTGCTTCTGGAATTTTTTTTATAATTTTAATAAAACTACAATGTAAATTATAATATTAAGCTGCATATTTTTAAGAACAAAATTCTAGTACTTGGGTCTTAGCATGGACATCATATTTCTTTTGCATTTAGGGTTAGAAATGAAGCATGTCTCTTTTTCAGTAGGTTGGTGTTTTACATCTATTACTTCTGTCATGATCATAGTCACCTTGGGCAAAAGTAAAGCTGAAATAAAACTTCATAGGTATTTTTTCAGGAAAACCAGAAGAAAGGGTCTCCTAGACCAGGCTAAATTACTATCTGATCAAGCACTTTGTTTCTCACAGTTGCCAGACAGAAACTGACATATCTCTTAAAATCATATAAAATAATGGCCGTCATATCATTTCATGGAAGTGAATCTTGCAAGCTTTCTTAGGTGTTTTCAAGATGCCCATTTAGTGTTGAATGAAACTGAAAATGAACTACCGTAGATATCTGTATCTATCTGTATTTGTATGTACTATATCTATCTACATCTGTATCTAATGGTGTTTATCTTTAACAATTTTTAAAGTACAGATAATTCTAACAATTTCAATTAGAAGCTTCTTCCAGAGTTTTACTTTGAAAATGTAAAAAGCCAGAACTATAATTTCTATTTTGAACAGTAGCGTGTTGCAGAATCAAGTTGTATAAGACAAAATAGTAAGATAAAAATCAGTAGTTTATTCTTCTAGTGCTAATATTTTGATAGAAAAAGGGTGGCTAGGTTGTATTATCAAAGATATATCAGCAAGAGCAATAGCACCTAGACTTATAGCACTCTCTGAGCAGTTTACAGTATTAGCATATTGCCCCCTCCAACCTCATTTTATTGACCTCGGAAGGCTAAGTCAACCTTGAATCAGTCAGGATCAAAATCCTGTCTGTGGGCAGAATTAGGCTGCAACATTACAATATTGCATTCTAACCATTGCACCTCCATAGCTATTGTGAAGAAGCTTTTCCTTTTTCAAGGAGAACCCCCCCTCCCCAAGAATGTCCAGTTGCCTTTTGGGACAACCATGACTTGGATGATTTGGAAATCTCCATAAATGTTTTCTTCAGGAATGTAACATAAACCATTAACAAAACTGAAATTATATTACTATACATCAGATTTATGTGAATAATGCAATAAATACATAAGGGAAAATATCTATTTGTGTCAGTTGAGATTTCTTTCCAAAGTCATAAAATATCTTTTATCGAGCATCTTTATCAATGAATAAAGTCTGAGATAGATTTATATATAAAAAATTACGGTCCCCACTATTTGAAAATTCTGGACTGCTTCTTTAAACTTTTCTAAAGTTTACAGAACCCGACATCTAAAAAGTATGAAATGAATTCATGCCTTGAATATTCTCCTTGTAAGGATCTTTCTTAATGCTGATTGTATTGTTATAGTGCATCACAAGATGCCAGGCAAAATACTATATGATACAATGGTTTCCCTCAAGTTGAAAAGCCTTTTCTGGAACTCATCAGACAAACGGCTATCTTTCTAAGTTAATATGTGTTGGATTCAGGGGTGGATTCCTGCAAGTTCTAACCTCTTCTATAGAAGAGGTTCCACAAATCTACAGTGCTGTTTAGAACCGGTTCCAGCTCCCTTCCCCCACCCATCTGCCCATCATCAAGATGAAGAGTGTGAGGAGGAATTCTGGGAGTTGAAGTCCACAAATCGTAAAGCTGTCAAGTTTGAACACCCCTGGGGTTTTTTTTCTAAAGAGTGAGGGGTGCAAGGCTCTTGTAACTTGACAGCTTTAAGACTTGTGTGCTTCAAATGCCAGAGTTTCTGAGCCAACATTTTGGTTGCTAAGCAAGAGCATTGTTAAGTGAGTTTCACCACATTTTACAAGTTGGCCACACCCTCCCAGTCACATGCCGGCAAGCCACTCCCACCCAGTCACATGGCTGGCAAGCCACTCCCACAAAGAAGGCCACACCTACAGAAGAGGTTCTAAAAATTTTTGAAACCCACCACTGGTTGGATTTATCAATATTTATTTCCAAATCAGATAATTTCTTTGTTGCATAACTATAAAGAATACTCCTATTTATTCACCCTTCTCAAACTATATTTTTTCAGTCATTTTTAAGTTTAAAATAATTGGGCAGAGACAGTTCTGAAAACACTGCAAGTGGATTTATTTGAATTCCTTGTAGAACAGAAATTAGATACAAAAGCTTTTGGAAGAATTGGTTGACCTCCCCATCAAAACAACAGCATACCCCCTTCATCTTTTCTTCCAGTATCTGTTCATGGTTATGCATGTAAGAAATTTTCTGATCTTGTGCTGACCTCCTTATTTCCCCAAAGACCTCTTTAAATGAATTTTGAAAGCTTTTCCATTCCAGCTTTGACCAAAGAAACATAATCAACTAGCTGCTATGGATGAACAAAATAAATAAAGGTAAAAGCACCATATGGCATAATGATAATTCAGCTGAATTTGCATCTTTATATTCCTCTTATTTGTAAGATGCACTAAGTCATCATTAGCAGTTTTCAGGCAGGAATGCTTCTTAAAAGACAGAGAATACTAGATGTAGAACTATGAAATGGTTTATGTAGTACTATGTAGTAGCTTTCTTACACGTATATTGGGATTGTAATTTCGAGATACCAGCTGGCAATTTTGCCAGTTGCAAGACCAACACATTTATGGTCCTGAGGTGGGAAAAGCTGTACTAATCTATGCCAATGATGACCAGAATCTCTTAGATTACAAGAATTAATTTCTGCTTTATAACCCAGTTAAAATCTCAGGATCCAGTTAACTATTAGTAAAACAAATTTAATGCAGTCATACATTTTTAAAGACTGTCTGGTATCCCCTCTCCCCAATAACATGTTTTCTGAGCAGATGAGACAGCAACAAAGATATGCCAACAAAATTAAAAAACCCAGGAAAACTGTAAACCAATATAATACAATTAATACCTATCGAGTCTGAGCTTGTTTATTTTGTTGCAAACTTTTCATTACCAAATTAGGTAACATTACTAATGCTAGTAGGGAGTGGGGTTTACTTTCATTTTATACACTAGTGAATTGGTGGGTTGGTGGTTTGGTAGCAGGGTTGGGATTCAGCAGGTTTGGATCGGTTCGGGCGAACAGTTTGCTCTGGTGAGAAGTTGCCCCTGCCCTTTCCTGTCCTATATTTCCCTGGTTTTTAGCTCAGTTGATTTGTGTGGCAGAGCGGATTGCCACACATCAGCTGTTTTGCTCACTGGCGGTGACATAGAAGGTAAGTTTTTAAGCTTAAAATGGGTGGTGTTTGAACATTGTGTGCATGCGCAAAGCACATGTTAGGCGCACTTGCATGCAGGCACCTACAAAACCAGTTGTTAAACCAGTTGCATCCTACTACTGGTTGGTAGCAACTCCAACAAACAACTAATGGTAAAAAACAGCCCAATCAAGGGACCACAAAGAATCCTCCCATAAACATTCACAGGGGAAGATATATAAAAGGAGAGCAAACCTCTCTCCCTACTAGCACTGAAGAAGTTAACTAGTTTGGTAATGAAATGTCTGGAACCAAACAGCCAAGATCAGAGAGGGTCTTACAGATCAAGCCTGAGCTACAAATATTCTATCTGTAATAAATACCCAAACCAGCTATTATATAAACATGCAATATATAAAATCTACTATCCAAGAATAAAATCCAATAGGGTTTAAAGTTAGGTTGTCTATTAAGACACCTGAAATACCAGAGCTGAGAGGGTGGGCAAACTGCTATTCATTCTTGGCTTTTCAGACCTTCATAGAAAGGCCTCTTCACTTTATGGTCCTCTGAGGCAGGGGAAACGTACCAGCTTCACGTTCTGTTTTTCTCAGTGGCTGCCAACTATTTTTGTCTTCCCACAATGCAGTTGTGAAGGTTGTCTTTTCTGGCAGGGCTCCCAGTTGGAGTCTTGTGGCACCTGATTCTCCTCAATATGTTACAGCATATGTCAGAGCAGCAATTGTATCCCTTTTTTAGGGGCTTCTAGATTTCTTTTTATCCCAGTAAATAAAAGATGATATAAACGGGGTTTGGTGAAAGAAGGCTTTTAAAGTAACATCTAATTTTAAAAGATGGAAAGTCAAGTATGCTCTCTAGACAAAATTTGGTTTAATCCTAAAACCTCATGTGCAATCTAATAAGATTTAAATATAAGTACACAGGTGTGCGCACAATATTTTATATCTTCAGAAAGAGAATTATAAATATAAAAAGAAACTGACAGTTGTTCATTTGTCTGACTTGAATGTAATGCATGTATGATGTTGAGAAAATGTGAAAAAACCTAGGTACTTTACTCACAGTGGGAATTTCATTTAGAAAGGTCTTATGATACAATTATCTATGTCTGTAAATAGTTTCAAACTTCTTCCATTTCTTTCTTATCCTGGTAAACAGCAGGATCATTTTGTCTGAATATCTTCGCCATAAAAGAAATCACAGTGACAACGAGCAGTCAAAAATAGATACATTGGCACAGAAATCTAGAAGCTGGTATGAAAAATAGCCAACTTACTCAGCCCAAACAATGGGTTTTTTTAAAAAAGACTTGGCAATGACATTTTGTTATAAAATGGGCTTCCTTTGCTATGATGCAACTATGAATTGAGAAACATAAAATAATGAGACAACTCGAACTATGTGGCAAATTGCAAGGATATGTGTATTCTGTTAATCAGTTTTACGCATACAATGATTATTGTCCTCCCCGCTTTAGTGGACAAATATACATGCATCTTTCTCCCCTGCCCCCGCCTGTTGTCATTCTTCCAGTGTTGTAAATTGCAGAGGCTGTAAAAATATATTAGAGAAGGATAGGAAAGCAGAGGAAGTGATCTGAATGACAAATGAAGTTGGACAGAGTTGGTGGCATCAGTTGTGCCTGAGATGAAATGTCAGTGATAGCAAGAATTGAAAATTAAAAATGGCTACATTAAAAGAGACCTTTAATGTAAACGGCATGTGCATTAAAGGACCAAATATAAAACAGACAGAGCAAGCATTACTTCTTAGATATTACCAGCGTGGGAGATTTTGCAAACATCACTAGAACAGTCTGTTTCCAAATCTTGTTCCTGCATATTAAAGCCTGTTCCTTTCAGTAAACCCAGAGTAAATAGGATTCCATAGCAAGAAATACTAATGGAAGAAGAAAATCAACATGTCTGGGAGTTCCTAAATAAGAAGGTACTAAAAATACAGTACTAAATGATTCCACAGAGGAGATGAAAATGAGTATCAGGAGGACAAGGTAATATGGCTACTCAAAAAGCTTAGTTACGACAAAAACTTTAAAAAGGCTAATAATAGAAAATGGAAGAGAACCAGATAACAAAGAAAAGTTCAAACTGGTCAAGTATCCTGAAATTGGAGCTTTTGTAAGGAAAGCAAAAATGTAGAATGAAAGATGCTAAAATCTTAGACTGAAAGATGCTAAGAATAACAAAAAAGAAAAGAAAATGAAAAGAATCAGATGCTTAGGGAAAATAGAGTTATCCAAATTTTATTACCTAAACAGAAAATTATGAAGAACAGAATGAATGGGCAATATTGAAGCTTGAATTTGATTGATATCTATTACTTTGACTCAGTTTATGCCTATTGGTCCAGATGAATTGTATCCTAGTTTTCTGAAGGAACTTGCAGATGGTCTAAGTGACTGCTTATGTATTATCTTTAACTAAAACTGGACAACTGCAGTGTGCCAGATGATTGAAGGAGATTCAATGTTATTCCTATCTTTAAAAAAGGGAAAATGAAGAATATAGGGAACTTCTGACCAATTCAGTATGATATTAATACCTGGGAATATTTTAGAGCTAACCAGAACCACTGGTTCACTGCCTCTTATAAACTTGGTTATAATTAGCAAAAGCAATCTCCACTTATATCTCAACTGTTTCTAGAAACTGGTTCTGGTTTCTTGTTTGGCCTTCGGTGAGTTGTATAATTGAAGATTAGAGTACATTCATACTAAGTACCTCTGTGCCAGTAAACAAACACTCTTAGCAGTTTTATGCAGATGTTAAACAATAGGGTTATATTCAGAGGTGGGTTGCTGCCAGTTTGGCCCGGTTCAGCTGAACCAGTAGTGGAAGCAGGTCGAGGTCACAGAACTGGCAGTGACCCAGGCCTGTCACGTCCCCGAACCAGTTCCCTTGACACTTCTGGGCTGCCGCTATTTTGGATTTCAGTGACTGCACGTGCAGTCACAATCTATATTGAACAGTGCACGCACAGGTTACAAACTGTTAGTAAAACCGGCAGCAACCCATCCCTGGTTATATATCTTATGTGCAGGAACCTTTTCAAGCACAATGCCTAGCCTACACTTAAATTGGTGGTTTATATGACAATAGCAAATGCCAGTAGAATACACAGGAAAGACAAAAATGTCTAAACTTTTTAAAATTTCTCTAAATGTTTTTAAAGTGCTAGGCATTTTGTTATCAGCTTCCATCAAGTTTCTTTTGGCACTATTACCAATCACATAATGGGTTCTGCTTCTACCTCAGGTCTGGTCCCAAATCCATGTCTCTTCCTCAAGAAACAAAATTGAGAATTAGAAACATGCAACAAATAAAAACTGAAGTGTGGGAGAGTCTTTACTGGAAAATAAACCAATATATCAGATTTAGCAGTGGAGCTGAACAAACATTAGGAATCTGACTCAGATGACTTTTCAATATTTTCAAAAACATGTTTGTTCTTGTGATTCATTTAACTTTAAATTCTAATTCTAAATGTTGATAAGATTATTCAAAGTGCAATTGTTTACAGGAAGACAGGGGATAATAGGGGTTGCAAAAGCCAAATATAGCTTGTTTTCTAACTAATAAAATAGCTTGTTAAATTAAATATACTATAAAATGGATAAAGTGGAAAGCTTTCAGTACATTGCACAATATGCTAGATCTCAAAGGAGTTATATAACTGGACAACTTAGTTCATGAACGTGAACCAAAGACTATTTGAAGCATCTGCATTATGAAATAATGTGCCCTCCAATATCTCCCCCCCCAAACAGAATAAGACATGCAATGTTCTATTATTAGCTCAGTGACATTTATTTATTGCTACTCTTCACACCAATCACTTTTAATAAGGGGACATGTACAATTAAATGTATTTTGGAAGAATGGAGGAAACATATTTCACTAATGGTGCTGACTGCAGAGGTGTCAGAGCATTTGGAGCAAACCGAGTTTCCAGTTCTTCACACTTTCTGTTCATTCATAGGCAATTGTTCTATTCCCCTTTGTGCTTCTATTCCACAGCTGCTTTTGCTTGCACAACTGGGAATGCTTAGAAGAAGCTGTCAGAGGGTGAAGACTGAGCTCCCGTTTATACACAGCAACTCTCAGAATATTACGTATAAGAAAAAGTACTGGTACAACTTCAAGATTGATGGCTTTTGGTCCATCATGTTTCCTGCGCAACGAGTATTAAAAAATGATATCAGAGATTTCACCCTGTTCTATGTATGACCATTAAAATGTATGGTTTCCTATTTTTTAATGCTATTCATAATATTGTTAGCAGTGTACACACAAAATATGATGAAATCTTGTTAAAACCAGAAGTAAATAAGCAATTGCTCTTCTTGAAACATAGATTCAGAGATTAGTAACAGTGGAAAGAGGAATAATTTATTCATTTTGGGTATTATTTTGTTTTCACATTTCTTTGTGCATATTCAGGACTTGATTATAAGAAAGATCCATGTGCATTTTAATTTTTCCAAAATTTAATTTGCAGAGAAGGGATTAGAGACTATTGAGAAGAGATGGATTAGAAGTAGAAAAGAGTATTTCTTTTTTAAATTGGAGGAAGAAATATCAATAACCAAAGCTACACTGACACTAAATGCAAAGAATCTGCAAGCACTAGTAATAAAACTCAAGGAGCAGAGTCAAAAAATGGAACTAAGATTAAGTGTAAAAAAAAATTAAATGAACCATATATAGCACAACACCCTGAAAACTGACAATGATGATATTGAAATGGTAGATAGCTGCTGCCTTTTAGAACCAACAACTGTAAAGGAACAAGTAATCAGATATGCACTGCAGGGCAGCGCATCGTAGAACAGACATAAAATCTTTGGAAATGATATTTGAACCAAGAAAGACACCTAGTGATTCTTTCAAGTGGATTTCTTTATCATTCCAGACTTGTAGATATAATCTTGCCAAACTGAGGTACCCCACTATCTATGACAACCATAAAGTCTGACAACTATTAGGGAGAGGCTGTCTTCACCTTGTTTCTCTCACACAAACTATCGGAACTAAGCTATCTCTCACTCACAACCTGCAATAGATCAGTATTGTGCAAGCAAATGTATTCCCTGTGGTACAGCGGAAGCAAAAGTTGGATCTTGAAGAATAGAAAGAACTCTGGTATGGATAAAATTGTAAGATACCATGGACATCTAAAAAAATAAGGACATGAAGACCTGAATGAATCAACCAGAATTTTCCCTTAAAGTACAAATGGCAGACTCAAATTGACATACTGTACTTTGGACACATTATGTGAATACTTAGCTCTCTGGAGAAGAGTCTCATGTTGGGAATCATGGAAAGAAAGAATAGAAGGGGAACAGCAGCAGTAGGTAGATGGCATCCATCACTGGAATACCCGAAGCTCCAGTTTAGAGACAAACCACTATGGCAAAAATCTATCTACATGAGTTCTAAGAGTTAACACAGGCTTGATAGAGATGGAGACTATATTACTATAGTGAGCTTCTATTAGTACAACAAAAGATTAGATGTCATCAGTGCACCTGGGCTTCTTGTCAGTAGTAAATCAAGTAAGCTTAGAAGATTGGAGCACACAGAAGACCTCTGAAACAGAGTAGATGTCTTCACAATTTGGTAACTTCAGAAATTAGAACCAAAAGCTTGAATTGTATTAAAATTTTTATGCAACTGCTAGAGGAATGTGAATCAGCTAGTACTGATTCAAAATTGGGCTTCCATTTGAAAAATGGCTTGAAATTCAAATTATGCCATTTGAAAAAAGAAAGTCAGTTCAAATGTATAATTTGAATTGTGAACACTAACCTATGAGAAGAATAAATGTCCACAAAAATTAGTATTATCTTTAACTGAATCAAAGATACCTCGTTCAGTTTGATTCAACAATACAGTATGAAATTCAGTAACTTCTGAGTGGTGTGTTTCAATAGAAGCTTTTCGGAGACTTCTAATTAGTGCTGCTCTTTTAACATTCAAATGAAATAATTTGTCAGTTTTGGTCTCTCAGCTTCTTAGACTTCTGTTCAATTTCTGCATAATAAAGAATAATCAAGTATGAAGGTGTGAAATTAGGTAGACTTGCATTGATATGAGGATTGAATAACTTTGTCACTTGTCTTTCTTTAATCCTACCATGAGATACATTGTGGTTTTCTTGTTAACACTTCTGTTCATCTAGCGTTTCTTAGCTCTTAAAGGATAATTTAGTAATATTCCTGAATATCTCATTTCATGTCAGTAGAAAAACAGATAACAGTTTTATAAAAAACCAGGTGTCAGTGGGGAAATGGGTGAAAAAACATTAGACAGAATTTGTCTAAATGGCAGCTACACTCTGATGTATTATTGTTACTTAGCACTATATATTTTTAGTAGCTTAAAAATTATACCGAGAATTCATTAGTCAATTAACAATATACTGCAATATCATTTCAGTGATCTGAATCTGTCTGTGTAATTCAAAAACTTGATAATATTTCAAGAATTGTGAGATACACAAAGGGAAACTCCAGAATGTTATGCATATGTTTAAAATATAGTTAATATTTTTTACTTAGGGTTATGAATAATTCATCCCCAAAATATAGCTGACTGACTGATGATGAAATGTATAAATATGACTCCTAGGAATACAAATATACCAAAAATATCAGCTGTAAAGTCAGAAGGAAAATCTCCATCTTCTGCTTTAAAAAGCAACATGAAATAAATGCTGATTTGCCCCGGAAAAAGTGATAGAACAAGTTTGGTCACTAAATATATATTTTACTTAGACTTTGATGTATTTGCCTGTTTGAGTTATTTCAGAATCATGAGGAGCTTCTTCTGAATAGTTACATAAAACCCTAATTTTCTATCACGCTATGGTCATTTCAGTAGAGCTCCATCTAAGGCTGCAAGTGCTGTATTATACGTTTAGCTGAAGATAAGTTGCAGGCATTCCTTCATTTTTAGAGCAAAGATGTAGTTTCTATGTAAATCTATCTAGCAATAAAAATACAGGATGGGAGCTTTAAAAATATTATGTCTCTTCCTAACTCCCAAATAAATGAATCTCATTTAAAATATTTTATTGTTTCCATATATCTCTACTTTCAGACACTTTCTATCTAAATACAGTATTTCACAGTTTAATGCAAAAAAGGAGGGAGAATTAGTGAAGTTGCTTCATATTTTCAAGGTGTCTTGATAACAGAATGTGAATCTTAGAAACCACAAGTTGAGATTTATCTATATGAATAGAGGAAGATAGCAAATCCTGTTCAGCTGCTAGTTACAATAACTGTAAGAGGGGTATTGGAGTCCTAATGGACAATCACTTAATTATGAGTCAGCAGTATGCTGGAGCTGCCAAAAAAGAGGTGCATTAACAGAGAGATAGAATCAAGATCACGTGAAGTATTAATACCATTTTATAACACCCTGGTAAGACCATGCTTGGAATATTACATCCAGTTTTGGTCACCATGCAGTAAAAAAAGATGTTGAGACTCTACAAAGAGTGCAGAGAAGAGCAACAAAGATGATTAGGGGACTGGAAGCTAAAACAAAGAACGGGTATGGAATTGGGTATGTCTAGTTTAATGAAAGGAAGGACTGGGGATGACATGGTAGCAGTGTTCCAGTATCTCAGGTGATGCCACAAAGACGAGGGAGTCAAGCTATTCTCCAAAGCACCTGAGAACAGAACAAGAAGCAACAGATGGAAACTAATCAAGAGGAGAAGCAACCTTGAACTAAGGAGAAATTTTCTGAGAGTTAGAACAACTGTGAGTGGAACAACCTGCCTCCAGAAGTTGTGAATGCTCCAACATTGGAATTACAGAAATGTGATTCCAAGTTTTAAAAGATTTACATAATACCTTGATAGATGACTAGATGAGTACCACTCAGAACTGCCCTCCCCTTTTGCAGTAACTAATGCAAATAAATAGCCAAAGCCTGAAGCATGTTTATCCTATTCTTTGCAAACTAGATTCACTAATGTAGCACTAGCAACCACCTTGCAAATCAGTAGCACATTGCACATTCCCACAGTCTATTAAATAAGCTGCAGGGTTAAGAAGTAAGGTAATAATAGGCAACATTTATTCTTGACAATTGGACACTGACATCAGATAATTACTATGGTGTTTTTAAGATTGAGCTTTGTGATATGCTCCAGTACACGGTGCTTAGATCTGGCCTGTGGGCCTGCCCCGGAAACAGTAAAGGACCAGCCCATGATGTTTCTGCAAGTGAAAACGGAGCTCAGGAGTGTCTTCCTCCATTTTTGACCACCATGGCCTCCTGCAATCCTCTACCAGCAAATTGGGGCTTGGGGAATCCCAGGCTCCATTTTCACTGGCAGAAGGCTGCAGGCATTGTGGCTAAAAACGGAGCCTCGATGAGTGACATTAAGCTGGACAAACATCCTGACTATGCCAACTGGTCCCCCCAAGGTGAAACACAACCCTGATGTTGCCCTCAATGAAATTGAGTTTGACACGCCTGCTCTAGTACCTTTCCAAATGTGACTATCATAGTGATTGAGTGTATCCTTTTTTGTTTTTTTAAAGATAGGAAAGCCTTTTATAATCATTTGCCACTACAATTCTCTACATTTTCTTAAAACACTGTAAAAGGATCCATGCAATCTACCAAGATGGTCATGTTTTTATGAAAGTCAAACTGACCCCTCTTTACATCATGGATGTTCCTGAGCCAGGCTCAGCAGTGTTCCTTTATAATTCAAGATCTAGGATTTCCCCTGATTAAATAGGATTTAAAAATATTTTATTTTATTTTGCAATTAAACTTATACTTGCCTTAATTGAATGACATTTGGTAGCCTACACAGTGTAACAACATTAACATATCTATTGAGAAGTTAAAAATAGTAACTTCATATAACCCCATGATGAAAACCACTGAATTTCCACCTGATAGAAAGTAGATGCAAACAAGAAAAATGAAAAACAGAAAAGCAAACAGAAAAGGAGAAGAATAAACAGGGTAGTGCTTGAAGTTCAAGAGAGAGGTCCTTAATTACAAAGCATCAGAGCTCACACAGAAGATCGGTGTTTTCTAGTTTTGTCTTTCCCTACCCTTGATAATGTAGGTTAAATTAATTCAAGTTGGGGCTGGTGATCCTGGGTATCCATGTCCCAAGTATCCAGATGTAAACTGTCTTTAGGGATTTAAAGGTCTTTATAGGAACGTGGTAGCTCAGTGGCTAAGATGCTGAGCTTGTTGATCAGAAAGATTGGCAGTTCGGTGGTTTGAATCCCTAGTACCACGTAATGGAATGAGCTCCCATTACCTGTCCCAGCTTCTGCCAACCTAGCAGTTTGAAAGCATGTGAAAATGCAAGTAGAAAAATAGGGATAACTGGTGGGAAAGTAATAGGGTTCTGTGTGCCTTGGAAGTTTAGTCATGCTGGCCACATGACCACAGAGAAGTCTTCAGATAGCACTGGCTCTTCGGCTTTGAAACGGAGATGAGCACCTCCCCCTAGAGTCAGGAATGACTAGCACATATGTGTGAGGGGAACCTTTACCTTTAACCTTTACCTTTAATAGGTCCTTTATAGGTTCTGTAATTGTTAGAACTTAGTAGGTCAAACCCAGCATCTTAAATTGTACCTAGAAACCAGAGCACAGGCTATAGATTGGGGTTATGTGCTCCCAAAGTTGGAGCCAGTAAGAACATGAGCTTCTGCCTTCTGAATCAGTTGTAGCTTTTGAGTTGTCTTTAAGAGTGACCCAGTATGAGTTATTGTGATTATGTCTACTGGCACTAGCCCAGGTCAGTTCGTGTTCCTCTAGCCAAGGCATCTATCATCTATTTAGGCATGAGCTCTGAGTCCAGGACTCCAAATGCTGTAATTGACAGGGGATGATGATCTAGAAGCAGCAGTCCTTTTTTTTCCTGTTTTGCCCTGTCTATTATAGCATCCAAGCATGGGCATCGGGGCTCCCCACTATTATATAAAAATGTAATTGAGAGAGAAAAGGAAAGTCTACTCATCTATCATAGGAAAGTCATCTGTGAGACACTCATTATTGCCATATCTGATGAATTCCATTCATGGGGAAGGAATGCAGGTAGTCCTTGATTTTCAGGCATGAGATACTTAAAAACCACCTTGCTTAGCAACATAAATTATGGTGGTGGGTCAAGGACTACCTGCAATCATTTAACAAGAATTAAAGTCACATGCAACGAATATCTCTTTTAAATAGAAATCTGTGAATATGTCCAATATGAAAACAAACTGCTAATTAATGAGTTTGAGTTCTGAATAAAGAAACGAAATTATAGCACTGGGAATGTAACTTTCCTCTGAAACCAAAATCCCAATCTAATTAACCATGGAGAAAACATAAATGAAAATACTTTTATCTTCTTCAAAATATAATATATCTACAACCTATTCTGTTTCCCAATTTACATAACTATTAACATTGGTTGGTGTTCACAGTATAGAATAATTCCTTTTTATTGGTATTGATCCTAGAATATATTTTGCTGTTTTCCATCATTTTAATACAATACAGAATTAAATCAATTTATCAATGTATTAATATTAATCTGGATAATTAAAACATAAATATATTTTATATAGTGTAAATATATTAATGTGTATGGGATTAATTCAGTTACATGAACTCAGAACTCATAATCTATTCTCTGTTATCTACCGGGACATATAGGCTAAATTTAACCCATTTATCTGGCCTGGATAACCTTGCAGCCCCTGCATAATGGAAACAATTATTAACATGTCATATTAATCTATTGTTTGTCAAAGACATAGATACTGGCTAGATCTACTTGTGGACTGGACTTCTAGAATATATCTAACTAACTTTATCAGTGTTCTCTTGAGCCAGGAATGTGTAGAAAACTCTGGGCATGTCACAATTTGTTATGGCTCCCCCCCCCCTTTTTAATGGCATGGCCAAGAATTTAATCTTTATATTCTACAAGCAAGAAAAGTAGTTTACCATCACTATAACTGCATCCTTCAATTTACTAGATTATTTTATTGTCTGTTGTTTTTCTCCACTAAAGTTACATTCTATTATTTGAACTTTATACAGAGCTGTTATTTAATTCGACTAAAGGGAATTTTAAAAGAGATGTCATTTAGCAAATATTATAAATTGTTAAGCCGTATTGGATATCTATCATGGTAGAATGGTAGCATTCCTATATTAAATTAAGAGATTAAATTTATTCATAATATTGAAGCTAGCATAATTATAAGCGGTTATTTCACATTTTGGTTTGCTTTAGCTTGGTGTATTTTCAAATAAATCTGATTGAATCAAGATTTTTTGTGATTAGCATAAGAAATACTGAATAAAAAAAAGCAAATCCACTCATGTCCAGATGTGTTAGAAATACAGTATATATTACAGGAATATTTTTCAGTATTTTAAGATGTGAACTTCTTGCACGTCACGCATTCGATACTACAAAAATCTCATGCTGTGTATGTTCAACAGGGGAAAAACAAAAGAACATATGAATTGTGAAACTTACCACATGGTTTTTCAAGAATGATAAATATGTTGTTTACTTTTTGGGTGACATATGGTCTCAAACATTAATTCAAAAACTATATATTCTGAAAGCTATGAAACAGCTCTTGCACTGTATCTAGTATACGTATCTTTTATTTTTTTTCTTTAAAAAACTGATATTAGCGAAATAAATATATAAAAAAAGCAACTAGAAATATATTAGCAGCAATGTTTGTTTATATTGTGCAAAGAAAATCCCTGATAGCTGATTCTCCCATTTATTTTTGCAAATACAACTGCTTGCTGACTGGCCTGGGCTTTCATTGAAATGGAATAGAGGCTGTCTAAAGCTGCATCAGTCCAGGGATAATGCTCTGAATCAAGTCCCTGGCATTGAATTTCAAAGGATGCTGCATCAGATCAGTTATTTATTATTTATTTATTATCAAAATTTATATGCCGCCTAATCTCGAAGGACTCCGGGCGCCTTACAAAAAAAAAGAAGAAAAAAAGAGAAAGAAAAAAAAAACAGAAAAAAAGACAGTTTAAAATCACAAAACCACATGCATTCATTCTAATCGGGGCTGGACCTCAACAATGAGGTCAACAGCCCCAGGCCTGCTGGAACAGCCAGGTTTTTACAGCTTTCCTGAAGGCCATGAGAGTGGGTATGGTCCGTATCTCTGGGGGTAGCTGATTCCAAAGAGTCGGAGCGGCCACAGAGAAGGCTCTCCTCCGGGGGGCCGCCAGCCGACACTGTCTGGCTGACGGCATCTTAAGGAGGCCCAATCTGTGGGATCTTACTGGCTACTGGGAGGTATGTGGCAGTAGGTGGTCTCGAAGGTACGCTGGCCCTAAGCCATGTAGGGCTTTAAAGGTAATAACCAACACCTTGAATTGTGTTTGGAAACCAATTGGTAGCCAGTGCAGCTCGCAGAGGACAGGTGTAACGTGGGTGTACCTTGGTACACCCAATGTTGCTCACGCGGCCACATTCTGGACTAGCTGCAGTCTCCGAACATTTTTCAAGGGTAGCCATGTAGAGCGCGTTACAATAATCCAGCCTTGAAGTGACAAGGGCATGAGTAACCGTTTGAAGTGCCTCCCGATCCAAATAGGGCCGCAATTGGTGCACCAGGCGAACTTGGGCAAAGGCCCCCCTAGTCACAGCCAACAGATGATGTTCCAGTGTCAGCTGCGAATCCAGGAGGACCCCAAATTGCGGGCCCTCTCTGAGGGGTGTAAATTTTCACCCCCCCAGGTTTAAAGATGGACTGTCTAGGCTGTCCTTCGGGGGCAGCATCCAAAGCCACTCAGTCTTATCGGGATTGAGCACAAGTTTGTTCACCCCCATCCAGATCCTAACAGCTTCCAGGCATCAGCACATCACGTCCGCCGCTACACTGAGCTGGCATGGGGCAGAAAGATACAATTGTGTATCATCTGCATATTGGTGGTACTTTACCCCGTGCTGTTGCATGATCTCACCCAGCGGCTTCATGTAGATGTTAAATAGGAAGGGGGACAAGACCGAACCCTGTGGCACACCACATTTGAGGGGCCTAGGGGTCGACCTTTGCCCCCCGACCAACACCGACTGCGACCTGTCGGAGAGGTAAGAGGAGAACCACCGCAAAACAGTGCCTCTCACTCCCACCTCCTCCAGGCGTTGCAGAAGGATACCATGGTCGATAGTATCGAAGGCCGCTGAGAGGTCAAGAAGTGCCAGGATAGAGGAATGTCCTCTATCCCTGGCCCGCCAGAGATCATTGGTCAGGGCAACCAAAGCAGTTTCCGTGCTGTACCCAGGCCTGAAACCGGACTGAAAGGAATCTAGATAATCCGCTTCATTCAAGGTCTGTTGGAGTTGAAGCGCCACCACCTTCTCAACAACCTTCCCCAGAAAAGGAAGGTTGGAGACAGGACAATAGTTTTTCAAGATAGCTGGGTCCAGGGAAGGCTTCTTGAGGAGGGGTCTTACCACTGCTTCCTTTAATAGTTGCGGGAAAGACCCCTCCTGCAAAGATGCATTAATAATTGTCTGGAGCCAGCCTCGTGTCACCTCTCTGCTGGTCGAAACCAGCCAGGATTGGCACGGGTCCAGTAAAGAGGTGGAGGCACTCATCGCTCCCATGGCCTTGTCCACTTCCTCAGGGGTGACAAATTTGAACTCATCCCATAAAATCCAATTAAGACTAACCCTTGGCATCTCGGCTGGTACTGCCCAAGCGGAGTCCAGGTCTGTCCGAATCTGAGTGATTTTATCTGACAGAAACTGAACAAACTCCTCAGCTCTTCCCTGCAGGGGTTCCCCTGCCTCCTCACCTTTCAGGAGGGAGTGGGTCACCCTAAACAGGGTGGCTGGGTGAGATTCCGTGGACGCAATAAGAGCGAAAAAATGTGTACATTTTGCTGCCCGTATCGTCACTAGGTAAGTCCTAATAAAGGCTCTTAATAGTGCTCGATCAAATTCAGAGTTACTAGCCCTCCAGCGTCACTCTAGGCGTCTCTTTTGACGCTTCATCTCCCGGAGTTCCTCGGTAAACCAAGGTGCCCTCCTGGATCCACTGCCACGGAGAGGCCTCAAAGGCGCAATCCGATCCAGTGCCTCACCCGCCGCAACATTCCAGGCAGCGACCAAAGACTCGGCCGGATTGCAGACAAGGGAGTCAGGTATCTCTTCAAGCTCCCTCTGAAATTCCTCTGGGTCCATCAGGTGCCTGGGGTGGAACCACTTAATCGGCTCCACCTCCCTGCAATGGGGGAGTAGCGCCCTGAAGTCAAGCCTCAGCAAGGAGTGATCTGACTATGACAAGGGTGAGGTCTCTATTCCCCTTAACTCAAGATCACGTTATTTATCATAGATTAGTCAGATTGGCAGGCAGTTATCAAGAGATTTCTGTTGCATTGGTTAAAGCAGCATAAAGGTTATCAGGCTACTCATGAATCTCTTTGGAGCTCCTGACATATGAGATCAGAGGAACATTCATTTATTTGCTTGTTAGATTTATGTTGTGGCTCGGCAGGAGCCGTTGGAGCTGCCGCCAGACTCCGACAGCAAGGGGTCTTATGAGTTGGCCCTGGAGGAGGTGGAGGACCCTGGACAGGGTGCCAACTCTGAGCAGGGTGAGGAGAGACTGGTAGGCCACCAGGTGGCAGCGGAGCCTTGGATCAGAGGGAGTGTTCAGGAAAACACTTGTGAGTTGTTTCAGGATACACCCTGTCAAAGGGCTACTCGGCAGAAGGAACAACTGCGTAATTGTAGGAGATGATTGCGCTTAGCTGATGCTGATGAAGATCCTCTCCTGATTATAAAAGACACTGTTTGTGCCACGCCCTGGTTTGCAGGAGTCAACGTTCATGATTCAGAGAAACCAACTTGGAGAAATGGTTTGCTGTGAGAGCTTGTTTGCATTGCCTAGGTTTGTAATAATAAGTGCTTATCTCTTTGTTTATTTTGGGCTTGCAGCCAACGAGAGTTTTGATTGATTAAAAGAAACCTTTTTAGTTACGTGGCTTTTGGCTTGCGTTCCTGGACGGAGGAGGGGGGGTCAGAACAGATTGACTCCTGCCCAAGACAAACCTCCATTCAGGTAACAATGGAGCAACTCCGTGCTGAGAATGCCCAGCTGGCTCAGCAGATTGCTTTGCTGGTTGGTCAAGTTTCTGAGCTTCAGAGACCTGCTAACCACCCCCCACCAGCCATAGAGGAGGTGCCCAGTGGCTATGCCAGATAAGTTTGATGGCAATCAAGCCATGTTTGCAGCATTTTTGGGACAATGCCAGCTGTTCATTAGTTTGAGAGCTGAGGACTTTCCCACTGACCGGACGAAGGTGGGATTTCTTGCTCTCAAGAAATCAAGAACCATTAAAAGAAGCAGTGGTAAGACCCCTCCTCAAGAAGCCTTCCCTAGACCCAGCTATCTTGAAGGTGGGATTTCTGTGCTTGCTCTCAGGCACAGCTGCCCGTTGGGCTACGCCATTGCTATCTCAGCCTAGCCCTCTGCTGGATGATTTCCAGGGCTTTTGTACTAATCTCCGGCTGATGTTTGAGGATCCTATTAAGGAAGAAAGAGCCACCAGATGACTTAGGGCACTGCAGCAGGGCAATGGCTCCTTGCAGGATTATGTCAGCGAATTCCGGCTGCTTAGTCAGGACTCTGCTTGGAATGAGCCAGCCCTTATGGATACTTTTCAGGACGGGCTGTCCGATGACTTACAGGATGAACTGGCGAGGGTGGACAGGCCACTGACATTCGACGTGTTGGCCCACTTGTGCCTCCGGATAGACGCCCGGCTGCAGAGGCGGAGGCCTCGCCGTGCATACCAGGAGATCATTAGTGTGCTGGTTCCTCAGGAGACTGCAGTTGCCAGGGGGAAGCCCATGGAGTTGGATGCTGCCACACCCCAAGTGGTACATACAGTGATGGACAGACGGCGCGTGAGGGGGTTGTGTTTTTCTTGTGCGGCTCTTGGACATTTAGCTACAGCTTGCCCTAAGAAGAGTAGGGGGGCTGCGAAGTCTGAGACTTATCCCTCAGCTCCAGAGCCATGTGTCAGGACTAGGGCATGGCCCGATCCCCAGGAAACGGTGGGTCAGGTGCAGTCCGAAACAGAGGTGAATGGGCTGCCACGGCACCTGGTTTTAGCTGGACACATACTCTTTTTGGGTTGTCAGCAGGGAATTCCGGTTCATGCCTTGGTCGATTCGGGGGCTACCACAAACTTTATGGATGCAGAGTTTGCTGCAGCCTACAATGTCCCTCTGTGTCCGGTGGACCCACCGATGCCGGTTGAGACTATTGACGGATGGTTGCTTTTGTCTGGGCCTATCAAGTCCGCCACGCAACCATTGCGTTTGATCCTTGGGGAGCACGAGGAGGCCATCCAATTCTACGTGACTTCGGGCCTGCATCTCCCCATGGTCTTGGGCTTGGCTTGGCTGCGGACGCATGACCCTCAGATCTACTGGTCACAAAATCTGGTCACGTTCCCATACCTGCAATGTGTCGACCACATCTGGCAGGTCTGTGTGGCCCAGGTATCCAGCTCACCCAAGGTGATGTGGGGCATTGAATCAAAGGGTGGATGCCTTGTCTGGGAAACCGGAGAACTCTGACCCTACGGAATCGCTTCCACCCTGGACTGTTCTACCCATCACCTCCTGCACTGCAGTTCATCAACCCGTGGACGTACGGTCTCTGATATGGGATGACGAGTGGGTGGAGCAATGAAAGGTGAAAGTAGGGCCGGCTCCCCCGTGGACCTTTGATGAGGATCTTTTGAGGTATCAGGATCGGCTCTATGAGCCCGCAGGGTCCATCCGTGGACTGGTTCTCTCTCAGTGTCATGACACTCCAGCAGCGGGACATTGTGGTTTTTTTCAGGACATTGTGCCTGGTCTCCCATAAGTTTTGGTGGCCCCGCTTATGAAACAACATGCAGAAGTGTGTGGTGTCAAGCGTCCAGTGTCGACAAGCCAAGTCAGCGAGGAGGGCTTCTCCAAGATTATTGCAGCCCTTGCCGACCCCGGTCCCCGCAGCACAGGACTTTGTCTCTGGGATCCAGGCGGTCCACCAGGTGGTGCGCCACTATCTGGGGCGGGCGAGGAAGGATCACCGAAGGGTGGCAGATGGGTCTCGGCGTGCAATGCCGGAGGTGGCTGTAGGAGATTTTGTGTGGCTGTCCCCCATGGCATCTTTCGTTCCACTGGTCGGCTAAAAAGTTAGACCACCGGTATATTGGAATCCAAAGAAGATAATAAAAAGCAAATGAGAACTTTAGTTAAAGAGCAAGTAAATGATCTTCAATGCTTCCACTCCTCTCCCTCCCCCTATTTATAAACATGTATTGTATGTGGAACATGATCCTTGGAAAGTGTTTGTCCTCTTTTCCATCAATGTTTTATATTCAGGAGAATCTATACTATATTCCCAAGGCTATAATGAAGATTAGGACCAAGACCACAGTTGCAAAGGAATTACTGACATCTCAACCCATAATTTTTCAATGGCATCTATTCTAGAAGTCATAATTCAATGAATAAGATACAGGTAGTCCTTGATTTATGACCACAATTGAGCCCAAACTGTTGCTAAGTGAGACATTTGTTAAGTGAGTTTTGGCCCATTTTACAAACTTTCTTGCCACAATTGTTAACATGGCTGTTAAGTGAATCTGGCTTCCTCATTGACTTTGCTTGTCAGAAGCTCGCAAAAGATGATTGAATGAACCTGGAACACTACAATCAGTTGCCAAGTGTCTGAATTTTTATCATATGACCATGGGGATGCTGCAATGGTCATAAGTGTGAAAAATGGTCATAAATCACTTTTTCAGTGCGGTTGTAACTTCACATGATCTTTAAATGAATTGTTGTAAATTGAGGACTACCTGAAATAAGAATGAGTAGCCAGAAAAGAAGTACATTTTATTAATTTTCTCCTACTCTGTTGAGTTTTCTTTTTGGAATACATAATGAGAACATTAAATGCTAAGGTAAGAACAGTTTCCTGCTTTAATTTCAGTTTCCCTGTTGGAAGGAAGCTACTTCATGGTTGATTTTCCTAAATGAACAGTATTAATAGGATCCTTAAATACATTTTATTATGTTATCATTTGAGGTGAGAAGAAAGACATGATTATGGAGGTGGAATTTATTCTAAAAAAACCATATATCCCTAAATTACTTCTTATCAACCAGCTACACAAATTTTAGTTTCCTTTCCTAATTCTACTAACACACCAATATAACTCAGGGTATAGTCCCAATGCTACCATATTTATCACTTCTTTCCATCAATTAATATTCATTTCAATAGTTAAATCACTAAACATATTACTCCTAATGCAAAATCAATTGAATATCAAGGGGTAAGCAATCTTTACTTTCAGTTTTAAATCTACTTTCATATATTTGCTTAATATAATTTGTTAACCTGAGAGCATTGAATTTAATTGCACTTGGCTCCAAGGAAAGAACATCTAGTTTTGCATTCTTAATTCATTTATGTTGAAATAAATGAATTAATAGAGTTCTGGTTATTAGTGATACAGCATAACTTTAAAAATTGATATTATTTCAATAAAATAAAATAGCATCTCATAGAAATATGTTACATTTTTTGAGGCAAGGTATCAATTATTATCTGAAAAAAAGAACAATTTAAGCCTGATATGTAGTCCATGTAATAAATGGCAACTGCCATCTTCCAATTAATGCCTAATCCTTGTTTTTAAACCCTACAGTTGTAAGAAAGGTAAGAGAAGAAATCACAGTTTATATAAGAGGAAGCTCTTTTCTTACACAGAAATTAGACAGTCAAATTTAGTATGATAGTAAAAGAGATTTTTTTGCCTATCCCTTACCCTTCAAAAACAAAAAAATGAGTATCAACTTATTTAAATTTTGTTAAAGTAGCTAAACAATATAAAAAAGAGGATGCTACATAATGTTCAGCATAATAAAGTTCAAAAGAAACCTTGAGACTTGATCTGATGTGATCAGGGGTGGGTTCCAGCAGGCACTACTACTGGTTACTCATGCACTTGAGGTGTGCTGCGTGCACATGCGCAGTGCAATTAAAATTATTCTGCGCATGTGCAGAACTAAAAAACAAGATGGCGGCCCTGACGGCACCAACCGTATTGGTGGAACCAGTTCAAGGGCTGCCATGCTGCTAGTTCCAGTGACCCAGGGTCCCAAACTACTACAGGTTCGGCCAAACTGGTCCGAACCCATAGGAACCCACCAGTGGATGTGATAGATACATTATTACCTTCAAGAGCATGTTCGTAGTTATTTCTCCCTCCTATTATCTTTGGCCAATAGGTCCACAGAATGTGGAATAGGCTTCACTGGGAACAAACCTAACTGAAATGCTTTTACTTATATTTTATGTCTCTTTCTTATGTTTTTAAGATGTGTTCAGTGATAAGTAATATAACTGATATTGTGAGAAGTAATTTAGCAAGGGAGGATTAGTATTAATATCTGTAAATATTTGGCATGTAGAGAAATTTCATTATGTAGTGTTCAATAATTGTATTCTGATATTGTCAACTTTTTGGGAAGTAAAAAGCCTCACTTTGAGTATTCTTTTAAAATCCAGCTGTTACAGAAATGTTGCCTTCTTGGTTTCTTAAAAATATAATAGCTCTTGGGAGTCATAAAATAAACCAACAATTAAATCCTCCTACAAATAAATGCAGTATATTAAATGAACCATTATGCAGATATATATTTTTTCAGCTGTTTTTACTTTTACTATATCTAGCTATTCATATTTTGAAAAAAAGTACAATCAATTGGCCACATGTTCAGTTTAGTCAGAAGTGACAAATCAAGTTGTTGAATAAAATAATCTAAAGGCTGAATATCTCCATTAAAAAGATAACTATAGTAAAGCTGGAGAATAAATAGCCTGGCTGAGAAGAACAGAGAGATTTTTCATTGCCACCCAAGAATGGAAGTTAGTCACAGAACATCCAATTACGTAGTAAAACTACACATAGTGGCAGATGTCCTATATGTTTGCCAGCACGTAAAATCATTAGTAATACTATCATATTGTCATTTAGTAAACTGCAGTCAAATACTTGAATTTGTGCATGTTAAAGCAATGAAATCTTTGTTTTCTTAAAATAATTTTTTCTTTCACTCAGCTTTATTTAGAAAAAAAATATTGTAAGGCAAATAGTAAGTGAAAGTTGTATTACTCATTTTTGTACTTCATTATTACAGAATTAGTCATGATGCAAAGTTCTAGAATGTATATTTATCCGCTGATTCACTCTATTTCACTTGAAAAGTAAATTAAATTACGGGCATTGAAATGTCTGCACAAATACCAGTTTACATATCTTCCAACCCTTCTATGGGATTAAAATCTAGTCGCCTTTTTTCTTATCATACAAACTGAAATACCGAAGACTGAAAGATACTGAAGACTGAAAAACTGAAGATTTAATATCAAAACTGCTATATTTTAAGCATACACTTTCAAACATCCAGGTTAACAGAATTTCAATTAGATAATGACATATTATTAGCTACAGGTAGAAAGTTAAAATATAAAAAAGAGTGTTTCTTGTCAAAGTAAAAGAGCACAATAATTTAACAGTTCAGTTGGTGAATATTACCACAGATCAATGAACATATTCATCAATAACCTGCCAGACAATAAGAAAAAAATGTTCTTGTACAAAGCTGACACATTTCTCACTAAAAGACCACAAATGTCAACATGACCATCAAGATTGATTATTGTGTTTTCAAGTATGTTTGGCTTCTATAATGTCAGTGCCACTCAGGAGCTAGATATCATCTTAAAAGGCCAGAGTCTGAAGTGCGATATTAATACTCTTTACTTCACTCTTTCATTTGACAAGATAAGAAACCTCCATAAAAACTGATCAAAACTGCTATAAAGGTGAAATCCCACAAACACATAAAATACACTAGCAAGTATGAAAACATGATTGTTCTCTCCTTACCTATTTTTGCAGGCGTATATTCTGTGCAACTGCCTTGCCACCATTATTACCATTGCTACTGTCATGTAGATAACTGAAATTCAGGTATATTTAAAGGTATTGTTTATTTCTGCCAACCCATGGAATTTAATGGGCAAATCACATGTGTTTACAATGGTTGCAATGTCCCGGGGTCACATGATTGCCATTTGTGACTTTCCCAGTCAGCTTCTGACAAGCAAAGTCAATGGGAGAAGGTGGATTTTCTTAATGACCACATAATTCACTTAATGACTATGGCAAAAGAGGTATGATTCATTCAACATTGATCTTTTTTAGTAGCAGATGTTCTAGTCTCAGTTGCAATTGTAAGTCAGCCATTACTTATGCAGGAATCCAAAGAGTATGTAACTAAGCATGTATTGTCTATCTCCAATATCTTTAGGATGCAAATGGTACACAAGGATCAATTTCTTCAGTGAAATGTCTTCAAAGAAAAACTAGAAAGTCCAGTTGCCTCTTGAAAAAGCACTTTTGGACAACCATGACCTGGATGACTAAGAATCTCTGTAGACACAAGCATCAATTGTTCAAATGTGCCATCCAAATCTTAGACTGATTGTAGGTCATCCAGCAGAATAAGCGCCCTATTTCTAGCTTTTCTTGGCCATGAAAAATATTATTGTATGGCATTCGTGTAGTTTTTTTTAAATAAATCAAAACAGTGGCTTTGAATGCTGTACAAACAATGAGACCTGTCATAACTTTGAGAGGAAGTAACAGCTATATCAATTTTAATTCTCTCTCTCCACCCCCATTCATAGTTTGAGGTGAGATATTGACTGAAACAAATCTTGGGGACTGAATCCTTAGTACAGCTTGACTGATAAATACCAGGAAGAAACATATAGCATTTGGTACTGTGGATTCTCCATCCATACTCTGCTTATGCTGAGAACAGAAAAAAAACCAGAGCTGAGACAAAGCATAAAATATTTGATTCAATATTTTACCTTTTCACAAAATTGATAGACAATATTTTTCAAGACTCCCTATGTCACTCCAGAGTAAGTAATGGTTCCTTCAATTGAGAATGCATCATTCTTCATTCCATTGGAGAATGAAAGAGAGATTCAACACCATCCCTCCTCAAGAAGACCTGTGCAGTTGCTCAGACTGAAAGGTTGAGACAATTTCATAGGTTCTCCTGAATTGCCTCCTTACCATGCCTGGTACTTGTCATTCATCAATAGATGCATCGACTGGTGTCAATCAGATATACAGTACTTTCTCTAGTGAGGGATCAGCCCAGTGCAGTCCTTATTAGCCATGGCAATTGGGTCTGACAAAGATGCCCTTTTACTCTAAACCAAGGGTCTGTGATGTCAAAGGGGTTCGCGAGGGCTTGATGAAATATTATGATTTAAATCTTGAGTTAATCTTGAGGGGAGGTAATGGGCATGATCTGTGGCTACAAAAGGTATTTAAAGGGGCCTGTTGTGAAGAAAAGGTTGAGAACCACTGCTCTAAACTCTTGATGTGACACTCTGTCTTTCTTAATTTACACACACACACACACACACACAAACACACTTTTCCTCTTTCCTTTTCTTCTTTTTTGTCACCCATTGTTAATTGCATTACATGATCTGTACTATATTTTATTCTCCTTTTAAATGCAACTAATATTATTTAAATTGTCTTAATACACAACATTGCTAGTTCAAATGTAGCTAATATTTTCCAAAAAGAACAAACAGAAGATGGTGAATCTGAATCCACACCTCTATTATCAAAGTGCAAATGTTTAGGCATATTACTAATTCATCACTGCATCAACAGTCTTTTAAAACTAGATGTTTTAGAATGGCATTCTATTCCCTACAGAGTTTCTTTCTTTTTCCTCACAAGCCTTCAGAGGTTTTTTAGAATAATGAATCCATTATCCATTGTTTGCTTCTGAAGAAAACATTTGCCTTGTATTCTAAAATACAAATTTCAGGAAATGGACTAATAATTCAAAGTTAAGTAAGAAGCTTGTGCAGACCTCTTTTCTAACTAAACAAAAGAAGAGTGCTGAAAAAAAAAACCCAGAAAAAGCCAGAGATAGGACAAGCATCTTTCTTTATATACTCATATTGTGTACCGACAGAAGATAATATTTGCAGCTCAGGGTTGAATTGTGGAGTCCTTGGTGGTCTGTGACCTTGGTTGTTTCTTTGTGGAGATTTCATTACAAAATGACAGCCCCATTTGATGAAATGGATGCTGTGTTGATTTTAATTTTGTAATTTTAAATGTTTAAATGTTTTTATTTGCTGTTTTTATTTGCTGTGAGCCGCCCAGAGTCCCTAGGGAGTGGGCGGCATACAAATACCATTAAAGTTGAAAGTTGAAATTTGGTAACATCATCCATTCTACTAGAGGATGGGGTTCGCTCTAAGAGTAAACAAGAGCAAATATCTTCCGCCAGAGGTGCAAAGTTGTTAAGAAAAGAGTTAGCATGGAACACTGATGGAAAAAGGTCAATTAAACCCTGTGTAGCATGCTCTTGGTATGTTGGATATCATAAGCACATATATGCATTTCTGTTTTTCATATTTGAATAGTTGAACAGTCTTCTGTTGAGAAAAAACTTTTGAGATGTGATAAATTTGCCTTGGCGTTCTTTCTTTGCTCCAAGGGACATACCTGGGCAGGAAGAAAAAGAAAGATTTAGTAGAGCAACACAGGAATGATAGCAAATACTATCAATACTGGACACTATATTCCCTATATTCATAAGTATGCACAATATACAGTACAATATGTATAATGAACAATAAATAAGCAATACGGCACAAGCTTAAGGTTAAAGATAAATAAGTCAATGTCAATTAAAACATCAATTTATAAGAGGGAACAACTCACAACATTTCTGTTCCTGATGTTTGTTTAAAAAAATCCCAGGTTCTCATGGCCTTGCAAAAACCAAAGGAAAGAAACAGCACTGTTGTGGTATGGCACACAAAGAAACCAGTGATTCTTTTAAAAAAAAATGCTAGGATAGAGTGACAATTAATATTCTTTGGCTGTGAATATTTCTTGGCTTGCTTACTTTCCATATTTCTAGTAGATTTCCATTTTGTTTGGTTTTTTTAATGTTACTTATCGTTATGATAAATCAACTTTGCTAAGATCTGAGCATCTTCGCATTTGTTTTAAGCCTCGTTTTATTTTAAACAGGAATTTTAATCATTAAAATATTTTTGCATATTAGAAAATAACTTTGCATTTAATACAAAACTCTAAAGAATCGTTATAGTTTTATTATACCATATATACAAATCTACTAGAAGCTTATCTAATCAAACAATCCAACTTCCGAAATAAACATAAAATGTTAATTCCATTTTAAATATTCTATTGTTCTGGCAAAGCAAAAACTTGATCAATTAGAAAATGATATTTCTGGACAGAACATAATTTGTTTTGCTTCTATCTGTTCCAAAACATCCAAACAAGCAAAAGGAAAAAAAATCCTCACATGTATAAGCTTTACTGTTGGAAAATATTGACTTAGTAAACTGACACATTACTATGATTTGAGTCAAATTTAGACAACATGGTCCCTTTTATTCTAGAATAAAATTTCAGTAAAAGTGGCATTAAAAACATACTGTCTCAGTTGTATATACTGTGTGTTTCTTTCAGTTTCTTTTATGCATTTTTTTAAGAATCAGTATTCTAATGTGTGTGCTATGACACAAGGGCATCTAAGTCAGTATATTGCAAATTTTTAAAATATTTTTCAGGTGAAAATAATTTTATAAGATGTTAATAAATTTACCTGAACCTCTAGTAAGGTAAGGTAAGTTAAGGCTACATTCTACTATCTAGTGAATTATGCATCTTATTTAGTGGATCTGACCTAAATGGTTCAAAGATTAAAGAGGTGAAAGTACTGTAAATACTCTTCAAAAGATTGAAAAGATAAAAGTACAATGTACTTTATAGGTTTTCCTCTGTAATCAGCCCGATCAGATTCTATTGATTCAGCTCAGAGCTAATAACTCAACACAGATCAAAAGTCCATACAAATTAGAATATTCACATTACTTTTTTAGTCTTTATGTGCAAGTCATATTGACAGGCTTCATTCGATGCTAGGAATGCTCCTCTAATATTCCTAAATTTTGATTTCTGGGTATATTGTTTCTGAGGTGCAAGTATCATATCCAGATCATATGATACCCCGGTGTTCTTGTTACATAGTCAGATCACTCTTGACTCAATTATGGAATTAGCATCCACTTAAATATTATCTTGAGAGTTCATACCGAGATGAGACTTAACTTTATCCCACCATGAAACTGAATCTGTTGTTCATTTAGCTTATTCAAAATGAAATGCTTCAAGAAGTGTCAGACCATATTTTTGTACAGATGGATAATGAAATCAGCTGTGACATACTTCAAAACTCACAGCACTATTTGTATTTTGGCTTCTTTGCTTTTTGTTTGTGACAATATTTAAAAATTGAATTGTTGTCTTGATCTTGCCCATAATATTAAGAAAGAAGATTGTTGAATTTAGTCCATTATGGCTATGTAGAAACTCTAGGCTGATTCTTCTTTTGACTCCTCCCTTAGGTTCTACCATTCCTTCTCCTATAATACCAATCAGCACACTGCACCACATAGCAAAAGTGAAGTCCTTAGTTCACATTCTGAACTATTCATTATTATTTGAAATGTTAACTTTTGTATCTCTTATACACCTGCCAGATAACAAAATAAATTAAGGAAAATCTTAACTTTCACATGGTTTAAAGTGTTTCTATAAGTGGCTTTAGAAAGGAGATATAATGGCATCCCATTCAATTCCAGACTTTGCTTATCAACTGAAGGAGCCACCAAACAATGTGTTTTATTATATTGTTCATTCTTCACCAATGCTCATTATGAACTGTTAATTTCATATCTAATGAAATATTCTGGTCACTCTTTTAAGTTTTATTTAAAACTTACTGTCAGATTCAAATGACTGTTTCCTTAAGGGTAGCCAAATTTTGTCATGTACTAGGTAAAATATGCAGTTATCTGATTAATCTGTTTGCCTAAATATCTAATTAATAGAAACTTATTCAGTCTGTTTTATGGAGTGACATTAATGTCAACAAAGATTCGTGTCTTATCTTGAAATTTGAATTTGTTGTGTTAAAGATAGACAGAATACTATGTAGATGGTCTTATTAAAGTTCCAGTGTCTCTTATCAGTGTGACTTTTTTTCCATATATTTTAAATTCCCAAAGTTTTACAATGTGCAAATCAAATATGCAGTTGCTAGAAAAAGCATGAATATCATTTTTCACATATGGTGCTACATTAATCTGCTCAACATCATGAAGATATTGTTATATGTGAACATCATTATACCAAGCTTATGTTTTATTAAATACATTTTATTGTGTGTTAATTAAACTCTATGGCTACAGATATTACTGCAGTAGCATCACATTCTTGAAATTGTAATATTCATTAAATGAAGTCTGTAAAATGTATATGTCTAAATTTAAAGCATATTACCAACAATCTGTTTTTATGCATCATCAACATTTAAAATATGAAATATTACCAATACTTATTCATCACTCTGTGCAATGCTGTTCATAATTTCGAGAAATTCAAAGGCATAATTTTTAACTTCTGATATGTGTACATACTTTTTTGTGTGCTCACAAATATCTTGAATGGAAAGCATGAAATCATAGATTTAAATAGCTAACAAAACACTATTACTAAGAACATTTATTTATTTATTTATTTAGATAAAGCTTGTGTTTAGTGTTATTGTACCTCCTCTTGATATAGACTCAGCCATGTAGATTTAAATCAGTTTTCTATTTCCTTGTGCCTCAACTTTCTAGACAGTAACATTCTGGGAGTTTTTTTAAACCTTTCTTTAAAAAAATACTTTAAAAATATTCCCATTACAGTACTTAGATAATTACTATTTAAGATTAATACTTGCCTCTTAAATAAGAGTCACACTTAATGGTGTAACTGTTCAGTTCTCCACCTGAGCTGTGAAAGCCCTTCTTGCTTCTAATTTGGTTAATTATACTACAAGCCAATCAGCTTTCTCTTACTAGTTCTACCACCATGCCTTATGCAAAGGGTCTGGTAACTATGATGGGAAAGATTCAGCTAATAGGAAGGCAGGTCCTTGAGTGGGAGACTGGAAGACAGCCCTGGAAGGAAGGAAATGAGACAGTTTGGTCTTGTCCTGTCCAAGGGACCTGGAACTGATTCAATAAAGATGTGATCATATGGTGTAATGTCATGTGATTGCACTGACTTACAATGGCAATTCCAGTTACAAATGTTAAATGAATCCCTCATGATCACAGTGTCTTGCTGGAGTCCTACCAGCTTTCCTGTTGACTATGTTTGCTGGAAGTTGGCAGTAAACGTTGCAAATGGTGATTATGTGACCCTGGGACAATGCAATGTTGTAATTGCAAGCTGGTTGTCAAGCACCAGAATCGTAATCTTGTGACTACAAGATTGCTGTGATGATTGTAACTAGAAAGATTTGTCATAAGTTTTTCCCTTTGTTCAGTGCATCCTAATTTTGGCCTGTCTGCTGAATAAGTGGACTTTAAGCAAGTACTACCAATAATGTAAAATCAATCTAGGATCTAAATAAAATTATATTAATACCAATAATATCCTTATTTTCTTGAATTATAACAGTCCCTTACAGTGGTGGATTGAGGCTCACTGGTACCCTAAGCACTGACAAATCTTGGTGCCTCCCTCCTTTTTCTTTCTTTCTCAACTTTGTGGTGCCCCTTTGGGCCCGGTGCCCTAAGCACATGCTTAGTCTGTTTAATGGTTAATTCACCACTGGTGTCTCAGTCTCCACTCTTGAAGGCACTTAAAAAACACCAAGTTTTTAACTTTCTAAATATCAGACATAAGAGTGAAGGACTTATTTCTGGTAGTAAAATAAAAGCTCTGAAATAAGAACTCAGGGGCAAGCTCCCACTGTACCTTTCAGCAAGCATTTGTAAGTATGCTTCATTTCCAGGAACTGCTTAGAAACCAAGTCAAAATATGAGAAGAAGCCACTTACAAGAGGGAGAACCTCTATTGCCTCTCTATTCTGAAGAGACAAAACAAACAAACAAACAACAACAACAACCTCTGAATTTTATGGTATAAGGGAACTAAAGCACATGGTTATTTTAGGAGGCACTATATAAGAGATGCTTTGTTATTAAACTGGGAGAAGGTTAAGAGGCTACACTATTTAAAAATTCCAGTCTGGATATCAACCATTGAAGCTTTTTCATATTCAATAATATACAAAAAGGAACAAACAGTTAGATATGCTGAATTATTAAATACAGAGGGTGAACTCAAATCTATACAAGATTTGAAACAGGAAGGTATTGAAGTTAATTGGTATTCATATGTGCAAATACATTCTAGATACAATGAAGATCGAAAAAAGGAGGGCTTTTACGATAAAATGACTGAATTAGACAAAATCTTAACAGGTACCAATGAAAAAGTAATTAAAAAACTCTATGGCTACTTATTAGAGGTAAAACTTCAGGAAGAACAAGTCAAAGAAACTATGTTAGCCTGGGGAAAAAACTTTGGGCATGGGATTGAATTAGAGAAATGGCAAAAACTGTGAACTCAAAACTATAAAATGACAATGTCAACTGCATATAAAGAGAACTTGTATAAGATGTTTTACAGGTGGCATCTATCCCCAATGAGAATTGCAAGAATGTCCAAGAATGAATCCTAAAAATGTTGGAAATGTCATCAGACGCCGGGCACATACTACCACATGTGGTGGACCTGTACTGAAGCTAAAAGATATTGGACTAAAATCCACATGTGGTTGGAGAAAATGATACATAAACACATAGACTTAAAACCAGAACTCTTTTTATTGGGAATAATACCAGAAACATACAATAAGGACTTGAAATACCTGATCATAAATGTTTTTACAGCTGCTAGAATTGTATTTGCCAAAAATTGGAAAAACGAGAAAGTACCATCACAGGAGGAAACTATTAGGAAAATAATGGAATGTGCCGAAATGAATAAGCTTACATTTGAAATTAGAGAATGAGAGGACGAGCAATTTTATAAAGTATGGGACTTGTTTTACCAATGGTTAGATAAAAAAAACCTGGGAATGAAACTGTTTACTTATGTAGTAATAGAAAGTTATAGTTATTGTTATGAAGTTTTTTTTCTTGTTATGATATAGAGCACTATTCACATGATATATAAAGGATAATAATGATCTCAATGTATAAGAATGGGATGATTTGAACACTTTGATATAATTGTATGTAGTGACCATTTTATATTGGAAAGATCTTTGTATATTAAACGGATCAATGATGATATAATGAACAATTGATATACATATGAATTGAAATACTTAATCACTATATGGATTAATAATTAATAATGGAAAACTATTCTTGGAACTCTGGATGATTGGTGACATTATAGTCAATTGAAAATATGAATGTATATTATAAATTAATGGGAATTCTTTGTTCTAATCTCTGCTTTTTCTCCTTGGAGATAGGTGATATTATAATACTTTAAAGACTTATTGTTATTTGATAGATAATTATGAATTCAAGGAAATAAGGATTGTTACAAATGAAAGAATATTAATGGTGATTTGAACACATAAGGCTCAATGACAGCAAAATATTCAGTTATGTTTAATGCAAAACTAGTGATGTTATTCTTAATCTTAAGAATTGATGCACAAAAACATGTAACCAAACGATATGCTTGATGAAATGGAGGAAAAAATTTTTTCTTGCTTTTGTTTTGTATGTGTTTTTTTTAAAGAAAAAGAATAAAAATATATATTATATTGCCTACCAGATTCCTGGGAACTCTGTATATGCCATTTGGAAATTGTCTGGATGTGTAAATATTTAGGACTAACCTGTAGCAATATGCTCAGAGCTTGAGAAAGACTTACAGTTGGATACACCTGGATATTCTTTATCAGTTCAAAGAACAGCATTCTTGCCAATTCACATAGATGATGGGGAAAAGTCTCCGCCTCAATTAGCTAAGAGAGATCAATTGTTTTTTAAATATTAGTTGCTGAGATTTATGAATTTTTTAAAATCTTTGTTAAATATTGTTAAAGGTTTCCTTTCATATAGCAATCAGTAGCAATCACTGTTGATTCCTTGGTTAAGGCTTGCCACATTTAAAAAAAAAACTTTGAGTCTAGTATGAATGCAGATTCTAAATTTCCCTTCTTATATGTGAACAATTTAACTTCTATAGAAGCATGTGGATATGTTGCATAGAGGTACCTTCCTCTTCCATCATTATAATTTTTCTTGCATATATATATATTAGATTTTACAACCCCCGGTATGCCCAAATATGGGAGGAAGATCACTACTTCCATTCTCTGTCCTTCGGCTCGTCACAAGAGATCATCCAGTCTTGTTGTAAAATCTAATAGATACCTTTCACCCTGGCTTGGCTGATAATGGATCAGAGCCTGTGGCCTAATGGCTAAGACGTCTGCCTAATATGTAATATAGCCCAGGTTCAAATCCCAGTAAGGGTATAGCTAGCTGATGAGAGCTAAATAGCTTGAAATAGATCTATACTAGTCTCCCTTTATTTATTTATCAGCACAAATACAACAAACACACACACAAACACACACACACACACATATGTGTGTGTGTGTGTGTGTGTGTGTGTTTATTTGTGCTGATAAATAAATAAAGGGAGACTAGTATAGATCTATTTCAAGCTATTTAGCTCTCATCAGCTAGCCATACCCTTACTGGGATTTGTATTAAAAAATACATAAGAGTGCATCAAAGATTTCCCAGATGAGAACAATAAATGCAAGATGAAAGAATTGTTGAGTTTAAGTGAATTATAATGGCGTATTATGACATTTTGAACATTTGCTCCTTGGTCAAACTCTATTTATCTTTAGCATATGTTCCAGATTCCTTATAGACTTTCCAAATTAATCTTTCTGACATGTTCAGTCTTCATGTACTGGAAAGTTATAATGCATAAAGAAGCTGAATTTAACTCTCTGGATCTCCAAGCCCATCAAAGAAAGAAAGAAAATGGTTCATAAAAACCCTCTACCATATTATTGAGTCAACATGTTGTGTCTTCATTTAATGCCTATATTTTTAGGCATTAAATGAAGACACAATTTAAAGGGAAAGTTTTTTCATGACCCAATTTAAAAGTGGAGACAACACAGTCTGCTTGTGCCAAGGTAATTTGAACAGTGCTGGAGCAGACACTAAATTTCTGCCCCCCCCAAAGAAGGATATAAACTACCTTTACATATAATGAATGTTGACCAATTATGATGTCAAATGCTATTTGTCTTATTTTTGATAACATGAGCTAAATTGTCTACTTACAGTGAAAATGTACTTGTGCCAAACAGAGGTTGGCACAAGGCAGCTTTTGTGATTAGTGACCTCCTAGTTTCCATCTAAAAATACAAATGCTTTTTAAAGAAAACTTTTGGGTCAACATCTGTAAATGCTGAAGCTAATCCTAGTGCTTAGCGTTTAGGCTGCAGAATAGGATAGCATCAATAATATAGTTTGGTATACAGTTTGATAGAAAAGATACAACATTCAGATCATATATTATTGGTGGATATTTTACTAGTGAAATCCTGAAACATACTTGCTGGATGTGGAAAAAGTGCTTGATACTATACAGATTAAATTTTATTTATGTATTAATTTTTTATGCAATCTATCTCACTTTTGGGCAGTGACTTTGAGTGGCATATAATACAATAAAAAAGTAGAAATGAAAATACAAAGTGATTAAAATTTTGAAAATTTTAGAACATATAGGGATAAAATAATTTCCTTTAGTTTTCATTTTGGCAGGTTATAATTTATTATTCTAATTCTTCTGCTCAAATTATTACAAGTGGGACTATTTGTCTGCCAGTTAAAATGCATTGTACAAACCATCAAAGGATACCATTTTTCACACATGTTTAAGTTGTTTTTGGACATTTTGGTTCTTCTCATTAGACAATTCATTCATTAAATTTATTTATTTATTGAACAAAGGTATATAACCATCCAATTTACACATAATAATCCTCTAGCTATATATTTAGTAATATTCAAACTAGGTACTTGGAACATAACATATTATTGTATAGCAAATATTTGGGAAATATTGTTTTCCCAAGTGGGGGAGGGATGGGGGGAGAGAGATTGATATTTTAAAGAAGTTAGTGATTAAATTTTCATGCAATGGACAAACCATTTACCAATGCTATGACTCCCATATGAGCATTGAGCACTGCAAGATTACAACACAACAGGAAGCTGTAATTTTCTTAATTTTCAATTGTAGTCCTGAACATTCTTATTAACTGCTATTTTTTTTTGCTGGAATGGAACCAAGGTTAAACAAGTACCACTATGGGAACAATTATAGTATTCTTATTATCTGGAATCTTGAAATCCCAGCAAGAATTATATTGTATTTCAAGCCATTCAGATATATTTGGATTTTAGTGGGGAAGAAATTAACATTTGACTCTTGCCCCCACGAGGGATATATTCTTTTGACTAATTCTCCCTTTAAAAGGATAGATAAAGGTTTTCGTATAGAAAATGTGGCCTAACAATGGGGCTATTATTTTAGAACAGCTTATTGCTAATGATACTTTTAAAACTTACAATTTCAACCACTTCAGAAGAATGGGAGTTGGTGCCTTAGCTTGCAGTTCTTCAATACAGTCATTACTTAGAAAACTAATAATTAGTAGGATCAAAGAGTGCATCTAAAAAGTGAATCTCCTCTTTCTGAAAAAATGAGATACACCCTTCTCCAAACAGACTTTCCTGATATTAGCCACTTGGACATGGTTTATAGCATAGTGCCGTGATGGTGAACCTATGGCATGTGTGCCACAGGTGGCAAGCAGCGCCCTCTCTGTGGGCACACGAGCTGTCACCCCATTCAGCTCTGCAGTGCATTGTGCATGCCTCCCGCCAGCCAGCTGGCGTCGGGTCTCTGCTGCAAATGCTTGGGGAAGCAGAATGCGTGCAGGGGGGGATGCACATATGTGTGAGGTGGGGCATGTGCATGGGGGGGTGCATACATGGGGGGTGGGACACATACACGGGGGCACACACACCCTGCATTTTAGGGACCTGGGGGCACGTAGACACACTTGCCTGTGCAGGTGCACGGACTTTGGCCACTTGGTCTGGAAAAAGTTAGCCATCACTGGCATAGTGCATTAATTAGATATAAGAAATATATTAACAAAGCTGGTATTGCTGGTATACTCAGGTAAAGTAGGGTCAAGCAATGCACTTTCCATCAAAGAACCCCATCCTCATTTCAGTTGCTCTATCATGTTATATGAGTTCTTGCCTGCCTCAAGACTGTCAGCTTTAAGTCTGGCTCTCATAATTTTGGCAGAAAAGCAGCTCTTGGCATTTTGAATCTTTTTATTGAAACAATAGAAGTTTGTCAGTATAAAGGGAGTAGCTCATATAGGGATACAGAAGAATCAAGCAAACTTCAAGCAGTATGGTTCTTCAGGCAGCTTTCCAGTCTTTCAAAATATATTAGTTCACAAAAATGATACAATGGAGACTTTGGCTCCAAACTGACTTATTCACTTAGGATTTAATAAGAGAAAATGAGTTCAAAGACAAGCATCTAGTTCTTGGATGCAGGCCAAGAAGAAAACAAAGGGAGACAAATGTAAAAATATCTATAACGAAACCTTAACAAACCTTGCATGCTTTCCAAAATAATGATAACCATGATCCCAAGTGATCCTTTAAGCAAATTCAGTGGTTTGGTTAATACTCAGTGGAATTGCTTTTTCCCGTATCTCTTCACTTTTTAATTCCAGGCCCTGGAACAACATCCAAAAGATATTGAAAGTCCCTGTCCTGTATTTCAAAAGTGGTTTTCCCCCACATATCAAGATAGATTCCTGTTTCAGAAACATAATCCACATTCCTCTGAGACATTTTGAGACATTTTATTAAGACTTATAGGCCGCCCTTCTCCCTGAGGGGACTCAGGGCGGCTTACAATCACAAAGGGAAGGGTGTGCAGTAACAAAAGACAAACAATAAGTGACCAAAAATAAAATGATAAACCACAACATGCATTCAACAATCAACACTCGGGCGGGTAAATTGGAAACCTATTCCCAGGCCTGCTGGGAGAGCCAGGTCTTGAGGGCTGTGCGGAAGGTCTGGATGGTGGTGAGGGTACGAATCTCAACGGGGAGATCGTTCCACAGGGTCGGAGCTGCAACAGAAAAGGCTCTCCTCCGTGTAGTCGCCAGTCGACATTGACTGGCGGATGGAATCCGGAGGAGGCCCAGCCTGTGCGATCTAATCGGTCGGAGGGAGGTAATCGGCAGAAGGCGGTCTCTCAAGTATCCAGATCCACTACCATGGAGTGCTTTAAAGGTGGTCATCAGTACCCTGAAGCACACCTGGAGACCGACAGGTAGCCAGTGCAGCTCGCGGAGGATGGGTGTAATGTGGGCGAACCGCGGTGCGCCCACTATCACTCGCGCGGCCGCATTCTGGACTAACTGCAGTCGCCGGATGCTCTTCAGGGGCAACCCCATGTAGAACCCATTGCAGTATTCTAGCCTAGAGATCACAAGGGCTCGAGTGACTGTTGCGAGAGCCTCCCGGTTCAGGTAGGGCCGTAACTGACGGACCAGGCGGACCTGGGCAAATGTCCCCCTGGTCACAGCCGACAGCTGATGGTCGAGAGTCTGGGGAATATAGAAAAAATGATGTGAATTTGAAAATTCTTCTCAATGAGGTTAATATTTAAACTATAATGCTAGTAGATATTATATAACATACATCACATTAATATAATTCAGTGACGTGCAGTCAGGGGAGACAGGGGAGGCAGAGCCTCACCAATGTCATCATGAAAAGAAAAAAAAATGTAAAAGGAAAAAGGCTGAGGTAGTTGCTGCCAGAGTCACAGTGGATGACTCTGCTTAGTGCTTAACTGTTTAAAAAAAGCCTCTAAAAAAGTGCCCTCTATAGGAGGAGGCGGGAGAACCACGTGCCTCATTTAGTCTGACTTTATGATCACTGGAACAGAGTTAAGCAAGGGTTAAAAGCTGAAAAATTCCTTATGTAGCTGAGGGCACGTGGTTCTCTTGCCTCCTTCTGCAGAAGGCGTTTTTTTAGAGGCTTTTTTAAACAGTTAAGCAGAGTCATCCATTGGAGGCTCTGGCAGCAGCTAACCCAGCCTGACTTCAGCAGCTCTTGCCTATTTCTTTTTACATTTTTACATTTTCATGATGGCAGGCAAGAGCAGAGTTGAAATCCTCTGTGATTGTGAAACAGCTGGAAAAGGTATGTGGGACAGAGGGAGGGGTAGGAATTCAAAATTAATGTAATTTGTAAGTAATTGTAAGTAATTTGTGTTTGTGTGTGCATGTGTGCGTGTGTGCGTGTGCGCGTGTGTATTTGTTTCTTCACTCAGAGGGAAGGGGGTAGGAGAGGCAGGGAGGACAGCCCGCCAGCTTTCTTTCTCTGTGTCGGGGCAGCCTGCCAGCAGAGATGGGTCTTTTACCCGCCTCTGCTGGCAGGCTGGCACTTTATTTCTTTTGCCGCATAACTGAGTGTAAAGTGTTCCAGACTGAGTGACTTTAAATCCACATTCCTTGTGTGGGTCCAGTGTTTCTGTGCGGAAAGCATTGAACGATTCTTTAAAACAGGATCTCAGGAAGGGTGTAAGGGAACAAGGTTGATCAAATCCCATCTTTGTCACAGAAAGAAAGTGGCTCTATGTCGGACATAGCGTCGGGGCGGGCAAAAGCCGCTTTCAAGAAAGTGGCTTTTGGCCGCCCTGACGCTATGTCCGACATAGAGGTGGGATGTCTCTATGTCGGACATAGCTGCGCGGCAGGAAAAAGCCACTTTCTTGAAAGTGGCTTTTTTTCAAGAAAGCAGCTTTTGCCTGCCCCGATGCTATGTCCAACATAGAAGCGTCCTGCCTCTATGTCCGACATAGCAGCGGGGTGGCCAAAAGCCACTTTCTTGAAAGCAGCTTTTGCCCACCCCAACGCTATGTCTGACATAGAGGGGTCCCGCCTCTTTGTCGGAAATAGCTGCTGGGTGGGCAAAAGCCACTTTCTTTCTTTTTGCCTCAACAGTCATAAACCTCATGGCACATCGCTGATATAATTATTATCACTGCTTGTTTTTCATAAAATATTTCTTAAATATACTGTGACAAATACCAAATATTGAATTGCACTCTCATATAAAGATCTTGACAAACATATACAATAAAATAATGTAAATCAGAAACACACTTGCACATCTACAACTGCAAGTGAAAGATAGGTGTACAGATGTAGGTTTCTTAACTCTTCCCTATGCTGCATGCTGTTTTTCTGTGTGAAATAATCTCCAAGATTATTTAATCTCCCTAGTTTTCCACTTTAAATTATAATCACAGATGTATACTTAATATACAATACTGTGTCAAGTACCTTCTATGTTGCTGTTTTGTTAGAATGTCTTAATTTGTTGTACCCATAATATTCTATACCTCAGAAGGCATGACTTGAAAAAAAATAATATTCAGAATTTATAATGTTGTAATTATGGAGGTGTACCTTCATGCATAAACTATGATAAAAGCTGATATCATGCATATCTGAGAAAGTGAAATGCAATGAGCATTCTGGGCATAAAGGTTAAGAGGAAGAAACCCATGTTTATTAAACTAGGATAACATAATGCCTTAATAAATAATTCAGATCCAATAAAAGTGACGAGATAACTTGTAAGAGCTTCCCAGCATATCTTGAAATAAAAATCAATATAATCAGTGCAGATAACTTAGAAAACAGATTAAGTAGATTGCTTTTAACTTTGCTTTTAAGATACACTAGGTTTAATACATTTGTTTTGTAAAACTTAATGGGATTTGTCTTGGTGTTTGAGTACAGATGACCGGATTTGAATTTAATAAAATATTTGCAAATTTTCTTGGATTGATAAATTGTGAGTTAATCATGGGTGGGTTTTTTTGAAGCAGCAGCAAGGTGGGGTTTACCTGTATATCAGAGGGAACTCATTCTGGGGGCGGGGAGACACTGTTACAAAGAAGATTACTTTTGTGGGGCCTGATAGATGACACTTTTTGATAAAAGAACCTAGAGCACATGCTCTCTGTTAGTTTGTACTGCCTAGGCAGATACCAAAGAATATAAGTAATCTCTCAAATCACCTCCAATAACAATTCAAGGATAGTACAAATATCAACCAACATTTTCAATAGTATTTTACTAGGTGACTTAGAAGGAATTTGATGAATGAACAAAGGAAGGGCTGATCAATGACAAAATAATCCCCAACACTTCCCAGTAGTATCTTGGCTAAAACATTAAGGTATTGTAATGAGTAGGACACACCGTGACAAATATCATGGTCCAAGGTCATTTTGGCTGCTATATTGCACTCCCTATCCAAGAGCAGACAGGGTTTAATGAATAGGCAATATGGATGCACTATGTTAGGTAAGTTCCCTGTTGGGAGAGTGAGTACGTTCAGAGAAGCATTGTGAGAGTGGTGTTGGAGAACACATAAACCAGCATACAGAGACACTGCAGTTTAAATAGACTTTTACTTTCATGGAAATAGAGGTATCAGAGTCCATCAAACAGTCCAAGTCATACACGGTTAAGACAGTCAGTCATCAACATCTTTCAGTTAAGGGATAATCCAAATAACATAGTCCATAATCATACAAACAGTCCGGTACACAAAGTTTTCTAGCAGTTGCAAAACTTACAATAGCTCATGCTGATCACTATATGGCACTTCTAACAGCCAGCTTCCAAACACTCAAATCAGATCAGCATCTAACAGTGATTTTGGCTCCATCTTATGGCCGATTGAGGAAACAGGAACCAATCACATTTACAGCATGATTTAAAGAAACAGGTACAGCATTGTTACATGATTTATATATTGCCAACCCAACCGTTAGATTATATTCCTAACACACTACCTTGATATTAAAGGTCAGGAGTGATTCAGACATAGGACAATATTACTATGTCCTATGTTAGTGTTAGCGAACCTTTCGGCACCAAGTCCCGAAACAGGATAATGCACGTAGGGGAGTGCTGGAAACCGGAAGAGTACATTCCCATTGCACATGCCATAGCTTCATGAAAACAACAACAGGCCAGCACGCTGGAAACCGGAACAGCAATGGGTGATGGCTGGCATGCCCAGAGAGATGGCTCTGCATGCCACTTCCAGCATGTGTACCATAGTTTGCCATCACAGTCCTATGCAGTTCTTCCTCATTAGGCTGGAATGATGGCCATGGGAAAGAAAAAAATCACCACCATATCCCCATTGCCATCTATGATTTTTTTAAACACTTCTCAAAAAATAGGAAAGGTGCTAAATTAAAGAACTGTTATGAATTCTGCCTATCAATTGTTAGCTAATAGATGATTGGTTTAATGATCCCCACATGCTACAAACTGTTCTCATAAAAACTTGCCAGCTAGCCAATGACAAAGCATGGGAGAATTGTGGTTCAAACTATTTGTGAGGCATTGTACTGCCTACTTAGCTGGTTCTCACATTTATCTGAACTAATTTTTAAAATATCAACTGGTTGTGTAGGCCAGGATTTAGTTGCTAAGGACCCCCGGTAGCAGAATGGCTGAAGTGCATTATTCCAGATTAACTCTGCCCACAGTCTGGATTTTGATCCAGTTGAGACTTAAGGTTCATTCAGCTTTCCTTCCTTCAGGGGTCAGTAAAATGAGGAAATGTTGGGAGCAATATGCTGATATTGTAAACTGCTCATAGAGTGCTGTAAAACATTATGGAGTGGTATACATGGTAAGCGTTAGTGCTACTGCTATTGGTATTGCTAAGATTTGCTTATGAAATTTACTACATTCAACTAATTGTATGGACAATCATTCTCTATAATAAGTCTATAAGAAGTAGGACTGCATTCAACACAAGTAGGCTTTCCCATGAAAGTGAAAGTAAGTGAAGAAATTAGGTTGCTTCAGAAATAATTCAACAATAAAAGCTCATATATCCTTGTCATCTTAGAGCTAAATAGGCCCTGAGTCCCTTCATTTTGTGAATTGTATCCTTTTATAAAATATTTTTAAAGCAGAACAGTATAGAGTATTTCATAAAATTGAATGAGAACTGGACAGAACTGAAATTGAAACATTCCATTGCTTTTTACAAATATAAACAACCAGACTAAAAAATGTCTTAACTAAGTCAGAAATCTCACTCTCTTGATACTACTCTCACATAACATGTAGACAGTTGTCATAATTACAGTACAATTACTCATGAACAACTAGACTTGGAACTTGAGCAAGAAACAACATATTCTGAAATGTATCACTCCTTCTGAAGCAGAACATCTGTTGAATTGCTGAATCACAGAAATAAATTTGCTTGTTGAATTATCCATGAATACTAAGAAACTATATTTCTTCTGTATGCTGGCTATTTCAGGAATCTGAACATAACTTAAATGGGTGTGATTATTTTTGAACAAAAATTTAATTCTTCAGCCATCCTTTTAAAGGATTGTTTTTTTTTAAAAAAAAGGATTCTTAAAATTTAAACCCATATCAAATCAAATATATAGAGCAGAAAAGGAATACCAATAATATGCTTAATTAATTAACTAATTAAACAACTCTTAATCTTCCTTTTTAGCCAAGACATTTCCAAGGATAATTTACAATGAAAGAAAAAGTATTTCTGACAGACATATAATGATGCAAATTGAAATTACATAATGAAAAAAGAGAAATGAAGTAGAGGGTGAGGGATAGAAATCAGCTTCAGGAGCCATTCTTAGAACTGGAATGTTAGTTCTTAGATTCAGTCCAGAGACAGAAGGCTTCTGAAGATGGTTATAAAGCAGGATTTATGGAATGGCCTCGTCCCTCATGACATCTTCTTCAATCGTTTTCTGATAAAATAATTGCTGAGGGAGCAGCCTGATACAATTTATATGTATACTTGTCAGATGTATATCCCATTTCTCTTCCATGAGCTCAAGGAAGCTTACATTGCACTCTTATCTTTAATTTTATTCCCACAGTGAGGCAGGTTGGTTAAGAGAGAATGGATGACCCATAGCCACCCATTAAATTTCCATGATTGATGGTGAATTTGGGATTGGATCTCTTTAATCCTTGTACAGCACATTAACCACTCTGTGGTACTGGTTTAATTACTTGAGCACTTTAACCACTATATCATTAGAAGATTGCAAGGAAAACACAACCGCAGCAGAAGCATTTCCTGCCACCCTTAGCAACAGACTAATATCACCAAGAATCATTGAAAAACAAGTAGGAAAATAGGGGCCTCTTTCTTGTAAGGAAGGAAACTTGAAAAATGGAAAGGCAGATCCTGCCTCAGAATTAAGTAGGTTGGGACCTATGCACCCTTGGTAAGGATGCTCTTGGGAATGGGATGTGGAATTTAAAAGGCTGTTTACTTCTATTTCCTATTGTGGGAATTGAGTGAGAAAGAAATAATAGCCTGGTTGTCAAAGTTTTTTTATGGATTTCCTGAGCTTTAATGCAAACTCTTAACTTTAATTCTGTTTTCTTTCTAAGTGATTATGCAAATATTTTCATGTGGATATTTCTTTCTTTCTCTCTCTCTTTCTTTCTCTCACTCTCTCCCTCCCTCCCTCCCTCCCTCCCTCCCTCCCTCCCTCTCTCTTGAAAAAAACACACACGTCCTTTTTTTGTAGCAGATAATTTTCTTTTCTTTTTTTCCAATTATGCCATATTTTCCTTCTGAGGGCTTCCAGTATATTGAACCAGAAGGAGCATGCGGAGGCACAAAATGAATGGTGGTTACTGCATGCCATGTTCTTCTTGGGAGAAATAAGAATTCATGTTGGGAGGTGAAAAATAGTCATTTCCTTTTGTATGTGAGTCATCCAATTTACTGAATCATGTGTATTTCCTTCCCAGTAATAGAGAGGATTTCCGATATTTCTGGGTATGAATGTCCTACCTTTTAAGGAGTGCTGGAAAAATTAATGCTGACAATATTTTTTTTCTTCAAGTCAAGCCAAGAACAGTATTCACATTTTTCCTGAAGAGATAATGTAGACAAGGGCTTTATTTTACATTTCTAAGTACACTACCTTGGACAGCAGTAGTTCACAGTTTAAAATTACAGTGAAAATGTAGCTGCAGTGGTTAGAATGCAGTATTGCAAGATAATTTAGCTCACTGCCAGGAGTTCAATCCTGACTAACTCAAGGTTGACTCAGCTTTCCAACCTTCTGAGGTTGGTAAAATGATGACCCAGATGTTGAGGGCAATATACTGACTCAGTAAACCGCTTAGACAGGGCTGTAAAGTGAGAAGTGGTATATACGGTAAGTCTAAATTCTCTTGCTAAATGGCACTCATGACTGTAAAGCAAAGCAAAGCTGAAGCATGGATCTTCATACTTCATAGTGCATAGTTGTTGTAATATAGTTCCTTGTGTAGGCGTGTGTCCTCCATGGCCTAGTTCATACTAGGGCTTGCAGAGTCACGCTGAACCACACAGGAGAAAACAAACTCCTAGAACTCCATAACATCCTGATATCCTGATAGTGCAGAACATAACATCCTGATAGTCCATAACAAAACATCCTGACCAGGATCCTGACCAGGATATGACCATATATAGACAGAACTTCCCTGAGCAGTAGATTAAAAATTGTACTTTTACAGGCTGTTTTTAAGCACATGCTATTGCTCCTCCTGCCTTTGTCCTATCTCAATAAAAGGGGCTCTCAGACTCTCATCTGGGTCGCTCCATCCCGAGAAAATTTGTCTCCTGTCTTTTCTCAACATTGGCCTCATGGACGACCCACGGGAACATCACATTTGGTAGCAGAGGATGGTAACTTCACGCATAGTGACATTTTACTTAATGATGGACTTGATGGTCTCAACCCAGAAATCACATGATACTTTTGGTATAACAATCATATGAATTAGAACTAACTGCATTGCTCCATGAAATTTGTAGACAAAATTTATCCAGCATGGCATTATTCGAGCAACTCCTATATGCATGAAACATAGCATAGAAACTTAATTTATTCTTCTGAAGCTCTGAATCCAACTGGTTTTTTCCCCAAATTGCTGATTGTGACTCAAATACTGTACTCCACAGAGCTAAAAAGCTTAAATAGACATTTCTGAATCAGACCTAGAACTTTTAATGTGGATTGACTATTTCCAATCTTCCTAGATTCAAGTAGCAAGGATATGTTCCAGTATGGGTTTTCACCACTGGCATTTTTAGGTACAAGCAATTTTTTAAAATCAAGATCCATTGATACAATAATCATATAAATTGTGGCAGTTTCTGGAAACACAATTGACACATACAAGATCACCAGATAGTTATAGTTGCTCACTCTTCTGAAAAACAGCAATCTTCACTTTCACATGTTTCAATATCTGTTTCTCAGAGATTCCCAAGAACAGATAAAACAAAACCCTTGATTCTGTCCCCATGCAACAGGAGTAGTAGCTAAAATCTAATTTAGCAAAAACTCACATGCCCTTTTATATTGCTCTTTTTCTTGAAATGACCATACTTAAATAGATTAAATTAAATTACATGCCCATGTTAATTCCTATAAACTATAATTTCCCAGGAAATCATTTCATTTTTATAACAGGATATTTTTTTTTTGAAGAAAACTGTAAATTTCTTTTCAGTGTTTTTCATTGTTTCTATATGATTACCAACTATGGTAAAATGTTATATGTATATCATAATATTTCCCACATTTATAATTATATGATTTACTTGTTTTTACAGTAATAGATTGGGCTATGAATCATCTTTAGATTGTTATGACAATTTTCCTTATATTATAACTTGGGGTAAATTTCGCTCAATTTTTTCAATTAATCTATTGATTGTTATGTAATTGTTTCTTTAAAATTTTGCATCCACTTTATCATATGGTCTTTTACTTGTTCTGTCTCTGTGTCATATTTTAATACAATTTGTATACACATGGTAATAGGTAGTCTTTGTTTGCTACAAATGTTTAAAATTCTATCATTTGTCTTTAAAAAAATCTTCTTTCTTGAGGTTGCTTTTTATTCTTTTAGCAATCTGTGAATATATGAATTGTGGATGTTATCCATTCAGCTACCTATGAAAAACAACTGGTACAGTAAAATGATTTAAAATTTGAGGGAGTAAATCCAACTCTACCTTTTGAATTTTGTAAAAAATATTTTACTCTAGGGTTTTTTTTCTTTTCCAAATAAATTTATTAACTATTTTTTGTCAACCTTACTTCCCCCCCCCACCCCCGGGATTAAAATTGGTACCATTTGAAAATTTAAAAGAAATTTTAGGTAATGTATTCATTTCAACAATTGTAATTGATGCTAATCAGGAGAGTTTTAATATTTTCTACTTTTTAAAATCTTTTTCACTTATTTCCATAATTTGAGGTAATTATTTTATTATTACTTGTAACTACATTTAGTAGTAACTTTGTTACTACAAACCCAAATATTTCACTGGGCCTTTGGTTAACTATTCCAGATCTCCAAAGATTAATAAGACTCTGAGCTATGGAATTGGAAATTTTCTTCCAGCTGCTCTTGATAAAACAAGCTTTTCTCTTCCAAGTCTGGGCATAGTGTTGTCTTGGCAACACTGCGTGATAATGTACTGCTTAACTAAGTTAAAAGCACCTATCTGTATTTTATAAAAATGGCCTGTCTGTCTTTACAAGGCTTTGCTGATAGGCTGCAATATTTGCTTTGGAGCTTGTCCCCTTGTTATAAAGGATCAGAATTCCAGCAGCAAAAGACTTGTGAGCTTCCCATATGGTATTTTTTGTGAATATAACAAAAAAAACAAAAACTATTTCTGCAATTGTGAATCCATTTTTAATCTACCTTTTAAAAAACTGTATCTTGCGGAGTGGCCTGTCGCCGGTCGGCAGCTTAACAGAGCTGCCCCCAGAATTCAGGACCGTTATCTACTCAATATCAAGAAGATAACTCTTTTTTCAGACAAGAAAAAAGCAGTGAGGAATCTCAGCTGGTAAGAATCTTCTTTGAAGTTCACAGTTTGTTTCTTTGTGAGCTGTGGACGGAGGGGGAGGATCAACCCATAGCTGAGTCATTCAACTCCGACCTGAACTTCGCAGCTGTTATCCACAGCACAAGACAGGATCCCCTCCCCCTCAGGACAATCTTTAGAAAAGAGACTATTAAAAATCAATATGAGCAAAGACCAACTTGTGAACTTTAAAACCTTTCTCTATCTGAAATACCAGCTTCAATGTTATAAAAACCTCTTTTGTTTAATTGTCTTCAAAATGGCGTTTACAGCTTCTGCATTTGTTATCTCCGGCTTCCTGCTACAGAACTAAAGAAATAATCTCTTATAATTTAATTAGAGCTACTCCCTTAAAGCTTTCAAGACTCTTTGTTGATTCAGAGACATTCCAAACATTCCAAATGGACTTTCTCTTTTGAAATCCTCCGTAAAACCCCTTGTAAAAAAAGAAAAAAAGAAGGAAAAAAAGGGGGGGGGAGGAATTTCTTTTTCTCCACATAGCACAGTGGATTAGTAATTTAGAATAAATAATTAAAACCAAAATATAATGGCATCCAAATCAACCTCTGTTAAATTACCTCCGAAAACGTCTCCCATACCTGGCACAAAGTTGCAGCCCCCACCATCTATGCCCCCTAGTGGAGATGTACTAACAAAAGAATTTTTTCTGGAAATGTTCCAAAAATCCAGAGAACAGAACTTAGAAATGTTTAAAGAATTCAGAGAACAGAATCTAGAAATGATTAAAGATTTCAAAGATGAAATAAGGAATGAGATGGAAGTTCTATATGACAAATTCGATACCAGGGTCACTAAAATGAATGATAATATGATGGGAATTGTAAATGTGATAACAGAATATATTTCTGGAATGGAAGATAATTTAGAAACTCTCAATGAAGCTAAAACTAACCTGATATCCAAAACTGAAGTGGTGGAACAAAAAATTGATAATGCTGAAAAACAAATTATTATGATACAGTATAAGCAGATGGAGCTTGCATTAAGAGTGAGGGGCTGCGTGAAGAAAAGCAGGAGAACCTAAAGCAAATGTTTTCTGAAGCTTTTGACCGTCTGGTGGTAAAACCGGGATCCAATTCTGATTGGCAGATTGACAGGATTTTTCGTGTTAATTCATGGGCGGCAAAACAAAGGCAACTTCCCCGAGACGTGGTAATATACTTTGTTACAAGAGAATCTAGAAATATGATACTACAAGAGTCCTACAATACTAAGCTTCAAATTGGTGGACAGGACCTGATTGTTTTGAAAGAAATACCGCCTCAGATGCTAAGAGCCAGAAGAGATTATGCTTTTCTGGTGGAAGAGCTCAGAAGGCGTCAGATACAGTACAGATGGGATGCCCCATTCGGTATTATAGTTACAATGGACAAACAAAGATATCGTCTCAGCTCAGTATGGAAAGCTCGTGATTTCTATCATAAGATTCTGAAGATGGGATACCCTGAACCTTCGGGATATGGTGAAAAACCACGAGACGAACAAGATAAACAGCAAACCACACAACCATTAGATAAAATGTATCATCTCCCTCTTCCGGAAGGGCAAGGAGTCAAGGAAAAAAGATCCAACCGTAAGACCACCAGACAAACGGATAAACAAGCTACTATGCAACAATCTCAACAATCATTGGCCACTGACCAAGGTGCTACTGCAACAAGCTCAGAAGCTGTGGGAGGAGCCAAACCAAATGTGAGACAGGCCTTGCGGGAGGCTCTAAAAAAGCTTCAGGCAACCAAAAATGACAACTAAGATTTTGACATGGAATGTTAACGGACTGAACTCTCCACAGAAAAGAAAGAAAATATTTCATTATCTTAAGCAGTTTAAGAATGACATAATTTGCTTGCAAGAAACTCATATCAAATCAACCGATCAAAAATATTTGTTTAACCCCAAACTGGGCCAACATTTTGTGACCTCAGCCATGGAAAAGAAAAATGGCATAGTAGTATATTTAAGAAAAGACATTAAAGCTGAGCTAATTGAAGCAGATCCCTTTGGAAGATATATTGCATTAGATTTAATCTTAGAAGGGAAAAAGACGTTACTATTGGGAATTTATGCTCCAAATCAACAACAAGATGGATTTTATAGAAACCTCCATGCTAAATTAGTACAGTGGGATTTTGAGTCTTGTATATTAATGGGTGACTGGAATGGCGTGATCGACACCAAAAGAGATAAGAAGACAGCTCGACCGAACACCAAATTTCGAGCTAAGTTACCCAAACCCTTTTTTGACATGCTGGACGACTTTGAATTGCGAGACGCTTGGCGCGAGAGGCATGCAGAAGAATATGACTTTACCTTTTTTTCCAATAGACATCAATCTCTTTCAAGGATTGATTTTATACTAATTACAAATGATTTACTTTGTAGGGTGAAGAAGACAAAGATTATGGCGAGAGTTCTTTCAGACCATAATCCAGTCTGGATGGAATTGGGAAGGGTAGCCCAGGCAAGAAGGTCCTGGAGGTTGAATGAAAATTTATTTAGATATGAAAAGTATGTTAATGATTGTAAAAAATTGCTATCGGAATATTTTGTCTTCAATATGAACAAGGGTACATCTTTGGAATATGTATGGGATGCAAGCAAAGCGTATATGAGAGGAGTATTAATGAATATAAATAAAATACATAGATACAAACAAGGGCAAAAACGAAAAGAATTGGAAGAGGAAATTAAAGGGAAAGAGTCAGAATTAACATTGAATCCAGGAGATACAAAGATTAGGGAAACAATTGCTATATTAAAATCTCAGTTTGATATGCTGATCTCTGACCAGGTAGCTACTAGTTTATTATATGCTAAACATAATACTTTCTGCAATGCAAATAAACCCGGTAGGTGGTTGGCTTATCAGATTAGAAAAAAAAGGAAAGCTCGAAATGTATCCAAATTGTGTTACAGAGGGAAGGAAGTGTTTCAACAGGAAGAGATTCAAAAGGTATTTCGGGAATTTTTTACAGAGTTGTATAAAGGGGATAAAATTAAGGACGGAGATATAGACAAATACCTAGATAAAGAGAAAATCCCCCTAGTCAGAGAAGAACATAGGCATAAGCTGAACCAACCTATAACCTCTGGGGAAATTTTGCAGGCAATTAAACAATTAAAGTTAGGGAAAGCACCAGGTACAGATGGTTTAACAGCTGTTTATTATAAATATCTACAGATAGAAATGGTAGAACCCCTCAGAGAACTATTCAATAAAATTCAATCGGGAGGGAAAGTGCCTCCCTCGTGGAAGACTGCGTTCATATCGTTGATACCCAAAGAAGATCAAGACCTTACCCAACCAAAAAATTACAGACCTATTTCATTACTCAATGTAGATTATAAAATTTTTACTAAAATATTAGCAAATAGGCTAATGGGGGTAACTCAGCAACTGATACATACCGATCAAACTGGTTTTATACAGGGCAGACAGATGAAGGATAACGTTAGATTAATTATCAACGCTTTAGAATACCTGGGAAAGAACAATCAAATCCCGGCCGCATTCATATTTTTGGATGCGGAGAAAGCCTTTGATCGAGTTAATTGGCAATTCCTGCTGAAGACATTGCAAAAAATGCAGATAGGAGATGGCTTTTTACGGTCAATTGGTGCAATATATCAGCAGCAAACAGCCCAGATCATTGTCAATGGAAGTCTGACAGACTCCTTTCAAATTGAAAAAGGTACAAGACAGGGCTGTCCTCTGTCCCCATTATTGTTTATTATAACTTTGGAAATACTGTTGAATAAGATACGGGGCCTGGGCGGTCTAAAAGGGATCAAAATTAGACAGCAAGAATATAGAGTTCGTGCATTTGCGGATGATCTGGTTATAATATTGGAGCAACCGCAGGAAACTAGTAGGGTATTATTGAATACGATCAATCAATATGGTCAAGTCTCGGGATTTAAAATAAATCTAGGAAAAACCAAAATAATAGCTATAAATATGACTATCAAACAGAAGGAAGAACTGGGGGCGACGCTAAGATGTGAGGTAGTTAAAAAAGTTAAATATCTTGGAGTTAATATTTTAATCTCAAATGGGAAATTATACAAGTATAATTATGAACCACTTTGGCATAGTACACAGTTGGAGTTGAAAAGGTGGGAAAAACTGCATTTGTCCTTGCTGGGTAGAATAGCGGCAGTAAAAATGAACATTTTACCAAAATTTTTATTTCTTTTTCAAATGTTACCAATACTTAAAAGAGATGCGAATCTTCTAGAATGGCAGAAGGGTATCAACAAATTTGTGTGGGCAGGAAAGAAGCCGAGGGTAAAGATGAAAATAATGCAAGATGCACGTGAAAGAGGAGGATTGAAATTACCTAACTTAAAATTATACTATGACGCAACTCGATAGAACCACCTATAGACAACTTCTTATCTCAGAAAGAGGGGTGATGGAACTAAAATCTTTAGAGGTACTTAAAGAAGAGAAGGTAGTTCAAACGTGGTTTCAGTATGGTCAACTACAAGCTAGGTGGAAAACAGATCAAAAAATTGGCTTTGTAAAAGTTGAGGATAATTTGTTTAAACAAATAAGAGATCAAAGCTCAATGCATATAAAGAGGATATATAATGTATTAGTACAGATGGATTCTGAAACGGAACTGATTAAGGATTGTATGATAAAATGGGCTCAGAATGTCGAGGAACCAATAATGCTTGAAACATGGGAAAGAATCTGGGTAAGAAATGTGAAATTTACACAAGCACAAAACTTGAGAGAAAATTTTTATAAGATGTTTTATAGATGGCACCTAGATCCTAAAAAGCTTGCCTCTATGTATCCAAATGTTCAACCTAAATGTTGGAGATGTGGTTCTTGTGATGCTACATATTTTCATATATGGTGGACATGTCGTAATGTTAAGGCATTTTGGATAAAAATATGGTGGATCCTGCAAAACATCTTCAAAAGAAGGATAAAATTTACCCCCCAGTTGTTTTTACTGGGTATATGCATTGATTTTACAGTAGCAGAGACTAATTTGATCCTGTATTTAATAACGGCAGCAAGACTCTTGGTGGCACAGTATTGGAAGAAGAAAGATTTACCTATAATTCAAGAATGGACTTTGAAAGTTATGAACTTAGCCGAAATGGCCAAAATCTCAGCATATCTCAAAGAACATTCAAACGAGAGATACAAAAGAGACTGGAAAAGTGGATTGATTACATAAAAAGTAATATGGGACTAAAAAACTCCAGATAGCTTATGCTTAGTATCAGTAATAATTTAAATTGTTTTAAATTTGGGTAACAGTAAGAAGCTGAGTTCAATGTAGAGATATTTCAGACTGTGATTGTTCAAAAATTATACCACGTATGGTCTTTGGGAAGTCGGGGGGAGGGAAGGGAGGTGGGGATTTGGGGGGAGGGGGAGGGGGGAAATACAATATGTGTTAAGAAAAATAAATAAATAAAAATTGTAAAAAAAAAAAAAAAAACTGTATCTTGCAAGATCTGTCCCATAGGGCTGCCTTGGAAACAGAGGGACTGGCCCACAGTGTCTCTGCCAGCGAAAACGGATTTGGCAAAAATGGAACTTGCAGTCCTCCCAAGCTCTATTTTAGCTGGCAGAGAGTTGCAGGAGGCTGTGCAGCCGAAACAGAGGTTGGGAACCCGTTTTCACTGGCAGAGCACTCGGACCATCTGACATGAGTGACATGGAGCTGGCCATGACCACCCTGGCCCTTGAGGTCAAACACAACTCTGATGTGGCCCTGAACAAAATCGATTTTGACATCCCTGCATTAAAGGGATGTTGGTTAGAATGTGACTGTGTATACTTTTCTATGCAACAATGCCATGATGTTGGTTGAGAATCTCAATAATTTGAACTGAATACGAGATAGAATGCATAGTGTAATAATATGAATCGGAAAATTCATTCCTGCTCAGCATTATAGAAGAAGACAACTTAACTCATTGATTTCATGAACTTTGCTTACTTCTAGATATTTCAAAATACATATTTTCCAATATTTTAATATTTCAGGGACTACTAAATCTGTTGATTTACACAAATAACTGAAACATGTCTTTGAATATTAGCTTACAATAGGCATCATTCCACATATACAAAAAATTAAATAAGCTCTTTCCTTTCAAAAGGCTATAAAATTGACTTCAGATAATATCAAGCATTAAAGCTATTAGAACCTTGAAATAGTAAAGTAAATTGATAAAGTAAATTGATATAGATATATGTCCTCATTGATTATAATAACTACATGTACAGTTTAAGCATAAAGAAAGATCAGATTAATTCATTTTTTACTTGTGAAATTTGTATGACTTGTGAAAATTCTTCAAGTTAGGACTATAATAGTTAATTTTTAACCTATTCCTTTCTGTTATTAGTAGCGTTAACATCTGAACTGGCATTTTAGTTCTTTATAGATCTTAGTGATTTGTGAAGCTCAGTTGCAGGTAGCAAAGCAATACATTATATTGTAGCTCCAAATGTTATAATTAGCTTGATGTCTGAGTTAGTACTGAGAGAATATCATTTCAAAATTGTTTAATTAACACTGCAATAAAATGTTCATTGCAATTTCTTGAACTAGATGGCCAATTGTAGTGTTTTACCCTTTGATGATCAAAGTATAGAAAACAAGATATCCGCTACATTTGGTTCTGTTCTCACCTTTGAACCCCCAGGACCTAAAACATATCTGAAAATAGGTTTTTCTTTTTTTTGGGGGGGGGGGGAGGAGAATTTTAAAAAAAGATAAGGATGAAAACAGTTGTCCTGTAATGCCCCCCTTAGTGTGTTCTTTTTTTAAAATATTTTTTTTGTTACATAGACAACACATACCCACAACAATTAAAAAAAAAACATCATCACATATAGCATGTCGTTTGGTTACAAGTGTTTTAACATTTATCATTCTTATACATTTATTATTTCATTTAATAGGTTATAATATACAGTTTGGGTTGCTTTGTTTACCATCCCTTCCTCCTGTTATAACACCACTTATTTTCTCTTTCTTTTTCTCCCTTCCTCCCCTTCGCTACTTTCTTCCTCCTGCTCTCCTTTCCCTTCCTTTCTCCTGTACCTTTCTCCTACTCCTACTCTTCCTCATCCCCTTCCTACCCTCTCTCTCCTCTTCTCTCCTTTCTATCCTCCTCTCCTTACCTCTTTCTTTTCACCCTCTCTCCCTTTTCTACTTTCTTCCTTCCTCCTCTCCTTCCCCTTCCTTCTTCCCTTCCTTCTCCTTTACTCCTACTCTTCCTCTTCCTCTTTCCCTTCTATCCTCTCTCCTTCCTTTTCTCTTCCTTCCATCTTCCTTTCCCTTTCCTTTCTCCTCCCTCCTTCTCTACTTTCCTCCTTCCTCCTCTCCTTCCCCGTCCTTCTTCCCGTAACTTTCTCCTACTCCTGCTCTTCCTCTTCCCCTTTCTACCCTCTCTCCTCCTCTTTCTCTCCTTTCCATCTCCTCTCCTTACCTCTTTCTTCTTTCCCCATCTTCCTTTCATTCTCTCCTCCTTTCTCGCTTTCTTTTTCTATTATTGTTGGTGTATCTATTTTAAATCTCAGTTTATGTTTCCTTGGGATGGTACTTCCGCCGACCCAGATATAATTTAGTATCATTTCTTATTCCCTTACCTTTGCTAATCTATCCTAACTATATTTCCCCCCACAGACACACTTGTATCTCTCTATTGTATATATACTTATATATTTAATACACACAATAATAAAAAAACACAAAAAACCAACAAACATATGTTATAAAAAGTATATCAGCTGGTTACAAAAGTTTTTGTGCATCTCTTCCATTAATCATATTAATTCAAATGTCTTAACTCAAATATTTACTATATTAACATCATCATACCTCCACTTTTAGTTGACTACTTATTTAAATATCCTTCATCCTTAAATATACCAAAAATTCAATCCATAACCACATGCTGGCATTTCATTTACTTATTTATAAAATCCTCCATTAACATTAAGTCCTCATATCCTGTTTTAGCTGAACATCCATAATATTTAATACCAAAGATTTCTAATCCTCCATATATATAATTTATTATCATTCTCCTTTTTATTGATTATATCCTATATCATAGCATTTCCCCCCTATTAGTTAAGATTTAACTGTATATAGTTTTGTTTTATTTTTTTATAATTATTGTTATTAATAATCTTTATATATGATCCAAAGATATTTCTAACCTTCCCTTCTCATATCCAATTATTACTATCATATCAACTCAACATTGTATACATTACTATCATTATCATTTTTATTCAAATATACCTATTGCAAATGGATTTAACTAAGTTAGCTAATTTTGAATATACTCTTCCATCTATCAACCTGTATCTCTCCAATAACAGAACAATCTTATATCTGCTGCCATTTGTAGGTCCAATTTCCAAACATCTTTATGAACAAGTCCATATGAAGAAATCTTTGCACCTTCTTGTCTGTAGTGCCTTTCATATAACGTTGCTGCCTCTTTTATTTCCTTTATCATGTCTTTGATTCTCAATAGTGGTATCAAATGTTTTGCAGATGGTATTTCAAAACTAGAATTCTTTGATGTTTCCTTCTCCTCCTGTGCCCTGTCTTTGAAGTAAATTTTCTGTCCATTTAACTCCTCTTCAAACATTCCATTCTTTCCTCCCTCAGAAGTAAACCAATTGTCACGAATATCAACAAGTTCAGATTCTTTATTCTGACATTCTTATTTTGTATTTGAAAACATCCTCAGTTTTTTCTCATACTTTGTTGCCAAAACACCAAATAATCCAATTTTCTCTGAATTGTCTTCTGTGTCAGACAGCGTCTGTAGTGCTGAAAAAATCACTTGAAGAGACGCTTGAATAGACGCCATGTTTATACGCAGTTAATATTTTTTCTTGAGAGCTCTGAAGTATTTGCAAGTAAAAGCAGAATGAAAGCTGTACAATCTTATCAGATCTTAAGCCATACAGCCAAGCAATAAAAATGTCAAGATGTAAACAGCCAAATTATAGTAAATTGGTTTACAGCCCGCTTGCAGAGATCAGGAAATGTTGGAGTAATCTATCAATTATCCATGATAAATTTAAAAGGTAGGATAACCACCGTCCAAAACCATTGAAAGGATCAAAATCTCCGCTAGATCTTCTGTTCTTTAATTTAAATTAGTTTGAATTTTTAGGCAGTCCGTTTCTCTCTAAACAATAAAATGTTCTTACCAGCTGGAAACACTTTCTCTTTCTTTAGGGCTGTCTGCAGTTTCAATCTTGTGGCTAATCCGGAAGTCACTGGCAACGGGGTTTTTTCCTGGGTCCCCAGAGACTTTGCGAACATCTCTGGGACCACTGGGTCTCCCCCTACCTTTCACTGTCTCTTCGGGACAGCTTGGCTCCAAAAAGGAACCGTCCAGATGCTCCGGTATAGATGGAGATTCAGGAACAGCCTGAAAGTCCATCTTCACACTGCTAAGCCCCGGCCCCGTCTCCCTTAGTCTGTTCTGATTCTTGCAGCTATAGTCTAAAAGTTTATCCTTTCAGAGATGTCATTGAATCATTGAAAGTTCCTTGTAGTTCTTCAGAAGATCAGGATGCCAGGTTATGACAGTTGACCATTAGCTGTGTCTTCTCCTGTTTATTTGTTTATGCCTCTGACCCAGAAAGAGGATCCAAAAAAAGCCCATGTCCAGTGACATTTAAGAATCAGCAGGTTTACATGGCCACTGTCACTCTGTATCAAGGTAGCTGCAGAGTGACCTGGCCAAAAATCTATCATAATGAAACTTAAAGTGACTTAGTTACTATAAATAAATAACTTACTCTAGAAGACACAGCAGTGATTGATTGACTGGTTCCATTTTTCTAATAATTGATTAGGGAAAAAATTAGCATTTCTTAGATAACATTGGAATGATTCTCTTTCTCACTATAGGGCTCTCTTTCTAAATTATAGGTCTGTCATTCAAATTATGTAAACCATGCCAGGAAGATGCTTTATGTATTCTCTGTTTTCTTTCTTATTAAGGGTTAATTGTTTATCCAGTCATTCCTATGGATAGAATTTCTGTTATGGAAAACATACAACATGTCAAGAATAGCCAGAGAAATCAGAGGAAATATCAGGATGTTGAAAGGTGACTAGGAGAACATACAACACTCAGGTAGGCATATCAGATACTGTACAAGAGTTTGGTTAAAGCCTAAATCAGAATTACTTTTTTCTTTGAGGCTACTTATTTGCATCCAATTGTTTTGTGAAATATATAGGGCAAATTATATACATTTGTCTGTTAGTTTGATCAACAATATGATATCTGTCAGCCCACCGTGCCATGTGGTCTGGGCTGCCATTCACTCAGAGGGCCCAATGGGAGGCACGCCGGTTGCACATGAGCGGAGGGGATTGTTCTACTGCCGAAGCCTGATACCCGATTCTCAGCTGTTAGCCTGGGCTGAAGCCTGCATTCCAATTAAACCACCAAGAGCTGTTGGGGGAGTGCCAAAGGAGTGGGGAGGAGCTCTGGTATAACAAATAGTAGAAGGGAGCACTCAGCAGTAGCTCTGAATTCAATTCACTCTGGAGTTTCACTGGGTGATGGTTAGAATGTGCCAGTGTGTCAAAGGGAGCAATACAATCTACATTTTGAACTACGTGTTGGTTCGTTTATTACTTGTTTGCCAAACCGGAACATGACAATAATCATGTAACTTCTGTGACTTGTACAAAGAATCTTTTAATCAGCAAAAAGAACATTCAATAATAATCACAATGAATAAAGGCCCTACTTTAATAAGAAATATTTTATCCTGATACGTCACATGATGCTGCCATGACCACATGAGTTTGACCCCTGAGCTACAGTATGTAAGGTATATACAATTCAAGTGTAGATACATAAAAAGTAAAATGCAAAAAGTGGCACAAAAGCTAGTGTCAAAATGGGCTAGAAAAAGGACATCAGCAGTTTGAATCTGCAAAAGCAGAGATTCCTTGCTACTTGATATATTTCAAAGTAGACTTATTGCCTGAATATTACAAATGTTACACATCTGGGGGACCATTCAACAGTAATTATTATGATGGTGATAATGGGAGCTGTAAAACACAATACTCTATCAATATAGCTAGTATTTATATAACTTTTCTTGAAATAATTAAGACCACCATTTGCAGGAAACCTAAGAGAGTGGTTAAATTAGGAGCTAATTGCCTATGGATATTGGCTGAGATTTATAGACAGACTCCTTTATTGTGGAAAACTTATCCAGGCCTCAGCTAATACTAAATTCAATAATACTTCAAAATTCAAATTGCATTGATTGCCATAAATTAATTTGCTTATATGCTGCTTGGTTTGCTTACGATTCCTTTCAAAAGCATTTTCCCACTTTGTAAGGAGAACTTTGATAATCACTTTTTGAAATACGGCCACATACACACTCAGTATAGAATGCATAGGAGTTTGGCCAGATCGTAATAAATAAGTATAAATATTTCAGGATGAATTAAAAGTTGGTTCAGATCATGTCAAGGTTTTTTACAGTGACTTTCCTGAGTGGCACTGGAGATGGAGCATTGATTCCCATAGGCACCATTAAGTGGTTTCACTTCTTAAACACATGTTAATGCCAGGGGGCCTTCTGTTAATTTCCTAGAGCTATTGTAGTATCTCTTTAGCTAAAATGAGAAGATATTCCATTTAGATGGCTTTGAAACTTATTGTACTTGCCTGATAAGCTTTTCATTTATGAGCATTCTTGCCCTCAAATAGTATAAAACACAGATTGGCCTATTTCATTTGAATGAAACAGTAAAAAAATGTTTTAGCTGATTTATAAGGGGAGTAGCTTTTAAGACAAGCAGAAACTCAAATTTCCTTGCAAAATTTCCTTGTTACCTTCTGGGAGGAAGCTTCGTGATACCCCAAACAAAACATCCACATTCAGCCACAGTTTTATTACATACAGTATCAACCTTGTGTACTCTGAAGCTTCCTCTTTCTGCTATGTATTCAAGATGGACAGTGATTAATCTTTATATGTATTTATATGTTAGGGAGTAGATTAAGGTGACCAGACGTCCTGCTTTTGGTGGGACAGTCATGTTTTACTAATTTGTCCCATGTCCCGCGGCGTGTTCAAAAAGTCCCGATTTTTCAAAGATAGAAAATCAACTTTAAAAAGGACGCTGTTAAAAAAAGTTTTTATTTCTCTGAAGTGTCGTTCCTGATGTGGCCTTTAGAGGGCAGTGGTTTCCCTCTCTCTGCTTGGTTCGCTCACAGCACCCGACGCGGGGCGAGGCTCCCTCCCCTCCTGCATGTGTGCGCACCGACACGCACCGTTTTTCTGCAGGGAGAGCGACGGCTTTCTGGCGGCAGCAGCGTGGCGAGGAGGAGGCTCGGTCCCAGGCCAAGCAGCTCAGCCATCAGAAGGTTGTTTTTTTTTGCCCGCTTCTCTCGGGTGCCAATCTACCTGCAGCCATTTCCCTCTTTCTCCTTTTTGTCCTTTCTCCTCCTTCCCCCCAAAAAGAGAACAAGAGGTGGGGGGGATAGTGGGATCCTTGCTGCTTTCTGAACTTGGTGCAGCAAGGATCCCACTATCCCCTCACCTCCTCTTTCTCCCTCTTTCTCCTTTTTGTCCTTTCTCCTCCTTCCCACAAAAAGAGAACAAGGGTGGGGGAGATAGTGGGATCCTTGCTGCTTTCTGAGCTTGGTGCAGCAAGGATTCCACTACCCTACTATTTTATTTTTCTTTATGTACACTGAGAGCATTCACCAAAGACAAATTCCTTGTGTGTCCAATCACACTTGGCTAATAAACTATTCTATTCTACTCTACTCTACTCTACTCTACTCTACTCTACTCTACTCTCTATTCATTTTTATTTCAATTCTAACAAGGAGTTTAGCTTCTCTCTTTTGAAAATGTAAGCTAGCATAAGGCATTATAATGCAAGCTAGCCTTAGCTTTCAAACAGTTCATTTAGTGACCAAAGTTACAATGGCATTGAAAAAGTGACTGATGAACATTTTTCACACTTAGCGACCGTTGCAGCATCCTCATGGTCACGTGATCAAAATTTTTGATGTTTGGCAACAGATTCGTATTTATGATGGTTTCAGTGTCCTGGGGTCATGTAATCGCCTTTTGTGACCTTTTGACAAAATATAAAATTTTTAATCAAGCCCCCCCCTTCCCCCCAGTCAATGTGTCCCTCTTTACCAATCTGAAAATCTGGTCGCCTTAGTTTAGGTATATAGATATGTATGTATATATCATCTATATGTGTGTTATATATGTGTACTTTTGACAACAGGCAACAGAATATCATGTTTAATGTGTGCCAGAGTGCCCACAGGAAAAAAATGACAATAAAGGTTATCTTATTTCAAAATATGGCCTGTGAATTTATCTTGACTATTTATTTCAGTTCTGTGATTCTGCATTGCATTTTATACCAAAATAAATAACACTGAAATTTAAACTCAGTGTTTATCCAGAGGCAGATAATACAGGTACATGACAGATACTTTATGTTTCTGAGAACAGAGTGTTGTACTGAATTAAAAACAAAACAATAGAAATTTGGCGTTTAGCTCTTTTCTACTAAGAAAAAGACACTTATCTTTCTTATCTGGCACAACATACCCTTCAGTTGTGTGGTGGGATGAGACACAATCTCTTATTGATTTGATAGATTTATATCCTGTTCTTTTTCTAGGAGCTCAAGGTGGCTTACATCATATACCTTTCTTCCAATTTTCCCCTCAGTAATACCGAGATAGATCTGCGAGATATAGTGACTAATCCAAAGTTCCTGCTTAGCTTCTATGGTTGAAGATTCTTCTCTGTCCTCTAGTCTCTGTGGAATGATCTCTTGCCCCATAGTATTTCTTCCTTCTGGAGGAAAAAAAACATATTTAAGACCCAGATTTAAGTTATTGTGGCCTTTCAGCTTAATTCTTACTTCAGAGAGATACAAGAAAGTGTCATCAGAGATGCAACTTTGGTTGTTTGATTCTGATTTACAGGAAGATCAAAGACTAGCCCACCCCTTCTATTAGAGGTGTGGATATATGCAAGTTGATTTATCCTAGCCAACTGCCTCTTTAGTAGTCTATACCAGGGATCTCCAATCATTGCAACTTTAAGACTTGAGGACTTCAACTTTCAGAATTCCTCAGCCAAAGCCAAATTCCTCAGCCAAAGCTGGCTGAGGAATTCTGAAAGTTAAAGTCCAAAAGTCTTAAAGTTGCGATGATTGGAGACCCCTGGTCTAGACTTAATACTATGCCCACTATGGTTCTAAAATATCCACCTACTTGCCCACCTTAAAAGGACGGATCAACTGGCAAAGAAATATTGAAGCCAGATTCTATTTTAATGTTGAAAATTCTTAAAATGAATATAAAATTAAAACCAGAGGTTTTTTTTTTTAAAGAACTATTAGACAAGGAACTTGAAAAAAAAAGTCTGGAACAGTGTATGCTGACTACAGCAAGAATTTGTTTGTGGAAAAATGGAAAGATACATAATCAATTGAAGAATGGATGGAAAAACTGATGGAGCCTGCAGAGATGGCCAAATTAATTGCTTTAATCGAAGAAAAGAATACATCTAGTGTTGCTTCTATTTGGAAACAGCTTCTAGACTTTGTGCTTGAGAAAGAAAAAAAATGAAAGTTTGACTTTGAGATTTGCTGATTAGGTAAGACTGTGTGATAGGAATAGTATACTAAGTATGTAAAAGAAAAGTTGAGGCTGTACCATACTATTTTATTCTATTGCACTGAAAAATGTTGGTAGTTAACACTTTTTTTCTTCTTTCTCCCTACACCACCCATTTCTCTTCCCCCTTTTCCTTCCCCATATCCTTACTATCTATTTTCATTTGTATTTTCTATTATGAGATTTAAAATTATAAAAAAGAAGGAATCAGTTGAGAATTTTGATATTTTGCTGCCATATATAAATCTGACTTTCTGTTTTAAACACACCACCCATCCCTACCAGCTATTTAACTTCTAGGATAGGCTAGCTAAGGAAATGGATGCTTTCTACAAGTGAATTGTTCTTCTGAATGTTTCTTGTGGAAGTTTCTTCAGTAGCAATTCTATATGAAAACTTGAGTTTAAGCTTGGAATTGTGAACCAAGAATGCATATTGCTATTTGATTAGATATTGTTATATAGTTGTATTAATTATTGTGTTTTACAAATTGTTAGTATTCCTTATGCTTATTTTTAAAATCTTATAACAGTTTTAATCTTTGAATGCAAATGAATGAATTAATGAATGAATTTGGATTGTGAGCTGCCCTGAGTCCCCCCAGGGAAAAGGGTGGCATAAATAAATAAACCTTCTAATTAAACCATCTTTCTTATCTTTGTGACAAGCCTGGTTTTCACTTACCATCAAACTGATTGAGGTTGTACTTTGGCTTTTCAATTATCCAATGTGAATCAGGAATAATGTCTTTTGCTCCTTGTTCTGAATCCAGTTAAACACCTGACATTTTTATAAAATCTGTTTTGTATGACCTTAAATTATTTTGCTAGTATGTGAAATTACGAAGATTGTATAATAGCTTGTGAGAACACTTTCTTTGGTATTGGTGCATAGACTGATTTCTTCAATGTTCTCACTGTTGTCTTCTCTTCTCTCCTTCCTATTATCTATCTCTCCCCACTTATAACTATAGCCATGTTGGCTTGTATCTTTCAATTTATATGTTTTTATTATTTCCTATTACAATTGATAGCTTATTAGTAACCTTGACTACACAGTGTTGTATCTTTTTATTCTGATGAATGTATTTTATTTCTTATGTACCAAGACTCCTTATTGCACTAAAGATAAATTCCTTGGGTGTCCAATTACAGTTGGGCCAATAAAGAATCTTTATATCTCTCTATCTATTCTTATTCTATTCTAGTCTCTAGCTAGTTCTATTCATTCTATTCTATCTCTCTACTCTACACATTCTACCTACTTAACTATTTACTATCCTATTCCTAGTCTATTCCTTCCTATTCCTATTCAATCCTATTCCTATTCCTATCTATATGGGATAGTTCAGGTGAAACTTTACTGTTTAATATGCTGGTGCTTGTCATATTTCTTTAGATTTTTATCCTTTCAAAGTCCTTATGCACCAAAGACAAATTCCTTATGTGTCCAATTCACTTGGCCAATAAAGAATTCTATTTATCTATTTTATGGAATAGTTCGGGTGAAACTTTTACTATTTAATTTGCTGGTGCTTTCATTTATTATATATTTTATCCTGATCTAACTTTAACTTCTAGTATTATATGTCTGGTAAATATTGAGTATCTTTTGCCATCTCTATGGTACAGAATTTCAATATATATTCTGTCTTTTCTGAACAGCTACTATCTTTTAGCACATCAGTCTAAGTGCTATTACTTATTGCTATTGCTATAATCATGTGATTTTTTTCCATCAGAAATCTGAGGCACATTTAAACATACCATTATAATACAATATATTTAAACTGGGACAGAAATGAATATTAACAAATACATTTAGAGAGATTGAGATCCAGATTTACAGATCCAGAAGGAATCTGCTTTTTAAAGAAAATCTTCCATTCAGAAAGTAAAACTATATTTTCCCTTTAAAATAGAGACTTTTAATCATGTGGGAATTTCAGTGTTTTGGTGTATCAGTGTGTTACTACTCTTCTGAACATCACCCGTCATCACTATCTATCTGGGGACAATTTTGAAATGCTAATGTTTTGAGCTAAGAATCAGAGCTTTTCAGTCCAACTAGTTCAAATCTTATTATGGCTAACCCTCTCAGCCTCAGTTTTCCCTATGCAATTGGAGAATAATAATGGACATTTTATAAGATTGAAGTATGCATGTAAACAACTTTTAATATTGAATATATTTCACAAACTGTTTTATTATAAAAATACCAATTGCACTTAGACCTTATATACTGCTTCATAGTGCTTTACAAACAAGTGGTTTACAGTCACCATATTGCTTCAACAATCTGGGTCCCTTCATGTTACCGACCTCAGAAGGATGGAAGTCTGAGTCAACCTTTACCTGGTTGGGATCGAACTGGCAGTCAGCATGAATATTGCATTCTATCTACTGAACCACTATAGCTCATCTAGGTATAAGGTATCTTGTGGGTGATCAGATTTTGTATTATCTTCTAGAAACAACTTTTCAATTTGCAGAGGGGACAGTACTACTGTGAGTTGAGAACAGGATGGGTAAATGTCAGACTCGAATGTTGATAGCAAATCAAATGCATTCATGATCAGCGTGCCATTATAAGCTAAATAATAACAACATTGTACCTTGGGTGATACAGGTAGCCCTGTTTACCAATTATGGTTGAGACCAGCAATTTGTTGTTAAGTAAGCAGTCACTAACAAAATTGTTACAATCTTACTTCAGGGTTTTTTTTGCTTTATAGATTATGTAAGGTCATAAATGCAAAGGTGCTTATCATGTTCATGGAATAGTTGATAATCATAATGAGAAATACGTATCTTAATAAGAATTACTGTATGAAACAAAAGTTGCAAAAGTTGTCAAGAATCTGTCATAAATAGTGCCCTGCAAAGAGTCTACCTTATCTTTTACCACTTTTGAAAACCGAAAGCTAGGAATTATGGGGAACTAATTTCACTATACATTGTACTAAACAGAATAATATAGGCAGAGATTGTTTGTGTAATAAAACTGATTTGGATAATTGCTTGCTGCTAAATTTGTTTTGAATTCTATATTGCTGATTAGTGGAGGTATTAGAGGACTATAAAAAAACAACCCAAATGTTATACCAAAAAATTAGAAATCAAAGTTAAAATAATTACAGCTAAAAGTGCACTAAAATATTTATTTCAAGATCTATCTTATACATTAAAGAGCTCTCAAAGGAACACCTTCAACAGGCAAACAATCAGATGGGGTTGATATGTTCTGCGTCCCATCAGTTAAAGAATACGATCTCAAGGAATCAAGGAGATATGTCTCCTCTGTTATTCTGTGGAATAGGATCTCCCTAAAAACTTTGGAAGCCTCAACTTGAGTACAAAGCTGAAGCTTGCCAGCCTTAAGAAAGGCTTTGAAGAGTTGGTTATTCCTCAAGCACTGATGTGTGAATTAACTAACAAAGTAGTTCTTCCATCAAAATCCCTATTATTGTCCATATAATACTGCCCCTAAATTTTGTATCCATTTAACCATGCATTTTTACTTGGTTTGGTCTGAGTCATTTCACCAGCAATTTATAAATAAGGCCTCCAGAAGCTGTGAGTTATGTAAGAGTTTTAAATTCAGCCAAGTCTCTAGAGGTTCCCTCTTGTTTCTGCATTCTTTTAATGCCATGCTCTTTATTTGGAGATATTGAAGCCAGTCAGGTGGACTAACCCACTGTGAAGTAAAGGTCTCATTTAAAAAAATCTTCCTCTTATGATAATCAAATCTCATACTCAAATGAGGAGATTTCTTTGTGCTTTCATCTTTATAAACTAGATATTTAGTAGTTAAAAAGATGGAAAAAATGTGTTAACTTTCCTCCCTGTAAAATTTGGGGGTACCAGTTTGCTTTGCTCTTTTGAATTCTAAAGATCTTTTATGTTATTACATTCATTTATTATTTGTTTATGTCACTAACTTTTCAATAGTTATTGGAATCATTTGGAATGGAAAGATAAGCATGTTTACATATGTGATATACATATTAAAATATACGAGGAATCACATTAAAGTAGAATTCACTTTTTCACAATCTTTGAACTTCAGATGTAAGTGATGAATCTCTGGAGAGATGATCTCTGGAGAGCCAGGGATGGAGGCCACGCCTCCATCCTGGACTCCTTGACCTCTCTGCGGCTTTCGATACCATCGACCATGGTATCCTTCTGCGACGACTGGGAGGTGGGGGTGGGAGGCACTGTTTTACGGTGGTTCTCCTCTTACCTCTCGGACAGGTCGCAGTCGGTGTTAGTCAGAGGGCAGATCGACCCCTAGGACCCTAACATATGGGGTGCGAAGGCTCGGTCCTGTCCCCCCTACTGTTTAAATCTACATGAAACCGCTGGCGAGATCATTCGACGGCACGGGATAAAATACCACCAGTATGCGACGATACACAGTTGTATCTGTCCGCCCCGTGCCAACTCAATGAAGCGATGGACGTGATGAGCCAGGGCCTTGAGGCTGTTAAAGACTGGATGAGGGTTAACAAGCTTGTACTCAATCCAGATAAGACCGAGTGGCTGTTGTGCTTCCTCCCCACTAATTGGCCAAGTGTTCCATCTCTCAGGCTGGGGGGTCAAATATTACGCCCCTCAGATAGGGTCCGCAACTTGGGAGTCCTCCTGGACCCACAGCTGACTTTTGACCACCATTTGTCGGCTGTGACCAGGGGGGGCATTTGCCCAGGTTCGCCTGATGCACCAGTTGCGTCCCTACCTGAACCGGGAGGCTCTCACACAGTCACTCGTGCCCTTGTGACCTCTAGGCTGGAGTACTGCAATGTGCTCTACATGGGGCTGCCCTTGAAGAGTATTCGGCGACTTCAGCTGGTCCAGAATGCAGCCGTGCGAGCGATCGTGGGTGCACCTCGTTTCACCCACGTAACACCTATCCTCCGCGAGCTGCACTGGCTGCCTGTTGATCTCCGGGTGCGCTTCAAGGTGCTAGTTGTCACCTACAAAGCCCTTCATTGTATTGGATCTGGGTACTTGAGAGACCGCCTACTGCCAATTACCTCCACTAGGCCAATAAGATCCCATAGATTAGGCCTCCTCCGATTCCATCAGCCGGTCAATGTCGACTGGCAACTACCCGGAGGAGAGCCTTCTCGGTGGCTGCTCCGACCCTATGGAACGAACTCCCCGTGGAGATTCGTACCCTCACCACCCTTCAGACCTTCCGCATAGCCCTTAAAACCTGGCTGCCGACAGGCCTGGGGCTAAAGACTTCAACCCCACCCGAATAGTACGACTGTTGTGTTTTTAACGATGTATTGTCTTTATGTGTTTAACTTGTTTTGTACTTCCCTCCCCCTGAATTGTGAGCCGCCCTGACTCCCCCCAGGGAAAAGGGCGGCATACAAATAAAGTTAAAAAAAAAAAAATCAAAATCAAAATGAAATCTACATTACAAGCAATTAAGAATGAACCGATTCTTTATAAATAACAATTCTGCACATGCCTACACATGATTACACCAATATAGTCATGTGTAGGCATGTGCAGGATTGTTATTTATGTCATCTCTTGACCATGACATCCCTCCTCTCTTTCCACATGGCATAACTAGGCTGATAATTTTATTTTATTTTATTATTTAATTTTACCACAAGGTTGAACATTGCCATTTTCACTTCAGAACAGTTTAGAATCCCTGCTGGCTTCTACACCGAGAAGGTGAAGGGTCATTCCATGTCAAGTGGTCTGATTATAGAAAAGTGCCCTGCTCAACAATCATGGATTTGTATGAAATTTTGTGCGAACATGCACACATGTTACCAATGAACATTGGTAAAGTGGTTATGTGTGCCGATGCAATACTTGTGGAGATATAGTCATTTGTGTGATCCCATACCGCAGCCTTCTACAGAATGACTCTTGAGGTTCCAGCAAATTTGAGGCATAATATCTTCAGCAATATTTTGTTGAGAGAAACCAAACCTGGCCATCTTGTAAAACTTTTTCTGCTCTCTAAACAAAATAATAAAAAACATTCTCATGAGCAATCGCCATCTAGATAATTTGGAGCAAAGTTGGCTGAAAATATTGTGGCTCAGAAAAAAGGTTAAAGTTTGCCTTTTATATCTTTGGAAGGAAAAGTATATAAACGTGAAACTTTGTGCATAATAACTTAGCATCACAAGATTTTTGAATATAAAATTTCATTTTCCTACTGTTTTCTAATAGTTTACAAATCAAGTGTAACATTTGTAAAAAATGCCAAAATAGGGTATTTTCACCCCACTTTTACAAAAAAAGATCTTCTGGAAACACTGTTAAATCATTCTCATTAGAAAGAGCATGTTTCAAACCCCCTAAAAAGTAGGGTTGGTTTTTCATCACTGATGCATAAAGCCCTAAAAATAGGGACAAAGGTGTATTTGCATTGCATCGGTACATGTAACACTTTACCAATACTCATTGGGGATATGTGTGTACATTCACACAAAATTTCATCGAAATCTGTGAGGGTCAAGGGGGCACTTTTCTGAAAACAGACCACTTGACATGGAATGACCCTGAAGACAGTTTAAAAACAGAGTTATATGACTTTCTGAGTCTATGGCGAGATTGCGCCATACTCAGTTTCAGAGTAGGAAGCAATTGAAAAATAAAACGGTTGCAGGAACTGGGTATGTCTAGTTAATAGAAAGAAGGACTAGGGGAGACATGATAGCAGTGTTACAATATCTCAGGGGCTACAAAGAAGAGAGAGCTAAAATTCTCCAAGGCACCTGAGGGTAGAACAAGAAGCAATGGTTGGAAACTAATCAAGGAGAGAAGCAACTTAGAACTGAGGAGAAATTCCTGGCAGTTAGAACAATTAATCAGTGGAACAGCTTGCCTCCAGAAGTTGTGAATGCCCCAACACTGGAAGTCTTTTAGAAGATGTTGGATAGTCATTTGTCTGAAACGGTTAAAGTTTCCTGCCTAGCAGAGTTGTGAAGAGCCAAGGTCCCTTCCAACTCTGCTATTGTATGTAATGAAACAGGGTGGGCAAGAAAACTAAAATATGGTGACTAATGTATTTGACTACACCAGAGAAGTCCAGTTTCTACTCCATCTGCAGGCACAGCATCATTTGGAGACTTTTAGTCCAATCTATCTCATAGGGTTGGGAAGAAATATAGAGAATGGAGCACTATGTATGTGCCTTGAGTTCCTGAACAAAGATTGAATGTAGATATATGTACATATTTGTGTGCCAGAGAAGGGACACAAAGCAATACAAATATCCGGTCTTTCTTCATGTACCTAAAAGTTATTGTTTCTTTAAAAGTTACATGTTAATTCTTTGTGGCTAAGGGACTGAAGGATTGCAAGAGTGGCAGAGAACTGTCATAGAAAATTGAAAATAAAGATAACATGATAGGAGCAACAGCCAAGAAGCACAGCACCAGCCAGTAACAAAACGGCTTCCGTTTCCTCCAAATTTAATTCCCAGAGTATAGGTCCTTAATTTTGGATGCATTTTGTAAATTAGCCAATGTGAGGTACCGTTTAAAAAATTGTGGATATAATGCACTGTTTCGCTTAGGTCAAAATTATTACAATGAGAATTTTGGTACTGTATAAATACAGATAATTGCCACACCTTCATTTTGTATTCTCTATATTTAAAAACGTATTGGACAGAAAAATTAACAAAGGTATAAGTAGAGATGATCAACTATTTGTTAAACTATTTTGTTTCATTACCTTAGGTTCACAGAAGGGTTGTATTTATAAAAAAAAATTATGAAATAAAAATGAAACATTAGTTTAATATCACCAGAACTCACAATTTAATATGCATATGGTTTTCCAAGCCTCTAAATTGTAATCACTAACAAACAATATTGAATTGTGCTTTCTTATCTGAAATTGCTTTATTTTCCCTGAAGAGATGTTAACATTTGTTACTGTATGGCAGGAGTGCCGTTTTCTATGAGGTTATGTCTTTATAACTTACAAAAAATTCAATACATTTTGGAAGGATTTAGTGATCTAAATTTTTTAAAAATAAACAATAATCATTTATCAAAAAAAAATTCTCCCGATTCAAATGGATGTACACATTTCTCTCTCTCGAATTCAGATGTTTCGTTCATCTCTTCACAGTTCTAAAGCTATTTTTTTTAATCACAGGAAAGAATATTTCAATAAAGTAACACTGTGATAAATATTCCATTTCAAACTTTATTTTGTTTGATAATAACATGAACTTGTGCTGCATAGTATTTGGGATGATTTGCTTTCTATTTCCTTTTCCCATGAAGCAAGTTATTACTTTCAAAATTTATTTGTCAAACATATGAATTATTTCTCAAGGTAAATGTCACACACACAGAAATGATCATTCAGAAATACAGGCTGAATGCAGCTAAAATGTCAAATTATAAACCACGGTTCATATACCAAAGTAGGTGATTCAGAATCAACCAAATCCCCATATTGATTAGCATGTTGCGTGGACTAAACGATTTTGTGGATTGGCGTGTTTCTTTTGCTTTGAGTACTTTCAGACGATAATAGTTTCTACTTTTCACTATCTCCAAGTCACTTGGAAGTTAGTGAATGCATGCCTGCCTATTTTCTGATTAAAATAACACAGACATGATTATAAAGCAAGCAATGCTTCCTCCAATTGATCAGTAGGAAAATGTAATCATTGACCCACCTCTTGACCTACTATACTTATTAAAAATATTTAAAATGTTACCATTCTGTCAGGACCCATCTATGCGGCTATGATGAGATATGTGTAATTGAGATTCTTGCCCTTAGTATTTCTGTTGTAAGAATCCAATAAGTCACCGTAACCTGCTATCTATGGAAATAAGTTTGGATCTTCTCCAATGATCAGCATTTGTTAGATGAGTTTACCACCATAGTACGCTTTGATGATTTATATATTCCATATGTGAAGTAAACTTTATTCTATCATTTTGAATGCATGCTGTCTATTTATCAAGGCTGAGATAAATATTCCTCCGTAGGAAAAACAATAAAGAGGAACAGGAATAGTTTCCTGTTCCTTTTCTGGGCTAGTTAGTATATTGGAATTGGTGGTAACTGATACAAAATTTCCCATGATAGAAGCTTTTCTAGCCATAAAATGGTTCCCTTAATAAATCAAAATCACTCATTTGTCAGAAAGCAATGTGAGTCAGTGCAGCCCATTTATTCTGGACTGGTTATCATACTTGCCACCCATATCAATAGGTAACTGTTGTGACTCAGCAGAAGTCTCCTGTGAGTCTTTTCGTGATGCAAGATTAACATGCAGCTGGGGCTCGTTAGTGGCGTCTTCTGGTGATAAAAGGATGGATGGTGCCACGCCCCAGTTGCGGAGTCAACGTTCATTCATTCGTTCATCATTCATCGGTCATGGTTTTGTTGTGAGAAACACTTGGGAAGTGATTGCTTTCTGTAACCCTGATTCGAGGAGACACTTGAGAAGTGAATGTTTTGTAAGAGTTTTGTTTTGCTTCTGATCTCTCGTCATAGACTATTTATTGTTTATTGTTGGGCTCGCAGCCAGTCGAGCCGAGGATGAAAAGTTCTTTCCTTTTAAGTTTGTCTCCCTGTCGTCTGTTAACGAGCGGAGAAGGGGAGACAGAACAGATTGACTCCTGACCAACAAGCCTCCATTTGATTAATTATGGAGCAATTAATTGCTGAAAATAGGCAAATGGCTCAACAAATCGCGATTTTGGCGGATCAAATTACACAGCTGCAGAGAGCTGCAACCCCCCTCCCAGCCAAGGAGGAAGTGCCCAGTAGCCATGCCAGATAAATATGATGGGAGTCTGGCCATGTTTGCCGCGTTTCTGGGACAATGCCAGCTGTTCCTGAGCTTGAGAGTGGAGGACTTTCCCACTGACTGGATGAAGGTGGGATTCATTATCAGTTTGCTCTCAGGCACAGCTGCCCGTTGGGCTACCCCCTTGTTAACTCAGCCGAGCCCTTTGTTGGATGACTGCCAGGGCTTTTGTCAGTATTTCAAACGGATGTTTGAAGATCTTATCAAGGGGGAAACATCAGCTAGAAGTCTGAAGTCACTGCAGGGGAGTGGTTCATTGCAGGACTATGTTAGTGAATTCAGGCTGCGTAGCCAGGATTCCATGTGGAATGAACCAGCTCTAATGGACACGTTCCAGGATGGATTGTCTGAGGCCTTGCAGGATGAACTGGCGAAGGTGGACAGGCCACCGACGTTCGACGCATTGGTCCACCTGTGCCTCTGGATAGACGCCTAGCTGCAGAGGTGAAGGCCTCGCCGTATATTCTAGGAGACCACCAGCATGCCAGTTCAGCAAGTGACTGCAGTGGACTGGGAGGAGCCCATGGAGTTGGGTGCTGTCAGACCTTGAGTGTCACGGACAGAGATGGACAGACAACGTGCTGAGGGATTGTGCTTCTACTGTGGGGATCTTGGACACCTGGCAGGGAGTTGCCCCAAGAAGAACAGAAGGGTTGCACGGAATGCAGCTGTCCCTCAGCAACACACTATCACGTCGGACAACCAGCACGTTTGTGCGGCCGTGATACCCCGTGCGCACAAGGTAGCGTGCGTTTGGGGTGTGTGGAGTCCCAAGGCGGATGCCCTGCCGTGTAAAGTAGAGAACTCTGACCCTGCGAACTCGCTTCCACCTCGGACTGTTCTACCCGTTGCATCCTGCACTGCCATTTGTCATCCAGTGAGCAAGCAGTCTCTGATGCGGGATGCGCAGCGGGGTGACGACTGGGTGGAGCGACAGGGGCCGGAAGTGGGGCCCGCATCCCCATGGACTTTGGAAGGGGATCTTTTGAAGTGTTGGGGCTGGCTCTATCCTTTGGAACGAACTCCCCGTGGAGATTCGTACCCTCACCACCGTCCAGGCCTTCCGCACAGCCTTGAAGAACTGGCTAGCCCGTCAGGCCTGGGGATGAAGATAGTTGCCCCTCCCGAATGATGAATGCATGTTGGTTACTGTTTTATTATATGTGTCTTTGTTATTGTCTGCATTTCCCCTTCCCTGATTTTATGTGAGCCGCCCTGAGTCCCCTCAGGGAAAAGGGCGGCCTACAAATGTCAATAAAATCTCAAAAAAAAAATCTCAAAAAAATCTATGTTCCCGCAGGGCACATCAGTCGACAGGTGCTCTCCCAGGTTCATTGCGCGTCTGCATAAAAACATTGGGGTTTTTTTCGGAGGTTGCTCCTGGCCTCCTGTCAATTTTGGTGGCCCCATCTGAAAAATGACGTGCGGAGATGCGTGGAGTCATGTGCCCAGAGCCAATGGGCCAGGTCTGCAAGGAGAGTTCCGCCAAGATTCCAGACTTTGTCGACTCTGGTCCCCGCAGCACTGGACTTTGTTTGTAGGTTCCTGGCGGGATACCAGTGTCTTGGACCGTGTTCTGTGGAGGCTGTCACCAACCCTTCTGGGCCGCACCCCGATCATTGAAACTGGGGGAAGGGCTCTGCGGGAGGGGATTGCGTGGTGGCTCAACAGGAGTTGGTGGAGCTGCCGCCAGACTCCAATGGCGAGGAGTCATATGAGTTGGCCTTGGAGGAGGTGGAGGACCCTGGACAGGGTGTTAGGGCTTGGCCGGAGCTAGTAGAGCTGCCATCAACCTCCGACAGTACGGGGGCTGGTGGGTTGGCCTTGCAGAGGGTGAAGGACCCTGGACAGGGTGTTAGGGCTCGGCTGAAGCTGTTAACCTCCGACAGTAGGTGGGCTGGTGGGTCGGCCTTGCAGAGGGTGAAGGACCCTGGACGGGGTGTCGATGCCATGAAGGGCGGAAGGAAACATGGCGGCCACCGGATACCTAGGGAGTTCCGGCTCAAGGGGGCTATTCCTGCAGAGGTTTGGGACTCATGAAAAAGGCACCACAGGAAAAGGGGTGGGCCCTCTTTTGGACAGGTCATTCTGACCGCATCCAGATCATCGGAACACGGGGAAAGGGGCCTGTGGTGGGGGATAGTGTTGTGACTCAGCAGAAGTCTCCTGTGAGTCTTTTCAGGATGCAAGATTAACAATGCAGCTGGGGCTCGTTAGTGGCGTCTTCTGGTGATAAAAGGACAGATGGTGCCATGCCCTGGTTGCAGGAGTCAACGTTCATTCATTCGTTCATCATTCATCGGTCATGGTTTGTTTGTGAGAGACACTTGGAGATGTGATTTGCTTTCTGTAACCCTGATTCGAGGAGACACTTGGAGAAGTGAATTGTTTTGTAAGAGTTTTGTTTTGCATTCTGTTATCTTCTCATCAGAGACTTTATTTATGTTTATTTTTGGGCTCGCAGCCAGTCTGAGCCGAGGACTGATAAAGTTTTTTCCTTTTAAGTTTGTCTGCCTGTCGTCTGTTAACGAGCGGGGAAGGGGGGACAGAACAGGTAACTATCATTCATTCATTCAGTTTTGTAGGGCACTCACCATGGGACTTTGGATGGCTAGTATCAAGTGTCCTTAATAAAGACAGATCGAAAAATAGAAGGGAGGCAGTGATGTGCGGTGAGGTTTATGGCTGGTGAGGCAAGTGGGCAAAAGCTGCCCTGCCGCCCCGGTGCTATGTCCGACATAGAGGCGGGATGCCTCTATGTCGGACATAGCAGCAGGGCAGCTTTTGCCTCTAGCGCCAGGGCGGCAGGGCAGCTTTTGCCCGCTTTCAAGAAAGCTTTCTTGAAAGCGAGCAAAAGCCACCCTGCCGCCCGGTGCTATGTCTGACATAGAGACAGGACGCCTCTATGTCGGACGTAGCAGCAGGGCAGATTTTGCCTCCTGAAAGCGGGCAAAAGCCGTCCTGCCACTATGTCTGACATAGTCCCGCCTCTATGTCGGACATAGCGCCTCTATGTCGGACCTAGTGCCGGGGCATCCAAAAGCCCTGCCGCTATGTCCAAAAGCCCTGCTGCTATGTCCAAAAGCTCTGCCGCTATGTCCGACATAAAAAAGTGCCAGCCTGCGTGCCAGCAGAGGTGGGTAAAACACACACACACACACACATACACACTCACACACACACACACACATTACTTACAATAATACAATTACTTACAAATTACATTAATTTTGAATTCCTCCCCCTTCCTCTGACCCACATACCTTTTTCAGCTGTTTCACAGAGGATTTCAACTCTGCTCTTGATGAACATCTGCCATGATGAAAATGTAAAAATGTAAAAGGAAAAAGGCAAGAGCTGCTGAGGTCAGGCTGGATTAGCTGCTGCCAGAGTCCCTAATGGATGACTCTGCTTAACTGTTTAAAAAAGCCTCTAAAAATGCCCTCTACAGGAGGAGGGAAGAGAACCACATGCCTCATCTACATAAGGAATTTTTCGGCTTTTAATCCTTGCTTAACTCTGCTCGAATGATCATAAAGATAGACTAAATGAGGCACGTGGTTCTCCTGCCTCCTCCTGTAGAGGGCACTTTTTTAGAAGCTTTTTTAGACAGTTAAGCACTAAGCAGAGTCATCCACTGTGACTCTGGCAGCAACTACCTCAGCCTTTTTCCTTTTACATTTTTTTTTTTTCATGATGACAGTGGTGGGCCCTGCCTCCCCTGCCTCCCCTGATTGCACGTCACTGGAGTGAAGAATGATCTACCCTGTTTGTCATTGATCAATTATACTGACCCTATACAGAGGTTTCCTGGAGATAGCCAATTTAAATTGCATGGCATTTACTTTCCCCACCCTGAACTACTTTGGCTGGTGACAATTAGCTGAATTAAACATTGTTCAAATGCTAAGCAAAGCAGTGACGTGAGGTGAGGTTTATGGCTGGTGAGGCAGCAATTCTTTTAGACTTGTGGACTTCAACTCCCAGAATTCCACAGCCAGGCATGCTCAGTTCCAATTTAAAGTGACAGCATTTGTTTTTCTCCTTTGCTAAATAAGTTTCCTTCTTTCTTTTTCTTTTTCTTCTCTCTTCCCCTCCTTCCTCCCTCTCTTCCCCTCCCCTCTCTCAAACACACAAACACACACACACACACACAGTTGCACCAGGATTCAGAAAATTTAGGTTTTCCTCCTCAGCCCATGTTAGTAATACCACTAGCAGCATTTTGGCTGGCAGGTGTAAATAGAAGTAGAAATTCATTCTACTGAAAACATTGTTTTTGCTTATGATTGGATAATTAAAATTTCAGAAGACCCAAAGGCATAGTATTAGAGTGCTACATAGTGCATAAACTAAAGAACTGTCTCAATATGCTCCCTCCCCTCTCTCAAACACATATGCACGCACACACACACACAGACACACAAAGTTGCACCAGGAGGATGAAGTTTGAATTCCTCCCACTCCCTCTGACCCACACGTACCTTTTCCAGCTGTTTTAGAGAGGATTTCAACTCTGCTCTTGCCTGCCATTATGAAAGAAAAAAAAGTGTAAAAGGAAAAAGGTAAGAGCTGAGGTCAGGCTGAGCTATTGCTGCCAGAGTCACCATGGATGACTTTGCTTAGTGCTTAACTGTTTAAAAAAGCCTCTAAAAAAGCACCCTTTACAGGAGGAGGCAAGAGAACGACGTGCCTCATCTATGTCAGGAATTTTTCGCCTTTTAACCCTTGCTTAACTCTGCTCGAGTGATCATAAAACGCCAGACTAGATGAGGCACGGCATTCTCCTGCTGCCTCCTGTAGAGGGCACTTTTTTTAGAGGCTTTTTTAAACAGTTAAGCACTAAGCAGAGTCATCCATGGTGACTCTAGCAGAAACTAGCTCAGCCTGACCTCAGCTCTTGCCTTTTTCCTTTTACATTTTTTTTCTTTTCATGATGACAGTGGTGAGGCTCTGCCTCCCCTGCCTCCCCTGCCTCCCCTGCCTGCACGTCCCTGAAGAAAAGGTTAATAGCAAGCAATACCTTTTTCCAACAATAGTTCTTAGAATATAGAATAACAGAGTTGGAGTGAACCTTGGGGGGGGGAGGTCATTTAATCTAAACCCTGCTTGAATAAGAAACCCTATATCATTTCAAATGCCTGGTCTCTTCTTGAAAGTCTCCAGTGATGGATCACTCACAACTTCTGAAGGCAAGCCATTCCACTGGTTAATTGTTCTAACCGTTAGGAAATTTCTGCTTAGTTCCAAGTTGCTTCTCTCCTTGATTAGAATAGAATAGAATAACAGAGCTGGAAAGGGGGCCTTGGAGGTCTTCTAGTCCAAGCCCCTGCTTAGGCAGGAAACCCTACACCACTTCAGACAAATGGTTATCCAACATCTTCTTAAAAACTTCCAGTGTTGGAGCATTCACAACATCTGGAGGCAAGTTGTTCCACTGATTAATTGTTCCAACTGTCAGGAAATTTCTCCTTAGTTCTAAGTTGCTTGCCTCCTTGATTAGTTTCCACCCATTGCTTCTTGTCTTGCCTTCTGGTGCTTTGGAAAATAGTTTTACTCCTCATCTTTGTGGCAGCCCCTCAAATATTTTAGCACTGCTATCATGTCTCCCATAGTCATTTTCACTAGACTAGACATGTCCAATTCCTGCAACCATTCTTCATATCTTTCAGTGTTCAGCTTTAAGGCATTGTAAAGAGGTATAATAATCCAGTGCTTAGCTATGCCAAGGCCAGGCATAGGCACTCCCCTTCTCTAAATCTCCAAGGAACTTCCTTTGTTGCTTACAACCTCCAAAATGCTTCAATTGGCCAGAGCACATGGAAGTATATCAGCAGTAAAGCTACTGCAGCTGAGTGATGACAGATGGGAAAACTCATTTCCTCATGAAAATGTAGTGGGTGTTATGAATGTATGCTTCTCTGATACCAATCAAATTCCAAAGATTCAGTGCAATATGTCCTCATGGGCAAATTATTGTATTTATGTTGGAACAATACATAACACCTCCGAAGTTCAGCTTTTGCTCTGCAGGTCATAATTCAGAATCACATCCCTTTGTTCTGTTTTCAAGAACTCATAGTTTTCATTTCAGAGTTTCTTTCCTTATTTTCAGAAATAAGGAAAGAAATTCTATTATAGTTATTCCCATACATTGTCATGTAGATATTTTAGAATTTTCATCTGATTATATTTATGAAATGTTTAAAACATTTTGCCATCTGATACCTCTCACACAAACATACTAGAAAGTTCTCTTACATTTGATGCTTATGGGATCACTGTTGATTTGTAATTACCTGAAGCTTGCAATTGAAACAGTTGTGATATGTCCTTGAAGCAGGTTTTCAATCTCTGACTAGAAAAATATGTCATTTAAAGTCAACAATGCATTTCGGAAAAGATAGTGTTGCCCTGTGCTTGAAGACAGAGGTTCTATACCTGTAATGGTGAACATATGTAAGGTGACCAGATTTTCAGATTGGTAAAGAGGGACACCTTTGACCGGGGGGGGGGGGGGGCTGATTAAAATTTTTATATGGAGCAACAAAAATTTTCATACAACCCAAAAATAGTATTGTAATATATTTTTTTATTTCAACATAACTACAATTTACAAATATACATTGTAACTGTTGCCAAACATCAAAATTTTGATCACTTGACCATGAGGATGCTGCAATGGTCGCTAAGTGTGAAAATGGTCGCTAAGTGTGAAAAATGGTCATCAGTCACTTTTTTCAATGCCATTCTGGCCACAGTTCTTAAGTGAATAACTGCAGCTGATAAGTTAGTAACATAAGTGAATCTGGTTTCCCCATTTGACTTTGTCAAAAGGTGATTATATGATCCCAGGACACTGAAACCATCATAAATACGAATTTAGTATTAGTATTTAGTATTTATTGTACATTTATAGGCCGCCCTTTTCCCTGGGGACTCAGGGCGGCTTACAATAAAAGGGGAAAGGGAGTGTAGGACAAATACAAAAGAAATGTGAACAAGAGTAAATTAAACAGTAAAACACAACATTCACTCGACATTCGGGAGGGCGAAAGTAAACTTATCCCCAGGCCTGACGGGCTAGCCAGATCTTGAGGGCTCTGCAGAAGGCCTGGACGGTGGTGAGGGTACGGATCTCCACGGGGAGATTATTCCATAGTGTCGGAGCCGCAACAGAGAAGGCTCTCCTCCGAGTAGTCGCCAGTCGGCACTGACTGGCGGATGGAATACGGAGGAGGCCAACTCTATGCGATCTGATGGGACGCAGGGAGGTAATTGGCAGAAGGCGGTCTCTCAAATAGCCAGATCCACTACCATGGAGCGCTTTATAGGTGGTGAGTAGGACCTTGAAGTGCACCCGGAGATCGACAGGTAGCCAGTGCAGCTCATGGAGGATCGGTGTTATGTGGGCGAACCGTGGTGCGCCCACGATCACTCGCGCGGCGCATTCTGGACTAGCTGAAGTCTCCGGGTGCTCTTCAAGGGCAGCCCCATGTAGAGCACATTGTAGTATTCCAGCCTGGAGATCACAAGGGCTCGAGTGACTGTTGTGAGGGCCTCCCGATTCAGGTAGGGCCACAACTGGCGCACCAGGCAAACCTGGGCAAATGCCCCCTGGTCACAGCTGAAAGATGGTGGTCAAAAGTCAGCTGTGGGTCCAGGAGGACTCCCAAGTTGTGGGCCCTTTCTGAGGGGTATAAATTTTGTCCCCCCAGCCTGAGTGATGGTACGTTGGTCAAATTTTTGGGAGGAAAACACAACAGCCACTCGGTCTTGTCTGGGTTGAGTATCAGCTTGTTTGCTCTCATCCAGTCTTTAACGGCCTCAAGACCCCGGTTCATCACGTCCACCGCTTCATTGAGTTGGCACGGGGCGGACAGATACAACTGTGTATCGTCCGCATATTGGTGGTATTTTATCCCGTGCCTCCGAATGATCTCGCCCAGCGGTTTCATGTATATGTTAAATAGTAGGGGGGATAAGACCGACCCCTGCGGCACCCCATAAGTTAGGGGCCTCAGGGACGATCTCTGCCCCCCCACCAACACCGACTGCGACCTGTCCGAGAGATAGGAGGAGAACCACTGCAAAACAGTGCCGCCCACCCCTATCTCCCGCAGTCGTCACAGAAGGATACCATGGTCGATGGTATCGAAAGCCGCTGAGAGGTCAAGGAGAACTAGGATGGAAGCATGGCCTCCATCCCTAGCTCTCCAGAGATCATCGGTCAATGTGACCAAAGCGGTTTCTGTGCTGTAACCGGGCCTGAAGCCAGACTGGAAGGGGTCAAGATAGTTAGCTTCCTCCAAGGTACGCTGAAGCTGGAGAGCCACCACCTTCTCAACAACCTTCCCCACAAAGGGGAGGTTGGAGACTGGACGGTAGTTATTAAGGACAGCTGGATCCAAGGACGGTTTCTTCAGGAGGGGTCTCACCACCGCTGTCTTAAGCGCGGTGGGGAAGTACCCCTCCCGAAGAGAGGCGGTAACAACTGCCTGGATCCAGCCTTGTGTCACCTCACTGCTGCTGGCAACCAGCCAGGAGGGACACGGGTCCAGTATACAGGTGGAGGCACTCACAGCTCGCATAGCCTTGTCCACATCCCCAAAGGCAACTTCCTGAAACTCAACCCAGAGATGGTTTGCCAAGTCTTCCCCTTGTGTCCTGGCTGGATCTACTGGAGTGGAGTCCAGGTCCGCTCGAAACCGGGCAACTTTGTCCGCCAAGAACTGGACATACTCCTCAGCCTTACCCTGTAAGGGGTCCCCCGTCTCCCTCCTATTTAGGAGGGAGCGGGTTATCCTAAACAGGGCGGCTGGGCGGGACTCAGCGGACGCTACCAAGGAGGCAATATATGTTCTTTTTGCTGTTCTTAGAGTCCGAATATACCTTGGTGCATGCTGTTAAAAGTGCCCGCTTCGACTCGGACCTATCGGACCTCCACGAGTGCTCTAGGCGTCTCCTCCGGCGCTTTATCTCCCGGAGCTCCTCAGTGAACCAAGGAGCCCTCCTGGATCCACTGGATCCCTCTCCCGTGGATATAGTTCCCCCAACCACCTCGATGGCCCCCGCATACCCCGCCAGGTCCTCCGAATCACTCATACCCAAACTCTCACACAAACAGTCCTCACTGGAAAGTTAAAACACCAATACAACTATATAATAATAAAAAGTGAGATCATTCATATCATCTCAAGCAATCCATGCACTCAACATACCGATTAAAAGAAATATAAGAAAAAGTTGCGCAGGTTCACAGCGTCTGTGTTAAGTTCATAATAGTCCAAAGGTGCCCTCCACCTCTCCTGAGGGGGGTAGCACCTTAATGGGGGCTCCTCTAAGGAGACCAATATCGTCCAAGGGGGGGAGAATGGGGGACAAGGTGGATCTGGGCAGCAGCTGTAACAGAGGGAGTCAGGGGGCTAACCATGGCGAAGAAAGTCTGGTGGTTAAATTCAATTCCAGCCATCCCCTTGATGTTGTTTCCAGGTTAAGTCCTAGGGTGGGGAAAAGAATATCTGTCTCTGATGGAAAAGGGTAGGGGGAGATATTCTGGTCACCAATCACTCTCTCCTTCAATTCAGTCCCCTCGAGCAGTTTCCTCCCTCACCAGTTCTCTTCTTTTGGGTACGACGTGGTGTTCGTCGACGCTAGACAGCCTCCCTAACCAACAATGTCGGAGGCCAACAATATGCCAGCAACAGCGGCAATGGGAAGGAAAATGCGTTCCAGCGTCTGCGTCGCCTCCCAAATTCTCCCTCAAAAACACCAGCTCTCTCAAATAGTCCACGGCATTCTTATAGTTCTCACCCAGTTCCTACCATTAAAACAACAATGCTGGTAGCGTTCGGCGTTTAGCGATGTTCGGAAACGCCCGTAAAAACCCCTCAGCGCTTCCCTAGGCCCTCAGAGCTCAGCGTCTCCCGCAATTCCGCCGCTCCGTAGCTCAACTTCCTCCAAAACTTCTTCCAGAGCTCAACAACTGTTCGGTGACTTCTCGGGCTAGCAGCTGGAGTGGTGTAATTCTCCGTTACCGCTGCCAGCCCCCGCGCCCACAACCAACAGTATCTCAGCGCCTCCGTGTCTTCCGGAGCTCGGCGTTTTTTCGAGGATCGGCGTTTCTCCGGAGCTCGGCGTTTTTTCGGACTGGCAGCCCAGATTGATCGAATTTTCCATTCCCGCTGCCAATCCTGGGTCGCTAGGTGTTCGGACGCTCGTTCCTCCTTTGGGTTGGCTCCCGAGTGCAAATACAGACTCTTTTTCAGATTTTAAATTTGATGTAGAAGCCGAGCGAAAAACCCGGCAGCCATTTTCCTCGCCCATGCGCAGTCCTCCTCCCAGAAGGGTTGAAGCTGTTATAGCTGCAAAGGGGGACCGATGTCATATTGAACCCGTCTCTCGGTTTCTAATCCGGTGCCTGAACGACTAGACAAGGTATTGAAGCTACTCCATTTCATTTTCTACTCTCCACTTGTCAGCCTCTGCTTTGCTGTTGCTTCGGCTGCCATGAAACGGGGAGGGAATCTGTTGCCAAACATCAAAATTTTGATCGTGTGACCATGAGGATACTGCAACGGTTGCTAAGTGTGAAAATGGTCGCAAAGTGTGAAAAATGGTCATCAGTCACTTTTTTCAATGCCATTGTAACTTTGGTCACTAAGCCCATTATACCACCTTTCTTGCCACAATTCTTAAGTGAATAACTGAAGCTGGTATTTTGTATTTTGGATAGAATCTTTTTTTAAATAGCCTAAGACAATTTAAAAAAGAATCCACACAGAATAAATTGAAGTAAAACATTTCAAACTATTCTTTCTATGCACAATATATTTCAAAGTATTGTGCATAGAATTTTTAAACATGGTTTCACTTCAATTATTTTGGATAGAATATTTTTTTAAATAGTCTAAGACAATTTAAAAAAGAATCCACACAGAATTTTAAAAAATCCTATGCACAATAAATAAAATATTATTTTAAAATACATTACAAAATAAAAGAAAAAAACCCCACCTCACTTACCAGCAGGCTTGCATTCCAAGTCAACCCAGAATGATGTAGATGTTGATACAAAGAACTGAGCAAATCGAAATGGTGAAATTAGTCAGGGAAATATTTTTCAAAGAAAATTTGCCACCATTTTTTGTACACGAGCAGACCTCCAACTTCTGTGCCCCTCCCCTCCAGAAAATCCAGGAAGTAACACTCGCGACCTCTCTAGCCAAGTGTTTCCTGCAGCTCTATGGTACTTGGTCATTTTTTCTTATAAAATGAGGTAAAAGGGGCGCGGGGCGGGTCCATTTTGTTGCTTTAACGTTTTAATATCTTCAGTGAAAGTACTGAGACAGAGAGAGATATTAGACAGGGTGTCTTTTGTCTTGCCCGGTTAGGATTTCTTAAGCAAATCCACTGGGCTTTCAACATGAACCCAGAAAATCGGGACTTTTTTTAAAACGGCCCAGGACACGGACAAATTGTTATAAAGCGTGACCTTCCCGCTGAAATCGGACATCTGGTCACCTTAAACATATGGCACGAGTGCTACAAGTGGCATGCCCAGCCTTCTCTGCAGGAATGTGAGCCATAGCCCCAGCTCAGTTCCACTGTGCATACTCCTGCCGGCCACTGATTTTCAGGTCCATGTGCATGCATAGGAGGTTGAGGGTCATGCATGCACAGGGGTGAGGGGAATGCAGGGTGTAGGGAGGCCCCCTCTGTGGCCTGTTTTGGTTCCAGGAGGCTGCAGGGAGGCCTACAAGGCCCAAAATGGGGTTCAGGGGGTGTTGTGCACACATGCATGGGGGGAGGGTCGAGAGAGCACAGGGAAGTCATGTGTACATGCGCAGGCAGCACGGGGAAGGGGGGTTAGGGTTAGGGTTATTGCGCGCTCATAGCATTGCTTTTGGCACCCAATGACAAAAAGGTTAGCCATCACTGGTCTATGCTCTTATTGTTAAAAAAATGATTTATTCCAAACCCTGTTTTCTGGGGTCCTAATCATAGCAAAATGCTGGCATGCTTAGGAGAAGGACCCAAGGGCAAAGTGCCAATGAAGAAGAGTAGCCAATTTGAAGACAGTGGAGGGTTGTCATCATGCTGAACCAGAAAACATTACCAATATATTTCTCTTTTAATTTTGCAAAGGTGGGGAAGGGAAGTAAGTTTAAGCAATGGACCTGTGGGGAATAGAAGAAACATTAGCTGGCTGACAGTGGCTTTATGCTGAGCGATTGCCAGAAAGAAAGTGCTGATTACCTCATGGTTCTCTGCAGACTCTATTGATTCACAAACATGTAAACATTCCCAAAGTCATTGTCCTGACATTCAAATAGATCTGAGAATAACAAAGAGGCCTGGATTGATTTCAGTTTTTTTTTTAAAAAAAAACCACACAACTTGAATTCAGATTTTTTGAAAGAGGGAAGTGCCCATGTTTAATAAAACCAATCTTTCTTTCTGCTGCTTCATTCCACAGATTTTCATAAGTACTGATATGCTATTGGATACCTGAATAAATCTCTGACATTTGATATTATTTCTCATTGTAGATTCTTGTTTTTAACTTAGACACCCATGGTTTCATTCTGGTGGGCGTTAAAGCAGCTCCTGGGAGTATAATAAATATAAAATCTCTCATTATATCCTCATCAGCTAGATGTTCCTACTCCTGGGCATCCTTTAGATTGCTTTCCAAGTTGATTCTTGTGTGATAGTTTATATCCTTTTGTAAAACTACTTAGTTCAAAATACTATCCATATCCACAATATAGATGGAATATATTAACAATCAGCTAACATTATTTCATAAAATTCTTGCAGTTTGTCAAATTACTTTTATTTTGATTTGTTTTCTTTTTCTAGATATGATAACTGATTTCACTTCTAAATGTGAAAGGTTTAATAATTCATATCTGTAGAACTATATTTGGGAACCAGCATGGAATTTTTACACAGAAATGTATGGATCCAGTGTTGATTAAATTAAGTAAAATGCAAAGCTCATTTCAGTGATTAAAGTATCTCCATTAATAAAGAAGCATCTTAGTGGATATTTTTATAGTATAAACATTTGTGCCAATATTCATTATGTGTTCTTATCTATAGAAGTTTATTTGGAAAACAGCATGGCTGGCTGAGGAATTCTGGAAGTTGAAGTCCACAAGTCTTAAAGTTACCAAGTTTGGAGAGCCCTGCTTTCAGGTTGTAGATGTATTTGTATTTCCACCTGAAACCCAATCTGAAATGCAATTCTGTTTACTGTTATTCAGCTGTAAATTACTTCCTTCAATGGGTAGGACCTTAGAAGTAATATAATAGAATGATACATTAGAAATAATGATACAATAGAACATATATATTACCACGGCCATATGGTCCTGTTCCATGGAAAGTGCCAGAGGTCCAGGAGAAATAATGGAAGTCAAGACTGATCTTTATCATTTTGTTTTAAGCCATCTCTTTTGACTGATATTCTGACCTTGGAGAACTGCTTGAATTTAGGGAGTGAATAATGTTGCATAAAATTTCAAATTTCTGTCTGAAATGAGGTGTAATACTTTTCCAATAGTTGTCATGCTAACATTTCCAAACCTGGGCTTTCCAGTTCTTTTGAACTTCTGTTTCCCTCATCTTCATAGCAAGTTCAGTCTGGAAATTACATTCATGTAAATATTTTGCAGGTTTAATAAATTGACTGAATGAAAGTACATCTGATTTATTAACATTTCTTGAATATTGAATAATGTTGAATAATACTTCTGTGACTCTTTTATAGAACCTTGGAATGACATTATGTATCATACAGGAAACATTAACTCAATCTGGAGATATGGACTCTGAGGGAAGGTGACATAACTGCATAAAAATGCTAATAACAATGGGTTTTATGCTACTCTGATGCCATATTGTAAATGTTAATTCGTGGATAATTTCTAAGCACCCTCTGCTATGTTGGAAAGTAGGTTTATTATTATTTTTCATACCTTATGGGTTTTTTTTCCTCCCGTGCTAATTATCATCATACATTATTAACTTCTTGTTTTGTTATAATCCAGAGAGTGTCAATTCCTTGTCAATTAAAAATATAATCTGATTGTATTGTTAATAGGCACTGCTTTTTAAAAAATTGAATAAAATTAAGAATACTCTACCTCTCTCATTCCCTCATTGCTAGGCTTCCCCACTTCAGCTGTCAGTTAAACTGCTTAAATCTTCTTTGTATCTTATAAAGTGAGACTTCCTTTGTTTCCAGTCTCAGCATGGTATCTCTGAGCAAACAAAAGGCAGGAATCTTGATGATACAGGGTGGCTTTCAAATAAGACTGGTTAAAATGTTACTCATCCACCAGTGCTTTATGATTAGCCTAGGTGACTGATTCTATCATTACCCCTGTGGTGATTTTATATGCATCCTGTCTGCAACCCATTATTTCAGAGGAAAGCCCTTCTGCTCCTACTTATTTATTAAATTTACATCCCAGATTTCCATTACACGCAGAGCTAATGAGCTAATGAGAATGCTATGTAATATAGCTAGAAATAATAATTCAAACTTAAAAGCAAATCAATTTGTACAGAACTTAATGCACATCTCTTAGAATCCTTTAAACAAGGGAAGAAAGCAAAAATAAAATATCTCATGAATATTTTGCATGTCCAGGATAATGTTTGTGGATCCAATCTCAGCCGGTACAGGCTCAGAGATTGTTCTTCCAATCTTTCGGATTCGTGCTGGAGACCATCCTCAGGAAACTTCTCAAATCTCCAGGATATGTCCGTGGGCTGTTCTATGCATGGGATAATGTGGTGCCGGTTGTGTAGGACTTCTAAGTTATTTGTTTTGGTGTGGCCGGATGGATATTAAGTCATTGATTGTTGTTCTTCCTTGTGCGGCTGCACTCTGGGCTCCTAAGTACTTGGTAAGCTGGTGGTAAATCACATTCCCGTTGACTGTCAAGGAGTCAGTTTCCCAGGCTTGAATATTTCTCTACTATTCTTGTTATGTGATTTTGAAAGAAGCCTCAGGGCCTCCTAGCACTAAGCTCTTTCTGAAGTGGTAGAAAAAAATCTGCACTGAGAAAATATCACAGTTGTTCATGTTTCTTTCTGTGTTTTCAAAGCAATCACAGCAGGCCTTCAAAATTATTCAGTTACATTACTCTGTAAATACTTTTGCCAATGAAAGTATTTGAATTATATTCATGAGGATCTTGAATTCAATTTATTTTCTGCTGGGCTGAAGAAGTTATTTATCTTGCTAAATTTTAATCTCCAAGTTATTTATCTTGCTAAATTTTAATCTCCATGTTTGCAACCATTCACATTCAGTTCAGCTGGGTAAAAAAAAATAATTTGACTTTTGGTCTAAAGAAGAAAATTTAGGTGAAATTCTCAAAAGTCAGGAATAGTCCCTACAACTAGAAATAATCCAGCATCACTATTATTTATTGATACTTTATTTCTTACATAGAGTTTAGTTAAAATTGGGTGTTGAGAAATTTTAGATCTAAAGGAATTATAAATGTGATCCATTCACAGAGTACTCACACCCTCTACATCTAGATATAACCCTGTATCCCACAGCAAAGTAACTGGCCCTTCCAGATATTTCTGAAACAAAATACAAAATTATTTACCGTTCATCCTTTTTACTGGGTCTCTTGGAAGCTGAGCAGTTTCAGTCATATTTAGAAGGCAAAGTCCCTACTATAACGTATAAATCTTCCATACATATGATACCCATGTTTAGTGTTATCCTTCTTCACCACAAAAGTACCACACATGTTCAAATGCATTGTAGTATTTATATTTATAGTTTGTCAAACATGTATAAGATAGCAGGTATAAATATAAACATGGATATGAATGAAAGAAATGAATACAATAGATGGGGACAGTAGGACGGGACATTAGGCATGCTAATGCACTTATGAACGCCCCCTTTAAGGACCTCTTAGAAATGGGGTGTAGACAGTAGACGTTTTAAGGTTGAAGCTGTGATGGTTAGAGGATATAACAATGGAGTTCAGTAGAGCATTCCAGGCGTTGACCACTCTGTTGCTGAAGTCATATTTTCTGTAATCAAGTTTGGAGGGGTTTACTTTAAGTTTGTATTGATTGTTTGCCCCATGTATTATTGAGGTTTGAAGCTGAAGAAGTTGTTCACAGGTGAGACGTTGTAGCAGACAATTTTTGTGTACTGTGTTTAGATCATACTGCAGGTGGCGCAGTTCCAGATTGCCCAAGCCCAAAATTTCAGTCTGGTTCAGTAGTGTTCTTGGAACTTGGCAACAAAAATGTTCACAGTTGCATGAGAACCATTTGTTGGTGATACTATAGCCAAAACTCTGCACACTTTGTTTTTCATTAGTTTTCTAATTTACAAATGGCCAGTCTTTGTTCCTAAGGCAAAGCTTTTCCACCTCGTTTCATCGGAGAGAGAATGAAGTGCAGGGGAAGCTGCGCACTAGCCTCCCTGCTAATATTCCAGGAAGAAAACTTTTATTCTCAAAGACAAATGAGGATAAAGCCAACAAAATAGCCAGAAGTCAACCCATTCTTTTAAAAAAAACTGGAAGCATTATGGTATGAAAAAGACTTCAGTTTTTTTTTCTTTATTTTCAGTGTTCCTGGAAATGTCTACGTCATGCCTACCTTTTCATTGGAGACCTTCAAACACAGTCCAGTTAGTTACTGCAGGGGAGTTGAAATGACCTGAGAAAACACTTCCAGCTACATGATTTTTTAGACTCTCTTTTTCAAGATATTTTAAGCTTACTTAAATAATGGTGTTCCCTTTTTTTGTTATATATCTTTCAATCTGCAACTTACATGTCTCCCTGATTCTTCTGAAGGGAAAAAACCCTCCCCAGGAATATTTCCTTCATGATAGGTAGGTAGGTAGTTTTATTTATATGCCGCCCTTTTCCCTGGGGGGACTCAGGGCGGCTTACAGTTCAAAAGGAAGGGAGGACATACAAATTAAACATATAAGACAGTACAATCGTTAAAAACCAACATTCATACAATTCGGGTGGGTTGAAGTCTTTAACCCCAGGCCTGTCGGGGACAGCCAGGTTTTGAGGCTATGCGGAAGGTCTGGAGGGTGGTGAGGGTACGAATCTCCACGGGGAGATCGTTCCATAGGGTCGGAGCTGCCACCGAGAAGGCTCTCCTCCGCGTGGTTGCCAGTCGACACTGACCGGCTGATGGAACTCGGAGGAGGGCCTAATCCATGGGATCTGATTGGTCGAGAGGAGGTCATTGCAGTAGGCGGGTCTCCTCAAGTACCCAGATCCAATACCATGCAGGGCTTTGTAGGTGACAAGTAGAACCTTGAAGCGTACCCGGAGATCGACAGGTAGCCAGTGCAGCTCGCGGAGGATAGGTGTTATGTGGGTGAAACGAGGTGCACCCACGATCGCTCGCGCTGGGCCGCATTCTGAACTAGCTGAAGTCCCGGATACTCTTCAAGGGCAGCCCCCATGTAGAGCACATTGCAGTACTCCAGCCTAGAGGTCACAAGGGCACGAGTGACTGTGTGAGAGCCTACCGGTTCAGGTAGGGGTGCAACTGGTGTACCAGGCGAACCTGGGTAAATGCCCCCCTGGTCACAGCTAACTAATGGTGTTCAAAAGTCAGCTGTGGGTTCAGGAGGACTCCCAAGTTGCGGACCCTGGCTGAGGGGCGTAGTATTTTACCCCCCCAGCCTGAGGATGGAACACTTGGCAAATTAGTGGGAGGGAAGCACAACAGCCACTCGGTCTTATCTGAATTGAGCACAAGCTTGTAACCTCATCGAGTCTCTAACAGCCTCAAGGCCCTGGCTCATCACGTCCACCGCTTCATTGAGTTGGCACGGAGCGGACAGATACAACTGTGTATCGTCCGCATACTGGTGGTATTTTATCCCGTGCGCCGATGATCTCGCACCGCAGTTTCATGTAGATATTAAAAGTAGGGGGGAGAGGACCGAACCCTGTGGCACCCCATATGTTAGGGGCCTAGGGGTTGATCTCTGCCCTCCAACTAACACCGACTGCGACCTGTCGAGAGGTAAGAGGAGAACCACTGTAAAACAGTGCCTCCACCCCCACCTCCCGCAGTCGTCGCAGAAGGATACCATGGTCGATGGTATCGAAAGCCGCTGAGAGGTCAAGGAGTACCAGGATGGAGGCATGGTCTCCATCCCTGGCTCTCCAGAGATCATCGGTCAATGCGACCAAAGTGGTTTCTGTGCTGTAGCCAGGCCTGAAGCCAGACTGGAATGGATCAAGATAGTTAGCTTCCTCCAAGGACCGTTGGAGCTGAAAGGCCACCACCTTCTCAACAACCTTCCCCACAAAGGAGAGGTTGGAGACTGGACGATAGTTGTTTAGTACTGCTGGATCCAAAGATGGTTTCTTCAGGAGGGGTCTCACCACCACCGCCCTTAAGAGCAGGGGGAAAGACCCCCTCCCGGAGGGAGGCGTAACAACCGCCTGGATCCAGCCCCGTGTCACCTCCCTGCTGTTAACAACCAGCCAGGAGGGGCACGGGTCCAGTACACATGTGGGGGCACTTACAGCTCTCATGGCCTTGTCCACGTCCTCAGGGGAAACAGCCTGAAACTCAACCCAGCGATGGCCTACCAGATTATCCCTTAGTGCCTCGGCTGGTTCTGCAGAATTGGAGTCCAAGTCCGTCCGAAACCGAGCAACTTTGTCCGCGAGAAACTGGACGTAATCCTCAGCCCGGCCCTGCAAAGGATCCTCCGTATCCCTCCTATTTAGGAGGGAACGGGTTATCCTGAACAGGGCGGCTGGGCGAGACTCGGCGGAAGCAATCAGAGTGGCAATGTAGTTCTTTTAGACCTTCCTGATTGCCTGATGTATTCTCTGATGCAAGATGTTAAAAGTGCTCGGTTCGATTCGGATTATTGGATCTCCATTGGTGCTCTAGGCGTCTCTTCCGGCGTTTCCTCTCCCAGAGTTCCTCAGTAAACCAAAGAGCCCTCCTGGATCCACTGCCTCGGAGCGGCCGTAGAGGCGCAATCCGGTTAAGAGACTCCATCGCTGCCGAGTTCCAAGCAGCAACCAGAGTCTCCGCCGGACTGCGGGCGAGGGTATCAGGAATAACCCCAAGCTCCGTCTGGAACCTCAGAGGGTCCATAAGTCGCCTGGGGCGGAACCATCTGGTCGGTTCCTCCTCCCTACAGTGGGGGTGTGGTCTCCGAAAGTCAAGCCTCAGTAGGTAGTGGTCTGACCACGACAGGGGTACGATCTCACTACCCCTCAGACCAAGATCACAAGTCCACTGCTCCGAAAGAAATACGAGGTCGAGCATGTGACCCGCCGAGTGGGTTGGGCCCCGAATTACTTGGGTCAAGCCCATGGCTGTCATGGAAGCCATGAACTCCTGCACTCCATCAGAGTGTTCACCGAGCGAAGGCAAATTGAAATCCCCCAGAACCATAAGCCTGGGGAACTCAATTGCCAGCTCGGCTACCGACTCGAGGAGCGAGGGGAGGGCTGCTGCAACGCTGTTGGGAGGCAGGTACGTTAACAGCAGGCCCACTTGACCCTTGAGGTCCAACTTCACCAGCAGGGACTCACACCCGACAAGCTCCGGAGCAGGGATCCTACGAGGTACTAGAGACTCTCGGATAACAATAGCCACACCCCCACCCCTTCCCTGAGCTCTCGGCTGATGGAGCACCTGAAATCCCTCTGGGCACATCTCTACGAGGGGGACTCCTCCCTCCGGGCCCAGCCAGGTTTCAGTAATACATGCCAGGTCTGCCCTCTCGTCTAAAATTAAGTCCCGGACGAGAGGAGCCTTATGAACTACAGACCTGGCATTTAGCGACAACAGCCTGAGACCAGGGTCCTAATTACTCGCGCCATCTGGCCTTGGAGTGGGACTCATAGGGCCGGAAGGAGGGATCTCTGTAACGTAGTGAACCCTCCTTCCCCGGTAATGGCCAGCCCTAAAGTCCCCGCCATATCTGCCCTCCCCATATGACCGTATGCTCCGGCCCACTCCCGTGTCCGTAATTCCCCCAACCACCCTAATGACCCCCGGGTTCCTCGACAGGTCCTCCGAATCAGGCACACTCATTCGTTCACCCCAAGCAGTCCCACGTAGTAATTAAAACACAAAAAATACAACAGTAATAGGTAATAAAAGTGGATCATTCACTCAATCACATACAGTCCCATACACTCACCATACCAGTTAAAAATTACGCAACCGTGCGAAGTTTGTAGGCGGGTGTACAAAAAGTAGATGTACAAAAAAGTCCAATCCGGTGGAATAGATGACGGTTGCAAAAGTAGGGAGGCAGATTGAATAATGTCCCTGGTGTCCCTGGAATGCCAGGGACAGGTAGCAGTCCAAGGGGCGTAGTGGAGAGTAATGACGATGGCAATATTGGCAGTCCATGGGCCGTAGGAAATAATAGTGATGGTAACAGTCAGGGCTAAGAAAAACAGGATCACAAGCCCTAATTATATGGGTGAGGGAAGTCAGATGGTCAAAGTCCAGAGTGGCAGGAAACCAATGTTGTAGAAAAGGCAGCGTTGGTAGAAAAGGCAGCGCTGGAGAAGAAGGCAGCATTGGTGAAAGAAACAGTGCTGGTGGAGGGGGCTATGTTGCTGAGAAGAGCAATGGTGATACCAGAGGCAGCGTTGGTAGAGGAGACAGCGTTGGTGAAAGGAGCAGCACTGTTGAGGGCAGTAGCATCGCTGAAGGAGCTGAGCTAAATATGGAGGGGGGGGCATCCGGAAAAGGCTCCGGCCACGGCACACACAGTCAGCCGCCCGATTCGCCTAGTCCAAGTAGAAGCCCCGTTCGAATTTCCAAACGATGGCAATAGCCAGTTAACACAGTCACTGTAAGCTCCCCAGGCTCACCAAGCTGCTCACCAAGCTTCAGCAATTGCAAGGAAAGGGTTTAAAAACCCCACAGCTGCTGAAGCCACCGCAAAACGCCCTCAATTGCCTCCGCTTCCGCCGCCACCATAGGGCCGCCGCTCCCGCCGCCGCTCCCGCCCAGCCACGCCGGAGAATCCGAGGCCCCAGATGAACGCATGATGCAATGTTTTGGGATTTAAATTAACTATAAGAAGCTAGGGAGTTTGCAGATCATTTGAAAATGGATATTGCAATGAAATACTTGATTTAATCTTTGGTTATCTTAAATAACTGCAAAAATAGTATAACATACAAAAAAATAAAGCAATTTTTCCTTGTTTCTTTGTGCCAGACGATTAAAAAAACAATGCTTAATGAAATTATTTGCATTGCTTTAATATCATGTGGATCACTGGATTAATCCCTCAGCCAAATGTGTATTCTTTATTAATCTATATCTGCAATTATATTTATAATATTGGAGAAGGAAGGAAGGAAGGAAGGAAGGAAGGAAGGAAGGAAGGAAGGAAGGAAGGAAGGAAGGAGTATATAAATATTTCAGTTTTCCACATTCAAGCATTACACTGATTTTTAAAAAGTTGATATGTATCTGAAATTTTGGTTCCAAAAAGATCATCCAACATTTTAGTTCCAAATTAGTACCATTCATGATTCCATTTGAGTTTGCTTGTCATTTGGTGACATTTTAAGTATTGAATATATTTCCTTTTCTTTGAATCATGCAGATGGTGAAGCTAGAAAACTACAAGGTGAAAACCTAAAGCTTTTTTGGAAATTGCATTTTTAACTTATAAGGTAAGGATTACATATTTCCTGCTTGGTCATGCACTATTTCTAGGGAAGCATGTCAGTATATTTTAGAGAATATAAAAGACAGTTCCCTTAGTAACAAACATTTATCAAGTAACTTATCATAGTATTGTTGCTCTTAGTAATTATATAACCCCGGCCTTGAGATCCAGCAATGCAACTATTCCAAGGAAATATCAAAATGATACTTCCTTTCCTTGAAGCAAAAAGTGAATTATCTAGCTCTTGATCACAAAAAAATCAGTGTAACCTAGCAGAGTTGTATATTGCCCTTGCAATATGCTTTGTCTTTTCAAAACTTTATATGAACACAAATAAATGAATGATCGATTGCCAAGGCAGTGCATACAAAAGATATTAAAATCTGCTGATCCTTTGACCCATTTCTGTCCAATATGCTGATATGGAGAAGTACAAAGGAATTCACCATATTATTATTAAGGCAGTACACTTTTAAAAAAATCAAACATATTTTGTTATCTTGTGGAAGCAGCAACTACATCCCCTCAGTCTGCCCTCTCACAATGAATCTTACAAAGAATGTTGGCAATGTATTTTATAACACAGTACATATCTTTCCCAACCCCACAATACGTAGATCATGCATTATTTCTCAGGGCAAGGTTGTCCTTTGTTGATCTCCACAGGAGCTGAATATGAATCCATGGAGTGGCTGTTCAATCATGTAAGATGTATTTGGGTTGAAAGGCATGCTGAGTAAGGAACTTGTTTCTGGAAGTGTGTGTGTGTGAGAGAGAGAGAGAGAGAGAGAGGGAGAGAGGGAGGGAGGGAGGGAGGGAGGGAGAGACATACAGACAGACAGACTGTACTGTAATAACAAACCTAAAACTATCAGCTTAATTTTGTATTTAGTCAGTCAAGCTGTATCAGTCTCTATTTCTATAATGCATTGGTGAAGGGGCGAGTGAGTGAAAGAATGGGAGAAGAGAAGGAAATTAATTATCTACTGCATTCAAGGTGGGAACAAATTACAAAATGATACTTGGGCTGATCTCTTAGCCACAGAAATTTAGCTGATTTAGATCTCACCTGAAGCAACAATGTAAGCCTATTAATCTACCCTCTGTTCCATCTCCAAGGACCTTTCCAATTCCAAATAGCATGAGTCTTTTTGGTAACCTACCCTTAAAAAATGCACCATTTTATATGATCAGTCCACTGTTCTCCATCAGCAGGGCTTTAAAAAGTATAACTAGGGAATCATGCAATAGGACTTCAGTTGTAAAATTGTACATAATTTTAGAGAAGAGACCATGCTGTGCCCATTTTTTGTACAATACCCTGCGTTAATTACCAATGGATCCTCTTTAAAGTTGTTTAAAAGATAGGTGCTAAAGCTTTTAGCAAAAATCTACAGACATGAAATATTCCCTTTTTACATTTCTATAAATAAGCTGGACAAAACAGGCATGCAATGCAACAACATCATCTGAAAGCAAATGTGTTCTGACAAAGCTGTTTTTTCTTTTCATTTGTTATTCAAATTATATTTCTATAAGATTTTGTCCACCAGAATATTAACAGTAATCTAATTCAAGTGTGAGCAGAATGGCTTGTAAACATGTTATTTAAGGTACAACAAGAGCAACTGTAATTGCAATTGCTATTGCCTTTTTATGGGGTTTTTTTCCCACATAAAAGAGATTTAATTTATAGTTGCCAAGTTACTGAGTTTCTCATTTGTATTCTGGAGTTTGCAAATCATGAAGAAGTTTCTTGACTTCTTAGGAACTATATGCATACATTAGAGGAAAATAAAAGAGTTAAGTTCTCCCATAAAATTAGTGAGAGTCCTTCAAGCTTATCAAGTGGAATTTATCCATACTGTCATATACTTCAACCACCCCAAACATCATATTACCTGCAACAGACTTTAAGACTTATCCAATAATTTATTAATAATATTGAAGAAGTGCATGTTTATGATATCACTTATTCATTTTGGTGTTAAAGATGTGTAACTGTGGCTCAACAGATGGCCATCGTCAATGGCTTCATGTTGATGTTAGGTAGAGAAAGTATTGAATATGCAGCATTCCAAAATGATTTAGGATCCTTTTTGGAATGTTACTAGTAGGACCAAGGAAATGGATCTTCTCCATTGTTGTACCTGTTGTTTAGAATAGCTTCTCCTCTCACAAGATCTTACCCTACTTTGCCACCTTAATGATTGTTAAAAATGTGTATCTCCTCCAGGACGTAGATTGAATATTTGAGTTAGGGAGGGGGGATCATTTGTAAATATGTTGTGTTAACAGAGAATTGCTGGTTCTCTATATAATAATGCTTTTTTAAACTTTGCGAAGCTCCCCCTGAAACATTTGAAGTGATGTAACCTAGAAGTTTCCTCTAGTTCTTGCTTCATTTAATTTCAAGTCTATTGTGTGCTGTTAGTATGAATTTATAGGCAATATTCCAGTGGTGGGATTTAAATTTAACAACCAGTTCTCTGCCCTAGTGATTTTTTCAACAACCAATTTACCAAATTGCTCAGAAATGTAACAACCAGTTCTCCGAAGTGGTGCGAACTGACTGAATCCCAGCACTGCAATATTCACTTCCCTTCCCATTTTATTTTGAATAAAATAAGTTCTCATCTGTCTGCTGGATTTTTCTTCTGCCCTATCTGCTGCATTCCTTGGAGTACTGAACAATTGGTTATAAAACTATGTAGCACAGGGGCATTTTTTTCCCTATGTCTTTCATTGCTATTTCTGATGGCTTAACAGTCTCTCCATCAATCTGACAGGAATTGTCAGTAGCACTTTTTCCTGTTTATCATCATTGTGTTATATTGCTTTTCATTAAATAGGAGCTTCCCCCCCCCCATGTGTTGACAATTCATGGCTTCGACAAATGACTGTAAGTTCATGCAAGTTCAGCTCTTTTATGGGACTTTTGCATCTGTTTGCTTCCATTTGCTAGGTTTACCACAGAACTATTCTTTAAGCTACAAAAGAGGCACCCAGCTTGATCTTTTACAAGTCTGCAGGTGAAAACATTCCTAAGACTGTACTTTAAAATTCCCATAGGATGTGGGACTGGAAAGACCAGGGCTAAAATATGAGCCTCACAATGCTACCTGCTACCTTCTCTTCCATCCTCGGCATTTTAATTAACTGTGAAAGTAAACAAAAAGTAATGTTTTGTCCTCTTTTATAGCAATTTTCTTACCTTGATGCATACCCATCATGCTTCTCTCTATTATGGTTACTATTATTCAGTGATGGGGGGAGGGAGAAATAAACAGTAAGCCAATGAAATGTATGAGATAATAAACATTTCTCGCCATTCTATTCCAGAGCTTTCATCTTTACAAATTCCTGCTGCTTCTAAAGCCCACTCCATACCCTCCTTTTTGTTTTTAAAACTTCAAGTCTCTTTTTCAGGGTCTTAGAAATTATCATGTCCCTCTCGTACAGCAACCATCTGAGCCAGAAATATTAAGTGTACACCCACACACATTCCTCTCTCTCTTCTAGCAGAAAAGACCACAGCATTCTCAGTCTTTCTCTTTCTTAACAGTCCATCCATTCTGTCTTTACATATTTGATTTTGTGATGTGACCCTGGTTTGTTGTTATCTTTACATACAAACCATTTTACTAAGCTTCTTTATTATCATTCATTCATTCCTTTGTATTTAGTCTAAACCATTCACCATTTGTCATTCCTGATCCATCTTTTCTTCTTTTACAATAGATACTTTTCAAGGAACCTATTCCTACCACATTTGTCCCACCTAAATATACAACTCTTGCTTGCTTTGGTATAACAAAGTGGGCAGAATTATGCTCATGTTCCATGTTCATAATATTGTTGTCATTGTCAATAATAAACGGTGTGGAGTTTTTCAGGTAAAACAATCATGATGATGTGTGCTGTCACAGTTCTAGACACAAGAGTAGAAAATATCCACTGATAACCTTTGCTAAAAGTATTAAAGCTGAGTTCTGCTCTCTGTCTGGGATGTTGTGCAGGGGTGGCCTGCTATGGTTTGCCTGGGTTCAGGAGAACCCATAGTTAATATTATGGCTGGTTCAGAGAACCTCCAAATCCCTGCCACCACTCCTCTCCTATCCCACCACTCCCCTCCCAGGAGTCTCCACACAGCCTGTTTTGGGTGCGAGGTAAGTGCACGACCCGCATGGAGGCTCAGGGAGGGGGCAAAACTGGCCTGCCAGAAGGCCTCCAGAGCCTGGGGGAGGCAGATTTCACCCTCCCAGAGGCTCAAGGAAAGCCTCCGAAGTCAGGCTCCTGCACCACAGAGGGAGGCATTTTCACCTGGTGAAAATGCCCTCCTGTGTGGCAGGAGGCTGAACTAGGTCACACCCACCATGGCCACACCCACCCAGCAATCAGGCAGACAACCATTGGGAAATTTTTGAAGCCCACACCTGATGTTGTGGTATCCTGAATATAAGCTAGACATAACTGCAGAGTAAATAGGCTTATTATGGTAACAACAAAAAAAACAAGTATCCCAACTAAACCTCACATCTCCCCCCCCCAAAAAAAATCCAGGAAAGAAGACAAAATCCTGTTCCAGTCCTATTCAGTCTTACTGAATTAAAACCATTCTTTGTCTCAAAGTTGTCCACCCTTATAGGCAGAGAGAGGGGTTTTTTTCTACTGCTGTGAAACCTTGGGCAAGAACTTTTTGACATGATAAATATCTGATTTTTTAAATAAACTTTGTAATACTTGTAATATCAGTAACGTCACACAAGCTTATTAATCTCAATTAATAAGAAATAAGTATATCAACTTGTATGCATATATACATAAAATATCAATTTAAAATATAACCTCACTTGAAATATATGGAGCTGATTGAATTACTCTGTGCTGTGTCTTTAATATAGGAGTTTGGGTTCCAGCATTTCAAATTTTCAACTTCCTTTTTAAAAATGATCTCTTATTAATTTCTTTTATTTTCTGATCTCTTTCTAGCTTTCAATAGCCTCAGTTTTAATATGCATCGGAGCAAATTCAGTGGATCATAGAATAAAAAATATGGATTTTATTGATAGTTTGAAAAGATAAATATTTCTTCATTTAAACATTTCTATTGATTTTTCATTAAAATAACTGTTGAGTTAGCTGACAATTAAGAAATAGAATTTACAACAATAATAAGAACAATTTAGAACATATACATTAAAACCTTTTCTGGAATATAACATAGGAATACAAAATAAAACAATAAATATAACTGAAAATCAAACTTGAAAGATAGTTTGAGGGAAAATGTAAGTTTTTGTGACTTCATATATATTGTGTACTGATGCTAGCTGGATTAATTAACTGAGAAATTTACTTGTTTCAATAGAAGAAAAATGTATGCAGTTCAGGGTTGGTCTGTGAAGTCCTTGGATGCTCTTTGAGCATGGTTGTTTGCTTGCAGATGCATCACTATTTGACAATGCTAGTGAGTGTAGGGATTGTTTCCCATCTATAAACAGTGACTTACCCTGCCCTGCGTTGCCGGCATGTGGCTTTCCTTTGGTAGTTCGAAAACCACATTTCTACTCACTGGCCAACATTCCATCCTCTAGAATGGTGTACCATAAAAGAGGAAGAATGAATCCTGAATCCTGAATCCCATCAAATAGCCCTGGTTAACTATTGGACTTGGTGCATGCCAAATCTATGAGATCATGGATCAAGCAGAAGTGAGAGATAGGTGGTCCCTCAGATATCAAGTTCTATGCCAACATATTTCCACATTGATGATAAGATAGTATGAGAGTGGGGATTGTCGTCTGAGCTTGTGGGTTGGTTCCAAATGTTTCATTACGAGACTAGATAACATCTTCAGCAGAATTTAGAGGATGTCAGTGTTAGTGTTCTTCAGCTGAAGAACAGGAGAAAAACACCAACACTGACATCCCATAAATTTCACTGAAGATGTTACCTACCTTGGTAACAAAATGTTGGAAACCAACCCACAAGCTCAGAGAAAGAACCTCCACCTTATCCTACACCCGAGCCACTATTGCATAAGACGGTATCCTCTCCTACAGTTGTAGCACTGTTCTAGTTCAGAGGCCCTGAGCACCATAGCTAGCACCCCACGTAGGAAGGCAATGCCAAGGCAGCCAATTAAGATTTTTAATGCTGTCTTTGCTTCCCTACAGTATCTGCTGCCTGAGGAAATTGCTTCCTCTCTGCTTGTTGATGGAGCTTTTTAAGACTGCAAGAAGCTCGAGGAGGGATAAAATGTAATTTAAGCTTCGCCATCTGTTTCCAAAGTCATTATAATCTTTTCCTTCCTAATTGTTTGTCCAATGAAGTTATTGGCTCAATAAGTGGGGATGTAGGGAAGTGATCTATAAAATGCTGATCAAACTCTTGCGAGCTTGTTTAATGGATTAATTTTATAGACTTGCATGCAAGGATGGCTTTATTTTATCATTTAAAATAGAGAAACATACTTCAAATATGTTTTCTTTTCAGGGATGGAGGCTCAAATACCCAATTCCCTTTTGTTCTTCCTTCAAAAAAGTCTAAGGGCTTTGTGCTTTGATGCACAACTAAGATATAATTTAATGGCAATAGATTATGCTAATCTTTTAAAGATGGCAACATTCAACTTTGTTTTTCAATGTTTTGCCACACTGATCCTGCAATTAAGAACAAAAGGGAATTTCCTTCCCCTCTCTATTAACTTGCCAGGATGCTGAACTATTTACTCATTAAAGGGAACTATCCAAAATTAATAGTTTATTGGCATTTTAGTCCACTAATAATTTTGAAGTGTCTAGCATTAATTTTATACAATTTTAGATTAACCTTTTGTGATTTTCTCCATTTTTGGGTTGGATAATTTTTCCCCAGACAGTTTTTTTTTGGCATTTATGAACATGAAGCTGAACAAAATGTGGGAGATCTGATGACCATTTGAGATGAACTATCTGCTTCCATAAGTGTATCTTGTGCACTATTGAAGCAATATTGAATCCTTTCTAAAGATGTTGGATTGTCAAGAGTGAGCAAGTTGACAGTAGTTGATTGAACCCTTCCTCTTCCTTCTCCACTTCTTTTCCCGCTCACAATACTTTACACTTCTTGGATAACATTAGTTTTTGTGACTGTGGGTGTATGAGAGGGAGTACATAACACATTTTCTTTCCCCAATGCACATCACTTACCCAGTTTCTCAGCTTAAGACAGAGGTCTTAGAATATTTATAGTTCCAATAGCACTTATTATCTTGCAGCATTTCTCAATTTGATTCTATTGTTAGTCTGAATTGGTTAAAAACTGTTGATTGTACCGTGTATGTAATGAATAAACCAGCATCTTCTGCACAGATGTAACTTTTTGTTCTCAATTTTTTAAAATAAATTCCCAGTGTGATTGGGTTGTCTTTCATTTATCATTTTTGGAGAAGCAACCTGCTTGGTAACCATGGCAAATAGGACAAATGATAGTCCACATTCCCATTATACTACTTCCAGGGAGACCTAACAAATGTTTTGTTCTATGTGTTATAATCTTTGCAATAGAGAGCTGACATCCAAGTCTGAATTTGTCCAAAGCATCTAATGTATTTTTTAGGGAAACTGCCAACCAACAGAATGTTTTATGAATGTCATAACAAATAAACACACCCCCCAAAAACAAAACAAATTGTTTTATGATTCTGCTAACAATACTATAGGATTTTCAACTATGTTTAAAACATAACCATTTATTATTAAATATGCATATCAAATGCTGGTTTACAGTATCACATAAAGTTTGTGGTTACTTCTTCTATTGTCAAATATATTAGTACAACCTGAAATATTGCCAAAATTTGGGCAAGTCTCTGAAAATTTTAGAAAGATTTGAGACAGATGCCATTGTCAATCAACAGGAGAACAACAACACAAAAATCCAAACTGGATTCTTCTGCAGCCCATATTTTTTCATACTCCTACAGAAATTCGATACAGGTTCTGAGATAATGAAAAATTCCACTTGTTGTAATATGGTTCCTTGTGTAGGTGTGTGTCCTCCATGGCCTAGTTCATACTAGAGCCTGCAGAGTCACGCTGAATCACACAGGAGAAAACAAACTCCTAGAAAGCCATAACAACCTGATAGTGAATAACATAACATTCTGAGATGTGCTCTACCAATGACGCCCAGGATTTGACCATATATAGACTGAGCAGTAGATTAGAAATTTACTTTTACAGGCTGTTTTTTATCACATGTTATTGCTCCTCCTGCCTTTGTTCAATCCCAATAAAAGGGGCTACCAGAACCCCAATCTGGGTCGCTCCATCCCGAGAAAATTGTCTCCTGTCTTTTCTCAAACATTGGCTTCATGGGCGAACAGCGGAAACTTCACATTTGGTGACCCCGACGTGATCAACCTACGTGATGCAACGGGATCGACGTGATAACCTGTGTCACCAGCCTTTCACTCATCCCCGACTTGGCAAAGTCTCGCAACCAGGGCCTGCCGTTAGCGAACAGAGCACCCTCCCAATCGTGAGTATGGGCTCAGGTTTCTCGAAGGCTCAGACTGCACACCTGCAGGAGCTTCGGGAAATCATTAAATCGTCTGTTGCAATCTCTCAAGCGACAGGCCATCCGCTTCCCATTCCCCCATTTCCTCTCTCTATTGGCTTACATCTAAGAATTGTCCCATTTACCCTGAGAAGGGCTCTCTTAAAGTAACCTCGAGCCCTGCCGGGAGTTCTCACTACTTGGAGACTTCTTGTAAAATCCCTTCAAATTCATGAGGAAGGTATGCGGGGGCTGCTTTTAAGCCCTCAGAATTATCTCCTCCGCGCTATGAGGAGATTGCCTCTCCTGCCTGCCAGGCGATGGCCTCTCCAAAACTCCTCCACCTCCCCCGGCCCCTCTGGAAGAGAAGGTTTCCCCTCCCCCTTCCCCCGCCCCGCAAGTGTGGCGTAGCGCTCTCCAGGATGCTGTTCCAAACCCTTTTGTCAGGCATGCTTCTTACCCCCTCTCAGTTTGCCATTTGGACCTCCGAATACCTTAAAGAGATTAACAAGGCGATTGCCAAGGGTCTGTATAACAATGTTACCGCCCCTCAGCTACAGGGAGGGGATGGGTTTGATACGGGCCTCTGCAGGCCACGGCCCCCGGGAAGCCCTTGGAATTCTTTTCACAGATGTTTCACAGAGCAATTGATTTATAGGATCTGAATTGGAATGGAGAAAAATGGTTTTTGTGCATGTGTCATTTGTGTGTGTGTGTGTTTGAGTGAGTGTAGGCTCCAGTAATGAAACTAGGAAAGTAGGTAAATTATGGGGACAGGTTGGGCAGTAGAGAGTACAGAGAAAGTGATGAAAGAGTGGGAGAGAGGAAGAAAGAAAAAGAGTGACAGAAGAATGGAAAAGAGGGAAAGAGAATGTGAAGAGAGAGACAGAGGAAGGAAATCTGGTTAAATGGCGTTTTTTGCATGATTTGCGGGCTGTTAATAAATTTTCCAACCCCGTGGGAGCGCTGTGGCTCCCCAATCCAAATTTGATTCCCCAAGAATGTGATCTCATGACACTTGTCAACTATTTCCCAGACCACCCACCCTTTTTGCAGCCCTAATTACAAAGCCCTTCCGCTCCAGTGGAAGCCTCCTTCAACAGCTTTTTTCTATCAAAGACGCTATAACTGTCTTTGCCGATGGGAGCATGTGCCTGGCAGGAGGATGGTACATGGCACACCCAGCTCACAGAGCCCACAAAAATCTGCTCAAACAGATGAATTGGCTGCTTTCATCTTGGCCTTTCAGTTATTTGACAAACAACTGTTTAACTTAATTCTTGATAGTCTTTATGTGACTCAGATTATAACCTCTCTGTATGAGTCTTATCTCTCTCCTTCTATGATTCACAACTTTTGTCTCTGTTTCTCACTTTACAAGGTCTTGTCTCCTCTCGCTGTTATTTTTTCCATGTCTCCCATATCTGAAGTCATCAGCCCTTCCCTGGGCCTCTCCAGGAGGGCATGATGTTGCTGACGCTGCGGCATCAGCCCCCCCCCCCACCCCATGTCAATGTTTGTTCGCTATCACACCTTGGGATAGCCACTCTTACTTTCACCAGAATAAAAAAGCGCTCATAAAACAATTTGGCATTACTACAATGAGGCATCTGCCATTGTTCAGAATGCTCCACCTGTAGCCAGCAGGCAAACCCTCTCCCTATGGGGGTAAACCCCAGGGGACAGAGTGTTGCCAAATTTGGCAAATGCATGTTACCCAATATCCTCCATTTGCCCCTTGGGAAATATTTACATGTTTCCATTGATACGTATTCAGGCTACATTATGGCATCCCCCCAAATGGGTGAAGCCACCAAACATGTTATTAATCATTGTATTCGGACCTTTGCATCGCTGGGACGCCCAAAAGAGAAATTTGGCATTCCTTATAACAGCCAGGTTCAGGCGTTGGCTGAGCGCGCCAACCAGACATTAAACATGCCCTGGACAGATATATTGGCAATAGGGGAAAATACCCCCTGGCCTCCCAGCAGTGCAACACACCGGCAGCCATCATCCTCGGCAGCGACTCGTCATTTTGCAGCTCCACCTACTGCAGACACCTCCCATCCACCTGTCTACTATCGCTGCTTGCCTGACTTGGACGTGGTGAGGACCTGCTGACCTGATTACCTGGGAAAGGAACTACGCTGCAATCCAGCTAAAAGACCAAAGTTCTTTGGATTCCAGGACGGCACGTAAGACCATATTGCCAAACCCCCTATACAACCACCTACACAAACACAGAAGCAGCCTGCCATGACCAACCAGCAGGAACCACAGCTTGAGGCTGTCTCTGTCTCTGACCTGGAGAACAGAGGCAGAGCACCCTCCACGCTACACTCCCCCGACCGGCTACCCCGTCTTTCGCCGCAGATCCCCCTACGATGTGTGTTGGTGAATGCTACCTGTTGTCATTATTTGAACCCGTCCGGACAAATTGAAAACCAGTGTGGACAAATTACATGATACCGTTCAAGCAGTTAGACAAACATACAAAGTCCTCGGACTCCTGGTGGGATTGGATGACCTCTTGGTTACCAAATTTTATTCTGGTTGTGAAATGTTTCCAAGACCATTATAAGCCTTGTTGCTTTGCTGATACTGTTGTGTTGCTGTATTCAATGTGCACCCTCTTTATTAACTATGTGTAAGAATATACTCTCTAGCTTGGCTCCACAGAACATTCACATTGTCAACCACATGGAGTACATGAACAGTCAACCCCTTCATGGGGAAAGCTCCCCTTCCGCATGCCCAGCGATGAAGAAGGAGACGCTGCCTTTTAAAAAACAAAAAACATTCCGTGTGTGTGTGTGCAGGGCAGTTTTTGCTGTCTGAAACACACATACACAGGGATACAAAAACATCGCACCAGAAACATCTTTCCGGCCTAAGCGGCCAGGACTCACTATGCAGCCTCATGTAACATGAACTATGTGAGCCAGCTACTCCCACACATGCCCTTTCCCCTCCCAATGCCATGCAGCTTATAACTTTCTACTCCCCTTTGCCCACCCTTTGCATGATGTGATTTTCCATTGGTTTTATGTGTAGAATGCGTGATTAGCCCTGTCAGATGAAGAGGGAAAGTCTTTTTGACAAAAAGAAAATAAAAAGTAGGAGACGTTGTAATATGGTTCCTGTGTTAGGTGTGTGTCCCTCCTGGCCTAGTTCATACTAGAGGCCCTGCAGAGTCACGCTGAATCACACAGGAGAAAACAAACTCCTAGAAAGCCATAACAACCTGATAGTGAATAACATAACATTCTGAGATGTGCTCTACCAATGACGCCCAGGATTTGACCATATATAGACTGAGCAGTAGATTAGAAATTGTACTTTTACAGGCTGTTTTTTATCACATGTTATTGCTCCTCCTGCCTTTGTTCAATCCCAATAAAAGGGGCTACCAGACCCCCAATCTGGGTCGCTCCATCCCGAGAAAATTTGTCTCCTGTCTTTCTCAACATTGGCTTCATGGGCGAACAGCGGAAACTTCACATCCACTGACAATTGTTTCTATTCTTATTCGAACCATTGAAACGTTGCAGAGAGACCTTTGGCATACACCCTTGCTCAGGCTTTAAAGCAAAAAGAAGATGAAGGAAGTCTGAAGTTAAGGAACAATATTATTATCCTCATTCAACCTCTTCTTCCTCTCCTTCAAATCATCAAATCCCCCCCCCCAAAAAAACTGTCATTACTTTTGCCTAATGCTGCTATTATGGTATCGTGTGAGTTCAGGACATCAGTAAAGTACTTTCAAACAATTCTATCCTTACAATCTGGGATGGTTGCATCACACTGACGTCTGTTCTACATACATATCTGAGCATATGAATCAGGAGTTGTACTTTTTAAATACAGCAATGCAGAGCTTTCTTTAGTACTATAAATATCAAGTATCAGGAAAGAAGACAGATGACTGTGTATTTCTTCATAAGACAGAAAAACCAAAAATGCTATTTTAGAACCATATGTTTTATGCTTAAGTGCATATGTTTATGCTTGCTCTCTCCAGTATGGCTTAAAGGATTTTCTGTATTCTTTCTGCTCAACAGCTAATCCCACTACAGAATTTCTAATAAATATTCTACTTTGAGCCTATAACCTCACAAAGGAAGCATACGACTAATGCAAAATGGCAAAATAGAAAAAGAATAGGGTTTTCCATTGTGAATTTATTTCATTCAGCATTTTAAGAATTCAACAGCTTTTAAAAATCATCTTTATACCGACAATGATAATGGTCTGGAGTCCTGGCAACAACAATTATTGTTTTATATCCTAAAAATGCTAAAAATCCTCAGATTTTGTCTAGGTTTGCAGCCTATTAACTAACACAGGATAATTTTGACTGTCACTTTAAATAAAATAAAACAATAACCAAACTGAAGAAGACCAAACATAAAGATTCTGAACTTTCCAATTCCCAACTGTTTTCACATAGCTGCTGTTGCACATTCTTGACATGAGTAGAAGGTAGTAAACAGTCCCCTGGAAAAAAAAGTAAAGAATAAAATGTCATTCAGTGAAACAACAACATTTTTGTGTAATCAGACTTACACTTGGACACCATGCCTATGAACAACATCTAGATGAATAATTCCATAATGACCCTAGACTTGTTGTCTATGTTCATTGAACTCATTGAATAGATTAGGATTCAGACCAAATGTACAGCCTAGCATAAACATAAACATCTCCCTTAGAAGGCAAGGACTATACCACTGGTTAAGAAACAGCAGAAATCAGCAAAAACGGCTTAGAACTGAGCAATGCGAATTTATAAAACTAAACATCTTATGAAATGTGATGCTGAAAAATCTAAGAAAGGGAAACAGAAAATGCCTCAGACTATATAAACCAAAATTTGCATCACTGAATATACAGAGTAACTCAGGGGGATTTCAGTGAACCTACTGGGATTTGATTATTTGTTTGTTTATTCCATTTATATCCTGCCATAATAATACAATAGCAGAGTTGGAAGGGACCTTGGAGGTCTTCTAGTTCAACCCCCTGTCTAAGCAGGAAACCCTATGCCATTTCAGACAGATGGCTATCCAACATCTTCTTAAAGACTTCCAGTGTTGGGGCATTCACAACAGCAAGCTGTTCCACTGATTAATTGTTCTGTCAGGAAATGTCTTCTCAGTTGTAAGTTGCTTCTCTCCTTGATTAGTTTCCACACATTGCTTCTTGTTCTACCCTCAGGTGCTTTGGAGAATAATTTGACTCACTCTTCTTTGTGGCAACCCCTGACATATTGGAACACTGCTATCATGTCTCCCCTAGTCCTTCTTTGCATTAAACTAGACTCAATTCGTGCAACCGTTCTTCATATGTTTTAGCCTCCAGTCCACTAATCATCTTTGTTGCTCTTCTCTGCACTCTTTCTAGAGTCTTCACATCTTTTTTACATCGTGGTGACCAAAACTGAATGCAGTATTCCAGGCATTATAAAGTGGTATTAACATTTCATGTGATCTTGATTCTATCCCTCTGTTTATGCAGCCTAGAACTGAGTTGGCTTTTTTGGCAGCTGCTGCACACTGCTGGCTCATATTTAAATGGTTGTCCACTAGGATTCCAAGATCCCTCTCACAATTACTGCTATTGAGCAATATGCCACCTATACTGTACCTGTGCATTTTGTTTTTCTTGCCTAAATGTAGAACCTTACTTTTTTCACCATTGAATTTCATTTTGTTATATAGTGCCCAATGTTCAAGTTTGTCAAGATTCTTATGTATCTTAAGCCTATCTTTTGGATTGGTGTCTATTCCCGCCAGCTTGGTATCTATTCCCGCCAGCTTGGTGTCATCTGCAAATTTGATGAGTTCCCATTTATTCCCTTATCTAAATCATTGATGAAGATTTTGAAGAGTACAGGGCCTAAAAGAGAGCCTTGGGGTACTCCACTGCATACTTCCCTCCATGCAGATGCAGTTCCATTGAGGACTACACATTGAGTTCAGTTGGTCAGCCAGTTATGAATCCATCTGGTGGTGATACTGTCTAACCCACATTTTTCTACATTATCTAGTAGTAGGTTATGGTCTACCTTATCAAGTGCCTTACTGATGTCCAAGTAAACTATATCTACAGCATTCCTCTAGTCACCTAATTTTGTCACTTTGTTAAAGAATGCAATAGGATTGGTCTGGCCATTGATCTGTTTTTGACAAACCCATGTTGGCTTATGGCTATTACTTGGTTTACTTCTAGGTGTTTGCTAATTCGTTGCTTGATTATCTTTTCCTGGTAGATTATAATAATATCCGTGTTTCATTTACACACAAATTGCAATATGCATGTGTGCGGGTGAACAGTATCGTCAGGATTTGCAACCCACCTCTGGATTGCAGGTCAATTATAGATGAGGATCAATCTGCACCTCATCACTCCAATGACTCTACTCACTAGTCCAGAGAAGCTTCCTCTATAAGCACATTTATAACATAAATTGCAAAGTATCCATACGAACCTAATGGATAAGCTTTCTGAAAATACTGTAATTTCCTCCATACTAACTAGCTAATTTTATTCCAGGGTTGAAGAAGTTCAGAGCAGCACAGTCTAGTACTTATGGACTGTAAGGTGGGAAAAACTCTGAGTCAACAAGAGATGTTGGATGTGATGCTCATATTTCTCCCCCATCTACCTGGACTATCTATCACCATAAAATGTAATGAAGATTTAGCAAGACGCAAGCATGCTCCATCAGACAGCCCATGGGATATTTCAGATGATATTTCAGTAATATCTTCCAGGGACATGAATTTAGGCACTTCTAAGTTGGAGGACTTAATATGGCCCTTAGAGACCTGAGGAAGTCCCATGGGTGATAATATCATTCAGTAGGTCCCACAGTAGTAGATCCCCATAAGTTTATTTACTACTGAGTGGGATGTTATCTACTGTGTTAACAAATCCAAATACAGACTCTGTCCAAATTGTTGCCTTGGACTATCTCAGTTTCTGGAAGAATGGAGATGGTAATAACACCTAATTCAATGTTACACAAAACATTAGTATGTTATGGTAATTCAGACTTCAGAAAATTGAAACATCGTTTGCTTTTCCTTCTAATGGATGACATATGTCCTTCAACATTTGCTTTGTTGTGGCCTGCCAGCTGCCAGCAGAGCTGATGGCAGACTCGGATGATGAGGAGGTTGTGGAAGAACTGGGCCAGTTCTGGAGCTGGGGAAGGCTCTGATGGATGCTCAGTGTGGGACACAGAGATAGAGCCAGGGCCTTCCAGCATTTCCAGCAGAGAGGCAGCTGCCTTTGGAGTCAGAGATGATGTGAGGAGGAGGACACCATGGGGCCTGTTCCAGATGCGCGTATGCACAGAGCAGATAGGAGAGGTGAACAACGGAGGACAATGAACCAGCTCGGGAAGCAAAACAAACGTGGATGCTGACTGGCCCCTCCCTGGCTGGGGAATAAATAGGAGGAAAGGGGAGTGGTTTGTTTTGATTGTCACAGACAAGCATTCACATTTCTGGAAATTTGCTCCTTGTAGGTTTCTTGCGACAAAGACTGCCTTGCCAGAATTGAGGTTTGTCTATTTCTCTGTTTGAACTGACTTAATTTGCAGCCTCCCAGCTGGGAGCTCACAGCCTTGCATTTATCACAATGAGCTGATAAGTAAGGTGACCAGATTTTCAGATTGGTAAAGAGGACACCTTGGACCGGGGTGGCGGGGGGGGGGGAGGCGTGATTAAAAATGTTATAACGAGAGCAACAAAATTTTCATATAACGCAAAAATAGTATTGTAATTTTTTTATTCAACATAACTACAATTTACAATATAAATTGTAACTGTTGCCAAACATCAACATTTTGATCACGTGACCATGAGGATTCTGCAACGGTCGCTAAATGTGAAAATGGTCGCCAAGTGTGAAAAATGGTCATCAGTCACTTTTTCAATGCCATTGTAACTTTGGTCACTATACCACCTTTTTTGCCACAGTTCTTAAGTGAATAACTGCAGCTGATAAGTTAGTAACATAAGTGAATCTGTTTTCCCAAATTGCCTTTGTCAAAAGGCAATTAAAATGACCTAGGACACTGAAACCATCATAAATATGAATCTGTTGCCAAACATCAAAATTTTGATCGTGTGACCATGAGGATGCTGCAACGGTCACTAAGTGTGAAAAGGTCATCAGTCACTTTTTTCAATGCCATTGTAACTTTGGTCACTATACCACCTTTCTTGCCACAGTTCTTAAGTGAATAACTGCAGCTGGTATTTTGTATTTTGGATAGAATCTTTTTTTAATAGTCTAAGACAATTTAAAAAAGAATCCACACAGAATAAAACTTTTAAAAATCCTATGCACAATAAATAAATATTATTTTAAAATACATTAAAAAAGAAAAGAAAAAAACCCAGCTCACTTACCAGCAGGCACAAGTGAACACTCCAAGTCAATCCAGAATGATATAGATGTTAATACAAAGAACTGAGCAAATTAAAATGGTGAAATTAGTCAGAGAAATATTTTTCAAAGAACTTTGCCACCATTTTTTTCCACACGAGCTGACCTCCAACTTCCGTGCCCCTCCCCTCTGGCAAATCCAGGAAGTAACACTCGCGGCTTCTCTAGCCAAGTATTTCCTGCAGCTCTATGGTACTTGGTCATTTTTTCTTATAAAATGAGGTAAAAGGGGTGGGGGGTCCGTTTTGTTGCTTTAATGTTTTAATATCTTCAATGAAAGTACTGAGACAGAGAGAGAGGTTAGTTAGACAGAGTGTCTTTTGTCTTGCCCTGGTTAGGATTTCTTAAGCAAAACCACTGGGCTTTCAACAGTGAAGCCAGAAAATCGGGACTTTTAAAAACGCCCCAGGACACGGGACAAATTGTTATAAAGCATGACTGTCCTGCTGAAATCGGGACGTCTGATCACCTTACAGATAAGGACTATTGTTTCAGTTAACTTCTTGTAGGACTCTTGCCTGGACTGTCTGCTGTGAATGCAGTTAATTCCCAATGTGTAAATAAAAAGGGGCTTTTCTCTGTGGGGAGTCTGTTTCTTGCTTCTGTAAATACCAGGTCAGAACAGTATTCTCTGTCTAGTTTTATTATGCACATGTCATTATCAGGATTGGACCCAGAACAACGGTTGCATTACTGTAGTAAGTACTTTAGATATAATAAACATTAGTTGATGCAGATATAGTATCGTGTACATGTCTAAATGTGTAAGTCATTTGGAGTGGGGACACATACAGTGTATATAAGTGCAAAGAGAACATAAAACTCTGGGTCTTATTAGCAATGAAAAGTGAATGGTGCTCAAGAAACCACTGAATAAAGACAATAATACATATACATTCAGTGCATGTAAACAAATACTGACTTCTACCCATGTATCTCACAGCTCCATTACAAAATAATCAACCACTCTTCCAACATAACAGGAGAGAAGCTAGTACACATGGCATGCTATTTTGAGGCCTCCGTCTAAACTATTGCTTTCTCGGAAATACTGCAGTCTGCTGCTGAGTTCCATTGCTAGGCAACCAATGGCAGCAGTCGCAAAGGGAACAGCTGTGTTATATAATAGTACAGCTCTTCCAATACTGCAGAGTAATGCAAGAGTTCTCTGATGTCCCTTTTGGGTGACTTGGATAGATAAGCAAGAAACAAGATGGGCAGGTCGAGGTATAAAGGACAAAATACAGACTGTGGTAAGAGCATCTCTGAGATCTGCTGGTTTGGTTAGTGCCTTGTTGGTAAAGGCTTTGGTGTCATATGTCTCATTGCAATAGGCAATAGGAAAGACAGATGCCAGATCAACAGGTTCCATAGCTGATCCTTTGCAAGTTGAACAGGATCTTTGCCCAGGATTTAGTGCTACTGCTTTGACAATAGATTGCTATTCATGAAAATATGGCAGACAATCCTGTGACAATCCTGTGAAAGGTTCACCTCGGTGTACGTGAAATTGCCATGAGCTGATATTCTTTGCTTGGAACAATGAAGTAGCCTAATTCCAGTTACATATGGCACCCTTTTGGGGACAAGTCGTGACTATAGTTTCAGAGGGAAAATACAATGATATAGCATGGGATAATAGCAGAGACAAAATGTGTGAAGGCTTATAGGGCAGGTATTGTACGGAAAATTTGCTCATGAATTCAATAAATTGACGAAGATCTAATTTTGGTAACATCATGGTGGGACTTTGCCTTGTGATCCAGTATTTTCCCTGAATAATGAGGTTTGCTCAGCAGACCATCAAAGATAGGTATATACTATATTTTTCGGAGTATAAGACGCACCCTTTTGCCCCCCCCCAAAAGGGTGAAAATCTGGGTGCATCTTATACATTGAATACAGCATTTTTGCCTCCTGAAACCACCTCCCCCCATGCAAAAACAGATGTGCAGAGGGTTTGGTAGGCCTGCAAAATGCTCTTGGGGGCTGGGGAGGGCAAAAACAAGCAAAAAGGAGGCCATTTTTTGTTTGTTTTGTCCCCCAGCCCCCAGGAGCACTTTGCAGGCCTACCAAACTCTCTGCATGCCCTGTTTTTCACAAAAAATGAAGCATGCAGAGGGTTTGGGAGGCTTCCAGAGTGCAATTTTTTTTAATTACTTCTTCAAAATCTTGGCGCTTCTTATACTCTGAAAAATATGGTACTGATTGTGGTTATCTCTATGCTGGGATGTAGAAATACCTCCCTTCACATTTCTGACATTTCAGTCTTATGGTTCTTGATAAAATGCATAGCTGATAGATTAGAGATTTGATCTCACTTAATCTCACTTAATTAGGAAGGATGCCCATATAGCATGTTTAAAAAGGGAAAGTTTTATATTTGAATAATATGAAACATGCAGAAGAAGCCTTCATCCTGTAGGGGATAGAGAATGGCTAAAACAATAATAATGAAACCAGCATTTAATATCTAAGCCATTATCCATCTGTTTTGATCTTGGCCATGTTTAGTATTTGCTATATAATGATTTTACCCTTCAACTATATCAGTTTATTACAAGTTTATTCTGGCCTACTGTTGCATAGTTTTGTGATGGCTTTTTGGCTAACAGATAAACAGTTAAATACTTCCTCTGTTTACTAGCAGAGAGCAGAGGGGAAGTCTTCTGACAGTCCCCAAATAAGCAGAATGAATTCAATGAATCAGAAGGTTTATAGACTTTGGATCAAAACACCAGAGCTACAGAAGGTTTGGAATACATAGCTATTATCTCATGCTTAAAAGGATAATTATTCAATAATTAAAGTTTTAATCTATGGTTAATATTCAGTGAACTGAGAAAGAGAATAGTGTTGCCCAATTACCCCATTTTATGCCAAGCAGATAAATACTGCACCTTAAACAGCTACAGTTTCCTGGGAGAAATGTGGAATCCCAAAAACTTTTGTCTGAATAGCATTTGTAAAACGAACATTTCATACCTTTACAAATACATTTTTCTATAAACCTCTTCTTTGTCATTACTTTAACAGGGACTTGTATTTTCAGAAAGGCAGATGTCTAGTAAATTGAACCTGTGAAAAAGGTAGCCAAGTTAAAAGGTAGTTACTAATGAAATCATAACAAAGTATTTCTATATGTCTCACATTCAGACCTGTACTAAGACTGCTGTAGAAGTGATATCCAAATTTCACCCTTCCAGCAAGGCACTTTCAAATGTTTCTGGCTACAGTTTTCCCATCAATTCCAGAGAGTATATCAAATGGCCCTTCCAGCTAGGGATGAGAACACACACGGACCTTACCTTTGGGGAATGAGCATAGATTACAATTTCCTATGTTCTTTATATTAATCAATTACAGCCACTAATGTCTCATGTTCTTCTTGTAGTCTTTTTTTCCTTATTCCTAATGTTAATGTTAAAAAAGTAGGCCAATTCAAAATTTTTGCTGAAGTATATATAAAGAGTTTAAAAAGCAGAGATGTATGCATGGGGTGGGGGAGAATCCCCATGGAAATATGTTACCATAGAAAAAACAGCTGTAGGAAATGTGATCCAACTATTTAAGCATTTCTTTCATTCTGTGCCCAAAATGATTGAAAAATCACCTGCTTTCATAGAGATTGGAAGTGAAGTGGGTTCTTACCTATTCGGTCCAGTTTGGCTGAATAGGTAGTAACTCCGGCGGATACTTGACCGTACTTGTTCTATGATCGGTGGCGCTATCTTGATTTTCTATTCTGCACATGCGCCAGAACAATCTTCATTTAAAAATGTATTGTTTTTTAATGTGTGCTCATGCACAGATCATTTAAATGCACACGCGTGTATAGTGCATACCTGGCATGCGTGCGAGCAAGTGAGCACACACATGCTATTATTTTTTTTTGCTACAGAACCGGTAGTAATGGTGGCTGGAACCCACCCCAATGGAAGTTAGTTGGTGAAAGTGGAAGGAAAATGAAAAAAGTGCCGAGAAAGCCTCATTTCTCTTTCTTTTTTCCTTCTAAAGCCACCCTGGAAATGAAGACAATTTCAATCACCGGATTCTATAACTGTCACTGAAAGCCACAGGCAGACTAGTGACAGGGCACGCTTCCACAGATTAATTTGTCTAAAAAGAATGTTAATGAAATGTGTAATAGATGAAGGAAGTCATTTTTCAAACAATTGCTTTAGAGATCTAATAGGGAGATTTATTTCTATGTACTTATAAAAGAAATGCGAGCAAGAGAAGTGAGATTGATTCTTTCCTATTTGTTTTTGTGTGCTGTTTCCATTAACTGCAATCCAGTAATTAAGCAATATAAATTTTACTTCCATTAAGAGGCAATGAGGTGACCAAAGAAAACATGTTTGTGAATTTAGCTTCTCTCACACAGATCAAAGATCACATGTATTCATGGCTATAATGAGTAGGTGATGCACTAATGTTCTCCAGTGGGCAGAACTTTGTTTTTGCAAAACCTTTCAGTGTTTCACTAATTGGTTTTAGCACCATTAAAAAGGTGCTGAAATCAGAAGGAAAGAAATTGTCAGTAGTGGGTGGAGAAGGGATAATTCTGATTCTCATCATATGCTGGAGATATTAAATTGTTACAACACAGGAGAGGAGAGAGAACACAAGATTTGTTGCTGGTTTATTTTTAAAACCAGTCTCATTATGAATTTTCTATAATGTCCCAAAATATGCTTAATTCTAATAATCAAAAGTCTCAGTTTCACAGTTTTTATTTTTGGGGACATAACTTTTCCACTCTGTTTGCAATGTGCTGCATTTTCTTGAAATGTGTAAAGAACAATGTAGTAACAAGGCAAATTATGCTCCATGCCAATTCACTTCTGATTATCTTTCTAAAAGCAGCTATGTCCACTATGTATGACCAACATTTCAGCTCGGCTTGTGGATGTGCATATCTGTGATCCTGTCCAACCAAGGTAGAAATTGCAAACACAGGTAGGTATATGTTAGTAATTTCCCAACCTAATTCTATAAACAGCTCTGACTTTTGAAAAATAAACTTACAAAGCAGCTGCCTTGTTGGGCAAGTAGGAATCTGGATTCTACCCAATATGGAAAGTCTCCAGTACATCTTGAGTCATCACCTTATAAATCGAGAAATAGTGCAGGCTAGATGGAAAAAAGATCAGAAAATTGGTATCATTCAAAATGAGGACAATCTACTAAAACAAATCAGGGATCAAAGTCAAATGCACATAAAAAGGTTATATAATGTTCTAATAGAAATGGATTCTGAAACAGAACTAGTTAAAGACTGTATGATAAAGTGGGCAGAAAACTTTGAAGAACCAATAATGTTGGACACTTGGGAAAAGATATGGGTAAGAAATGTAAAATTTACACAAGCCCAAAACCTGAGAGAGAACTTTTATAAGATGTTTTATAGATGGCACTTAGATCCTAAAAAAATGGCTTGCATGTATCCGAATTTACAACCTAAATGCTGGAGATGTGATTGTACTGATGCTACATATTACCATATATGGTGGACTTGCAAAAAGGTTAAAGCATTTGGATAAAACTATGGTGGATTATGCAAAATATTTTTAAAAAGAGGATAAAGTTTACCCCTCAGTTATTCTTGTTAGGTATAACTACTGATTGTACTGTTATAGAGACTAATCTGATTTTGAACCTAACAACGGCAGCGAGACTGTTGGCGCAATACTGGAAGAAGGAAGATTTGCCTACTATTCAAGAATGGACATTAAAAGTAACAAACTTAGCAGAGATGGCTAAAATATCAGCATATCTTAAGGATCATTCAGACGAGAAATATAAACTGGAGTGGAGAAGATGGATTGACTATATTCAAAATAAATACGGGACTAAAAAATTCCAGATAGCTTATGATTGAAAAAGCAAGGAATGATTTAATTTGTTTATAGTTAGCTTAACAAAAGAGGAGTTAAAGCACAAATGAAAGATGAAGCCAAGTTATTTTTAGTTTAGTTTAGAATATGATTGTTAAGATGTATACCCTGTATTTGCTCTGGGAAGTCAGGGGGTGGGGGAGGTTGGGGGGGAGATGGCTCAGGTGGGGAGGGTGGGGGAGGGAGGTAAATACTTGTAAAATCTTTTCTAAAAATTTTCAATGAAAAATAAATAAATCGAGAAATACGAAACTGGAATAAAAGAACATTTATAGTATTTTGTCAAAAGAGTTGCTTTGCTCTTTCTTTTTTTGCCAAGTATATTTGCACACCGATCAAAGCAAATTTATAAGACACCAGTAACAAAAATGTCAATAGCAGGCATACTGGTGGAGGAACGGTGGGGGGAGGGTAACCAGAAATATTGGGTTCAAAAATTGAACAGTGAAATTTCAGCACTGTTATAATTATGGAAATGTAGTGCAACAAACTCAAGACATCCATGTGCTGAAACAAGAAAGTTTTTTAAAAATCATGAATGTTTTGGAAAATACATTGAAAATTTACACTGCAACAATCTCTCTGAGCTTGGTTGTTTTCTTGCAGATGTTTCATCACCCAAACAAGATTATGTTATCAGTGCTAGAGATGATGTTACCTAGTTTGTGTAATGAAACATCTGCAAGAAAACAAGGAAACCCAGACAGCACCAAGGACCCCACAGTTCAACCATGAGTCTCCTTTATTGGTTTCACTGCAACACAAAGCAACAACAGATCCAAACAATAGTAATAACACTGCAACTGAAGACACCCTTGCCTGGCCTGGGAAATCTATGCAATTATAATCTTACAACCATCTGGCTCACAGCTCTAGATTCATCTGAATACTGTTTTTTCTGGATCTATCACAGTCAAGCTTTCAGCCACTATCTGGTACTGAAACTCTGTTAGAAACTAGATTTGAGGAATGTGGCTCTGCTAATTTATGAACTCTCTGGTGCTCGTTGAGCTTGACTGTTTGCTTACCCATCAAGGTAACATCATCCATGCTAGTAAGTATAGCCTTCGCTCCCTCTTTATATTCAGTAGCTTGTTCTGCCACTGTTGGTAGCGGTGTGGTTTTCTTCTTGGTAATTCCTTAATTTAGGGTATTGTTTCCACCAAGGATTTCCCATCTCTTAGTTTATTTTAGTAATCATGATTAATTTACTAATCAGAATATAAATCAAATGAATGAATAAGTATGCTAAATCACGATAGCTGTGAGAATCTCAAACATTCCACCATGAATTGAAACTATGTATAAGATGTTTATTAAGTAATGAGCTCTAATTGCACTCCTATGTAGCTTTTACATTATGCAGAGCTTACTAAAATATTTTTTTCTTATGGCAGTGTATGTCATACCGAACCCAATATGCCAACTTAAAACAAAATACACCCAATTTCATCTTTTGTTTAGTCTCCTTTTCCTGTCCTTTGATGCACTGAATATCCTTCACATTACATTGGATTGTTCAATTGTGTGACTTACTTCAGAATTAGCTGTTTTGGATAAAATTCACAACCATGAATACTGCTGCTGGGTTCAGCGAGCATTTAAGGCTTGGTGTTATAAGCACTTTAAAAAGGATTTTTATATCAACAATTTTCAGTGTAGAATAATCTGTTACAATTAAATATGTCATATATGTATCTATATCTACATCAATGTCTAGCTTTCTTAAATTCCTTCCATTCATTCTTCCTTCCATCCATCCATTGTAACATATTCATAAAATATTTGTAAAATAATCATTCTAAGATCAGGCTGATGGATCACAGATAAGGAGTATGCTAATCTGATATTTGTTCCCAAATATTCTCCAGAAAAGTATTTCTGAACCCCATGAAGAAGGGATTGTCCAGATGTCCAAGATTACTTGTGTGTGTGTTTGTGTGTGTGTGTAAGTACACATACAAGGGTGTGCCATGACTGAGAAGCTCTATCAGGCCCCGGAAGACATTCCTTTGGCAGGGGAATCTTCAGCAATCCCTCTCTCTGATCTCATCAGCTAAATAGATTCAAGCCAGAAGGGATAATGACAGTGAGAAACAGGCATTTTTCCATGTAGGGCTTTGTAAAATACAACTACCTTCAATTGCACCCAATGGTAGCAAGTACAACACTCTGCATTTTGCTGTTCCATGCAAAACTTTGATCAAAAGCAGGCAGAGCCAGAAGCAATTAAGAGACTTACTGTATGTGCTTAAATTAATTTGTCATAAATTACTCACAGAACTTGAGCAAAGATGAAAGGACTCTGCCACATCTCATGACAAATTGCCTCAGAGTTTGATCTCTCCCTGTCTTCACTTAGTGCATCTGGCAATTGAGGAAGAAAAATCATTGCAAAATAGGTCCCCTACTCCAAACTTGGCATCTATCCCAGAAAGATTGCATAGTCAGTGGTGCTGAAAGCTGCCAAAAGATATGGAAGGACCTGAAATGTCAAAATTCCACTATCCTGCTTCCACCAAAGATCATCCACAAAAGTATACCTATACTAAGGCTTGATTGCTGACTGATAAGGGATATCATCTAATCTAGTTCATCCAGGATTATTTGTAGTAGCAGGTCCACCACCTTTTTCAATAACATTTCCTGAATAAGGAAGATTTCTACTAGACAATAGTTGCCCAAAACAATTAAGTCAAGTAATAGTTGAGAACACCACCACTTTTTGATCGAAAGTAGGTATCCCTCACTCAAAAATGCATTCACTACTTCCCATCAACCCCTTGGCAGTTTTTGCTAATAAGGGATCCATGTCAGACTAACAGCACAGAAAACCATATCTATCTTCTCAGCATCCATCTGCTCAAACAAGTCCCAAATAACACCAAAGGCCCAAAACCTACCATGTCTGTTGGACTTACCGAGCAAAGGTGAACAATTTTACTCTCCAGAAGATGAGCAAATTCTTCATAGTAGTCTAGATGTGCTTGATTTTTCTTATGAGGCAGCTATCTGCAGATGCAATAAGAGCAGAGAAGTAAATTCACTTTGCCACTCTTACCATCATAGCCTAGGCTCAAATTTGAGCTCTTTCCCATATCCAGTCATACTCATTCCTTATTTATGCCAGTCTTGCTCAAGGCATCTCTTCTGCTGCTTCACCTCCCAGAGCTCTTCAGCAAACCAATTTCTTTGTATATTGCTATTACTTTAAAAAAAAGAAGTAATGACATTATTCTCTTCCTGAGAATAAAATGGTGGGGCTGCCATACATGAAAGAAATGTTCACTTTTAAAAGAATATCACCATTCTCATCCCTTTTCTCAATTATTGCATCACAAAGCACTCACATCAATTAAAAAAAATTACAAAATGCAAAAGAGAAAAAGGAAAGTATAGGAAAAATGCAATTCTCATGGCTAGACTTGAATGCAAAATGCTAAGCTCAACCTTTCTTTCCTTTATAGATTTTAGTCAGGTTGTCAGGTTGTCAGGTTGACACTAATTTAAAGCAAAATAGTCATTTCTTGTAAGATGATCCTGAAGCACAGGATTTTTAAAAATAAAAATCTTTTAGAAATGGAGCTGATTTTATCACTTGTTGATTTTATCACTTGGTTAGGCAAAAGCTCTTTGAAGTAAAGGCTAAAACGAGGAATAAGTGTATCTCATTTCCATTGATTCAAATATTGCTATTGAATCATCCTAATCACTGAATTACTTGAAATGTTTCTTTGGCAAAGTAGATTTCGTCCAATGGTGAATTACAGTAAATTAAGTGGAGTACTTATACATTTTTTCTAGTACATTATGATCCCTTTGATGCCCCTTTACATAGGCATTCTAACTTCAAATAAAGCCTGGCAGATAATATTCCATCAATTCCCAGTATGAGTTTAAGTATTTAAGAATCATCCCAAACTTTACCCTTAAATGAATCTGTCATTTAAGAAATTATATTTCTGTTTTAGTTAAATCTGAATTGTAAGTTCTAGCAAAGTATCATATGAGGTTTTCCTCTATTGTATCTGTTGTAAAGCAAAGCTTTTTCTATCTCATTTTAATTAAAAGTTAAATGGGGTTCTGCTCTTGATATAAAACACCAAATCAGAAGTTTCTAAGCAGAAATCATATTAGCAATGCATCACATTAATATACATAAACTTTATACACAATAAAATCTCTTTGTTTCTAATTTCAGTTTATTTCAATTAATTGCAATTTTTATATGCCACTTTGTTGTCCTCTGAACATAGATGCATAGTTTGTTGGGGAAATACTGTAACACAAATGAAACAATCAACAAGCTAGAACACTTTATTTCATAAAAAAAGAAAAAAAACCCATGAGCATTTCATTAAAAAAAAGGAGGCACTTGGGAAAAAGCAAGCAGAATAAATGTGATTCCAGTTTACTTAAATAGTTATTTAACTAAATTTCAACTAATTAATAAGGAATATCTAAGCAAGGTTTGCATTATCAACATATGCACAATTGTTCTTCAAGATTTCCTACAGCTAGATAGAACATAAACATTGAAAGCAAGTAAGAATTGGTTTCACTATCTAGAAATTATGGTGCTTGTACCAGCTAATCGGGCCAGTTAGAATTTACTTTAGGATAGTCTCCAAGGCTATTTAGGCTCCCTGCACAGGTCTCCCTAGTGGTAATTCATAACCATTATCATGGTGTGTTGAATTTCTTCTTCACCTGGTGTGTGTTCAGTATTGATTGTAGTTAGGATGTTGTAGACACAAGGAACCAGGCCCATGTGTGCACAATTCAAACTAACTACCTGATTAAGTTCTGCCTGTAATACAGGAATCTCCCCAGTCTGGCAGCTTTCTCTTGGGCACCATTAGGTAAGCCTCCAAGGAAGTCAGATTCTGGCCATTTTATAGTTGCACAGTGAGCTAGACTAGCTCTATGCTTGATTCTTCCTCACTGCCAAGCTGGGTATTTCCCAACATGTATGGAGGGAAATGTAAAGCACTGGTACATTGTAAGTGTCAAGGGTTCTTATTACAGCTGATTTCATCTCTGCAATTCTTTGCAAAAAATAAAAGTTTTTGGAAAATGTATCTACCAGTTGGACCCAGCTAAGAGGTAAGTAAAGAGCAAAGATTCCAGGCATCTGTTTCATATTGTTTTTAGATGTTCCCTTTATCTTACCTAAAATTTTATAGATACCTTCTCAGGGATGTAAGTGCAATATTTCTTTTTAAATATTGCACAAAGGCTACCCCAAACTCCAAAAAACCTCTTTGATTACATTATACAGGGAAATCCCACATGTCTTCATGTGGCAAATAGCAGGGGATTGGAAATGCAACAAAATGAAACGCCTTGAAAATGTGCATTTAACCTGTAATAGATTCAGTGGTGCCCTACTAAAACAGTAAGACTAGTGTGAATGCATTGTAAAGACTAAGTCATATCATAGCAAGACCTTTGAGCCAGAGGTGGGTCTCTCTCCGCTTTGCAGTGGTTCCGTGGAACTGGTAGTGGAAATGGCAACTGGCTCTCTGAACTGGTAGGGACAGCATTCTCGCAACACCCCTGAACCAGGGGTCGCCACAACATCTTTTTTTGACCTTTTTAAGTGTTCTGCACATGTGCACACCTATTTATAGGCTACTGCGTGCTCGTGCAGAGTGTGCATCAGACATGCACATGCAAAATCGCACACACACTGAACCTTGCAGAAACCCATCCCTGCCTTGAACATAGAATTCTTCTAGAGATCTAAAGTTGCCATTGTGTCAAGGCATTAGGTTCACAAACCCTTTCATTACCTACCATCTATTCACACTCTGAAATACTGTTTGAGGGCACAGAGGTAACGAACTTAAGGGTTTGATTTTACTCAAAGTTTTTCTGCTTTCCATGAGGTTTCCCATCTTGTTTTTTTTTTTTTTTTTGCATTTGGAAATCTAGCTAGCATGGAAATACTCCCCCATGTGAAACAAGAGATGTGCAAACCCCCAACAATCTAAAAAACAATAATATCCATCATACATTGGAAGAGTATCTTCATGAATGTGTTTCTTTCAACCCTATCTAATCCCATCCCTAAGCAAAAGAAGAGAACATTATAAATTCTTTATCAGCTGATTTATTTATTTGTATCCTGACTTTATTATTTTTACAAATAACTCAAGGCAACAAATACATTCAACAAACCTTGCTCCTCCAATTTTCCCCACAACTACCACCATGTGAAGTGAGTTGAGTTGGGACTGAGTGACTGGCCCAAAACTAGGACTAGAACTCATGGTTTCTCACTTTCTAGCCCAGTACATTAATCATAATTCTTTGGGAACATTCATCTGCGTGTTCACTTTCCAGTATCCTTGTGGAGTGTTGGAATATATCAATCTCTTCCTGCAGTGCTCCCTCAGTGGAATGAACTTCTTTGTTTCTGCTCTGAATGGTGGAGAGACTCAAGTGATTGATCTTGAGATAGGATGATTTGGAATTTTTTTGTAAACTTTCAATCTTCTAGTGCAGGTGTCAAACTCATGGCCCATGGACTGGATGTGCCATATGCTCACCACACCACACCATGTTTAGCTAAGAGGGAAAAGTGATGATACATCATGTTATAACAATATGACATGGCGAGTTTGACATCCATGTTCTAGTGGATTTTGTTGTGGCCCGCCAGTGACCAGTGGAGCTGGCAGCAGATTCAGACATTAAGGAGGTTGGGGAGGAAAATGGACCAGTCCTGAGTCTGGGGAAGGGTCTGATGAGGGCTCTGTGTCAGAGGCAGAGAGAGGGCCAGGGCTGTATGCCAGTTATCTGCTGCCTTCAGAGTCAGACATCAATGGGGCAGATGAACAGCTGGAGCCTGTTCCCAGTGTGCACATGAGCAGAGTTGCCAGATGAAGGCAACAGCTAAAGAACAGGGGTCAACTTGGGAATAAGGCCACATGTGGACAATGAATAGCCTCTCCCAGAGGAAATAAAAGAGGAGTGGAGTTTACATGAGACAATTAGTTCACTTAAATGGTTCGTGACTCTGCGAGACTCCTTGCCAAGTTGGAGATGTCGGCCTGGCAGCTCTCCAAGCCAGATAAGGTCTGTGACTGTAAATCCTCCCTTGAAAGACTTTGCTGTATGTGAATGAGAAGAATTCACAGTAAATTAATAAAAGGGTGTTTTGTCAGGACCAGGAGTTTGCTTCATGCTCTTGGGAAGCCTAGGTCAGAATAGATTTGGGACTACATTTAGATGTGATAGCTGAGCTCATCATGCTACAACTTATACCCTTGCTGCAGTTGTTGTAGAAACAGAATTGGGTGAGGATTCTTCCAAGAAGGTTGAAGACATTTCTCTTTGGTATGCTGTTAGAAAAGCCCCAGGACCAAGCTGTAGATCTTTGAGCTGCATTTTTCCTTGTAAAATAGAAATCCAGGCTTGCAAATATGATTCTATGGCTCATCTGTCAAAAACAAAGGCAAATCAGATTTATTTCAACTACTATTTGATGTATCCTCATATCCTCTAATAATACAAAAGTTACCCACCCACTCAACCTCTTTTTGATTTCATATCTCACAAAAAGGATTAAATAAGCAAAGTAAGGAAGGAGGGACTTAGGTAAAATTAGCTTAGAATACCTCCCAAGTGAAAACTTACTCCGGTTTCCACTCTTCCTACTCAATTGGATGAAATGTACTTGAATTTCTTTGTTACCAGAATAAAGGGAAAATCTGCTCTAGGGAAGTAATGAGAAACAGTTGTTATAGGATAAGGGTTAAAAGAGCTACAGAAAAGGTTATAGTGAGATTATGAAAAGGTCACTTACTTGACTTTTGTGATCAGCTTTGATAATTATAGGAGTCCCCATGTGACCAGTCATCTTAATAACAGTTATTTCCTGGAGAAGCAAAATTCCAGATAAAAGTTCTTGAATAAGAAAGCTGTGTTTAACTGCATAGCCAAGTGATGTAAAACATTGTTTTTGCCAGAGCTGCCCAAATTGTGCCCAGTTTGTTAACAGAATAACAAAGATGGAAGGCACTTTGGAAGTCTTCTAGTACAACTACCTGCTCAAGTAGGAAACCCTATACCCATGATGGTGAAACTATGGCATGCGTGCCAGATGTGGCACACAGAGCCATCTCTGTGGGCATGCACAGTGTCACCAGCTGCTCTTCTGGTTTCTGGCATGCTCATGCATGCCAGCCAGCTGATCTTCATGTGTGCTGGAGCCCCCAAAATCCAAAGATTAGCTGTCCGGTGCGTATACGAAGTGCGTGATCACCAAACCGACTGTTAAACCAGTAGGATCCCACCACTGCCTGAAGATCAGAAAAGCAGCTGGTAATGGCGCGCGTGCCTACAGAGAAGGGTCTGCGTGCCATCTCTGGCCAGCTGGTCTTCGCGTGCACCTGAGCCCTGGAAACCTAAAGACCAGCTGGCTGGTGCAACCAGAAGACCAGGTGGCTGGTGCAAGCATATGCACTGGCCAGCTGGTCTCCGAGTTTCCCAGTTCCAGTGTGCGCGTATGCATCCCAGTTTGGGCATTCGGTGTCACAAAAGTTTGCCATCACTGCTCTATTCCATTCCAGACAGGTGGCTGCCTAATCTCTTCTTAAAAGCCTTCAGTGATGAAGCACCCACAACTTCTGAAGTTGCACTGAACTTGCACTGAACAACTACAGCAGCAACACAATTTGAAAACAGCTTAAGGCTTGTTTTTCTAGAAATATCTCTAGAATTGCTCATGCCCACCACCTCAGAAGGTCATTGACATAAAAATTAACCCAACTATTTGTTGGATAAAAGGTTTGCGTAATAAGGTTTAAATCTTAAACCGGAAATGAACAAATAAAACTCTAGCATTCAAAGCAAAATAAAAACAAAATAAATATGGCATATCTTATGAAGGGCTCACATTCAAAGGCAAATATTCCTTATCAATAGCCTCTGATATTTTAAAATTTCCATATTTTGCTCTTACCAGCTTCTATTTTTTCAAAATAAAAGTCATAATTGGCAGTTTCACAAAACTGTTTTGGGAACGGTGAGCAAGGAAAATTAAAAACACAATAAAACAAGAAACAAAATCACACAAAAATCATCACATAACATTATAGTCTACTTTTACAGTCTACCATTTGTGTTTGCATTCATAATTAACATTGTTTTACCAATTATGTTCTTTTTTCACCTACTCCATGAGGCTTCTTCTCAAAGCAAACACAATGTTAGTTATGAACATTGTTTCCTTACAGGCATTAAAATGAAATGTTTAAAATTAATTTAGCACTGTGTACCCACTGGAACCTTAAAGAACCATAGCTAAATTCTTGTAGGAAAAAAAACTGTATTGAGTTAGATCTGCCAAATGTCATTAAAAAAAAGTCCAGATGGCAGCCGTGATGAGACTCCACCCATATTTTTATGTATACTGAATTGCACATAAAAACAGGTGGAGCTTGCATTGCACCAGCAGAGCCACCATTTTGACTTTTTTGACCATGCCCTGCATGCATGTCTCTCTGTATTCCAATTCATGCATTTCAGTTCCAAAGACATCCTGTGACCACTTAATTCCCACTATTTTCCAAAACATCTCTCATAAGTCTGGAAGAAAAAATCTGCATGTTAGGAATTTTCATCAACAGGATTAAACAAGATATATTGCAAAAATGAACAGAAATACATGGGTATTTCACAGTATTTGGTTCTTCCATGTAGCAAAAACATTGCCTTGTTCTGGGGTTCATTTTTAAGCTGAACAAATTGATATTTTTCAGACATTGACCAATGCATATGTTCATTTACAATCCACCTTTCCTCCAGAAAGTCCCATGCAGAGCTTCAAAGGGTACTTTGATTAAACAAAGTTTTGATCAAAGCATCCCTTTGAAGCAAAGCAGTGAATTGAAGTGGTACACTTCACGCATCCATGCTGCTTAGGTCCGAGTGATGAAAGGGGCTTCTGCACATGCTCCACGCATGCAAAGAGGCCTCTTTCCACCAGAGAAAATGGTGAACCATGCTGAATTGGCCATTCAAGGGAATCAAATCAGTTTACCACATCAGATCAGATCATGCAATGCCTTAGACTGAGGCCAGAGCTTAAGATGGGGCATTGTTTTATGCACAGACCTAATTCAGAACACTGTTCACATAGTATTTTCTTTCCTTATCATCATATTTTATTAAGTAAGTTAGACTGAGGGATAGTGCTTGGCCCAAGAACAGTCATCAACCTTAATCCTTTGCTCTTAGTTGTCTTGAAATGTTTGACATCTGGCATTGTAAGCCTGACAAGAAAAGATGATCTCCTAGCTCCACCATACAGAGCTCAGTTCTTTTTTTGTGTTATGGGTTTCATTTGCAGGGCACCTGGTGAGACCCTTGCCTCCTCAAAGAATCTACACATGATTTAAACACTGATTTTCCAAGTTTCTACATTACATCTGGATCTTAGAAATGGCCAAATCAACCTTCATCTTCTCATCTTTGTCATTTTTTCATCTTTCCGCCTGCCTTCTCCTGTTGGTATCTTATGATTTATGATTTATTATCTATGGTTTACCACTTTGTTGTTTGTATGTATACTGAGAACCTATGCACTGGAGACAAATTCCTTGTGGGTCCAATCATGCTTGGCCAAAAAAGAGTATCCCAATATCCCAAATATATGGCACTTTAAAACTATGTCTAATATATGCTTATTTCTGTTTACTTCCCAGGTTTATAGAAGTGTTTTTCCAAACTCCTATATGAACTGAATCTGATTCTTATATCTTATTTGCCATTGCTGAAAAGGTGTTAAAATAGATGGACATCTACACTTTAGTTAGTAACACATTTATATAGCTTAAACTTTGGGATTCAAAACTTATGAACCAAAAAACTAATTACATAAAAAGAATAAAGTTTCCCTTGAGTTGAACTTGATTGTTGGTTTCTACAGGACCCATAACATGTAGTTTTCTAACAGCATTACAAAAATGCTATGCCCTTCCCCCTTTCAATTTATCAGTCTAGCCAGTCTACTAGATGATAGACTTCTCTCCAAACATTACCTAGATTTGAACATGGTTTCCAATATAAGGAAACTGTTTTGGTCCTAAAATATCACTTGTATTTATTGCCATTAAGCAGTAATATCTGCATTTTTGCACCCAGTTCTGGTAGTCTCCTGTATATATTTTGTCACTTGCTCAGCTATTATTACATTTATACAGCAACTTATCTGGACTCATGAAAAACAGAACTTAGAATTAGAAACCATTTATTCATGGCATCAGTTATATAAAAAAAACTTTACATCTTTTTATTTTTTCACATATTTGCTATAAATTTTCATAAAACCATATGAATAATAGAAAAGATGCTTGAAGGCAAATTATTGTGTGGTGTAAATTAGTAATGATAGTTTGATCCACCTCATTATGTTTGGAAACTTTAACATCATATAAGTAAATAGTTAAATGTTCACAAGATATTTCTGGTCATCCCAGTTTATCTCTGAACTGTCAGATCATCTATACAGACAACCAAAAGTAGCAAACTAATGCTGAGACAGTGAAAGACTTGACGTTATGTTTGACAAATTGTAAAACTGCCTGATTGGATATACAAATTTATTTGGCTTACAATAAAATAGATTTTGAATCAAAGTGATTTTCTTGAAAGTAGCTGAGAATGTAAAGTGACTTCTGTATCTGCACATACACCGACACCTGCATAGGCTTCATTTAAATAGCAAAATAAAAAATGAAACGAAATGAAAAGTTACTGCTTTTGAGTAACCATAAAAGTTTTGAAGCTTTGGAATAAAAAAACAAACAAACAACAAACTATATCAATCTCTCTGCATGTTGGCATTAAGAAGCTTCCCTAAAGCAAATGTTCTAATAATTTTCAGAAACTTTTGTACTATCTTTCTTTTAGAGCTCCCCTAAAATTAATTTATCTTTTTCATCTTATGTGGGAGCAAATGCATTTCTCTTAAGGCCATTTGTTTTAAATGGAAAGCTTTCCTAACCTCTTGGTTTTAGCTTGGAAAAACAAGTTGTTAATGGGATTTCACAATGCTTAACTTGTTAGTAAAGCAACATCCTCAATCCTCAGATTTCTTGATTCAATTAGCCCAATAACTTATGGAAACTCATGTAGAACAAGTAGCATTTTAATTCATGTTGTTTATTTTTTAAGGACATTTATAACAATGAATTACTGGAATGAGTTGGCTTTAACTCTCATCATGAGAGTTCATGCTATGAATAAGTAAACCAAAGTATTGATTTGCTTGCAAAATTGCATGGTTTTTTTCCCTGAATATGTACACTCTTAGTTCATGGTATGAAGCAGAGGTGGGTTTCTGCCGGAAAGGAACATGTTAACAGTTCTGCCTTCTTATGTGGTTGAAATGTACATAATAGGTAATATATACTGTGTGTAGATTGCATACACAGATTGCATGTTCAAAGGGCGCAGACTTTTTTAAAATCAGATTTGAATTTCAATGTATGATACTCCCCCGCCCATTTTTTAGAAGGTCTTAAATTATTTATTTACTTTACAAAATTATATAACTCATACATGGTGACTCTAGGTAAGTGTACAGAAATGAAAAATCACAATTTAAATTCCCCACCTCCCCACCTCCCACAAAGGAGGCAAACACAATCAAGCAAACCACTTCATCGGCTCCCTATCCACTTGGGGTCCCCAAGTCCACTGACAGAATCAAGACTTCAGGGCCTTTCGGAAAAATAATAAGGTGGGAACTGAATCTATCTCCAGGGGTATATATTCTCGATGGCATGATCTTTCATGGTCTGTAGCTGTAAAGCTTATAGTTATGTCTATAGGTGGTAAACAAGCAAGTGAAATTTTCATTTGAGTTGGACAAGCAGATATTCTGATTTTAAAACTGATTGAGCAGCAGCAATTATTGTGTGTGGATTTTTTTGTCTGTGTGTCTTGGGCAGAGAAAGTTACATACATTATTTCCCCCCCACATTGCAGTCCTGCCTTGTAATCAAAGGATATAAAATCACCTTGACTTCATCATTTTCTGTGAGATGTTTTCTCTTTTCCTCATGGGTATATGAAAATAAATTTAATTTCTGTTTCTGGTAGCTTTTGATTCTGCCCATCAAGAAAAGCAAGTCAATCTTTTTTTCTTTCCTTCTGTAGACAAAATAGCCAACTTGAATTGCATGGATGCTTGAGGTCCTAAGCAATATGGCAGCTTCCATTCCATGTAGAAAAGTGGCAGTTAAATGATGATTTAGTAGCAGCAAAATGTTTACCATATTGGTTATTAAGGAAAACAACTTTAGTAGATGCAGGCATAACTTGCAGCAGGCATATCTTGCTGAGGAGAGGAAATCCAGCACCTACTATTTAAGGCAGTATCTCTTAGCCTTGGTACTTTAAATGTGTAGTGTCAGGCCTGCAATCTTATTTTCTGGTGGATCTCAGGCCTGTCACACTTTCTATTATTCTACTATGCATTTTCTATTGTGGAAAAATGGGAGGGGGGGATTGTACAGAGTTAGAGATATGCAGCCATAACAAAATTCTTTCTAGAAAGCCAAGGTCATCCTTTGTCTTTGAACTTCTGCACCTGACTGGAACTGGATGGGTGGAAGCTGCCAGCATGGCAGTGGAAGATTGGACCATGTGATGGACTTGTGGGTTTGGGGGCAAGATCTTGAACTTTCAACTGGATGGTAAAACCAGGAAGCCTTCAGATTCAGGTTTTCCCAAATATGCCAACATAGCTCTCTTAATAAATTGGAACTTAGAGCAATACTTTGCCTTGGACTCCGTTTCGGATGCTATTTGGAACCCTGACAGTGTAGCTTCAAATTCCCAGAATACTCCAGCCATCATAATGGAAGGGTGAGCTCTTATAATAATGTGTTCAGTAATTTTCACAGCCAATCTATGCATAGATATTATTCTGCATCCTTTGATTCTGGCCATAGAGGTGTATCTCTCGAATCATGTAAAAACAGCCAGTTTTCTCCTCAAGGAAGTTTTCCTCTTTTTGAAGACTTAGGTGCATTTCTGGAATGAAGATATTGCTTTCAAGAAGCAAACACTGAATTGGTTTTGGCAACTTCTGCTAAAATTTAGCCTCAAATCTCATGTCATTAAAATATCTGGGAAAAAAGGTTTCCGAGTCAGCCTTCAGGCTGTGGATACAATACACAATTATCTATAAATATATACCTAGTTTATTTTTGCTCAATTGATTTTATTTTCTAGAAGTGTTATAGCCTCAAATATCCAGCATGCCTCAGGGCATGTAGTAAAGAACTAAAACGGGGCCAGGGTATGAAAAGATTGGAAACCAAGAAATGAAGTAGGAAGGGAAGGATGAGAAGAAGAAAACCAATAAAGAAGAATATTTCTAGCTCAGGGTTGAAATGAATGCTTTCTGTGCTTGCTTGTTTTCTTGCAGACATTTCAGTAGTCAACTAGATAACAAATGCTAGTCATGATGGAGATAAGGGACAGGTGGGAATCATGATGGAAATCAAAGAGAACTGAGGGAGAAAAAAGATAGATAGAAGCCTTGAGAAAACAAATAGAAATATGTACAGGGCGGGGCATAACCTTTTCCTAGGGGGTCACAGCAACACTTGTAATAACAACACAAATAATTCATACACCATTCGAAAGCCCATCAAAAACTGAGTTTATTGACACGATTTAATAGTCAGTATGACCACCATTAGCCCTTCGAACAGCATTCAAACGAGGTGGATAAGAACACAACAAATCTTCAAACAGTTCCGTTCGATTTTCCAGATTTTTCAACACAGTTTCCAAATTCATTCTCAAAGTTTCAACTGAATATCGATTTTGACCTTGCTCCTGAATCATCAGAGCTTCCACTTCATCCTTAATTATGGCCCCAATGTTCTCTGCCGGATTGAGATCTGGCGAATTTCCCGGCAGACGTCATTGCCCCAAAATTCGACATTGTTTTCCTTTAACAATTGCTGAGTCGCATTTGCACGCATGCAAGGAGCTTTGTCATGAAGAAAGACAGCCTCACCAACCACCAAGACATTGTCTGGATCACTGAGAAATGGAATGACATTCTCCAATAAATTTTCTCACGGAAATAACTGCCATCCCAGGATTCCCCTTTATCCTTCAAAACCCAATGCAGTTTCTTGGCTGTGAAAATGACGAAAATCCCGATGCAAGTCGGATTGCGAACGATTTGTCGATATCGTTCATGTTTGGCGATGTCGTCGACGTCTTAGCCCAAATTCGATCGTTCTGGAAATTCAGTTTTCGAATGGCATAAACGAAGAATTCGTCAGATGGCGCCAATGAAGAAAATCTTCCTCGGTCCATTCAGACAACCAATCGCACAACCAAAGCCGATCTTGAACGTGTGTTTGAGTTTTCAATGGTTTGCAAATGACGTGGAATGGCTTCAAACCTTCTCGTTCTCGATATCGGCCGATTGTCCTTTGATCAACTCGTTTTCCACGAATTGAAGGATTTCTTGGGCCACTTTTCGGTTTCCTTTTCGTTGTTTGCGACTGCCAGTTGCAATGATGGCTTTGCTTTCTTGGGACAGTTGCAGAGGACGCCCTTCTCCAAATTTTGTGAAACATTCTTGGGCTGTTTTGTTCCAATTATCAGTAACCCAATCCGGATGACGTTTTCAATTTGTTTGCAATCCATTTTCGATTGATAAACGTCGCTCCAGCATCGCGAGCCTCTCGAAAGGCAATGCATTTTATTCTGTCAATGATCCTTTGTTCTTCCGAATCAAATTTTCCAGCCATTCTTAAAGCAAATTTAACATTTAATAGCTCATTCAATTCAGTTTTTTATGGGCTTTAAAATGAGGTGTCGCAGAAGTTGTAAACTGCTGTCGATCTTGCTGTGACCCCCTAGGAAAAGGTTATGCCCCGCCCTGTAGTGATGTATGGGGAACAGAGAAAGCCATAGGAATTGTGAGCCACACTGGACATCCCACTGGGCTACACCAATTGTGTAGAGAACTTTATATTCTGCACTCCTGATGTAGCTATAATTCAAAATATTTTAAATTATATGAAAAGTAATCTCACCAGTGATCTTTCCTCAAAGAAGCCAAGCAAAAATAAAGCACTTCTCACTGTTTAATGTAATAGGCGACTGCACGTCATTGTTGTTTTATTGTTATTTCAGTAGCTTGAATCACAGTATTGTATATTGAATGCCAGCAACTGAATGTTCTGGCTGGCTCCTAGCCAGGGTGTATCATGCTGAGCCTGCTAACAACTGTTGAGCCTGCAAGTTGTGTGTATGATCCCATTTATCACATCCACTTGGCTGACAAGTAAAATGCTCTTTGAGAGCATAACATTTTTCATTTTACAGATGCCATGCATTATTTTCTCTTATTTACTACATATCTACATTGTCCAATAGCCAAAGCACTCATAGCAGTTACAAACCAGCATGTGGGAACAATTTTTTATGGCTTGCAACATTTGCATGCCACTCCATAACTTAAAAGTTTTCCAGGTAGCTTACAATAAGTAAAAATTTTTTTAAAAAACTGTTTAAGAATAAAATAAAAAATAAAACTGCAACATTAATAACAAGGTAAAATACAGCAGGAAAAAACATCAAAGACAAAATATAAATATTAAAGAGATTGAGGCTACAAAACTTATTTTGAAAGCAGTGATACATATGAAGTAGGAATTCTCAAGTTGCAAATCTGGTTATTGATTGATTATATGCTATCAAGTTCGCTTTGAATCTTTGAATCTATCTACCATATAGATCATGGGTGTCAAACTCATGGTGTCACAGTGGTGTCACATGATGTATCGTGTGGTGGTCTCTCATGAGGAATAAGACACTCAGGCAAGATGTCTCAGGATGAGAGCTCAGAACAGACTCTGAAGCCCCCTTTTATTCTTATTACACTCATTAGCATACAATGTTATCACTTAGGGCCAGAGCTTGCCTGTGACCAGTTATTTTTAGGATTCATTCATCCTGTTTTCCACATTCCCATGCGCTTTCATTGTTTCTGTGCTATGGCACATCCTTTGGGAGCAGGTCTCTGAAATTATTCCCACATCTCCTCCTTTTTTATATTATCAACGGAAACCTCCTCTAAGTTCAGACGGACCTCGGTTTCCATGGCCAGAGCATCCGCCCTATTAGAGGGAAGGAGGGTTTTGCACGTTTGTAGCAGGGATGGGAGGCATTGAATACAACAACAAAGTAACACCAGCAATACAATGATGGTTATTATCACAGGAATCAGTGATTTCAACCAGGAGCCATCAGGTAGCCAGGCCCACAAAGCCCCCCATAAGTCGATGGTACCAGAGCCATCACTATGCAGGGGGTTGTTACGTACCAAGGACTCCATTTTTTCCACTGTGGCAGAAATATTAGGTTGATTATCATGAATGTACATGCAACAATGTGAATGAATCAAAGCACAAACACCACCTTTTGCAGCCAAAATAATATCCAAAGCAAAATGATTCTGCAATGTTACACTACGTATTTCCCCCAGTTCCTGATTAATTAATTTTAGAGCAGTAATAGTTTCATTAAACATAACAACAGTCCAATTATTTAGGTGGAGAGAGAACACCTCTAGAAAATTGAGTCCAGGATGATCCCCCCAACGTCAGGGGGGATTCGGAGAAGGTGTCTCGTTTATTTCGAATTCTTCCACTAGGTAATTCTTCCATAGCATATATAGCCGGGGCCAACAATCCCAATGTACTATGCCTTGCCAATTTCGTGGAGTCTGTCGGTAAGCCCTTCTACCACATATGAGCCACACATTAGGTATGTCATAAGTTCCTTTTTTCGAGGAGTTGTCAAACTGTACCATGGCCTGCATTTGACTGCAAGCCCAGTATTTATTGACTCCATCTGGCGCTGTTGTATTGATGGCATTACAACAAGTAGCCAATCCATTCCATGGAATCAGAGTCTTACAATTAGTGTAGTTGCCAAGATATGTTGCATTTGTCCATTGGCCTGTGCTTGAAAAACAGTAATGAGCAGGTTCCTGCACACGGGTGGCTACAGCATATGTGATGCCGAGCAAACTTTGCGTTCTAGGCCAGGTAGCTTGTTTCCATTTGGACAGGGGTGATAGAGTCCTAATCGACCATAGTAGGGATGACCGATGTCCCCTTCTTCTGAGCCAAACAATGAGGGAGTATTATTTCCACCATGCCAGGGGGCAGGGGGCCATGAATATGGTTTTCAGCCATTGTGAGCAAATTAGGAAAATCTACCAAAACCACATTTACAAATTGTAAATCAATTCGGGACTGGCCCCTAATGGGCATTCGTTGTTCTGGTGGACAGAAAGCAGCCTTGGGGAGGGGGTTAGCCGCACACCCCCTATCTAGTTTCCCTGGGTGGATTGGTTTGATCGGCATTGATTTGCCCAATGATAGCCCTTCTTACATTTTGGGCAAACTGTATTTGGTTTCGTCCTTGTGTTTTTCGTGGGACGTGCAGCCCCCCCCTTCCGGGGGCTCGACACTGCTTTTTAAAATGTCTGGGCTTCCAGCAGTTAAAGCAGGTGCCCTGGGGTTGATTTCCTTTTTGCAGCGCGGCTGCCAATGTATCCATTTGGAAGGCGTTAGTTCCGACGATGCGACAAGCCTTGAGATAATCAGCAAGGGTTGGCACCGGGCCGGATGCCAAAGGTTTAAGGACAGACTGGCAATCCGCATTCGCATGTTCAAATGCCAATTTCATAAGAATTTCAGCAGCTGCTTCCTTGTTAGAAATTTGTCTCTCCACTGCCTTTTGTAAGCGGTTAATAAAGTCGGAATAAGATTCCGTTGCAGTTTGTCTTATGGCAGAAAAGGATTGAATTGGGGTACCAGATTCATCTACATGGGACAGGGAGGCCAATACACATTCATTGACAAGCGGAAAAGCAACGGGTGTTAAGGCCTGCGCCTGGGTGAGGAGTGTGGCAAAGGCACCCTCCCCAAATAATTGTTCCATGGTCCACTGGGCCCCCAGCCGTGTCACCCTATTCATGGCTTCCCTTTTGTACTCGGACTCAAATACCACATACTGGGTTCCATTAAGCAACATCCGAGCCAAATCTTTCCAATCCTGCGGTAGCAGTTGATAGGCACCCGATAGAGAATTAAGAAGTCCTCTGGAGTAGTGGCTGGTAATTCCATAATCCTTTACCGCAGTTTTTAATTCTTTAATCATTTCCAGAGGCACGGGTTCCCAATCAAAAACAATAACTGCTTGTGTATTTTGGTATGTGACTGGAAACAACTCAGTATCCTGCAAATCGGAGGTGTCTAAACCTCCTTCTTTTATTGATTTTTGATAAGCTCCTCTAATAATTCCTGGCTGTTGGGCGTGGCCAGAGGGGCTGTCAGCAGTAGTCTGTCAGTACGTGGGTTGGGAAAAACCCTCAGGAGCCATGGGTTGGCAAACCCGTAAGTCTGGAGCAGGAGTTGTTAACGTAACAGACGTTGTTTGATAAGGAAGTGGATCCAACAACGGCTGAAGAGGGAATTCAGCATGTGTCTGAATCAATGTATAGGCAATTTTCCACAGACAAAGAACATCTGGGGGAGCCCTCGGAACTTGGTGGAGGACTGCACCAATTTTCCTCCATGTGTCGGCTTTTAAGGAGCCATGTTCCGGATAAGATGGACAGTTAGCCCAAACGTAGGCAAGCAATTTTACAGTCTCTGATTTAGAGAGAGGCTTGGTAGTTTTACGGTCTTGGGTGCTTAAATATTTTTTCCTGCCTAATTGCCTAAGCTCTTCAACATGAACTTTCTGAGCTGCAGACATTCCACCCCCCATACTTACCAATTAGAGTCAGTCGCCAGCGACGTCGTCGGGTGCACCGAGCCTATTCCAGGCGGTAAGCAGAGGGTTAGCAGGGACGTATCTGTCGGCACAGGATCAGGTCAGGGTCACCACGTGTGGTAGTCTCTCATGAGGAATAAGACACTCAGGCAAGATGTCTTGGGATGAGAACTCAGAACAGACTCTGAAGCCCCCTTTTATTCTTATTACACTCATTAGCATACAATGTTATCACTTAGGGCCAGAGCTTGCCTGTGACCAGTTATTTTTAGGATTCATTCATCCTGTTTTCCACATTCCCATGCGCTTTCATTGTTTCTGTGCTATGGCACATCCTTTGGGAGCAGGTCTCTGAAATTATTCCCACAGTATCGGGACTTTCCCCCCCCCCTTCACTAAACTGGGTGTGGGTGGCCATCCGGTGATGTATCCAGCCAGCAGGCTGGGAGTTTGACAGCCCTGATATAGATAGATTTTCACCAGGATAATCTGTCCTCAAACTGGTCTTTCAGATCTTCCAGTGATACACCTATCCCTGATGTAATTAAGACCTTCCGCCTTGCCGGTGGTTATCCTATTCTTCTCATTCCTTCCACTCTCTAGCATGAAAAAGTTTTTCAGAGAGGTTAAGTCTTCAGACAAGGTGACCGAAATATGATAACGTGAACCTGGTCATTTGTGCCTTGAGTGAGAACTGAAGGTTAATTTGTTCAATAATTTTCTTGTTTGTTTTCTTGGTATTGACAATTTATGTTCAGGAATACACTCTTTCAGTTTTTCTACGGTATTTTCTGGAGTCTTTTCCAAAATTCATAAGCATAAATACTCTTTCCGCCCTGCTTCTTCAAAGTTCCACTTTCATTTCTTTAGTGTCATAGAGAAAACCATTGTCTGCATAATTATGATTTCTGCATATATAAATATATCCTCGCATCCTGAATTTTATGACCTTCTTTGCTACTCTGCCAAGTGCTTGTCTGCAGTGTGTTTTTTGACTGTTTTTTTTACTATTTATAGTTTACCTAAAAAGCAGAAGCTATCTACCACTTCAGTAGCTTCATTGTAAATTTCAAGGCTGTTTGTTCTACCTGTTATACTTAGTTTTATCTTCTGTTCAATCTGAGTCTCATTTTTCTATGAACTCCTTGACTTTTGTTACTAGAGGTTGCAGATCATTTACAACTCCCACTGTCAAGCTAATGTGTTCAGCATACTTCAGGTTATTGATGTTTCTTTTTCAAATTTTGGAACAACTTTTTTTTATTCTAATCCACTTTCCCCATACATACATACATATGAATGAAATTAATTCCACTCCATCCTAGTTCATAGTAATTTATTTCATCTTTTACTGTGTCACATTTCCCCATGCTTTTGTTTCTTACATTCCATGTTACTATTGTAATTCTGCCTTTGTAGCTTATGATTTTCTTTTCTTTTTCTCTTTCTGCATAGCAACATCTGTAACCAGAGGTTTCAAAATTTTTAATTTAGCGATGTCATCAATACTATTAGCATTCTCTTCCTGAGTGCTTCTGACCTGAGGAGCACATCATCTAGCCCAATATTATCAATTGTTTTGTAATTTCTATCATGTGGTTTTCTTGGTAAAGTGCCGAAGTAGTTTGTCATTGCCTTTTCTAATGCTGCCCAATTTTGCTGACTGCTTGCTTTATCTGGGTAGCTGGGATGACTTTCCCACCTTGGTTGAGCCTGGTGGGAAATATATCCTTGCCATATACTTATAGCAGCCTTCATCCCTCCCCGGTGCATCCTGCCACTGTAGTAAGACAACACAGCAATTCTTGAAGTTGGGACTCAAGGAAGAAGTGATACACAGTCAAGGCTGGTAATACAAGCTACAACATATAAAACAGCCAGCAAACTCCATTTCCCCCATGTTTTGATGATGTTAGCTTCTCAGTAATGCTTGCAAGAGAAGCAAGCTCAGAGAATCCAATAATTCAGTTCTAAGTTTCATGAATTTTCTACCATGGCAGCCGTTTGAGATTTTCGGTTGAAAACATAGAAAACATCAAACTGGGGAGTGAAAGGGAAGGGCATTTTTGTTCAAACTTGGTTGTCAAAGAGCTTAGAATTAAGATTGAAGGTTTGGCTCACCTAACTTAAAACCTTCTGAACATTCATGTGACATAATGGGCTGGAAACCTAAGTCCAATTCTTTAGATACAAAGTAAAGTGGCCTTGGGGATTGTTTTTCTAGTGTAGCTTCATTACATCCCGAAACATGAGTAGACATTTGAAACACACATACCATATACGCTCATAAGAAGTTATGTTATTATACCCACTGAAAATAACATTAGTTCCAAGAAGTATTATTTTGTACCAAAATCATTTCTTTGCATGGAAATATTCATGTTCAGTGGTGACAAGTGATCAACCTTGTGAGCAGAGATGCACTTGAGTTGCCTGGCAACTTAAAAGGTTAGATGGATAATAGTTCTATAATTAAAAAAAGAGGATTAGTGGAAATTTAAAGTTCAGTGAATGAAGGTTCCTTTCATATTCAAGAAATGGAGGGTTCTTTTACTGTAATATTACGTACCATTAAGAACACAATTCTTTCTTGGAGGCTTTGTTTGTTAGAACACTTGCATTGTTATATACTGTAGAATCTATTCCATAGATATGTTATCGTAAACATATTTATACCACAATAATTTTCAAAGATTGGGGAGGGCAGATCTCTGCTATAGCCAATTCCACTTGTTCCCAAGCCTTTCAATCATTTGGATATTGTGGATAACTAGAGAAGGATGGAAATAAACACAGTAAACCTTTTTTCATGTGGATTTCTTAAATTTTATAGAAAGCAAGTCACAATATAAAGAATGAAAAGTGACAAATGCTGAGACATTGGTATATTTTCTCTTTAACATTTTGCATTGAAATGAATGTGACTTGTGAATTTTAATTGATGACAACACTATTAAAATGAAGGTGGGCAGAAAGCCTTAGAATGTGTGATATCAAACAGAGTCAGACATATTGTGAGAAAAATAGTAACACTAAAACAAACCAAAACAATGGATATTAATGTGGAAATAAAATGTTTCCTACTGGGCTTGCTCCCAGATTTGTGGTTTTTTTAATCCACGGGGTGCAATTTCTATTTTTAGCAATAGCAAACAATGGTATATTACTTATATCAGCTAATTTTACCAGTCAGACTTGGGTACATCATATCTGGACCAAAGAACCTATGAGAATTATTAGAAGGTCCTAAAAAGATAAGAAAACTTGTTTCTGATTTTTTCAGCAAAAGGTTGTGCATAGGGACAGTATACCTATTCAAGATACCACATAGTTTGATGCAATACACATTGCAATTGGAAATAAAGGGTATATTTTTAGTCCATTGTAATCTGGAAAGTATTCATCACTTCAGTATGTCCTGAGTGACATCCAGCTGCTGTTCATTCTGTAAATAAAAAAAAAATGGCACTTTGGCTTTTGCTGTAATATGCTGTTTCAAATGGCCACTATAGGGAAAATATTGTGTAGGCCTTTATAGTTTCATTGAAAAAAACCAGCATGTAAAATTTGATTTCCCTCCTTCCAGCTGATTTGGCAGCTTGATGGAGGTACCAATGATTCATACACAATGTTTTGCTTTCATTGTTGGGGTGCACTTTGGAGTCAGCCTAGAATGCAGCCTCAACAAAGGTTTATTTTTGTTCATATAAAAAGTGTATCCAAAATAGACAAAGACAGTGACCACTAGAGAGTAACAAAAAGTCTGAGTGAAGGATTATATACCCCAAAACTGTGCTTGTTTTTGTTTTGTTTTTTTTGCTTTCCAGCAGAGAACTTTGGCATGGGTAACCATTTAGGACAAGAGATGGAACACAAAGTGAAAGAGGGTATACAAAAAAATAGACTTCTTCAAGAATAGGCTTACTTAAATGCCACTGACATAATGTTTCATAACAGGCACTGCAAAATAAATCTAAACATTGCTCAAAAAAAGTTTTATAGTTTAAGTGCTTCCTTTCTACTACAGTAATTTATTGATTACCCTTGTGAAAGCAGTAACATTTAAAAAGTCTGCCTGAGAGAAAGGTTTCTGTATCACTTTTTAAAATTAATTTATTAATTGGTATTGTACATTATTGTTTATAACACATCACAGCAAGGATGATTCAACTCTGAGCAATACTCTGTCCACAAATTGGAAGAATTTAAAATACAACACATATCCGTGTACATTCAGTGAGTCATTTTGCCCATGCAAAAATGATAAATATATAGTATGGATCTCAACTCAACTTCTCTAGTTTTAAAAACTAGTGTTATTTTCAATAAAATTATTTGAAAATAAGTATTCCATTTGCATATTAGAAAGAAAATAATAGTTTTTACAAATCTCCAGTGAACTCTGGGATTAACCTGTAAGGTAAATCATTCCATAGGAAACAGTCAAGAAAGCAAGGTGATACAAGAGGAAGAGAATACTTTCAAACCGCAACAGCAAAATGCAACATTATAATGGGATGGATTTGAATTAAGGCTGATGTCATCTATTTCTGTTCTGACAAATTACTTGGTAGTCCATTTTAGCAATGAAGCAATTAGGCAGGGTGAATAAGCTCAAAGAGACTTTCATGAAATCATTAATCCATTAACCAATTTTAACAGAGAAAAGCTCTGAATTCAAATATTGCTATACGAGATAGCAAGTTTTAAAAGTAGTGATGTTTCATTACATTGGCATCTTTTATTAGTTAGTATAAGTATTATCAATCCAGATGTCTAAATAAAAATATTCAGAAAACCCATAAGGATGACAGTATATTTGGCTACCTTATCGCTAAATAGTCAATCCTACACCCTGCTCAAAATATTAATCCTAAAAAAAAGTATCCAACAGTAAATGAAAATTGTTGGGCTGCTTTTGTCATATGCAAGTGACATCTAGCCTACATAAGTTTGCAGTTTGTTTACTTGTAGCTTCATTAAAACTGCATGCTGATCCAATGACTAGATTTTGTTAATGGCTCCAGAGAGGGGAAATCATTGCTAAAGCATGAACACCATGATCCATTTTCTCTGTTTATTGCTTTGTAACTGTGGCTAAATTGACAGCTCCTGCTAAACAAAGGTTCATTTATGTTGTATCTGTGTTTTGAATAAAGAACCACTGAGTGAACATTAACAGCTGAACATTAATGATGAGCACCACTAATCTTAAACTTACACTAATGGTGTGTAAAGGGATCCATTTATAATCTTCTTTAAACTTATTTGAATCATTTCATTTCACAGATATGAAAGTTTGTGCTATGCTATATAAGAAAAAAAACCAAGGATTTTTATTGTTCTTTGCAGGCTAGGCCAAAACAATTTTGGCATCTTAAAGAAGATTTTTCTTAAGCACTCCAGTTATATTGCCAATCATGAGGAAGGAATATTTGTTTTATTTATCCAATGCCATTTATTACATTAAAGTTAATAAGCACATTATTTTTTCAGTAGAGGAAGCAAAAAAAGCAAGGAGAAGAATATACACTGCTCAAAAAAATAAAGGGAACACAAAAATAAGACATCCTAGATCTGAATGAATGAAATATTCTTATTAAATACTTTGTTCATTACATAGTTGAATGTGCTGACAACAAAATCACACAAAAATTATCAATGGAAATCAAATTTAGCAACCCATGGAGGTCTGGATTTGGAGTTACACTCAAAATTAAAGTGGAAAAAAACACTACAGGCTGATCCAACGTTGATGTAATGTCCTTAAAATAAGTCAAAATGAGTCTCAGTAGTGTGTGGCCTCCACGTGCCTGTATGACCTCCCTACAATGCCTGGGCATGCTCCTGATGAGGTGGCGGATGGTCTCCTGAGGGATCTTCCCTCACACCTGGACTAAAGCATCCCTCAACTCCTGGACAGTCTATGGTGCAATGTGGGTTGGTGGATGGAGCGAGACATGATGTCCCAGATGTGGTCAATTGGATTCAGGTCTGCGGAATGGGCGGGGCAGTCCATAGCATCAATGCCTTCGTCTTGCAGGAACTGCTGACACACTCAAACCACATGAGGTCTAGCATTGTCTTGCATTAGGAGGAACGCAGGGCCAACTGCATCAGCATATGGTCTCATAAGGGGTCTGAGGATTTCATCTCGGTACCTAATGGCAGTCAGGCTACCTCTGGCGAGCACATGGAGGGCTGTGCGGCCCCCTAAAGAAATGCCACCGCACACCATTACTGACCCACTGCCAAACCGGTCATGCTGGAGGATGTTGCAGACAGCAGAACATTCTCCACAGCATCTCCGCACCCTGTCACGTCTGTCACATGTGCTCAGTGTGAACCTGTTTTCATCTGTGAAGAGCACAGGGTGCCAGTGGTGAATTTGCCAATCTTGGTGTTCTCTGGCAAATGCCAAACGTCCTGCACGTTGTTGGGCTGTAAGCACAACCCCCACCTGTGGACGTTGGGCCCTCATACCACCCTCATGAAGTCTGTTTCTGACCGTTTGAGCAGCCACATGCACATTGGGAGGTCAATTTTCAGGTCTCTACCAGTGCTCCTCCTGTTCCTCCTTGCACAAAGGTGGAGGTAGCAGTCCTGATGCTGGGTTGCTGCCCTCCTATGGCCTCCTCCACATCTCCTGATGTACTGGCCTGTCCTGGTAGTGCCTCTATGCTCTGGACATTACGCTGACAGACACAGCAAACCTTCTTGCCACACATTGATGTGCTATCCTGGATGAGCTGCACTACCTGAGCTACTTGTGTGGGTTGTAGACTCTGTCTCATGCTACCACTAGAGTGAAAGCACTGCCAGCATTCAAAAGTGACCAAACCATCAGCCAGAAAGCATAGGAACTGAGAAGTGGTCTGTGGTCACCACCTGCAGATCCACTCCTTTATTGGGGATGTCTTGCTAACTGCCTATGCTTTCTACCTGTTGTCTACTCCATGTGCACAACAGCATGTGAAATTGATTGTCAATCAGTATTGCTACCTAAGTGGACAGTTTGATTTCACAGATGTATGATTGACTTGGCGTTACATTGTGTTGTTTAAGTGTTCCCTTTATTTTTTTGAGCAGTATAGGATTATTTCAGTTACACAAGCATTGGTTTAATGTGATTGAAATCAAAAGTTTATAAGATGATCTAAAGATTTCCTCGGGAAAAAAATGTTTATTTTTGAGATGACATTTAAAGGGAAATAAGGCACTCATAACATGGAGATGGTCTGGATGCAAGGGCAGTGACATCTGAAAGCAATGACTGGTTTTCCCTAGAGCAGAAAAGAGTTGGTGGTGCTGGGTGAGTGAAAGCCACACAAAGGGATGTGCTGATAATAAATTGTAGAGTTATAGTGAGTCTGCAGAATTTTGCAAATAGGAAATTTGTGACAGATCTCAAATGAACAGGAAAGCAAGTAAGGGATTTAAGGACTGAGATCACAAGGTTGGAGTAATGAAAGAGATGAATAATTTTGGCAGTGCAGTATTTAATAGAAGTACAAGGTGACCAGGATATGAATAAGAACATTATCTAATGAAAAAAGAGAAAAGAGTTGTTGGTTTGAAACTTCACAGTTTTTAAAAATTCATTTTAAGTAATTCATTTTCAAGAATTGAAAATACAAATGGATAGAAGTTTTTGAATTAACATAATAGGAAAATGTACTTCAGAAGTGGACTAGAGAAATATTGTATATCCTACAGTTACTTTGAAAAGGGAGTAAAGGATTAAGAGAACATGTCACCTTCTCTCCAGAAATCTTACTTTTTGGCAATGGGAAAAACAGGGTGAATAAATCTATAATTTATTATGAATTGGGGGGGGGAATCAAAGCTTTATGTCTGATCACCAGGTAAACTGGTGATACCAGTGAAAAAACAGAATACACAAATGTGAGATGTTATTGAATTTACTGAAAACAATGGTGATACATGCAGATAGTAAATCTTAAAAACCTAAATGATAACAAGAGACACAGAAGAGCTGTGAATAACTTCCAAATTTGACCAGGACAAGGACTGAATGTTTGTTTTGGATTTTCAAAAAACAGTATACCAATGATTTATGCATTTTCAGAGAAATCCAAGAAGCAAAATCAGGTTATAAGAATCAAAATAAGAATAAGAAACCTACTTCAGGAGTAAGAAGGTTAGAGATAAAAGAGAGGTCTTTTCTTTTTATTTCCAACAGTGAAAAGACAGAATACAGAGAAGAGAAACAGACTGATACTGTGATGAAAAAAAAAGGAAAATGGCAGGGGAAATGGCAGCTAGAAATCAGAAGGAACCAAAATCAGATAAGAAGGAGTCCTAAAGTTCACCATGAACTTCAAGGCAAGGTGAAAATGAGAGACTTGCAAGGAAGAAGGATAAAGCAAGTTTTACTGAAGATCAGTAGCAGTGAGGGGAAAATATATGAAAAACTGTGGCAGCTCAGTACAAAAGTGGGAGGGGGCAGTTTTGGAGGGAAGAAAAGAAGGTAGTCAGGAGAAAAAGTGGAATCTAGAGACTGAGAACGAGAGAGATAATACTTTTGAAGGCAAGCATTTCATACAAAATCAAGAAATTCTGACCAGACAGTGGTTTTTCAAAATCACTGACAGATTTTGGAGTTTGTAAGGTGTGAGAAGAACAATTGTGTTTGATCTTTCCTTACCAACTGGCCACTTCCAGGTGATCACTAGCAACAGCAGTTATTCTTCTTTCCTGTATTTCTTTAGTTATTCTCTGTGACTCCTCTCTGTCTATTGGGGCACCACCTGCAAACACTATGTTAAAGACATGGGCAAAGGAAATTCTAGACCTCTTTGCTGGTTGGCCCTAAGGAAGCCACCTATCTTACACTTGTATATTAATTCTATGTTCATCATCCAAACAGCTAATATTAATAAGTATAGAAATCATAAAACAATAAACAGCATAGTAGCACCCAAGAGTCATATAACTATAAATTATATGTACACACACATGTTCATATACATATACATCAGACGTGGGTTTCAGCTGGTCCTGTCCGGTACACCTGTACTGGTTGAAAGAATTTAGCATGCCTTCCTGTACCGGGGCTTCTGGGGGCCCGGTACCAGAATGCTCCCTCCCCTACCTCCCCTTGCCCGCCATCTGAAGCCTTCCGGGAGCTTTTGGCTGCTGGGTACATGGAGGGAGGGAGGGGAATTGCAGAGGGAGGAAATCACATGGATTCCCCACCCCCTTCATTGGAAATGAGGTGGCTGTCAGAGGAGAGAGCAGCACATGCCCATGGGCTTGTCCAATGAATTCTCCCCTCCTGTTCCTTCTTCTGCTGTTTGAACAAGCCGTGCAGGTGGCGCTCTCTTGTCTTTCATAGCTGCCTTGTTTCCAGTTGGGGGTGGGGTGGGGGGAAGAAATTGATCTTTTCCGTCCCTCTCCATGGATCCCCATTGGAAACAAGGTGGCTGTGAAAGACAAGGGAGCGCGCCCTGCATGGCGTGTACAAACAGCAAAAGAAGGAACACGATAGGAGTTCCACGTGGGGCTTTTCAACCAGCTGACTCCCCTCCTGTTCCTTCTTTTGCTGTTTGTACATGCCACACGGGTCGCACTCCCTTGTCCCGGCTGCCCCACTGCCTCTGGCTTCCCTCCAAGATTCTCCGCTCTCTGGGGCTGTAATTGTGCAAGCTGTGCGTGCGCCACACACTTATGTTTTCCAAGACATGGAGTGACTCCGGAGCCCATCTGCAACCCCCCATGGAAAACATAGGCAACCGCGCACAGCCTGCACAATTACAGCCCCAGACAGCAGAGACTCTCGGAGGGAAGCCAGAGGCAGCTGGGCAGCTGGGTCCCTTGCCCTCAGAGGGAGGAAAGGCCAGTTGGGAGAGGGGCTTTGGTACTGCTGCCTCTGGCAGATAGAGCTTTACTGTTCCACAGCAAAGTTTCTGTCCCTCATCCCAGAGCCTTCGTAACTTCTTCTCACTCACCCGAGTTTTTGCAGAGGGTTCACTCTCCTGGCCTGTAATTGTGTGGGGCATGCACTCACCTATCTTTTCCATGGCATGGGGCCGTGGCTGGAAGATGAGGAACACAAGGGGGACCAGGGGGGCCTCGTCCTTCTGAGGAGGGCCTGTCCCCCAAGATATGTGGTGGCATAGGTCTTGGGATGTTCTGCAGAGCCCCCCAGGAAAAAACACAGCTGCCAGGTAATTTTAACCATATATTTTGGTCCTATGACTGCAGAATGCTGCAAAAAACCATAAATACAGGCCAGTTGTTGAGTGTTTCAGAGGTGATTGGAACACACAACAAGGTGACCACAGTGTGTGTGTGTGTGTGTGTGAGTCAGACAGACAGACAGACAGAGACACACACAGGGAGAGTGAGGGAAGAGAAAGATACACACAGAGAGACAGACAGACAGACACAGAGAGAGATTGAAAGAGAGAGATACAGAGGGAAGGAGGTAGAGAAAAACAAAGAGTGCGCACGTGCGTGAGAGAGAGACAGACAGACAGATCAACAGACAGACAGACAGACAGACAGACACACACACACACACACACACACACAGAAAAAGAAAGAGAGAAAGAATGGCAGAAAGAAAGAAAAAAAGAAAAAAGAAAGAAAAAGAAAGTGGGAGAGAGCAATGAAGAAAGAAAGAAAGAAGAAAGAAAGAAAGAAAGAAAGAAAGAAAGAAAGAAAGAAAAGAGAATTTATGACCACAACTGAGCCCAAAATTTTGGTTGCTAAGCAAGAGCATTGTTAAGTGAGTTTCACCACATTTTCTAAGTTGGCCACGCCCAGCTGGTCACATGAACGATGAGCCACTCCCACAAAACAGGCCACACCTACAGAATAGGTTCTAAAAAAAATTGAAAACCACCACTGATATACATATACATGTGTGTATATATGTATGTAGAGAAAGAGAGGGAGGGAGGGAGAGAAAGAGAGAGAGAGAGGGAGAATATACAGTATGTACTGTATATAGTATATAAATATAGTATGGATAGTTATTGAGCCAAGTGGCCCCAAGAACTCTCAGGGAGAGTGCTAATGACCAGATGACTGCAAAGAATTTCCACACACCCTTCCTGTAGGAACGAATCCTTCCATTGCCCCCACTATCCTGCCAAAACCAATGATGAGAAGCAAAATGTCTTCCTAAAGGAAAAAACAGTCCAGTTGCCTTTTGAAACAGTACCTTTGAAAAAACTATGACCTGGATGAAAATGTCCACAGCCATTTATCTAACTCAATTCTCACAGCCATAATGATATTAATAAATAGCACATTGTCAAGCTTGCCTAATCCCCAGACATCATGGTTGAGGTAATATCCAAAACTTTAAGGACTAACTAAACATCAGCCGGGTTTGGATCAAGCAAAATGGGGCAGCATAGCAGAGAAGGCTTGCTTCCTGGATCCTGCAAGATGCTGCTGCTTAAAAGACAGGACCCAGTACATACCCATCCTCTTGGTTCTAGTGGCCTAGGAGAAATAATTGCAAAAGGAAGTCCTGCAAATAACCAGGCCCCATACTATGAACAGCTGCATATTACATCAGGGAGTTTACTTGAGGCCACTGTAGTTCACCGAGCAGCAGTGTAACATTGGTGTGCCAAAGTGTATCCATACCTTCCTGAGTTGTAGCATCTGTGACTCATCGCCATATCCATTCAGGAGGTATTCTGTGACTATCTTATTCATTGCTTATCCACTATGTAGTCCAGGGCAGCAATCTAAATACCAGTATAGATATAAATATACAAAAATGTATGAGCTAAAATAAAATAATCAAATGGTTTTACTTCCTGCTATTTGATCTGTTAATCAGAGCTGATTATTTATTTGATAGTGCCTATTCTAGGCCAGACAAATATAATAATGTTTGAACGTGAGTGGTTTGGTCCAGGAAACAAATCTCTGGGCAGAAACAGTTTTTTTTTTTCTTTCTATGTACAATTCATACCTTTGCTAAATTGCTCTGCCTATATTTCACTGCAATAATATGACTTGTCAAACATATTCTTTGGGCTCTCAGGTTCTACAAAGAATGCTGTTAAATCCTTTTTTATTAGGTATCTATATTAAATTGTTGAAGATTGAGGGGAACTGGAATAACTGCTTTGTCTCCTGTGTAAGAAGTATTGCTGATATGTTCTCTTGTCATATGTCTGTCTGTCTGTCACAGCATAAGCAACTTTTTATTTTCTACTAAATCACTCTACTAATAATTTCAGCAAAGCCTTTTGTCATCTTTATCTATACCAGGGTCGGCAACCTTAAACACTCAAAGAGCCACAAAGGTCCTAACCCCATTCAATTCTGAAGCTGACCGAAAGCCCCACCGTAGAGTCTCCTCCTAGCACGGCATCCTTTTTCCTCTACCTGTCCTAACTGAAAGCCCTATCAATTGTGGAGCCGACCGGTGACAGGGAGCTGCAGCAGAGGAATGAAAGTGCCACATGCGGCTGCAGAGCCGCAGGTTGCTGACCCCTGCTCTATACTGAGTGAACTTCCCATTCTTATTGACTCTCTTTCAGGTAGTCTTCCCTTAATGACTGCAATTGGGAACATCAACTTCATTGCTAAATGAGACGGTAGTTAACTGAAACATTATGTGATTATGTCAGACTTACAACATCAGTTCTGACTGCAATTGTGAAGTAATTCACTGTGGGATACTGTGACCAAACTAAATGTGTGCTTGTTGTGAAGCACCCAATCATAAATCTACTTTTTTTCAATGCTGTCAGCCTTTAAGCAGACAAAGAGAAAATTCATGATATTTAATTATTTGCTACTTCAAAGGATTGAAACATGTTGACCTGATCCAAATGTAATATTTATTAGGGTAAACCTTCTGAACTTTTCAAATCCATTGACAGTTATCTTCTGAGATATTTGATGGCAAATGATGCTGTAACGAATAGTTATACTCATATCATCTCAGTCTGGGAAGAAAGTTCACGGCCCGGGGGTTCAGAGAGTTTTTTTCCCCTCAGTCTTTCCAATTCATAAAAGAAAACTGGAAGGGCAAAAAGGATAATAGAACCCATGATTGTTTACATAAATGATGCTGCTGGGAGATACTGGGACCATTGTCTGAAGTCTAAGTTGATGAACTACTGGCATGATATGGATTGTACCTCATAAAGGTAAAGTTTTCCCTCTCACAGGTGTGCTAGTCGTTCCCGGGTGCTCATCTCCATTTCAAACAGAGGTGGGTGAACTGGTAATGGTGGCACTGGGAGGCTCTGCCCACCCGCCCACGCTTCTGTGCATGTATACGATCAATCAATATGGTCAAGTCTCGGGATTTAAAATAAATTTAGGAAAAACCAAAATATTAGCTATAAATATGAATATCAAGCAGAAGGAAGAACTGGAAGTGATGCTAAGATGTGAGGTAGTTAAAAAAGTTAAATATCTTGGAGTTAATATTTTAACCTCAAATGGGAAATTATATAAGCATAATTATGAACCACTTTGGCATAGTATACAGTCGGAGTTGAAAAGATGGGAGAAACTGCATTTGTCTTTGCTGGGTAGGATAGCGGCAGTGAAAATGAACATTTTACCAAAATTTTTATTTCTTTTTCAAATGTTACCAATACCTAAAAGAGATGTGAATCTTTTAGAACGGCAGAACGGTATCAACAAATTTGTATGGGCAGGAAAGAAGCCGAGGGTAAAGATGAAAATAATGCAAGATGCACGTGAAAGAGGAGGATTGAAATTACCTAATTTAAAATTATACTATGATGCAGTGGCATTATCTGCAATTAGTGATTGGACTCATTTAACCAATGATAGAATATTGAATATCGAGGGACATGATTTGGTATATGGCTGGCATGCTTACTTGTTATTTAACAAAAAACTGGATAAGAATTTTAAAAATCATATTTTAAGAAATGCTTTATTGCGGGTCTGGAAAAAATACCAACATAAACTAAATGATAAATTGCCCATGTGGGCAATTCCTAGACATGCAATTGAAAATATGAATACAGAACAAAAACACGATAGAACCACCTTTAGACAACTTCTTATTTTAGAAAGAGGGGTGTTGCAATTAAAATCTTTAGAGGTACTTAAAGAAGAGAAGGTAGTTCAAACGTGGTTTCAGTATGGTCAACTACAGGCCAGGTGAAAAGCAGATCAAAAAATTGGCTTTGTAAAAGTTGAGGATAATTTGTTTAAACAAATAAGAGATCAAAGCTCAATGCATATAAAGAGGATATACAATGTATTAATACAGATGGATTCTGAAACGGAACTGATTAAGGACTGTATGATAAAATGGGCTCAGAATATTGAGGAACCAATAATGCTGGACACATGGGAAAGAATTTGGGTAAGAAATGTGAAATTTACACAAGCACAAAATCTGAGAGAAAATTTTTATAAGATGTTTTATAGATGGCACTTAGATCCCAAAAAGCTTGCTTCTATGTATCTGAATGTTCAGCCTAAATGTTGGAGATGTGGTTCTCTTGATGCTACATATTTTCATATATGGTGGACATGTTGTAATGTTAAGGCATTTTGGATAAAAATATGGTGGATCCTGCAAAATATCTTCAAAAGAAGGATAAAATTCACCCCCCAGCTGTTTTTACTAGGTATATGTATTGACTTTACGGCAGCAGAGATTAATTTGGTTCTGTACTTAATAACGGCAGCAAGACTCTTGGTGGCGCAATATTGGAAGAAGAAAGACTTGCCTACAATTCAAGAATGGACTTTGAAAGTTATAAACTTAGCCGAAATGGCAAAAATTTCAGCATATCTCAAAGAACATTCAAACGAGAGATATAAACGAGATTGGAAAAAATGGATTGATTATACACAAAGTAAATATGGGATTAAGAAACTCCAGATAGCTTATGCTTAGTATCAGTGTTATATATGCAAATGTTCCCTGTTACCAGCTCTCTGATTGGCTGGTCATTTGGCAGTTGCTTTGGGCTCGAGTATAAATACCCTGACAGTTGCAGGGACGTTTTGAATCGCTGTCATCTCGCAATAAACATCTTACTCTCTGATTCCATGGCTCCTGCGTCTTTCCCTTCAAACATATTCAACACTGGCGACGAGGATGGGATCGCGATTCCGCAGAGCCTAGAATAAGAATAAAACTAAACAATAAGCCAGTCGCAACGCAACCAAGCAAACGCGAACAGAAAATACTTTGAAGACCTGTCAGAGATGCAGCAGCAGTTGCCACTGCCTCAGGTTTCGCCTCCGATGAAGCCAACCTGAGAAGATCCACAGGCACGGACTCCTTCAGTCAAAGGGACGGGCAACCTATGCTTAACCTTGGCTGGAGCCGTCGCCTCTGCTCAGGGACGAGCTACGAATCGCGTTGGCTCAACCGTGGCTGAAGCTGTCTGTCTGCCTGCCTCTCTGCCGAGAAGATCTACCAGACACAACTTTAGAGACTGTCCAGTCTACTGTTTGCTACTGTTACAAACGGTATTGTTGCAATAAATAGATACTGTTGCCTAAGAAGCCTGCCTGCTGCTAACAGAAGCCTCCACAGCCGTTTCAGAAGCCTACCTCCCAAGGCCACCTGCCTTACAAAGCTGCCTACCTCCCAAGGCCACCTGCCTTACAAAGCTGCCTGCCTCCCAGCTCCACCTTCTGCAAGGTTTACATGCTGACTCCACTGCTGACCAACAACTGGGAGAAGCGAGGCCTGGCGCTGGACGGGAAGCTGAAGCACGAGGACACCAACCTGCCTCCAAAAAACCAAAGTTACCGGCAGGCTTGGACTTTATTTGCACACAAAGCAAATAACTGGGGGGGAAGGAGTGTTATATATGCAAATGTTAGAGGAGTGTTGAGTATGCAAATAACTGGGGGGAAGGAGTGTTATATATGCAAATGTTCCCTGTTACCAGCTCTCTGATTGGCTGGTCATTTGACAGTTGCTTTGGGCTCGAGTATAAATACCCTGACAGTTGCAGGGACGTTTTGAATCGCTGTCATCTCGCAATAAACATCTTACTCTCTGATTCCATGGCTCCTGCGACTTTCCCTTCAAACATATTCAACAATCAGTAATAACTTAAACTGTTTAAAATTTGGGTAACAGTAAGAAGCTGAGTTCAATGTAGAGATATTTTAGACTGTGATTGTCAAAAAGTTATACCATGTATGGGCTCTGGGAAGTCAGGGGGAGGGAAGGGAGGTGGGGATCTAGGGGGAGGGGGGAGGGGGAAAACATAATATGTGTTAAATTCTAAAGTACATGATTGCACTTGTATACTGTGGCTTTTTAATGTTAGTGTTAAGACAGAACAAACCGAATATATTGGAAGGTAATAGAAGTATACCAAAGGGAGGAGCTGAGTGAAAGAAGAAGGAGGGTGGAGAGGGTGAGAGAGAGGAGGAGGAGAAGGAAGGGAGGGAATGGATTAAGAGAGGGAGTGATAGGGTTAGGGTTAGATAGAGGGGGAGGGGAAGTAGGTGTAGAGGGGTATGTGAGAAGGAAGAATGAAAGTTGGAGGGGGTTGAAAGAGGGTGTATGGCGGGTCAAGGGGGTATATTCGGTTTGTATTGTAGGGGGCATTTTCTCTATAAATGAGGGCTGTGTTTATTATCCAATGTTATATGCCCCGGTTATGCACAGTAAACATGTGATTGTATAGAATGAAATGGAAATAAAAAATATTATGCATAAAAAATAATAATAATAAAGGTAAAGTTTTCCCTCTCACAGGTGTGCTAGTCGTTCCCGGGTGCTCATCTCCATTTCAAACAGAGGTGGGTGAACTGGTAATGGTGGCACTGGGAGGCTCTGCCCACCCGCCCACGCTTCTGTGCATGTACAGAAGCGTTGCTCGTGTGCACGAACACACATGCGTGCATGAGAGAACTGGTAGTAAAAAAATTGGAAACCCACTGCTGGTTTCAAAGCTGAAGAGCCAGTATTGTCCAGAGATGTCTCCGTGGTCATGTGGCTAGCATGACTAAACACCAAAGGTGTACGGAATGATGTTACCTTCCCACCAAAGGTGGTCCATATTTTTCTACTTGCATTTTTTACATGCTCTCGAATTGCTAAGTTGGCAGAAGCTGGGACAAATAATGGGAGCTCACTGTGTTACATGTTGCTAGGGATTCAAACTGCTGAACTGCCGACCTTTCTGATCAACAAGCCCAGCGTCTTAGCCACTGAGCCACCTCTTTGTACCTCATAAGAATCATTAAAACGTGTTTCGCTAAAGGATGGCAAGATTGATTAGGAGAGCTTTACATTTTAAAATATTTCCAAATATTTGGGGGGAGGGGAATCTATGTTGTTCAAACCCACCAATACACTGAGCAGAGGCTTGTCCACCCTCAAGATTGGATACCAAAACACAGAATAATAATGTAGTGTATTCAGTCCAGTGCAGTGAGGAATGTTCAGAGTTCTTCACTGGAGAAACCAAGCAGCCTTTACAGAAGAAGATGGCTCAGCACAGGAAAAGCAATGCCAAGGACCAGAATCAGAAGTATACTTTCATTTACAGGAAACCTCTTTAGAGAACAATAATGTTTACATTTTGGATAGGGAAAATAGACGGTTTGAGAGAGGAGTGAAGGAATCCATTGATGCCAAAATGGAAAATCCCTCTCTTAATTGACGTGGAGGCCTCAAACACAACCTGCGCCCCATTTTTTTAATGATGTTCTTTCATCAATCGAGGGAGATAGACCTCTACGCAGGTTTGCCAGGGAGGCCACACTTTATGACCACCTAGGAGTTGGAACATTTATATTCCAATGACTCTCTGCCTACTCACCCAGCAAGCCTACCTAGATTAGGTGAGAAATGAAAACTCCCTGGAGGACATACATGGGGTCCCTTTAACCAACAGGCTCAGACTGAAGAAGGCACTTGGATAAGCAATAAAAGATTTTGAACCAACACGAAAAGAAGTCCAGTTGCCATGACCACACTTCCAGATAACCCTGAAGTAAGAACCCTAGATGAACATTTGTGCTCACTCCCTCTCTACCCAGCAGCACCATTCACTTGCCTGATGGACTTGGATTTGTAACTTCCTGCTAGCTTCCACATTGAGTTTCTCCCTGCTTTCCATAAACAAAGTAAATGGGAAATCTGGAAGGAATTTAAGGGAGGGGGAGGGGAGGGCGGGAGGATAGATAGAATGACAGGGAGGGAAGGAAATGGGGAGGGGAGAAAAAAGAAGAGGGAGGGAAGAAGGAAGGAAAGTGAAGGGAGGGAGGAAGGGAGAGAGGGAGGAAGGAAGGGAGGGAAGGAGGGAGGGAGGAAGATGTCTAATGTTTCCCATAAGAACAGGGCTGTCAACTTGTGGCTTGTGGGTCAGATGCATCACACTGGCCACGCCCACCCTCGGTTTAGCAAAGGGGAAAAAAGTCATGACACATCACATGACAATGTGATGCCACGAGTTTGACACTCCTGCATAAGAAAAATTCAATGGAAAAGGCAACATAAAGTCCGAAATCATTCCTGCTCCCACTCGTTTTTTTTCCTCCTTTGGCCTACCCGTGATTGTTTTGTTTCTGTGTTTAGATAAAGTACTGTCTCTGAAATTTTCATTCAACAGGTCATGGGTTATCTAGCTATTTCACTAAGAGCAAGAATTTTAAAGCACTTAATGTATATTTCAATGTCTAATCCTGGTTACAAAAATAAGTTAGCTAAATGCTATTATGAAACAATCCAAGATATTTAATCAGAATTATAATTGTATTCATTTTTAACACTATTAGGTTTCTTTGAATTCTTTACAAAACAGATTTGATTTTGTTTTCCCAGGGCTTGATATTAAAATTTAGGATCAAGCTAATATAGTTCTAAATATGAAACCAAATATCTCTTAACTATTTTTTTTTTAAAAAACTAGTTTTCAGGGCAGTCTAGAATTAAAAGAAGCTTTATTTTTAACCTGGTGAGAGATAGACTATAATTAAAAATTTAAAAAAATAGTAAACTGCTATTTCATGGAGAAAATCTATATGTTGTTGCTAAGTGTTGACACTGATTTGTTGGCACATAATCACAAACTATCAATACTGAAGGACACTTTAAAACAGCTATATTTAAACATGTTAGTAGCTACATAAAAAAGAAAAGTAAGCATAGGACACCAAATCCAGATTAAGAACTATATACAGGTACAGTTGTTTTCATTCTTGTATATCCACAGTTTACATTGACATAATAAAAAAATGGAGAGATCTTTTCTGCTAATATAAATAATGAAGTATTATCTAAATTAGACAACAACTGAATCAGACAACCAGTTCCAGCTCCCCTTCTTCTCTTTCGCCAACTTCATTTGTAATAACAGACCCTCAATAATTGTATGTGCTTCTGCAAACACACACACACACACATATCTTTATAAGTCAGTCTGTTCCCATTATCTTATTTTCTATACTTGCAAAGACAGAAACCAGGTATAATATTTAGAATACAGTAGAATACTTCATTGGCCAAGTGTACACACAAGGAATTTAACTCTGGTTCATAAGCTCTCAGTGTACATACAATGAAGTATGTAACCATAAGATACCAATGGAGACGTAGTACAAAGGATGAAAAGGATAATAGTAATGCAGTCATGCTACATGTGTAAATATCTGTCTAAGGAAACTGTGATAATTTGGTGTTCAGCAGGGTGATGGGACATGTTTATTCCATCCCCTTTCCATCCCACAGCCAATAGAAGCCTGAAATTATATTCCAACCTAATATAAGTGTGAATCTCTCTAAGCTGCCCAGTATACTGGCCGCCCATCATAAAGGGTCCTTCTGAAATATGTAGAAGGAGTATTTCAGCTGCTTGAAGAGGGTGCATACATAGGCTTGGGGGAAGGATTCAGAGGAAGCCTTAGAAGAACTAAAAGCCATAGCCATTTTGCATGTCGCCTCTTCTACAAAACACAATCAAACAGGGGTTATTTTGAGTTATTTCTCATGCTTTCCTCTGTTATAGGACACTATCTCTTTTCTGCAGTCCCCCCCCCCAACAGCTCTCATACTTTCCTCAGATCAGTTCTACATTATTTTACAATTGCAAGCATGTATATTCTGTTCTTTATTGGCTTCATAAGTAGCAGAATGAGAGGTTAAAGCCCTTTACTCTTCATTTAAAGTTTCACTTCATCTTGAGTCCCCTGCAGGTGTGATGAAAAAGAGAAAATTAGTGCAATATAAAACTTGACCTTTAATTTCATAGGATATTTCATCTTCTTTTACTGCCATCAACAGAACACACATGAAAGCTCTGGCTCCTGGGAAGCCGTTTGTAAGTTTCTCTGTCGATATTTCCTATGCTTCACTAAGTCAATAGGAAAGTAGGGTTTAATTTCAAGCAGCTGACACAACTTTGCTTATTGCAGAGACCAGATGCAGCCCGTCATAATGCCTAAAGCCCGCGGCTAAAAAAAAAAAAAAAAAAAGAAGCCACCCCAGGCAAGAGTTTGTAGTTTTTCGCCTCATAAATGAACATTACATAAAGTCATGTTTGTTCTGTTCAGAACTTGTTTATAAAATGCTGGAGGGCATTTTACTCCAGAACTCTTGATGGGATAATCATGATCCTTTGCAACAGTTTTCCCCAACAGGATGCCAACCAGAAACAGGATGTGATTGCTCCATGATAGAATGTCAAGATAGCGAGACAGGAACTCCAAGATCACAGTCGATACTTTTGCTGCTGGACAGTCCATTTGGACCTAAACCATCCCGAAGAGATGGTGACAGGGAAGAGTACGTCTTGCTGATCTCAGGGACACCGCAAAGTCCCTGATTGATCCAAGAGAATCTCTTCTTACCGGCGACAGAAGCGTAGCAAAAAGCTGCTGAAGTTGGGACAGCTCCGGAACAGGAGGAAAGCGGAAAAAGAAAATGTGTCCATCTGGTGAGGAAATCTTATTGCTATAAAAGAGACTGCCCCCCCCCAAATTAAAGCTAAATTAAATTTGAAAACAAAAGAAAATAAGCAGCAAAATTAAGCTACATTGGACAGTGTGTTATCTTTTTTTTAAATGTTCTTTTATGGAATGGAATTTTTGCACATATTTCCTATTTTTTTAAAGTGAATGGATTAGTTTTTCTTCTTCTACTTCTTTTTTTTACCCATGGATTAAAATCTTTTTCTTTAAAATATTACATGAAAATACCAACATGGCTTTCCATTATGGAAGCCATGACACATTCCAATACACTAGATCTATCAAAAATAGTTAGGTATAGTGAAATTTTAGACAGCCAAGGGAATTTGAAAACAAATCCATAATTAAAGGAGCAAAATATAAATATAGATTGGTGGCCATATCTCCAACTACAATTGAGATGCAAAAAAGATGTAAAAGAACATGGTATATACACATAATTACAACAAATAGATAACATTTTAATTGGCCTGGAAAATAAATTCATAATGAAAATTTACAAATATTGATTAGAAGTAACATCAGAAGAAGAAAAAGGTAAAGGTTGCATGATAGCATGGGCCAAAAACTTTGGTTACAACATAGATCTAATGGATTGAGAAAGAATTTGGAACACAAATTATAAACTAACACGATCAGCAGCACTTAAAGAAAATATGTACAAAATGTTTTATCGTTGGCATTTACCACCAACAAGATTGGCTAAAATGTACCCAAACATGAACCCGACCTGCTGGAAATGTAAAAAAGTGCAAGGGACTTTTTATTACATATGGTGGACCCGCCTGGAAGCACAAAAATATTGGACAAAAATTTGGAAATGGGTGCACGAAATTACAGGAGAACAGATAAAATACAAACTCGAAATCTTTCTGCTGGGAATAATCAAAGGGAAATATACAAAGAAAATTAAGTACATATTAATACATCTGCTAACTACAGCTAGAATAGCATTTATCCATTGCTGGAAACAAAATAATACCCCCTCGGATGAATTAGTGATAAAAAAAAACCTTTGGATTGTGCAGAGATGGACAAATTAACACTGAAATTAAAAGATAAAGAAGAGTCGGAATATTATGAAATTTGGAACAAATGGTACAAATTGCTGCAAAACAAGAATAAAATTAATTAAGCCAAAAAACAATATATATAAATATATATAGAACTGTGTTTAAAGGTGTGTTAATATAGAAGCAAAATATTATATACATGTACAGGTATGATGACATAACAATGTTGATATAATGATTGTAAAGTGTTGCAGAAGGGAAAAAATAATAAACAAATCTGCTAACAAAAAAAATAAAATCTTTATTTTTATAATATTGGCATCGATGGTTTTTTTTCCTATTTTACTTCACTTAAGGATTTTGTTTCTTTTAAGCCTGGAATATAAAGAAGCTATAAAAGGAATACAAAGTGGGTTGTAATATCAGAGGGAAAGGAAGTAACACTGCCACTTGGAGGCTGGAGGCTTGAATCCTGGAAACATTGCCCTTTCTCTTTTTGCTTTGATCACTTTGACTTTGCACTTCAAGGTTATTCAGCTTGTTTATAGAGAGTGATAAGGAGAAGAGCATGGGTTGTTTATACATGTTAGGGGTGGGTTGCTGATGGTCTGTGCCGGTTCTCGTGAACCGGTTGGTCACTGGACTCAGAAGTAAACCTGCCCTGCCCCCTGCCCTGCCCCCTGCCCTGTATACCCAGCCGGATGGTTCTAGGACACCTGCCGCCACCAAAGGACCTTCCTGGAGTTGCTAACCACTGTGCTACTGTGGCTCAATTCAAGATAGAATTGAGTGTTCCCCACTCCACTGAAGAAGATCAGTAAAGGAAAATGAAGTCTTACAATGAAAGTCACATGTGGTTTTTCATCACACCTGAAGATGAAGGTCAGAGGCAGACCACTAGAAAACCTATCCTAACGTGTCCTGTAAGAAATAATTAAATGAGATTCTCTAGAAGCCTAATATGGAGAACTGAAGATTGGTTCATATTAGACAGCAAGTTGTAAACAAAGGATATCTTCCTCTCTTTTAAGATCCAGGCCAATATCATTCTTCATGCTTTCAGAAGGTAAGGAGATCTTCCTCGGTGCTTGTCTGATGCATACAGAAGTGACATAGTTCTATGGCAAATAAATTCAAATTAAGAAATTCTGGTTGTGTCATGATAAATTTGGGCAAAAACCATTACTTACTGAAAGTACCCTTGAAACCCTACTTTGTGCTGTAAGTCTTGTCTGGGCACCTTTAAAGTCTTCCAGAATCCTTTAAGGCAGGGCTATCAAACTCCTGGCCCACAAGCTGGATCAAAGGGTCAGCAGTTTTATAATGTTTTTACAGTTTATTTGACTCATTGGTAGTCTTTGATTATATTTACATAATCTGTACTGTTAGTAAAAGTTAGTTGGAGATTGTCCTTCCAAAATTCAAATGTTACCTCAAGGTAATTCAAGCAATCTAACAACCGGTTCGCTGAGTGGGTGTGCAGTTGGTTAAAACAAATCTAAAAAACTTACCATATACTGCAGCTGAGGCGCGGCAAAACATCTGAGGTGCGACAATTGGCTCTGCTGTGCCTATAAGCTGGGCTAAAAAACCAAGGAAATATAGGTGAGTATAGCCCAGGTGTGGGTGGGTAGGCCCACTTGAAGGTCAGAGTGAACCGGATCACTCTCAGCTAATCTTCAAAGCTACCGGTTCACCCGAACTGGGCCAAAGCAGTAGAATCCCACCCCTGCTCAAAGCATTATGTAAGGCCATATCAATATGAAAAAAAGGATATCCAGGAAGCTCTTCTATCCTTAGATAATGCATGCAAAAAGACATTGTCTTTTTCCAACCTGTAACCTGTACTCATCCTGTTAAAAACAGAAAAATTAGGATTATTGAAGGATCATTGACTCATATGATTTGGTCGTGCTATTGATATTCTTCTAGAAAATATTTTAATATATAGCAGTTAAGTTTAGCAATTTTTTTAATGTAAAAGAAGTTAATATTACATTAAATTATACTTTACAAAGTGGGATTTGTCTGTTTTTGAGGTAATTTGGTTTTGTTAAGTGCAGGGAATTGCAAAGATAATGATTTTGAAAAATTGGAACAGAACTATTACTCTGAATATTAAGGATTTGATTCAGGACAAGAGTATTGCAAAGGCATTTTTTTTTACTAATTATAAAATAATGTCCCCCCTTGCAACAGAATCCATAGTGCTTTAGAGCAATAGTTTTATTCTCTTTTAAAGTTGAGATCTTTACATACAGTTTCATATTAGATATATTGGCTTCATACTTAGATTGCTTATCCTTTTTCTGTTTTCCGTTTTGCTACTGTTTGTCATCAATTATGTCTTTTCTGTTTTTGTATTCTTTTTGGTCGTTAGTTGGAGATGTTTGTACTTTCTATATTTTTTTTCCATATCTTCAGTAAAATAAATAAAGTTTTAAAAAAAGAACAAAGATTTGGGGTTTAATTGGAAAATAAGTATCCTCTTTCTAACAATGCTGCTTATTAATTTTTTTAATACAATTCACATTTTGGCATCAACTATTGAAGGCCAACGATTCTATAAACTGGGAATACTAGGGAGGTTCCCTGAGACAGATGGCGGGTGACAATTAAAGGGACACAGATGGCATTGGAGACAAGTTTAAATAAAGCAGACTCCATACATAAGACTGAGAAAGCATCTCATCTTCATTGCCCAGCTGGGCTCTGAGAGGTATGAAAAGATTTAAGCAAAGTCATGAAACTCATGTCTTTTACAATAAACCACTTCATGTCCTGCCGTGAGAAAAGGCTACAGGACCTAAAGCTCTTTATTGATTGGAAGCTGCAGTTTCACCCAGTGAGTCATATTTTTTATAACCATGGGCTGATACTATTTCTGCTTAGTCACAATGGTAATTTCTGAATTACTTTCTTTCTATGTGTACTATGAAAATATACAGAATTACTCGGGGAGGCAGAAAGCTTGCATGAGTAATTAGATATAGCTAACCATATGTCCCATTGATATAGTTCCTAATGCTGTTAACATGAGGCTTGTAAAAAAACATAAGCACACCAATCCATCTAACCAAACACAGTTATTAAATAAATGGGAGCAGAGGTGAAGTACATGACTGTCTCATGAAAAATGGCATTTATTTGAGAAACTTGCATATGAAAAAAAATTATTGGCAAAAGCTGTCAGTGTTTATTGTATTTGAATAATATTGAACCGCCTATTAAAGATGCTGATAAATGTCCATTTTGTCCCATCTTTTCTCTAAGTTAAAAAAAGAGTCAGTGCTGAATGTTTTTCTTTGTTGATCCTACCTTCTGATCATTTTGATCAATCTTTTGTGCAGTTTCTGGTTATACATAATCATTTTGAACCTAAAGCAAGAATTGAACTACACACAGAATTCCAAGCATGGCCTTAAGAAAAGAGCAAAATTACATCAGGATGAAGAATGTGTCACATAGATATAAGTGAATCTGAACAGTTAGTCTCAGATGCCTGAGGTTGCATATATTTTGGTAGATCTGTTTGGTACTGGTCAGTGTCAGGTTTGTATATAGATTACACATGGATTCCATGGAATTATAACTGCAATTTTTGAAATGCACATTGATTTATAATATTTTTTTCTGACTTTATTTAATAATCAGGTAATTCTTGCTAATTGCCCGCTACCTATGTTTCAATTTCATCTTCTTATTTCTTTCTACTATCTGTATTATAATCTATATAGCAGATCTACTGCTGGGTTCTAGAGCATCAACCGAGTAAAAAACCCAATTGCTCTATCATATCACATGCCATGCCCATTTCAATAAATCATAATATAGTTTTGTGTGATGGCCTTGTTCATACAATATGCTAAATCTACCGTATTTTTCAGAGTATAAGGGCATGAAAATCTGGGTGCATCTTATACACTGAATACAGCATTTTTGGCCTCCTGAAACTCCACCCCTTCGCAAAAATGGATGTGCAGAGGGTTTGAGAGGCCTGCAAAGTATTCCTAGGAACTGGGGAGGGCACAAACGAGAGAAAACTGGGCTATTTTTTGTTCATTTTTGCTCCCTGAACCCCCAGGAGCACTCTACAAGCCTCCCAAAGCCTATGTATGCCCTGTTTTTTTTGAAAAAAAAACAGACAGACTTTTTTCTCATTTTTTGTATTTGTGGATTAAGGATTCCTTTCTTATCTTTTCGGCAGGATTTACCTTTTTAATCATTTTTTTCTTAACTGAAAGAAAGCTTAGAGAGCTAAAAGCAGAGGAAAAAGAAGTAACACTGCCATCTAGAGGCTGGAGGCTTGGTTACATCTGTTTCAAGGCCATTGGCCTTGAAATGATATGTATGGAATACTGAAAGGAAAGGTATACGAACTGGATCTCTATCTCATGCTTCAAAATATAGATGAAGAAAGGGGAGAAAACTTGGCAGAAACAATGAGAGTATCTTTGGCAGAAGCACTAGTAATAGCCAAAGGCAAGCTGATGAAAAGAACAGATGGAGGGTTTTGAGTCTTTATAAAATATGCAATGAATAACAAGTTGCAAAGAGAAGTCCACATAAGACTTATAAAGAAAACACTTAGAATACAGATTCTACAAATGGCAAGAGATATTAGACTGGAAGAATACAGGATGATGAAATGAAATGTCATAATACAATTAAGTTAAACTTAGTTAAACTTTGAGTATTATGTATAAGACAAAGTAATAATAGTTATAGTCAAATAAATGATTAATAATGATAATAATGCATTCATATATACTAGAGTGATATATGGAATTTTATATAAGCTGTAAATGAGGACCATGGAGATGAAGTGAAAAAGTTTTTTTATATAAAAGATAAACAATTCTATATAGAACAGAATACAAAGATGTAACATGATTGGATAAGTCCAGGATGATGTAATGAAATGCCATAATATAAATTTACTTTAAACTTAGTATGCTTCACAGAAAAAGGATGTAATAATAGCTATATTCAATGAATGTTTAACAATCATAATTGTATGCATATTTATTAGATTGATGATATGAGCAATGGAATGTGCTGAAATGTGTAAGTTGACATATGAAATTAGAGAACAAGAAGATAAACATTTTTATAGGACATGGGATATATTTAATTAGTGGTTAGATTAAAAAAAATATGGAATTGAAAATCTATTAGAGAATGTTATCAACACCAAAATAATAGAATGATTTAAAATAGGATATAAAAAAATACTTATTATTGGACATGTTGAAGATGATGTAACGAACTATTATAATATAAATGAACCCATATTTAGAATACCTTGTTTAAAATGATGAAGTAATAGTGACAGTTAAACAAATGAAGTATACTGTATACAAATATACTTGGTTGACAATATGTGACTTTATATAAAATTTAAGGGATGACTATGGAAAGGATGCACAAAAATCTTGTAACCAATTGACACACTGTACGGAATGGAAGATGTTTTTTATGTTACGTGTTTTGTTTGTTTATGTTTGTTTAAAAAATAAAAACTTTTAAAAAAATATCTTGGTGCGTCTTATATTCTGGTGCATCTTATAGTCTGAAAAATACGGTATATCTGGGGTGACATCTGTTAACCCTCAAATAACCCAACCATATTTTAGTCTATTCTAGACTAAAGCAGCACATTTGTTTTTATGACATATTGTTTCAGTATATTTATGCCTTCTTTTCCATAATTCTTCTTCATAGATTGCTTTACAATAAAGATCATCTAGTGTTAGTAATATGTATATTTTAAAATAAAATAGTTGGGTATAGGGTTAAACATACCATTCAAAGTAAATCTGAAGATGCTTAAATGCATTTTCATTGAGACTTATATTTAGACAGTTTAGAGGCTCCATCTCATAGTCATTTAAAATGAAATACCTGCATAGCATAATATTCTAATAGAGACGTCACATGCACGTTTTGAAAAATGCACAGTGGACACCATGATGAGATGGTCATTTAATCTAAGATGATGGATTTAGAGCAGAATCAAATAACACATTAAAATAATTATGGAGAAAGCAGTAAATGAAAACTCAAGAGTATAGTTCAACATAGAATTATAATTTGGCTGTAAGATTTTAATTATGACTGCAGTTGTAAAAGTTATTATGTTTGCAGAAGATAATCCATCACTGAATGATTACAGAGTGAGGGTCACTAGTGCTCTCTAGGACAGTCATATTGGTTTTAACGTTCCCCAGCTATTTCTTGCATAGAATGAAATGCCAGAGCTACTAAATAAGACATCTCTCTCAATCAAAAGTAAATTCAAAAAGTTTGAAAATCACAGATATTGTTATTCCTTTTTAAAAACAATTCTTTCTCCCTCCCTCCCTCTCAAACACACACACACACACACACACACACACACACACACAAACACACACACATACAGCTCTCTATCTATCTGACATGAAAAATGGCTTTCATGCCATGTATGTTAACAATGGTCTTCCATTTATCCCATGTAACTTAGGGCCTAAAATAAGTAAAGCATACATTAAGACACATTTTTTTAATTTCATAAAATATGAACTCTCTGGGCAGTTTACTTAAGTTAAATGCAAAACAGTTATATATAAAACCATAATAATACAAACCAAAAAAACAGCATGATCCTGAGGTAGCAACAGGAAAAATTCTTCCCCAACCTCAGGGATAAAAACAGATAAAAGATCACTCTAACTGGGAAAGAACCTGGTTTTTAATGCTTCTTAAAGACTGGTAAATGGAGATGATTCAAATTTGGGAGAGAAAGCTGTTCCAAAGGGTAAATGCTGTGACAGAAATCTGCTACATGACATTGTAGAAAGAAAGTTAATTTTGCCCGATTTTTCAGGTGGGCAGAAACCATGGAGACAGAGAGTACTCAAACATCTAGGTCTTATGCCATTTAGGACTCTAAGGCTGACAACTAACACCCTTGAATTACACATGGGTACCAATAGGTGCCTCTGCAATAGAAACCATTGCAGCTCATGGAAAATATGTGTTACATGACTATGACCTGCCTTGCCATCATTGCTTGTGCTGCTGTCTTCTGGGCCAGCTGTAACTTCTAAATAATTTTCAAGATTCCCCATGTAGAGCACATTGTAATGGTCCATCTGCATGGGGACCAAGACCAAGTAACCATAAGAAAAACATTACAGTCTGCAAAAGGATATAACTGGCACACAAGGTGAATGTGTGTATAGGCCATCCTGGCCAAACTGCAACCTGCTCTTCAAGCAGGATCTTCATAGACAGGAAAATGTCCAGGTAAGATTAGAATGAGATAATGCAATCCTATTCAGATCAGAAATAGAAGATCCTCAACATCAGGAGTTTCAAACAACCATTCAATATTGTCAGAGTTGAATCTAAGCTTGTTCGTTCCTCTTATAGCAACACAGCATCTCTCAGCCTCCAGACAATAAGATATAAATTCAATAGCATTGCTTGGCTATCCTAGGAATGAGTTGTATAACTGATTATCTTCAGTATAGCTGATCATGAACTGATCGATGATCTAACCCAGTGTCATTGTGTAGAAATTAAATGGGACGAGTATTAAACCCTGCAGACCTTTGTAAAGAAGGGATCAGCCTGTTTCTTCCTATCAACAATGACTGAAACTGACCATGGAGACCATTTTAATATGGTACCTCTACTTCCAATCTTCACTGTCAGTCGAGAAGGATACCATAATTGATGACATCAAAACCCACTGAGAAATCAAGAGGAACTAGAATGACTGTACTTCCTTCAACATAACTTCAGTAGAAATCATTTACAAATCTGATGATAAAGACAGAATGCATTACTACATATATTTTTAAAAGTATCCCATTTTCCTCCTACATGTTTTGCAGTGATTTCTTTTATTCTGACAATTTGAAATAAGCAGAAATAGCAGCAAATTCTGAGTATGCATCATATTGTAAAATTCCCACCATGAAATAAACATTACGTTCTACAATGGCATACACATTTTGGCATATATATGTGAAACATTTGTGATCAAACAGTGTACTTTGAGTTATAAAAATATCTCAATTTACCGTATTTTTCAGAGTATAAGACGCACCAAGATTTTGAAGAGGCAAATTTAAAAAAAAGTTTTTGCACGCTGCAGACCTCAAAAAATGGCCCATTTTTTGTCAAAAAAAGGGGCAGGCATAGCCTTTAGGGGCTTATAGAGTGCTCTTGGGGGCCGGGGGTGTGTGAGCAAAGAATGGCCCATTTTTTGCTCATGCTTGCCCTCCCCAGCCCCCAGGAGCACTCTGGAAGTCTCCTAAAGGCTATGTACGGCCATTTTGGTGAAGGGGTGGGGTTTCGGGAGACCAAAAATGCTCTATTCAGTGTATAATATGCACCCAAATTTTCACCCTTTTTAAGGGAAAATGGTGTGTCTTATACTCCAAAAAATACAGTAAATATCTCAAGACAAAATTTGTAAAACAATATGGTTTTAAAAATTGGTATAATTCTAATTTTATAATGCTTTCATGATAGAAATTACCAAAGTGAGGCAGGGAACATCTTACCACATTTTCTCCAAATATTCTCAACCTTATCCAGTGATGTGCAGTGAGGTTTGTGGCTGGTGAGGCAAGCGGACAAAATCTGTCCTGCCACCTCGGCAGGGCGGCTTTTGCCTCTAGCGCCAGGGTGGCAGGGTGGCTTTTGTCTGCTTTCAAGAAAGCTTTCTTGAAAGGGGGCAAAAGCCGCCCTGCCGCCCCGGCACTATGTCCGACATAGAGGTGGGACTCTTGAAAGCGGGCAAAAGCCGCCCTGCCGCTATGTCCGACATAGAGGTGTCCTGCCTCTATGTCCGACATAGCTCCGGGGTGTCCAAAAGCCCTGCCACTATATCCAAAGCCCTGCTGCTATGTCCGACATAAAAAAAGTGCCAGCCCGCACGCCAGCATAGGCAGGTAAAACACACACACACATACACACAAATTACTTACAATAATACAATTACTTACAAATTATATGAATTTTGAATTCTTCCTCCTTCCTCCGACCCGCAAACCTTTTCCAGCTGTTTCACAGAGGATTTCAACTCTGTTCTTGTCTGCCATGATGAAAATGTAAAAATGTAAAAAGAAAAAGGCAAGAGCTGCTGAGGTCAGGCTGGGTTAGCTGCTGCCAGAGCCTCCAATGGATGACTCTGCTTAACTGTTTTAAAAAAGCCTCTAAAAAGTGCCCTCTACAGGAAGAGGTGAGAGAACCACGTGCCTCATCTACATAAGGAATTTTTCAGCTTTTAACCCTTGCTTAACTCTGCTCGAGTGATAGCAATAGCAGTTAGCAGTTAGACTTATATACTGCTTCATAGGGCTTTCAGCCCTCTCTAAGCGGTTTACAGAGTCAGCATATTGCCCCCAACAACAATCCGGGTCCTCATTTTACCCACCTCGGAAGGATGGAAGGCTGAGTCAATCCTGAGCCGGTGAGATTTGAACAGCCGAACTGCAGAACTGCAGTCAGCTGAAGTAGCCCGCAGTGCTGCATTTAACCACTGCGCCACCTCGGCTCTCTCATCATAAAGATAGACTAAATGAGGCACATGGTTCTCCCGCCTCCTCCTGTAGAGGGCACTTTTTTAGAGGCTTTTTTCATCCACTGTGACTTTGGCAGCAACTACCTCAGCCTTTTTCCTTTTTCCTTTTTTTTCTTTTCATGATGACAGTGGTGAGGCCCTGCCTCCCCTGCCTCCCCTGACTGCACGTCACTGATCTTATCTGTGATAACTTCCACTTTTTCCACAGTGTCTTGCAATGATTGTAATCTGTGGCATTCATTGATGTTGGAAGATTGTGATAAGAATAATGGCTGTCAACTAAGTTGCTCCAACTTATAACAACTTTTGTTTAAGAAGAAGAAAATTTTAGGAAGAAAGAAACGGCATTGTTGTTGTTGTTGCTGCTGCTAACAAAATCCTATCCAACAAATTGTTAGAGAATGCAATATGGAAAACAAACGCAGTAAAAGAAAATCAAAATCTAGCCATGAAAATTAAATGTGATAAAGCATGCCTAGTTTTTATCTTTGAAATCATTCCAACTTAAACTTTAAATGTACATATAGCCAGCATGCCAATAACATCAGATGTTGTTGCATACCTATATAGCCAGAAGTGCTGAAGCTAAACATTTACTAAATTGTAGAAAGTTATTGAAAGAAGGTTGGGAGATTTCCTTTCTCCCAAATGTCAACAGCAATCTTTTCTATTTTCTCCCCTATATATAACCTTTCAATATAGCCTTTCTGTTAGCTTCATGCAATGATAAAAGCAACTTCTTAGAAAGTGTTAAGCTGTTAGGGAATCAGATGACCATAAAAAAAAGAAAATTGAAAAGGATACCTAGGTTTTTTAGAAACTATGATATATTTAAAGCAGTTTAAAATCTGTTGTCTGCCTTTTATCCACTTTATACAATTTCTGTTACTAACTACTAAATAATATCTGCAATGGAAAACAGTGCTTGTTCTCATGTTTGGTCACTTATGCTGTATTCTGTTTCCTAAGGCTACCCACTGGAGTTTGACATGGGTTTTATTTAATGTTATCTGATTTCAGTGAATTGGTTTATATTCTGTTAAATAGATGCCACTTCTAGGTAAGCTCAATTCATTAGCAGAGTGCAAATTCACTTGTGCAAAACAAGCAGCAGTCCCTATCTCTAAAAGTACAGACCTTTATTTGTTTTCCAAGTATTGAGCATATCCAGCTATGTTCACTATCGCTGGATCATGGCACATCCGAACTGCCTCACATTAGATGAAATCTAGCTATGTATTTCTTAAGATTAAATCAGTCTAAATTATAACAGTTAAATTGCCTAAAATCTATTCACTTTTTTTAAAGTGAATCTAATGTCAAGCAAACATTAGAGCTTTTCGATATTTTTCCAGACCACTTTTGTGGAGAAAGTAATCCATCTTCATCCCAATAGCAAAACAAGGAAACATAATCATCACAATTACCCTTAAGTTCACATGCTAGCAAAATAATGCTTAGGATCACTCAATGTAGATTAGAGACTTAAATGGAAAAAGAGATGCCAGATAATTAAGTAGGCTTTGGAAAGGCTACAAACATTAAACATTATCACCAATGGATAATTGGAAAGCCAAAAATATGACAAGAAGTCTACATGTACTTCACTGATTAATAGATAAGCCTTTGATTGTGTTGATTATGGCTCAGAAAAATGGGAATCCCATAACATTTTAATGTCCTTATGAAAAACTTACATGCAGTCAGCAAGTCACAATAAGGACAGAACATGAAAAAACATGTTGGTTCCAGATAGGCACAGGAGTTCAACAAGGCTCCATACTTTATCATTATTTATTCAGTTTATATGCTGAATATACTACCGTATATATGTATTAAGGGAAGTGCTCATGACACTAGACTGAAAGCTGAAAATGCAAAGGATCTGCAAGTTACTAAAAGCCAAAAGCACAGAAACAGGAGTAAAGTTAAATTTAAAGAAGAAGGAATAAAGACGGGTACAACAACCAATCTTAGAATTGACAATGAAGAATATTCAAGTGGTGGATAGCTTCTGCCTTTCAGGATCAACCAAGAACAGTAGTAAATGAATAAGAAGTCAAGAAATTTTCTGCAGAGTGGCACTTGCTATGAAAGCCTTGGCAAAGATATTCAAATGCCATGATAGTATACTTAGATCAGTATTGTGCAAGCCATGGTATTCCCTATGATGCTCTAAGGAGGTAAAATTTGGACTTTGAAGAAGCAGTATAGGATGAGTTTGGGTGACTTTCGGTGTTGGAAAAGTCTTCTGAGAATATCATGGCCAGCCAAACAAACAAACAAACTGATGGATCACTGAACAAATTAAGTCAGAGTTATCACTCGAGGCACAAATAATCAGGTTCAAACTATGCTATTTCAGACTCAGTATGTGAAGAATGAAGAGTCTTTGGAAAAGACTCTAATGCTAGGAATGCTAGAAGGCAAGAGAAAAAGTACATGACCCAAAACAAAGTGGATGGATTCAGGTATAGTGACAATGAATGCATCATTGTGAGACTTGAAAGAATAGGTTAAGATAGTCATGGAGAAAATTTCTCTATGTGCTTGCTGTGAGTAAAAAGTGACTTTATAGCACATAAATGTAAAGGTAAAGCTTCCCCTGCACATGTGTGCTAGTTATTTCCAGCTCTAGTGGCAGTGCTCATCTCCGTTTCCAAGCCAAAAAGCCAGCGCTGTCTGAAGACATCTCCATGGTCATGTGGGTGGCATGACTAAACGGTGAAGGGACATGGAACGCTGTTACCTTCCCACCAAATTGGTCCCTATTTTTCTACTTGCATTTTTTAATGTGCTTTCAAACTGCCAGCTTGGCAGAAACTGGGACAAGTAATGGGAGCTCACTCCATTAGGCGGCACCAGGGATTTGAATCACTGACCTTCTGACCTTCTGATCGACAAGCTCAGCATCTTAGCCACTGAGCCACCGCATCCTTTATAGCACGTAATCAGAGTTAAATATCAAATCAAGTAAGATTTAGCAAAAACCTTAAAGTTTCTGTTGAACATTTTTCTGGAAACAGATGAACGAATGTTACCATCATTTATATACTGTAAGGGAACGTGTTGAAAACATTAATGTTTCATAGGAACTTAGACTGTATACTCTTATAACTGATAAAAATAAAAAGCTTATGGTTGAAGAACTAAAACCTAGATTTTATCTTTTGTCATGCAGAAAATGCAACCTGAGAATGACTGTTCCAGAACAATGTGCTATTATAATCTTATCAAACACTAGAATTCAGTGCTGAAAATCTTCTAAGAGACTGTCCTTTGCAGATCTACTGGCAGGTATTCCAAATATTTTGGAGGAGGTCAAGTTTGGGTGCCCCTTGAACATTCAAATTCTGATTTCAGAGAATATCACTAAGCTAGAGGAAGACTGAGTTTGAAGTCATGACAGAAAGTATTCTTTTTCTATATATATATGAACATCACACTAACAAGAGGCTTCACTTGGTAAATCCTTGCTCCATTTGAAAGAACTGTTCTATTCTTTTTATAAAAAAAATAACCCAGCCTGTTGCTAAGGTTTCTTACAGTCTCCTTGCTCTGTTTCAGATAGGGAACATAGAAACATGATCGATTGCATAGAACTCCATGTAATTTTCTCTCTCTCTTTCTTTTCCCCAAAGCCAGAGAACCTCTGCATAGAATCCTTGAGTCATTCCTTTCTTTCTTTTTTCTTTCCTTCTCTGACACAACATTCACAGAGAACTATAAAACTGTATTTTTAAACAGCTTCTCAATAAAATCTCTTATCCCCCAAAGCCACTGATTTCATCTCGGTGGCTCCCCTGAGTACATTGCAAGCAGTCTCACATCTAGTCTTTATTCTTAAAGAAGTAAACACATTAATTTTAATACATAAATAGTAGCTGATCCTCTTGCAGAACAGATCTGACATTACAGTTGAAAAGGTGGACCTAATGCTTGGAATTAGGTTTTCCACCCTCATACATGATCCAGAAAATCTTACTTTCCAATGATCGATAAACAGTCTCCATGCAAATATGTATTTTGAACTAACACAATAATGACATACCGTTACACCCTACATGCTGTGAATCTGGACAATAAAGTAATTAATAACTTTGGTGATACTGCTGATATGTCATAGATGTCTGAATCTTATTGCTTGGAAGACATGACTGGGAAATTCTATTGTGCTCATGTCCTGTATAGAAGCTTCCCATAAGGGAAGGATGAGCTAGTGTCTGGCTAGTGGGAGAACAGATGCTGAAGGTGATAAACCCTAAGAGAAATAAATAAGAAATGAATCAAACAAAGATGACATGATGTTTTATTAAGTTATGAAATAGTAACTTAATGCTTAGTATAAATATGCTGCCAAGAGTTATCTTATGATAAGATGGGCGGCCAATAAAATTTATTTATATACTAGCTGTACCCAGCCACGCGTTGCTGTGGCCCAGTCTGGGTGTAGTGGGGCGGCAGGTGGGTGCTGGCTGCCATTGGTCAGGACTTGGGGCTGCTGGGCTGGGCAAGGCTGGTTGTGGGAGACGGCAACGGGGCTGTCGGCCTCATGGAAGTTGTTGAGCATCTCCTCGGAGGAGCTGCGCTTGGGCTCCCCCAAGTCGGTGGCCCGGGAAAGTGAGATGTCCAGGATCTTGGAGGAGAGAAGTCCACTTCCGGCTGGCCGTGTCATCTGAAGAAGGTGCTTTTCTTTAGCAGCTCCAGTCCTGAGATCGTGTTACGCTGTCTGGACAGCATTCATCAGCTGTTTGACAGATTGATTACCCCTTTTGCAAATGAAGAAGAAGGGGATGAGCAGCTGGGCTTGGGATGAACTCCATTAACCCCCCAGGAGATAATTCTGGGGTGTGGAAGGTGTGACCCCCCCTTGCAACTCAGTGAACTCCGTGCCTGGGATTCATTCTGCCTTTCTGCAGAAACAAAGACACACATCCACCCCTTGCTCAATGTTTGACTTATACTTGAATCCAAGACAGGCTGAGCAATACCGGAGAACTTAGAACTGTATGTATAAACAAACTTTAACTCCATTTTTTAAAAAAAAATTCCTTCTATTAACCTAACGTGACAGAAGATAAAAATGGTGCCAAAGAGCTCTAAAGGCGGGGTTGTGCTGTAATGTTACGAACTACCACAGAGCTTAAAATCACTTAAAAATCACTAAATCAGGAGTGATTTATTAGCAAGCTACAGAGAAATAATTGAAACAAGCGGTTTGTCTGGACTTATTACTTGGGTGCAAGATAAGACTAACTGAGGAAATGGCTTCAAAGCAAACTAAAACAACAATGGCCTCCAAAAGTGTGGAGAGTTCCCCCGCCCCAACAAGTAAATTACAGTCATTGTTACCCCCCCGCCCCTCTTCCTGCCGGAGAACCTTTAACTCAAGAAGTATTACAAAGAGTGTTAAATGATGCTCTAAAAGACCATGCAGCTGCATTAGAAATTAAATACAGGAGAAGATTTTTGCTGCTTTTAAGGAGATCTCGAAAGAAGTTAAAGGGTTAGTTCAGATTCATAACCAAGAAATTAGAGAAGATATTTTAGAAGCTTTTAAATGCTTATCTGGCTATGTATCTGTATTGGAGGAAAAAGTGGAAGAAGTTAAAATTACCTAAGTCTTTCTTTGATATGGTGGATGATCTGGAGCTAAGAGACATTTGGCGAGAAAGAAATGCTAAAGAACAGGACTTTACATTCTTTTCTGATAGACATCAATCTTTTTCTAGGATTGATTTCATATTAACTACAAATGATTTGCTTTCCAAGGTAAAGAAGATGAAGATATGTTCCAGAGCCTTAACAGATCATAACCCGGTTTGGATGGAATTAGAATATGGGAAGGAATCTAGAAGGTGTTGGAGGTTAAATGAAAATTTATATAATTGCTGAGAGAATATTTTGTTTTTAATATGAACAAGGGTACATCTATGGAAATGGTTTGGGATGCAAGTAAAGAGTACATGAGAGGAGTCCTAATAAATTTAAATAAGTTACATAGACGTAGACAGGGGAAAAAAAGAAAGGAACTAGAGGAAGAGATTAAGAAGAAAGAGTAGGAATTAATATTAAATCCAGGAGACAAGAAGATAAAAGAGGCAATTACCCTATTACGAGTGCAATTTAATATGCTGATGTCAGACCAGGTGGTTACTAATTTGTTATATGCTAAACATAATACTTTTTGCAATGCAAATAAACCAGGTAGATGGTTAGCATATATTACCAGGAAGAAAAAAAAATTGTTATTATAAAGGAAAAGAAGTTTATCAACGGGATATGATCCAAAAGGCCTTTCAAGAATTTTTTACAGGATTGTACACGGGTGACAAAATACAAGGCCTAGACATAGGTAGATACTTGGATAAAGAAAAAATACCTATAGTTAAGGATGAGCAAAGGGAGAGATTGAATCAACCAATAACTTCGGGGGAAATCCTCTAGGTAATTAAACAGTTAAAGGCTGGGAAAGCACCGGGCACAGATGGTTTGACAGCAGTTTACTATAAAAATTTACAATTAGAAATGGTAGAACCTCTTAAGGAATTATTTAACAGAATCCAAATGGAAGGGAAGGTACCTCCATCTTGGAGAACAGCCTTTATATCCTTGATACCCAAAGAAGATCAAGATCTTAGTCAACCAAAAAATTATAGGCCTATATCACTACTCAACACAGATTATAAAATTTTTGCCAAAATACTAGCGAATAGGTTGATGTTGGTTACTCAGCAACTCATTCATAATGATCAAACTGGTTTTATACAAGGGACACAAATGAGAAGTAATGTAAGACAAATTGTTAATATATTAGAGTATTTGGGAAAGAATAACCAATCCCTGCAGCGCTTATATTTCTAGATGCAGAGAAAGCATTTGATCGAGTGAATTGGCAATTTTTAATGAAAACAATGCAAAAGATGTCCTTGGTGTGCCGCCTCACGGGGCAACCAGGCGCTGCCCCAGCCCCGCTGCACCTCAGGCAGACACCGCCATCACCGCCCCATCGGAGCTGCCTTGGCGAGGCCGTAGCTGGCTTGCTGTGAGGGTGGTGGTGGTGAGAAAGCTGGACAAAGCTGGAGAGAGTCCGAACTGTTCCGAATATACTCTACTCACTAAATGAATGCTATAGTAAAGGACACAGCTCAATTCCAACGCAACGTCACACAAAATAATTTAATCAAAATGAAAATAAATCAAAATCTATGAAAATTCAATATAACAATACAATCAGAAACATTGAAATGGAATCATGAAATATTTAGTATAGTGTGTGTTGCTTTTAGGTCCACCAGATGGCATTGGAAACATTGAAATAGAATCATGAAATATTTAGTACAGCATGTGTTGCTTTTACATCCACCAGATGGTGCTGGTTTTCAAAAAACATGTTTTTACATGTTTTTATAATATACGTATATAAAAACATTCACGTATTCAAATGCAATGTTGTGTCAAAATTTCAAAGCAATCGGTGAAGAACTTTCGGAGATTAGCGATTTTGAACAAACAACCATTACATTTTTTCAGGGACATGCAGTCACCAGTGTCATGAGGAAAAGAAAAGAAAAATTAAAAAGAAAAAGGCTAAGCCAGAGTCACAGTGGATGACTCTGCTTAGTGCTAACTGCAGGGGGAGGCGAGAGAACTACGGGCCTCCTTTGCATAAGGAATTTTTTGCCTTTTAACCCTCGCTCAGTGTTAAGCAAGGGTTAAAAGGTGAAAAATTCCTTATGCAAAGGAGGCACGTGGTTCTCTGCCTCCTGGTCTGGGAGCAGCAACTCTTGCCTAAATTGCCTTTTTCTTTTTACATTTTCATCATGGCAGACAAGAAGAGAGTTGAAATGATCCTCTGACACAGCTGGAAAAGGTTTGTGGGTCCGAGGGAGGGGGCAGGGAGGAGGAATTCAAAATTATTTGTAAGTAATTGTAATTTGTTTTATTATAAGTAATTTGTGTGTGTGTGTCTATGTGTGTGTGTGTGTTTTACCCACCTGTGCTGGCGCGTGGGCTGGCACTTTTTTATTTTTTATTTTTTAAAGCCGCCGGCTTCCGGCCATACAGCGGGTCCCATTGTATGGCCAGGGTGGCGGCATGCACTTTAAAGTGCCGGTGGGCTGTATGGCTGGGCCCTGGGTGGCGGCATGCACTTTAAAGTGTCAGCACACCTCCCGGCCATAAAGCAGGACATGTTTCGCTCCATTTAAAGTGCGGGCCTGGGAGGAGGCAGCGGAGCAGGCAGGAGGCAGCTTTCACTCCCACTTTGTCCGGGCTCCTCCCCGGCGGGCCTGCCGGAGCTCTCCAAACAGCCCCAGAGGAAACGGGCCAGCCCTGCTTCCCTCCCCGGACTTTCCAGGAGCGGAGAACCCGCATTCCGCTCCCCCTTCCAAGCCCCGAGTGGCCAGCCTCGGCTCCTGCCGCTTTCTCCCAGAGCTCCAGCAGACCCGCCAAGGAGGAGCCCGGATGTGGCTGGAGCGAGAGCCGCGGAGGCAAAAGGCTGGCCACTCGGTGCTTGAAAGGGGGAGCAAAATGCGGGTCCTCTGCTCCCAGAAAGTCCGGGGAGGGAAGCGGGGCTGCTTGGAGACGGAACCGGGGCTGCAGAGACTTGCCCGCAGCCGGCTTCTCTGGAGCGGAGGGGGGGCAATAGAAGCGGAGCTGCGCCTCTTGCCCTGCGGGCCTGGCTTGCGGAGTGCAAAAAGGGGAGGGGGCTCTTGGAACACCCCCACCCCACCCCTCTTCGCCTTTCGCCTCTGCGGCTCTCGCTCTAGCCTGGGCAGGAACCGACGCTCTTCTGCTGCAGGTGGGATGTACTCCTGGTGCCCTGCGGCTCCGGTGCCGGCAAGGTGGAAGTGTTTGCCCTGCGGGGCAGGCAAAAGCCGAAAGAAAGCACCCACCGCTTCTGCCTGACATAGAGGCGCCCCACGCCCTGCAGCTGGGTCGGACATAGCTGCGGGGCGTGGGACGCCTCTATTTCAGACATAGATGCTTCGGGGCGGGCAAAAGCCGCTTTCTTTCTTTTTGCCTTACCAGCCATAAGCTTCATCGCACCTCACTGCATTTTATATACATATACATACACACACACACACACACACACACACACACACACATATATACATATACATATACACACACACATATATATGTGTGTGTGTATGTATGTATGTATGTGTGTGTGTGTGTGTGTGTGTGTGTATATATATATATATATATATATATATATATATATATATATATATATATATATATATATGTGTGTGTTATATTTATGCTGATAAATATAAATAAATAAAGGGAGACTAGTATAGATCTATTTCAAGCTATTTAGCTCTCATCAGCTAGCCACACCCTTGTTGGGAATCGAACCTGTGCTCTATTGCCTCTTAGGCAGATGTGTTAACCATTGAGCTACAGAGCTCGACTCCTTATCAGCCAGCCAGGGTGAGAGGTATATATTTAAAGTCACAACCCCTGGTATGCCCAAATATGGGAGGAAGGTCACACTTCCACTCTCTGTCTTCGGCTCGTCACAAGAGACCATCCAGACAGAAACCCAATATTTTTTACTGTTGCCTTTTTGTTACATTTGTTATATTTATGCTGATAAATAAATAAAGGGAGACTAGTATAGATCTATTTCAAGCTATTTAGCTCTCATCAGCTAGCCACAATGTTGTGGCTTTAAATATATACCTTGTGACTTTAAATATATACCTCTCACCTTGGCTGGGTGATAAGGAGTCGAGCTCTGTAGCTCAATGGTTAACACATCTGCCTAAGAGGCAATAGAGCACAGGTTCGATTCCCAACAAGGGTGTGGCTAGCTGATGAGAGCTAAATAGCTTGAAATAGATCTATACTAGTCTCCCTTTATTTATTTATCAGCATAAATATAACAAATGTAACAAAAAGGCAACAGAAAAAAATATTGGGTTTCTCCTCTGGATGGTCTCTTGTGACGAGCCGAAGATAGAGAGTAGAAGTGTGACCTTCCTCCTTCCTCCCATATTTGGGCATACCAGGGGTTGTGACTTTAAATATATATATATATATATATATATATATATATATATATATATATATATATATATATATATATATATATATATATATATATTATTGGCAGCCCATCTTATCATAAGGTAACATACATACATACATACATACATACATACATACATACATATATATATATATATATATATGACTGAATTTATCTTATGTTGTTTTAATTTAATTTAATCAATATGTCTTGAATTAGTCGTATATTTCTTATTGTTGTTAGCCAGTTTTTTCCAGTTAATAGAGAAGAAACAAATCTAGAAAATAAATATAATCTGCAAAACCTCACATGCTTTAAATAAGTATAGAATAATTTTTTATGTTTGATGAAATTTCCATGTGGCTAATGTATTCACTATTTTTTTGCCTAGAACTAGTGAATATATTTTTATTATACAGTATTTAATTGATTGATAAGCAAGAAAAATACTTCTCAAAGAGTTCTCCATTGGTGGGATATGGTTATTTTAGTTTGTTTCCTAGACTGAATATACTTGTTTGAATAAGCTATAGATTACAACATTTTCAAGCCATTAATGTTGTCTATTTTGGGTACTTCAAAGAAAATATATAAATACAAAATAGAACATTAAAAAAATGAGCATAATACAAATGAATAAGTCAGGGGTTTACAATGGAAGTTAGGTTTTCTATTTGATCATTAAAGGTAAAGGTTTCCCTCGCACATATGTGCTAGTCGTTCCCAACTCTAGGGGGTGGTGCTCATCTCCATTTTGAAGCTGAAGAGCCAGCGCTGTTCGTGGTCATGTGGCCAGCATGATTAAATGCCAAAGGTGCACGGAATGCTGTTATCTTCCCACCAAAGGTGGTTCCTATTTTTCTACTTGCATTTCTACATGCTTTTGAACTGCTAGGTTGCAGAAGCTGGGACAAGTAACAGGAACTCACTCCATTATGTGGTGCTAGGGATTTGATCATTAAATAACTGTGAATAGGTAATATATCTATATTATATAAAATATGTCATGTATAAAAATAAATCACAATAGGTCACTATTATTAACCAAATAGTGACTATTAGGATCCATGATAAACATACATAAATCTACCGGAGTCCTACAGGATTGGGCGGCATATAAATTTATTAAAAGTTAAAGTTAAAGTTAAAGTTAAAAGTTAAATCTAATTAAGGATCTATTCCGATTTAGGTTTCTCATAAAAATGAAATATATAAATGAATCAAAACTCAGCCTATGTATTAGATTAAGAATTATTTCCAGTTTAAGTTGAAATCTTTGTTAGGTTTACTTTTAAAGTATGAAGTTGTTCAAGACATTGAGATATACTCCCACTACCTATTTAGCTATTCTTTTATTGTGAAAGGGTCAAATGATCTTTCATGGGTCACTAAAATCTATGACATGCACAGAAAGAAACAAAGAAACCAGCATGTAAACAAAAATAAAGATGGGAGGAAGAAATTGTGAGCCTAAGAATCAATGGCTTTGTTTCATAATATGCCTAAGTGGATAATAGGATAATTATGGGACAACATGGGAAAAGGGGTTAATTGATCTAATCATTTAATTCCAAAAGAGTTGGAATAAGTCCAAAGCAAAACCATGTTGCATAAAAGTACCGTAAATAAATTCAACCTATTATCAAATTCCATAAATTGCTCTATTTTGCATTTGGATCCTTCAAAAAACACCATTATAGAACTCATTGCCAAGACCTTCAATCAACAGAACACCACTTCCCTAAACTGATTTTATGCAGTGACAGCCAATGCTGTTTGTCTGTCCAAGGGGAAATGATGTAACCATATCAAGAATCCTTGTCAGAATATTCTTGATGTAGAGGTACCAAGGACTTCCTAAAGAAAATGGGTTGTGATTCTGTAGTCATAGAATGATAACTTTGATTTAGTTGCCCAAACCATTAGAAAAGGGATTCAATTGTATTAGTGACTGACTGGATTTAAAGGTTGTAGAAGCAGACAGAGCCATTTTATTATAATGTCACATCCATGAAACTTGTCTAATCAGCATTGTTTAATGTCTGATGTTGGATGTCATCTTTTCTAAATCCATTCATTTTCCAGATTATCTTGTATGTTACGTTGTACTCAAATTTGTGACAAAGTTTATAATTATAAAATATTAAGTGAAGATCGTTATTATGGGGAGAATTTCTAGACTTTCAGATAAACATCTGAGTTTTTATTTTTCACTTTAAAATAAAGTTTTTCACACTTTGTTCTTAGTATATTTCTCTGTCAAAGCTCAAGTATTATTTTTATCTAAAAACCTGTTTGTTCATTCTGATATTTTGTGGACAGATTTTTTTTCTATATCTTTGTAGTTTTTGCTCATAATGTTGCAAGTATTTGGCAGAAAATTTACTGCAGCCATTTGAAAGCCCCAGAATCATTTCCTGTTTATAGGAAAGAATTATTTTGGAATCAAGAATATTTTAGTTCCATATGCAAAAAATGTTATCATGGTTGCCTAGGAACCAGAGAAAGAGAATCAGGGGCAAAAAAAGGAGTAAAGAAAAATAATGGAAATGGTATAGTTAGTATTGGATTTTTGGTCAAACCAGAAAGGGTTCAATTTTTGCAAATTTTAAAGAAAACTGAAAACTGTTCTTGATTTCTCTCCCCCTTTTCCTGTAGGCTGGGTTTTAACCATTTTGAACAACATATGCTTTCAAATCCTACTTTAATAAAAAGAATCTCAGCTGAATATCTAAAAACTCCCTAAATAAGAGAGAATTTAGTCAATGATGCTTAAAGCTTTGTATACAGGTCCCATGTGCTGCAATAACAACCTTCTTTTCAGTCCTTTTCCCTGTTAATGGTTTTTAAGTATGTATCAGCTATAAGCCTACTAAAATGATGGGGGAGTGTTTTTTCTATTAAAAGTGAGTACATGCTTTACTTTTGAAATTATTATTTTACTATTTGATAGAGTTGTTTAGAATGAAACCACTCCCTGATTTCTAAATGAATTGATGAGTAACAGCTGTGAGGAATATTTAGACAGCTAAGACATATGGCAGAACAATGGTGCATGCTAAGGATACCTGAGACATTTCAACTTTGCATGCAAATGGATTTGGCAGCCTGAGTAGATGAAGACTGGATGTAGAATAATTGTCATGTACTGAGTTTGGGGTAATAATGGCATGCTGCGGTGCAATTCTGCAAGCCATCTGCCTGTTGTATTACATGCTTAAGCAGAGATCATTCTGCAGAACAAATATTTGAAGTCCTTGCTTTATGATGCTAGGGCTATTTCCTTTCCTCCAAAGAGTCTACTGCTGAAAAATGTCAAATCCTTAAAGAAGAGATGGGTGAACTCCACTTGATTCAATTCATAATTGAGTTGCTATTTATGTACTTACTAGAAAGTGTTCAGGGAACAAAATATTTTTCAATCGCTCTATCCAGGTTTATTATCTGATGTATGAATGCTGAAGCTTATATAACCGTATATATGATACTTTGCATCCTGGGAATTCATTTGGTTTCATTGCCCTCTACCAATCTTGTAGCACCAGCCTAGGCAGCTTTTTCATTAAACTGCATAGCCCTTTCAAAAGAGAAACACAATTGGGAATAGAGAGCTGGATGGATAATGGCAGAGCCCTCAAAGGCACTTCAGCGAAACAAGAGTATTGTTCGAAATAGAAAATGTATTTGCCAAACAAGAATCTGCATGCTATGGACTTTCATGGGATTTTCAAAATCAAAGCCAGATTTGCCAAGAGTAAAGGAGAATCTGATGCATGATTCTTTCACCATTACAATTTATTACAAATAATTTTAATTTGACCAATGTGAACTTGTCTATTTCCTTGTGAAACAGCTATCCTTGGGTCCTCATTCTACTTAATTTTACCAGTTTATATAAATCTTTTTAACCTTCTCAGGTGAATGAAAAAATTGATTTATGTACATTCACCCTGTATTTTTATTAGAAAGGACAGTCCTTTATTTCAGAAATCTGTCCTTTAAACTTATTTTTTCAGAAACTCACTTTTGTTCTTTATTTGATTATTTAGCAGATGGTGTCACTTAATGTAGTTTTTCACATCCACAGAAAAATAGCAATAGCACTTAGACTTATATAAAATGATGGAAATGGAGTTGTCTTTTTAAAATAAATTTACATATTGGATATTTTTATTAGGATATGCCTTTTTGTAAAGTTTTTCTTGGTTTTGCTGTTGATTTTCCTATGCAGAACAAAATTATAAATAAAAATAATTACATTTTTTAAAATCCTTATGAACCTCTTTAAGATTTGTCCTGTTTTACAGATTTCTCCTTTATTTTTTTCCAAGAAAATATGTTTACCATAGTCATATGAGCAATAGAAGGTATTAAGTCATGTTACAACTTATTTTTATGACTTCAACTTACTCATATGCTAAGTTGGATAATTACTAGAGGCAATTTCATTACCTTTCACTTCAGCAGTAAACAATATATAGAAGTTGTATTTTCTTCTTTCCAGAAGAGATTCTTGCATCAGGATTTTGTGCCCATTTTTTTAATTCAGAGAAGATATAACATAAAATGAACTCTAGTCAGATTTGTGATTGCTATTAGAATAATCACAATTAAAGCAATGCCACTAATAAATCATTAATTATAACTTGTTTGGATAACTACTAAAATAAGTAGCCAAAAGCAATTGTACAGTTAGTCCTCAAGTTGCCTACTTGGCAACTGACTCATATTTATGTCCTGGGGTCATGTGATCACCTTTTGCATCCTTCTGGCAAGGAAAGTCAATGGGGAAGCTAGATTATTTTAACAACCATGTTACTAACCTGTTGTGACTCAGCAGTTCTGCTGAGAGTCTTTTCAGGATACAAAATTCAGAATGCAGCTGGGGCTTGTGGGAGGCAGGTTTGGAGATAAAAGGACGGATGCTGCCACGCCCCAGTTGCTGGAGTCAACGTCGTTCCTTCGTGGGTTTCTTGTTTGGTACAACATTGCTTGATTATTAATCGTGATTTATGCTTGTTACACTTGGATAAGTGCTTTGGTGTTTCATGTAAACCTGATCCATGAAGACGGTGGAAGAAGTACAGTGCTTGTAAGAGTTTTTGTTTTGCATTCTTGTCGGAGACTTGTATTTATGTTATTTCTGGGCTCGAAGCCAGTTTGAACTGAAAACTGATAAAGAAAGAATTCCTTTTAAGTTGCCTGCCTGCATTTGTTAACAAGCCGGGAAGTGGGGGACAGAACACTAACCTAATAACTGCAGTGATTCACTTAAAGATTGTAAAATGAGGCAAAATGCACTTAACAATGGTCTCACTTAGCAACAGTTTCACTTAGTAAAGGCAATTTTAGGCTTAATTGTGGCCATACATTGAGGATTATCTGTAGTCTGTGAATTCTAGTTATGCTTTATCCATGAAAGCCAGCTGGATGACCTTGGGCCAATCACTCCCTTTCAGCCCAACCTCACTTCACAGGGTTGTTGTTGTTGTGGAAGAAATACAGGGGTGGGTTGCTGCCAGTTCTAACCTCTTCTATAGAAGAGGTTCCACAAATCTACAGTGCTGTTTAGAACCGGTTCCAGCTCCCCCCCCCCGCCCATCCTCACATTATCAAGATGAAGAGCAAGAGGAGGAATTTTGGGAGTTGAAGTCCACAAGTCTTAAAGCTGTCAAGTTTGAACACCCATGGGATTTTTTCCCCTAAAGGGTTAGGGGTGCAAGGGTCTTGTAACTTGACAGCTTTACGACTTGCATGCTTCAAATGCCAGAGTTTCTGAGCTAACATTTTGGTTGCTAAGCAAGAGCATTATTAAGTGAGTTTCACCACATTTTACAAGTTGGCCATGCCCACCCAATCACATGGCGAGCAAGCCACTCCCACAAAGCAGGCCACGCCTACAGAAGCGATTCTAAAAAAAATGTGAAACCCACCACTGAAGAAATATATATATTCCTCACATCTATAGACATTGCTAGTTGGCAAAATACTCTTGAAATATTTTTGAATGCTAAGTAGTTGCATCTAATTATATTCTATGAGAGCATTAAAGATTTTTTTTTAAAAAACTGAATCATTCTAATTATTAGCACTTGACTAATTTTATTAAAAAGAAGGCCTTTAAAACATTTCCTTCTACTGGTCATTTATTCTTTTTTGTGTTTATTAGCATATGTTTTTTTTAAAGTAAATTTTCTGACTCCAGTCACATTGAGTAAGTGGGAGGCTTTTCTACTGACGTCAGTAAGCTATGGGTCAAGCCCTTAGTGCAGGCTCATAATACATAATTCAGGTTCCTAATGCATTTCAGATTCCTTTTTTTTACATTTTGCTGGTTGGTTATCCACCCAGAAGTAAAGCTATCAGCAATGTTCTTTGCTGCCCTAGGACAATTCTATATTTATCCCTAGCCCTTTCTAGATGGCCTCCTTTTCTATGTTTCTAGGCACACATTGTCCTTGAAAACAAATATACTTCCTTTTCTTCTAATGGTCCTTTTCTCTGCTCTAAATTCATTATTACTGAGGAAAAAATTCCTAAATTAATGTACTTTTTGTATCTCAAGGTCCTGCCATCTGTGATGATTTATTCTTTGTCTTCCTTCTAGCCTTCTTTATCTGCTGCAAAGCCCCTTCCTGAAAATTTTTTCCATGATTCTTTTGGGTTTGCACCTTATTAATGTATATGTAATATTGAAATATAATTTAATGTGAATTTAATATAATTCATTTATACAAATCATTAATATGAAACAACAAAACAGAATTGCATGCTGCCATCTGTCTGCCATTATGCTTTGTTTGTCTTGTCCTCTAGCATCCATGGAAGAAGGTCCATAATCTGGAATTGAGCAATAGCAGTAGACTTAGCAATAGACAGAGGGAGCACAGACAGAGGGAGCACAGAGGGAGCCTTCAGGCATCAAACAGGATCCCATTATTATATATTCCATCTTCATCCCAAAGTCAGTGAAGTTGGGAGATTGCTAGTCCATGGAATCCATATATATATTCATATACACAGGTAGGAATTATATTTTCATTGAAGATAATTCATAGGGGTAGGCTGCTGGGGGTTCGCAGGGGTTCAGGTGAACCTCTAGCTAAGATTCTGTGGCGAATCTGTGCAGTTTGGAGAAACCCCAAATCCCACTCCTGGCTGGCCCCGCCCACCCCTCCCCTACCAGAAGTCCCCATGCGGCCTGTTTTGGATGCAGGTAAGTGTAGGGCATGCATGGAGGCTTGGGAGGGCGAAAAATGGGCTTATCAGGAAGGCCAGAAGCGGGCATGTTTCTGGCCTCCAGAGGGCCTCCAGAGCCTGGGGAGGCCGTTTTTGCCCTCACGGAGGCTTGAGGAAAGCCTCTGGACCCTTGGAGGGCAGAAAGCCCCCCCTCATGGTGCAAGAAACTGACAAGGTCACACCCACCATGGCCATGCCCACCCAGCAACCAGGCAGAGAACCCTTGCTGAAATTTTTGAAGTCCACCCATGATTCTGGGGAAACAGATAGTGTTCAGTTCAGTGTGATCTCTTTCATACCTTGTAACTGCTTTTTATATCTCTCCTGTGTAGTATACAAAAACAACATTGTAAAATATTTTTATCTTCAGTTTTCTTCAGTTTCATTAGGAAATCCCTATTATTTACCATTGCTTTTTATGTTTTAGATAAGTTCATGCAGCTTTTATAGCTACCAGACTATGACTAAATTGAACACTGTTTTATTTGGCAAAAAAACCCTGAGCCTGCTGAATATCTTTCTTTCATGTAACTGTTAAACCTATTGAAATATTGTTAAGAAGAAAATGAACAAACTTAATGTTCTATGCCTTTTTTATATATAGTTTTGCATTTGTCTAAATTATCAAACCTTCTAGCTGCTATTCTTGTGCCCTAGAATTGTTTGTTCACCAAAGGAAAGTGGAGCAGAAAATGCACTTTGAATGAGACATAACTGGAGTGTCCCATTCATATTTCTTCCCCACTTCTTCCTGCAGTCATTTATCCAAGGAATTCTGATAGCACTAAAGGCAAATTTACTGATCTGGAATTCAGTTTCCAAATCTTTCATTGTTCATTGATGCTCAATTACATTTTAAACTTTAATGAATGAAACGAAGAGTGGAGAAGCTGAGTTCATTCTAGACCTTTACTTCAGAATGAGAAAACAGAATTTCACTAATTCCCAAGTAACATCCATCATTGGTGAATAAAATGTAATCGTAATGCCATAGTACTGTTATTAATTTATTTTATTTGTATTCCGCTTTTGTTAGTTTTACAAATAATTCAAGGTGGTAAACATATCCAACGCTCATTTCTCTTCCTTTTTTCCCCATAATAACAACAAATCTGAAAAATGGATTGAGCTGAGAGAGAGTGACTGGCCCAAAGTCACTCAGTTGGCTTTCATGGCTAAGATGGAACTCAAACTCATAATCTCCTGCTTTCTAGCCAGGGTGTCTTAACCACTAGAGCAAATATGCATTAGTGTGTAATCTCTATTACCTGGAATCCTTCATGAAGGGAAGGAAAAAGAAGATACAAAACAAGGCTCAAAAACTGAAAAGAATAGCTTTAAGCACCATAAGACTCACTCATATAAATAAAGTCTAGGGATGTCAAACTCGTGTTGTCACAGTGTCATCACATGACATATCACAACTCCCCCCTTTTGCTAAACCAGATATGGGCATGGCCAGCATGTGATGCATCTGGCCTGCGAGCCATGAGTTTAATAGCTCTAGTCTAGAGGGATTTTTTAAAAAAATAAATTCTCAAAATTCCCCAATTCTGACTTTACATAAATTTAACCTCTGGTAATCCTTAGAAACTATGAAATAATAAGAACAGCTAACCCCAGTTTGTATTTCATTATATTTCATGAAATATTGCTACAAATACATTTCAAAACATTTATTTTCCTTCAAAACGTTAGAAATCTATCATCCAGCCCTGAGTAACTAGATTGCTGCATGGTGTGATACAACACTTACAACAAAAAACTGAAGATTAAAGGAATACTTATATAAGACCTCATATGATGAATTTGATGTTACAGGTTTCATCTATATTTGTAAGGAAGTATGAAGCTTGTTAACTAGACCAAGTATACAATGATTTATATAGAGTTCAAGTTCGGTTTTCTGGTTCAGGATATTGTCATGATATTTCAAAGCAGAAAAGTGGTGTCTACTCCATACGATATGAAATTCACTCTGCAAGAAGAAAATAGGTTAAATTTTAGCAATAAGTTTCACACAGAAAATCCATTCTTTTCACATCCTTATTTTTCAAACACTTTTCTTCTTTTAAAAGAGAGAAAGAATCCAGCAGATGGATCCATCTAACATCAATAATCCAGAGATAGTATTCAGCAGGTTCTGACCAGTTCTGGAGAACCGGTAGTGGAAATTTTGAGTAATTCAGAGAACGGGTAAATACCACCTCTACCCCCATCTATTTTCTGCCTCCCGACTCCAGCTGATCGGGAAGGAATTGGGATTCCTTCCCAATTCCCAATTGGGAAATTACTCAATTACTCAATTTTGCAGTAACCTTCCCCTGAACTGCGGTGGGAATGGAGATTTTACAGTATTCTTCCCCTGCTACACCCACCAAGCCACATCCACCAAGCCACACCACTCCCACCAAGCCACGGCCACAGGTAGTAAAAAATTTTGAATCCCACCACTGCAGTTATCTACATTAAAAAACTGAAAACCGATAGAATAAGATATGCATTTTTAAAGAACAAATAACAGTTAATTAATTTTAAATAGCAATTATTTAAACACATCAAAACTTTTTGACTGAAGCTGTCTATATCATTTATCCATTTGATAATATAATATTTAATTTTAAGATTACAATTAGCATCTTTGGTGCCAGAATTCTTTCCTAATTTTGATACAGTATGAATTTTTGATATGAATTGTGTCATATCATGTTTTTCTACTGCTAATTTGAAAACATCCGTTTGCAGTGTTATACAGTAGTATTTTTTTCATATAAATTTATGTTTATTTTTATTATTTATCAATTCACTATGTAATAATTTGTTGAAAATAATAAATGAATATAATGAAAAATTAATATCTTGCAGTTATAATTGAAATGCTTTGCTGATTTCCAAAGATAATATTTGGGAAGTCCAAACTAATTTAGCAATTGAAAGACTATTAAACTGCAAATTGAAAAGGAAAGGAACACTCGTTATAGTCAGATTTATTTAAGGATAACATCACTCAACTCAAAGATTTTCTTGTAATTGAGCAACAAAAATAAGAATCAGCGTCCTTTACTCGATGAACTGGTTTTCCCAAACCGTGATATTTTTAAAAAGTTAAATGTCTTATGAGCATGAGTTTTAGCCTGTTTTAATCATTCTTGAAAAAACCACTGAAACCAAGGGAATTGTTCCACTTCCTGTCTGTTGTCCATAAGTAAAATGAAAGCTAAATAGAATGAAATAGAATTCTTTATTGGCCAAGTGTGATTGGATACACAAGGAATTTGTCTTTGGTGCATATGATCTCAGTGTACATAAAAAGACAAGATATATTCATCAAGAATCATAAGGTACAACACTTAATGATAGCCATAGAGTACAAAAAAGCAATCAGGAAACAATCAATATCAATATAAATTGTAAGGATACAAGCAACAAAGTTACAGTCATACAGTCCTAAGTGGGAGGCGATGGGTGATAGAAACAATGAGAAGACTAATAGTAATAGTAATACAGCCTTAGTGAATAGTTTGACAGTGTTGAGGGAATTATTTGTTTAGCAGAGTGATGGCGTTTGGGGAAAAAAACTGTTCTTGTGTCTAGTTTTCTTGGTGTGCAGTGCTCTATAGCATCGTTTTGAGGGTAGGAGTTGGAACAATTTATGTCCAGGATGCGAGGGGTCTGTAAATATTTTCCCGGCCCTCTTTTTGACTCATTCAGTGTACAGGTCCTCAATGGAAGGCAGGTTGGCAGTAATTGTTTTTTCAGCTCCATGTATTGTTCTTTGGTTTGAATTTAAGTGAGGGTTGTTTGAGAATCAACTTTCAAAATTATTTTCTGTTCTTCTGACTTGCTCCAAGAGGACAAATGGGCTGTCTATAGTGACCACAGATGCCATTTGGGTTCTTGTTCTACTCTGGTGATAGGACATCCTTCCAGACATCTGTAGTCTCTTTAGAAGTGAAGCATTTAGCAGTTGAATGAAAGATTAATATCTTTACATAACTACTATGTTTATCCCAGTTTTAACTGGGATAAACATAGATTATCCCATATTCCCAGCATTTTAAATTGTAATTATATGGCTGATTGTATCTTGTTTACAGTTTATGTAAGGAGTATTGATAATGTTCATAATTTGTTGATTATGTAAATAAATCAATACATTTTAAATATTCCTTCGTTTGTCTTGATGAATTGCACTAACATGTTAAAATTACAACATTGTTAGGATTTTGTGCAATAATCTACCCATTTTAGACAATATTTTAAATGGAATGGTATTAAACAGGAAATAAAACAGTTGATAGAGCAAAATACACTGCTTTATTGCATTATATAATAAATATGTCCATTTCTATTCTTAGACTCCTATGAAGCTTTGATATTCTCTCTCTTTCTCTTCTTCATTTCTTTTTAGTTTCCATGGTGATTCTATCTCTTTCTTCCACTTTGTACAATACTACACATATACAGTACATACACAAATCAATTGTAATATGACAGTTAAGCAACATCTGGTCCACTAGGACCTACACAACTGTACTTCTAGCAGCTTCAACAAGTCCTAAATCCCTCATTTCTGGTGTACACAATCACATAAAATCCATATGTTTACTCAGTGTTATCAATCCACTACATACAACTTCACACAAACATATTAAATTAGCATCCCAACATAGGTTTTGTCCATTGAATCCAAAATCTATTGAATGGGAATCTGTTACATAGGGTTTTACCATCTATTATTTTATGTAAACTAGGAAAGAGAAAATTACTTGCTTAATCATAGTTATAATAAATATGTACATATATAACATGACCCAGGACTGTAAATATGAAAAAGAAAACAGAAATATAAGTTTTTTGATGAGATAGCTGCTGTGTATTCTGCTTTTGCAAGTAATTTGCAGCTAATTCAGCAAAGTATTATGCTTACGTTTTTTTTAAAAAAATTAACACGCTACGTTGTATCTGCATTGTTGGTCAGCCATATATAATTGAAAACTGAGATGTATCACACATAATTTTGATATAACTGCTTAATTACAACAGTAGCATAGATCAATAAAAATCTTAAAATTCATATTTGCACTACATCTCATAGGGAGTGATGAACTCTGCTTTTCCATTTAGAACTATTTACATCTATGAAACAATGACTATCCATCTCATCATTTCCTTTGTAAGTTTGTGCTACACAATCTAATTCACAATCATTATTTATCTAGGCTCAGCTGTTCTTGGTCTCTCAGTGATCTTTCTTTAAGGTTGAAAAATTAAAACCCAGGAGTGGGAATACAGGAAGCATTTCCAAGGCATGCTTGTCAAGCAGCTACCGATCCTGAAACCTGCCGTGAACGAATCTGCATAGACAAATTAAATGACCTGTATCAAGTTGCAATGCTAATGAAATCTAGCATAAAAGTGACAAGAACCATATTTCCATGTCTCAAATTTTAATGAATCTACATGGGCAAATTAGGTTAAGGTACTCCATCTCCATAAATTGCTGATTCAATAAATCACATATGAAAAATAGCTGAGTAATTACAGGGTAATGTTGGAAGCAATTGGAAGCTTATCTGCATTATAACGGACATTTGCCACATCCATTTTTGTCATGAACCAATAAATGGTAAATATGATTGATGACACCAGTTTTCCAGAAAGTGTTATCCTTTTATATAAGAACAAAATAGCCAAATGTGGGAAAAGGTGGCGCAGTGGTTAAATGCAGCACTGCAGGCTACTGCTAGATCAGCAGGTCAGCGGTTCAAATCTCACCGGCTCAGGGTTGACTCAGCCTTCCATCCTTCCGAGGTGGGTAAAATGAGGACCCAGATTGTTGGGGGCAATATGCTGACTCTCTGTAAACCGCTTAGAGAGGCCTGAAAGGCCTATGAAGCGGTATATAAGTCCACTGCTATTGCTATTGCTATATTAGAAAATAGGGACAGAGTTCATTTATGTTAGTAAAATGATATAAATTGCAGGTTAGAGCCTCTAACAGGCTCATCAGGGTAATATGTTTTTGTAGGACCTGTTCATTTCAAGGCAGTTGGTTGTCAGTCGTGAAACATTCATAACTATAAGAAAAATGTTTATATAATATGGGTATTTTTAATGTTGAATGAACTATCACTTCGTTAAATCTTTGAGGTAATTGAAAATTTGGGGGGGAAATTGTACAATTAGAAACAATCCATATCCTCTTTTGTTGCCTCTTTTTAGCACTCAATGACTATTTCAGTCTTATGGTTCTATTTTTCAGTATAAATGTAGGTTAGCTCATGTTTTTCTGCTCAGCTTTCTCCAATCTTGTAACTGAACTTGTTCAATATCAAAACTCTCTTCATTTCTAAGGATACCTATCCGGGTTGAATGTTGAGGCCAATGTGTAATCAACTTCAATCCTGTCAACTTTGGAGCAGTCCGAAAGTATCAAGTGGTCTCTTCAGAAGCCTTGATAAAAGAGTCCTCTGCCTCTTGAACTATAGCAGCTCCTGGAGTAATAAAAGAAAAATCTCTGTTAGATATTCCCCCCTGCTGACAGACTGACAAAGGTTTCCACCAAGGTCCTGTGTTCTGGTGGGAACAGAGGTTGAATCTCATTGGTCAAGAGGTCTGACAGATCCCTTTAAAAATTGCCTCCAATGGTCAGGCCGAGAGAATGGTACAATCTGCAAAAGAGGCCCTCGCTTGAATGGGCCCAGGCGATTGGCAAACACGAATCAATCACTACCTATTGATCCAACACATCACACCCAGAGCCACCACTGGGAGAAGCCCCTCTGAGCTCCTCATGGGCCGCCGCCTAAGGTCTCACCTAGACTGGCTACACCCAAATTATTCCACCATATCACCCCCCGACTCCACAAGCAAAGTCCGGTCCTTCTCCATAGGTGATTTGGTATATGCACACAACTACACAGGGGGAACATTGTGCATTCCTGCCACAGTCATCGGAGTTACCGGTCCTCAATCATATACAATAGAACTCGAGGACACTAGATATTGGAGAAGGCACATTGACCAACTCTGTAGCCGTATTTCCAATTCCAACCTTAGGCAACCAAATATTCCCTCCCTGCTGACAGACTGACAGAGGTTTCCACCAAGGTCCTCTGTTCCGGTGGGAACAGAGGTTGAATCTCATTGGTCAAGAAGTCTGACAGATCCCTTTAAAAAGGGATGCTGCCAGACCATTCCTCAGAATCTCCATATCTTCTTCCACTCCATAGGAAAAGAGACAAAGTAAATTGATAGATCCCCATATTTTCAATAAAATGTATGTCCTTTTATTGAACCATTAGGGACGCGGTGGCTCAGTGGCAAAGATTCTGAGCTTGTCAATCAGAAAGGTTGGCAGTTCGGTGGTTCGAGTCCCTAGTACCCATGTAATGAAGTAGCTTCCATTACTTGTCCCAGCTTCTGCCAACCTAGCAGTTCGAAAGCATGTAAAAATGCAAGTAGAAAAATAGGAACCACCTTTGGTGGGAAGGTAACAGTGTTCTGTGCACCTTTGGCATTTAGTCATGTCCGCCACATGACCACAGAGACGTCTTCGGACAGCACTAGCTTTTTGGCTTTGAAACACAGATGAGCACCGCCCCCCTAGAGTCTGGAATGACTAGCACATATGTGCAAGGGGAACCTTTTACCTTTTATTGAACCATTATTTCAAAACCTGAGTTATCAAAAGAAAATATTGTGTCCCTCTTCTGGCCATCAAAATGTTATTGATCCTGCATATAAATTTCCATTGAAAGCAAATATCATAGCATAGCATCACTGTAGATTGCATTGTAGTTTGTTCTGTATATGTGGTGAGAAAGAATAATGGATTGTTTGCCTCCAAGGGCTGAAAAGCTAGGGAGTCAATAATGTGATGCACATTGCTGGGACAATAAACCTGCTTTTATTAGGGAGCCTTGAACTGAAGAAGCAGAAAGCAGGGTGAGTCAACCATTCTTCCAAGAACTTCTAAGTTGCAACATTTAAGTTTTATAAGTTTAGCTGTTCAGAAGCCAACTAAATAGAAAAACCAACTTAGTCACTAAAGGAATATAACACTGTGGGAATACATCAGAACAGTACACATGCCTCATGTGATGACTGTATGTCATATATTACTTATATTATATATGACAGTCTTCCCCAACATGATGTCTAACAGGTATTTGAAATTCAACAAAGAACAGATTGGGAAATTTGGTCTAAAGATGCAGTCCTTCAGTAATATATTAGAGAGCAAACTGTATTCAACAAAATGGAGGATGCTGCCCTAACCACTTCTCTTTGGTTTAATCCTATGGGCTCAGACATGCAAAAAGTTGATTTGAAGGCCTGGGCCAGCCTTTCCCTGCTTTCTTTTTCCCTGATATGTTTTGTTAACATTTTCTTGAGATTCAGGACGTAATAATCCAATATATCTAGCAGGCCTGGTGAAAGAAGGCTGAACTAGTCTTATACTAAAGAACAAAACAACAATTCAAATTTGAAGGACAAAAGGAGACCTATTTGAAGCATCTTTAAAAAGTGATTCATTTTCAGTATATAGCAGCAGAAATGGGTAAATTTGATTTATGTCAACAGGTGCAATGTGTGTACTCAGTACAGTTTCCAACTCACCGATTCCCCTTCAAATTTTGGATCATTGCATGGTCCTATTGTGTATTCCAACAACTGCTATTATAAGGTGACCAGATGTCCCGATTTTTGCTGGACAGTCACGGTTTTGCACAATTTGTCCCGCATCCCTGGGCGTTCTTAAAAAGTCCCGATTTTTGTGACCGGACCTGGAAGTAAGCCTGCCCCTCCCCCATCCCTGTATACCCATCCTGGCCAGATGGTATTTTGTCCCTTCTGTCTCCCTGTTGCTCAGAAAAGCAACTTCGGGAAGGTCCTTTGCTAGCAGGCAGGTTCTAGGATGCCTGCCGCCACCAAAGGACCTTCCCGGAGTTGCTTTTCTGAGCAACGGGGAGACAGAAGGGCCAAAGTACCGTCTGTTTCCCCCGTGCCACGAGGGCAGCAGAAGGACTAGGACAGGGATCTCCTCTCAGCTCCAGCCTGGGAGAGAAGCAGCAGAGAAAGGTAAACCAGCATTTTATATTTTATTTGCTTTATTTGCTTTTGGCCCGAGCGGGGTGGGGAAAACACCTTGCCAGAGGCTGCTGGAGAACTCTTTCCAAAGAGAGGGTTTGGGAACTGGGTGGGCGAGATTGGAGCGGGCAGGCAGGGAGCGCACTTGCTCCCCTTTCCCATGGCCTGCCTTTCCCCATGGAGCCTGTGGATGCGGCTGCTGGCTGTGCAGGTGGCCTGGAGGGAAGCACCAAACCTCCTGGCATGGACCTGGCGTTGGAGATCCACGTTTCCAAAGCATAACATTATTTCACTCCTCTCCCATTTTCTGGGGGGGGGGAGCTACGAGAAGCGGGTGGTGGCCACTTGGGGAATATTTGTGTCCCCGGGAGATCTGCTCTTCCCCACCCCTTACCTCTGAAGGGGAGGCCAGGCATGGGAGAGAGTGCTAATGATAATGACTGATTCCCTCCTGTTTCTGTGGGTTTGGGGGGGGGGGGAGAGAAGGTAATTGCAGAGCCTGGACTGAAGTTAGAAGGCTGACTCGCTACAATAGGTGGTGACCATTATTTGGAGGAATTAAAAAATGTAGCCGTGCGATGGAGATTTGCTCTTGCAGAACCTGCATCATCTTTTTTTTTTACAATTTTTTTTAAAAAACCTTTTAAACATTCTTATTCCCAAAGGCAAAAAACCCCCATGAGGCTTGCTGGAGAACGGAGCGGAGGTGATGTGTGTGGGGGGGGGGGTGCCGTGGTGGGGGGAGATGTTGCTGAAATAATTCCATCTATCAGGAACTCGGAGGTGGGGGGGAGGTCAGTGGGAAGCCTTTGCTGGCCCGATGCCAGCCATAGCTCTGATGTTGCTTTCCTTTCTAACTGAAGCAACAGATGTTTCCCTTGCTTAACATCTCAGCATTTTTCGCATGGGGCGGGCTGCAAGAGGGAGTGAGTGAAGACCTTTTCCAGATTGCTGCAAAGCAAGTCTGGGGAAGTCCTTTGCGCCGGCTAGAAAAGGTCTTCACTCACTCCCTCTTCTTGCAGCACGCCCCGATGCAAAAAACACCGAGATCGGCGCACTTGGGGCTGCTGCGACGTCCAGGGAGGCTCAGCTGGTCTGGAACCCATCCGCGGGGGGAGGGATTGCCCTCATGTTACTTGTCTTCCCGGATGGGCTGGTAAGGGGATAGAAAAGGTTTTTCCCCAGTCCCAGGTTTCAGCTTCTTGGCCTCATTATCTCTTTCCAGCTTCTTTTGTTCAGCCTGTAATTAAGGTTCTTTGTTATGTCTTAGGAAAGATCACCTGGTTAAAAAGAAGGAAGAGGCTCCGCTGGTCCAGAGCCCATCTGCAGGTTGGGAGGGAGGGAGAGACACACAGAAAGACAGACAGACAGAGACACAGAGAGACACACACATAGAGAGTGAGTGATTAAGTGAGTGAGTGAGTGAGAGACAGATAGACAGACAGACAGACAGACACACACACACACACATACACATACACACAGAGTGACAGAGAGAGAGGAAGGGAGGGGAGAGAGATAAAGAGAGAGGGAGGGAGAGAGACAGAGAGAGAGACACACAGAGTGAGTGATTGAGTGAGTGAGAGACAGAAACACACACACACACACATATACACAGAGTGACAGAGAGAGAGGAAGGGAGGGGAGAGAGATAGAGAGATAGAGAGAGAGGGAGGGAGAGAGACAGAGAGAGACACACACAGAGTGAATGATTAAGTGAGTGAGTGAGTGAGTGAGTGAGTGAGTGAGTGAGAGACATACAGACACACACACACACACACACATACACACAGAGTGACAGAGAGAGAGGAAAGGAGGGGAGAGAGATAGAGAGAGAGGGAGGGAGAGAGCTTTCAATTTGTAGGGATGTAACCTCGCTGTTTTTGCCTGCTCTCAAAAAGATGAGCAGGGTTGAACCTGGCTAATAATTGGAGGGGAACCCACCTGGGAATCTCAGTACTGTATATTTAATAGGAAAATATTAAAAATTGTCCAAAAGCAACAATGACAATTTCCATACTACTGCTAAAAAAATTACGACACATCAATAAAATTATAGGAGCTGAGTTTAACTCAAGAGAAACTTTTCTAAAGGTAGACATATAACAATTCCACAATTCTGAAAGAACAAGCTTGTTCTATATGAAATTTAATGCTACAGCAGAATGAAGTAACACTGAAGATAAGTGCAGGTAGTCCTCAATGCACGACCACAATTGAGTCCAAAATTTAAGTGGGAAATTTATTGAGTTTTGCCCCATTTTACTATTTTTCTTGCCACATTTGTTAAGTGAAAAAAATTTTTTTTAATCAAACACCCCCCCCCCCCGGTCAATGGTGTCCCTCTTTACCAATGTTAAAATCTGGTCACCTTATGCTATTATGATACTATTTTTCTGAGGACAGAGAGGAATACATTGGTACCCTGAGCTTATATATCTTTGGAATTAATTCATTTGCTTATAGATTTTAAGACTGCCAGGGGTCTTTCAAAATCCACATGGCATTTTCAAAGTGTGAAAAGTGTCAGCAGGATTATAGAAATCAGAGAAGATTTACAAAGTCTCAATTAAGCAGAGCGTTCGTGTTACATAAAACTCATCCTCACAGTAGATTTTGGCATTGTGTGGCTAAATCAGAACTAATTAAAGTTTCAACTGTTTTAAAACTTCAAATGCAAAAAAATCAGGAACTTACAGAAATGATATAAATTTCTGGGAACTCCCTGGAGCATTTGAATGTGTAATATTCACGAATAAAGGCAAAAATATGTGTCACAGGATAATGTTGCAGGGTGTAATCTGGGTCAGTCACTGGGACCAGAGGTTTAGTCTTCTGAGGTTTTGGACTCAGTCTGAAAGCTCAGAAGACTAAACTTTTGGTCCTGGTGACTGACACAGATTGGATCTTGTGTAATAATCCTGTAAAATAGGTATCGTAAAATGTATTTGCAAATATTCTACCTTATGAAAAAGGCACCATCAATTTAAATGAAAATTTCCACACTTTGTTGGTTAAATATATCAATCATTAAATTAAATTTCCAAAAATCAGACAACCAAATAAAAAATAAAGACTGTGGTAAAATAAAAGGCAAATACATTTAAAAACCCTATTTTACTGATGTTCAGAAAAATTACAACATTGGCACTAGTAAGCCTCATTAAAGGGTATATTTCCAGAAGTGTTTCATGGATAGACTATTATATCTGAAACAGTGTAATCTACTATAATCCTGAATTGTTACCACCAATTTCCCCTGATATAAAATACACTAAGTACTCGAGAGACAATACCCAAAGATAAATTCAATGCGGAATTAGAAGATAAACCTGTTTTATAACTTTAATAAGTTTTTTGAAGAACAGAAAAAAATAAAATTAACAAACATAAGTAGTCAGAAAGAAGGATAGGCAGAAAGAAGAAATAAAGAAAAAGATAGAGGACAGGAGTAAAGAAAAGAAGAACTAAAGGGAAAAAGTAAAAAAGTATAAAACATATTTTACAAAAAATGTGAGTAAAGCTTAGTTTAGATCTATAGATCTATATTATATTATAGTATCCATGTTTAAAAAGTCAGTAATGTTTCTAATCATCGAATCCACATGACATTTTTTTCTATTGCTTCTTAAGCATGAGCTTAAATGGACTTCAGGGGATGGTAGACAACAGGAAGGCCTGGAGGAACGGAGTGACCATAGGGTCACAATGGGTTAGACATGACTTCACAACTAACAACATCAAATGCAGAGGTAGGAGAAAATAGTTCATTTCTCCTTATCCACAAAGGAAAGCCTTTGGTGGTATAAATGTCTGTTTCTAATGTCATTTTAGTTATATATTAATATTTTATTTAAAATATTTATCTCACATTACTCAAATCACAATTTTTGATGCAGTTCACAGTACAGATGTAAAAAGAGTCTATATAGAAAAACTCACAATAAGTTAAAAAGAACAGAATTTCTAAAAGCTTATATTTAATTAAAATTAAATTAAATTAATTAAAGGTGACAGCAGCAGAAAAATCAGTTTAAAATGGTAATACCTTCAGCGTGCCAAAAGGAGTTCCTTAGTGGGGGATGCAGAAAAGACAGTGCTTCTGAATCATTAATATTCAATGTAATTTTGTCACTTCTGTCTGTTACTTGCCACGTTTGTTAATTGCTCCCAAGGTTGAAATCTGGCTTTTAAAACATCTGAGAACACAGAATAGGAGATTGACTTGGAGCTTGAGCAAATATAAAAATGAAGCTTACGTGCTGACAAATTCATGATGCAAGTATATATGAATAACATTAACATAACAACATATGAACTGTATTAGTTTTATTATAATATAAATTTAGGACTAGGAAAAGTGCTATATTGAAAATTACTGATAATTATTGTTTTAGTATTTGGCAAATGAGAGGTAATACCACTGTAGCTAGTCATAATCAAGACACTTGGGAATTATACTTGAAACACAAATATTAGCTTGGCATTCAAGATACAGTACATCCGTTTTTACATTATAATGAAGTAAACTGAAGAAATGATGCAGTCTCTATATTTATATCATAGGATTTACATGCCCCACCAAATAAATGTATTACAGTTGTCTTATTTACCATGCAAAACACAATAAACCAAACTGCACAATATGTGTTATCAATTCAGAACCATGTAAAACGTATAGAGAGACAAATGGTCTAAGGTGGTGTTTTGAAAGAGCATTTGTAACTATTACTCAAGAATATCTTGATTTCTGATTCTATAAATTAAATTGCTCTTCTTATAGGGTAACATCTTCAGGCTGTTGCCTTCGGCTTCGTGCTTGTGTGAGCAAAGCGTGATTGGAGGTGCCATCTTATTATAAATATTGGTGTGTGTGTGTGTGTGTGTGTGTGTGTGTGGAGTGCTGGTTTTGTTGCTGTAAGTGGGTTGGTTGGCTGTGTTGTTACATCTTGATTATTGATGGAGTTGATTATGCAGATTAGTCAGCTGTTTTGAAACATCGTGTGTGGTTGAGGTACTAGCTGTGTGCCCATTAGTCTTTTGTGTTGTAACGACCTGGGTATTGGGCTGTGTGATGACATCCTGAGCGATATATAGTAGTGATATATGTACTGCAACATCCTGGGAGGTTGGCTGCATTGAAACATCCTGAGCCTTTGCGTTGTAACTTCCTGAATTCTGTGATGTAATGTCCTGAGCAGATGGCTGTGATGTAACATCCCGGGCTTTTGTTTGACTCCGGGTTTGCGGTCTGTCTATGTGTTCATGACGTGTGTCAGTTTGCTTTGTGTGGGGGTTGGAGGGGGGTGCAGCAGTTGGTGATGCCGCCATGGTTTGGCTTCTGGATGGTGGTTGCATTTGGTCTATGGGATGGGTTTGGGTTTGAGTCTGGTGAGGGTGATTGGTGGTGGCGTCCTGTGTTGTTCTGGGTCTGGTGTCGGATTTCGTGGCTGGGACTCATTTGTTGACTAGGGCTGGTTTCCAGATGTCTGGTAGGTGGGAGGTATCATCATGTTTATTCATGTTGTGGGGGTGTTTCTCTATTTCGATGGCTTCCATAATTATTCTCTTGTTGAAGTGTTCAGTTTTGGAGATTAATTTGGTTCCTTCAAAATCAATTTCATGTCCTGTAGCTTTAAGGTGCTGGAAAAGGGAGGAAGTTTTTTTTCTTTTCTTTTTTCTTATTGCATTCTTGTGTTCTGCAATGCGTGCATTTATTCTCCTTTAGTTTGTCCTATGTATGTTGCAGGGCAGATTTTGCATGGTATTTCATAGACTCCTTGGTTTTCTAGCTGGATTTTGTCTTTGGGGTTTCTTAAGATGTTGGCTATTTTTTGGTCAGTGTTGAAGCACCCTTGGGATCACCCCTCTCACCCATCATCGCAAACCTATACATGGAACATTTTGAAACTAATGCCTTAGATAAATCTGAACACAAACCCAAACTCTGGCTTAGATATGTTGATGACACTTTTGTGATTTGGCCACCCAGGAAAGAAAAACTGGACAACTTCCTTACACATCTCAACAGCCTACACCCCAAAATACAATTCACCACGGAAATAGAAGCTAACAACCAACTTCCCTTTCTGGACATCCTAATCTACAAAAAACCCAATGGGTCCCTAGGACACACAATCTACTGGAAAAAAACACACACCAACCGCTACTTAAACACACAATCCCATCACCACCCTGCACAGATCAACTCTGTAGCCAAGACCCTCATCTCCAAAACCAAACGCCTATCCAACAAAGACCACCTGAAAAGTGAATTACACACTCTCACAAATGTATTAATCTCCAACAGATTCCCCCCCCAAAAAACAATTACTAACCTAATTCAAAGGGAGACTCCCCCCAAAAACCGAGACAGAGAACAGGACAACAGCATCGCCCTCCTCCCTTACATCAGAGGCACCACAGCCTGAAGATGGCAAGTAAGACTTCGCTGAAACATTGCCAAGATAATCTCAATCTTACATGGGAAAAGACCCAAATACAACAAGACCAGCATATATATGGCTCCTTCATGAAGGCGTGCTTCAGGGCCTCAAACATGTGTTGCTCCGTGGATCCCCAGGGAAAGAGCACTTTCTTCTGCAGGAGTCAAGTGAGGGGCGCAGTCAGGAAAGCGAAGCTGGGGATGAAGGTCCGGTAGTGGTTGACAAACCCGAGGAGTCGTTGGACATCCTTCACTCGCTGAGGAGGCTGCCAATTGTGCAACAACTCTACCTTGCCCGGCTCCATTGCAATTCCTTCAGGGGAGATACGGTGCCCCAGGAACTCGATGGTAGTCTGCCAGAACTGACACTTCTCCAGCTTTGCATGCAGATGATGCTCCCAGAGTCGTTGCGGGACCAGGCATAGGTGCTGCCTTGATAGGCCCAGACAGAAGCACCCGGCCATCAATGGTCTCGACCAGCATCAGTGGGTCACCAGACCCAGAGGGACAGCATACTTGGTCACAAATGCCTTGTCCATGAAGTTCGTGGTAGCCCCGGAATCGACCAGGGCATGGGCCAGAATCCCTGGTGGACTGCCAGACAGGAGGATGTGTGCTGCCAAGCTCAAATGCCCGGGAGGGTCGTCAATCTCTCTCTCAGTGTGCGCCCGACCTAAGGTCTCCCTCAGATTGGGCTCTGCCTGTTTCCCGACAAGTTCTGGAGCTGAGGGGTAGCTGAGGGGTAGCCCCCCTACTCTTCTTCAGTAAGTGGATTCACTTACTGAAACAAAGTCAGCACTCCACACAGATTTATAGAAAGGTGGCAGCTCCGACCACGCCTTAAGATTTAAGAAGATTTATAGAATTTATAGAAAGATTTATAGAAAGATTTATAGAAAGATTTATAGAAAGATTTATAGAAAGATTTATAGAAAGATTTATAGAAAGATTTATAGAAAGATTTATAGAAAGATTTACTCACACAAACACAAAGTTGAAATCACCAGCCTGAAGATGGCGAATAAGACCTCGCCAAAATGTTGCCAAGACAATCTCAATCTTACATGGGAAAAGACCCGAATACAACAAGACCAGCAAAACCAGATTTTAAACCTTTCCGGAAGAGTGAAGGGTAGGAACTAATCTCACCTTTGAATAGAATGTTCCACAGGGTCAGGACCACAGCAGAAAAGGCTCTTTTCCCCAATCCCACCATCTGAAATTCCTGAATGGACTAAGGCCACAGCAAGATCCTTCCATTGGAACTAGTGGGATTGGTTAATCCCAGTAGGTAAAATGGTTCCTCAAATACCCTTGATCCGTGTCATAAAGGGCTTTCAAGATAATGGCTAACACTTTGAACTGGACTAGGAAGCAAACTGGCAAACCAATGCAGCTTGTGCTACAGCAGTGTTGTATGTGCCTTCTCAGGGGTCTCCAGAACTTTTTGTGCTATTGCATTTTTGCACCAGCTGCAACTTCTAAATACTTTTCAATGGCAGCCCCATGTATAGCATGTTGCAGTAATCCAAGTGAGAGATTATTAGGGCCTCAGTGACTGTGTGCTACACCTACACCTGCTATACATTGTTTTCACTGACTGTGTGAGACCTAAGTCACATTTTTTGCTGTTAATGATGATGTAATAGAGTAAAATTGTGTGCTCTTGGAAAGATTTATCACCAAGCCTCTGTTGTGTTTGTCTGAATATTATTTTAGGCAATGATTTCAAGTACTTCCACTTTTAGTTAATTAGCTTCTCAATATAGAGTTTATGTAATCATATTCATCTCATCTGATTTGCTCAACCGATTTAATATAGTCATTATGATGCATAAAGAAATTGACACCAATATCGATTTTTTTTTACTCTTTAGCCTCAGTATATTCAGGTATAATTCTAGAAAGTTTGCAAACATTTCTGCCATTATAATAATTTCAACCCAAATAAACATTATTCTTTCCAGCCACTGTAGATTAAAATGACACCTTTTTCTAACATTGACCTGTCAAAGCCAATTCATCTTGTTAGCAAATCTTTGCTTCTTTTGCCAACTCATGGCCAATATTATTTCCTTCATCCTTGCCCAAACCACCCAAACCACCTGAAATGGACTTTTCTTTTTAAATTAAATCATTTTGAACATTGATCTAGCCTGTACTACATGGCAAATATCTGATGGTAGAAGCACTAATTTGTAAAATTGGGTAGAATGGGACATGAGGGTATTTCTTTCACCTAAATACATACAAGAGGACTCTTTTCACATTATTAAAGGCTTTTCCTTTAGTTGAAAGTTCTGGCTGCTGGTGAGCTTAACCATGCCTACTTCCCAATGAAGTACAGACAGCCAGTGTTTCAAGTGGTACCCTTTTGTGGAAGCTTAGCATATCCCCAATTACCCCCGCCCCCCAGTAGTTAAAGGTACGTTCCAGGAACACTAATACTTCATGTATTTGGTATTGATATTGGTCAATTGTGCCTATTTGGCTTTCTGTCTGCAACATGTGTTTGACATCTTGTACTGATTGCAAGATTTGTGGCTGACTTTACCTCCTCATGTCATTCTCATGTATGAACTAAAGGCACAGCTACATGATACAGGATGTCTGTAACCTTTGCTCCAGCCAAGCGACTTATCAAGTAATCAATATGCTTGTCACAAACAAGCCTGTCACTTCCTATCTTCCTAAATAAAGAGCTCTCCATCTACTGCAAAATGAGAAATAATATTATTATTCCTTTGAAAACATGGCCTACACATTGATGCAGGTTATGTATTTCTTTTCAAAAACAAAAACAAAAAACTCCCTACAAATTCCAGCTGGGAAAAAATCTGCTTTAAAAATAAACAAGCAAATGTTTTAATGCTGCTGGATTTTTAAAACTATATATCGTTCAATTTGTGTGGCTTCACTGTATTCCAGTTGTGCCCTGCATACTGTGGAAAAGTGACCTGTTCATCTGATTAATGGCCAGCACTGATCATGGTAAGCATACTTCCATTTGGTTGTCATGGTGGCAGAAACTCACAGCCTGACCTCAGTGGTCAAACGATAAAGCATTTAAGAAGCTCTGCCTGCCTGCCTATTTGGAAAATGAAATAGAGAAAACAAAAAGATGTTGAGAATAAATTAAATTAAACTGGATTATTCCAGTATAATGCTATTCCTGGGGTTAGCCATATTCTAAAATGTCCTTTGGTAAAGGCAAGGTACCCTCTAGCATATTATGGCAGTGACTGGCATTTTATTTTTATTTATTAATTTATAAAAATGCATTCATTGTAGATGTGAAACATGCCTAACACTGCTGACTTTGCATTGATCTGATATGAAAAAAGGTGTAAACACAGGTCCCCTAGCTGAGGTAGGCCAACCTACTGCCTGAAGTATTCCCTGAAGGTAACAGCACTTTATTGGAACAGATCTTAACAGTAGACAGGTTAGCAGTATATTGGGACTCCGCCCTGCTTGACAGCTATTTATATGGAGCTGTCAAGCAGGGAGGCCAATAGGCGCGCATCTGACAGCCCACGTTCAGCTATGCTGCGCCTTAGCCAATCAGGCACGGCCTGGTGTTGCTTGCTGTCAGTGGTAGCCTCAAGGACTAAACACCTCTTCTCCCCCAGTGAGAGTGCATGCGCCTGACGTAGCACAGGCATACTCGTGTAAGTAGGCAGGATAGCGGTGGACATGCCCAGAATGCCTCAGTTTGAGAGGTGGCGCCGGAGAGGTAAGACGTCCCTGTAGCAGCTCCTCCCCGGAGGGAGTGGAGCTCTGGGTGACGTCACGGAGGCCTAGTCCGGATGGCGGAATCCCAGGAATAGGTAGGCCAGGCAGTTGGGGCGCAGCCTGAACAGATGGAGAATTACAAATTGGCTGGTAGGCGGCAAGAGAGTTGGAAAGGCCTGATATCGGAAGGCCTAACTGGGAGGAACCGGGAATTGCAAGAACGGCTTGAAATGGTGCAATGGGTTGCTGGGACATGGCAACTGGGCAGGGGAGGCCTGACTCAGGGAAGGTCCCAAATGGAATGGTGGCTGTGAACTGCGATAGGCCTGAGGCTGGCTGCAAGGTGACGGTGGCCAGCCTCTGCGTGTCGGTTGGAGTCAAGGCATCCAGAGGGTGGCGGTGCCTCAGTTGGTCCACATGGCATCGCCACTCGATCCCATTGGGTAGGTGGACCCTGTAGGAACAGGGGCCAGTTATTTCGGTGACGGTGGCAGGCACACACCGAGGGTCCCCAGTATAGTTTCTGGCCCAGACCAAGTTCACCCACACGGAAGGAATGGGAAGGGCCTCCCAGGTTGCCAGGCTGTTCCCCTGAATAGAGAGGGTGCAATCTATCTAGGGTAGTCCGCAGGCACCGGCCCATCAGTAGCTCCGCGGGGCTCTTCTGTGTGAGGGGGCAAGGAGTGGAGTGCTGGGCCATAAGGTAAGCAGCCACCCTTGCCAGTCAGTTGCCATGGTCCATGCGGCCCAAAGCCTCCTTGGCCGATTGGACTGCCCTCTCCATTGCTGGCCGGATGGTAAGGGGCCACTGGTGCATGGTGGATCCCCTGGGTGGCCAGGATTGCCTGGAATGTCGAGGATAAGAACTGCGGGCTGTTATCGGACACCATGATGTCTGGCAAGCTGTGGGTGGTGAAAAGTCACCGCAAGGCCCGCACCGTAGTCTCGGCAGTGGTGAAGGACATGAGGACCAACTCCACCCAGCGAGAGTAGGCATCCACGACCACCAGGAATATCTGGCTGTGAAAGGGACCCGCAAAATCGAGATGCAGGTGGGACCAGGCCCCCCTAGGCAACTCCCACTCCTGAAAGGAGGAGGAGGGGAGAGCAGGACGGGACACATGGCAGGGCACACACCTCCCCACCCAGCCCTCAATCTCATCATCCAGGTGGGGACACCAGATGTAACTATGGGCTAGCGCCTTCATGTACGCGACCCCGGGGTGGTCTGCATGGAGACAGGAGAGTACTTGGAGGCGGAGGGAGGGAGGAATGACAACTCAGTTGCCCCACAGCAGGCAGCCGCAGTGCAGGGACAGCTCCATCTGATGCCTCTTAAAGGAGCGGAACTCCTGAGAGACTCCCCCTGTAGGCCAGCACCTCAGGACCCATGCCATGACTTGAGAAAGGACAAGGTCGGCTTCAGAGTAGGCGGTCACATCAGTGGCTGAGAGAGGAAGGTCCAACTCTGCAATGGAGAGGACCAAAAGACATGGGACCGGCCGTGGTTCAGTGCAGGGAAGGGGGCAGTGGCTAAGGGCAGCAGCGTGCCCCAGCTGCTTGCCAGGATGGTATCGCAGCGTGTAGGAGTACGCTGCAAGAAACTCCATCCAGCGCATCATCCTGGGAGACAGGATAGGTGGGGTCGGCCTATCACCAGCCAGAAGCCCAAGGAGAGGCTTGTGGTTGGTGTAGAGAGTAAAGTGCCGATCATACAAATAATTGTGGAATTTTTAAATCCCGGACACTGCAGCCAGAACCTCCTTGTCAATCTGGCTGTAGTTCCTCTCAGCCAAGGAGTGTGTCCGGGAATAAAAAGCCACAGGGGCCTTCAAGCCATTGGGAAGGATGTGGCTCAGAATGGCCCCCAACGGGGGCCCAATGGGGGAGGCGTCACATGCTAACATCAGTGGCATCTTGTCACTATACTGGACTAAGACTGCCTCTGACATCAGCATGGCTTTTACAGCCGCGAACGCATGCGCTTCATGGCAGATCGGTCGAGCAACAGATGCAGCAGCTCAGCTAGTGATGCCTTGTGCAGCAAGAAAGGTGGGTAGAAATTTAAAAGGCCAAGGAACGCTTGCAGCTCCGCCTTGGAGGTGGGTGCAGGAGCGTTCTGAATGACAGTTACTTTAGAGGGGATGGGGTGGATTCCCTGGGCATCAATCATGATGCCAGGAACTCCACCTTAGGCACAGCAAAGGAGCATTTGCTGTGCTTTAATTTGAGACCCGCGCCCCTGAAATGGTCGAGGACCTTCCAGAGTACTTCAATGAGCCCTGAGTGGCTGGTAGCAGCGCTCCATGAGCCTCTGGAAGATCCCCAGGGCAACGGAAATGCCGAATTGGAGGCAGAGACAATGGAAAGCCCCACGGTGGGTGACGATGGTCTGAGCGGCCGCTGCATCATCATCCACCTGGAGCTGCTGGTAGGCCTGCGCCATCTCCAGTTTGGCAAAAGTGCAGCCCCGTCCCAAGGAATGGAGCAGGTGCTTCACCACAGGGACTGGAAAGGGGTTTGCCTGGAGGCCAAGGTTGATGGTGGACTTGTAGTTGGCACAGATCCTGATGGACCCGTCGGCCTTGACAGGGACCACTATTGGAGTCTCCCATCGCGAGTGGTCGACGGGTTCCAGGACTCCCTGCGCCAACAGCTTGTCGGCCTCTGTCTTTGTTCCTTATGACCAGGAGAGCCTTTGGAGCCTTCGGAGTTGCACCAGCTTGTCGTTCATTTCCAAAGAGTGGGGTGGTTGATTTGTGTGGCGCTGGACGGAAGTGGGCAGCTGAGTTTGCTTGTCATCGTCGTGGCCCCTTCGGGCGCATGATAGTGCTTGAGGCTGCTGCCTAGGAACGGCCCTCAGGAGGTCAACCAGGTCTTCATCGTCTGGGTCAGGCAACGGGACTAGCTCATCTATCAGGCAGGCCGATGGTGATGGCGGCGGGGGCAGAGGCAGGAATCTGGCCATCTTGACGGTTGACTGCTCCGACACCTCCGCTGCCCTAGCCTTGTCAATGGCTTGAGGCAGGGTGACGAACAGCTGCCACTTGAGGCAAATGTCCCCCACTCTACAAACAAATTGCTCAACCAGGTTGTTATCCAGGTCGGGAAATTCACACTGGATGGCAGCAACTCTGAGGGACTGAAGAAACTGACTGACCGATTCAGTTTCTTTCTCCACGCACTGGCGGAAGGTGTAGTGGTGTGCTATTTTAGAAGGTGTAGGAGCATAATGGTTTTTAAGTCCGACCATTAGCTCATCCCAGCTCAGCTCGTAGACGGGTCTCAGAGCCACAAAAGAACGGGCCATCTCGAACATTTAGGGACCTCAGGCACTAAGAAAAAAAACTGCACTTTCGTGCCTGCGAGTACCCCTGCCTGTTGTTGGCTATTAGGAAGCACTCGAAGCGCTCCAGGAACCTGGCCCATGACTCGCCGGCGGTTCTAAAAGGAGCGAATGGGGAATAGCGGCCATAGTTTAAAGCAGCTAAGTCTCTCGGCAGCGCAAAAAGAAAAAAAATGAATTATCTGTCTCTGTCTAGGCTGTTACTCAGGGACTGTGGATCCCACCAGCTTGTCACCAGTGAAGTATTCCCTGAAGGAATGAGGCAGGAGGTTCCTGAGGTAAATTAACAGCACTTTATTAGAACAGATCTTAACAGTAGACAGGTTAGCGATAGATCGGGACTCCACCTTGCTTGACAGCTATTTATATGGAGCTGTCAAGCAGGGAGGCCAATAGGCGCACATCTAACAGCCTGTGTTCAGCCATGCCACGCCTTAGCCAATCAGGCGCCGCCTGGCTGTTGCTGGCTGTCAGTCGTAGCCTCGAGGACTAAACACTCCCATTCTAAAAATCATCATAAGAAAGGGAGAGCCAACATTTGTGGTAAATCTCACAAGAAGACAAGCATGCAAGGTCCATTAGCCCTTTTATGCTTCTTGGTGCATGTGCTTGAGATAGGATTCATTGGGGATGAACTACATTTCATTATTATTGATTGGATAATGAACACTCAGACTGAGGATATCTGCTTTAAGACTTAAGCCAGATCATTACTGAGGTTGTGGTACTAGCTATGAGGCAGACTTGAACAAGTTGAATTAACGTGGAAGATGCCATCAAGTTAGTTAGTCCTGGCAATTGCTCATATTGAGATTGTTGGTGAAAAGATAACTAGATATTTTATGCCTTTGTAGCATAGTGGTTAGAATGCAGTATTGCAGGCTACTTCTGCTGACTGCTGATTGTCAGCTGCCAGCAGTTGGCAGTTCGATTCTTTTATTTTAAAATATTGTTATTGAATGTTTTAATTTTTAAAAACAGTAAAAAAGACACAAGGAAAAAAAGCAAAGCAAAACAAAACAAAACACGGAACATACATAACAATATACAGTAATTTTACAGCTTTCAATATCAGCTTTCCTGCTTAGCTCTTATAATTCTCCCTTCTGCATTGCCTTCCTATCACTATAACCTTGTCCTACAATGTAGCAAACATAACATGGCAGTTTGATCCTTACTGACTCAAGGTTGATTCAGCCTTCCATCCTTCCAAGGTGCGTAAAATGAGAATCCAGATTGTTTGGGGCCAATGCTGACTCTTTAAACCACTTAGAAAGGGCTGTAAAGCACTGGGAAGCGGTATATAAGTCTAAGTGCTGTTGCTAGTGCTATGCTCCAATGGGTACAGCTTCACCTATCAGGCCTTGGAACAGAATTGGTAAGTAGTAATGTAGAACTCTATCCTGCCTAACAGAAGCCATATCCTAATTCTAATCTCTTCAGAAGGGATTAAACAATAGGTTGCCCTAGGGTCAATTAAGTTTCCCTAGAAGATTATACTAAATTTGTATAATATATAAAAAAGTTTATAGGCTTACAAAAGATTGGGAATAACATGCATCCAAAGGTACCTTTGGCTATCCCTGTTTTTGAGCAGAACCTTCTAAGATAGAACACACTATACTTAAAATGAGGAGGAGGAGGAAGAAGAGGAAGAGGAGGAGGAGGAAGAAGAAGATGATGAAGAAGATTTACTTATAATCTGATGCACAGTGACATCCTTTACAAATCAAATGAGGCACACATAATAAGCAATTCAATGAACATAATGCTTTCTTGTGAATGCAAGAAATATGGAATAGGATTGTTAGATTGGGTGAATGGATAAGGCAGACTCAGGCTTCAGTGACAAACAACAGCTCTTTATTGGACTAAACTATGTACAATCCAGCATTGCTCTGTTTGACAGTTAGCCCTTTTATAGGGTGCTGTCAAATGGCTCGATCAATCACCATTTAGTATTTTACTGCCGGATCAGAGAACCTTGGTGGAACCTACCATACTGGCTGTCAGTATGTAACACCCCTCCCCTCTTAGATGGGCTGATCTGGCTGGAAACGTAGTCATGCAGGTAGAGAATCTTTCTGACATGCGCAGTTCAGTTGGTGCTGGGACTTCGGTCAGGTCGGTCGGACCTGTTGCCTCCCTGGCTTCACTTGGAACTTTCCTGGAGTGTGACTGGAGTTCCTAGAACCAGTTTGCTCAGAACTCACTGTGAGCCCGCAACCTTTTCAGATAAGTACTCCGGTACCTTCGGGTTTGAGTGGTCTATGAAAAGAGTGGATGTTTGCTCCTTTTGGATAGGGCTTGGGCTAACTCATGCAGGAGTTACCTCTGGTTGCCTAAGGTTGGAATGGTCAAGGCGGCCTCAGAGTTGGTCAATGTGCCGCCTCCAAATTCTTCCATCCTCAAGATCTAATTTGTAAGAGCGAGGCCCGGTGATTTCTGCAATTGTGGCAAGAACCCAGAGAGCCCTCCCCAGTGTAGTTATGGGTGTAAACTCGATCCCCTACGCTAAATGTCCTTATTTTGCTAGTCAAATCACTAGGTGGTTTGGCAGAATAATTGGGGTGTAGCCAGTCTAAGGGAGACCTTAGCCAGAGACCCATTAACAGCTCAGAGGGGCTTCTGCCAGTGGTGGCACTTGGCATGATGTGTTGGTAAAGGAGGAATTGGTCTACCCAGGTTTGCAATCTCCCAGCCTCATCCTGGATAGGGCTTCTTTTGCAGATCACACCATTCTCTCTGCCTGACTATTGCTAGGCGATGGAAAGGTACGACCAGGGCATGTCTGATTCCCTGTTCTGCTAAATAACTCTCAAATTGAATGGCAATGAATTGGGGCCCGTTGTCCAAGATTAGGATGTCAGGCTGGCCATGCGTAGAGAAAAGTCTCTGTAGCACCTTGATGACCACCTTTGCTGTGGTGGTGGTCATGAGGACTACCTCTAGCCATTTCAAGTAGGCATCCATAACTACGATGAAAACTTGCCTGTGCATGGGGCCTGCAAAGTCAATGTGCACCCTGGACCAGGGTGCCTGAGGCCATTCCCATTTGTGAGTGGGTGCCTCTGGGGGAGCTTCCTATAATGAAGTGGAGGTTGCCACCCACTCTTCTATCTCCCCATTCATGTTAGGCCACCACACGTAACTCCTTTCCAAAGATTTGATCCAGACAATTCCTGGATGCCCTATGTGGAAAGCCTCTAATACTGCAATTTGCAGTTTGTGTGGAACAATCACCCAGTCCCCCATAGGAAACCCCTGCAATATAGACAATTCATTTTGCTTTTTTTTTTTTTACAAAAGGTTTAAACTCAGTCCCAACTGGCCCCTTGGGCCACCTCCTCTACACCCAGTTCAAAACTTGAGAGATAGTCTTGTCTCTCACTGAGTGACTAGTGACCTCCTTAGATGACACTGGGCTGGCCTCAAGGCAGTCTATCAGCAAAACTGGGGTCTCTGGAGTTGGATCATCCAACAATTATGGTAACAGGCATCTGCTGAGGGCATCAGCATGGCCCAGAATCTTAACCAGTCAGTGGATGAGGCGGTAGCTGTATGCCGCAAGGAAAATAGTCCAATGGGTCATTCACAGTGAAAGTGATGCCAGTGTTGGTCAGTCTCAGCCAGTAGCCCCAGCAGAAGTTTATGGTCCATGATGATTTCAAAATCACAGCCGTATATGTATTTGTGAAACCTCTTGACCCCAGCCACCTCAGCCAGCACTTCATGGTCCAAATGGCTGTAGTTGTGCTCAGTGGCTAACAGGGTCTTCGAATAGTATGCAATGGGGACTTCAGTCCCGTTGGGTATATGATGGCTGAGGTCAGCTCTGACGCCAAAGGGTAATGCATCACAAGTCAATACAAGTGGCAGGGTCTGGTTGTATTAAACCAGGAACATGTCCGCTGACAGCAGTTCCTTTGCAGCAGCAAATGTGGTGGCTTTGGCTCTGCCCCCAGGTCCTTTTGGCATTCTTGCTGAGGAGCCTGTGTAAGGGTTCAACTACCATAGCTTTCTGCTTTAGAAACATACTGTAAAAATTGAGAAGTCTGAGGAATGCCTGCAGCTCAGTCTGGTTGCGAGGTGTGGGGGCATCCTGGATGGCTTTAATTTTTTTATTTATTGGGTGAATTCTGGAGCTGTCAATCAAATACCCTGGGAATTCTACCTTTGGAACTGCAATTTGACTCTTCTCTTTTTTTAAACGGAGGCCCTTGTCTCTAATTCTGGCCAATACCATTCACAATTGTTTAAAAAGTTGCTCCTTATTTGCAGCAGATACCAAGACATCATCAAAATAGGAGACAACTCCTGGTACCCCTGCAAAAGCCATTCCATGATGCTTTGGAACAGTCCAGGGGCAATACTAATGCCAAATTGAAGCCTGGTGCATTTAAATGCACCCCTATGCATCACAATGGTTTGGGCCTCCACTGTGGTGCTGGTATTCCTGCATCAAGTCTAATTTGGCAAATTCTTTTCCCGGGCCAAGGGAATGAAGTAGATGCTGGACAATGGGCACCAGATAAGCACTCTGTTGGAGAGCTTTGTTCAGGGTGCACTTGTAGTCCGCACAGATGTGGACAGACCCATAAGGCTTGACCAGAATCACAATAGAGATCTCCCAGCAGACCTGATCGACCAGCTCTAGAATCCCCTGGCCAATTAGCTTGTCAATTCTTGGTCAATTTTGGGTCGAAGGGCAAAAGGGACATTCTGGGCCTTTAAACGAATGGGGGCGATGTTGGGGTCAAGATTGAATATTTTTGGGGTCCCCACATACTTGCCAAGACCACCGCTGAAGATGTCCTCGAACTCTCGCAGCAGGTCTTCGGTGCTGTCATCTTTCACAGCGTTGATGCTGGTTACCCCCATGCCCAGGAATTCAAACCAGTCCAAGCCAAGTAGGCTTGGAAGGGAACTGCTGACAACTGTCACTGGGAACAGGCTGTCAAAATTTCTGAATTGGACACAGAAGGTGCTCCATCCCAAAATGGGGATTCGGTTCCCCTGGTAGTCACTGAGGCACAATTCTTGGTGCCTCAGCTTGTGTTTTCTGATGCTTGGAATGACCTTTTTCAATGTGGCTCAGGAGAGGATGGTTAGAGATGACCAAGTGTCTATTTCCATGCTGCACGGTGACCCATCGATTAGGATGGTGACTTGCAGCTTCTTGTTTCTCCGAGTGCTGGCTTGCCAAATTTTTTTCTGGAATGCATCATTGAATTCTGTCCTTTCTTGTCTCTGTCAGGGCTTCTATAACTCTCCCCTGGGTGGTTTTGGTCATGCTGCCTGGCTGGCAGAAGGTTTCTGCTGTAAGGTGACTAGGAACTCACTTTTGAAACTTGGCAAGGTGTCCCCTGCATTCACAACGTTGACAGATTGCTTCTTGGAAATGGCAAGTAGATCTCTGAGGTTTCCCCCGCAGCCGGCGCAGTGTGGAAAACAACTTTTGAAATCTCACACCATTTTTCTCCTCTCCATGCGCATGCAGCAGACCTCATCATCGCTGTCCAATAGTTCTCGCTAAATAGTGTTGTGATGGACCTCTGCTGCTCTGCGTGCACTTTTGGGGCTGTTGTGCTTTTGCAACATTTCTGTTGACTTAGTTGAGGACTCTGTAGCCCTGGTCTCATCTAATGCAATTAGAAAGTGATATTTGTTTTGGCCAGCAATCTCCTTTGCAGGTTGATAGAGCCGAGGTGGCGCAGTGGTTAGGGTGCAGGCCACTTCAGCTGACTGTTATCTGCAGTTCAGCGGTTCAAATCTCACCGGCTCAAGGTTGACTCAGCCTTCCATCCTTCTGAGGTGGGTGAAATGAGGACCCAGACTGTGGGGGCGATATGCTGACTCTGTAAACCGCTTAGAGAGGGCTGAAAGCCCTATGAAGCGGTATATAAGTCTAACTGCTATTGCTATTGCTATTGATGTCTCAAACACCACAAATGATTCTGTCCAGCAGTAGTTTGTCTAAATCACGGAATTCATAATATGCTGAGGCTTTGCAGAGCGTGTCAACATATTGATTTATGCTCTCCCCTTCTCTCTAGTTTTGGAGGTTAAATTCATGCCGCTGCACAAATTTAGAAGGCTTGGGAGTGTAGTGGTACGCCCACATAACACCCATCCTCCGCAAGCTGCGCTGGCTACCTGTTGATCTCCGGGTGCGCTTCAAGGTGCTACTTACCACCCATAAAGCCCTTCATGGTAGTGGATCTGAGTACTTGAGAGACCGCCTTCTGCCGATTACCTCCCTTCATCCCATCAGATCGCACAGAGTGGGCCTCCTCCGAGTTCCATCCGCCAGCCAGTGCCGACTGGCCACTACGCGGAGGAGAGCCTTCTCAGTAGCAGCTCCGACCCTTTGGAACGATCTCCCGGTAGAGATTCGCACCCTCACCACAGTCCAGAGCTTCCACACAGCCCTTAAGATCTGGCTATCCCGTCAGGCCTGGGGATAAGATCCTCATACACCCCACCCGAATGTTGAATGAATGTTGTGTTTTATTGCTATTATTATTTGTATTCACATATTATTTTACGTTTTGTCTTGCACCCCCTTCCCATGAGTTGTAAGCCACCCTGAGTCCCCTCAGGGAAAAGGGCGGCCTATAAGTGACAATAAATACCTAAATACCTAGTGTGTTCTCAGCATGTTTTGTAATGCCAACCAGGTGGCAGTCTGAACTGACATTGGCTCGGATAGAGCTTTGACAGTGACAAAGACCTCCGGCCCACAGTAGCTCAGGAACATGGCTTTTCTGGTTTTCGGAGAGCCCGAGGAGATTGTTCGCTTCCATGAAGCACTCGAATCACATCATGTAGGAATACCAGTGCTTGGTTGCTGGGTCAAAAGGAGCTGGAGGGGCATGCATTGTCATCTTGTTCAGTCAAGGCAGATTTCAATTTGCCACTTAAAGATGGCCACTTGATGCCGTGATCTGCTCCAACTGAATTGTATTGCAGGATTGTAATGTCAGCTCTTTTGGTGCCTAGTTGCCTTCCGATCCCATCCTCGTTGCCAGTGTTAGATTGGGTGAATGGATGAGGCAGACAAAAGTTCAGTGACAAAAAAACCAGCTCTTTATTCGAACAAACTATGTACAATCCAGCGCCGCTGAACAAATAACAGAATGAGCAAAATAAATATCCTTTCAAACTACAGCATTGTACCCCTTCCATTGACAGTTCCTATTATATCAGCAGAATAAATACCTGAGGGGGTGAGGTAGATGAAAAAACACACACAAGGATAGCAGCATGCAAATCATGGGACTAACATTTGTATTGTATGTTACATGCATCATCATTTTGCAATATTAATATTTGATGCCAGTAACCACAAGGGGAAAGAAAACTTTTTAGTAGTGATGCCTCATTTGGGGGAATCATTCTCTCACCCTGTTTGGTAAATATTTTAGACTTGCTGAATATTCTTTTGCTGCTGATTTTATTGTGATTTTACTGGTTGTTTTTACTGGTATAAGGATTCTGTTTATGAGTACCAAGAGAATAAAATATACTTAGCACAAAGCACTTTCATTAAGCAGCTTAACAATCTTCAATAATTCACTGGCTTCGTTGCAACATAAAATCAGCTGCAATGATATTTCTTTATTTCAAAGAGCCAAGCTAAGGTGTTATTATATAACTTGACTTGTTGTCTTTATTTATTTGTCCATTTACTTATGTTTACATTTCGCTACACTTGAAAGCAAATTCCAAGAAAAATAACAGCATAACAACACTAAAGCAACAATAAAATGCCTTAAAAGTATCCATAAGCCAAGCAAAGGAAGAAGAAAAGGAAGAGAAAAGTATGCAGTCATTTGATATACAGACCATTGAAATTTCTCATAGATTTCCAAGAAAACAAATGTATGCCGACCAGGAATCACAATTTCAATAACAGAGAAATTGTGTATTTCAGGATCCACTACAGGAAATGCCTTGTCTCATGTAACATGATGTAACTCTTCTGCGGCATCAGGACAACCGGTGCTTGGATTTATTCAAGAAATTGATTGTTACTGTATAAAGATTTTAATATACCAAACCCAAATTAATTAATTAATTATATATATATATACACATACATACATACATACATACATACATACATACATACATACATACATATATATATATATATATATATATATATATATATATATACACATACATATATATATATATATATATATATATATATATATATATATATATATATATATATATATATCTCCTCATAAAGAAATGATATATTATTCCGATAGACATGATGAATGTAAAATCTGTATTGATTCTTGTCATTAATAATGACTGATGGCAATGCTACACATGAAATTATATACTGTATATGGAGTAAGAGTGCAATTATTTGATCTGATTAGGCTCTGCAGAAGGTAATATTCATAGACTCTTGCCTATATAGTAATTATAAAGTCTTTGAAATCCGTTACAACTTTCAAAATTAGTTCCATTGTTTTTTTTTATTGACAACAGGTTATACTGTCTACTTGCAAGGCACGGAATGATGAACGATAAAACACAATAAAATGTCAACAAAAACGTTCTGCTAAAAAGTGTTGCATGTAAAGCCATCATTAAAGTATATCCGACAAAGTCACCAATGTTCATCCACACAGGACTCTGCCATCAAAGAAATGTTTTCAGTGCATACGAAAAAGGCTTCAATCCTGCAATCCCATCTCCTATTTTGATTTCTTTCTTTTATTTTCAACTTCCTGCAAGTCCCTTGATTTCAGTGCCTTCCTGAAAATCCACATCTCTGGAATAGTATTCACTATGGATTAGATTGACTCATTTTCCCGAGTTTTCAAAAACAAGACCCAGTTGTTTTGACATGCCTTCAAGACTTGATGTCTTGTTCTCTCCTGCAAGAGAATGTTGCTTTATGAATGGTTGCTGACAGTGTGGGAAATATTTTGGTTTTTATTTTTATACCTTACCTTTTACCTGATTGCTATATTTGGGCATTTAGCAGCTCAGAGTCCATTTTGATTGGAATAGCAAGAAGGACCAAAATCCAAGCGAACAAACACATCTCTTATAAATGCTACTGTATTTCTTAGAAAATGAGTTCCTTATTGATGCTAAATATCTTTTTACATCTGTCAGCCATTTTATTGATGTTCTGATAAAATTCACGGGCACTAGGCCAAGATAATACATACACTGAATTAAATCTTTTGATCTATAACCACCATATTAATTACTATATTATGGCAATTATGTGTCCACAACTCAATGGCAATATCACTTGATTCTGAATATATATATATATATATATATATATATATATATATATATATATATATATATATGTGTGTGTGTGTGTGTGTGTGTGTGTGTGTGTGTGTGTGTGTGTGTGTGTGTGTGTGTGTGTTTATTTGTGCTGATAAATAGGCAACAGTAAAAATATTGGGTTTCTGTCGTGATGGACTCTTGTGACGAGCCGATTGACAGATGTTGGAAGCAGTTAGCTTCCTCCCATAATTGGGGCTTACCAGGGGTTGTGACACTTTATATATATATATATATATATATATATATATATATATATATATATATATATATATATATATATATATATATATATATATATATATATATATATATATATATATTTGAGTGCACTTTTAATCCATTGACGGCTAATGTGTTCCGGAAAGCACTACTATTGACCACAATGTTTTATGCATTGTTCTGAAGCTATTTAAAACCACAAAGTGTAATTGAGTTGGACAAGTCTGGAAATTTAAATTGCACAGTATATTCCTCTGAGGCTTTCCTCTGTTCTGAAACCAAGACATTTTCAAATAAATAATAATAATTTGGATTTCTCACCCAAATATTAAAGAGTAAGTTCTATTCAATGAAGCACCACAGTCCGTCCCTGGAGGAAACGGCTTCTCCAGGGCGGCACCTGGGCACAACAATCAAGGGGGGTCACCCACGAAGCCAATCCTAGAAAGAACTTGAGGACACGAGATCTCTCTGGGTGAAATGACAACTTTATTATGTAGCAAAGCTGAATATATAAACTTACATACGCAAATGAGGTTTTCAAACATTACAAATGTCATTGGTTACAAATTATGCATCTGGCCCAATAACAGAATTGATAACTGCGTGCTTCCTAAGTTTCACGTGTGCCCTACTTTAGCTGTTTTCCAAGCAAGTACAAAACAAGCAGACAGGTGTCAAGAACAGTTTGTGGTCGGCTATATCCGTCCTGTGTGGCTAGATGTGCAGACTTTGCAAGTCCTACCTAGCTACCTGTCTAAACCATTTCCTATAGAAAATCTGCTGCCAGGTGCAGCCTAGCAATGGCCTGCTAACAGCAGAAAGGCATTCTCAGAGTAATAGGATAGCGACAATTCAACACCATAAACTTGCTGCCATGAAAAAAAAGCCCAACATCTTGGACTTCTCCTAACTGCTGGATAACATCAACATACCACACAAGCCAACTAAAGCCCTTCACAACGTCCTGAGGAACAATACACCCAACAACCGCAGATGAAAAAAGCAAGAGTTATCCACAACTTACAATGTAAGGACTGTAACAACCAGGGCAAACAGGCAGAAGACTGGCAGAATACATACAATAATACACATTAGCACTCAGAAGACATGATGAAATTATTTAATTTCACAACATATAGACATAGTTAATCATAGTTTCAATTGGGAAAATGGGATGATCCTTCACCAAGCCAAGTCAAAAAATGCCAGGGACAAATCAGCCATCAATAGGCATGTAGAAATTAATGTCTATAACTACACAAAAGCAACTATTATTAGAGATGGTATTCAGCCAGTTCTGACAGATTCTGGAGAACTGGTAGCAGAAATTTTGAGTAGTTCGGAGAACTGGCCTCCCAGCTGATCTTCTTTTGTTGCCCTGAACAGGAGAACGGAACTGGAAAACAGGTTAGTGGGGTGGGAGGAAATGGGTTTTTTGCAGTAACCTTTCCCAAGGAATGGAGAGGAAATGGGGATTTTGCAGTATCCTTACCCTACCACGCCACAAATCCACACCCACAAAGCCACACCCACAAAGCCACACCTACAGAACCAGTAGTAAAAAATTTGAATCCCACCACTGACTATCACCTAGCTCAAAAAGAAACAAAAAGACCCAAGCAACTCCCCACCAGCAATCAGCATCCAGATCAGCATATATTAACTTCAACACCAATAATCAAGTAAATAATACCCCAATCAAGAAACTGTAAACAGCAAACAGCCCAACCAAATAGCAAACAGCAAGCAGTCCAACCAAAGAATCTTTAAGATCATCCCCACCAACACTGACAGACAAGCAGTGCTGGATTTTCCTATAGGCTAACTAGGCTTCAGCCTAGGGCCTCAAGATCAAGAGGGGCCTACATTCAAATTGTTAGCAAAATTAAAATTACACTATTCTAAAAACAGTGAACACTAAAACACTGAACCGAAAATAAGGAGAAATTCTATGCATATGACTAATAAACAAACATAAACATGTATTGGTTAAGATCGTTCCAGCGCCGTGGCAGTTGGGGAGCCCGCCACGTTCCCGGCACCGGCGGTCGGGCGAGAGGCGCGGCTGCTCCCAGCGGCCAGGAGGTGAGGGCGAGGGGGCTGAGCCGGGCAGCTGAGCGCAGCAGGGGAGGCGGCTGGCCTCACTGCCTTTGCCGCAGAGCAGAGCCGCCCTCCATTGGGAGGCCAGCTATATATATTGATATATATTGATATATCACAGTAATGATGTATTTTATTGTCTCTCATGTAATTTACAAACTTAAAAATGGGAGGTGAAAGGGCCTCATAAGTGGAATAGCCTAGGGCCTCTTTTCATCTAAATCTGGCACTGCAGACAAGCCACTATATATACGTTGTAAACTGACAACAAACTGCACTCCTTACTAGCACTGATGATGTTACCTAATTTGGGTAATGAAATGTCTGCAAGAAAACAACCCAGCTCAGAGAAAACCAAGGACCCCTCATGGTAGATAACCAGTGACGTGTGGTGAGTTTCATGGCCACTGAGGCAAGCGCGAAAGTCCTGCTGAAGCCCCGGTGCTGCATCTGCCATAGAGCGGGACCAGGACCCGCTCTATGGTGGATGGCGCCAGGACTTTAAAGTCCTGCCACCGGAGCCCTGCCGCCACTTTAAAGCTATGCCCCCGAGCACTGACTGCTCCAGCGAGGCTTCCAGCTCCATCCCAGAGGCGGAGAGGGTGAGGGAGGACTGGAGGTGACGGGCGGGCGGCGAAGCGAGGCTGCTCAGGCAGCTGACGCTCAGCCACCTCTTGTCCCTCAGGCTGGCTCTGCCGGTGCAGTGGCGCTGCTGAGCCTGCCTGCCCGCCCGTCACCTCCTGTCCTCCCTCACCCTCTCTGCCCGCCGGGATGGAGCTGGAAGCCTTGCTGGAGCAGTTGGCGCCCTGCTGCCACTTTAAAGCCATGCCTCAGCCGCCCGAGCAGCCTCGCTTCGCCACCCATTCGTCACCTCCTGTCATCCCTCACCCTCTCCACCCGCTGGGATGGAGCTGGAAGCCTCGCTGGAGCAGTCGGCGCCCTGCCGCCACTTTAAAGCCATGCCTCAGCAGCCTGAGCAGCCTTGCTTCGCCGCCTGCCTGCCTGTCGCCTCCTGTCCTCCCTCGCCCTCTCCGCCCACTGGGATGGAGCACATCAAGCATGTCCCGTTGAATGGCCAGCCTGGAAGGCATGCCGGCACTTTAAAAAATAAAAAAATAAAATAAAAAATAAAAAATAAAAAATGAAAAATAAAAATAAATGTGCCCAGCCCGCGTGCCAGCAGAGGCGGGTAAAACACACACACACACACACACACACAGACAAACATAATAAAAACAAATTACAATTACTTACATTACAAATAATTTTGAATTCCACCCCCCTGTCCCCTCCCTCTGACCAACATACCTTCCAGCTGCGTCAAAAATGCAAGATTTGGTCTAGCCAGGGCCAGGCAGGCTAGGATAATTGCTGCTAGAGTCACCACATGGATGACTCTGCTTAAATGTTTTTAAAAAGCCTCTAAACAAAGTGCCCTCTGCAGGAGGAGGCGAGAGAATCACGTGCCTCATTTGCATAAGGAATTTTTCACTTTTTAACCCTTGCTTAATTCTTAAAAGGCGAAACATTCCTTATGCAAAGGAGGCCCATAGTTCTCTCGCCTCCCTCTACAGTTAGCACTCAGCAGACTCAGAGTCACTGTGACTTGGAGTCTGGCAGCAACTACCTTGGCCTTTTTCATTATTTTAAAAATTCGTTCCTTTTCCAGACCACCTCCCCTGCCTCCAGTGACTGCACGTCCCTGTAGATAACATATATTTTTTAAATCATTGGCAAGTTCAGCTATAGGTCAGTAGCTGCTATAAACCAAGATTTGGCTGAGGGAATAACATCACACCATTGGACTATTATACATTAAAATGCAGAGTTTTCCATGTTGACAGTTTTAGTGGATATGCATCAATTTTGCTAAGAGCCTGGGATAAATCTGCCATATAGAGATTGATCAGTAAAGGAGCAAGCACATATCCTTGCTCGATTGCCCTTGTGGAGCAAAATAACATTAGAGAGATGGTCCGTTATGTTACAATATCACCTGAGCTGAGGTGTTAAAATATAATACTTATAATAAAACCCAGAGGCAATGCTCAGTTAATAGATGCTCTAGTTTGGACTTAGCAAAGATGGAATTGAATATGTCTATGTGCTGCCAGGTTTAATCTGAGAATCTCTAAAATCAAAGACACAAATGCACAACCCAAAAAGGTTGCTGGCAGAAAGTATATCCAAACATAAAATGGCCTTAGAGAACATTAATTCTATGATATATATTGTTGTAGTGACACAGAGTGCAGCCATATTAGCTCTTTTGTTTCGTTGCTTTAGCACAATAGGCTTGGCAGAGATATAGGAACAATATCATGAGAGAAATTTATCTTTTCAAAACATATCAAGATTGGTCCATAATTTTAGATGTTGCAGCATTGAAAGAATTAAATTCATGAAAGAGTGAAGGAATCTGCCTCCCTGGCCCTGGCATTACATCTGCTGATAAGCCCTTAAAAAACAATGTCTTTTCTGGAATCATTCAAAACTGGATCATTAATGATGTGTTTATTAAAAACCATTGTACCCATTGATTCCTAGCTTCTTAATGCCATAGTAGATAAGACTTTGTGTTTGAGAACTTCAAGTTCAATTAGATCAATCCAGACATATATTTCTTTCCTCTTGGAAAAATGCACTATGTCACCTGCAAAAATTATTCATATATTCATTTTTTTAAAAATGCAATACCAAAGCCTGTTCTTTCAGATTCCACCCAAAAAAGTGTATGTAAAATATTTATTTTGTTTATTTTGGAACAGTTAATAAAAACATGAAACTAAACATAATGGAAGGTCCAGTAGCATTTGCCAGTATATAAATATTGTTACTATCAAAAATCAGCAGTTACCGATAGTTTAGTCTTAAGAGTAAATGACTTAAAAAACATTGATTGCTAAAAGTTACATTTAACAGGGACCTATTTTTACTTGCTTGACTCAGGAAGTGTAAGCATTATTGAAAAAAAGATGAAACAGTACAAAAAATAAAGCAAAGCAGAAAACTTAGGAAAATCATAAGAGTTAAGTAAAATGTTCAATATTTCATTCATTAATTTCATTAAATATATCACTTCAAAAATGAGAGATCACTATTAAAATCCAAACAATATATAAATATCAACACAGTATAAGCAATAAAAGAAGTTTAAAAATAAAAGTACATTACATCTAAGCTACGGAAGATCTATTTTGATTTAATCCATCTTTAGGGTTAGAATAGAGAGATGCATTTTCCAGTAGAAAACATAAATAAATCTGTCTTTTCTGGTTCATTACCCAGTTCATTACCCCAATTGGGAGGGAGGTTGCCTTATTAGTTTAGAATTAATCAGAGCAATTCAATGTGTAACATTACATAGAAATAAAGGATTAGAAAAGGATTAGAAAATTCCAGGCAGCAAATTGCTTACTTGTTTAAAATTTTGGTCCAGAACACTTAGAGCAGTAACAGAAATATCCATTCAAATCTGAAGGTACCCTCTAACAAATAGAAATTATTTTAGGTTTAGGTTTATTAGATTTATATGTCGCCCTTCTCCCAAGGACTCAGGGCAGCATACAACATTAAAAGAAACACATAATACAAAAGTTTTAAAAAAATTAAATAGAATATCTCAAACCCAATTAAAATTGACAATGACATTTTTTTAAAAAAAATTGAATTAAAATTAACAGTGATCAATAATTTATTTTGTTTTATTCAGGTCAGGCTGGCTTGCTAGAAAAGCCAACTTTTTAGGGCGCGTCGGAAGTATCGGAGGTCGGGGATTATACGAAGCTCTGGGGGCAGTTCATCCCAGAGGGAAGGCGCTCCCACAGAGAAGGCTCTCCCCCTGGGGGTCACTAGCCGACACTGTCTGGCTGACGGCACCCTGAGGAGGCCAACTCTGTGGGATCGCACTGGACGATGGGCTAAGCCATGGAGCGCTTTAAAGGTCATAATTAGTACCTTGAATCGCACCCGGAAGACAACTGGCAACCAGTGCAGACCGCCTAAAAGGGGTGTAACATGGGAGCACCTAGGTGCCCCCATGATAACCCGCGCAGCTGCATTCTGGACCAGTTAAAGCTTCCAGGTGCTCTTCAAGGGCAGCCCCATGTAGAGAGCATTACAGTAGTCTAGGCGAGAAAGGATAAGAGCATGAGTGACTGTGCACAGAGCATCCCGATCCAGGAAGGGGCGCAACTGACATACCAGGCGAACCTGGTAAAAGGCCCCCTGGTCACGGCCGTCAGGTGTTCTTCTAAACTAAGCCGCATATCCAGGAGGATGCCCAGATTGCGGGCCCTCTCTGAGGGGGCTAAAATTTCTCCCCCTATCATCAAAGATGGAACAAGATGCACAAATCGAGATGACGGAAACCACAGCCACTCCGTCTTGGAGGGATTGAGCTTGAGCCTGTTCCTCCCCATCCAGATCCACACAGCCTCCAGGCATCAGGACATCACGTTGAGGGCATCGCTTGGGTGATTTGGGGTAGAGATGAAAAGTTGGGTATCATGAGCATATTGATGATACCGTACCCCAAAACCATGGATGATCTCACCCAGTGGTTTCATATATATGTTGAACAGGAGGGGTGAGGGAACTGACCCCTGGGGCACCCCACAAGTGATGTGCCTCGGGCTCGATCCCTGCCCTCCAGTCAACACAAACTGCTACCGATCCGACAGGTAGGAGGAGAACCACCATAAAATGGTGCCCCCCACTCCCAACCCCTCGAGTCGTTGCTGTAGGATACCATGGTCTCGAAAGCCGCTGAGAGGTCTAATAGGACCAGGACAGAGGAGCAGCCCCTGTCCCGGGCCCACCAGAGATCATCGACCAACGCGACCAATGCCGTCTCTGTGCTGTATCCGGGCCTGAAACCCGACTGAAACGGATCCAGGTAGACAGCTTCATCCAGCGACTGGGGAAGCTGACGTGCTACCGCATTCTCAACAACCTTCGCTACAAAGCGAAGGTTGGAGACCGGACAATAGTTGGCTAAAGAAGCTGGGTCCAGGGAAGGCTTCTTTTTTTTAATATAAATTTTGATTTTTATTACATAGACAAACATATACACAACAATAAAAGCAAAAAAACAAAAAAAACAAAAAAAAAACATCATCACATACAGCATGTCATTTGGTTACAGGTGGTTTAACATCCATATTCTCGAATAGCATTTACCATCTCAGATTTTTCATCTAATATAACTAACTTTCATTGTACAGTATATGTTCAATTACAATTAGTATTTTTTTCCAATAAATCATAATTCCCTTACATTCTTGATTGTATATTTGATAACAGTATACCTTTATATAATACCCATGTGATTGGAAAAAAAAAGTTTTTTCCAACCATTTATATTTGTATATTACTATTTTCAATTATGCATAGTTCCACTAATCAAGTATCAGGTATGCTTGTGTTCATTATTATCCTTGTACATCATACATTCAGACAGAAATCTTATTCCTTCATTTTTCAACAAAATATTCTAAATAGCCACTACATATATATACCAATTTTCAATTATTCCCTTATTAAATATATTTATCAACAACAAGATATCATTGTAATATGTTCTTAACGTTATACATTATATCACCAATCCTCTATCAAGTATACATAAAATCATTATTATCCTTATCCTTTTTAAAGCAAAAAATTCTAAAGTATTCAATTAAAGCAAAAAATTCTAAAATATTCAATTCATAGATACATCAGTTTTTCATTGTATCATTGTTAATTTATTTCACAGCATGATTGTGTTATCATTTAACTCCTTCAGTTAAAGCATGAGTAAAACATTTTTCATTTCCAAGTTTTTTCCCCAGCCACTGATAAAACAAGTCCCATATCTTATAAAATTGCTCGTCATCTTGTTCTCTAATTTCAAGTGTCAGTTTACTCATTTCAGCACAATCCATTATTTTTCGAATAACTTCTTCCTGTTTTGGTATTATTTCATTTTTCCAATTTTTTGCAGATACAATTCTGGCTGCTGTTAACACATTCACAATCAGATATTTTAAGTCTTTGTTATAAATTTCTGGTATGATCCCAATAAAAAACCTCTGGTTTAAAGTCTATTTGTTTGTGTGTCATTTTCTCCAACCACATGTGGATTTTAGTCCAGTATTTTTTAGCTTCAATGCAAGTCCACCACATGTGGTAATATGACCCCGGTATCTGATGACATTTCCAACACTTTTCTGATTTATTCTTGGACATTCTTGCAATTCTGGTTGGGGGTAGATGCCACCTGTAAAACATCTTATACAAATTTTCTCTATATGCAGTAGACATTGTCATTTTATAATTTTGAGACCACAGTTTCTGCCATTTCTCTAACTCAATCCCATACCTAAATTTTTTCCCCCAAGCTATCATAGTTTCTTTGACTTGTTCTTCTTGTAATTTAACCTCCAATAAATATCCGTATAGTTTTTTAATTACTTTTTCATCAGTACCTGTTAAAATTTTGTCTAACTCAGTCATTTTATTATAAAAACCTTTGGATTTTCTATCTTCATTATATCTAGATTGTATCTGTACCAGTGGTGGGTTTCAAAAAATTCTGGAACCTCTTCTGTAGGTGTGGCCTGCTTTCCGGGTCCACTGGTGGAACCTCTTCTAACCGGTTCAGTAGATTTGACGAACCGGTTCTACCGAATAGGTGCGAACTGGTAGGAACCCACCTCTGATCTGTACATATGAATACCAGTTCATTTCTATCCCTTCTTGTTTCAATTCTTGAACAGATTTGAGTTCACCCTCTGCATTTAATATTTCAACATATCTGTTTGTTCCGTTTTAGATATTATTGGATATGAAAATGCTTCAGTTGTTGATATCCAGACTGGAATTTTTAAGTAGTGTAATCTTTTAACCTTTTCCCAGTTTAATAACAATGCCTCCCTTATATAATGTCGTCTAAAATAACCATGTGCTTTAGTTCCCTTATACCATAAGAAAGCATGCCATCCCAACAGTAAATCATGACCTTCTACATTCAATAATCTAGAATTTTTTAATGATATCCACTCCTTAATCCACATCAAGTTTGTTGCTTGGTAGTATAGCTCCCAATCAGGTAGACCCAATCCTCCTCTAATTCTAGCATCTTGTAACAATTTAAGTTTTATTCTAGCTTTTTTCCCTTGCCAAATAAACTTCAAAACTATTTTGTTTAAATCTTGAAAAAAGTCCTTACCCAATCTGATTGGGATTGTCTGGAACAGGTACAAAATTCTAGATAAAATGTTCATTTTAATTGTAGAAATTCTTCCCATCACTGATAGATGCAAATTTTCTCATTTCATCAGATCAGTTGCTATTTGTTGTTTTAGTCTAGTATAATTGTCCTCCTTAAGAGTACTGCATCTAGGTGATAGATATATCCCCAAATATTTAACCTTGCTTGTAATTTGAATCTGCAAAGTTTCTGACAACTCTTCCTTTTGTGTTGCTGGCATATTCTTTGTCATAATCTTTGTTTTGTCTTTGTTTATTTTCAAACCTGCTACTTTTCCATATTCCTCTACTCTTTCTAGCAGTTTGGGTGCTGTTTCTAATGGATCTTCAAAAATAAAGACTAGATCATCTGTGAATGCTTGTAGCTTATATTCTTCTTTCTTAATTTTCATTCCTCTTATTTCTTCTTCTTCTTCTCTGATCTTTCTGTTTAAGACCTCTAATGTTAAAACAAAGAGTAATGGTGATAATGGGCAACCTTGTCTCGTACCTCTCTTTATTTCAATAGGATCTGTTAATTCTCCATTTACCATTATCTTTGCTGCTTGTTTCTGATATATCATTCGTATGGTTTGAGTAAATTTCTTACCAAAGTTCATCTGCTCCAGTTGTAAAAACATAAATTGCCAATTCACATTGTCAAAGGCCTTCTGCGCATCGAGAAACATCAAAGCCATTTGTTTTTCAGGGTGGGCCTCATAATATTCCAAAGTATTCAAAATCATTCTCATATTATCTTTAATTTGTCTCTTAGGTAAAAAGCCATTTTGATCTGAATGGATAAAGCCATTTAAATATTTTTAAGCCTCTCTGCTAGTATAGATGCAAATAGCTTATAGTCTGAATTTAATAAAGAAATTGGTCTATAATTCTTAATTTGTGTTAGATCAGTCTCTTCCTTGGGTAGCAATGTAATATATGCTTCTGACTATGACTTCGGTATTTTACTCTCAAACATCACTTCATTCATAACTTGTAGGAGTGGGAGAGTCAAAATTTCTTCAAATGTTCTGTAAAATTCCACAGGTAGTCCATCCGGTCCTGGGGCTTTCCCATTGTTTTGTTTTTTAAGTGCATCTATTAGCTCCATCATTGTTATTTTACTTTCTAGCATTGTTCTAATTTCATCTGATATCTGGGGAAGATTGGCATCCTGTAAGTACTTTTCGACTCCTCCCTCCTCCACCTTCTCTCGTTCGTAGAGCTTAGCATAGTAGTCTTGTATAATTTTTTTTTCTCAGTATTTCCATACTGAATTTGTCCTTTTTCATCTCTTAATTGGAATATTTTCTTTGTTTCTCTCTCTTTTTTCAACTTATATGCCAACCACCTGCCTGGTTTATTTGCATTTTCAAAATAGTTCTGTTAGGACCTCTAATTTTTTGTGCCAATTCTTCCTTTTTCAGTAGGTCCATTTTATGTTTAATTATGTCCATTTTTATCTTAACATCTTTTTTTTGTGGCAATCTCTGTAATTCTCTTTCAAGTGTTTTATAATCATTATCTAAGGCTTTATGCATTTGTCTTTTCTTTAGGTTTCTTTTCCTTGTATAGTCTATTATGAGACCTCTAGTAACAGCCTTCATTGTGTCCCAAAGATTCTGCATTGATGTATCTTCTTTCCAATTTTCTTTAAAGAAAAGTACTAACTCTTTTTCCATTTTTTGTACAAAGTCTTTTTCTTTCAATATGGTATTATTTAATGTCCATCTAGATCTTGCCCTTTTGCCTTTCCATTTAATTGAAATTGGGTTGTGGATGAATGTCTATTTGAATAAAAAGTGTATTGTTCTTTTTTTGACATTTCTTTCTCTCCATATGTCTTTTATATTTACTTCATCTATCATCCTAAAGAAGTATTTCGGCAGCATCTATTTAACTTTTTTGTTTTATGTGTTTTATAGTCCATATTTTGGTTCACGATGCCATTAAAGTCTCCCATCATACAAATATCAACATAGTCTAAGTCCAAAATTCTCGGCTGGTGAAACGCCCGGAAGCCTGGTGGGCATAATTCATTAAAGGGAATACCCCCCTCATGGCCCAACCAGGTCTCTGTAATGCACGCCAGGTCCGTTCTACCCTCTAGTATGAGGTCATAAATGAGGGGAGCCTTATGTACCACGGACCTGGCATTAAGTGACCCCAGCCAGAGACCAGGATCCTGTAATCCCGAGCACTCAGGGGTGTGAGAAGGGTAATGAGGGTCGGAACGCGCGATCGCTCTTAAACAGCAGACCCGCATCCCCCGAACATAATTTGGCCCTCGGCCCCCACCATATCTGCCTCTCCCACAAACAATAGAGATGGTGAACCCCCCAATGGAATGGCTTAATGCCTCCCCCAGAATCCCAACCCTTCCCAGCACTCCCGACCCGCGCCCATTAGTTAGCTCTGGCCTGTGCCCTGGCAGACTCCCCCCCAAGCCTGTCTGAGCAATCCGTATCACCCCCCCACCTTCCCCTTCAAATTTGATTTAAAAACCCCTGTAAAAAATCCCTAAGAAGTCTCTTCTTCATATGCCACCTCTCTGGATCCCAAGATCCGTCATTAAGGAAGCGTCTTGATAGGCAAGAAGGCCATCCCCGGGAAAGGGGGAGTTCCCAAAGGGAATAAAGTTCTGTCGCAGTATAGCATAGAGGAGAGTGTGGCATCAACTAAATGAGATGACATCATGGGGAGATGGAACGAGGAAATGACATGTCCACGGGGGGGGGGGGGATCTGACAGTGTTCAAGGGGGGTAGCGGGAAGTTGCTGCTGGGCACACCCACACTGGCTGTAGAGATCCCAAGCCGGGCGACCTGCCACTGCTGCCGTTGAGCACACCCACGCCGGCTTCAGAGACCACAGGCTGGGCGTTCCGATGACCACACCCATGTCAGCAGTGTTAAAGGGGGTAGCGGGAAGCTGGTGCTGAGTCCATCCACGCCGGCTGCAAAGATCCCAAGCCAGGCGTCCCGCCGCCACCACTGACTGCACCCACATCGGCAGTCGCTGATGCTCTTCATTCTCCTCTCACCGTCAGCTGCCCCCTTTCAATCACAATGTTCCGGCTACAAAGCAGTAAATCGCAGCTCAGGGGTATCCCCGAGGTCCTAGGAAGTTCTCATTGCTAGATCTGGAACCAATGATGGAATAAGGTACCCCTGCAAGCCCCCAAGAAGGACAATCATCTCCCCGAAGCTCTCCTCAAACACAGCAGGACACCATCTTGGGCATGCGCACAGAGACTTCCTGTTAGTGTAATATGTAGCCAGGATACAGAATTACTCCTGGCTTATCTGACCCATTTTGAATGAAATTGGCATTATTTTACAAAGTTTCTTTCTTTATATAAACTGATGCTAGTCAAAATGAAATCATCTAATCTAACTGGTTTATGGCATCCTATTCTCATGGCATCCTAGTCACTACACTATCCTTCACATGGGAACAGGAATGTGTTAAATACAAGAAAAAGAAGTCACTGTCATAGATGGAATAGTGGAATGAATATTATTGAACAAAATAACATTATTGTTCCCAAAATCTAGATGATTTCCTAGAGAAATATTATGTATTTGCTTGTTTGGACTTGAAGAGAGAAGTTTTACTTGCTGACCAATATAGTCATTCAGAATTTGCGTAGTCTTACTTTTAGTCTTGAATTATTGGCATTAAACATATTTTTTGAAGTTAGAATTTACACCTGAATGTATTCTAATGCTGATCCTTCTAACCAATCATCTTAATGGTTACAGAATATGTCTTTCAGTAGGTTTACTCCCATATATCATACTTGCAAAATTAATTGTTATGCTTTTTCCCTTCCTGTTCTCTGCCTTGAAATTAATCAGTAAACTATTATTGAATTAAATATATTGGTGCATGATAAACTGCTGTTATAGTTCCATAGATTAATTTCTTTGTCAACATTATTACAGTCTATCAAGGCACCAGCATCAGATGGATTAAAGTTTGAAACATGATTATATTTCTTCATTTTGTCGTGAACAAGGCTTACATCTCATTAATTTCTCTAATGTTACTATATGATTTGTCCTCAAATTCTTTCAGTCCTGAAATATGTAAGAAAAACTTTAAGTAATAAAAACTGCTCTAATATTTTGCTCACAATATTAATGTATTATTCTCATCCAATCATCAGCTGCTAATTTAGGTACAAATTCCCTGCACAGTCCTTTCAAATAATATCTAATCATCTAGAAAGGTCACAATTCAATACCAAGAGATCTGAAGATCCTCAAAAAAAAATTTTTTACTTTCTTCTTTGGCAGACAATTTTGTAGACTGACATTTGTCTGTATTTGTTAATAAAATGATAGAAATGTTCACTAGAATAAAGAAGCTGGGGATCAAATAGAATCTGATCTTCCATTTAAAAAATTGGGTTTTTTAAAACATATTTTTTTAAAAAGAGAAGGCCAAATCCATTCTAGTTTTGCTTTATCTATCACAAAAATATTGTTATAGAATGAACAGTGCCAATCCAGATTTTTACCTTCAACATTTGATGTGAAAAGTATCAAAAGCCTGCAATGTGCTGGGTAACTATTTTGTTCATTTCTATATATTGATCTGGCAACTTGGTCAAGAATGACAGCTGTTCCTAAGCAAATTTCTTCTGGTATTTACCAAGTCTGCAAAGCAGAGCTCCTTAGCTTCTTGTTTTAACAGAAATGAGGAAGTACATATTGGCAACACCCACAATGGTTTTCACTGTCGAGAATAGAAATAGAAATAATGCCAGTCTTAAAAAAATACTTTTTATATATAAAAGAAAGAATTTTGGCGGAAATGTATTTTCCAATTATTAACTCATCACATTCCTTCTGATGTTCAAAGAACTAGAATTTAGAATTGAGATGAAGGATCTTGGTTCAAAAGCAAATGCTATATGAATTGTCATTATGCTTCTTCTTTTTTTTAATCTCCAGTCTAAGAGATCTTCCTCCTGGAATATTTTTTTAAAAAAAATAGGATAGCTGTAATTCTCTCTATTCTGTTGTCTGAAACCATATATATATACACACACACACATACACATACATATATACATATACATATATGGTTTATTTTATTTATTTATCAGCACAAATACAATATATATATATATATATATATATATATATATATATATATATATGTGTGTGTGTGTGTGTGTGTGTGTGTGTGTGTGTGTGTGTGTGTTTTTATTTGTGCTGATAAATATATATATATATATTAGATTTCTTTTACAACCCCCGGTATGCCCAAATATGGGAGGAAGGTCACACTTCCACTCTCTGTCCTTCGGCTCGTCACAAGAGACCATCCAGGCAGAAACCCAATATTTTTACTGTTGCCTTTTTGTTACATTTTGTTGTATTTGTGCTGACAAATAAATAAAGGGAGACTAGTATAGATCTATTTCAAGCTATTTAGCTCTCATCAGCTAGCCATACCCTTATTGGGATTTGAACCTGGGCTATATAACATACTAGGCAGACTTCTTAGCCATTAGGCCACAGGCTCTTATCCGTTATCAGCGAAGCCAGGGTGAAAGGTATCTATTAGATTTCTTTTACAACCCCCGGTATGCCCAAATATGGGAGGAAGGTCACACTTCCACTCTCTGTCCTTCGGCTCGTCACAAGAGACCATCCAGGCAGAAACCCAATATTTTTACTGTTGCCTTTTTGTTACATTTTGTTGTATTTGTGCTGATAAATAAATAAAGGGAGACTAGTATAGATCTATTTCAAGCTATTTAGCTCTCATCAGCTAGCCATACCCTTATTGGGATTTGAACCTGGGCTATATAACATACTAGGCAGACTTCTTAGCCATTAGGCCAATATATATATATTCCTGTTTTGCTGTTACACAACTTAAGAATGCAAAGAATTAATTGAAAGCATGGCATCAGTATTTTGTACATGTCAATATTTTATTATGGCTGTGCAAATCATGACTAGCAGGACAATTTATCATATTAATTTATTTAAAATGATGAGATATTGATAACAACAAATTCAGAGTCAAGTTGAATATAAGTATAATTGATGGATATTGTGACTGCATTTGTCCAGAATAATTTATCTCACATTCTCTAAGCCAATTCTTTCAGATACTTCAACTAAGGATAAAAAAGATTAGAGATAACCTAACGTGGGATTTATATAATTTTTAAGAATAGTAGGGGTGATGAAGAGATATCCTTTCATCCTTGGTCCAATTGAGCAGAAAAGCTGAATGAAGTTACCCTATGTTGTAGCTGCAAAGGATTCAGCTATTAACCAACTGGGATTTAATTAGTGTGCGAAGTGGTTCCTACTGTTTTCTCTATTACCATTTTGAAGGATGAAGACCATTATTACTCTGTATTGTACTGGCTCATACAAATAGGGCTTCTCATAATGCTCCTCATGTGGTTTTCAATCAGTCAGGAAGATGCTTGTAAGGTTTGTTTATTTTTAAAGACCATATTATGGAAAAAAGGGAAGAAAATGAGCTTGAGCTCAAATTTATTTTGGGAGTTCAAACTGGGGATTCATTGTTGAAATACTTTATATTTCTGTTATCAAATTAAACTATCTGAGGTGGTTTCACTTTTTCTCATAGGGAAGGTACAATAAATTCTTACATGATTTTAATTCCTCTAATACTTATTCTAATTCTTCAATGTGTAAAACTATTTTTAAAGTATCAGAATTTTGTGTTGTGCATGTTAAAATGTTGTTACATGTAAACATTCAAAAAATGTATCCATTGATTTGTTTAATTTGACTTATATGGCTACTCATCTCCCATAAATCAGTCTAAGTAATGCCCAATTTTAAAATAAATGAAATCTATACAATTACTAAAATAATTTAATTAATAATTTAACACTTGTGATTAATTACAGATGGCCAACATCCCTTTATTCTTTCTTATTTCTAAGTTGCAGCTGACAAGACAATGCCAAACTATGAAGTAATTGCTGGATCCCCCATTCAGATGCGATATGCTTTATTTTTGCTGAAAAGTTTGAAATAAATCTTTTTCATGGTTATTTCTGCATTTATTTAAAAATATGAATAGTTGCCAAACTCAACTAATATAGAATGTCTTCTTACAGCCCTTAGAAATATTACAAAATAATGTGTTCAAAGGATCAGGAACAGGACACTAACAAGGAATACACTCATTGGTTAAAGCTTATCACTGTAATAATAAATGCTAGACTAGACTAAATGACACCTCGACTCAGGTAGCAGGATGCTCATTACCTTTTCTTTAACTTTTTTAAAAAAAACAATATGATTTCAAAATTACATGCAAATACTTTGAAAAAGCGTGAATTGTTAAAAAAAATAAAGTGTCTTTAGTAAAGGTGATTTTGGCCCAGGGCCCAGTCGGGGGGGAGGTGGGTTGAATTAGAAGACCTCTGAGGTCCATTCCAGCTCTATTCTGATTGAATTGAATATATTGCTACGTAAGCTATTATTAAAAGCATTTTAATGTTTTAATACTCTGGCAAAAACAGTAAGCATTTTAATGTTTTAATACTCTGGCAGAAACAATAAGGAATCAAAGGAATCAAAACTTAGTTTCACTTGAAAGCAGTAATTCTATGAATCATCAGTGTGTGTGTGTGTGTGTGTGTGTGTGTGTGTGTGTGTGTGTGTTATTTTGCTTCTGGACTTATCTGTCAAAAAGGAAAAGAACCAATTGCTTATTCGTTTTCTGTAATTTATAGCCATCTTCTAATAACTTTGAAACAGTTTTACCTTCAGGCCGAATGTCCTTTCAACATATTGCCAAATATATTCCCATGAATTCCCATAAAAAATAGGATTCTTTTTATCCTCTATCCTCTAATTATGTGGGCTTAATACAGTTGGCAGGCATTTTATTAAGTAAAAGTACTCTCCAGAACTCAGCTATCTGAGAGTATCTCCTACTTAACTTAAAATATTTGCATTGGATTAACAGTTTCAATTCATCTTATCTGGGTTCTAGATTCTTGAACCCTAGCAATCTCTTCCAGATTTCTGATGATGAATTCAGTCATATCCAACTCTTGGCAATTTTGTGAGCCACAGTGGGCCAGGTGTCTCCACATCTTCTGATTTTGCACTACTTCTTTGAGTTGTTCTACGCTCTGGCTGGTGTCAGCTTTGTTGGTGTCCAGCCATCATGTTCTTTGGCGGCCACTTTTCCTTTTACCATTAACCCTTCCAAACATAATTGCTTTCTCCAGATAATTTCTCCACATGACATGGTATCATTCAGATTCCAAAAGTAATTTGTTGGAGAGTTTTTACAGACAAATCAATCAGCAAATTTACAGCTATTTTTTTTCCAAACACATACAAGTACTTTAAAGTATTTTGCACAAACCAACATTAGATTCGTTTTTTTAACTTTATATTTTATTGCAAGCTGACATTTCCTTCATGTAACATCTCTTGACTTAAAAAAAGGATTCAAAGACTTATTACATTGGAAATAGGATTTGTTTCCAGAATATTTATTTCTCCTTTTTTATATTTTAAGTACTGATACTCTGCCTGAAGAGTAGTAGATAGCTCAATATCATATCACTATCAGAATTAAAAACAACCTATAACATAAAACCAAAATAAAAGCAGAGAAAAACCTAGATTGAGCTTTGCCATTCTACCTGATGAACCTTAAACAAATATCAACAGGACTTACTGTATGTAATAAGTTAAGAAAATTGAAAGGAAGAATAAGGATGTAAAACTAAATATGTATATCAGATTATCATTGTGAAGTTAATTTTGTGTATTTGGATTTTGTCAGTTTAATGAACCCTAGAACATACTTTTAATATTTACTATGCTCTGGGTTGATTCTAATTAACCTTTTCCACATTCACATATCTAACAAATGTAGAAATCTGCAGTGTTAAGTACTTTCTCACTCCTGATTGACTTTAATTAACTTGCTGCAAACTCAGATCCCGACAAACCTTGGAAATATTCATGTAATTGCCTTATCTCAGGTTTACTTATAACTGAGAGAAAATTATATAAGTTTATTGGAATTGGAGAAACCTAGGAAATGACAATACAGCAATCTGCTAGTTTTTAATTATATATTCATTGTTAACGATAATAAAGACTATTTCCATGTCTACATTTTTTAAAAAAATTAATTTGTGATTCCCTGCATTCTAATTTGACAGTATTAACATAAGGAAATAAAATTTAGAAAAGCATAATTTCAACATGCAAATATATCTATCTGTATCACACAAAATAGTGAATAATGTTAAATGTCTATTTAAAAATTATTTGTTAGTTCATAAAGTTAAAGTTATTGGTTAGTTGGTGAAGTTTTATAAAGAGAGAGGGGGAGTTTACAATACTTTCAAATAAACAAGCATGCAAGAGTTATTATATCAATTAATTTTATATATCTTAATTGTTCTTATTTTTTTCCTTGATAAAAATATTTAACATGTTTTATTGTTAAAATGTTTTTTCTCTTAAGAATGTTAAAGTGTAGCATCATTATTAATTCAGAGTTCTAGTGGCTCAGTATTGCAGGCTAACTCTGCCCACAGTCTCTGGAGTTCGATCCTGACAAGACTTAAGGTTGATTCAGCCTTCCATCCTTCCGAGGCTGGTAAAATGAGGACCCAGATTGTTAGGGACAATATGCTGACTCTGTAAACTGCTCAGAAAGTGATATAAAGCACTGCCAAGGGTATATATCTAAGTGCTATTGCTGTTGCTGTTGCTATTGTTCTGTAAATATACTGTATATTAAAATATCTGGAACTGAAGGCATTCATTACTGAAATAAATGGAATGAGACCATCTTTCTCAAAGCAGCAACTCATATCTTTCATAAGTTACTTCTTGCTGAAGTGACAAATCCAGCAGGATCCAGCTAACAGGGCTTTTGTTAGGATTGGAACCCTAACAATCTATACCGTATCATTGTGGCTGCCATCTTCACTTTTTAATTACATTTTGCAGATACTCTACTATGTGGAAAGTATAAATATCAGGGACATTACATTTATTCAAGAAAACATTGAAGTGCCACATTTAAGTCAGACAGCATTAAGTCCGACAGGCATTCATATGCATATTGTGCCAAAATTTATCACTGCATTTTCTTCTCCTGCAAAAAAAAGGTGACACTTTTATTTCTTAGTCACGATGTGCTTTGAAGTTGTTTTAGAGTTTCTTTTGCTAGTTTTTTGGGCATATTTCATAGCTGCAAGAATTTAGAAAGTGCTGGTGGAAGTTGGCTTTGCTCAGCTGAGGGAGGTCCATTGCTTATCACCCCCTTGGCATTTTACAGATGTTTGGAAAACCAGAAAGGGTGCAGATGCTGAAGAAATGACTGAACAATGAAGCCACAACAATCATACTTGACACTCACAGAGCAACCCCCCCTCACACACACACATACCAACTATGTCAAGGGTACTAATTTGAAGGGTGTTAAAGCACCTTGGCCCATTACACTGAATGAGTATGGTTAAAAAATAAAACTTCAGAATAAATTTTCAACAGAAATATATGCGGGATAGCACTAATGTCTCTTTTATATTGATAAACAGTTGGCCTGACAGATTCCAAGAAAGCACATTAAGATGATTTTTTTTTAATTAATCAGATGTACACTACTAGTAAAATGAATAATTTTAGAAACCAGATGAAATTGCTCTCTCTTTTTTTAGAGCATAAGATCTTTGTATTTTAAGAAAATATATATTGCTTTCCCTTGCAGCATTTAATACAACAGCATGAAAACTATTCCACAATACTAATACTTGCATTTAGAAAAGAGTAACATACTTTATTGGCCAAGTGTGAGTGGACACACAAGAAATTTGTCTCCAGTGCATAAGATATCAGTCTAGTGTAGGAAGTTAGCACCCATCTCTCCTAGAAAATGAAATATTTTAGGAAATATTAAAAGGGAGGCAGAAAATCATTTCCCTCCACCTTTGTCAATGAAGAGCCAGAGAAACATGTTTTTAGGCAGAAAACAGACTCACTCTTAATAGCTCCCCCCACCTTTGTCAATGGGCCATTAAATGAACCAGTCTATTCTACATAACAAAGATCTACCTACTTCAGGCAGACCCATATGCAACAGAAACTCACCACATGGCATCTGGGAACTCAACGAAGCTTGGGACTCAAAAGACACACAACCTATAAAGTTAGCTAAGACTCCTTGCCCTTGGGGGTCTGACAACCAATCAGAATACATTTCTCACACAGGAAGAGGAAACAGAGAGGTGGGGCTGAATAGAGAGTATAAAAAACTCAGAAACTCTCAGCAAAGCCCTTCCCTTCTTTTTCTTCACTCAACATCTTTGAAGCATGTGATCCCTTTTTTGCCTAGGACCTCAAACTATGTGGTCCTGTCCACCATTAAAACCATCTTTCCAAACAGCCTCTATGTTTTGAGTGTCTTTTTTCCCCACTTGGAACTGAACCCAGATGGACATTTCTTCCAACAGTACATACAAACAATGAAGTGACAAGTCATAGATCATAAATCATAAGATACAATCTTAACCATAAGATACAAGCAACAAGTGATAAATCATAAGGTACCAATAGGAGAAGGTAGTAAGATGATGAGAAGGTGAGAAAGATGAGAAGATGAAAAAGATGTTAAGGATGATAGTAATACAGCCTACTACATGGTATAAGACAATGTTGTGGGAGTTATGTGTTTAGCAGAATAATTGCATGTGGGAAGAAATCTTTGTGCTAAGTTGTTTTGGCATGCAATGACCTATAGCGGCTTCCTGAGGGAAGAAGTTGAAAGTTTATGTCTAGGATGTGAGGGATCTGTATATTTCTCAGCCCACTTTCTGATTTGTGCAGTTTACAGATCTTCAATGGAAGACAGACTGGTTGCAATTGTTTTTATTTAATAAAATATATGTGTGCCAGATGTATGTGATTCTCTTACTTTAATATAACACAGTTCCCTGTTTCTTTTCCTATGCATTTTTATTTTCTCATTTGAATTCAGAGCTTTTTACTTCTCTACTTATGAGATTTAATTATCAACATTGTATCGGGTGATCTTGTAGAAATATTTAGGAAAGGATATTTTCATATCGTTGCTCAACATTGCACTCAATTAGTGAAATAAAAAATTGTAAAGAAAAGTTGTGAAAGTAAAGCACTAGGAATAGCTTGGATATAACAAAACACTATGTTAAGAGTAAATTGTGATAGTTTTTACAGTTGTGTGCCTTTGTTCAAGTTATTGATTAAAAAAGCAGGAAATGTATCCCAGACTTAATTAGTTCTATTTTATATTCTGACATTTTAACTTATAGTTGATCATTCTCTACATCATCATCTATAACTGTCTTTGCCACAACAAATGGCTCCAAGAATAAATAATTAATCAGAAATGTGACAAAGACAGGGCATTTTTCTTTTAAAAATATACCAAGAACTTCAACAAGTTAAAGAATTGATACAATGTCCCCTGTGGAATGTTCAAGTATATATCTCAGGTATAAACTATTATTTGCAAAGAAAACATTCCATTTAATTTTTGATAAATATAATGATTGTCCTGCTAAGAAACATATTGTATGCAAATGTTTTAAAAATTGGCCTGAAATATTACAGAATGAACTGTTTGATGCAAAGTTGAAAGGGTTGTTTGCATAAAGTGAGCGATATATCTTGAAAAATTACTATAGGTAATTTCCAATTTAGTTTGCATGCAGTCCACTCCACATCAGTCCCTATATCCAGATCAAAACTCAATTTAGCTAGCAAAAATACTGTTTGACTGTTCTTTATTAAATATCACCAAACATGAAAACTAGTTAAATGGGAAAAAAGCAGGCAAAAACACACAGAGAGAGATGAATAGGAAAGAGATAAAAGGAGAAAACTCCTATCAACAATATGAACAATCTTCTCCCACATTTACTATATCTATTTTAAAATCTAGATTTTCAAAAGACACAGGTTTTTCAAGACATATTGGAAAACATAGTGTGAATAATGAGTGCATCTGATTTAATTCTTAAATAATTTTAATTATAAACCAGCAGCAGAGGTGGAAAATAAGTAGTGTAGAATTCTTCCTTTATTCAGTATCATTAAAGATACGATTGGGTGGATGGAGATGGTGTATGCCAGGGGTCTCCAACCTTGGTCACTTTAAGACTTGTGGACTTCAACTGGCATGTGGTAGCTGGGGAATTCTGGGAGTTGAAGTCCACAAGTCTCAAAGTGGCCAAGGTTGGCATTAATCCCTAACCATGCAGAGCTTAGTCTTCATCTCAGTAATCAAAAAGTTTTAGAATATCCAAGACAGCTTTGGTCTAAAATGGACTGAAGTCACAGAGGCAATAAACTACAACTTTTGACAACTTTAATTAGGTCCATCCTATCCATTCATGAGTGCTGTTTCAATAGACCTTGCTTTGCCTTTTGTTTTCAGATTAATCTTTTTCAGAGCAAATAAGAAGGAATAGAAAAAGAAATGCTTTGATCTGTGTATTCCAATGAAGTAGATAAGGATTTGTCTCAGCTGTACCTGCCCATTTTGTTCTTTCCTCATCATGGCTACTTGAGGGGTCTTAAGAGCCTGGGACACATTGTAATTGGAAGTCTATCAATGCCTCGCTGCAGGAAGAGAGATGGGATTAGACTTGAAATGGCTATGGTACCTCTCTGAAACCCTTTATGTTAGATACTATTGCTCTGATTCTAACCTTTCCTTCCTAGAAATGAAAGTATTTACAGATCCCCTATAGCAATCACCTGGCACAATACCAAAATAACAGTAGCCCTTAGATCAGTGGTGGATTTCAATTTTTTTTACAACCTCTTCTGTAGTTGTGGCCTGCTTTGTGGGAGTGGCTTTCCGGCCATGTGACTGGGTTGGCCAACTTGTAAAATATGGTGAAAGTCACTTAACAATGCTCTTGCTTAGCAACCAAAATGTTGTCTCAGAAACTCTGGCATTTGAAGCATGCAAGTCTTTAAGCTGTCAATTACAAGATCCTTGCACCCTTAACCCTTTAGGGAAAAAAACCCCAGGGGTGTTCAAACTTGACAGCTTTAAGACTTGTGGACTTCAACTCCCAGAATTCCTCCTCTCACTCTTCATCTTGGGGGAGGGAACTGGAACCAGTTCTAAATGGCACTGTAGATTTGTGGAACCTCTTCTATAGAAGAGTTAGAACTGGCAGGAACCCACCCCTGCCTTAGATGTATATACCACCCCATAGTGCTTTACAGCATTGTCTGTACATACAATGTCAGCATGTTTCTCCCAACAATCTCGGTCCTCATTTTTTTAACCTTTGACAGATGGAAGGCTGAATCAACCTCAAGCCACATCAGAATTGAACTCCAGGTTGAAGGAGGATTCACGTCGCGATGTTACAACATACGGTCTAGATACTCTGAGACCGCCGTTGACACTTTTGCCACTGGGGGGTCCATTGAGACCTAAACTGTCCCGTAGAGATGGTGATCAGGAAGAGAAAGCCTTGCTGGTCTCAGGGATATCGCAAAATCCCTAATAGACCCAAGTGAAATGTTTCAAGCCCACGGTGAACAGGCAGCCCCTAAGCTGATGAAGTTGGGATGCTCCGGAAGGAAGGAAGTGAAAAGATAAAGTGAGTCCATCTGGTGATGTATTTTTTCTATTTTGCTAAAGACTGTCCAAAGAAATGTTTCCTTAAGGCCAAATTTATCCTTAAACAAAAGAACTGAGCGACGAAGATAATCCTAATGGGATTGCTGTGGAAAGTTTTTTTTCCTTTGTCATTGTAACTATTTTTTTGTGGATTGAAATGCTCGTCACATTCTCCATTTCTCCTCTTAAAGTGAATGAATTGATTTTTTTTCTTCTGCTTCTTGTTGCTTTATTTTATGACTTCTGGATTAAAACCTTCATTTTTATTTTAACAATTCTTCCTACTACTTGTTATTAAATCACACTAAAAGCAATCTAAAGAACTTTGTTTCCTACAGAAGGTGAAAATTAACTGCCAGTTGGAGGTTTTTTTTGAAACAACGTATCTTTCTTTATTTTACTTCACTAACTTTGCAGCTGAAGGGTTTGCAACTTGTTTACAGAAACTGATAAAAAACCAAGGGCACGAACTGTTTTCACAGGTGCCCTCACTATTTTGGCAGAGAAAAAAAGAAAGGAAGGAAGGAAGGAAGGAAGGAAGGAAGGGAGGGAGGGAGGGAGGGAGAACAGAACCCTTCCCCTTTGAAAAGCATAAAAGAACTTGTGTTTAAGTCAACTTAAAATAAAAGCTAAGAGAGGCCTGGAAGACTAGACTGGCAGTCATTATTGGGGTTTTTTTCTTTTTCCTTCTCTCTTTTGTTTTGGAAACATGGGTCAATATTTAGGTGAGGAAACCTTAAGATTCCAAAATATCTTGGCTGGAATTCAAAATCTATTGGAAGGATATGGGAGAATTGAGAAGAAGCTGGAAAGTCTAGTCTTCCTCACAGCAAAAGATGATGGGGTTGGAGCCCCCAAAATTAAAAGGGAGAATGAAGATATAGAAGATAAAGATAAGACAATAGATGAATTTAATAATGGAGACACAGAAGAGAAAAAAATACTGATGATGATAGACATAAGAAGAGAAATTTTTTCAGATGCATGATTGACAAACAAAGACAAGTTAACTTTAGTAGCAACTGGTGGGCAAGGAGATCATCTGAGAGACCCTTCAAGCAACAAAGTGCAGAGAGAAGCCTATAAAAACCTTATAAAGGAGACAAAAAGAAGACTGACTCCACAATTGGCAAGAGAGATAAAACTGTTTTGTTACTGGAAAGATACAGGTTGACAATGAAAGTTGGTAATAAAAAATTAGTTTTTTTATTATTAGTGATTAATAAGTAGGACTTTGTAACTCCTAGATTGTTTTAGATTGTTATTAAATATTTACTTGCTAACAATTAATTAACCATAACTAATAATAATGAAATGATAATGGATACAGCGTAATGATATATACATGTATTGGCAATTTAGTAAAAGAAATTTGGATATAAATTGTAAATTGTGACTTGGGAAAAAGACCTATAAATTTTATTACCAAATTTTCATTTAGATCTTGTTATAGAGGTGTAAGGGTGTAATGTGGTTTTTTTGGGTGGGGGCCCTGATGAGAGAAGATGGGGCATAAATAGTAAATGATTTTTAGCCAATTATAATAACAACAAGGAAATGTTAATGGTCATTGTTTAACAATATATACATGCTATGGTATTGGCTAAAGTAACTTAGATATAAATGTTAGTCAGTGAGTTGGGGAAAAAGGGGGGGAGGCTTAAAAATGCTATCTACTGACTTTTACTTAAAAGATGCTATAGAAGTGTAATGTTATTGGATTTTGTGAAATAGCTAATGAATTCCATTTTGTGGTTGTGTCTTTAAGTATGAATGATTTGAGGTAAAAGCATGTTCAAATAATTGTAGTCAAATGAGAATTGGGGTACATTGAGAGTAAGATATACAAAGATTTTTGACTTAAAGTGTATAATCTAATATGAACTATAAGTAATGTGTAGAAGAACTGCACAAAAGTTATCTGTAACCAATCGACACGCTTTTAATAAGATGTAATAAGGGATGATTCTTTTTTTGTGTTTTTGTTTAATTAAAATTAAAAAAATTCAAAAAAAGAGAATTGAACTCCAGGCTATGGCCATTCTAACCACTGCACAACCAAAAGCATTGGTTACTTTTATGAATGACCTTTGTGTTATCTGGATAGAAGAGAATGTGACTGTCATACTCTTACTGAACATTTCAACAATCTGAGAATCATAGTAGACTTCTGAAGAACCTGTAGGGCAGGGGTGTCAAACTCAATTTCATTGAAGGATACATCAGGATTGTGTTTGACCTCAGGGGGGGCAGGGGGGGCTGGCTGGAGTGGGCATGTCCAGCTCGATGTAATTGTTGAGGCTTTGTTGTTAGTCATGACAGCTTCCTGCAGCTCTCTGCCAGTGAAAACAGAGCTCGGGGAGGCCATGCTCGGCCCTCCTGAACTCCATTTCTGCTGGCAGAGGCACCATAGGCCAGTCTTTCATTGTTTCCAGGGCAGCCCCACAGGCCAGAACTAAGCACCCAATGGGCTGGATCCAACTCACAGGCCTTGAGTTTGACACCTCTGCTGTATGGGTTGTAAATTAAACAATCTGTATTATTGTGTTTCTGTTCTCTCCTCAATGAATGCAATAGTGGGGCAAGATAAATAAGTCTCTTCTTTGCGGAATGCCTCAGAGCTGAGCCCAATTTCCACATGTTTTAATATTTTCCCACTAGGAAATATATTCCATTAGTTTGTGGAATAATAATATTAGTATTCCAATAATACCCAATTTTACATTGGGTAATTTTACATGTGCAAGAGTTACTTTCAAAATCTCGACCCAACATCTGCAGTCTATATAGATCTGAATAGAACAATGCAGGCTGAAGCTGAACTCAAGTAAGATGGAGTTGCTTTTTATCCATCAGCAGGTTGAATTGTCACCAGCATTATCTCTTATTAGAGTAGTATTGAAGAGGAGTTTTACAACCTGATAACTCTCTTGCACTTATAGCTACTGCTAGAAAGACAGATAAATGTTTTAGCCAAGGCAACATTTGTCCAGCTTATACTGATGTATCAGTTGCAGACTTAGCTAGAATACAACAATCTCACAATAATGGCACATGATCTCAACCCCACTTCACTGGACTGCATCAATATGCTGCATCTGGGGCTATCTTTGGAAGCCATCTGGAAGCTTCAATTAGTTCAGAGTGTAGCAGTCTAGTTGTTAGGTAAGTTATGGTAGCCAGAGCATTAACAACTGTATTCCAGACTTTGGTTTGGTTTTCTATTTGTTTCTGAATGCAATTCAAAGTGTTAGTTTTTTACCCTAAATGTTGGAAATGCAATCAATGAGTAGGTTCATTTTATCATATGTAGTGGACATGCCCAAAAGTTAAAACGTTTTGGATGAAAATACATACTTGGTTGGAAAAAATGATAAAGCAGCACATTGCCTTGAAACCTGAAATATTTCTGTTGTGCATTCGACTGGAAAAATATGATAAAAAGGCTATGTATCTGGTATTACATATATTAACTGCAGCTAGGATTGTATTTGTGCAATGTTGGAAAAGGATGAAATACCATCAAATGAAAGTATCATTAAGAAAATACTAGACTGTATAGAAATGGATAGATTAACACTTAATATTAAAGATAAAGAAGAAATTGAGTATTTCTGAATGTGGGATGTATTTTACGAATGGTTAGATAATAGAAATAGAAGTTAGAAAAGGGGAGATATAAAAAAGAGGTAATGATAATGTGGTGGGAACTTAATGATGAAAATATTATGTTTTACTGTAACTATGGATATATAGTTACATTATTAATAGTATTGTGATGAATATTATAATATTATAAATTTGTGGATTTAGATTGCTTAAAACCCTGATGCCACACTGTTCAGTGGAAATGGAAAGTAATATAAATAAAACAAATAAAACATGGGAAAAAAGTATTAGTTTTGAATTTTAAAGCCCATCATTTGAAATCACACATCTATGTTGTATCTGTTATCAGAGATACAGTGCCAGCCATGTTTAAATTAAAACAACAACAACCCAAATAGCAGCATTAATGCAACCAATATTGATTTGATGCATAAAAAATACATGAAAACTAAGGTGATTGGGTGGGATTATTTTATAGTTAAAATTTAAAATGTGATGCAGATAGGATTGGATTTAATTTGTAGCAGGAGAAAGGGAGGGCCGCTCTGCTTGAAATAATCATTATAACAGCCCTAGAGATATATCATTAATTCCTTGTGCAATACTGTAGTCTACATTTTACAATAATTGAATAAGAACCTAATTTTCTTCTTAGAAATACAGTAAACACTCTATCTTTAAAAACTGGCATATGTGTTTTACTGTCTCTTATACACAGATGATATGAAGAAAAATAATCCCTTCAACTTCTACTTTTGTCTGAAGAAATAGCTGCAGGGTGTTGAGATGAATCAAATGGCATGAGAAAATACAAAAGTTCAGAAAACATCTCTGCCAAATAAGCCTGATGATTTATGAGCTGCATAGGAAATCTACCACATTCTTCTTTCCTCAGCTCGCTTGATAAATCTCTTTTAGTCACTAAATTCTGACTCACTATTAAAGAGCTCATTTGCAAACTTTGCCCAAGATGTGGAAATAGAAAATTATTCTGTTTACTATTCCTCACGAATAATGAATGACTCTACTGTACTTTTTCATGGCATAGATTAACCATGTTATTAATCTAGGAGGACCTACTCACTGCGCTGATCACTGCTTCTATGTCATCAGTATGGCATTCACTTTCTTCCCCCTTGAAGGAATTCTCTGTTCCCTTCATACTAGACTTTTCATCTCCTTATCTGAAGTATAAATACACTTTTGCCTGCTAAAAGATCTGTTGGGCTCTTGCAAAAACTGTCAGAGTCATTGATAGAGCCATGATAGCATAGTGGTTAGAATGCATCATTGCAGGCTAATTCTGCCAACTGCGAGCAGTTCAATTCTCACCGGCTCAAGGTTGATTCAGCTTTCCATGCTTCCAAGGTCAGAAAAATGAGAATCCAGATTGTTGGGGCCAATATCCTACCTGTCAGCCTCTGCTTTGCTGCTGCCATTGAAATGGGGCGGGGGGCATGGTATTTGGGAGGGGACTAACTGTTGTGCTGGAGGAAGATTCTGGAGTTTGAACTGTCCACCTTACTGTGCATGCGGAGGAGGGTTCCCGCCAAGGCCAACGGCACCGGCATTCCATCTTGGTGATGCCTTTCGAAGTTATCTCACACCTGACACTTGGGAGAATTATGATTGGACTGTACATGGGATGCCAAGGGGAGCGGAATGAATTATACACTATATTATTCGCTTTCACACCTAAATAATCAGACTTTGCTTTGCTTCGCTTCTGTTCATTTATAATTAGTAAAAGTACACTTGATTTCTATCAATGGAGTCTTGTGGTTTTCTTTCCTGATTATCCAATGAAGAAGTGCTGACACTACTTCTGTAAACCACTTAGAGAGGGCTGCAAAGCATCGTGAGGCTGTATATTACTGTAAGTGCTATTGCTATTAGTGTTTGGTGTGACAACACACAAGGCTAAACAGTGTATTTTAGAAGAGATTGTAACATACGTACGTACGTACGTACGTACGTACGTACGTACGTACTTACATACTTACTCCAGAATAACTTACCCTTTTTATCCTCAGTATCTGAATCAGTGAGGACACATTACTTAGGATTCATGAGTCAGTGGAATAAACATAAAGCAGGGCTCAGGAAAACTATCTACAGCTTTGGACTAATAATAATATAATAATATAACACAACACAATACAATACATTAGCTAGTTAGTTCATCTTATGATGGGATAGAAATATCACATGTTGGCATTAGAAGAAGAAAGTGGATTTAGAAATGTATTTTTTTTTATTTCTGAAATGTGTTTATATTATAAAAATGAGATGGAGAAATATAATTTAATATAGTCTAGATTTAATATGTTATAAGACAAAGGTAGTTTTATATTAATAATGTGTCAATACATTATGGCTCTTTTTTATTTCTTCTTAAAGCATCATTTTATTTTAATCACCATTATAATATTTATTGATTTAAATTGTATTATTGCATACTGGTAGTTATTTTTGTTTGTTAATCCCACTATAATTTATATTTTTTAAATCTTAGAAGTTTTCCCCCCAAAATATCATTTATATGCTAACCCTAAAATCATTCATAGAAAATACAAAAAATGAAGCAATGGCTTTTTCCAAATCTCTTCCCTACTACATTACAATGGAAAGATGCAAGCACTGTAATTTAGCACAAATCTAGTTTGATAAGTGAACATCAACTGCCATAGGCCAACCAACCAAATCTGGGCTCAGGTGGTGGAGAAGGTAGACAGTAGCTAAAGACTAAACATCTTAACAATGTGTATATAGCTATATCTTTCCATGTGCATATACAACACGTCCTCCTAGGTGACATATGTTTCAACTTTACTTAGTCTAATTAAGATGTAAGCATCTGGAGAACTATAGCATTCCGGATGGCATTTGTTATTTATGGTTATATATCAGCTTAACTTTCTCTGAGTTGTTTTCTTCATGGGCTAGACATATACTTGAGTATGCGTGGCAAGATCTGTGGGCTGACAATGACAAAGTGTTGAAGCCAGTTGGATGGATGGACCACTTGTTTCATCTTAGCGGACTGAACCTTTTCAAACTTGATCCTGTATTCCTTGCATGCTTCAGTTTCTCGTCTGAATTGGTATTCTCACATTTTGAACAATTGTTGAAGGCAAATGCATTAAATCATCTTGAAAACTGAAGAGCATGTAAAACATATATTTAGAACACCTTTCTACCTTTGGTCAACTGAATAGCTGTGTCTATCATAGATCTGTAACAAATATGGCAAATTTGCAAAAATATCAATAACATTGAAGCTTATATTGCAATGTCATTTTTTTATTTTTTTTATATTCACTAAAAAAAATTGTAGAATAAAGAGAAGGGATAAAAGGAAGATTTTTAAGTCATGCAAATATGTCCTATTTTTCCCCAGTCAAATAAATTAACATTTTCAATGCAGATTCAGTTTATCCCTATGGCATAATTTCTATTTCATAAATTCATGATGGGCAGTAAACTGAAGTAAAATATTAATGCCACAACTATCTCAGAATTCTAAGACTAAATCAAAGTGTGTTGAAAGGTATTCCTAAATGATTCAGTCTGAATCACATTGCACACCTTTTCAGACTCCACCCTGCCATGATTCAGTTAGGAACTATTTTATGTTGCCATTTTATAGAATTAAAGTATTTGCTATAAAATATTATTCTCTCTAGGCTCTGCCTAGAACATTATAGCATACCATTAACTCTGCATTTACTTTTGCATTGGTTAGGTTCACTATCCTAGCCCAATGACTGGATGAAGAGCCAGGTCTTCACAGCCACCTAGGAGTCTAATAGGATGGGGGCCCTCCAATATGTGGTAGGAGCTGTTCCAAAGGATTGAAGCATTCTTGGAAAAGGAACGTCTCTGATGATCCACCAGATGGCAAAATTTAAGGGAAAGAACATGGAGAGCTCCCACCCTGCCTAAACTGGATCTAGGACAACTCGCCATGCTCATCTCACCATAACCAACTCGCCACGTCCATCTCGCCACAGCCAACTTGCGACAGGACAATTCATTGCAGCCCAGTTGCCATGGGACAACTTGCCATGGGACAATTCTATGTGCGGTAACTCAAAGCAATAAATGTCATCTGCCACTGTTTCTTTTACATTATTTCCATTTTTGTCAATGGAAATAATGTTAAAGAAACAGTGATGGCTAACATTTATAATGTTGAATTATCATGCAAAGAATTGTCCCGTGGCGAGTTGTCACATGACAACTGGGCTGCAATGAATTGTCCTGTGGCTGAGGAGAGCTGTCCCGTGATGAGTTGGCCATGACAAAATTGCCACACAGCAAGATTACCATGGTGAGATGGCTGTGCTGAAATAGCCACAGTGAGTTGGCTGTGGTGAGATAATCACAGCAAGATTGCTGCGGCAAGTTGTCCCATTCCAGTATAAACTGGTAGGATGGGTAGATATATTCAGGGAGAGACATCTCTGCAAATAACCTCCCATATATCACCCACATAAAGGGGATAATGAACACATAGAATTGCACCCAGAAAAGAACTGGAAGCCAGGGCAGCTTGCCCAGCAGTGGTATAATAGGAGAGAAAGATGAAACCCTTAAATATAAGGAGCTGGACTTTAGTATATAGGCAAATAATTGAAATGTAAATTTGACTGAGGTTATGGATCATTACTGCCTTGGGTGCCAAGATCATTGCTTTTGCATATCATACATAGCATAGTAGAAGGTTTGATGTTATTCCAAGATATTTCATCATAATATTTTAAACATTTTAAAAATAAATATACATGTTATTCCCATCTTTGGTCAATAAAGGTATTCACTGTTCATATGGACTGAAAACAACGATTCAGTTTTTACTGTTGCATTGTCATGCTGTGAAACTGAGAGAGGTGCCATTTCTTTGATGTTCCTCAGACATAGCAAATGTTTAAAATTTCCTAATCCCTCAACAGTTAATGATTTATAAACTGTTAATCATTTGAATTATTGAACAGTAATGAATCTTGTAGCAGAAGAGGTGAAGCAACTCTATCTTTTTAATGGATGAATTCACAATAATCTTTTTTTTAAATAATATTTTTGTTGTACATTTTCCTTTATTCTACATAACAATTTCAATATTGCAATAACAGTATATTGCTTATGTCAAATCCTTTTGGAATATATATATTGTTATGTACCCTAATCATGACCATTTTTTCTCTTAATCATATAGTATAGTCTCTTTTTAAATAAATAATACTGTATATCATAATTGTATCCATTGTTTCTATGGTTTTAACATAACATTCTATACATTTATCACTATACATTTTGATTTACAGTTGTGTACAGTCTGCAATATATATATTCTTCTGTATAACTTTGTACCTGTATTTTTTTCTAGTTTGTTAATCTTCTTTCATTATTAATTTTCTAACCTCTGCATCTATTGTCTAGCCAATTATACCATAAGTCCCATATTGAGCAGCAATCTTGAACTTCATATTTTTGCTAATTATTTCAGTCACCATGTATAATATAACAATAATTTACACACTAATAACATCTTTGTTTATTCTTTGCAATGATGTTTTGAGCCTTTTCATTTTGGACAAAAATCCAAAACAGAACAGCAGCAAAACAGTTTGATAAATTATCGTTGATTAGGCTTTCACTTGCTGAAAAGTTATTGTGTTTTCACAATCTCTTGTGGGTAAATAGTGGGTGGAGAAGCTGGAACCTTCATCTGACAAGATGAAACAGAATTTGTCAGCTAAGCCTAAAAGAAATGTTTGCTCAGTAGAGGATGTCTTCTTTACTAAGAAGTGATTCAGACATAGGTCACTTACGAGTCAATAGGAGAATGCAAATGGGAAACTACTTTTAAATACTTTCTTCTTCAAACTCCAGTGTTACCAGCTTATGTATTTGATAGCTAAGACCCAGTTGAATGTCTTTTTTCATGCAGCTTTAAAAACCAGGTGAGCTCCCTGTTTCTAGAGGAGTAGCCATATTACCTGAATAACAACAACAACACTCAAAACTTCATGTTACAAGACCAACAGTGATTCATGAGACATGTCTGGGTGGGTTTTACTGTAGCTTTAATGGAACCTCAACCAATGCAGAAAGAACTCCTTTGTGTCCAAAATATATTATATCCCAATAATTATAAAGAAAAGAGAAAATAAAATAATGGACCAACTGCTGCAGAACAAAAAAAGGGGAAGAGCGGGAGAGGGAGGGATTAGGTTTCTTGAATGGTTTTTCCAAGGTCTGGGGTGGAAAGGGAGGAAGGATGCTGTCATTTTACCTTGATTCATAATCATTGTATTAGCAATAGCAATAGCAATAGCAGTAGACTTATATACCGCTTCATAGGGCTTTAAAGCTCAAAGAATGTTTAGCTGGCAGACAAGACAATAACTTCTTACAAGGTTAAGACTGCAGTTCTATCCATGTCTATGCTATAGTATTTTGTTGTTGTTGTTAGTTGCGAAGGTATGTCCAACCCATCATGACCCATGGACAAAGTTCCTCCAGGCCTTCCTGTCCTCTACTATCCTCTGGAGTCCATTTAAGCTCATGCCTACTGCTTCGGTGATTCTATCCAGTCACCTCATTCTATGTCGTTCTCTTCTTCTTTTGCCCTCAGTCTTTCCCACTATTAGGCTCTTCTCTAGTGAGTCCTTCCTTCTCATTAGGTGGCCAAAGTATTTGAGTTTCATTTTCAGGATCTGGCTTCTAAAGAGCAGTCAGGGTTGATTTTCTCTAGGATTGACCAGTTTCATCGCCTTGCACTCCAAGGGACTCGTAAAAGTCTTCTCCAGCACCAGAATTCAATGGCCTCAATTCTTTGATGTTCAGCCTTTCTTATAGTCCAACTTTCACAGCCATACATTGCAACTGGGAAAACCATACCCTTGACTATATGCACTTTTGTTGGCAGGGTGATATCTCTGCTTTTTAGTATGCTGTCTAGCTTTGCCATAGCTTTCCTCCCCAGAAGCAAGTGTCTTTTAATTTCTTGGCTGCAGTCCCCATCTGAGGTGATCTTGGAGCCCAGGAAAATAAAATCTGTCATTACCGCCATTTGTTCCCCATCTATTTGCCAGGAATTGAGAATGCCTTTCTTATGGTCCAACTTTCACAGCCATTTGGACAGTATCCTTATCCTTAGCACATAGAAAGTGTGTATGTTTGTAGCTACAGCTACCTATTTTAGTACCAGACAGCAGCTTTAAGATGTGTAACTTGGACTCCCAGAATTCCCCAGTCAACTGTAGACATTAACAGACCAAATTATGGCTCTGATAAAAAAAATCCATTTAATGTTGCATCATTCTACTGTACCACAACTGTTGGCAGAAATCTTTAATCAAGCTCATTCATTGAGGAAGCTTATTTGTCTTCTTGTTCCAGAGTGGCTAGTCTTCAATCATTCAAAATATCTATTTTGAAACATACATATTTTTGTGTACAGATTAGCATAAGTATCACTACAATGTATACTACATGATTTATATTTATATGTGTTCAAATCAAAATATGCATTTTTGGGGAAATGAGAATTATTTCATAAAAGAGGAACAGGGCAAAGAATAGTTCTAATCTATTATTAGCCTATGAAATGTATTTTAGTCAGTTCTCTTATAAATAAAGTCTTCAGGCATCTCATATATGTAAGGGAGCATAGACTTGCTACCTTAATTGCTATGTTGATCCCTTGCAGCACAAAAGACAGAGTAAGTAAATCAATACTTTCATTAGAACCAGAAGACCACTGACCCCACATAGGAGGATAAAAAGAAAGCTCTACTTTGGGCTTAATTATTATGATTGATATCTCTTGATTAGTGATATACACGAGCATAGCTAGTATCATGGGGATTATACTATATATAAAATATGTGAACAGATATCAGTCTGGTAGGTAGCCAAAAAGCTAGACTAGCTAAGATTTGTCCATTTTACATGCATTTTATATAATCTAATTGCTTCATCGAGTAATCAAAAAGCATGAGATAAGTTTAAGAGGTAGCTATAAAAGAATGAATAATTTATTGTAATTGCCTTCTGGTTTCCAGAAAGAAATAATCTACATACTTGTAGAAATGAAACATATGGTAATATGATGTGAAATATGTATGCTGAATATGCTGAAAAAAGACAAATATTGAATCCAAATATCTATAAATATTAAACTTCTGAAGAAAACAGTGATGCATGTGAAAAAGTAAAAAAAAAAGGATGTCTAGATCACCAATATGTTTCATTATTAAAACTGAAGAAAAGTAAATAAGTTATAACTGTAGTGAGGGTAAACAGAGACAGAATCTATGACACTGTATTTGGCATAAAGATTTTGAAATGGTTTAAATGTTTAATGTTTAATAAATTTATATGCCGCCCAATCCTGAAGGACTCCGAGCAGCTTACATAAAAACAATTTAAAAGAATGCCAAAAAGTATAAAAAGTAGAAGACAAGGCAAGTTAAAAAAAACACAACATGCACTCAACTTTAGTGGGGCTGGACCTCATTCAAGAGGTCAACAGCCCCAGGCCTGCTGGAAAAGTCAGGTCTTAATAGACTTTTGGAAGGCCACGAGAGTGGGGAGGGTCCAGATCTCTGGGGGTAGATCATTCCATAGGGCCGGAGCAGCTACAGAGAAGGCCCTCCCCCGAGGAGCCACCAAATGACATTGTCTAGTTGACGGCACCTGGAGAAGGCCCATCCTGTGAGATCTTATCGGACGCTGGGAGGTATGTGTCAAAAGACGGTCCCGTAGATATCCAGGTCCTAAGCCATGTAGGGCTTTAAAGGTGATAACCAGCACCTTGAAGCGCGTTCGGAGACAAGCTGGAACTCACTCCACAAAATTTGATCAAGACCCTCCCTCGGCATCTCTACTGGCACTGTCCAAATGGAGTCTAGGTTCGTCTGAATCTGAGTGACTTTGTCCAACAGAAACTGGGCAAATTCCTCAGCTCTTCCCTGTAAGGGTTCCCCCGCATCCCTCCCTTTCAGGAGGGAGCAGGTTATCCTAAACAGGGCAGCCAGGCGAGATTCTGCAGACGCAATAAGAGCAGAAAAATGAGTACATTTTGCCGCCCTTATCGCCACTAGATAAGTCCTAATGAAGGCTCTTAGTAGTGTTCGGTCGGATTTGGAGTTACTAGTTCTCCAGCGTAGGTCTAGTTGTCTCTTTTGGCGCTTCATCTCCCGGAGTTCCTCGGTAAACCAAGGTGCTCTCCTGGATCCACTGCCGTGGAGAGGCCACAAAGGCGCAATCCGATCTAATGCCTCAGCCGCCGCTATGTTCCAGGCAGCGACCAAGGACTCAGTCGGATTGTGGGCAAGGTATCTCTCCAAGCTCTGTCTGAAATCCCAATGGGTCCATCAGGCGCCTGGGGCGGAACCATTTAATCGCTCCACCTCCCTGCAGTGGGGGAGCAGCTTCCGAAAATCAAGCCTTAACAGGAAGTGATTTGACCATGACAAGGGCCAGATCTCTATCCCCTTTAGTTCCAGATCACGTTTCCACTGCCCCGAGAGAAACACAAGGTCGAGTGTGTGTCCCGCTGTATGAGTCGAACCCTGAATTACCTGGGTCAAGTCCATGGTTGCCATGGAAGCCATGAACTCCTGGGCCCCATTAGAGCGTTCACTATAAGTTTGGGGAACTCAACCGCCAGTCCAGCTACTGACTCTAGGAGTGCAGGCAGGGCTGCTGTGATGCAGCTGGGAGGTAGCTACGTCAAAAACAAGCCCACTTGACCCCCCCCCCAGGTCCAACTTCACAAGGAGGGACTCACTCCCGAGTCACATCCTGAGCAGGGATCCTGCGAGGAGCAGGGATCCTGTGAGGAACTAATGATTCCCAGATAATAATTGTGACTCCCCCACCCCTTCATGGTGTCGTGGTTGGTGGAGCACCTGAAACCCTTCTGGGCACATTTCTGAGAGGGGGACTCCTCCCTCATGGCCCAGCCAGGTTTCAGCAATACATGCAAGAGCCGAGGTGGCACAGTGGTTAGGGTGCAGTACTGCAGGCCACTTCAGCTGACTGTTATCTGCAGTTCAGCGGTTCTAATCTCACCAGCTCAAGGTTGACTTAGCCTTCCATCCTTCCGAGGTGGGTGAAATGAGGACCCAGATTGTTGGGGGCGATATGCTGACTCTGTAAACCGCTTAGAGAGGGCTGAAAGCCCTATGAAGCGGTATATAAGTCTAACTGCTATTGCTATTGCCATTGCTATGCCAGGTCTGTCCCCTTGTCTAATATTAAGTCCTGGACGAGGGGAGCTTTATGAATCACAGACCTGGCATTTAGCAACAACAACCTGAGACCAGGGCCTTGACTTCCCTTGTCACCTGGTCCTTGAGATGAGCTTACAGGGCCGGAACTTTGGGATCGCTGTGACGTAGCGAACCCTCCTTCCCCGGTAATGGCTAGCCCTGTAGCTCCCATCATACCTGCCCCTCCTAGTTATAACCGCGATGCTCCGGCCTGCCTCCATCCCCGTAGATCCCCCCTCCTCCCACGGTCCTCATTCTTCTTGGCAGGCCATTCATACCATATGCTCTGGGATGAGAGGCGGATCCGGGCCCCCATCCACTTCTGCTTCTGCACTCAGTGGAGGGGGCTCCAGGCCGCACTCTCAATCCCCTCATACATACTGGCCAGACATTCTCCACATGCATACCCCACTATAGCATTAAAAATATACAACAATACAATAAAATAGAAAAATGAATTAAATTAATTTAAAAGAAACGTGGGATCACTCAATCACATACATACCACATACACTCCACATACAGAGAGTTTGCGCAGCTGTTAATATTGTGCAAAGTTTGTAGGCGGATTCGTAAAAGTTCAGATAGATAGAATTTAGCGGTGATATGGAGGGAGAATAGTTCACCTTCCCTCCTTCCTGTGCAATAAGATGGTGTAGCAAAGGGGTCCAAAAAGTCTGAAGGGGCCAAGGTGGCATCCCTGGGCATTGACGGGCGGCAGTGGTCACACCAAATGAGACCAGGTCGTAAGTCCAAAATCCAGCAGCCGTGAGAAGGGAAAGCCAAATAACAAGAGGGAAGGCCCCATAGCTGTGTGGGCAAACAGAGGAGATGCCGCACCGCATGGAAGGCTGAGTCAAGTGGGATGGAGGGGAGGTGCCCGAAAGGCCGCGGCAGCGGTAACAAAGCCAGCTGCCTGATCTCATACAGCACCATGCTAGGCCAACCACCCCCTCTCTGGAACAAGCTGATGTAGTCCGAAGGTCACAAAAGTGAGAACAGAAGATGTCAGAAGATGCCAGGAATGGCGCGTATCGCAAAGCGATGGAGCAGAGGGAGGGGGGGGCGCCTAAGGAGACAATGGCAGCAGCAAACAAACCAACTGCCCGACCTCATCCAGCGCTGTTCTAAACCATCCACCTCCTCTCTGGAACCGATAACACTCCAACAGTCTGATACATTCCAGGGCTCCTCCTGGTCAGAAGAAGAAACAGGGCTAGGACTGTGAAAAGCCGCCGGGAATGGTGCCGTCAGCGCGGCGGCGCCATTCTCGCCATTTTCGCTGCCAAGCGTTGTAAGAATTGTTACAGGCGGCCGCATGGACCAGAAGCTGCCCAATAGCGGCCACCCCCCAAAATATCACTCGCTTGGGTCCCCTGGATTGCGCTCCACTGTTAGGACCCCTTCACGCATGGTTTCTGAGCTAAGTTGTTAGTTTTTTCTGGTGTTTTTCGCTCACCCAGGCTGGAGCAAAGAAAGCTGGCAGCCATCCTGCCTCGCACATGCGCAGGATAAGCTTAACTGAGTAACTGAATCAGTTACTATATGTTGGGCATATAGTAACTGACTCAGTACCACAATTCCTTAGAAATCTTTAAATAATTGGTAGAAATACTACCATAATAATGATTACCTTACTGGGTAATCCTGTTGGACACGTAGGTTAAATGCTGTGGTGGGTTCCAGATCCCGGTGCAACTGATATGGTGCAACAGGGCACGGCGTCCACCACATGCATGCGCAGAGCATGCGTGCAGTGTGCGCATGCGTACTTACCACCCGTGATGGTCCGTGATAGCTCAGTGACACTCCAGCTTCTTGGCGGAATGTTGTGCAGGCACCGTATGCTCCGTATGCATGTGCATAAGCCCTGATTGGCTCAAATACAGGTAATGTGGGTGGGTGGGCCCTCTGGAGCACTGTACCGGAACTGTTCCTGGTGCTCCCAGCAGGCACTGGTACACCCGTACTGTGGCATACCGGTCGTATCCCACCACTAGTTGAATGAAACATTACAGATACTAACAATCAAAATGACTAAAACTTCCAGGGAAGCAATCAATGGCCTTAAACTTTACTTAAATTTGATGATAGGCGAGATGAAAATGAATGGCTGGATATTACATAAGATTCAGATAGCATGCATCTTTCTCCCTAATCAACTTGTCAACTTGTTGTGGTAGATTTGGAACTTGTGAGTCCCCCTTTGATCTTTCATTGACCAGGTATCAGATAGAAGCAATAGTGAGGGATGCATTTAAACCACCAGAGCATATTTCAGGTGACTTCTCCTTCCTTGTTACAATTTGGCAGAGATTAGAAAACTGTGTGATAATTGTTCCAGGTCTTCCAGATGGAAGGGGCACTCTCAGGGAACAAAACTATTCAGTTAAACCATAATCCTAAGAATTATTTTAACACTTTAGGTTTCCCATTTATCCCATTTCTGTTGTGTCTCAGCAGATGTTTGCTGTGAGTTGAGTCAGGATGCAGGAATAATGAGCATCTGTTGCTCGTTAGGGTCATCTTCTGCAGATAAAAGACGGATGGTGCCACACCTTAGTTGCAGAAGTCAACATTTGTGGTTCGTCATTCGTCGTGTGTGGTTCATCATTTCGAGATTCAAAGAGGCACTTGGATAAGTGATTTGCTTTCTGTAAAACCTAATTCAAAGAGGCACTTGGATAAGTGATTTGCTTTCTGTCAACCTGGTTCGCTGTAAGAGTTTTTGTTTTGCATTTGCTGTGTAACTTTTTGCCAGAGACTTTATCTACGTTTATTTTTGAGTTCGCAGCCAACTTGAGCCAGGACAGATAAAGACATTCTTTTACAAGCCTTGTCTGACTGTTGTGTGTGTAATAGCGAAGAGGGGGGTCAGAACAGTTTGACTTCTGCAACCAGGGCATTCCACCATCAGTCCTTTTATTCATAGGAGAAGACTCTAACGAGCAACAGCTGTGTGTAATCACCTCCTATGAGTCCTCAATTGTGCCTTACGTCGGTCAGCTCTTCTCCTACGTGCATCCCGAAATAACTCACAGGAGGGATCTTGCTCAGCCTCTCTTGTCTCCTCCCCACTGATCCAAGGCTCAGTCATTACCTGGGGACCAACTAGTCTCTCTGAGCCCTGCTTGGAGTCAGACCCCTGTCCAGAGCCCTCCTCCTCTTCCAAGCATGATTCATAGGGCCCCTCGCTGTCAGAGTCTGATAACAGCTCCAAAGGCTCCAGCCGAGCCACAACACATTTCAGTGGACAAAATATAGTAAAAAAAAAAATGCTAACAAAAATGAGAAGAAAATGGACGGAAGGGAAATCGGATGACTACAACAGTCCAAAGCATCACAGAAATTTACAATGGCCCTTATTGTTTCATATTTAGACATTTGTGATCACTCTATGAAGAAAAGTCCTTGAAGAGTTATGAAAAAAAATTAGAGATTTCAAAATATGACTTAACAAGAAAAATGGATAGAATAGAGTAGAGTAGAGTAGAGTAGAGTAGAGTAGAGTAGAATGGAATAGAATAGAATAGAATAGAATAGAATAGAATAGAATAGAATAGAATAGAATAGAATAGAATAGAATAGAATAGAATTCTTTATTGGCCAAGTGTAATTGGACACACAAGGAATTTGTCTTTGGTACATATTCTCTCAGTGTACATAAAAAGGCAAGATACATTTGTCAAGAACCATAAGGTACAACACTTAATGATAGTCATAGAGTACAAATAGGCAATCAGGAAATAATATCAATATAAATCATAAGGATACAAGCAACAAAGTTACAGTCTTGCAGTCATAAGTGGGAGGAGATGGGTGATAGAAATGATGAGAAGACTAATAGTAATAGTAATGCAGCCTTAGTGAATAGTTTGACAGTGTTGAGGGGATTATTTGTTTAGCAGAGTGATGGCATTCAGAAAAAACTATTCTTGCGTCTAGTTGTCTTGGTGTGCAGTGCTCTATAACATCGCTTTGAGGGTTAGGAATTGAAACAATTTATGTCCAGGATACGAAGGGTCTGTAAATATTTTCATTACCCTCTTTTTGACTCGTGCAGTATACAGGTCCTCAATGGAAGGCAGGTTGGTAGTAATTGTTTTTTCTGCAGTTCTAATTATCCTCTGAAGTCTGTGTCTGTCTTGTTGAGTTGCAGGTGAAATAAAGGGAAAAAATGAAGTTAACACAAATATGGTATCCTGAATGTAAAGACATCCATTAACTAACATTCAACGGCTTGGTTGAAATTTAACTACATGGACTGTTAAACATTAAGCTTTTCATTTGGGGAATGCAATTTATCTTACACTACATCATTGCTAAAAGGACGGACTGCCAATAGTTTTCTAGCTCTGATCAAGAGATAATTTAATCTTTGAAACTTTATACAGATTAGGTTCTGTCTAAATTGCTCATCTAGTTCCAGCTTTGGTACTGATATTATATTATGTGCCCATCTAATTACTAAGAACATCGGAGAGCGCCTTCAAACTAATTCTTGCTCCTCCAAAAGGTAATTGTCAGATATTGTGAGGAGATTGTCAGATATTGTGACGAGATTGTCAGATATTGTCAAGAGAGTGTCAGGTACATTAGCAAAAGTGATTTCGTATCCATAATATTAATGTTCTCTTAGGGAAAGTGCTGCTACATATTTTTAGCTTCGCCTTTTAAACAAACTTTGTATTTATTTTTATTTTTATGTCTTAAGTGGTGGTTTTAATTATTTTAAAGTTGTGCACTGTTTTGATTTGTAACACTGTTTTAATAGCTTTTAGCAAATATAATATACAGGAGACATAATATAGAAATAAAAAGTTACCTTTTCTACTCTTTTACCTGACCCCCCCAAAAATCTCTGATGTTGTCACTGCCTCATGTCCACCAATCTCTTATGAAAGAAACAGTTCTTCTTTAAAGCTTATTTGCATCTTGAACTTTTCAATATAAAGCACAAATAACTTAATGAGTATATACTACTCAAATGTATACTACAAGTTCCTATAATAATACAAAGGTTTTAGTAGAAGAAACAAAAGTTTCTTCAAGAAAAATTATTCAGTGTAGGCATGCTTCCAAGAAGGTTCGGAAAAGTCAGGATGGGTATTGACAGCATGGAATCAAACTCTAACCCCTTTTAATGGGCATCAATGTGAAAAGGATGGGACTTTATTTGTGTGGGTGCAACTACCATCTTAATGTGTGAACTCCTACAGATGACCCTATGTTAGTCCTAGCTAACAGTAACAGAAAGGCTTTATGAAGAGGAAGACTACTTAATGATATTTGATACAAACTAGACTAGTAATTCCTACCTATAGTGCTACTTATGGTTCATTTTTTTCAGATTCAGAAGAAAAATGCCTTCTATGTCTGTGTAGGAGGAATGTGTCACTGGTGCCTCTAATAATAATTTATATAGCTTATATAGCTTCTCACAGTCATTCCTAATATTCTTATAGCAATTTATTTTTATAAATAAATTGTCATATATATTTAGATTTGTAAGATAATACATGTAATGCTGCCTTTGACTTATGTTGGATGTATCAGCATACAAATTAGTATAGGTAAAAGTGATATGTAAAAGTTCTAAAGCTAATAAAAGGGAACAAATTCACACAATATTAAAGTAAACTTAGAAATGAAGAATTTTTCGGGTCCCTGAGTTAGCACTGAGATGAAAATTTCCAGTTACTGTACACATGGATTGGAGACATCTATACCTTTGGTTTTTTTGAGCAACCTTTGAAAGAAATTGGACAAGGTTTATTATTTTTATAAGCTTTATAAATTGAATTGCCAAATTACTACTTTAAATGGCTTGGTATTTGCAACTAAGGTGTCTTCTTAGTTGAATATATGTTCCCACAGTCTGGCAGGCAATCAAAGGACTCAGATAGACTTATTAGGATGATGTTGCTTTCTCAGGAAGGACAATTATGCAATTACTTAGATAAATGACTACTGTAATGAAAATGAGATACACCTACATAAAGCAAAGGATATGTTCATCCATTCTTCAGCAATGGCAGCTTTTGACTGACCTTATCTGGGCTCACAAGTCAAATAGGGTTAAACTTGTTAGGATGGAAAACTATGAGGAACTATCAAAGATGTAAAGTATGTTATGCTGGATGGTATAAAAAATCCCAGAAAGTGGCATTTGGCAAGCCATCTATATTATTGCTATATGTCTTGAGATCAAGAGTTAAGTTCTCCTTGAAGGAACTCTTATTCTTATATTGTCATGACTGGAAACCAATCATGGACAGAATGCCATAGACTGTCTGGTTTGAGTACAATTCTGTTGGCTACCAAAACCCAATATTTGTTCTCTAAACAAAGCAACAAAGATGGTGAGGCATGGAGGCTTCAGCCTCTGAAAAATGGTTAAAATAACTACCGTATTTTCACGACTATAAGCCGCACTGAAAATCCTAAAATTTGATAAAAAACCGGCAGTGCGGCTTATAACCCGGTGCGCTTTATATATGGAAAAAGATCGAAAATCTCTCCCTCCCGATTTTACTTAGTACGCTCAAACTTGAAGCAGGCACACGTCCCTTGGGTAAGGTGACCAGTGTACATAAAGAAAAATAAAATAGTAAGATAGTGGGATCCTTGCCCATCAAGCTCAGAAAACAGCGATCCCACGATCTGTCCCACACCTCCTCTTTCCCTAAGAGGTGGTGGGGTGGAGAATCCTTGCCCATCAAGCTCAGAAACCAGCGATCCCACGATCTGTCCCACACCTCCTCTTTCCCTAAGAGGTGGTGGGGTGGAGAATCCTTGCCCATCAAGCTCAGAAACCAGCGATCCCACGATCTGTCCCACACCTCCTCTTTCCCTAAGAGGTGGTGGGGTGGGAAATCCTTGCCCATCAAGCTCAGAAAACAGCGATCCCACGATCTGTCCCACACCTCCTCTTTCCCTAAGAGGTGGTGGGGTGGGAAATCCTTGCCCATCAAGCTCAGAAAACAGCGATCCCACGATCTGTCCCACACCTCCTCTTTCCCTAAGAGGTGGTGGGGTGGGAAATCCTTGCCCATCAAGCTCAGAAAACAGCGATCCCACGATCTCACGATTTCATAGTATCCTACCCCTGGAGTGGGGAGGGAATGGGGATTTCATAGTATCCTACCCCTGGAGTGGGGAGGGAATGGGGATTTCATAGTATCCTACCCCTGGAGTGAGGAGGGAATGGGGATTTCATAGTATCCTTCCCCTGGAGTGAGGAGGGAATGGGGATTTCATAGTATCCTTCCCCTGGAGTGGGGAGGGAATGGGGATTTCATAGTATCCTTCCCCTGGAGTGGGGAGGGAATGAGGATTTCATAGTATCCTACCCCTGGAGTGGGGAGGGAATGGGGATTTCATAGTATCCTACCCCTGGAGTGAGGAGGGAATGGGGATTTCATAGTATCCTACCCCTGGAGTGAGGAGGGAATGGGGATTTCATAGTATCCTTCCCCTGGAGTGAGGAGTTAATGGGGATTTCATAGTATCCTACCCCTGGAGTGAGGAGGGAATGGGGATTTCAAAGTATCCTTCCCCTGGAGTGAGGAGGGAATGGGGATTTCATAGTATCCTTCCCCTGGAGTGGGGAGGGAATGGGGATTTCAAAGCATTTTAAACTATACCTTATAACCTTCCAAATGGAATAATAATAATATAAGAATGGCAAAGAAAAAGAATAATTATGCTTTATATTTTTACTGTCATTTATTATCTTACAGGCAGACAGGTTAGGAAACGAAATGAACGAGTGGCCAGCCAGGCTAGGAAACGGAATGCAGGCAGGGGGGGGAAATGTTGCAAAAAAAAAGTGCGGCTTATAACCCGGTGCGCTTTATATATGAAAAAAGTTTGAAAAATTAACGTTAACTGGTACTGCGGCTTATAATCCGGTGCGCCTTATGGTCGTGAAAATACAGTAAGTATGTTTAATCTAAACAAGAGAAGGGGAAGTGAAAACATAGCAGTCTTCAAATGTAATGAGGACTGTTGTAGAGGAAAGAAGCTGTGGGTTTATTTTTTGTAGCAGGTAGAAAGCAAGGACAGAGGAAGGCAGAGGGGGGAGGGTAAGAGAGATCCAATGGCAATGGAACAGCCTAACTCTAGATTCATAGGTACTATATCACTGAGGGTTTTCAAACAAAGGTTGGACAGGTGCTTGTTTGTTTGTTCAATTAATTAATTAATTAATTTAATGAACTAAAAGTTTCTGTTTTGGGTGGGAAATTTGGACTGGAAGACCTCCAAGACACACAATCCTCCAATCCTATGATTTTATGATTATTCCACCTTCATGATTTATTTAAGGAAAGAACATTTTTTTCTATCCTTTCATCTGTTGTTTTGCCATGATTGAAGTAATACTGTCCATTGCAGAATGTCTTACTATATATAAACTACCATAAAAAGTGAAGCTAGTGTTAACTATAGTATATTGAAACAAATCAGGATTACAATGTTTTCAATAAATGAAAATTATTGGCTTCATTAATCTAGCATTCTCCATTGTCTGCTTTAACAACAAAGGGAAAATGGACTGAACTGAGGGAAAACAGAGTTTATTCCTGTTGAACAAAAGATTATACTTTCTGTCTTAATGCAACAACTTCTTGTTGTGAGACGCATTTGTTATGCTTCTGCATCTTAGAAATTATTTAAATCTCTAAGATTGGGTAACTGGAAGCAGGGGGATTATACATTTTAACATAGAATTTGGATTAACACTGAAACTAAGGAAAAGACTTCAAAAATATTTTAAAATAGTATTTGATACTTTTCATTTATTTATATACCTACAATATATAATATAATGGTGGGACTCAAACTTTTTTACTACCGGTTCTGTGGACGTGGCATGGCTTGGGGGCCATGGCTTGGTGGCCATGGCAGAGGAAGGACACTGCAAAACCCCTCCCCACCCTGAGGCAAGGATATTGTAAAATCTCTATTCCCTTTCCACCCTACTCCAGGGCAAGGATACTGTAAAATCTCCATTTCCGCCCCACTCCTGGGGAAGGATACTGTGAAATCCCCATTTCCACCCCACTCCAGGGGAAGGATACTGTAAAATCCCCATTTCCTCCTCACCCCGCTAACCTGCTTTCCAGTTCCGTTCTCCTATACAGAGCAACAGAAGAAGACCCACCCTATCAGCTTCCAATCAGCTGGAATTTGGGAGGCAGGGAATAGATGGCGGCGGAGCCAGCCAGAGGTGGTATTTGCCAGTTCTCTGAACTACTCAAAATTTCCGCTGCTGGTTTGCCAGAACCAGTCAGAACTGGCTGATACCACCACTGATATAATGTCTATATCATATTAATATATATCTTTGCAGTCAAAAACATTCCTAACTTTACATGGAAGGGGTATCCAGATTTGGATTCTGGATCTCATTCAGGCCTGCCCCTCCAGCTGCCATTCCCAAGTCTCACTCCCATTTTCTTTCTTCCTGCTAGAATATAACCTGGGAGGAAATGACCACTGTAGCCTTTGGCATTCCTACCATCCTATTAATCCACTTATTCACATTTTAAAAAAGAGACAGTGGCCTTAAATACATGCTTGCATTTTCTTTCTCTAATGTGCGTGGTGAATTAACCAAGAAAGTAGTGCTATCAATATTTTAAGAGAAAAACCATTCAAATGTTTAATATGATGCCCAATAGACTTCCTGTAATAATGGGAATATTATTAAAAGTGTAAAAGGAAAAGCATTAGTAAACAAAATATTAAACAATAAGGAAATAGATAAGTTATTAAGATTGCACGAGTCAGAAATAATATTTAGCCTTTGGTTTCATGGTTAATAAAACAAGAATGTATATATTACACAAGGGGCTTTCGATTCCTCCTCTCCTCATGCACTTCTCTGATTTCCATATATCTGCTTTGAAAGATTCCTCAAATTTTCCATAGCAGACTGACAGTCTCATGGCAGGATTGCAGGGAAGAAACAAAACCAGTTTGACCAGAACATTTATGCTACCATCATTGGTCACAATATTTTAATTAAGCCACATATCTTAAAATTAGGAGTCAGCCAAAATACACATGATCGGAAAAACTGTGTTTTAAAACCAGTCTTCCCTAAGAAGAAAGATTTATAATGATAATAATTAGTGGCTCTCCCAAATTATGGCTTGATGCTAATCAGAGTGTTGTTAGAGGAGCCAAATCTGCTAAAATTATCTTTTAAAATTGATTAACTTTCCACCTTTTCTACTTGATGTGTTGAGAATCCAATTATAATCTCTCTCTCTTTTTTTTGTTCTGAGCTCTGATACAGTATATGTCCTTAAATTACACACAGGGGAATGATGTTCAGGGCTGGTGCTGAATGACAAATTTCAAAAGTGTCACACACGCTGTATCATGATTATTAAATTGTATACTCTGGAGTGTTTGCAGGACCATCTGGGATGGCTTTAAGCATTTGGAATTTCACTCCCATTACCTAGTCACCATGGTTTCAGACAACTAGAGTAAGACCATCTGTAAATTACTAAATACCACCCTTCTGTGTTATTTCCTTTCATTCTTCTCTAGCATGGCTTTTAGATCAACAGCATTTGCTGAAAAACAGCAGTAACATGTTGTATTCTTTATTCTCTCTGTATTTCTAATTGTACAATTTAACTGAGAAAGCTATGAATCAAGTTGTTTATATTGTATGGTTAACTATAGCTCATTAAGTGGTTGCTTCAATAGTTTATTACAAAACCTTGTCACTTAAAATTCAGAATGGGAACATGAGGCATGGAGAAAGTATCTAGTCCTCATTTTATTTATCCTTTCAACACAAAGTTTTGATGCCTTAAAGATAAAGAAGAGGACTTTTTCAACATAGTGTATTATTGCAATTCAGATATTTGCAAGAAATATATTTGAGTACACATACATGCAGCCTCTTTGCTGAATGTTACATTGATCAAAGGAAATACCGAGGACAGTTAAAACAAAGATCCACCTAGTTTAGCCTAAACTGACAATCAGATGAAATTCAATCAATTTTTATTATGGTCACAGAGCAGCATTGAATCAGATGGATTTAGAGTTGGGGGAGGAGAGAGGGAGTTGGCTTTTCAGGAAAAAGATAAGTTTGACCATAAGAAATAGTATCATTGTAGTAATGGAGCCTGGCTGTCCACATAGGACAGGGGTCTCCTATCTTGGCAACTTTAAGCCTGGCAGACTTCAACTTTCAGAATTTCCCAGCCAGCTGGCTGAGGAATTCTGGGAGTTGAAATCTGCCAGGCTTAAAGTTGCCAAGGTTGGAGACCCCTGACAGAGGACTTAAACAAGGATCTCCAGTTTGTGAAAGTCTTGTGGAAGAATTGCCTCTCCCAGGAGGCTCATACTGCATCTGTATGATTGTCCTTTAGGTGTTGTTAGTGTATTTACTTATTTTGGCAAGCTTAACCTCTATTATACTTTTATTTTTCTTGTGAAGGTCTTAAATCTAGCCTTGGCAGATACTATTTTAACTAACAGGCAATTAAAAATTATAATTAAATTAAATAATTCAAAAGGGATGAACTTTAAACACAATTCTCAAACCTGCTAAATACACTGCAGAATTAATTTGAATTGCCATTCTCATTAAATTGTACATTTTTTTAAAGTTGAAGATTTATGGGCCTTGGTTATCTTTTTTCTTTAACAAGGATTTTCATGATATATATGTAGATTCAGTGATGTGTGGTGAGGTTTATGGCTGGTGAGGCAGTCCTCTCCCCCGGTACCCCACTGATTAAAGCGCTTTCTTTCACCTGCAGCAGAGCTCAGGCGGGCGAAAGGAAGCGCTTTAGTCAGTGGGATGCCCCTCTCTCCCGGCACCCCACTGATTAAAGCACTTTCTTTCACCCGCAGCAGAGCTTTCAAGAGCTTTCAAGAGGCAAAAGCCGTCCTGCCGCCCCGGCACTATGTCCACCATAGAGCATCCCGCCTCTATGGCGGACACAGGGCCGGGACGTCCAAAAGCCCTGCCACTGTGTCCACCATAGAGACATCCTGCCTCTATGGTGGACATAACGCCAGGGTGGCAGGGTGGCATTTGCTCGCTTTCAAGAGGCATAAGCCGCCCTGCCGCCCCGGCACTATGTCCGACATAGAGGCGTCTCACCTTTATGGTGGACACAGTGCCGGGGTGTCCAAAAGCCCTGCTGCTATGTCCAAAAGCCCTGCTGCTATGTCCGACATAACAAAGTGCCAGCCCGCACGCCAGCAGAGGTGGGTAAAACACACACACACACACACACACACAAATTACTTACAATAATACAATTACTTACAAATTACATGAATTTTGATTTCCTCCCCCTTCCTCTGACCCACATACCTTTTTCAGCTGTTTCACAGAGGATTTCAACTCTGCTCTTGTCTGCCATGATGAAAATGTAAAAATATAAAAGGAAAAAGGCAAGAGCCGCTGAAGTCAGGCTGGGTTAGCTGCTGCCAGAGCCTCCAATGGATGACTCTGCTTAACTGTTTAAAAAAAGCCTCTAAAAAAAGTGCCCTCTACAGGAGGAGGTGAGAGAACCACGTGCCTCATCTACATAAGGAATTTTTTGGTTTTAATCCTTGCTTAACTCTGCTCAAGTGATCATAAAGATAAACTAAATGAGGCACGTGGTTCTCCTGCCTGTAGAGGGCGCTTTTTTAGAGGCTTATTTAAACAGTTAAGCACTAAGCAGAGTCATCCACTGTGACTCTGGCAGCAACTACCTCAGCCTTTTTCCTTCTAATTTTTTTTTCTTTTCATGATGATAGTGGTGAGGCCCTGCCTCCCCTGCCTCCCCTGACTGCACGTCACTGTGTAGATTAACGAAAATGTGTGCAATTTATCTAATAAACATTTTTGAATGTCCGTTAATGTAGCCCACGTAACTCAATTTTTTAAACTCAATTAGTTTTCAGCTATTCTGAATCTGTCAGGTATATATCATATTTTTTTCTTTTATTGTAAAGCAATCAAAAATAATTGCACACATAAACATTAATTTTTACAGTGACAATTCCAGTGTTTTCACAGTGTCATTGTAGAGTAGTATGCATATTATGTATGTATACATAGGTAATATAACAAAATATTCCTGATTTTTTAAATGTATGGAATATATTATTTTCTAGATTTATATTTTATTTTTCAATTATTAATCACATTTATAATCTGCCAAATCAATCATGGTTTCTAAGCAGTTTAAAATAATAAAGCATAATGTCTAAGAAGTACATAAAAAAATTAAGATGTCTTGGTAAAAATCAGAATTATATTTAAAACAAATTACTCCCACTGTGGTAGAGCCTCATTTCTCAATATGTTCCAAGTCAAATAATATCAATCATTAAATTCTAAGTAAAATCAAGTAAAACTATATAGTTTTAAGGTGTTTTTTTTCTGTAGAATTGATTAATATACATACAAATGAATGTATTATTTGATTTTCACAAAAATCTCATGAATATGATTTATGTGACTGATTTCATAATATTTACGACTCCTTAAGAATTTAAATATCTATACTAAAACTTCATTAATTATTTTCACTGTAATTTTTTTTGTATCTTGATTAATACCTGGATACTACACAGAGATGAGTGATCAATCTTTTAATTAAAATTGCTTTGCAGAATAAAAGGTTCACTGCAGTAATAGCATAATATTACAGTACTTTACTTTGTATTGGTTTTATAAATTGCTTATTTTCATAATGAGAAGTTTCAGGAGAGCAAGTTGATAACTTGTCCTACCTAGCATAATTAAAGCCTAAGTGAAGTATGCAATTAAAATCATTCACAAATTAATGATTCATCACTCAAATACTATCTTCAGCTTAACTTCCCAAAAAAGTCTCAAAGAAATTTATGATAAACATTCTAGAAATAATGAAACCTGTTCATTATAAACAATTATTGAAAAGAATTATTAAAGAGAAAATATCAGACCATAGAAGAATGAGTTTTGCTGAAAAGAAACCAGCATAGTTTCTGCAAATGTCAAAGTTTGTTGCTAATCTTTTAGATTTCATTTTTTAGGTTATGTATCAACAAACATGAGGACAAAGGTGATTCAGAAGATACTGTATACTTGAATGTCAAAAAGCTTTTTCGAAGTCTCTTACTAAAGATTCCTAAATAATTTAGCCTGTATGAGTTATGAGGACAGGTAGTTTTATGGATTAGCAGTTGATTAAAAAATCCAGACAGTACAAATAAATCCTAACATGGGCAAAATGTGTGTGGAGGTGTCCCTTATACACTACTGTCTGTTAATTTATATATAAATTAACAAATATAAATGATCGGGAGTAGATTCCTATAATAAAATTGCCATACTTGCCGCTGATAGTATTCATGGTAACTAAATAAAAAGCTCAGTGAATAACTTCAAAAGCTTCTCTCCAAACTGAGTGAATAGTTATTAAAGTGGCAAATATAGTTTAATGTAATAGTTGCACAAAGAATACAAACTTGACTCAAACATTAATGAAATCTAAGTTGATAGTGACTGACTAGGATCTTGGAGTCACATAGACAACTCAACGAAAATACAGTAAAAAAGGCAACAACAATGGAAAAATTCTATTATAAAAATGTCTGTATACAAATATCCTGCACACGATCAGTGTCTGATCATAACAATTCTGATCTTTCTGCTTTCACAAGAGTATTGCACTATTAGAAAAGGTACAAAAAGGGGCAGCTGATTAGGATTCCCTTAAAAAGAATTGGAACAACTGGAATTCTTTAGTTTAACATATATTGACTGATTTTTAAAACATCTATGCTGCCCATCTCACTAATACAGCAACTATGGATGTTTACAATACAATAAAAAGGTTTACAATGCTAAAAACAATACAATACAATACAATAGCAGAGTTGGAAGGGACCTTGGAGGTCTTCTAGTCCAACCCCCTGCCTAGGCGGGATACCCTATACCGTTTCAGACAAATGGCTATCCAACATCTTCTTAAAGACTTTCAGTGTTGGGACATTCACAACTTCTGGAGGCAAGCTGTTCCACTGATTAATTGTTCTGTCAGGAAATTTATATTCAGTTCTAAGTTGCTTCTCTCCTTGATTAGTTTCCACCCATTGCTTCTTGTTCTACCCTCTGGTGCCTTGGAGAATAGTTTGACACCCTCTTCTTTGTGGCAACCCCTGAGATATTGAACACTGCTATCATGTTTCCCCTAGTCTTTCTTTTCATTAAACTAGATATACCCAGTTCCTGCAACTGTTCTTCATATGTTTTTAGTCTCCAGTCCCCTAATCATCTTTGTTGCTCTTCTCTGAACTCTTTCCAGAGTCTCCACATCTTTTCTACATCGTGGCGACCAAAACTGGTATTCCAAGTGTGCTTTTATCAAGGCATTATAAAGTGGTATTAACACTTTACGTGATCTTGATTCTATCCCTCTGTTTATATAGCCTAGAACTGTGTTGGCTTTTTTGGCAGCTGCTGCACACTGCTGGCTCATATTTAAATGGTTGTCCACTAGGACTCCAATATCCCTTTCACAGTTACTACTATTGAGCAAGGTACCACCTATACTGTACCTGTGCATTTTGTTTTTCTTGCCTAAATATAGAACCTTACTCTTTTCACCATTGAATTTCATTTTATTAGATAGTGCCCAATGTTCAAGTTTGCCTTCTGTATCTTAAGCCTATCTTCTGGAATGTTGGCTATTCCTGCCAGCTTGGTGTCATCTGCAAATTTGATGAGTTCCCCATTTATTTCCTCATCTAAATCATTGATGAAGATGTTGAAGAGTACTGGGCCTAAAACAGAGCCTTGGGGTACTCCACTGCATACTTCCCTCCATGTAGATGCAGTTCAGTTGATGACTACATGTTGAGTGCACTTGGTCAATTAAATTAAACAATTAAAATAAAAATAAAAAATTAAGAACCAAGATGATAGAATGAAAGACAACAGGTAAAGACAAATTAGAGACAGTGATAAGAATGTGCATGGCATAACTGATCCATAGGTTCTCTATGAGTATGGGAGATACCTTGGACAGTATGTAATGCTGATTGCTTGGAAAGAGATAATAATATTCTGTCTCCAGAAGAAGCTGTAGGCCTGCTGTTAGATAAGTTTTGTTCAATATCAATCTTTCATTTTTAAGGAAGTTGTTGAGGAGAACAAATGAGCTTGGGGAAAACAGATTACCTGGCTGGAAAAAGTTAGAACACTGGTTCTCTGACACATGACCTTTATCAGATATCAGATGAGGGACTGAAGCCCCCCTTCTCTCCCCTGATCTGGTAGATCTCTTGGTGTTATTTGATACAACCAGCCAGTGTTTCCTTTAGAATAATCAACAACATCTAGACTTGTGGGCATAATTCTACAAAAGCTGTACTCATTCCTAAAATGGATGGTGCTAGTGATATGTTATGGTGGAAGGCAGCAATTGAGCACTTGAGAAAACAAATGTGGGTTCCTCAAAGCATGATAGTTTTTTAATATCTATGTTAAACAGCTGGGTAAAGTCTTTTTTAATCCCCTCTAGGACACACCTGGGAAATAACAAAGCCCTAGGAAATCACCTCTCTTTGAAGTACTTTTTTCAAATCTGGTGAATAAAACACTAGGTTAAGAATGGAGAAATCTGAGTTCTGTTCTAGTTATAGTCCTGCTTTAGGCTTGGAAGCCAACTGGGTGACTTTGGGCTATTCATTCTTTTGTAGTCCTAGAAAGAAAGAATGCATACTATTTCCAAAAATGTTTTTAATAGAAGTGCCCACAAAGTTGCAAGGAATAAGTTGACCAAACGTCAAAACAAATGAGCAAACAAACTGTTCTTGACTAAAAAGAAGAAGCATCAGTGATACATTGCTTGAAGGTATTGAAGACTAGATTGCATGATGCAAAACACTTCATAAAATGTCACATACATCCTTTTTACAAAGCCTGCATATCCTTCAATGTATTATACAGAAAGATGAAAGTAAAAACCAGTTCATCCAGGAAGTGATGTTTTAAGAAATTTTCTGAAAATCCATTCTTCCCTGTCCCCTTTCCAAAAAAAGACAGTTGAACAGTGGTTAAAGCTATTCAATTGCTTCTAGGGTATTCAACCACCTTGAAGCATTATCTGTCTCTTGATAAAAATGAAGAGATAGATGATTCTGGCTGGCAGCCATTGCTCCAAGGCTCTATTATCCTAAAATAGTTATTTCCCACACAATAATTACATTTCAAGAGAGTTCCTCCCACATATTTTTTTTCAGATCTGAAAGTAGGGAGAGCATGGAAAACTACTGTGTGATAGAGATGTGTTTTAAAAAGGTTAGTCACTTAGTAATAAAGAAGAGCTTAAGATATCACCCAAAGTTAATTCTGGTTTCCTTAAAAAAATGGAATGGAAAAATAAAGTTTCCTGTGGAGAACAGTTTTTAGTTAGCATTTCTTAAAATTGCTCCAACAAAGTTGAGCTCCCTATAATTTTTTAAAAATGTATCTTACTATCTCACATTTATGCAGTAACACTGTTCATTTTCATGGCACACTAAATGTTTAATGGGTTAGTTAATTAAATACAGCAACATTTGTTCTTGCTGTATATTCATTAAAAGGTGCATAAAAAGAATCTGCTTTGCTTTTTATATATATATATAAACACTGTCCTCAGAGATTGGCTGAATCACTTGGGAGTATGCAATTTATTTCCACTGGATTGGAACTGACAAAAGGTCTGGAGTTGTCCAGGGTTTTTTGTTAGCATATCTTTCAAATTTTATGAATTATGTGGTATAACAATAAGAGGACTTTACATTTTTACGAGGGAGAATATTCCTGACATCATTGCCTTGCATCTGAATTGAAAGCAACATTGGCTTTTACAACAAGCTAAATAGCTTGAAATAGATCTATACTAGTCTCCCTTTATTTATTTATTAGCACAAATGCAACACAAATGTAACATAAAAAAATGGCTTTCTGCATGGATGGCTCCTAGGATGAGCCGAAAGACAGAAAAAAGGGAAGCAGTATGCTCCTCCCATATTTGGCATACCAGGGGGTTGTGACACAATACACACACAGAGAGACACACAGACACAGACACCACACACCAGACAGACATGCCGAGGTACAGAGCCGAGGTGGTGCAGTGGTTACATGCAGCACTGCAGGCTACTTCAGCTGACTGTAGTTCTGCAGTTTGGCTGTTCAATCTCACCGGCTCAGGGTTGACTCAGCCTTCCATCCTTCCGAGATGGGTAAAATGAGGACCCGGATTGTTGTTGGGGGCAATATGCTGACTCTGTAAACCGCTTAGAGAGAGCTGAAAGCCTTATGAAGTGGTATATAAGTCTAACTGCTATTGCTATATATATATAACACTGTGACCTAAAGTCACATTCATTTTTTATATGTGGTATTCATGCACATATTAAACGTATATATATGAACCATCTTGGATCACTATTGCAGTCTTCAAGAATAATTTCGGCTACAGTGCCAAGAAGTGGAAGTGTAGTATATGTGTGCTTTCTTTAGTTTCTTTTATAATAAGTAGAGATGTGGAGGAAATACTGTAGTTTACCAACTGTGAAGCTTCTCTGTCAAGTTACTCCCTCAATCCTTTATGGTTTCCTGCTCATTTTAAATTCCTGTTGCATGATTGCTTACAAATAGTTGATAATGTGATGAAAGCAGGGTTTGCCTATATTCAAGTAAGATATCAAAATAGTCAGGAAAAATAAGATGTGAGCTGATTCTATAATGCATTTTATTGCTTTATTTCAGGCTTTAGTATAGCATTTAAAAAATGACACATTTGAATGCCTAAGCAGTATGCAAACAGACTGTGAGCTGCTCTGTAGTAAGACTGCAAAATATATTCAATCACTCAGAAACTACATTCATGATTAATTTATTTGAAGGCTCATCTCTATTATGCAGTCCAAAAAGGAGAACAGCAGGGAATTTTTTTAAAAAAACACATTAGATTAATGTATTTATCTATGAAGGAATCACAATGGGATTCCCTTCTTAGACAAAATGCAGAATATCATGTAAAATCTGCCAATTCAATGGGTTGTTTTCACTTTCAATCCCATTCAATCTTTACAAAATGTTATTTATGATATTCTTTAGAAATTCTATATAGAATTCATGTTATAATGACAAGAAAAATCCTATGTAGGAAATCTAGTTTTCTTTTCTTTTTCATTAGCCACCAAGTGTAAATATTGATCAGGATTTTTCATTAGAATGGATCAGGTTTAAAGACAGGTAATCTTGTCATGCTATGCTAGGACTTATTTCAGAAACAGCCACATTTTATTTTAAAAATAAGACGAGCTTAGTCTGAATTCCCTGCAGTGAAAACCCTTTTGCAGTTGGGAATGAATTACTACACTCACTTATCCTGGAATAGCTTTTCCCAAACTGTTGTTGGCCAAGTGAATATGAGGGCTTCAGATTTCGCTGTTCTAACAAGCCTAGATAAGAGGTGTTCGGAGATGTAAACAATATCAGTGCCATGTTGGGAAAAGTAGGGCTGGGCAATATAATATAGTGAAATAAAGGGGAGAATGATAATTTAAATGATTGTAAGGATTCTACAATTATATCTATCCAATGATGTAAGTGGGACTGTTGTATTAATCTGCCTGATTAGGGATTTCTGGAAATGAAGGCCACACATTTTAAAGTTGCCATATTTACAAAACACTGTCCCAGATAGTCCTCCACCAATAAAGGAATAGATTTCCATAAGTTTTTCTTTTAAATATTAGAATACAAAGCAGAAATACAAGAAACGGATTAGCTGTTAGCCAGAATTCTATATTAAACAATGTTGCCACAGGAAAAAAAAAATTGGATGCAAAGGAAACATATCCTCCGATCATATGCTCCAGCATATTTAAAGGAAGAAAGATGAGACGATGAATGCCTTGAAGCTTGCCACATAAACCTACTCATGTTGTTCAAAGTAAAACCACTGAGTAAAACCACTGAGTACAAAGTTCTTGTTCTGAGGAAATTTTGCATAAGGCTTCTAGTCTAAATTCTCTCCAAATTTGAAATAGTATATTTTGTTTATCTATGACTAAGAACATGGCTGGCAACGTTTGTCTTCTAAACAATAAATTTTGTTCACCAACTCTTTCTCTACCAAATAACATGAACCTTTTCTTGTCATTCAGGAAAAATATCCAACAGGGGCACATTTATGGGTTTGTTTACTTCAGATTTATGTTTGATCTCTTGAGAGGATCTGTGAAAGATGGTCATTTTCAGAGCTACCTGTTCAATACATTAAGTAGAAATATTAGCACTGATATCTCCGTTGCTTTGTCATGATAGCAATAAAAAGATGACATTACAGTGCAAAACATTTAGACTGCTTAAAATCATAAAATATGGATTGTATTGCCTGGCTATCTCTTATTTTAGTATTTAAATGGTACAGATGTTTCATCAGCAGAGTACAAATGAAAATTAATTAATTAGAGTTGCCATGTGTAAATCTGTTGACAAATACATCATATTGACCTTACAAGATTCAGGTTATTCAGCTAGCAGCTATATAATGAATTATCAGAATATACCAGCAGTAACGACTATAAAAAACTAATGAACTGATTTCTGTGATACTAGCAGGTCATCTTCTGTCACTCAATCACACTGTTAAGAACATGATTTCCATCACTGTAGGTATTCCCAAGTCAATTTGGAGTTGAGTAGATTCTAATTAGCTGCTGAGCTGCTTTATGACAAAATTTCCCAGCAATTTGGTTCATTAAGATGTCACTTTTCATGACATTATCTTGTTCTGAGTCCAAAGCATTGATAGTGAAAAGATCAGTAAGACAGATAATATTTAAGCCATATATTGGAAAAGCCACTATTTTATTTTAACATATATTTCCACTTCTTCCAGTTTCTGAATTTTTTAAACTGCTGGAAACTGGTATTGTTGAGAACTACAAAAGGTTTTTACCATTATATTCTTGTCCCAAACTGATGTTCAATGTGCATTTCAGTCCTTATTAATAAGAGAATCAGTCCATCCGTGCGTACAATAGTATTTAATTCCCAAAAGAAACCAAAAGTGGGCAATTCCACTGGCTAGAACAGGGATGTCAAACTCAAGGCCCGTGGATCTGGCCCCCAGGATGTTTAGATCTGGCCTGTGGGCCTGGCCTGGAAACAGCAAAGGATTGGCCTGAGGTGCCTCTGCCAGCAGAAACAGGATGCAGGAGCTCCATTTTCACTGACAGAGGACTGCAGGAAGCCATCGCAGCCAAAATTGGGGTGTTTTTGATTTCTGTTTGTGCTTGAAGAGGGCTATCAGAACAAACTAAAAACAAAACAAAGGGAGAAATGTTTCTCCTTTTGCATTTGAGCATGCAAGAAGAAACAGGAAAGGAGAAAGCGAAAGAGGAAAGACAAAGAAAAAGAAGAAAAGTAGAAGGAAGGAAAGACAAATAAGGGAAGAGAGGAAGAAGATAGGAGAATGAAGAGGGAAGGAAAACGAAGAGAAGGAAGGAAGGAAAGGGAGGAAGGGAAAAGAAGGAAGGAAGGGAAAAGAAGGAAGGAGATTATAATGAGAGTGAGGGAGGGTCTCAGGAAACTCCTGTCTATGCACTTGGCCACCATAGGGCCCCTGACGCAAGTCCCATATCATGCCCACCATGGCCAGGCACAACCCTAGCCATGCCCCCCAACCCTCCGAGGTCAAACAAACTTTGATGTGGCCCTCAATTAAATTGAGTTTGACACACCTGGGTTAGAGTGTGCTTGTCTATTAGATGTGGTTTCAGTGAGATTTATAGGAAAGCTATGGCTAAGTTTGTGAAATTAAATGCTCTACAACAAGGGCCCCCAACCCCATTTGGAACCAGGCCATGTGCACGTGCATGCAGTTCCACTTGCACAAGTGGCAGGCGCTCACCCTCACGCACACCTCCACTTGTATGAGCAATGGGTGTGCATACAAGCACATTCCATTCACACAGGACCAGTGGTGGGTTTCAAAATTTTTTAGAACCTCTTCTGTAGGTGTGGCCTGCTTTGTGGAGTGGCTTGCTGGCCATGTGACTGAGTGGGAGTGGCTTGCCAGCCATGTGACTGGGTGGGCGTGGCCAACTTGTAAAATGTGGTGAAACTGTATTGTATTGTATTGTATTGATTTTATTTATATGCCGCCCTTTTCCCCCAAAGGGGACTCAGGGCGGCTCACAGCTCGACCAGGGAAGGGGGATACAAACAAGAATTTAAAACGACATAAAAAAACAATGCATGATTAAAACACAACAGTCATACCAATTCGAGATGGGGGCAACAGTTCTTTAGCCCCAGGCCTGTCGGAACAGCCAGGTTTTAAGGGCTTTGCGGAAGGCCTGGAGGGTGGTGAGGGTTCGAATCTCCACGGGGAGTTCGTTCCAGAGGGTCGGAGCAGCCACAGAGAAGGCTCTCCTCCGGGTGGTCCCCAGTCGACACTGGCCGGCGGATGGAATTCGGAGGAGGCCCAATCTGTGGGATCTAATCGGTCTAGTGGAGGTAACTCACTTAACAACACTCTTGCTTAGCAACCAAAATGTTAGGTCAGAAACTCTGGCATTTGAAGCACACAAGCCTTAAAGCTGTCAAGTTACACGACCCTTGCACCCCAAACCCTTTAGAAAAAAACCTCAGGGGGTTCAAACTTGACAGCTTTAAGACTTGTGGACTTCAACTCCAGAATTCCTTCTCTCGCTCTTCATCTTGATGATGTGCAAATGGACAGGGGCAGGGAGCTGGAACCGATTCTAAACGGCACTGTAGATTTGTGGAACCCCTTCTATAGAAGAGGTTAGAACTGGTAGGAACCCACCCTTGCACAGGATCATCCTCTCTCTTCTGCCTTCTCCTGATTGGGCCCCCAAGCCAGAAAAGTTGGGGACTGCTGCTCTACAATGATATTTTAAAAACTGGGTGATTATTGTTTACTTCCTATCCCAGGTTTAATGTTGAGTTCCACATAGAGATTATCAAATTTCAATAAAAAATGAGTTCAAGTATTTGGCAGTTTCCATGTCTCAGAAGATCATACCAAGTTTTCAAAAAAGCAATTTCATCTTCCTAATTCTTGACCTAGAAGGATTTCTCTCATCTCTCCTAGAAAAACACATTATATAGTCTGTTTAATTGAAGAACTTCCTAGACAGCTATGTTAACCCATTTTCAGTTACTAACTCTTAGTACTACCTCATGTTTACTTTTAGAATGGGGGAGATTAAGCTTTCCATGATTTAGCAATAAATAAATAGCAACAGCAAATTAAAGAAATTAAAATTCACAGAAGATATTTCAATTCTTCTGAATGAAAAGATAATTTAGCCATTTTTCCAGGGGAAGTTGCAAGGATTGTAAAAAAAAAAAAGTCAATAAAATTCTGTGGCCACATCCACAAAACTGAATCCTCATCTCTCCCCCCCACATGTGTCGCACTCATAATGCACATTAAAAAGTGGCAGGGGTTCAATTGTCTGCTCACAGCTGAAATTTTAAAGTGTTGGGTTTTTTGCTCTCCCCTCCTCAAAATATGCCCCTCTTTTTCTTTTCTTCTTTTTTGACACAAGAAAAAAACCATTGGTTCTATGATTTCAGAATTGTCATAGTTAATCAGGTTTATTTCCTGTGGCATGATGCCATTTCACAATAAATTTAATTTACTCCTATAAGAATACTGTATTCCTCAATAAGAAGTGCCATCCATCTGGAGCTTACCCATTTTGTAAAAGTCAATAGTTAAAGTTTTAAAAGAATGCTTCAATGGATTGTACTTTTATTCTATTTTAACATATGCGATTTTTCAGCATTTGATACACAGATGTATGATTTATACTAAGTAGGACAAGAAAATGATGGGAGGCTGCAAAAATAGACAAGGAGGACTTTTTAGATCTATGAAATAGAAAAAAAATATTCCATGCCCATCACTTACATTAGATGAGGGCTTTTTAAGGCCTTGCAATGAAATCATAACTTCCACATTGTATCATGGAAACACTTATTCAAAGTTCTGACATTCTTCCAAAAATGATCAGAACATTAAGTAAAGGAATGAATGGCTCTTAAACTATAACCAAATGTGGTCTCATGATTGATATTGTAGTGTATGAGCTCTTGCTCTGAAATCATCATTTGCATAATGCATTTTGACTTGAAGCATTCTTAGGCACATGGCACAGCAGGTGTTGATATCAATGCCATGAGATTCCTTGTCTGTAAGCAAATATAGCAAGTGTTCAGCACTTCATAGGGGATTCATGTAAGGCAATTGCATAAAAAGGGAAATTGTTTTTTGCTTTTGGTTTTAAATGACCAAATGGGAAAGCAGATTTTAATCCTAAATATTGGCAGAGTGTATAAATGTTGCAAAATGGGACCTCCATTGTAAACATTTTTACCATGGCCTATATCTTTAGGGTTTTCTTGGATCCTACAAGGATGCAGATGTTGCTTTGCTATATTCTGAATTGTTGATTTATTTTTCCCCAATCATTTCTCTGCAAACAAAATGAAGGGAAGGGAACATCTGTTGGAATTGTCATACTTAATGAATTTCACTTCATCTTTTTTGAAAGAATGAGATAGTTTTCCCAGAGCAAATTTACTTAATATAATTTAGCTAAAATAACCATAACAATTATCCAAATTATAATCCTCCACTTTGAGTTTATGTAGTCAGACATACCATTTTAAATGCAAGCTGATAAAATATTGAGAAGTCTACTTCCAAGAGACAGTGTATTTTTGATCTTGTGATGAACCATTTATACAGCTCTTTGACAAGATTTGATTTATTAATTGATATAAACTCTAAATGGATATGAATGCATCTATAGCATATCCTCTAGAAAACATGTACAATTTTAAAGATTTTTTTAGAATTCGCATAAGCTTAAGACTCATTGTTATTTATCTCTGTGCTGGAATAAAAATTATGCCTCTGTTCCAAAGTATCACCAATTAAAAATGATATATCAAGAAACCATTTTTTGGGCTTATACAGAGGTTTGGTCCTCAAATTTACAACTAACACAGCATCTGGTGCTGCAGTGGTGCAGTGGTTAGAGTGCAGTACTGCAGGCTACTTCTGCTGATTGCCGGCAGTTCGAATCTCACCAGGGTCAAGGTTGCTCAACCTTCCATCCTTCTGAGATCGGTAAATGAGGACCCAAATTGTTGGGAAAATAGGCTGACTCTGTAAACTGCTTAGAGAGAGCTATAAAGCACTGTGAAGCAGTATATAAGTCTAAGTGCTATTGCTATCCTCATGCTCACATGATCAAAATTGGGACACTTTCCAACCAGCAGTTTAAATTCAGCCTATTCTAAGCTTGAATTTGTTTTAAAAAGTTATTTGACTGGAAGTTGTCTGGCTACACAATATGGTACAATAGGGTGTTTTGAGACCAAGAGGCCGAACATTTGATAATTTCAATTAAACAGTTAAAACAACAAGCCACATTAGACATTTCCAAGTGGTACCATGTGTTTGTGGTTATTAAGTGAAGACTATCTGTATATCCTATTCTGAAATATCCTGTGGAATACTAGTAGGGTTTGAGGAAAATGTTAAACAAAAATAAACATTAATGTCTGTAATTTAGATGTTTAGAGCAATCTCTCTAAAGTTTTATTCAAATTAATAAATTAATCAATCCCTGGACTTTAAAATACTTATATTTCAACAAGAAATTGTTGGGGGGGAAACTATCACAAGCAAACAAGAACCAGATTCTGAACAGCATTTCCCCCCAGGTATATCTTTTGGGCATAATGAGGAACAGCAGTCCCATTCATCACTACCACCACAAAGTCGGGTGTCTGAGTCATCAGAGCAGCATCTTATTCATTGGACAAGTGGAAGGGGGAACAAAACCCTTTTTTCCATTCAAGAATAAGTGAGCTAACTGTAGCACTTGCTAGAGCTGAGTCATTCAATAGTGAACCATATCCAGTAATTTAGCTCCAGCATTCTTCCTCCAAGAATATAACAAGATAACTATCATGGGTTTTTCAACCCTGCATCTGATACATTTTGAGTTCGTGTCAGATGGTCAGTTGAGAGCTAGTAAGTACCTGAAGCAGAACGGTAATTAATAGACATTGTAGTGCATTGTAATAAGAAACCGATGGCTTTCTTGAATTTGGTGATGTTACCAGCAGCTGTCAACACTGACTATCTGCATTTTAAGGACAATAGCTTTTCCATTTATTACAAAGATAGATAATATTTTCATACAATGATTAGTTGCCAAGCCATTGGTCCATGTTAGATCTCAAACCATTATACTTCACAGTATTCTAAAAAAAAAACCTGAGATATCTGCTTTTCAAAGCTAATGGGATTATGTTATTGTGTTTATTCAGAGACAATGGGGAATTTTGGCAATACAGAGGACAGCAGGGCAGCTGTATACTACATGCCAAAAGTTTGACTTTTTTCTCCTTTTACTGCAGAAGAGACAGAGATCTGCATCTAAGGCTTATAATTTTCAACTTTGTCCAGGTACAATACATACCTACCAATTCCAGCAAAGTTATGTCGAAGCCTATATCATTCACATTAAATTAAGAAGTGTGAATCCCAAGATTTCACAATCATCTGAAAAATCTCTGGGCAAAAGAAGAGAAAAGTTAAGTAAGGTGTTGTATTCAAGCCTGAAGGATGTTATTGTCAGATTTGAAAGCCATTTTTTTTTTTTTCGTTTAGCTTCCTGACTGCCCACATATTTTAGCCTGAAAATTGGGAGGGTTTTTTTTTTTTTTTTTGGAGCGGTGGAAAACTTAGCCATAACAACATTCCTTACTCTCCGGGTCAAGGACACTAGCCTGCACCTGGATGGGAGTGGTGAAGATTATCTCCAGTTGCATTGAAAGAAAGATTGACCCATGGTGGGATTCAGCTAGTTCGCACCACTTCAGGAGAACCAGTTGTTAACTTTCTGAGAAGTTTGGTGAACTGGTTGTGGGAAGAAATCATTAGGGCAGAGAACCAGTTATTAAATTATTTGAATCCCTACTGATTGGACCATGTGATGAACTTGTGGATGTGTGGCAGAGTTGTGAACTTTCAAACTGGGTGTGGGAAACCTGGAAGCGTTTCAGATTCGGGTTTTCCCAGATGTGCCAACATGAAATCTCTAATAAGTGGAACTTTAAGGAAGCTCTAGCCTCGGAGTTTTATTTGTTGGGGGTGTTTCTTGGAACCCTGACAGTTATATTTTTAGGCATGTTTCACTGAAATAACCTAATTCAGTTATTTCAAGCTTTATCCTTCAGAACCATACAATTTTGATGAGATTCTATAAGAGAATAAGAATAAAAGAAACATAATCAGTATGCTACTGCTAGTGCTTTATTCTTGAATGAAGATTCCAAGAAAATGTTTTTAAAAAGTTCTATGTTGTTTTTTCAAGTTCTTGAAAAAGTTTGAAAAATGACTAATCCGTATTGTCTTCCAGGTTCTAGCTGTTCCTGGAATCATGCTTGACTTGTCCTGGTCATTTTCTGCTTGCTGTTACTAAGTATATACTGTATAAACATATTCAAGTCAGTAGATAAGTCTTGATATCTTGCATACTTGTATACAGGCATATAGTAAATCTTGTATACTTTTGAACAGCACACAAGGTCATCACAAAAAGAAGCACATGAATCTCACTTGGACTGATACATATGATCTTTGTGATTGTTAAATTCAGTGTAAGGAAGTACATAAGAAAGTAGATTCAATGCAAATTACACAATGACACCTTTACAACTTTGGCTATTTAATACCTAGCTTTCCTGAAAACAGACATATTTTCAACCAAAATGTCTAGAGAGTTGTTTAGAACCTTCTCCTAAAAATTTAGGAATCTTTGTACCAAATGATTTGTTGATTAGAAACAAAAAGTACTTGAAACATTAACCATAATAAGATACAGGCAGGGTAAAGTTTGTTCAGCAACACCTAGCAAAGTTATTACTTTTATGGTTATGTAGATACTGGGAGCCCCACTCCCCAGCCTTGGTTTATATATAAATATTTTAATTTAGTATTTAGAGATTCTTTTTCAATTTTATGATGCATCAAAGTGTTGACAATTCTATATAGGAAAAATCTCTGCACAAGTATTACTCATAATGCATCTGTCCTCAATTCTATAAAATGGATTTCTGTGTTGGGCAGCGAGTTTAGACTATGTAATCTCAAAAACCTCTCCAATCCTTACATTCAATGATTATTAGAAATGACTTGTTTTTTCTTGTTATCAGAACTGTTTAGATTAATTTATGATTAATAAAATCCTAATTTAAGGCAGTCTTTTATTTATGAAGGAATCCTGGATTCTGTGCAGATAATTTCTTCTGGCAGTTTCCCAAGCTATCTCCTAGGAAATACACATAGACATAAATATCTATCATCTTTATCTTTGTCTCTATTTCTAGCAAGTGAAAGAGTAGCATGATAATTACTTTTAACTAAGAGTATAACCCCTTATTTAAGATAATAGAATGAGTTTTGATGATATTTTGCAGCCTGAATTTTAAAATCTAGTATATTGTATTTTGGAGGATATTTCTTGAGAAAGAGAATGTAACTTAAATCTCTGTCTGCACCAGCATTTCATCCAGCTGTGAGAAAGATTCAATTATTTTTGTTTTGCAAAGGCCAAAGGAATCACATGGCAAATAATTGATATAAATTATTTGAGCTTTACATTGTTAAAGCATAGTAGTGATTCTCAATGAATCACATAGTGTTTTATCTCTTCACATGGTATTTTTCCTATTCACATTTTTGTGTGAATTTCAAACACCTACATAAAAAACAAAGCTGCAGTAAGAACTGTTAATTATCCTGTCACTAGCTTCTTTTATTAATGGAATAATGCAATTTTTAACTGAAGCAAAAAGAGTGCAAATGTGATTCTTTGGATTTCTTAAGATCCCATATCTTGTTTAACAATAAAGAAAATCTGAGTTTCTGAATGGCAGGTTCATGTTCTCCTGTTAATAGCTTTCTCCTTTTGTGGGCTACTCCTTTGTGAATTTAGTAGCACGTAGATGAATACAATGGCAACCAGGATAATAAAGTGCCTGCCCTTTGAAATAGACTCTCCTAAGAGGTTTTGATGGCCCTAATCATACAGTACAAGCTTTTAGGTGATCTCAAAAAGTTGGCTTCCCTCCCCTCCAACTCGTTATTGTACACATTTGATATACATTATGATAAGTGTTTCTCCCTTTTACATGAATTCCTTTTTTTTGTTAATTTGGTTTGTTTTTACATATTGCACTGGTTTTAATTGCACACTTTGCTGATTGTGAATGGAGTGACTTTATAAATTGAAATTGTAAATTAAAAACATATGTTTATCATATCTATAGTATCCCTAAACACAGATACAGATTTTCTTCCTCCATACAGATATATCTAAGCAAATATATTCATTAGTTATATGACCTCAAAGTTCTATGCAGTTCCAGGGTGTCCTTACTGACATTCTAAGTATTACTATAAGAAATCTTTATATACCGCATTCATAAAACATGAACAGAAGTAGAGAACCTTACCTGAAAAAAATCAAGTATGTTTATGTCCTATTAAACAATATGAATGTAAGTAAATGTGCAAATGTATTAAATTCCACTCTTCTAATTTAAGCAGAGGAACATATACCTTTCATGAATCATTTCCTTGTAGCATGAAGAGGTCTACAACTCCAATAATACTTGGAATATATTCTTAGATAATCATCCATGTTGAACAAGTTATAGATGAAGGATCAGATTAAATCCAACCCATTTAGACAAAAAAAATGCAGTCTATCTCAGTTCTCTGCCTAAATGGACATTCACAATTAGGCAGAGGTATGGCAAACTGAAGATGGCTCTGGGAAAGTGGACTCAATAACCACAGCAAAAATCAAGTAACCAGAGAGCAGGCCAGTTCCTTGAAACCTTTCTAAGTTAAGAGAAGACACAGGAAGTCCTCCAAATGGCTGGTCTTCACAATGAGAATGCAGCATGGTAATTTCCATGGATTTGAGCACCATGAGTTGATAGGATCAACCATCTTGCTTGCAACCATGGTAGAGACTTTCAAATCATTTCAAATCACTTTTAGAAAGTCTTCATCAGGTGAGCTTATTTGAATTCTGAACAAAAGAAATAGTAATTACAAGTTTAAGAATTTAAAGAATTTGAAATAAAGGGCAAAAGCTAAATAAGATTTTAATCTGAAGTCATAAATGGTTTAAGAGTCAGAAAATGTGGAATATTGCCTTATTAAAAATAAAACTTTTCTTGGGAAACAGACTTATTTTGGCTACCCTAGCTAAAATAAGTGAGTAACTATACTATCAACATTGCCAATAAGGATGTATGAATGTTGGAATAAACTATGTCTAAATGTTAGTGAAGAAATGAACAAATTCTTCACAGAACAAATTTTATCTGATAAGATAGAGACAATACAGAATGTCGAACTACAAATGACAGGCCAGGAGAATGATTTGGAAAATGACACATTACTGGATATACAAAAGAAACTGACTAAAGTTTAAAAAATCAGTATAGAAATGCAAATGATAAACCAAGAGAATGATATGGAAAATATTTTCTTATTGGATCTTCAAAAAAAAGCTTGCCAAAGCCTTAAAGAAAACTGTGTTATGGGATAAAGAATTTGAAGAGTAATCAAATCATATGACAATATTTGATTGAATTAAAGATTAAAATTGTAAGTAAAAGGAGGGAATATAAAGTTGGTTTATTTAATAAAAGTTAAAATAAGAGAAGTTTTTGCAATGTTCTGGCAAATTTTATGGTCATATGTCCACTTGCTGATAAGGCCAGAGGAAGGAGGAAAGTTCAGTGCTGCAAAGAAATGTATTGTATATCATGTATATCAAATGTCAGAACCATAACCAAGTTTTTATGTTAACAGAGCAGAAATTTCAAAGTTCAGTATTAAGATTCTGGGAGTCAGCAAAACTGAAATGAACTTGAATGGGTAACCAATCATCAGAGGAGCATCAGAATTTCTACTGCAAACTAGTAAATCATAGATTACCATGAACAAAAGACATACACCATTATGAACAAAAGGTATGAAGGACTCGACACAACCCTAAATTACATAATACGTAATGTGAATCCAAGGCAAGCCAATCAATAATAGGGTAACCTAGATCTATTTGCCCACCACAGAAGCAATCTAAGCGGAAGCTGAATAGACAATTCAGCTAGACAATACCAGAAATAATATGTCATACTAAATCTTTGTAAGTTAGATCTAAACAGTGCAAAGAATTTCTATATAAACAGACAAAGATTAACAATCAAATGGCTAATGCAAGAGATTAAGAATATTACAGAAATCAAGCAACTTTTAAGCAAGAAAAGTTTCATGAAGAGAAGAAACAAGATATTTTTTAAAAAATGATTGCACAAATATAAAAAAACCTGTTCCAAAATTACAAAGTTGTTTGATCACTGGAGCCAGATATTCTACAATCTGAAATTAAATAAACCCTAGAAAGTATTGCCACCATTCATTCATTTTCATGCAGGTGCACTAGTTGTATTCAGTAAATACCTCAGTTATATTCTGTGTCGAATCCACTTAAGTATTTTTTTCCTGACAAAAATTGGGTTGACATACTCCTTTGTAACCAGAGATCTGATGTATATATTGTTGAGAGAAGCTGAGATAAAGGCGGGTAGTGGGGCTGGAACAGTTTCTCTATCAAATTCTCATTTTGTTGAATCCTATCCCATGCTATTAATTGTTATTGCTAGGGCAGTGTCTCACAAACGGTTATTAGACAACAGAATGCAATGCAAGAATAGAGTTTTTTTTAGAGTTCGAGCAAGTGGCAACTTTAATTAAATTTCTAATATATTTCTTTTACTATTGATCATTGAGGTTGAAACTGTTATGTGCACTCTAGACAAATGATCTGGGAAAAAATGAGGGAACAAAGGAAATCCCAGTTCAAAACAAATTGGACATATTAAGCAAAGATTTAGCTCTCTTGTGAAGTTTATAATTCTGGGGAAGGGATAACGAAAGAGAAGAGAATGCCCAGCAGTAATGTGGACTCAATTGCAGGCAATCCTCAATTTATGACCACATTTGAGCCCAAATTTTCTGTTGCTAAGCAAGACAATTATTAAGTAAAGTTTGCCCCATTTTTGACCTTTCTTTGCCACTGTTGTTAAGTGAATCACTGCAGTTATTAATAGTAGAGTTGTAGCGTGAATCAGATTTCTCCTCATTGACTTTGCTTGGCAGAATGTCGCGAAAAGTGATCACATGATCCGGGACATTGCGACCATCATAAAAATGAACCAGTTGCCAAGCATCTGTGAATTTTGATCATTTGACCATGGAGATGCTGCAACAGTTGTAAGTATGAAATCAGTCATAGGTTATGTAACTTTCAATGGTCACCAATGAACTGTTTGTAAATTTGAAGACTACCCAGCACAATGGCAGCTGGAAGAGTGTGATCAGGTTGAGGTCATATCATCCTGTGAGAGTTTCTATTAATCTGATTAGTAAGTTTCTTTTTTTATTTCACAACACTAGTCTATTTTTGATAAGAAACAAACAGTAAACTGACTGAGAAGACTCCTTTGCAGACTGAGTCCTTTCCCATTCAGCACTATCTTTAACCAGGTTTTAAGCTTTTTCTTCTTCACATCTGATTTTTCAGCTTCCAATAAAAAAATGTATCTTAAACTATGGTTGCCTTTGAAACCTATATGTGCTATATTTGCTTGCTATATTTTTAACTATTTATGATGTCAGATAATTTTTAATTTTGGAATAACTTAGTACTTGGTTCTTGCTATTCTTTTTAGCACTTTTAAACTGAGGTTTAAGCTTAAATTTAGGATTTAAGTTACATTAAGATCTAAGCTTAAAGTTTAAGATTTAGTTTCCTGGTGTCATTCCCACTAGGCTCAGATCAAGAAATATAGTTCATAGAAGACCTGAAGATTTTATTAAGAGTGACTATAATATAGAATTTTGTAAGTCTGTTTATGTTATATCTGCCTACTATAGCTTAGAGTTCATAGAATTCATGACGAATGTAACTGAGGAACTTTCAAGTGTTAACGGGCTGCTTTGGCTTGAAATATGTTTTATTCCTGGTTGCCTTGGCAACAGAACTTGCATATCTCTGTCGAAGTCATCTTCCTTACTTTTCTATACAGCCTAGATCAATTTTATGGCCTTTTATCACTAACATCAAGTGAAATTCTAGAGGTTGCTAAAAAGTAGATATGGGCTCCAATTATACTAGGAAACACTAGGAATTTGCAATATCTAGTCTCTGGACAAGCTAAGACAAAAGCCAAAGAACTGCTTGAAATGAAAGAAGTTCCAATTTTCACTGAGACAAGTAAGTCTAAACCTTTGATACAATAGCACTTACGGTATTTTTTGATGCTATGTTAGTAGGATCACCCTACTTACTGAACTAGTACTCCAGCCAGCTATTTATTCTTTCCTAATTTGTAGTTCCAACATAATCAATTGCATGTTTCTAGATTTATTGATGTTCCAGATGTAACATTCTTAAAAGAAAAGGTAGATTTTTTCCCATCTAGTTGTACTTATGTCTGTTTCTTAGCCAAGGGGGCTAGCGTTGTCCAAAGATGTTTCTGTGGTCATCTCTCCAACGTGACTATATGTTGAGGCATTGGAACGCCTTGATAAGAGCCAAGGTGGCGCAGTGGTTAAATGCAGCACTGCAGGCTACTGCTAGATCAGCAGGTCAGCGGTTCAAATCTCACCGCTCAGGGTTGACTCAGCCTTCCATCCTTCCGAGGTGGGTAAAATGGGACCCAGATTGTTGGGGCAATATGCTGACTCTCTGTAAACCGCTTAGAGAGGCCTGAAAGGCCTATGAAGCGGTATTAAGTCTACTGCTATTGCTATTGCTATTCCCAATGAATGGTACCTATTTATCTACTTGCATTTGCATGCTTTCGAACTGCCAGGGGGCAAGATACATTCTTACTATAGTGCAACTAAATAGATACATACTATTTCAATGCAAAATTCTTACTTGCAAATTAATACTATTCCTAATCTAGATTATTAACTGATGTAACAACCAGGAAAGTGCTTATACTTTGTAATTAATGTTTCATGTTATTACCTCCAGTTAAATTCTAATTTTGCAGTGATGTTTAGATTTGGCGTGATTTCCTAGTGAAAGGTGTAAGCTCCTTTTAAGTTCAGATACTGGCATCAATAATTTTCATCATTATGCTTGGTCACATCCTCATTTCTGAATGTCAGGAAGGGAAAACAGCTTAGCATAAGCAAACATAGAGCTACATATGGTAAATGACAGATGGAAATGATTTTGAAGACACTTAAACACAAAAGTAAGAAGTGTATCAAATTTAACTTCTTTCAAAGGATTGTTGCATCCAAGGACATTAAATGCCCAAGCAATAATAAGAAACAGGAAAGACTCTTTTTTGTTGTTCTATTATTCTGACTTCATAGCATTATGGACAATGCTTAGGCATATAGCAATGAGTCACACTTAGTGAAAGTTTTTGTTCCCATTGACTTCTCCAAAGCTTTCCTATTTGGCATTCCTCTGCTAAAAATACAAAGAGAGAAAGAATGTTTTAACTAGCATCAAAAGGCAGCATCTTAATGAAAGCACCACACTTTCCTCAGTATATCAACACAACAGGATTGCAAATGATGTGCTGGGAAGAAGTCACCATTAAGAAAACATGAAGATACAGCTAATGAAACACAAAGTGTTTTGAAACAAGATATTGAGGAGCTTTTTATGACAGTTTCTGATCATTGCCGAAACATATCTAACAATATTATCGTACGTTTCTTTATAAAATCGTGGCACTGAAAAGCAGGTGTGTGAGAGAGGGAGTATTTTGAAAAGATTTTTTTAAAGATTGTGTCTCTTTCTGAATAAACAAAACTCCATTATTAGAACTTGAGTTTAATATAAAGTATGATTGTGGGTTTTTTAATATTCCAGAACTCAGCTAAGAGGAAATATTGGTGTTAAAGTCCAATAAAAATGTAACAATGTACCCAGGATGTAATAATTAATTGCTCACTTCTACCACCTTGTGGAGGAATGCATTTAGTGTGGTTTTCTCATGTGAAGGCAATATCATGAAAATAAATATCAGTTCTCAATACACTTGGGTTTCTCCAGAGAAACTGGACTAAACTCTACCTAACACAATAGCCCTTTCATTCTCAGGCTAAGTGGATTAACACTTTATCCTATTGCTTCTACTGCAGCAGTCCCTCTTAGATCAGGTCCCATACCTGATCTCAGATGTGAAGCAAGGTTGACCCAGTCAGTGTGTGGAAAGAAGTCACCTGCAATGTCTAGGGCTACTGACTAGGCTAAGAAATTGTGAAAAGTATCTTGGGAGATGTCAGTGGTAAGCCATTTCTTTATTCTTACCAATTAAACTGTATAGATGCACCAGACTAAGTCAAAGCTGGCAAATTCAGTTTTAAGATGCCTTAGCTACCTGCTGAGGAATTGAGTGCCAAGACCCATCCAGGTTGTATCTGACTTTCATTATCCAACTTAATAACACTGATTATCTCCTCCACAACAGCACAGGAACACAATCTAGTAATGGGCAAAGGAATGTCTTACAGTTGCAATGTTCCCTAGAGAACAGAAACCATTTGAATGAAATCATATACAGATCACACTTTTAGAGTTGTTACAAATTGTTCATATATGCATTCCACTGGCTTATGTTCAACACCACTATGCATTTCCTAAGTCTCTTGTGCAGGTCTGTCATATTCTGCCCACAACATAGCACTAAATTGTTAATTCATCATTATTCAGTTGCCATATTCTTGAACCAATATAGCAGCCTATTGGTATATTTGGAATTATTTAAAACTTGTTAGCCTTCTGCTATAAACATAGTTATGAAACATAAGAAAGGTAGAGTCATCATGGCAAAATACCATTTCTCAGCTATGGAGATACTCAGTAATCCAGATCATGGTTGTCCCAAAGGTGCTTTTTCAAGAGGCAACTGGACTTTCTGTTTTTTCTTTAAAGATGTTTCGTTTCTTATCCAAGGAGCTTCTTCAGCTCTGACTGGATTTCCCACCACCCAGTCAGAGCTGAAGAAGCTTCTTGGATGAGAAGCAATATGTCTTCAAAGAAAAACAGAAAATCCAGTTGTCTCTTGAAAAAGCACCTTTGGGACAACCATTTCTCATATCAGTTTTGTCCACATAACTGTTAGTTGTACATAAAATATAAGACATGAGAATGCGAGAAATTGGAAAATGATAAAGTATAAAGTTACACTTCAACATTAAAACCCAGATTCTAATTGGTAATGTAGCATACAACTTGTCACTATATTTCAAGATAATTTCTCATTACCTTTCTTCAGAGATTATTCAGCTAGAGCAATGATGGATTTTGGAAGATTATACTCTGATAGAATAAGATCTCAATATCAGTACCACAAATCAAAAGAAAACTTTCCCAAAGTATTAATTGCAGAGTTATTATGTGTTGATTCAACACAGCCTCTTCTCTAGAAAAGTTCCATGTGAGTATATTTTCAAAGGAAATTGCAGATGACATTGAGTTGCTACCAGCATGACAGTTCGACAGTTCTTATATAAGCTATATTTATAACCACACAAGTTTTCATTAGGATGACAACACATTGACCTTTCAGATCAATAACATTAGAGTTTAATTAATGTTGTAATCCAAATAGATTTTTCTTGTTTTAAAGAATATTTACTTATTAGCTTGTGTCTTTATATACATGACATTACTCTAGGTCTGATCTTACAAAATTTCCCAGTCCCAGAGATGAATAAAATTTACTTCAGAAAAATCTTCAAGGGAGATGAGGATATTACAAATGAAGCTTTCTCAGTTAGCCTAAAGTTTTATTCCCAGTTTTGATTGATTATAACTGTGAGTGGTAACTTTCAAATCTATAATGCTGCTTCCGGACTCAGGCTTTGAAAAAGGTAAATCTTTTCATGAGTTTGGACCAGTGTCTATTTCTATGCCCAATCTTTCTCACAGTGTCTTGTTATGAGGAAATATATATGCCTTCTTGAGTTCCAATATGAAAAAAAAACAGTTTGTAAGTGGAACAAATAAATAAATAAAGCTTATATTTACTGCTGGATCTTTTTAAAATTATTTGACAATCACAACTGAGGTATAAATTGATTTATTACAAGCATATTACACTATACCAAATTATATTCCCTGTGTATAAATAAATATGATACACTTTTCTGAAAATACTTGTATTTATTTATTTATTTTTATTATTTAAAATGGTTTAAGCAGTCTTTAGAGCTCAATTCACTCTCAAATGTCTAGAAACAATGCAAACTAGAAACATGAAAATAAGAGCCCAAAATGTACACACTGTTGCTTTCTATCTTCCTTGCCAAAGGACAGAAACAAGAGGAAGCTCTTAAGTTGACTTGTGGGCTTTCTAGAAGTTTCAGTATAATGGCCAGTATGGATATAGTGTTAAATTTCAGGTAGGGCTTTGGTTTCATCCTATATACTGTTTTATCAGTCAAATCTCTGAAATAATTAAACACCCAGTTTAAATTTATAAGGATAAATTACAGGGATTCAGGAAATTTCCTAGTCTATACAAATGCATTTTAAAAAATCTATACTGATAAAAATGCATAAGGAGACACCAAAAAAGAACAGAAAATAGCTTGTTCTTGTTCAAAGTCTCTGTGATCCAAACCAAAGGTTCAAACATTTTTTCATCTCCTTTGTTTTAATAAGGGCAATGAAATGACTTAAAGGCTTAAACTTGAAATAAAACTGAAAGCTTTATCTATTCGAAACTGAACAATATCAGTTTTCAGTTTCCTTTTAATCAAAGATCAGTAATAATAACCAAAAAACTGCAAAACTCACCAAATAGGTGTACTTCTCATAACAAGTGGCTGAAATTTTAAACTGCTTTTTCATTAATTCTTGGGAAAGATTATAATTCCTACAGAATTGCTCTACAGTCTATAGATCTACTACCACCATGCCAAACCCACACTATTTAGAAGGCATCGTAATGGAGAAAGGAGAAAAAATACCTCTCTATTATCAGATTTTTGTTCATGGAAGTGAAATTACAATCAAAGCAAAGTTTTACATATAAAGATCTAAAGATTCCTTTTCATTCACAAAGTATACTGATTTTTCTCTCCATTATTATTATTCCATTATAGAAAGAAAAGATTTCTAAGAGGTCCCAATTATAGGAAATTAAATGCATCACATTTAAATGCACAACAAAGTAAACTTATGGGCAAAATACATTTATGTAATATACCATGCTGCATTATTACCCAAAATTTACTTTTTTAAAATTTTTAAATTTTTAAAATTTTTTAAAATTTTTTAAAAATTTTAAAATTCTAAAATGTAGAGAAATAAGACAGGGAATAAATATTAGATCTAATAATCAAAATAAGGCATATTACTCTAAATCTATACTATGAAGTAGGTAATGTCAGTCATCTTTGCTTCCTTAAATTGTATAATTTAAAAACAGGCAGATTTAGATTCAGCAGCTCAAACTATAAAAGCATTCCAACAATTTACTCTCGAAATCCCCAACATTTAGGTAGTTTCCCACACAAGGTAAATGATCGTCATAAAGCTAAATTTGAATAATTTAGTATTCAGATCTAAGAATTGATGTGATGTGGAAGATACTCTCTTGAACCGAAAAGCATCTGCTAGAAATGAAAATGCCATTCTTTTTAACTTGGACTGGCTGCTTCCTTTATGTTTGATAATGGTTAGAACTTTTGTTCTAAACCTAAATTGACATATGAGGTAACCTTGTTACCCTCATATGTCAATTTAAAAGTTTAAACAACTACTCATTACATTTGCCTACTAATGAAGCACTACCAGTTCTTTATTCTTTTAAGTGCCTTCAAACTGCTGGTATCCTCCTTCTGAAATTAATTGTTAATGGTATTTGCCAAGAGCACAACAAGCTGGACTTTATACCCTTATTACATAGAATGTAGTAGAAAAACCTCTCTACCTTACAACTAATTTTCATTATCCTGTCCTACTACAAAATGGTTTAGGCATAAGAGAATAAATTTACAGTCAGATGTCATCATTGGTAAGCAACCATTCGTATGGTAAGTGATTGTATTAATCCAAATGACAAGGATGTTCAATTGAATTATTGGCAATTCAAATTGTCCGTGATTGCCAAACATATTTGTGATTATTAGTTATAAATAATGTATAACACTTAATTAAAAAATAATCTAACCCATGTACCAGAACATTTACGTTACTGGTGTTCTCACTGCATATAACTCCTGAAATTCTGCCATAGCAGTTCCTGCTGCCTCCCTGCCCTGTCTTTGCTTGGCTATTTCAATTGTTATGATTTACCTCAAACTACAGGGCAGCCTTGGGGAAAACATTCTTCCTTTCTTCAGAGACTGGTGTTTCTCAACCTTGGCCACTTTAAGATATGTGCACTTTAACCCAACCAGCATCCTGAGAGTTGAAGTCCACCTTTCTTTAAATGGTCAAGGTTGAAAAACATTGGTCTAGACCTTTCCTCAGATGCTTTGGAAGATCAGTGAAAGTTAATACATCTGTGCTGAACATTTGACACATCTAAAGGAATATTTTTTCACTGAAAATGGTCATAGTACTTTAGGAAAAAAGTATCATAATTCAGTCTATAATTATCTTGTGAAAATAATCCAAATTCTCCCTTATACGTGACTGAACCTTCCTAGAGCTTCATTAACAATTACACAGGGGGAGAGGAGGGTGGAGAGGGGAAGGATCAAACCAGGGAAGGTGGTGCTCTGATCATACAATCAAAACAGATCTTCTTTTTACTTACAGTAGATGCATTAAAGAGAAATACTTTAATCATGTTTTTATTTATTTTTCGCATTTTTGAACCACCCATCTCCCACAGCTCATGCGAACATAACGGACCTACCTTGAGTTTCTTGACCAACCCACATGAAAGCCCCTTGTAGACAAATGCTCAGAAAGTAAAAGCTTGTTCCAGAGTTTTACAATATCACTGAAGTTTCAGAGTTATACTTTCTTTTCCTCCACGATGGCTTGGTTGCAGGGCTACTGCTGAAGGGCTACTGGAACCTAGGATAGCGTGCTGGCAGAGGCAGTGAATTCCAGGGCAGAGAAGGATGGGAGATCTGGGAAGTTGAGTTGAGTTGAAGCATCCCTGTGATCTTATGCCATAAGTACCCCTTAGCCATAGAGGCACTGCAATGGCCACAATTTTGGAGACTGGGTATAACTACCATCACTGTAACTTCAACCGTTAAACAGATAGTCATTAAGTAAAGACTGCCTCCAGCAACTGCTTTGTATAGTTTCTCTCTGTCCATAGAAATTGTATACATTTGAAACATTCATTCATATCCATAAAAACCAAGGAAGTACTTGCTTGCCAAGTGATGTAATTAAGTAATTTAGCTTCACACAGTAAATGTTTTGTCAAAATACCTCTCTGTTCTGTTTTAAGTCTATTATTTTGTCATTTGGAGATCCCAAAAGTATGCATGTATGAAGTATAAGAACTTGTTTGATTTCCATTTGTTTACAAGTTGTGCTTTATGCTTATGTAAAGTTGATAAAGATTGGTTTTATTTTAAAGAGGGTTTTTTAAAAGAAAAATCTCAATAGATTTGCAACAACCTTTGGCATTTATCTGCTTGTTAAATAGTTTAAAATCTGGATGGTCATTGCAATCTCCTTTGAATTTGCTAATTATTTGCACTGTTTATGACAAGTGTGCTCCATTGGGTACAATTATGACTGTTTATTGAATAATTGCTTTCTCTGTCAAATATTTGATTGAATATTTACCCACTCAGAGTAACATTTTTACTAACTAATTGTCTGTACTGGATAATATCCTCTCTCAGTAATTGCCTACTCTGAATAATAGTTTCATTGTATACGTGCCTTTATTTTAATAAAAAAAATTAAACAGTACTGAATTACCATTTGTTATGACTCTAAGTTTCCTTGCAATATGTACGTTTGCTGTTGTATATGTTGATTTTCTAATGATTAAATGTATTTTAGTCTTTAGATTTTTCTTGCAGATTACAAGAAAAGATCAGCTGAAAATAATAGTTGGGGATGAGAGAATATCTGGAATGGAAGAGAGTGAATAGCGATTAAAAAGTTGAAAATGTACTGCTCTGGAAATAGAAATTTCAAAGGAGATGAATATTTTCATGCTGTTTTGTTTATCAGAAGAAAAATGGCACAGGTAGGAGGTAGAAGAAAAAGAAATGAAGAAAGAAGAGAACTTGGTATTTATATTCTAAGGGTATTTCCAATATTGTCTCTTTAATATGAAGAAATGCAATATTTATTTCTTATTTATTAGATTTCTAGACTGTCTATCTATTGTTTTTAAGTCCAGTTGTGCACCTTGTGAAAGTGAATGTTAAGAACACATACTAATAGGCATCAATATACAATATCCCAATAGGACTTATAATTTTGGATGGGAGGGTTGAGGGGAAGAGTGTTAGGAGAACATCATTTACATTTCGGTCATTTTGACAATGGGTTCATAAGGCATATCAATTCCTAAACCTGAATGGACAAAGTACAATTACTGTATTCTTGTTATGTCCCAAAAAAAACATTAAGAGTCACATAATTTTGCAGATTGACTAGGTTCCTACAACAAACCAAAATAAATTTTAGTTTTCTGACCCAATGTTCTGACCCTATTGCCTATTGTGCATACCCAACTATTGTGTCAGATGAACTGCAAGTTATTATGGCATATATCATCTACATGTTCTTTTGCATATGCACTGAGAGCTTATGCACTCGTCACACTTGGCCTATTATTCTATTCTATTCTAGTCTGTTCTGCTCTGTTCTGCTCTGCTCTGCTCTACTCTGCTCTACTCTACTCTATTATCAGTGGCTGTTGCAAGCTGTCAGAAAATCCCACTGCTTCTTCATATCATACCATAACCAGAAAACTCAACAAGATTGCTATAAACTCTGTGCAGATAGGAAAAGATTGTTCAGAAGGCACTGTTGCCAAGGGCATCCATTAATTTGGAGCTACTCCTGATGGCTATTACAACCCTACTTTATTTTCTGCTTCCTTAACATTTTAAAATCATAAATTGAGTGTGCTCATTATCTCTGAATTATATTAATAGATTGTGAGAGAAAGTCAAGCAGCAGATTTCAGAAAATGTTTAAATACCGTGTGGTTAAGGGCAATACTAGATCAGTGTCACAGACTTTCTTATTGAAGAAGACAGGGGCCTAGAAGTTCCATTTGATGAAAATGTCATCAAGTCTCCAGGCTGTCATATCTTGCATAAATAGCACAAGTGTACTGTGCGCACAAGCTGAGTTACCATTTCCGTTTAGATATTGCAGATAGGTGATGGAACTGATGTACTCCTGACTAAAATAGAATAAGATTCACTGCATTTTGGACACATAAAAACTTGGTAATTTCCATCTAATTTAAGAGCTTATAAAATTGTCACTATCTACATTTGCAATCATTAAGTTTATGAGACAGATTCAGAATTCTTTTTAGTTCCAAGGCAGAGAAATGTTAAATCATGACAACCTAAATCTGTCCCAGAGTCAGCAACCTAGGCCCTTGCTTGACAATTATTTGGAAGAAAGAAAAAAGATGTTTGACAGAAAGTGGTCACCTTATCCACTTTTTACAGAAGAATACTGTAAATTTCAAGGGACAGGAGTGGAGATTGTTTTAAAAGTTAGTTGAAATCAGGATTCACTTTATTAGGAGCATAATGCAAACCAAAGTGAAGTTTACTTTGAAATATAACCTTGTAGCTGCTAGTAATATTTTCCAGCAACTACTTAATTTCACTTTTGCAATGTTTGCTTTAATTAGTTCTAATTACCTTTTTCCTCAGAAAAAGCTTGTTAGAAGTTAATGACCTCTTATCCCCTAGCTTTAGAGATTGGAGCTTTGCCAGATGTAAGAGTTGCCATCTTGAATGCATCTAAAACAGAAAATCAGGGAGGCAGGGGGGAAAAATCAGATCTGTCCATTGCAGAAACCAGATGACTGCTGTATATCACAGAGTCACATTCATCATATACATTAATCACATAAATTTGATAAAATTACTAAATATTATTAATTGTGAATATGTTTGACTACATTTTGGATAATGTTCCATTTTTTGGGTTTTGATTGGTGGTTTAAAGAAAAACTAGTTTTTTTGAAACTAGCAAAGTCTGTTTAGCATACATCTCAGGAAAGAAAATATTGATCTTACTTAAAATGAGTGAAAAGAGGATGTAAGCAGTGGCTACACCGGTACAAACCTTTATTCAGTTTTCAACAAAAAAAAACAATAAACAGATGTAAGGTTTACTTTTTCATCCTGGCAGAAATGGAAAGCCTGTGATAATGACAGATTGCCTTGGGAAACTGTGGGCATAAACATTCCTCAGATTTATTGCATTTATTTTTCATCAGAAGCCAGACTGAGAAAATTTTAATCGTGTCATATACCACCATGAAATACTAACTATGGCAGATGTTTATATTAATTACTGATAGTGAATTGCTGGTTAAAAGCTTTATTTATGCTGTAACTAATCTTAATTTTTCATTTATTTTAAAAGAAGTTTATTTCTTTAAAATAAAAGAGCATTTTAAAAGAACCAAGTAAAAACAAGACATGATCATAGCTAGCACAAACTGGTGATCTGTTGCATCACGAAGTAAAGTTTTGATATGAGTACAATTACGTAAGTAGTAATGGATGTAATATTTTATGAGACATCCCTCTAATTAGTCAGATATAAGAGTCAGTGATTAACTGCCACCCAATTTCCTAATCAACTCTACTTTTAGAAAAACATAGGTAGTAGGGTAGCAGGAAACAAAGTGAGATTAATCTAGTCATTGTTTCAAATTTTCATTGTTTCTTATCAATAGGAGGAATTAAAAACTGACTATGTTCCTGTTTCTGAAATCAATTTCAGTAGCATGCTTGAACTCCATAGAAAGATCTGTGATGCTAGTGATGTATGCTAGTGAGTCACAAGCAAAGTGGTCATGTACTTCCTCCTGGGTCTTTGAAATGATATTTTGCCACCATGAGTTGAACAAAATAAACATGGCATATAAATATAATCAATCTTTTAAAATATTTAAAACCATTAAGCATAGCACCTTACTTTCTAAATATAGACAAAGGATTTTTTTAAAAAAAATTATTTTATCAATTTCATATATACATTCACAATTATATGATCTCATAACTGTTATTAATAATATGTATTTATAACAATTTTTTCCCTACAGTTGACAATATACTTGAAAATTGCTTTCTTACCATCCCATAGATCCATCTTATCTTACAATGGTCCTACTTCTTCTTCCCTCCCTCCCTCCTTCCTTCCCTCGTTTCTTCTCTCCTACTCTCCTTCCTTCCCTCCTTCCTTCCCTCCCTCCTTCCCCTTCCCTCCTTCTCTCCTTCCCTCCTTCCTTCCCTCCTTCCTTCCTTCCTTCCTTCCCTCCTTTCTTCTCTTCTTCTCTCCTTCCTTTCCCCCTTCCTTTCCTCCTTCCTTTCCCCTTCCTTCTCTCCTACATTCCCTCCTTCCTTCCCTCCTTCTTCTCTCCTTCTCTTCTTCCTTCCCTCCTTCCTTCCCTCCTTTCTTCTCTCCTTCTCTCTCCTTCCTTCCCTCCTTGCTTCCCTCCCTCCTTCCCTCCCTCCTTCCTACCCCCCTTTCTCTTCTCTTTCTTCTCTCCTTCCTTCCTTCCTCCTCCTCTCCTTTCCCTTCTCTCCTTCCCCTTCCTCCCCTTTACCCTTCCCCTCTTCTTCCCATTCCTCCCCTCTTTCCTACTCTTACATTCCCTCCCATTCTTCCTCTGCCTTTCCCTTTCTCCTATTCCTCTCCTTTCTCCTCTCCTTCCTCTTCTATCTTTCCTTCTACTCTTCCCTCCATTCACTCTATCCGTTGTTGTGTTTACATATTCTCCTCTTCAGGGGATGACCTGGTTCTCTTCCCCCCCCCCCCTTATTTGAAAGTTATATAAAAAAGGCAAGATTTACAAAATACAAGATACAAAAATAGATAAAGCTCTTTACATGTTTTCATCTCCCATAGCTCATCTCGCCTTACCTAGTATAAGACTAGGTTGCTAATTCCATGCAGGTAGTTATAACGGATTTCCTATCAGCTTTTCAAGTTTTTCCAACGTTGTGGTCTAATGGTATTACTCGACGGTGAATTCTCACCTCTAATACATTTCTACTCTCATTTGCCCTCTGTCTTTGTGTATTGTTTATTTGAGTTGTTGCTTAGATCATTTTAAGTTAGTCAGCTATCTCCTTTATATCTGAATCCTCACTGTCTCGTCAAGCCATTTGTATAATTTCTCCCAGACTTTCTAAAAGTCTGTGTCTTCTTTTTCGTTAATCCGCATTGTCAATCTGTTCATTTCCGCTAATTCTAAGATCTTATTCATCACCATTGTGCTAGTGGGGGCATTTTCACTCTTCCAGCACTGCGCGTAAGCGATCCTTGCCGACAAAGGATTTTTATTTGCATTCTTATCATCTTTATTTTTTCATTTGTCTATATTCTTTTTCAACAGCAATTCTCTAAAATGGAAAATATTTTTGATATTAAGCAAGTATTATATCCAGTTATAATTAACACGATCACATCATCAAGTATATGTTTAGATCAGGTATGACATTTTTACACCTACCTAGTTTTTCCCAATGACCTGGATAGGCAGATGTTGATTTTTGATGGTGTTAAATGTATTGTTGCAAGATGTCCTGTTCAAAGTAAAGCTGCCTTTTGCAATTGACTTTGTGATTTTGTCAATGCCAATAGTGTTCAGATAGTCCTCCAAGGTGCCTATAAAAAAATAAAGGATTCTCCTGTCCAATCATATCCAATTCTGAGGGGCAGTGTTCATCTTCATTTTGTAGCTGAGAAAGCCAACATTGGCTGAAGCATTTCTGTGGTCATGTGGCCAGCATGATTATACACCAAAGTGCACAGAACACTGTTATCTTCCCACCAAAATTTACCTACTTTTTTACTTGCATGCTTTTGAACTTGTCAAAATATTATCTTTTGTACTAATAATTGATCTTCCCGTAGGAATTAATTATTAATTTAGCTTTTTGGTATAACAGTTTGATATTGTGCCTGTTTTATCCAAAATATTATAGATTTGCTTGGAAATACTACTGTCTAATCATTGCTTCACCTGTCCCTAGCATATAGACCTTTATTCTGTAAGAAGCACTAATGTTAAATTTCATGATATTGCTGTAGCTTCTGATCTTAATATTCTAAGACAAAGGGGAAGGGAAGGTATATGCATGTCATTTAAAATAATTAAGGTAAAGTTAAAAGTTCCCCTCTCACATATGTGCTAGTTGTTCCTGACTCTAGGGGCAATGCTTAGCTCTATTTCAAAGCCGAAGAGCCAGCGTTGTCCAAAGACATCTCCGTGGTCATGGGGCTAAATACCAAAGGCACACAAAGGTGGTCCCTATTTTTCTACTTGCATTTTTACATGCTTTTGAACTTCTAGGTTGGCAGAAGCTGGGACAAGTAATGGGAGCTCACTCTGTTATGAAGCACTTGGGATTAGAACTGCTGAACTGCTGACCTTTCTGATCAACAAGCTCAGCATCTTAGTCATTGAGCCACCAAGTCCCTCTTTAAAAGAATTGACTCTAAGCAAAATGGTACTGATCTCAAGGCGCTTTGTAGACTGCCAATGTAGTGATATCTGGGCTTCCCATTGATGACAGATTGTCAGACTCTACATTAGAAGAATCCTCAAACTTCAAGCAGAGTTTGTAGGTTCTTGTTTGTTCAGACGTAAGGTGAACTGTTGCAGTTGGCATGAAAACAGATGAAAAGAGCCTTGATGTGTAATGGAGATTCTGGAGGTATACAAATTCTATTGTGTGATGCTTCTGAATAGCATTACTCTCAAAGCACATTAATTACTTCTTTGATAAGAAGGAAGGTCACATTATTTGCTGATGTATGACAGTAATGGAGTGGGTAGATTCAGCCTTTGTTCCCTAAAGAGAACAAAAGCTTTTTACCTTTATAATTAAGTATTCTCTTTGCAAAAAGCTGCCAATTAATAGCACATATGTTGCAGCTTGCCTATAAAATCTAAATGGCAAGTGTTCTCTGGGCAAATACAGTATTTAAAAAGAAGGTGGGCTTCTATTTATCACAACTGGTTTGAATCTCAGGTTTATTTGGAGCCATTCCTCTTAAGATGGAAAAAATGTTCTCTGAACAACGTAAATGTGAATAATTTAAAGAAATATTTTTGTGAAGGCTGAAGAAAATAAAAATGAGAAGCAAAAGAATTAACAAATGAATTTAGCACAAATGGTTATTAAAAATCTAACATCAGATCTGATGTAGGACCAATAAAGTATGGTGTGGTGTGGTAAGAGGCTTTCTATGTGACAAAGGGCATAGTAAAGAATTATCGGTCAGTATTCTGGTTAATACTATAATTGGTCTCAACTTTGCTTTTTATTTTTATTTCTTTTATCTTCTTTCTCCCTCCTTTCTTGAGCCAATTGCTCCTTTTAAAGAATTACATCATTTTATATGCACATACTTTAAAGGTAAAGGTTCCCCTCGCACATATGCACCAGTTGTTGCTGATTCTAGGGGGCGGGGGCTCCTCTCCGTTTTAAAGCCGAAGAGCGCTGCCCGAAGACATCTCCATGGTCATGTGGCCAGCATGACTAAATGCTGAAGGTGCAAGGAATGCTGCTACCTTCTCACCAAAGTGATCCCTATTTTGCATTTGCATTTTTTATGTGCTAGGTTGGCAGAAGCTGGGACAAGTAATGGGAGCTCACTCCGTTGCGCAGTGCTAAGGATTCGAACCACCAAATTGCCAACCTTTCTGATCAACTAGCTCAGTGTCTTAGCCACTGAGCCACCCTGCCCCTAATATTTTACTTATGTATTTATTTGTATATAAAAAACAATAGTCACAAGGAGACAGGAGAAAAGACATTATCTTATAAAATGACATTATACTATGAAAGAGAAAAAACAAGGAACAGTAATAAAGGCAACAAAAATAATAAGGTTAAGGGAATCTTCCAGAATCTCATAACCACCAAGAGATAGCCTCACTTACAAATATGAACAAGTTACTAGCTGCTTCAGTTAATTGTTCCTTGTGCATATGGAGTAGCTCAGCCAACATTCATTTTATTGCCTTCAAGTAACAAAATTAATAGCTTGCAAAAAATAAGAAAGAGAAACAAAGAATAAGGTGGAATTAAATCCTACCTATCCCCATCCCTTTAATGCAATTACAAAGTTCCCATGGTGTTGCTATTTTATATGTAGCGGGACCATGGGAAGCATGGCTTCTTCCTTCCTTCTTTCTTTCCTTCCTTCCTTCCTTGCTTCCTCCCTCCCTCCCTCCCTCCCTTCCCTCTTGCCTGCCTGCCTGCGTCCATGTTTTAAAGTATCCTGTGATACTTATTTATGTTCTGTTACAGTGGTAACATTTTAAACTTCGGTGATACCTCTTTAGTTTTCAGCAGTCCACATCCCATGGTTGGACACATGATGTAAAATTAAGAAGAACAGATCACAATGCCAGGCGAGGTAATCGTATACTAATATTAGTCCTGCTGTGGAAAAATGTGCATCAGGTACTGGGAAAGAGGAGGGGAGGGAGGGGGAGAAGGATGAGGAGAGGAAGAAGAAGAAAAAGGAGGTGGAGGAGGAGAGGGGGAGGAGGAGAGGAGGAGGAGGAGGAGAGGAGAGGAAGAGGAGGAAGAAGAAGAAAGAAGAAGAAGAAAAGAAGAAGAAGAAGAAGAAAGAAGAAACCTCTATGTTATCAATCTGGCATGCTTCTGTTTTCAAACTCTATTTGCTTAAATAAAATCCATCCTCACATCCACAATAGACTGGAAATTCAATGTTGTCCTTCCCAACTCCTAGAGCAGAAGTTTTATTTACATTTTCCCAATCTCTCTGGAATAGCATTGTCCCGGGTTCAAAATGGTCTCAATCCTATCTTTTTGGGAGGCCATTAAGATATTGCTCTTCCAATATACCTTTGGGGAATAACCCGAGTCTTTATTCTGTTCAATATGAAGTTGTGTGTTGTTGCTGCTCCATCTGTGGCAGTCATATTTTCTTATGTTGTATTGCATTTATTTTTTATTCTTAAGCTTTAAACTGTATCTGGAATCATAAACTACTTAGAAACATTTTTTCATCACAGCATAAAAGCTTCAGCAAATAAGGAATTAAATAAGGTAACTACATGGTAACCCAGCTAACAAGATGATCAAAATGCCACCCTAATAGGCAAACTGTGGAAGGCAGATGTGATCTGAAAGGAGGGGAAAGAGATGCAGTCAGTATCATGTCAGCCATATTAACATTTACTTGAAAGCTCTGATGTCTCCTTCTGTTCAAGAGTTTAGATAAAACATTGGGAAGTAAATGCAAAGTGAGTCTTTCTGCCAGAAGACTGTCATCTCCCTACTGAAGTATGCTTTCTAAATCGACCAGTTGTAGTTATCATTCTGAATTATTTAATTGCTGTTTGCAGATAAAGCGACAGCCTCTTTCTGCACTGCTTCATGCTAGCTGATATTTTACAAGATGTCTAGTAACAGTAAGCAAACAATTCCCAATAGAAATCTTGTCCTATGCTCATTTTAAAAGATTATTTGTGTCAGCCTCTGCTTCGCTGCTGCTTTTCGGCTGCCATTGAAATGGGGAGGGGGAGCATGGTATTTGGGAAGGGAATCATTCTGTACTGGAGGACTGTTTAATTAGGGAGTTATTCTCACCATCTCTTTGCGCATGTGGAAGGAAGGGAGTTTCCCGCCAAGGCCAACTGTCCAGCATTCCATCCTGATGATTATTTTCGAAGATGTCTCTCACCTGACAGTTGGGTGAAATATGATTGGACTAAGGACCGGGGTACCAAGAGGAGGGGATTGAATTTTGTATTGATATCTATTGCTTTCGCACCTTTTATTCAGATTCAGCTTTGCTTTGCTTCTTTTCGTTTGTAGCCAGTAAAAGTACACTTAATTCTGAAATATGGAGTTGAGTGGTTTCTTTCTTGGTTATTAAATGAAGGGGCAGTGACATTTTGCTTTTCACGTGTTTGAGTTCATAACAATAACGGCATGAACAACAAACTGACTTTCCATGCAAGAACAGGATAATAAATATGGGCTGAGATCACTTATTCTTTGGTCTGTGGAACATATATTAGGGGACGCTTTTTTAAAACATAGCTTTGTTTGCAGAGAAGCATCAGAAGTGGTATTCAGCCAGTTCTGACAGGTTCTGGAGAACTGCTAGCGGAAATTTAGAGTAGTTCAGAGAACAGGCAAATAGGCTGGCCCTGCTCCTGCAGCATCCCAGCTGATCTTCTTTTGTTGTCTGAATGGGAGCTAGAAAACAGGTTAGTGGGTGGGGAGGGAATGGGGATTTTGCAGTATCCTTCCCCTACCATGCCCACCAAGCCACGCCCAAGCCACACCACACCCACAAAGCCATGCCCTCAGAACTGGTAGTAAAAAATTTTTAATCCCACCACTGAAAACATCCATTCATACTATGTAGTGCTATTGTCGGATATATTTCCAATTAGATATTTAACAGAGATCACAAGCTGTGTTTACAAGACAAAAAGAATGTGTAGAGCATGGAAAGCCAAAATACATTTGCTCATGCATCATCACTTACAGCCTAGAGTTCAGGCTTCTGGCAGTGTTTGTGTCTGAAATCACACAGAGGCTATTTGTAATGTTTTGAACAGGCACAAGTCTTTTACAGATGATGTTTTTAGCCTCCCATGTGGGGCTACCAGCATAATGGGAAAGAACTGCTGATATAGCCTGAGAAATACATTCATGATTAATTAATTATTCTTTTAACATACTAGTGTGCTGTTTTGTCAGAAGGTCACAGGCCAAACATCTGCATCAATCATTGTTTTAGTTATGTGCTGGGTTCCCAAGTTAAAATCAATGTATTGAGGCTAATATTTTCACTGCTTCAGGATGAGTGTTTTAAATCTGTTATTTATTGTTATATGTCTAGCTAGTCAAAACAGCACAGATGGGGATGGAATAGGGATAAGAATATGGACGAGGATCTTTTCTTGTTTTTTTTTTTCTCCCTCACAAACAACTCTGGAACACTGTGGAGACCAAGATATTTTTACTGGCCAAAGTTACCTTGTAAGCATCATGTTAAGTTGGGATTTCACCTGGAGTGTCTTTTACTTCTAGTTCAACATAGTTGAAATGCAACACGAAGGTGGCAAATGTAGTTTACAAATGCAAAATATTTTGTTTCTATTTTGTTTCAATTCTATCTTAGTAACATCATTTCACCATTTTATTTACCGTAATGATTGATTCAGTGCAATCATGAAAATAAAATTAGTAATATTGTTTTCACTTAAAGCCCATACCATGAGGCATTTCCAAGTAGAAGAATTATTTAAATCCCTTCTCAATTTTCATTTTAAACTATGGATTTCATCTCTCAAGGTCTGGAAGGCGACTGTTGCAAAAATACCTTCTGTTTTTTTATTTGCAGTTGGGATTTGGTGTAGAGGAGTGGTACATAGTATCATACTGATTGAATGTTGAATACAATGATTTGTCTGAAATGGTATAGGATTTCCTGATTGAGCAAGGGGTTGGACTAGAAGACCTCCAAGTTGGCTTCCATCTCTGTTATTCCTCTATTCTGATGCAAGATATACCTCACTCTTCCCAAATAAACTCACTTGCATAATATCTTTGTCTACTGCTAATCATATATTGCTCAACTTTATGGAAAAAAATATTGATGCTCTGTGCTGGTATATCCTCTGTGTAACAGCTATACAATTTTCCAAATGGTATACAGCTAAGCTTCAATGCAAGATTACAACAAACTGACAGGAAGAAAGACTATTCTTTCATCTCCTAAATTTCCTATCCTTTATATGCAGGAATTGTACTTCAGCTAGGAACACATTCAATGGGAGTACCTATCTTCAATCTGAAATATACTTTCCATTGCAAAAGAGATGAAATTAACTCTTAGATACCATAGCTAATTTAATAGCATTCATGCAATGGCCACATGAACACTTGAACATATACTCTAAAAAGAGAGTAAATATATTGTCATTACCACATAAGGAAGGCACGTGTCCCACTGACACATCCTGTCTTCTTGCCTTTGTTTCTTTTTAAACTTGTCATGTGCATAAATAAAGCTAAATAAGATAACAAATTATTTTAAGTAAAATGGTATGTACATTAATTTGCAAGTTCTCCTGGAATCTTTTTCTGTAGCTCCTTGATAAGTAAAAAATAGCATGGATAGCATGTGATGTTTAAATTGTGAGGAAGAAATGCCACTGTGACCGTTCTGATTTTATATTAATTCATTTTAAGATTTTGGAATCAATTTCTTGTACAAAGTTGTACAAATAAGTTTAGATCCAGAAGCTGATTATAAGTCCATTTCCTAATTGCAATTCATAAAAGTTTTTGTCTGTCACATCTATATGTGACAGACAAATCCTAATTTCAGGGATTGTGTGAAGATTTATCTATATGATATTCTTAAATATATTACCCAATAAACTCACCAAAGCAACCACTGCTGGAGATCACATACTTCTCTCACAAAAATAAATTGAAAATTTATTCCTTCTTAAAATTTAAGAATGAAGAACCTATATATTGCTACACTACATGTCTCGGTATCTCTTAACTATGGCTATATAGGGCTGATCATTATTGCAATTTAACCATATTTGAAGACACTCTACATTACTAGCAGTATGTATAAAAGTTTAGTGTATCATTGGAATGAATGTTTACTTTCTCAATCTGGATTCTTTCTCATAAAAATTATTGGAAAATTCAAGATAAAGGCAAAGTAAGCTTGGGAAGTAACAAAGATTACTAGCGTAATCATAGCTAATACTGCTATGATACTGTAATAATACTGCTTTGATGGCTATATTCCTAATCTATATTATTAGGATCAGCAACAATATGACCTTAAAAAATTCTCATTCAAAAATATTCCCAGTTGCATTTTGGGACTGGCATGTAGTGCCATCAAAATAAGAAAATACAGGATATTGCAAATATTTAGGTAGGCAGTAGAGCATAAATTCCAATTTGAATGCTTCAGAGGTGGTTGCTAATATTTTTACTACTGTTTTGGGTGCACTCGTGCATGTGTGCGATGCTTCTGTGCAGGCACATAAGTGTCTGGGTGGGTGGGCGGAGCCTCCCGCCCCACTACCGGTTCGCCTGATCCGGGCCAAACCAGCAGCAACCCACCTCTGTAATGCTCGCTAGCAGAATCAAGGCAAGCCTTATTGGGAAAACCCATACTTGTCCAGTTTAGGTTTTCCAGATCATATGATAAGAATCTTGCTAATGGAAATATCCTGGGAATGGCTATCCTAAATCCTTTCTTTTGTCTCCAGTCCAGTTGCAGGCTGTATTGGCTCTTGTCTCTCTTTAAAATGTGTCCATCATTTCTAGGAAACCCCCACTTTACTGTAGTAAATCACACCATTTTCCTACTTCATAGATACAATCCATCACAGTTCAATTGTGTAACTTTAAGAGCTTCTATTTCTTTACGAGGCCTTGGAGCACAAAACTATAAATGACTAGTAGTGAATGTTACCCCCCACAAAGTAGTATCTCCCACCACATGAATAGGGTCTAGAATATTGTTCCAACAAGGTCTCCTATTTCTACTGGGAGAATCTATTTTTCAGGGGCTTGTCACAGTGTCTCTTACTGGTATGAATGAAAACAACAAAGGAAGATCTTTCCAAAGATCTTCATATTCTTTAGATGCATTTGCTAGTAAAAAAAAAAAAAGCTCAAGAATCCAGTCTGAACACTTACAGAGATTTAGCTTCTTGCAAAGCTTCAACAGGATATTCATGCCTCACTAAAGAAAGCTATCAGCTTTGCTGAATACACCAATAGCACCTACAATAAAAGAACCAATTGCTCATTGCAGATTTTTTTTTTAATGGCTACTAATCTGTCTTTAAAATGGTCAAATGTTTTTTGTCCTTGAAACCAAGTGTTTATCGTTTGTGTCAGGGCACAGCAACAATTCAAAAACAACCTTTCCCTACAGGGCCGTAGCCCACTTGGGTGATGTCATTTCAGTCATCAACATCCCCTGGCTCTCATCTGCGTAGTTATGATTTCCCTCAGTAATATTTTGAATGAGTTTGTTTTTTTCCCTTCATGCTGCATAAGTGTTGGAAAGAGTCATCGATCACCTTGCCCTGCATTTTGCCATCACTGTACGGTTCCCTGTTGTTTTATGGGTGGAAGAGAGACGTAGAGATCAGAAAACTCTTCAATGTTTAGCTCTTACATTCCAGACTAACAATTAGTTTTTATATGCTTGTATCACAGCTAGTTTTAGTGGTAAAATAGAGAAATGTCGCAAGTGAAAGTAATTTAAGTGTAATATCCACTTTCAGTCACAGCCCAATGCTTTATTAATCTCAGCTATAATTACATTACAATTCCCTGCTTCCTCAGCAGCAATGAATAAGAGTAACTACCACTCCAAATTAATAAACATCAGGATGATATTAGTTATGTTAGACAACATCAGGATTTCCTCTTGCCTCTCTATTTTCAATTTGCAAAGGTCTTCTAAAAATATGTAAATTAGAAGGTCCTTAGACACAAATTATTGCTAGAGAAACTACTAAAGCTGGAAGCAAATGCTGCAAGTAGCATCACATTTGGCATGTCACATGCCAAATACTTTATTGCCCCCTTCGTTATACCCATTCAAAAAGTCAAGACATATTTTGGATCCCATTAAACCATGGAAGTGAATTGAACTAGCTTTGGGATCAGACTTCAACTCAGGAACTAATCTGACCTACAAAATCTTAAGAAATTAGTAATTGATCTATTGAATCCAAAAAGCAGTTGGACTCTTATATGTCTTAACATACATACATACAGTATGTATGTAAGAGACTTACATACCTAATGGGTCATTTGTTGCTTTTCAATCTATGGCTATTCATCTCCCTAAAATATCAATATATTCTTATGTAGCAGTCGAAATGTTCCATAACTGGAATGTTGGCATACCTGGTTACTACCTATTGCAGCCCTGTTTTGGGGGGTACCTAAAAAAGAAAGTGCAAATCAATCATTGCATTGCATAGTGCTGCTATTCTTATATATTGATACCCACTATCTTTGAATAGCCATTTCATTGGGATTCAAGACCTCAAAATAGTATGCCCCAAAATGAGGTCCTTATTTCTTTCAAGGGGAAAAAATTATGTTAGCACCCTTATGTTTCCTATTATTACATGGATTCCTAGAGACCAGATGTAATATTCCTAGATGTAATATTACTAAACTGACCACCCCATCTAGGTAACATATCCTCAGAAGTATGTGGCATGCTATCAGAGTACTATCTACTGAAGGACATTTAAGTCATGCTGTTTTTCTGTGAGAAATGCCTTGGTGAAACCATTAGACCAGAATAAGTGAAAGAACAACCCTTTTCTTATAATTACCAACTGCTCTTCAGGTGCTAAAACTCTCTACTTAACAGCACTGTCACATCAATACATTAAAAATGATCAATTGCCCATATAGACAGCATGGCAGTTACGGAGACTGTGTGCAAGACATAATGTCTAAACTTGTCCTTAAATTAAAAACAATGCAATACAAGGAGCAATGGCTGCCATGCTGTTTACTTGCCTACAAAAAATAGAGCTTTCAGGGACTTAAAAATAAGTCTGTTTTCAATTTATGATCTGTAAAGTCGAACACAATCCACCAGAGAATCAATGTACCTGTTTTTTGTTCGTTTTCTGAGACTGCATTAACAAGGAAGTTGCCAACTGATGTTACAATGCACAGCTGGCCGGCTATGTTATCCCCATAATGATTTACATAGGCAGGAGTGAATGAAAAGCCAATGTAATGATTCAGGGATGTAGGCTTGAGAAGCTCCTTAGCTGATGCAGTGTTGAGATTTGCTCTGTAATTTTTCAAATAATTTTTCTGTGAAAGTGGCATTTGTTTTCCTTTCTCATTTCTGAATGCTGTTTCTATCAAACTAAAATAGAGGGTGTGTTTTTTAAATCACAGGATGCTTTCACAGAGTCATAGTTTTAACATTGCTGTTATTACTACATAATCATACTGTCTCCCCCCACCCCCAGGTCCCAACATATTGAATTTTGTATCTAAGTCTAATCAGGCAAGTCCTGTCAAGGAATGCCAGTTGATAGGGCTGGAATTCGGCCATAGCACCATCTTATCTTCAGAAATCAGGAAATCTCTGCTCCTTCTGGCCTTTCTTGGGCTCCGAAAACCTAATTCTGTGGCCAGACCCATGTCTTGGTTATATTCATGATTATAGGATATGATTTATTTTTTGGGCAATCTGTGGTTCAGTTGCCCAGCACAAAGACCAGTCAATAGCACAAGGTAAAGGAAAATGGAAATTTATCACTTTATGTCTGATCAGAAGCAAAGAAGATTTCCTCTGCTGAGTTAGTAATAACAAAACCAAAGAACAAGAAAGAAGGGCTGAGCAAGACTGGCATTCTACTTTATACCTCAGGATAATAAAATGATTGGTTACAAATTTCTTATGAATATAGCACATGTATAGTAATACCATTCAGTGTGAAATAGTACACGTACAAGTCATGCTGTTCAGCTGTTCTTAGCATGACCTATATCACCTATACTGCTACTTGCACCTCAGCGCAAGCTGCAATAAACTTTAGGTGCTGTTCTAACATGTTCTGGCCATCTACCTATTGTTCTCTGTAGGGTCCTGCTTTCAGCATTGTTTACCAGTGTATAGATTCTTGTTTTGATTTAACTAAGCTGCTGGCAGCTTCCTGTTCTGAATTTCTCTGCAGACAAGACGAAAGCACAGTGAAAAGTAATTGAAAAAAATAGGTTCATTTTTTGCTTTCAAGGGTTGGGGTTTCAGGCCCTCATTTACATATTTTAATGTTTGTATTGTTGCAATTGTTTTCATTTATTTTAATTTTGTTTGCTGCCCGGAGTCATTTGTTGAGAAGGAAAGCCATGCAAATTGAATAAATAATTAAGTATTTTAAGGAAAATAAATTACTGAAAAGTATGGTCATGATGCAGGGGCAAATTTTACTTTTTTTACCATGCCCTGTACACACTCCTGGTTTACATAATTCAACTTAGAAAATCTGTATTGCATATAATACAAATACGCTATGTATTATATTTCAAATTAAAATATATTTTTGCGGCTACCATTGCATTTTCCTAGATGTAAAATATTGTGGTCCAACTGTGTTTTCCTCCTTTTGCTTTTCTAGGATGAAAATGTAAATTCTTGAGGATATCAAATAAGTAACAACAATGCATGCAGAAAATCATTTAGAGTTGCACAATGAATTATTAAATTAATCTCATTATTAACAGGTTTGTAGAAATCTAAATATTCATTATCATTGGCAACTCACTTGTTTTAGACAAAAATGTTCTATAATTTATTTAATCACCAAACACAATCATTTTACTATGAATTCCAGTTAAACAATGAAGAGTGATTTACTATTTTTCTTTGAAGAAATAGTGAGAATAATATGCAAATTATTCAGCATCTGTTAAATTTTCCAGGCACCACTATCAACACAGCATTCTTGGAAAGTGTATCTTTTTTATTGAAAATTTAAAAAGCTTTTACAAATATTATCTCCCCCCCCCAACCTCCCCCCCCCCGACTTCCCAGAGTAAATACAGGGTATGAATCTTTAACAATCATATTCTAAAGTAAACTAAAAAAATTTTTAGCATCATCTTCACTTGTACTTTAACTCCTCTTTTGTTAAGCTAACTCTAAACAAATTATGTCATTCCTTGCTTCTTCAATCATAGGCTATCTGGAGTTTCTTAGTCCCATATTTATTTTGAATATAATCAATCCATCTTCTCCAGTCCAGTTTATATTTCTCGTCTGAGTGATCCTTAAGATATGCTGACATTTTAGCCATCTCTGTTAAGTTTGTTACTTTTAATGTCCATTCTTGAATAGTAGGCAAATCTTCCTTCTTCCAGTATTGCGCCACCAACAGTCTTGCTGCCGTTGTTAGGTTCAAAATCAAATTAGTCTCTGTAACAGATTACCTTTTCCTCTTTTAATACATTCAAGGGTTTTAGCTGTAATACACCTCTTTCTATAGTAAGAAGCTGTCTGTATGTAGTTACATCCTGTTTTTGTGCTATACTTATGTTCTCTATTGCATGTCTGGGAATTGCCCACATAGGTATCTTATCATTTAATTTATGTTGATATTTTTTCCAGACACGCAATAAAGCATTCCTTAATATATGACTTTTGAAAGTCTTATCCACCTTCTTGTCGTATATCAAATAAGCATGCCAGCCGTATATCAAATCATGCCCCTCAATATTCAGTAATCTATCCTCTGTTGAATTAATCCAATCACTAATTATTGATAAAACTACTGCTTCATAGTATAGTTTTAAATTTGGCATTTTCAAGCCGCCTCTCTCACGTACGTCTTGCATTATTTTAAGTTTTCTTCTTGGTTTCTTCTCTGCCCAAACAAATTTGTTAATACCCTTCTGCCATTCAAGCAAGTCTGCATCTTTTTTAAGTATTGGTATCATTTGAAAAAGAAATAAAAACTTAGGCAAGACATTCATTTTCACTGCTGCTATCCTTCCAAAGACAATTGTAGTTTTTCCCAATTTTTCATCTCTACCTGTATTCTATGCCATAATGGTTCATAATTATACTTATATAGTTTCCCATTTGATGTTGTAATATAAACTCCTAAATATTTAACCTTTTTAACTATTTCACATCCTGTATTCTTTCTAGATCTTCCCTTTGATTAGTGTTCATATTTTTAACTAACATCTTTGTTTTCCCTAGATTTATTTTAAACCCAGATACTTGGCCATATTGATTAATCATATTCATTAAGACCTTAGTAGATTTCCCTGGTTGGGTTAAAGTTATAACCAAGTCATCCACAAATGCTCGTAATCTATATTTGTGATGCCTAATCTTAATTCCCTGTAACTCATCTGACCTCTGTATTTATTCAGCAATAACTCCAAGGTTATAATAAACAATAATGGTGATAGGGGGCAACCTTGTCTTGTACCTTTCTTGATTTTAAAAGATTCTGTTAAGCTTCCATTGACTATAATTTGTGCTGTTTGTTCCTGATATATTGCATTGATTGATTGTAGAAAGTACTCTCCAGTTTGCATTTTTTGCATTGTTTTCATTAAAAATTGCCAATTCACTCGATCAAATGCTTTCTCTGCATCTAGAAATATAAGTGCTGCAGGGACTTAGTTATTCTTTCCCAAATACTCCAATATATTAACAATTTGTCTTACATTACTTCTCATTTGTCTCCCTTGTATAAAAACCAGTTTGATCATTATTGCTAGTATTTTGGCAAAAATTTATAATCTGTGTTGAGTAATGTATAATTTTTTGGCTGACTAAGATCTTGATCTTCTTTGGGTATCAAGGATATAAAATCTGTCTTCCAAGATGGGGGTACCTTCCCTTCCATTTGGATCTTATTAAATAATTCCTTAAGGGTTCTACCATTTCTAATTGTAAATTTTTGTAATAAGCCGCTGTCAAACCATCTGTACCCGGTGCTTTCCCTGCCTTTAGCTATTTAATTACCTGGAGAATTTCCCCTGAAGTTATTGGTTGATTCAATCTTTCCCTCTGCTCGTCTTTAACTATGGGTATTTTTTCTTTATCCAGGTATCTATCTATATCTAAACCTTATATTTTGTCATTCGTGTACAATCCTGTAAAAAATTCACGAAAGGCCTTTTGAATCTCATCCTGTTGTTACACTTCCTTCCCTTTATAATGTATTTTCAATATATTGCGAGATTTCTGTTTCTTCCTAATCAAATATGCTAACCATCTACCAGATTTATTTGCATTACAAAAAGTATTATGTTTAGCATATAACAAATTAGTACCCACCTGATCTGACATCAGCATATTAAATTGCGCTTGTAATAGGGTAATTACCTCTTTTATCTTCTTGTCTCCTGGGTTTAATATTAACTCCTGCTCTTTCTTCTTAATCTCTCCCTCTAGTTCCTTTCTTTTTTCACCCTGTCTACGTCAATGTAACTTATTTAAATTTATTAGGACTCCTCTCATATACGCTTTGCTTGCATTCCAAACCATTTCCATAGATGTACCCTTGTTCATATTAAATATTCTCTCAACAATTTTTTACATTCGTTGACATTTTTCTCATATCTAAATAAATTTTTGTTTAACCTCCAACACCTTCTAGATTCCTTCCCATATTCCAATTCCATCCAAACTTGGTTATGATCTGTTAAGGCTCTGGAACATATCTTTGTCTTCTTTACCCTAGAAAGCAAATAATTTGTTGTTAATATAAAGTCAATCCTAGAAAAGGATTGATGTCTATCAGAGAAAATGTAAAGTCTTGTTCTTTTGCATTCCTTTCTCGCCAGATGGTCCCCAGTTCGAAATCATCATCATAGCGAAAAAGACTGGGTAATTTCGCTTGCGGTTTGGGTATTTGCAGGAGACCCTTCTTGTCTTTCTTGGTATCCAGAACACCATTCCATCACCCATTAATATGCAAGATCTATCGTCCCAGTGTATTAACTTGTATGGAATGTTTGTAAAATTGTCTTGTTGTTGATTGGGAGCATATATTCCCATTACAAGCATCTTTTTCCCTTCTAATGCCAGTTCTATTACAATATATCGTCCTTGAGAGTCTGCTTCAATTAATTCGGCTGTGCCTCTTGATGTTCATGTTCAACAGATCCTTGTCTGCTTTTGTCCTGTGGCTAAAGATAATCTCTTGTTTTGGGGGGTTGTCCTTAGGTCCTCCCCCCTCCCCCTCTGTTTCTCTTGGGTTATTTTTATGTAGATTTAGCATACATTGATATCCATTATGCTATACTTTCAATCTATTTCTCATAGTAATTATATGATCTGCATATTTAAATCTAGATAAGTAAGTTGTTGATGCTATAAAATGAAATTTAATGTAAATGAGCATTCCATATCTAGCTGGCATTGTGAGTATGCTTCCATATGTAATGCCATTGCCACTTATACCAATGACAGGCCTTTAGGGACAACAGGTGTAAGGCAAGAATTATATTCAGTGATTTTTAGAATGTAGAGAAGGAAAGGCATATTTCTGCTTGCTGTTTATTTTCTTATTTCATTTTCTTTAAAAAAAAAAAAAAAAAAAGCAGGGTGACCTGGATGATCCTATGAGTGACCTTAAGTTAATCAAGCAGAGACCAGAAGTCTTGGTGTTGGACTCCATTGCAGACAATGAAGACTTTTGGTGGAAGTCTTCTCAGAGATTGGGTAATTCTGCAACCCCTCATAGTCGAAAGCTCATAGAGACAGACAGCAAGATGAATAGCCATGTCCCTGGCTTCCTTGCATTTGCTATTGTCACAGCAATTTATTGTAAGCCAACTGTTTGTCTTCCTTCTCCTCTTGCCTTCCTTTCTTGACTCATGACAGCTCCCTTTTCTATAGGTAAGGCTTGAAATCTCACAGGATAAACCCTATAATGATGGCTCTCAGAATACCAGAAGTCTTATAAATAACTAGCTAGTGATTGTCTCTGTGCTTGAGACACATCTGATGACTTTAAAACAACTGAAAGTATAACCCAAAGGCCATGACACTTGGTATTTTCCTTTAATAAATATGCTTGTAACTATTGTAAGGTTTTTTCAGCACAACTCTAGGGAATGGTTGCTGTTGCTTCTGAGTTCTAGGAATTAGGTTTCATTTACCAGACAATATTAATCATACCAGTCCTTCAGGCTATTATCTTTTTGGATAAGTTTCCTCCAAAGCAGATAGGAGAGCAAAACAATATTCTAACCTTTAGCCCACATTGTTTCCTCTGCCTCTTCTGCATTTCCTGTTAAGGCACTTAGATAACTCTGGCTGAAGAAATAACTATGGTAGAAATTAGGTGGAGTAAGTCTGTCAAAATTAGCTCTTCAAGCTATTGAAATCACACAAGATGAAGTAGAAAAAAGTAGCCCTCTTCCTCTAAGCAACAGCTAGATAACATAACAGTTTTACTAATACATATTGTTCTATATTTTGAAGCATATAATAGGCATATTATATTGTGTGCTTTTTAAATTGCTTTTTATTATCATTACTTATTAATTCCTAGCTCTAGAAATCTTCTCCTACCAGATACAGGTAGTCCTCAACTTATGGCCACAACTGAGCCAAAATTTCTGTTGATGGGCAAGGCAGTTATTAAGTGAGTTTTCTTCATTTTATGGGCTTTTTTGTCACAACTGATAGGTGAATCTGGCTTCCAACTTTGCTTGTCAAAAACTGGACTGAGAAGGTTACAAATAGTGATTACATGACCCCGGGATCAGTGGTGGGTTCATACCAGTTTGGACCAGTCAGGCAAACTGGTAGTGGCATGGCAGCCTGGATCGCTGGAACCAGCAGTGACCTAGGCCTACCACATCCCTGAACCAGTTCCCCAGTTTCTTGTGCCATTGCTGGCATGTTCTGCTCATGCGCAGAACAGTTTTCAGTCAACTGCACATCTGCAGCAACGCACAGCAAGCGAGGCACATGAGGTAAAGCAAGCAGCATGTACGCAAAATGCCCTCTCAGTGAACCGGTAGTAAACCAGTTAGGAACTCACCAGTGCCCGGGATAGTGCAACTGCCACACATACATGCCAATTGCCAAGCACCCAAATTTTAATCATGTGACTATGGGATACTGCAATGGTTGTAAGTGTGAAAACTGGTCATAAGTCACTTTTACAGTGCTGTTGTAATTTCGAACTGTTACTGAACAAATGATTGTAAACTGAGGATTACCTGTATGTACTAATGGCTGGATTTCAATATGTTTATATGGAATTGCATTGCAATGTAAAAAGTTTAGATTTTCCTAAACTCACTCAACTCTCTCTCTCTCTTCCCCCCTCTCTCAAATAATAAATGCTATCAACATTCTGTAAGATAGCATGTTCATGTTATATAAGGTTTAAGAGAATAATTGTTTTATTTTAAAATGTATGCATTTTGTGTCCTTGAGAATATAAAAACCATCACTACTTATTCAGGTTGCTTATTTTTCTTTCAGTGCAGAAGCATGAATCCTACCGGAATTCTCTATCAGTAATTATTTCCCATTTTAAAACATATTGATGTTTCATCTACATTATAACTAAATTTAATTCATATTTTCCAAACTTGTTGGAGGCAATGATTCACTGAAATTTCACTATTTAGCAGCCATTTATTTGCATGGTTACATGCCAGATGCCTTGCTGTGAATTTGCAGAGGTTATCTTTTTTAGAAACTGGAAATATTAGTCAGTCCTAGAATTCAAGCAATACTAGAATCTGATGTAGATACATTAATCTTTTGAAATTAGAATTATCCAAAAAAGAATAGCTACCTATCTCTATTAATACAACTCTTCGAGGGTTGCCAATTTTGTGTTTTTTTGTCTCAGAATAATTGAATGGTTTACAATCTACTGGTATCCAATAACAACCGAAAACATGCAAATCTTGCCAGGTTAGAAAAGGTATTAAAACCCGCATAATATAGAACTGATTTTTTTTTTTAAAATAAGAAGCCATGATTTGCTTCAGATCAAATGGTTAAGTAAATGTCTTCCTTAAAATCATATTTTTCCTCTGTATAAGATTGTCATACAGCATATTGCAATATTAAATGTTATCCTAGTCCTGGATTGTATTGTTTTGATCAGGGTTGCTCATTCCTAAGTGCTGAGATCTTTATATAATAAGTTTTTAGCAATTAGTTTTCCCGAACTTTAGAAACATGATAGAATATGCCAAGAAAAGATATAATTGGGACTACACCGCAAAGTAAGAACAGAAATTGTGTTCCTGGGAAGAAAATATCACTGTTACTAGTAAGTAATGGTAACACTCTTAGTAACATTTTCTTTCATGTTATCTCTCTTTGACAAAATTATAGCTTGTGAGAGGACTTTTTTTTTACAAACATGTTCTTCATTGCACAATTCAAATATCCTTCTACTATATCATCTACATCAACTAATTAATTGGAAAACAAAACAGACAGTTTACTTAGAATTTAGCAGTATAACTATGTGTATCTGAAGGTAAGCACTTTGTCCAAATGTATCTGGATATCATGTCACCATTTTCTAATTACAGTAACTACCAAAATGCACTAAGAAGAAATGGGTATACTTGTGTATGGTTTAGATAGTTTCTCAAAATCATAATACTCCAAAAGGTTTGTAAAGAGCCCTGACCAATTATCATGGTTCTATCCAGAGATGGTATTCAGCCAGTTCTGATAGGTTCTGGAGAACCGGTAGTGGAAATTTTGAGTAGTTCAGAGAAACCGGCACATAGGCTGGCCCCACCCCCACTGTCTCTCAGCCTCCCAACTGATCTTTTGTTGCCTTGAACAGGAGAACGAAGCTGAAAAGCAGGTTAATGGGGTGGGAAGGCAATGGGAATTTTGTAGTATCCTTCCCTGCCACGCCCACAAAGCCGGCACCCACAGAACCAATAGTAAAAAAAATGAATCTTACTACTGGTTCTATCCACTGCATACTTTGGATATATGTGCTGCAGAAAATTATCTTAGAATAATCAATATAAGCTAACTAATAAATACTTGGAAAATGGATAGGAGATTCATTGGGTTAGAGGTGATAGATGTCTTCTACTCTTGGTGAAGGTTCAGCCAGAAAAACAAACAATCTGGGATTGGACCAGAATTTGAGATCTTCTTGGATTTCACTTATAACATTATCACTTTACTGTTATATTTTCTTCAATTCATGTCAGAACCTCTCCATTAGATAATTAGGAAAGCAGACCACGAGACTTTTTTTTTTTCTGTATTTTGTCTTTCACTCCCCTTCCCTTACTATTGTAAGCTGCCCTGAGTCCCCTCAGGGAAAGGGCGGCCTATAAATGCTAAATAAAATCTAAAAAAAATCTAAATCTTCTTCCCTGGGGCCTTGCTCGTCTTCCCTTCCCTCTTGGCAGGGGCGGGGCGGTTGCAGGAATTTTAGCGCGGCAATCTGCGGCGCGGTGGCCTCCCCTCCCGCAACGGAAGCATGTGAGCGGTCTTGGCCTTGCCGGTGGAGCTTCCCTTTCCTTCACCCCTGATGCAGAATGGGGCCTTTTAAGCTAGGGGGGTGATCTCCCTGCTTTCTCCTCTCTCGCACGTTGAAGCCTAATCAAATCGAGCTCAACGTCTGCTGCATTTTCATACCAAGCTGTAACTCGCTTGGGAAGGTGTCTGTTAACCGCATTGTTGGTAAATGTCCTCATTTAATCCTAACGCAAACTGATCCAAAAGGGCATCTTAAGACCAGCCTCTCATGTAACAAGAAAGCTGTTGAAACTCCTGAATATATTCAGCCACCGGTCTATCTCCCTGTTTGAGGGCCATAAATTTCACCTTTCCCCGTTTCTCAATTAGTGGGTCATCAAACTGTCTTTTAAACACAGTCATAAAGGCATCAAAATTCCTCAGGAGGGGGAATTGCTTTGGTGCAAGCTGACCATCCATTGGCCGCCTCTTCCTCCAAAGAAAGCAAAACCATTTGCACCTTCATTTCATCTGTTTCTACATCAGGCCCATAAATTTCCATATAGTTCCAAATTTGTATAACAAAAAAGACCCAGTTTCTTGGAATTCCCGTCATATTTTTACAGGCAAGGGAGGGACTTTTGCCATTCTGCGTCTTCTGGGGGGCCCCCCTACTCTGGCAGCTGCCCTGGCTGGGGGGAGGGGAAGCTGTTTCTGGGTTTGTTTGCTCCCATCCTCCCTCGGCCTCTTCACCCTCCCTAAATTTTTGCATAGAGTACCTTTGTTCAAACTCTTCCGTTTGTTCTCTTTCCCGGGGCTTCCATTCGGTCAAGGTTTCTTCCAGTTGGCTGGTTTTCCCCTTTGTTTCTCCTAGTAGCTCCAGCATCCCAACTTTCGCTGTCCTCTTTTTGCCCCACACTTAGGGACCATCGAGGGGAAACCGCAGGGTCCGCTATTCCTAGGCCAGCCATCCTCCCAGGTAATGATGGGTCTGCAATTTCCTTTCAGTCTCTTCTTCATCGCTCGCTTCGCAAAGACATTTTCCTCGTTCCTTCTTGTAAGTACATCCCCCACGGAAGGTTGAAATCTCCTGGTGGGGTGTGAGTGAGACTTCGCTTACTGTCAGAACCTTTCCATTAGATAATTAGGAAAGAGACCACGAGACTCCATGAGTAGTGTACTTTTACTAATTATAAATGATTAAAGGCATAGCGAAGCGAAGTCTGATTATTTAGGCGCGAAAGCGATTGATATATAGAATAACCCATTCCCCACCCCTTGGCATCACAGTTACAGTCCAATCATAATTCTCCCAAGTGTCAGGTGTGAGATAACTTCAAAAGGCATCATGAAGATGGAATGTCGGTGCCGTTAGTCCTGGCGGGAATCTCCTATGCATGCGTAGTCCAACAGGCAGCTGAGCTCCAGAACCTTCCTCCAGCACAATTAGTAACCCCTCCCAAATACCTTGCCCTCCCTCCCATTTCATGGCAGCTGAAGCAACAGCAAAGCAGAGGCTGACAATTCATTTCTCAGAAATTACTGGAAGAGAAAAATAAAGTACAACTAGCATCAAGGTATTCATAATTGCTCTGAATATATACCCAAATGATTGAGAAAAGTTATAATTAAACTCAAAAGGACTAGTTCCAGAGTAATTCAGGAACTAATTCAGTCTGGGAACAGGTTTCTTCTGAACTCAGTAAGTTTTTGTACTGAATTTGCATTTTTAAAATTGTTCTGTAATTTACTATGTATACAATTTTATGCAGTTACTCTTTGGTTGTCAAGCTAGGCTTATTAATTGCTTTGTCTTCATTAAAGGCAATGTTCTAACATGCTAACATTTTCAGAAGACCCTTAATTGTAAAACGAAAGGAAATAATAACAGTGTTTATATCTACACTCTAATTTTCTTTTCACCTTTAAAAATAGCTGTTCCAGTTACAGAGGACTGAAACATGGGTGGTCTATAAACTAACTTATAGTCATATTTATATCTTCTAAAAGTCAGTTTCAATTGAACGGTGTATAAATATGGTTGGCAGGCATTCATCAAGCTGAGCATAATTTTCAAGAACAACCTCCCCCTATGCCTGAAGAGAAAAGTTTTCAATCACTGTGTTCTGCCTGCTCTAACATATAACAGAGAAACATGGAGACTAACCCACAGTCAATACAAAAGCTACATGCGGCGGAAAGAGTCATGGAAAGATACATGCTCAGCATTACAAGACAAGATAGAAAGACCTGCACATGGATTAGAGAACACACAAAAGTATATGATATCATCTAGAGAGTAAAAGAATTGAAATGCAAATGGGCTGGTCATATAGCAAGAAGAAACTGATGGCAGGTGAGCCAAGGCAGTCATAAAATGGATCCCACTTGATAAAAAGTGTCCATGAAAGAGACCTAAAGCAAGATGGCTCAATGACATCAGCAAGTATTGCAGGCCCATTTGGCAAAAGAAAGTTCAATAGCAATAGCAATAGCAGTTAGACTTATATACCGCTTCATAGGGCTTTCAGCCCTCTGTAAGCGGTTTACAAAGTCAGCATATCGCCCCCACAGTCTGGGTCCTCATTTTACCCACCTTGGAAGGATGGAAGGCTGAGTTAACCTTGAGCCGGTGAGATTAGAACCGCTGAACTGCAGATACCAGTCAGTTGTAGTGGCCTTCAGTACTGCACCCTAACCACTGCACCACCTCGGCTCCCTTCAGCCCAATATTGTTTAGAAACAGGCAAAAGGTTTTCATCCTACAGTGGATAGACAATGGCTAAAATGATAATAATGATGAAAATCAGTGTCCTATATATTTCAATAGATCTTAAGTAAAACTATAAAATATACAGAATTAATTTCTGTTAATTTATTAAGTTTGAAGCTTCATCTATCCTACACTGTAGAATATGTCATGTTAAACTTTTGTAAAGTATCTTGTTACAGCATTTCAGCAATTTATGCTATAGGCAGTTGGCTAAACCAATTATTGCATTTTCAAAGGAAACCTCATATTTGAAATAATGACATTTGCAAACAATATTATTTCTAAGACGTAAACAGATTTTGTAATAACATTAATATCATCAAGATTAGGGAGTTCATGGCTATGGAGCTCATGCCCATAAGAATTTGTGATAATCTATATTTTATAGAGAAAACATAATCTGTATTTCATCTCAAAAAAGATGAAGTTTTAAAATTTAAACCATCACATTTTGTTTTGTACCATTTCCCCCTTCTGGATGAAATTATGGGCAAATGTTTTATACACTTAGTAGAATTTTGTAGCTTCAGAAGGTTATATATACGTTGGGACTGAATATGACCTGTGTGTTTTTAACTGTTAACTATAATGGAATTTTCACTATTAAGCTGCAGTCCTTGCCTAACCTACTTGTTATGTATTGAATATATATAGTTGTGTTAACTGTGCTAAAATAAAACTAACCTTTAGATGACTCTAACTGTTAACTATGCTAAAGTGAAACTAACCTTCAGATGACCCTAATTGTTAACTGAGCTAAAGTGAAACTAACCCTTAGATGACCCCAACTGTTTTGGAGGGGAAATTAGAACATTTATATTTAGGCTGGCTTTTTTCTAGTTCTATGATTGGTTAAAGCCCTGTGAACCTAGAGTATAAATCACAGGCATTTGCCTTCAGTAACATTTTGAGTCAATAAATGCTGTTGCAGCTATGCTGGCCTGGTTCTTGCCTACTGAAGCCCACTACACAATACTACTATCTTGGTAAAGTGTCGTGCAGCTGTCGGAAAGCGATGCATCCAGACCACAATAGAAATTATCTGTTGCTTTCTTCCAGTTTTCAGCATGGACACTATTGGGGGTAATTAGTGTGGGAGGGGAGAAAGATGGTAATATAAAAAGAAATGATACCATGGGGTGAGGGGAGGATGTCCCCAAGTGATACAACTGATAATCCCCTGTTCTTTTGGCTAATTTCTGGCTCAAAAATGTGGTCTTTAATTGTATTATCACCAAGAAAATAAAGTCCTGAAAGAAAAAGAGGCTGCCTACTCAGTTTTCTCAGAGGAAATCACACATTTGCATTGAATCTAGAGAAAGATAAGGTTTTAACTAAGTAGCCGGATCTCTTAAAATGGGTTGAGTTACCATATCATTCTTATTTTGTTTCTCATTGTTACTGTAATTGATTGTGCTTATTACACTAAGAGGATTCTGCTATGGAAGCAGAGTAATATTTGGTGAACAAGCACAGGAGATGAAGCAAGATTTCACTCACTCCATGAGGTCAGACTGTATTAGAATCTCAAGCAATGTAATATTAATGCCTATCTAATTGAAGAATTTATCAGCACTGCCTTGCTAGTAAACAACCAGCCATCTGGACGCAAGAGGTTTATGTGATCACTGATCACTGTCAAAACAGTGGCATTTTACTGACCTTAAGAAATCTGATTTGAAAATACTGAATCCCCTATCACATAACATTAGATGCACAGCTTCCTGAACAGAGATGCTCTTTTTATTTCTCAAATACCATTTTGGTATTGCTTTATTTTAAAAAAATTAAGGAAAGAAGACAAATTTTTAAAAGGCAAAATATGGAGACTGGGGTATGGAGAAAAAGAGGGAAATGGAAAGAAGAGAAAAAGCAGAAAAGTTGAGAAGGAAATGGATCCCAAAACTGAATGGGATTACTGTAAAAGTAGATTCTGGTCTGAAAAAGCTAATAGGCATTCAGTACAAATCACAATGATTTTTTTAAAAAGACCAACCATAAGTCACAGACCCAATCACAGCCTTTCCTAAATTATGGGATTTATGTAATATGATTCATGTTGTATGATGAATATATGTGTTGACACTATCCTCCCCACTCTTTTGTTTATTGACCTGTTTAATACTGTGTACAAACACAACCTCTGAAATTTAATCAACGACATGGGTGAACCCATGCATAATAAGGCAGGTTCTTGTTATTTATTGATAAACCAGTTTCTCAGAATTTAAATGCTTGGATTTTGATATAATGTAGATGTGTTCCTTATCTTATTGACATTTCCATTTAAAGTTAGCCATTTTTTCACTATTAACCTAGAATGCCATTCAACCATTATTGAACTGACAGAAAGTTTACTCCAATTACTATTATTTTGTCACAGCAATGATTGTATGTTTCTAGAAGGTGGTACAAGTTGCTAGTGAGGAAATACATTCTGATAGCAGATTGATTGAACCGCTTCTTTAAATAAAATCACAAAATCAAGTGCCTTCAAATCACTTTCACTCAATAAACTTGTATAAGTGCACTCATGAATCAAAATTCAAATTTAAACCATTTGAATTGAACTGACTTTTGAAATTGAATTGAATTTTTTTATTATTTTTAGATGGAATCACTACTTCAACTTTCAACTTTTAATAGATTTGTATGCCGCCCAATCCCGAAGGACTTTGGGCAGCTTACATAAAAGCAGTTTAAAAATATTTAAAAAGATTTAAAAACACAAGACAGAACGGCTTAAAAACAGAAACACAACATGCACTCAGTTTTCAAAGGGGCTGAAGTTCAATCAAGATCAACAGCCACAGGCCTGGCAGAACAGCCAGGTCTTAACAGACTTACGGAAGGCCAGAAGAGTCCGGATCTCGGGGGGGTAGATCGTTGCCGGAGCAGCAACAGAGAAGGCTCTCCCCCGAGGAGCTGCCAACCGGCACTGCGTAGCCGACAGCACCTGGAGAAGGCCCGCCCTGTGCGATCTTATTGGGCGCTGGGAGGTATGTTGCAGGAGGCGGTCACTAATACAAAATGGATCCTACCTGATTTATATACACCCCCAATTGATGATTCCTGTTGTTTTTGGAAAAAAGAAACCAACGCAAGACAAAGTTAGCTTGAGCCACTGGTACTAAGATTATGTCTTTCTGTCTGTAGTGCACAATAACCTCCAAGCATTTCCTTCCTCCCTTGGTCTTCCATTTTAGGAACATTCTCTCTCCCATGATAGTCTACAAAAAAGTAATAATCCTATTTTTTCTCCCAGCAATTAAGCAAATAAGATTCTTAATCTTTGGCCTACAGAAATAAAATAATCTGAGGGCATTTGCACAAAGTCTATGATCTTTGAAGCTGCCCACACAAATAGTTTTAGCCAAGTAGTTTCAATTATCTCTGAATTTCTGAGAAATGCTACTTTTTTCCAATTAATATACGTGGGTTTTTAGTCACATTTCATGTTGAATCCTAAAATAGATATAAGTATATGTGCAATGACCTCTAATTGCTAATAAGCACATAGGCAGTATATTCCATTATTTCTTTGGTCTGTGCCCATTATTTATTATTTTAATACAGCCAAGGAACAAAGTTGATACTACTCATTTTGAAAAACTGCAGGTACTTTTTTGATAGAATTACAGGTAGCAAAAGAAATTAGTTTTACAAATTTGAATTCTGCTACTTGTATTGAAAAATGTACTCATTTTTTGAATATTATTTTAAAAATCTGAAAATTAGATCTGTGGTGATATACTGCTCTTTCAAGATTAGATCTGAATTCAATTCAATTCAAAATCTAGGGAGAGTGTCAAGCTTCTCCCAAACTGATACATGGATTAATGATGAATTGATGCCTGGTAATGCAATAGAACCACCAAACTCAATGAATACCATTTGTCTTCCCTTTACTTTATTACCATTGCTAGGTTCAGCTTAAGAAAGCTTGAGAAAGTTATTGAACTTTAAGGACTCACTTTAAATCAATCTCATCTCCCTCTACTGTTATTGATCATGATAGGATAACTTCATCATTATTGGATCAGATGCAAACTACTGTGTTTCCCCCAAAATAAGACAGGGACTTATTTTCTTTTGACCCCCAAAATAAGCACTTGGCCTGATTTTCGGGGAGGTCTTATTATTTTTGAGGCGCAGGAGGTGGAGAGCATAGTCACCTCATGGCTGCTGCTGTGTTGCAATATTTTCAGGGAGGGCTTTTTTGGGGGGAGGGCTTATTTTAGCGCATGCACCCAAAAGCCTGATTGGGCTTATTATCTGGGGAGGTCTTATTTTCGGGGAAACAGGGTAGTGATTTCATCAAATATTACTGAAATCATTTGACTGCATCACCTTCAACTTATAGTGCATCTGGATATAATTGCTTACATTTGGACGAAATCACTTACAGATATGCTTTAGTTGATAGTTGATTATGCATTAAAAAAGGAAGTAATAATAATAATAATAATAATTATTATTATTATTATTATCAGAGTTCGAAAGAAGTTTGTAGAATGTATTCTTTGTATCTGCTTTTTCACTTGGTCATTCAGATTTTAAGGAGTCATGATTTTATGCTCAGTTCTTAAACATCATATAGATTTAATTAGCATGCTGCTAGTAGCTTGCTGCTGATTTGAGATTTCAACTAAGCGGAAGATATCAAAGAAAGTTTTAACCCAGAACTGGTTGTGAGTAGGATTGTGCAGGAAGAGTTCTACATTTTGTTGAAGATTCAACAAAGCATTTTTCACAAGCAAAACCACAAAATGAAGCTGGATTGATATGCTGATGGACTTCACACCATGGCCTAGGGCCGTAATGGTGAACCAATGGCATGCGTGCCACAGGTGGCACATGGAGCCATATCTTCCAGCACTACAGCCCTCGGCTCCCTTCCGGAGGGCCAGGGGAGGTTCTTTTTGCCCTTCCCAGGCTTCAGAAAGCCTCTGGAGCCTTCTGGTTGGACCATTGGGCCATTGTACACCTCCCTGGCCCTCTTTTGCCCTCCCCAGGCTTCAAGAAAGCCTACGGACCCTGGCGAGGGTGAAACCCCCCCCACACACACAGGAGGGGGCACCCACATGCACAGCTGGGGAGGGTCGCACATGCTTTCAGCCCTTAGTAGAGATTGAACAGGATTGATTCCAATCTTCAGATAGAAACATAAGAATATTGTAGAACCAATAATTTGTCCTCTTAGTCCATCTCCCTCATGTTGGTATCTACAGAAAAGAAAGCTGCCTCCCTGTAAAATATGCTACAGTCCCAATATAGCAGCACTTAGCAAAGGGCCTATCTTCCCAAGTAGGACTTTCTTATAATTTCATAAAAAATAGTTTCCTCATTCTCTGCTTTTTGCTGCTACACATAAGTAAATTGTCTATCACAGCTATCACAAGCCCAAGGGCAAATGAACTCTGCTAATTTATATGCTAGCGTCACCTCTGAGATATTTTAATTCTAACCTCTTACTGAAACCACTTTCAGAATGAAATTATACTGAAATACTGCAAATAAATAGCCTGTCTTAGGAAGTTTTTCTGCTGCCAGACATTGGTGTTACAAAATGATATTACCTTCATTTTTATGAAAAGTGACTTTATTGTAATTACACAACTGATTACAAGTTGATAGGTATTCCAGATAAAATATGTTATGTGGGAACCTCACTGATACTAAAGCCAAAGTTTCATGTGCACCTGTAACTCTTCAAATTAAGACTCTGATATTGGAAATTGTGGAGTTAAGGTTCTGGTATACACAACTGAGACATACATTCTCAATATTAGAGTCTTAACCCCAAATTAAGGAAAGTATCTACTGGAGCCAAGCCTTTATTTATGGCTTTCACCATAGCTATATAAACTCAGGAAAATAACTTGAGACATTCTAGAGTAGGGGTGTCAAGCCTGGAGCTGGCCCATAAGGTGCTTAGGTATGGCCTGTGGAGCCACCCTGGAAACAGCAAAGGACTGGCCCATGGTGCCTCTGCAAATGAAAATGGAGCTCCAGAGGACCACACGGGGCCCTCCCAAGCTCTGTTTTCACTGACAGACAGTAGCAGGAAGTCATCACAGGCAAAAATGGAATGGGGAGCCCATTTTTGCTGGCAGAGCGCTCAGGCCACCACGGGCACCCCCTGACATGAGTGATATCCAGTTGGCCATGCCCTCTCTGGCCATGCCCAGCTCACCCCCCTGAGGTCAAACACAACCCTGATGCAGCGCTCAATGAAATCAAGTTTGACACCCTATTCTAGAGATTCAGCAGCCATATGCCATCATGTTGTTCCCAGATCATTAATTTTTCCTGAATTCAAACACACATTCCCTTAAGCCTGTAGGATACTATACAGGAACTCAGGAAAAAGCAGGATTTTTTAAAAAATAAGCACGGTACAGCAAGGATTGCCAGGGCATATCCAGAGGACTTTACTTGCTTCAAATTCAAATATTAGACACACAGGAGCAAATAATATGTGGTTTGAAGAAAATCTCCAAGGCTGTATGGAAAGTAAAGGGAAGAAATGAAAGTCCAAATAGTTAACCAGAGAAGGTTAGTGTAATCAGTTGCAGAAGAAAAAACCCCACATTTTGGAGGCTTCTAGCCCACTCATCTCTAAAAATACATTCAGGAGCTGGGAAGCTAATTTCTTCTTAGACAGAGATTCAGTATTTTTGCTCTATATTTAGTGCAGCTTCTGGTGAGGCAGGTTCTCTGCACCTACCTGAAAACTTCCTACCTAATTGGTCTTCTGTTCCATATGTGAGACTTCTTCACTTGCTGCTTATTTAAAGAATGACAAAAGCTATAAGGGAGAGAGAAAAGCTGTTTTCCACAAAACTTTCAAAACTAAATTTTGACTGCTGAGCCCTTGTGCTGCGATCTCTTCCTTTACTTATATTGACCACGCTTTCCAGTTCCTGAAATTGTGTTGTCACATTAGTTTCCTGAAAATTGGGGGATCAATTTTATCATCCGGTTTGAAAATGACAAATGTTTCAAAGTGACACTACTCCTACATATTGCCATCTCTATGAATTAATTGATACTGCATAAAACATATATATGCAGGTAAGTGGTTTGGACCTTTAGAGACCCTTTCCGCTTCAGTAGCCATTTTAAAAAAAGATAAACAATTTATTTCTTTCCTTTTAACTGTAACATTAATTTTATAGATCAAATTCAGTATAAAAGCAAGTTTCACCCTCTGGTTCTGGCAAATATTTCTCCGGCTTTATGCCTTCAATGCAGAGGTGGGCTGCTACAGGTTCACCCAGGTTCGGAAGAACCCATAGCAGTGGTGGCTTGCAGACGGTATGTCCCGGTACGCCCATACCGGAGCCTGCCCAGAGCACTGGATACCATTCCGGTATGGTGCTCTGGAGGGCCCACCCACCCACCCAAGCTCTTTACCAGTCTTTTAAGTCTTTGGCACTTCTGCTGAGCAGCTGGAGTGTCGCGGAGGCTCACGGAGGCCCTAAGACGCATGTGCGTGCTGCATGTGTGTGTGCACATGCTGGGCACCTCCATGTGGATGCCACCAGGCCTGTTGCAACTGTACCAATTGGAACGGGATCCGGAACCCACCACTGACCCGTAGCTAACATTATGGCCAGTTAGGAGAACCTCCAAATTCCACCTCTGGCTGACCTCACCCACTCCACCCCACCCCTCCCTCTCCTCCTCTCCCAGGAGTCTCCATACAGCCCATTTTGGATGCTATTTAAGTGCGGGGGTTGGGGTGGGGAAAAAACAGGCCTCCCTGAGCCCAGGGAGGAAGTTTTTGCCCTCTCAGAGGCTCAAGGAAAACCTCCAAAGCCTGGGGAAGGGGAAAACGGACCTCCTGCTATGGTGCAGGAGGCCGACTAGGCCATGCCCACCATTATTATTATACAATTGTATCACAGCGGCCAGTTGTTTCGCCAGATTTGGCATTGGTTACTAGTCGGGCCTCACCCAGGGGCCTAGGACGTCGTAACGTATTTTTGTAATATGCGTGCAGATCCAAGCAGTGCGGCTTTTTGCATTTGACTGATGGTGATTTTGTCAATTTTTAACTGTTTTAAATGTAATTCCAATGCTTTTGGAATAGCACCCAATGTGCCAATTACCACTGGAATTACCACTGCTGGTTTGTGCCATAGTCGTTGAATTTCGATACTATTATTATTATTATTATTATTATTATTATTATTATTATTATTATTAAATATATTTATATGCCGCCCAATCCTGAAGGCGGCTTACAGAAAATAAGAAAAAAAAAACATAATGAGAAAAGAAACAGTTTAAAAACAGCAACACCCTCATACATTCATTCTAATCGGGGCTGGACCTCAACAGTGAGGTCAACAGCCCCAGGCCTGCCGGAACAGCCAAGGTTTACAGCTTTCCTGAAGGCCATGAGAGTGGGTATGGTCTGGGTAGCTGGTTCCAGAGAGTCGGAGCAGCCACAGAGAAGGCTCTCCTCCGAGGGCCCACCAGCTGACACTGTCTGGCTGACGGCATCTGAAGGAGGCCCAATCTGTGGGATCTTACTGGCCGCTGGGAGGTATGTGGCAGCAGGCGGTCTCGAAGGTGCTCTGGCCCTAAGCCACTTTAAAGGTGATAACCAACACCTTGAATTGAGTCCGGAGACCAATGGCCATGCCAACCCAACAATCAGGCAGAGAACCCATTGCTGAAATTTTTGAACCCCACCCCTGCTTCAATGCGGTCATTTTATCCTTGACATGCAGGTGGGGTTCAAGGGGAGCTTTAAATCCTTGCAGGTTTCTACAGGAAAGAAAAGATGGCTCTTAATCATTCCAGGACAAAAGTTGTTGTACTCACTGCATTAATATATTACGTGCTTTAACATTTGGAAAATAAATTGAATTAAAATCAAACAAAACAAGGGCTTCAATGAGTTTTCAATGAATTGAATTAGTATCAAACAAATTGGCCAAGTGTTCCATCTCTCAGGCTGGGGGGTCAAACAGTACGCCCCTCAGACAGGGTTCGCAATTTGGGAGTCCTCCTGAACCCACAGCTGACTTTTGAACACCACTTGTCGGCTGTGACCAGGGAGGCATTTGCCCAGGTTCGCCTGGTGCACCAGTTGCGTCCCTACCTGAACCGGGAGGCCCTCACAACAGTCACTCGTGCCCTTGTGACCTCTAGACTGGACTACTGCAACGTGCTCTACATGGGGCAGCCCTTGAACAGCATTCGGCGACTTCAGCTTGTCCAGAATGCAGCCGCGCAAGCGATTGTGGGTGCACCTCGGTTCACCCTCGTAACACCTATCCTCCGCGAGCTGCACTGGCTGCCTATTGATCTCCGGATACACTTCAAGGCGCTAGTCGTCACTTATAAAGCCCTTCATGGTATTGGACCTGGGTACTTGAGAGACCGCCTGCTGCCAATTACCTCCACTAGACTGATTAGATCCCACAGATTAGGCCTCCTCCGAATTCCATCCGCCGGCCAGTGTCGACTGGCTACTACCCGGAGGAGAGCCTTCTCTGTGGCTGCTCCAACCCTCTGGAACGAACTCCCCGTGGAGATTCGAACCCTCACTACGCTCCAGGCCCTTAAAACCTGGCAAAGCCCTTAAAACCTGGCTGTTCCGACAGGCCTGGAGCTAAAGAACTGGTGCGCCCATCTCGAATTGGTATGACGGTTGTTTTTTAATTATGCATTGTTTTTTTGTGTTGTTTTAAATTTTTTGTTTGTATCCCCCTTCCCTGGTTGAGTTGTGAGCCGCCCTGAGTCCCCTTCGGGGGAAAAGGGCGGCATATAAATAAAATCAACATTCAACATTCATTCAACAAGACAAGGACGTCTAAGAGTTTTCTCTTAGAGATGTATGTGTAATCTGAACCCAAAGACAATACATCTGTTCAGTAGGCACAGTGGCAGTGTTTGTCCAACTGCTATCAAATTATTCAGAGATAAACCCAGTATTATGTATTCAGCGATAGAAAAACCCACTTCAAATTCATGAATATTATTATATATCAAATTCTCCTCTGTCTTTGCAAATTCTCCTCTGCCTCTAGAGAAACTCAGATAAGACTTTTGCTGACTTAGGTATTGGCTAAAATTAAGTTTCATGAAAGAGCATGCAGTTCTTGTTAAGATGTTTATTTCTTCCTGGGGGTGGGGGTGGGGTCCCTGTATCCCTGGTGTTAAGAAAGTGTGACATTTCTGACCGCAGTTTTTCATGCTGCTGTTATCTTGGGAAAGCCACTTTACAGATAAAGCTGGGATTAATCAGAGTAATGCTCTTATTATTATAGTGGCAGCTCCAAGGGTAGACCTTTCATCTTGCTTTCACCTACATCCTTTCCCTCTCACATACATCAGTATTCTCACTGTTTAGACTTAATGTTATGTTGCCCAGGGTTTAAAATATTTTACTTGAATATTGCCATTGTCTTGCTTGGATGAGTTGAACAAGAAAGATTGCATGTGTTGCAGTGCGCTCTTCCTGTGAAGTCTATTTTTCTGAATTAATGTTTCACTAACTTTAAGTAATGAATTAGCTTTAGATTACTAATCTCTCAAACAAGCCTGGGGATAGAATGCTTTCTATTTACTAGGAGATCATCTACTGAAAAATCTAAGAGAGCTGCCAAATTTTGTGGTGTTCTAATTGCTGTGAGTGAACTCTGGGTTTCACACAGAAAATGTTTACTAGTGACATACTGTTGTTTGGATGTGGCTTATTAGCCACATAATTAATCATTGGTTTTTTACTGTGCTAATTTCCCATTTTGGTCTTATTTCATTGTGTTGTATTTTGATCATTGATATTTATTTGTCTGTCTGTCTGTTTATTTTTCACCTAGTTTTGAAAATATTGTAATTGGGAACACACATGAAAGTGGAAATCTCAGTCATATAGAAATCTATTACCAAAAAACAACTGCTCTGCACTTGTTCCCTTTATCCATGTTTCTCACCTTGTGAATAAATGAATTGATGGCATTCCAGTTCCTCTGTCTTGTCTCCTGATCTCCGTACAGTCAGGCTATTTGCTTCTATAACAATTTCCACCAAAGTCCAGAACTCAATTACCTTATTATTTAATTAACAAAATCAAATGCATCTTCAGTTGTTTAATACAGTTAACAAGTGTTTGTTTCAGACAGATATACAAACATAAATAAAATAGTTTTAAATAACATAACATAAAAATGACCCTGAGACTAATGCTTACAATAAAACTTAGCTACTTTCTGATGGTATTAGTGCCATGATGGCAAACCTATGACACATGTGCTACAGCTGGCACATGGAGCCATATCTGAGGGCACATGAGGCGTTGCCCTATGTCAGCTCCAATGCACATGTGCTCACTAGTAGCTGAATTTCGGCCTTCCGGAGGGTGTAGGAAGGCCGTTTACCCCCTCCCCCAGCCTGAGAAAAGCCTCCAGAGTCTGTGGATGGCAAAAAATGGGCCCAAACAGACACTTCAAGCTTATTAAGTAAATTCTTTATGGAATGTTTGTCATTTTGAAAACAAGGTAGCTCAATTCTTGTAGGAGAATCCACTAATACAGTGATGGCAAACATTTTTCTGCTTGGGTGCCAAAAGGGCATGTGCATGTGCGATAGCACACACCAGTGGTGGGTTTCAATTTTTTTTAGAACCTCTTCTGTAGGTGTGGCCTAATTTGTGGGAGTGGCTTGGCAGCCATGTGACTGGGTGGGCATGGCCAACTTGTAAAATGTGGTGAAACTCACTTAACAACGCTCTTGTTGGCTCAGGAACTCTGGCATTTGAAGCACGCAAGTCTTAAAGCTGTCAAGGTACAAGACCCTTGCACTCCTAACCTTTAGGAAAAAAACCAGGGTTGTCTAAACTTGACAGCTTTAAGACTTGTGGACTTCAACTCCCAGAATTCCTCCTCCAGTCATGTTGGCTCAGGAACTCTGGCATTGAAGTGTGCAAGTCTTAAAGCTGTCAAGTTACAAGACCCTTGCACTCCTAACCTTTAGAAAAAAACCCAGGGTTGTCCAAACTTGACAGCTTTAAGTCTTGTGGACTTCAACTTTCAGAATTCCTCCTCTCGCTCTTCATCTTGATGATGTGCGGACGGGCGGGGGTGAGGGAGCTGGAACTGGTTCTAAACAGCACTGTAGATTTGTGGAACCTCTTCTGTAGAACTGGCAGGAACCCACCCCTGGCACACCCATACCCATAATGCAATGTCTTCCTCCCAGTGCATGCATGCATAAGCCCCCCCCCATGCTCCTCCTCCCATGCATGCACACAAGCTTCCGGACTTCCGGTAGGCCCGTTAGGTCATATTTTGCTCTCTCCTGGCTTCAAGCCTCCTGAAGCCTGGGGAGGTCGAATAACTGCCCAACAGGCCTACAGGAAGGCCTGCATGCATGCACGGGGAGAGCACAGGAGGTTATGTGTATATGCGCTGTGAGGGAGGGCATTGCATTGTGGGTGTGGGTGCACACTAACACACATGTGCACGCTCTTTTGGCACTCAAGCATAAAAATCATTTGGCATTGCTGTATTAGTGGATTCTCCAACAGGAAATGAGATACCTTGTTTTCAGACTGACTTAAACATTCCATAAAGAATTGACTTAATAAGCTTGAAGTTCCTGTTTTCATAAAAAGGACAATGTAGCAATGCATAATGAATTGTTTTAATAGCTTCATCTGGGCACAGATATAAATATTTTGGTAATGGGGCACTATTATATTTTCCTTCAGCAGCCTGAAAAGTAAAATCACATTTCACTAAATATTTGATGTTAAAATTCCTCTCCTGTAAGTAATTATACAATATTAATATATACATATGTATATTTAGAGAAATACCTATCCAGGGGATTTCATCTACAGTGGTTGATTACCTTAAATCTGTCTCTCCAAAGGAAATATTCTTTGTTTGGTCTTTCTGAAGACTTGTTTAGGACCAATTGCTTTCTTTGACCATTAAATTATTGCAGACTGCTGTCTCTCTTTCTTGATTATTTCCTAGGCATCATCCCTCTACCAATTCCTCAAGGTTATACATTCATTCCATTACACTAAAGCATATGTGTGACCCATCTAGGAATAGGAGAACAAATGCAATTGGATCACAAAATAGATTTATAGAAAGGCAACCCTGGACACAGCTATCATCTGCTCTTCCAGATGACTACAAAAGGACTCTCAAACTACAAACCAGGTCAATACAGCGCAATGTTATCCCATCCAAAGTTAACTCTCCTGATAGCAGGAGTCAAAAAACCCATAAATATTTCATCTTGCTAATTTTGGACAAATACAATTCTTGCTGATGTAGTTACATGTATAATCAAATAAGTATCATCTTTCTTGAATTTCTCTGGGATAATACTTAGTAAAAAATATCTCTGGTCTAAATTCTATTTCTTGTAGCATTTTCTTTGAACATTCTCTTATCTTAGTCCAATGTTCCCTTGCTTCTGCACGTGTCCACCACATATGATAATAGGAGCCTATTGCTTGTTGATACTTCCAACATTTTGCTGATTTGTCTTTAAACATCCTTGCTAATTTTCTCAGTGACATGTGCCATCTATAAAACATTTTGTATATAAGTTTTCTTTGTAAGTGTTGACATGGTTAATTTATAGTTCCTTTCCCATAGTTGTTGCCACTTTTCTAGCTCGATCGTGTGGCCAAAATTCTTTGTCCAAGTTAACATTGTATCTATAATCACTTCTTCTAAACTAGCTCTTGATAGATAGGTATATAGTTTCTTAATTATTTTTTCTTCCATTCCCATAAGTATCTTATCCAACTCCGAATTTCCTAAGTGAAAACCATATTCCCTTTTATCTTTTTAATATCTTGATTGAATTTGCAATTGTGAAAACCATCCTAAATCAATCCCTTGTTTTTCTAATTCTTGTTTTTGTTTTAGTTCCCACCTTTCTGTTAAAATATCTTTGTATCTGATGATATTTTTCATATTACTGATATTTGGATGTGTCAATGCTTCCATTGTTGAAAGCCACATTGGTATTTCTAAATAGTGTTTCTCTTTCACTCTTTCCCATATTGTTAACAATCCATTCCTTACATAACATCTTTGAAAATAGCCATGTGCCTTAAGCAAATCAAGAGATTGTCAAAAGTTACTAGAAAAACAAAAGCACAGAGTAAAAGTCAAAATTCCAGTTTGCTTTCTAGCCCTTAAACAATTAAACAGTTCTCAAGATCTATCGTTCCTTTTGTCTTGCTAATAGCTTCATCTGTCTGTTCACTGCTAGTCTGAGGGTGGGAGAGCTTTCTAACACCATCCCCCCACCCCCGGTCTCCTGCCGCTCTTTCTTTTAAAACTTTTCAACCAGAAGTTAAGGTTAATTACAGGAATGTTGTACTTTCAAGCAATCTTGTTATCTCATCCAGAGGAACACTTGAACACTCCATTGATTTTCCAAACTGCTCAGCCGTGGTAGCTCGTAATGGCTGCCTTCCCTGCTTTGGATCTGGAAGCAATTGCAAGCAACTTGCAGGCATTTTAGGGGAATTGCGGGTTCCCCGACCACACCCACTTGTTCTCCCCCTCCCAGGAAAGCTATGGTTAAACACCCCCTCAACACAGTAGTGAATTAAATAAGCTACCAACAGATGAAGAGATAATAAAAAAGATATTAGATTGTGCAGAGATGAATAGGTTGACAATGAAAATAAAGGATAAAGAGGAATCAGAGTACTTCAAGACATGGGAAAGATTTTATGATTGTCTAGAGAAAGGAAACTAGAAAAGAAAGTAGGAGAAGATATAGAACCCAGACAATGCCTGTTAAATGGAAAAAGGGTGGGAAGAATGGGAAAGCAGAAAAGAAAATATGAAATATATAAGTATATATCCAAAAGTGAGATATAAAGGGGGGAAATATAGTTAGGATACATTAGCAAAGGTAAGGGAATAAGAAATGATATCAAATTATATTTGGGCTTGTGGAAATACCATCCCAAGGAAACATAGACTGAGATCTGAAAGAGACATCTACAGTAATAGAAAAGAAAGAGAGAAAGGGGGAGATAATGGAAGGAAGATGGGGGAAAGAAGAAAGAGGTAAGGAGAGGAGGATGGAAGGGAGAGAAAGAGAAGGATAGAGGGTAGGAAGGGAAAGAGGAAAAGTAGGAGTAGGAGAAAGGGAAGGGAAGGAGGAAGGGGAAGGAGAGGAGAGAAGGAATATGTAGAGAAGGGAGGGAGGGAGAAAAGAAAGGGAAAATAAGGTGGTGTTACAACAGGAGGAAGAGGTGGTAAATAAAGCAACCCAAACTGTATATTATAACCTATTAAATGAAACAATAAATGTATAAGAATGATAAATGTAAAGAAGAATAACAATTATGTGAATGTATACTTAAAATGGTATATAAGAGAACAAAAAATTTAAAAAAATTCTGGGGAAAAATATTCCATCTTGCTATGATTAAGTTGCAGCTTCTTTCTCCCCATCCAGGTCTTACAGCATCCAGACAGTGAGCCGTCCCTTTCAACTTCTCTTTCATTAGTCAATCAATAAGTTTTACATATATTGTTCGATATATTGTTATTGAAATTTGATATGGACACTGGACAAATTAAAAAATGTATTATAAAATGCAAATTTTGAGAGACACAATCATAGAGGATCAATGGAAAAATCAATATTTTTTACTCCAAACTACCATCTATGGAATAATTGATACAGTCTATGGATACTTCATGAACTAACAGATGTTAAATGTCCCATAACAAATAAGAGACCTTGTAACACATCATTATGAAATAAAACCTTCAAAAGTAGTTGAAAGTATATTATTTATTATGGTTGGTTGCACTCAGCCAGATCTTTAAACTGGATTTGGCATTTTATCTAACTATCAGATCTTTCCCAAGGACTTGGGAAAAGCAGATGTTCTTTGATATTATTAAAGATAATGTGCAGGGTGTAAGTTCTTCCATGCAAAGCTGCCTTTTGCAAATGACTGGTGATGATTTTGTCAATGCCAATGGTGTTCCGGGTATTTTGGGATTACACTCAAGGCACTATTAATATAGGGTGTTATTATCTTTGTTTTCATTTGTCACAATTATTCTACTTCTATTTGCAGATCTTTGTATTTTATTATTTTCTCCAGTATTTCTCTTCTCTTCTGCTCTCCAGATACTGCAGCATCCACTATCAAGACTTTTTTGTCTTTCTTGTCAACTGTTTGAATTCTAAAGTCTCAGAGCACTTTAGTTTCTTCATTTTAATATTACGTTATTTATTTTGTGATCGCACAGTTCCTGCTTCTTCTGCAATTTTTCCAAAATCATCTGGTCAATTAGGAGTTGATCTTTTGTTCCTCTGCTGTGTCTTTTCTGCTGAAATGGAAAAGGCTTGTTTTGAGCTAGATGCTCTTGGTCTGCATCAGCTACCATACCAGTTAACAATCTGAACATTGTTGGTAAGAAAATAATTGGTCTGTTGTTCCCTGATGCTGTGCCTTTAGTTGGATCTCTCATTATCAAGTAGGTTTTTCCAGTTGTTAATTAAACTTCAGTTTCACCTTCTTGCAGTATGATGTTAAACTGCTTGGCAAAGAGTGGGTGTAAACCAGTGAAATGTTTCAACCAAAAATAATGCAGTTCATCTTCACCTGATTCCTGATCTTCCTTGCCCTTAGTTCTACCATTTCTGCGGTTATTATAAGTTCTTTTCAGCTTCTTTTTTTAATTCTTATTCACTCCACTTCAGTGACGTGCGGTGAGGTTTATGGCTGGTGAGGCAAAAAGAAAGAAATCAGCTTTTGGCTTCCCCGACGCTATGTCCAACATAGAGGCGGGATAAATCAGATTATTTGCCACGAACAGAGGTTGGCCGAAAAGGCCGGGATCTCTTCCACCACTCTTATTCGCAAAACCTAAGCTGTGTCAGGACATGGGGAAGGGTCTTCTGCCTGCGGGTAACTGCGGGTCTCTCCTATTGAAGGCAGAACAAGAAAGGGGGCAAAGGACTCCAGGCGGGGGGCCCTATGGTCCCCCAAAGCACACCGATTGCCAAAAGTGCAATTTCAAAGTAGGCGAGGCGAGACCGCAAAGTGTGTATCGTTTTGTTTTGCTCGGTTGTGCTTTGGGCTCTTTTTCAGTGGCAGCTTTGCCTGCTCCGGCTCCAGGGTAGACGGAAGAGGGCAGGAAGCAAAAGGCTCGCCCTTAGGAAGGTTGAGCTGTGCCGAGCCCCGAAGCATGTTGCCCTCTTCAGCTAGCTGGCTGGTTTGCTTGACCGGCAGGGTGGGGGGAGAAGGAGAGGAGCAGGGTATGGCTGGGTAGTAGAGAAAGCTGCGCCTTGCCTTGAGGCTCAGATGTTGCAAGCCAGGGCCTCATGGAGCCGCCGTCACTGGGAGCCCTAGCGACACGCGCTGCTTGGAACGAGGGAAAGCCAGTGCCTTGTGCCCCAAGTGCGGCTGGCTATGTGGTGACCTTTCCCTCCCTTTGATGTCCCCCACCAGGACCGCTCAGATGGGCTGAATGGGACCTCTGCCGGCGGCTGCCTCCCCCAGCTCTCGTCCCTCAACCAGGTGGCGGCGTACTACTCGGCTCCCCCTCTGTGCTACACACCGGGCTCGGACTTCCAGCCTCCTTACTTACCGCCGCCTTACCTGCACCCACCTCTGCCCTATGCGCAGAGCCAGGAGAGCACCTACCCGCACCTTGGGGACCCCTATGGTGGTCTCAACCCCATCCACCAGCACCAGCAGAGCGGCTGGCCCTCGCAGCAGGCGCACCAGGAAGAAGCAGCGGTGGTGGGGGGCCTTCTTTTGCAGACACACTGCACTCTCGGCCTGGATCCATGCATACCTTTTCCAGCTATTTCACAATCACAGAAAATTTCAACTCTGCTCTTGCCTGCCATCATGAAAATGTAAAAATATAAAAGGAAAAAGGCAAGAGCTGCTGAGGTCAGGCTAGGTTAGCTGCTGCCAGAGTCTCCAATGGATGACTCTGCTTAACTGTTTTAAAAAGCCTCTAAAAAAACGCCCTCTACAGGAGGAGGCAAGAGAACCACGTGCCTCATCCACATAAGGAATTTTTCAGCTTTTAACCCTTGCTTAACTCTGCTCAAGTGATCATAAAGATAGACTAAATGAGGCACATGGTTCTCCCGCCTCCTCCTGTAGAGGGCACGTTTTTAGAGGCTTTTTTAAACAGTTAAGCACTAAGCAGAGTCATCCACTGTGACTCTGGCAGCAACTACCTCAGCCTTTTTCCTTCTAATTTTTTTTTCTTTTCATGATGACAGTGGTGAGGCTCTGCCTCCCCTGCCTCCCCTGACTGCACGTCAGTGCTCCACTTACCTAAACTGCATTCCTTTTGAATTTTTTTCAGAATATCCCATAGCTACACCCAGAACTACACTTTCTTTTCTTTCTTTCTTTTTTTCTTTCTTTCTTTCTTTTGTTCTTTCTTTCTTTTCTTTTCTTCCTTCCTTCCTTTCCTTTCCTTTTTTTTCTTTCTTTCCTTCTTTCCTTTCTCATCTGGTGTTAGTGGGTTCATTGTAATCTCTCCATTCATAGATTCAGATTTGGGTTCCTACTGGTTTGTACTGGTTCAACTGAACTGGTAGGTTTGGCAGCCAGGATCGCTGAAACTAGCAATTTCCCAGGCCTGCAACACCCCTGAACCGGTTCTCCCTGAACCGCCATCTTGATTTTTGGTTCTGCACATGTGCAGAATAATTGTAATTGCACAAATTTATATATTTTTTTAACATTTTGCTCATGGGCAGACCTATTTTTGTGCAAATGTGCATGCACACAGAACAAAAATTTTGTGTGCACCGAACTGACAATAATGCCAGGAGCAACCCACACCTGGATAGATTGATCAATATGGATAACCTGGAAGGCCAAGGTAAGGGTTTACCAGTCTAAATTGGATTTCAAATTTCCACTAGAATTAAATTCTGATCAATTTCAGAATGTATCTGTGCTATGCATCTGAAGATCTCTGAGATAATAAGAAATAACTAATTGGGGAGACAATCTGTAAATAATGGCTGGCACTAGGGTTAGTACTAAACAAAGGTGTACATAACATCTATTCAGCAAAATTTAAAAGCCCAAAACATTTTTCAGTTGGTAATAAGATGCCAAAATTGTAGAAGTTTTTATTTCTTTGACAATGTGTACCTACATCTCAAAAATTTTTGTGTACCTCAACTTTTTCCTTTTAATTAAAGCCTTATGTTCCTTTTTCAGCATACATACCACATTCTGTAAAAAGGGTTCACTAGGCTGCCAAGTCCCTATGTGCATCTATAAAGTTATCTATAGCTGCAATATACTCTTTGTTAAACCAGAATCTGAAAAAATTAGGATTAGCCTTCTGCAGAAATAGGGCATTAGACAAATATTTGCCATTCACAGTTATAAGGTTATAATTACACAGTTGTCTTTCACACAAGCAAAGCTTGTCTGAATTCAGACACAGCTACAGTAAGTGTCTGGAATGCAATATTTGCAATCTTTTTAGACCACTTAATTTTGATTGATTCATTGATTGATTGATTGAATGAATGAATGATTATGCACCTTCAATTTGTTTTTGACTCCTAATGATCACAAAGATAGATTTTCTCCATTATGATCTATCCTTAGCCTGCTCTTTCAAGACACCCAACAGTATAGATATCACCACCATAACTGCATCTATCCATCTTGTTGTTGGCTGTCTTCTTCTCTTTCCTTCCACCTTTCCCAATATTAGAGCCTTTTCCAGAGAGCTGCATTTTTGCCTAATATATCTAAAGTAGGATAACTTTATTTTGCTCATTTGTGCCTCAAGTGACAACTCTAGGTTGATTGGTTTGAGAATTCATCAGTTTGTTTTCTTAGCAACAGATCATTTCTTCTCCAACAGATCATTTAATTTGGAGATGCCTAAACTGAACTGAGTCTTGGTTTTGGTTTTATGATCCATCTTTTCTTATTCATTTACCAGGCAAATAACAGTCAAAGAAATATATCCTTGGTTCATCTCCCACAGATACAGGTCCAAGCCCCCCAATTTTTCACTCTTGATTTACATACGAGAATGAGATCAATATCTGCCAAATAAAAGTGCTTAGCATTTCCATACAAATAAAAAGCTTCCTGCCAATTTTAGAAGGGTCACCAGAAAATAATAGAAATTCATGTTTATTTTAGAAAGTGTGGTTTTCATTGATTTATACAACTGCATTATTAGGACAGCTCTTCTGTCCTTAATTTGTGGTGGTTGCTTTCTAACCAAGAAGGTTAGGTGCTGTCTCCAACTGCCCTTTTCAGCTGCAGCTTGTAAATATCAGTATCGATTGGATGAAAACCTGTTAATTCTCCTAATCAATACTTCATTCACCCCAGCAATTTACTTGCTCCTATTCATTTAAATAAATGTCACTCAACTCTTACTTTCAAAAGATCTACAAAAGGCTGTTGAACAAAATAATTGCTATCAGCAAAAGAACTTCCAAACTCATCTTTACTGCACTTTTTGCAATGCATAACAATAGGAGGGATGCAGTGTTTCTAAGGTACAACTCTGCTCTAATATCTGCTGTATGAAATGCGTACATATTTATAACTGTGGTAGCATCCTGTGGTCATGTGATCATGATTTGTGACCTTCACAGTAGATTTCCAATGAAAGAATTTAATTTGGGAAGTTGGAATCACTTAATGATCACAGTAGTTCACTTAATATAGGCTGTAAAATGGTCATAAAATTGGGCCCAATTACATGATGACTTGCTTTATGACTGCAACAACCTATGACAGAAATTCTAGTCCCATTCTACCAGTAATGGAGAATCCTATCTTTCTAAAACTTTAATACTGCAAACTTGTTATGTTCACATATCACATTTACTACATTAATACAAAAACTTCATGATGCAAAAAACACTGAAATTGTTGAGGAATAAATTAACAGCTATCCTGTATAAACACAGAAGAGGATATCAGAGTATTCACTCATTCGTGCTGCTGCTCCTAGAATAAAGTACCTAGCACACCCTTGTAAAAATGAAACTTATCTAGGAACTCCTTCTCCAGAAGAAAAAAATGGCAGAATGGATAGAGTGGATAAGCTTTTCTTACTTCTGTATTTGGTACTCCAATATCAATTAAGCCAATAATTTGAAATTTTATTTTATTAGCAATAGCAATAGCAGTTAGACTTATATACCGCTTCATAGGGCTTTCAGCCCTCTCTAAGAGGTTTACAGAATCAGCATATTGCCCCCAACAATCCGGGTCCTCATTTTACCCACCTCGGAAGGCTGAGTCAACCTTGAGCCGGTGAGATTTGAACAGCTGAAATGCAGAACTGCAGTCAGCTGAAGTAGCCTGCAGGGCTGCACTCTAACCACTGCGCCACCTCGGCTCTATATTATTAATTTGGGTATCAAAGTAGGAATTGTTTGCCACTGGACTTCCAAAAAGATTAATGATCACCTCTTTGATCAGAACATGCTGTAATATCATATGTTATCTGTTCACTGAAAGGATCTATGAAGGCCATAGGCTCTCCTTTTTGATATGAAAGTGTGTGTATACAATATATATATATATATATATATATATATATATATATATATATATATATATATATATATATATATATATATATATATATATATATATATATATATATATATACCAATATATATATTTGGTTTCGTAGATTTTCATGGGTGTAATATATATACATGCTGGTCTTGTTGTATTCAGGTCTTTTCCTGTGCAAGATTGAGATTGTCTTGGCAACGTTTCAGCGAGGTCTCACTCATCATCTTCAGGCTGGGTTTTGGGCTTAAAGTGTGATCGGAGCTGCTGTCTTTCTATAAATCTTGGTGGGGGTGTGTGGAGTGCTGGCTTTGTTTCAGTAAGTGGAATGATTGGTTGTGTGGTTGTATCATGTTTGGTAGATAGGTGCTGATTGGTGCTGGTTGTGTGTCTATTGTTGTTTTGTGTTGTAACATCTCATGTATGTGAGGAAGTTGTCATCATCTCAACAGCCTACACCCCAAAATACAATTCACCATATAAATAGAAGCAAACAACTAACTTCCCTTTCTGGACATCCTAATCTACAAAAATCCAATGGCTCCCTAGGACACACCATCTACTGGAAAAAAACACACACCAACTGCTACTTAAACGCACAATCCCATCACCATCCTGCACAGATCAACTCTGTAGGCCAAGACCCTCATCTCCAGAACCAAACACCTAGCTGACAAAAAAACCCTGAAAACTGAATTACACACTCTCACAAACATATTAATCTCCAACGGATTCCAAAGAAAAACAATTACCAACCTAATCCAAAGGGAGACTCCTCCTGAAAACCAAGACACAGAACAAGACAACGGCATTCCCTCCTCCCTTACATCAAAGGCACCGCAGATAAAATCAGCAAAATTCTCCACAAACACAATATCAAGACAGCCTTCAACACTGACCAAAAAATAGCCAACATCTTAAGAAACCCCAAAGACAAAATCCAGCTAGAAAACCAAGGAGTCAATGAAATACCATGCAAAATCTGCCCTGCAACATAAATAGGACAAACGAATAGGAGAATAAATGCACGCATTGCAGAACACAAGAACACAGTAAGAAAAAAAGAAAAAACTTCCTCCATTTTCCAGAACCTTAAAGCTACATGACATGAAATTAATTTTGAAGGAACCAGGTTAATCTCCAAAACAGAACACTTCAACAAGAGAATAATTATGGAAGCTATTGAAATAGAGAAACACCCCCGCAACATGAATAAATGTGATGATACCTGCCACCTACCAGACATCTGGAAACCAGCCCTAGTCAACAAACGAGCCCCACCCACCACCCAGGCCATTACAGCATGAAACAACAATAGACACACAGCCAGCACCAATCAGCACCAATCTACCAATCATGATACAACCACACAACCAAACATTCCACTTACTGAAACAAAGCCAGCACTCCACCCACCCACCCACCAAGATTTATAGAAAGACAGCAGCTCCGATCACACTTTAAGCCCAAAACCCAGCCTGAAGATGGCAAGTGAGACCTCGCTGAAACGTTGCATGTACACACATATACATTTATACATACATACATACATACATACATACATACATACATACATACATACATGTATACTGTATAGACATACTGTCATGGTTCCAAGTAACAGCCCCAACAGAATTAAAACTACAAAGCACTTTCCTCAAAGTTCCATTTTATTAGAAATGTCATATTAGCACATCTGGGAAAATCCGAATCTGAAAGTCCCCTGGGTTTTCCCCATCCAAAAGGAAGTCAAAGTCTCTCCCCCTACACCTATATGTCCATCACATGGTCCAATCAATTCACCAACCCAACTGTAGATGTGTCCCAGTCATGCCTCTCCAGGTGCAGGCTGAATGTCTTTGACTCCTAGAGAAAAGAATGTTGTTATGGATATATATCTCACCAGAATTCCATCCATCCCCCTTCCTGTTTTCCCACAGCAAATATATCCACCCACTAAGTGTGGCAGCCCTGAAGAGCCAAAAAAAAAAAGATGGCCTCCAGGGCTGACACATACATTTGTCCTTTTTTTTAAATCCAGGCACAAATATCATTGCAAGAAGTGCTTCATCCATGAATACATTATTCCTTTATATGACTGATCCTCTAGAAAAATTGCAAAGCTCTAATTCACTTACATTAGTCTAGTTACCAGATTAGATAGATTCTTAAAGGAAAACAGTTAATAAGCGTAAGGAACACCTACATAAATTCCAGCATCTAGCCAACTGAAGTCTTCAGTTATGTAATAGATATATTTCACCTGTAAAGTTTTGCACTAGCTAAATTCTGCCTTTGAATATACAGTAATATTAGAAGATCTCAAATCTATGTCTACTGCACTACAACATATTTTTATTAGGCAATTGCTTTTACTCTTTTTATGCATATTTAAGGGCATAGGGTAAAGATCTAGATACAATCCAAATCTTGATTTATTCAGCATCTGTTTGGACACTTCTTTTAAATTTCTTTTAAATTCCATGGGCACTATTGACTATGATAAATGTTAGTGGCAAGAATAACTATTTTAATTATATTTTCTTAATTTTTATTATAAGAAGATTTTACAAAGATTTAAAAATCACTGAAACATAGAAGAAATAATGGGAAAGTTTATAAAATTAATTGTAATTAAGATGTCTGTAATAACAAAATTTTGCCAATATGATTGCATTGTACTTCCCCCACCACCACCTTGTTATATTTGTTATATTTCTATGCATTATGGAGAGATCTGAGCCTCTTCTGCATATCTTCTGTCTACTTAAGACTTAAGATATAATTCCCTCATTGCCTGCATATCTCTATCAAGATCCTCTTCTTTCAATTAATTAAGGTAGACCAGATGTTGGATGTAGACCAGATGTTGGATGAGAAAATATAGCAGAATGCATCCAAAAGTGAGCTTTCAGGTGCATTTATATCTCTTGAAACCTGCTAAGGTAGGGAAAAGAGTCCAAAATGTGTAGACCTTTTGAAAATCCCCCATAATGTAGACCTTTTGGCAAATTTAAGGTTTAAGGTATGCAACAAGTGCCTTACATTTAGAAACATATGTTTCTCTAATAGTAATGCTCACTCCTCCACACACAAAAAAAGATGGGAGGAAATCTCTTTTATTCCTTTCAAGATATAAGATACCACATAGCTACTACTTTGGGCCAAACATGGGGAAAGTACATTTTCCCATCCCACCCCACACCCCACACCCCAGGCATGCATTAAATGTGGGCTTACTAAGGGTTTATAAAGCAGTACTGGTATTTCATGTGATCTTGATTCTATTCCTCTGTTAATACAGCCTAGGATAGAATAAAATCATCCCAACTATTAATCCTAATTGGTCCCAGATCAAATATCCACATTTGTTTCTTTATACCATCTCTTATCAAGTGCTGATTGATTGAATACAATAAATCCAATCTCCAAAGTCAATCTATTTTCCTCTTCAAAACGTTTTAAATATTTCTGATTTATTTTAGGTTACTTGATTTAAAATCTGATGTGCTGGCAAAAAATAAATATCTTGGTTGATACTAAACATTTCATTACTCCACTTGAATAGCAACAACAAAAAGTGGTAAACTCCCATAAATTGGCCAAACGGCTTTGTATCATTCTATATATGATGTTCAATGACTTATTCTTTAAATGCAGAGCATGCTCTTGAAAAAAATGTACCTTTGATATTTCTTGGAGAATTCTCCCTGTATCTCTACAAACATCCTAACTTTCCAGGGAAAGTCTTCTATTGTTCAATTGACAAAATGATCAGAGCTAGCAGCTAAAGCACCCTTTTCTAACAGGTCTGATAAAGGATTGTAGTTATTTTTTTAATCCTCATTATAGGACAACTAAGTGGCTTAAATTCAAAACTATATACTGTCTCTCCAACATGACAGTATCCCAGGGATAGCTAGAGGGACCAATATACCCTTCTATGTCTCCTTTAATGCTTATTAAATTCTACGCCAATCTTACTTTATTCCTTTAAATATAATTTTAACATTTTTATTAAAATATATACATGAGAAACTAATATGCTTCAGAAGAAAGTATCAGCTTGAAGGGAAAGAAGGGATTCCAATGAAGGGAAATCTCACCATTTGCTTTCTGGTTTTTTTATTACTTGACATCCCTATCATGGAGCCATTTTATAGAACCATGTCTTCTCAAAGCTGATGTGTCCCACCAGCTCAAGAAGGGTGGGAAAGGGAACTTAAATAAGAAGGGAGGTAAATGCTGATATTTCTCTTTCACACCTTTCAAGTTGTCTTATTAGGAGAGATAAAAAGTACTGCTACAAAAAGAAAAAGAAGAAGGAAAAGGAAAAGGCACTTTGCATGCCACTCATGAGAGGCTAGTATTTCCCATCAATAACAATTTACCTTTCCCTATTTATTGTTCTTGTATCAATGATTAATGAGGCTGTCTCCACATGTGCTTAGAGGTAAGCAGAGTCAATATGTCAATTGCGACTGAGCAACTGAAATCCCACCACTTTTTATGTAAAAAGATGGTAGGTTTACTTTGCACAGCTGTACCTCTCATTATTTCTGCAATACATTTAATACTGATATTTAAGGAAACAAAATTTTAAATAGTAATTGTAGGAATTAAAATAATTGAATTTCCACTCAATTTCTAATGGAAGCTAAGGTTTGGGGTGCAAAATATATTAAATTTGGGAAGCAAGAATGAATGAAAAAATACCTCTGCAAAATTTAGCTACCTCTTGTATTTCAATAATGGGATGTCAACAAATTATATTAAATATTGAACTATTTTGTTCCCCATTCCAGTATGTTACAAAATAATGGGGAAATAAAATATAAAATAAAGCTAAATAACAGCATAAAATTTTAATGTACTGTGAAACCTTCAGAGTATCAAACAAAGACCATAAAGAGATACTACATTCTTTAATCCATTTCTGAACTGCTAAACAAACAAAAACTAACAAAATTTACCCACAGGTGTTTGAACACAGCCTATATTTTAGTGCTTGATCAGATTTATTCTGGAATGTGTGTTTTTTTTTCCACATAACCCAATGTACACTATTCAGGAATTTAAAGTTCAGAACTCTCAGCTTAAATCCAGAAATACCTTTGCAATTAAAGCTCCTGATACAGAATCAGTAATCTGTGTTACAACTATCACTACAAGCAGCTGGATTATATATTCTTATATTTTACAAGAGCTAAAACTTCCAAACCTGTTCTAAAAACATCATATTTTTACTTAAGTTGGAGATATATATTTAAACACATACTTGCTTGTTTTCAGGTTATATTTGAATCTACAAATTATTTCAGACTGCTTTAAAGTTTCCACTCAAAGGAGGGAATAGGCATGTATTTTGCTTTAAATTATTGTTTTGGCCAATTTGTTGCATTGTTTTGTTTTACTTATACTTATTATTTCCCAGAATCTCAGCACTAAATAGACTAATACATTATTTTTTAAAAAAACACTGCTATTCATTTAGCTATTGGAAAGAATGTCCATGATTGACCCAAGAAACAAAAGAAATTCCAATAACAGTGAGATATAGAAAACAATATAAAACAGTACACCAAGGAAGATAACAAAATGCAATAAACCAATAAGAAAAACCCAAGGGAAAAATCCTGATACCACAAAGGTCAATAAAATAATTGTTTTTTCAATTCAGAGCACTTAAAACCTCACTTTCCTTTAGTGTATATCATTTTAACAGTGTATAAATATCTGAATACGTGACTTACATATATATGTTTTAATGTGTAATAGTAGCAATTTTCATATTAACCTTTAACTTTGTCTCCCTCTCTCTTTGTGTTTGTACATGCAACCTTGTACAGTATATACTTCCTAGCCAAATGTATATTAAAATATAGGTAATTCATTTTCTGAAACCATTCATGTATGCAAATCTAAACAGCAGAATTTGTATCCAAATACTTAATTTATTTAATAAATGACTGGGTCAATGTTTTCATATGCTATTGTCAAGAATTTATTGTCCTCTATTAATATATTATAAAATTAAATAAACCCACTAGTACTAATTCTTTGATTCTTCAACTATTGCATAATTATGAGGACTATCAAATGTCATATATAACTAGTAATATTAATGCAGTTATAAATGTAAATGAGCCTGCATTTATTAAGTTTGTTTCAGTGCAAGAATATGCTTTAAGAATTTCATTAATATTAAAGATTTAGAGGAAGAAAGGGAATAGATGATTACTAATCAAACAAAGCATTTCCAGAAAAGTCACTTTTTAATTTAATACTCTCTCACATCGATAAAATAAAGTAATATGAATGTGTCAATAGTAGGAATTGATAACTTCCCATTTCCAAAATTTGAGACATTAGTATAATCAAGATACAATTAAGTCTAGCAAAATTAACCTTGTTTGCCATTATACAGAGGAATATGTCTATCTTTATTTAAAATATTCATACCCCACTGTTTGCCATAAAAAGTCAGGACATCTTTCAAGAAGATATAGTATATTGTCATTCCCACATCCCTGTATGACATACTAGGCTTCAGACAGATTCAGCTAGGTTCAGATATTTTCAATTCAGTAATTCACTTTTCTTGATTTTAGTCAAGTTGTCAAAAAAACAATAATGTTGAACATTTATCTAGTGATACAATAGTGAATCTGGGATATATACATTCAAGTGTACTATTTCGGTACCAAAGTTGAAGGGTGAAATCTTTTTTTTATTTAACTTTTCTTCTTATTGCTTTTCTCCCTTACCATTTATGTTGAAATTATTTCTAGAATCAAGAGCATAAACTGGAAACCAGGAATAAGACAAGAACAACACAAAAGAGTGATGGCATATTAATTCTATTTGCAATGTGCTTCATCAATCTGGTTCCCTCATATAATCCCTGCCAAAATAACTAGAGCTAGAGAAAGATGCTTCAGTCAGCTATAATTTAGACTGGCATTGATTCTGGGATGTTGTCTGCCTATATTGCTTTATTAAGGTGGCATTTCAAACATTCTATTTCAGCACCATAGCTTTTATCAATTCTTACATTGCTTGTTATATTAAAAGCTTGTTTTTAAACTAATATCACTTTGTCCTTCATTCAAAAAATTATTGATTCACGCCAGTTCTTTAGGGAGGTACAAGAATGAATGCTATTGACAGTTTAAGGCTATGACACCACTGTATGTCTGATTTAAATAAATATGAGAAAGTAGATGTCAGGTAGAACCATCCGGAATGAGACCTGTCACAACACAGGAGACAGCTGTGTTGTGACTAAATGGAAAATAACCCAGTATATCCAAACTACTCTGGCCCTGGATAAGGGGGAAATCTTTTTGTAATGTTTAGGAAGAAGCCAAATTGTTGATATTTCTTCCTCTTTACTATAAATTTTGACTCCTCGGGTTCCAGCTTGCTCATGATCCCTTCAGAATACAGATTAAATAAGAAAGATGAAAGAATGCAAGCTTGCCACACTCCTTTCTGTTTCTTGAACCTATCAGTGAATGCTCCAACTTATCCAGTTGTGTTGGCACCCCCAAGTCTTCTAGGGCTTCTATGGTTATGAGTGCCATGATCCCCTTTGAAGCCAGGTTCAACAACTGGTAACTCCCTTTCAACGGTTGGCACCAGATATTGTTGTATGACTTAAAGGAGAATCTTGCTAACATGAAGGATGAATTCAATTGGAGCAATCCTTGGACTCACTCATTTTTGACAATGGAATGGAACACTGGTTGTTCACAATCCTGTGGCTATGTGTTTTTATTTCCCCAAAAAAATTGACACAAGACTATGATCCTTGTGAATAGTTCAGGCTTTAGCATTTCTGTAGAGATGGTATCAACAAATAATAGTTCCACAAATTGTCTTGTACTAGGGGATGGTTATCTTGCACAGTTGCCATACAGGGAAGAATATTTATTTTTTTAATTGGGCAGGCAAGAATAATATTCCTGGGGAATATGTATCTGGAGTAGATATCAATTAAAAAGCATTACATCAGGGTACATTATGTTGTAGGTTTAAGAATTCTATTCTATGGGTACATCGTCTGATGAGGATCTTGATTGTTCAGACTTGTTATTATGCATGCTAATAATATGGGGTTTTTTCATATGTACAACCATGTATGCCAGGAAATAAGGAAGCTTATCCCTGTTGTGCATCCCCACCTAAACTTTTTTTTAAAAAAAAATCCCTTGAAAATGCCACTCTAGGGCTTAGATTTTAAGGGAAAAGGTTTCCACTCAACCCAGGCAGGTTTTCACTGTATTTTTTTTTTAAAGCTGAGCTTACAGAAATTCAGTCTGAGCTGATTTTCAGAAAACAAATCCAACATTCAGCTTTCACAATACAGTATTTTGTTCTTTCTCACAACTTTAAGAAGGTGATGATGATGCTTTCCATTGAGTTCCAACTTTTTCTTGTTCATGTTTATGTTTATGTTTATTACACTTGTATGCCGCCCTATTCCTGAGGGACTCAGGACGGCTAACAAACAAGATAGGGGAGAGGGGAATCATGTTGTGTAAGCTGTATTTATTTCCTCTGTGGAATTTTAACACTGCATACTACTCCTTACAAATCAGGATGTAGGTAGAGATACCTTGTATCCCATGATAGGCCCAGAGTTGTCCCTCAGGGCTGTCCCAGAGACAACGAGGGACCGCCCTGTGCCAGGGCCACACAGTCAGTTGTGATAATGTTTGGAATGGAATGTTTATTATAATTTATAGGCCGCCCTTTTCCCTGAGGGGACTCAGGGCGGCTTACAAAACACGGGGAAGGGGGTACAAAGACAAAAAAACATAAGACAATACATAATATTAAAAATAGAGCACAACATTCATTCATCATTCGGGAGGGGACGAACTAAGATTTTTTATCCCCAGGCCTGACGGGATAGCCAGATCTTAAGGGCCGTGCGGAAGGCCTGGGCGGTGGTGAGGGTGCGGATCTCCACGGGGAGATTGTTCCATAGCGTCGGAGCTGCAACTGAGAAGGCTCTCCTCCGCGTAGTCGCCAGTCGGCACTGACTGGCGGATGGAATTCGGAGGAGGCCTACCCTGTGCGATCTGATGGGACGCAGGGAGGTAATTGGCAGAAGGCGGTCTCTCAAATAGCCAGATCCACTACCATGGAGCGCTTTGTGAGTGGTAAGTAGGACCTTGAAGTGCACCCGGAGATCAACAGGTAGCCAGCGCAGCTCACGGAGGATCGGTGTTATGTGGGCGAACCGTGGTGCGCCCACGATCACTCGCGCGGCCGCATTCTGGACTAGCTGAAGTCGCCGGATGCTCTTCAAGGGCAGCCCCATGTAGAGCACGTTGCAGTATTCCAGCCTGGAGATCACAAGGGCTCGAGTGACTGTTGTGAGGGCCTCCCGGTTCAGGTAGGGCCGCAACTGGCGCATCAGGCGAACCTGAGCAAATGCCCCCCTGGTCACAGCTGACAAATGATGGTCAAAACTCAGCTGTGGGTCCAGGAGGACTCCCAAGTTGCGGACCCTGTCTGAGGGGTATAAATTTTGTCCCCCCAGCCTGATTGATGAAACCTTAGCCAAATTATTGGGAGGAAAACACAACAGCCACTCAGTCTTTTCCGGGTTGAGCACCAGTTTGTTAGCTCTCATCCAGTCTTTGACAGCCTCAAGGCCCCGGTTCATCACTTCCACCGCTTCATTGAGTTGGCACGGGGCGGACAGATACAACTGTGTATCATCCGCATACTGATGGTATTTTATCCCGTGCCTCCGAATGATCTCGCCCAGCGGTTTCATGTATATGTTAAATAGTAGTGGGGATAAGACCGAACCCTGCGGCACCCCACAAGTAAGGGGCCTCGGGGACGATCTCTGCCCCCCACCAACACCGACTGCGACCTGTCCGAGAGGTAGGAGGAGAACCACTGCAAAACAGTGCCGCCCACCCCCACCTCCCGCAGTCGTCGCAGAAGGATACCATGGTCGATGGTATCGAAAGCCGCTGAGAGGTCAAGGAGAACCAGGATGGACGCATGGCCTCCATCTCTGGCTCTCCAGAGATCATCGGTCAATGCGACCAAAGCGGTTTCTGTGCTGTAACCGGGCCTGAAGCCAGACTGGAAGGGGTCAAGATAGTTAGCTTCCTCCAAGGTACGCTGAAGCTGGAAGGCCACCACCTTCTCAACAACCTTCCCCACAAAGGGGAGGTTGGAGACTGGACGGTAGTTGTTAAGAATTGCTGGATCCAAGGACGGTTTCTTCAGGAGGGGTCTCACCACCGCCGCCTTCAGCGCGGTGGGGAGATGCCCCTCCCGAAGAGAGGTGGTAACAACCGCCTGGATCCAGCCTCGTGTCACCTCACTGCTGTTGGCAACCAGCCAGGAGGGACACGGGTCCAGTATACAGGTGGAGGCGCTCACAGCTCGCATAGCCTTGTCCACATCCCCGGAGGCAACATCCTGAAACTCAACCCAGAGATGGTCTGCCAGATCATTCCCTTGTGTCTCGGCTGGATCTGCAGGAGTGGAGTCCAGGTCCGATTGAAACCGAGCAACTTTGTCCGCCAAGAACTGTACATACTCCTCAGCCTTACCCTGTAAGGGGTTCTCCGTCTCCCTCCTATTTAGGAGGGAGCGGGTTATCCTAAACAGGGCGGCTGGGCGGGACTCGGCGGACGCTACCAAGGAGGCAATGTGTGATCTTTTGGCTGTTCTTAGAGCCCAAATATACTCCTTGGTGCAAGCTGTCAACAGTGCCCGGCTCGACTCGGACCTATCGGACCTCCACAGGTGCTCTAGGCGTCTCCTCCGGCGCTTTATCTCACGGAGCTCCTCGGTGAACCAAGGAGGCCTCCGTGGGCCGCTGACCCGGAGGGGCCGTAGTGGCGCAATCCGGTCCGGAGACTCTGATGTTGCCGAGTGCCAGGCAGCAGCAAGAGTCTCCGCCAAACTGTGGGCGAGAGCATCTGGAATAACCCCAAGCTCCGTCTGGAACCTTACTGGGTCCATAAGTCGCCTGGGGCGGAACCACCTGGTCGGTTCCTCCTCCCTACGGTGGGGGTTTGGCCTCCGGAAGTCTAGCCTCAGTAGGCAGTGGTCTGACCACGACAGGGTAATGATCTCATTTCCCCTCAGACCAAGATCATAACTCCACTGCTCCGAGAGGAATACGAGGTCGAGCGTGTGACCCGCTGAGTGGGTTGGGCCTCGAATTACCTGGGTCAAGCCCATGGCTGTCATGGAAGCCATGAACTCCTGCGCTCCATCAGAGTGTTCACCGAGCGAAGGCAAATTGAAGTCCCCCAGAACCATAAGCCTAGGGAACTCAACTGCCAGCTCGGCTACTGACTCGAGGAGCGAGGGGAGGGCTGCTGCAACGCAGTTGGGAGGCAGGTACATAAGCAGCAAACCCACTTGACCCTTGAGGTCCAGCGTCACCAGTAGGGACTCACACCCGACAAGCTCCAGAGCAGGGATCCTACGAGGTACTAAAGACTCCCGGATTACAATAGCCACACCGCCACCCCTTCCCTGGGCTCTCAGCTGATGAAGCACCTGAAATCCGTCTGGGCACATCTCTACGAGGGGGACTCCTCCCTCCGTGCCCAGCCATGTCTCAGTAATACATGCCAGGTCTGCGCCCTCGTCTGTTATCAAGTCCCGGACGAGGGGAGCCTTGTGAACAACAGACCTGGCATTTAGCGACAGCAGCCTGAGACCAGGGTCCTGACTACTTGCGCCATCTGACCTTGGAGTGGGACTCATAGGGCCGGAAGGAGGGATCTCTGTGATATAGCGAACCCTCCTTCCCCGGTAATGGCCTGCCCTAAAGTCCCCGCCGTATCTGCCTCTCCCTGTTATGACCGCAATGCTCCGACCCTCTCCCGTGGATGTAGTTCCCCCAACCACCCCGGTGGCCCCCGCAAATCCCACCAGGTCCTCCGAATCATACATTCTCATTCACTCACTCAAACAATCCCCACATGGTAATTAAAACACAAAAATACAACAATAATAATGATAAAAAGTGGGATCATTCATTCAATCTCATACATACTCCTAACATATCCCAAACACAGTAAGAAAAAAAAGATAGAAAAAGATAGAAAAAGGAAGAGAAAAATAGAATTGCGCACTTATTACGTTGTTAAAAAGCGAGTCCAGATAGAGCCGAATGGCTCTCCATAATTAAAGTAATTAAAATAGATGTTGTGATTAGCGTCCAGTTATAGTCCAGAGAAGGTATACGGGGGGGTAGTTCGTATTCCCCTCTTCTGTTGGTCTGGATAAGTCCAAAGAGTCCGGGATAAATAAAGGGGATAGGAGGTCGTCTTCCACCAGTGCTGCTCCAAATAGAGTTCCCAGGATAATAGTGGTAGGTAATGATGCTGATGGTACTCGAAACCAAATAAAGCTGAGCTAGCGGGTCTGGAACCAGATGAAACTGAGATAGCAGGACCAAAGACAGATGGAACTTGGCTAGCAAGTCTGGGTAACCAAACACCACAATCAGATGTGGCTGGAAATTAAAAACCCATCATAAGGGGGCGCCAGATGGTACGTGGAAGACACAAGGCAGAGCCTCACCGAAGCAAAGGGAGGCAGGAAATAAAATGCGTCCAGGGAGCCACCTGACTGGGCAGGGATAAAGAAGGGAGGAGGCAATGCTGGGAGGGAAGTAAGGCTGGATGGAAAAAGGGGCCATCCGGAGGGGCTGGTGCAGCGTCGGGGGAAGCCACCCATCCACTCTGCTCAGTCCCCACACTGCTCCAATACGTTCTCTCTCCCTCCAAGATGATGATGGTCTCACACAGCCCCAATGAGGCAGTTCAATAAGCCTGGTAGAAAAAGTTCGATAAGCCAGGTAGAGAAGCCAGGTAGAGAGAAGCCACCACCGTTGCAGCCGGCGTGATGTTACTCCTCCCACCGCCAAGTAATGCAAACAGCTCACGGAACCCAAAACCCCAAAGTTGTAGAGCCCGGGGGCGTCCAGAAACGGCGACCCCTGCAAGGGACTGGGCTGGTCCTATAGATTCTCTCTCCTTCCAAGACGGCAATAGTCCCATAGAACCCCAGTACTGTGGCTCAATAGACCAAAGCAAATCACCTGGATCGAAAAACGCTGACACGACGCCGCCCCCCCCCCCCCACTGTCGGATAACGCGGGCGGCTCGCAGTTCACAGACCTTCGAGATCGTACTGTCCGGGGTCGCTCAGAAACGTCGACCCTCGCAAAGGTTTGGGCTCCTCGGGTCCCCTGGATTCCGGACATCCCCGGAACCTTCTTCGGGCGCATAAATTTCAGGGTTTTCAGATGTTTTTTCCAGCGTTTGCTCTTCTTATCGTCTGGAGCAAAACGCCTGGCCGCCATCTTCCGTTCTCGCACATGCGCCAAGGACTAGGGGAGACATGATAGCAGTCTTCCAATATCTCAGGGGTTGCCACAAAGAAGAGGGAGTTGAGCTATTCTCCAAGGCACCGTGGTCCCTGCACGCCTGGTTCCTGGACTGGGGTGCCTCACTTATTTTCTCCTACTCCCCTCTTGAGTGCTGGGTCACTCTGACCATATCCTGGGACTGCAGTCAATCGGAGGAGATGGATGAGCCCCCCCCTGGGGGGTGGCGAGGGGAGGGGGATTGGCCCCACTCCCTGCAATGACTTTTAAAATCCTGGAGGAGCCCCCCACCTTAGTCAGAAATGGGGCAGGGTCCCGACGTGAAGCAGCAAGGAGTTCTATTGTAAAATAGATTCTTGCAAAAGGGGGTGATCAGCAGGAGTAGGCACACCCCCAAACTAGATCTCAAGAGCCTTTTATCCCCTCGGCCGCCCCCAGAGCCGAGGGGATAAAAGGCTACACTAGATAACCAGACTACACTCTACACAGACTACACAGATAACCAGACTACACTCACTCCAGCCCCTCAAGGGCAAACAAAATCCTGATACAACCCACAATCTGATCGAGTTTGACACCCCTCTTATGTATCCCCTTGACTATGGGAAATTCAAGGAGGAGCTGTTAGGAGATTTACTTTTCCCTAGTGTAGTATGCATATACATAGGGGAAAGTATGTGGGTATATAGATAAAAGATACACTGTGTTTTATTTTGTAGCATCCCATTCTTTGATTTCAAGGATATTTCATTTGTAACTATTGCTGGGAGATACCTACAATTTAATTTTTAATTAATTCTTCGTGTCCTTCTTCCCAGTACAACATTTTTCATACTATTGAACATTTGATAAAACTTATTTCTGATGGTTCTATGGAAAAATAAGTTCTTCATTATACTAGCATAGTTGAAATGCCTTAACTAGGTTATAAAATAGGCTGCTAATCTATATATAAAAATGTGAAAACACTCACACAGGAATCACAAAATCTCCAGAACTGTAAAGCCTACAAATTTGGCACATATGTTCCTCTTGGCTTCTAGGAGCTCGGTAACAAAGGATTTTTCGAAATGACCATCAGAGAATTAGTATTTCATATATTATTATTAACACGTTCTGATGCTAAGGAGTTAGACATTCTACTCGCCCTCCCAACCTGAAAACTTGGATGTGGACATGGCCAGCATGTGACTCATCCTGCCTGCTGGCTGGGAGTTTGGAGAGGAGCCTGAGGGAGACAAGATGATAAGATAGGTGGAGCTTATGTGGGGCAAACCTGAGGGAGAGAAGATTATATGATAGGTGGGGTTTCTGTGGGTCAAGCCTGAGGCAGAGAAGTGGATAGGAAAGGAGAGCCTTCTGTGGGGCAAGCCTGATTGAGAGAAAGTGATAGGATAGGGGACATTTCTGTGGGGCAAACCTGAGGGAGAGAAGGTTGATCATAACTACTCATTAATTTTCAAACTGTAAGTGTCGATTTATCACTGATCACATAGTTTCATAGTGGAGCACGGGTATTCAGCTTGTCATCCAATATTTTGACATTTTCTTGAAGTGGAGCGCAAATAAACTATTTAGTGACTACTCCAAGCATGATTTTTGATTCATGTTCAGTTATCCTAAGGTGGCTATGTTTGAATTTGTTGGTGTTTCTTCTGAAAATATCAACATTTATCAAAAGTTTTTATGCTCGTGGACACTTCTCTTCGACATCTTATTCACTCGTTTTATTCTAAAGAAAAAATGTCTGATTTTTTAAAAAATAAATAAAATATAGTTAATATGCTGCAAAACAAAACACCAGTTTCCAGAATCATCATTATATTTAAGTCCCTTTGGTAATATGTGTTTCTCATAAGCAATCTTTAGAAAATAAAACTGTCAGAAACTGTAAACAGACCTGTATTCTCTACCTAAAGTAAAGGTTTCCCTCGCACATATGTGCTAGTCATTCCTGACTCTAGGGAGCAGTGCTCATGTTCTTTTCAAAGCCGAAGAGCCAGCACTGTCCAAAGACTTCTCCGTGGTCATATGGCCTGCGTGGCTAAATGCCAAAGGTGCACGGAATACTGTTACCTTCCCACCAAAGTGGTCCCTATTTTTCTACTTGCATTTTAACATGCTTTTGAACTGCTAGGTTGGCAGCAACAGGGATAAGTAACGGGAGCTCACTCTGTTACACGGCGCTAGAGATTCGAACTGCCGAACTGCCAATCTTTCTGATTGACAAACTCAGCATCTTAACCACTGAACCACTGCATCCCTCATATTCCATGCCTATCCATCCAGAAATAAAAGCAAGTAGGGCTTCAATTGGATGGTTCCGTCTGCCATCATGTGCTTCCATTCCTTCTTCCTCATTTGCTGGTTTCATTCTGATGTTAAGGGGACAAATTATTTAATTGCAGGTGACTGCAGTTACACTGATCAAAAAAAAAATATAAAGTTATGCTCTCAGGCAAAGAGACAGCTACCTTTGAGCTAAGGAATAAGTTCTTTCCACTATCCTTTTTTTAATCAATATCAGAGAAACTATTTTCTAATCTAGATCTTGTTTATTTCCCAGGGGACTTTTTTCATGACCCAGTAGAACCAGTGCAAGTGAAATATATCTGTTGTGAAACTTCACTTGGGATAAGCAATTGAAAAAATAACCAACTACAGAATCTAATGCCTAATGCAAAGCAAGTTTACTAGGTAGTTTCCGCTGATTATTTTTCATCAGGGAATGCTTAGGAGAATGAATAAGCATACTTTTCTTTTGAGGCAGCAATTGACAATTTTGCATATGTGCTGCAGAATTATTGGAAACTTATTTCTTCTTAAATTAATTTTTATCTGTTAACCAGTTTGCTTAAATGGCAAGAACAAACTTTTCATACAAGGCAAATTTGAGCCTATCTTAGATGACCAAGACCATCAAAATGGTGAATTAACATTTCTTAGTTGCTAGGAAATGGCACTATTGCCCATTTGATGGAGAAGAGCATTACAAACAGCTGTCAGAGATCCAAGACATATTAGTCTTAGGTTAATTTGATTCCATCCATTTTCCATTAAAAGTTGAAACTATTTGCACTATCTGGGCCAGATAGAATAATTCAAGCAGTATTCTGTTTGTTTCCTTCTCAAATGCAGTACTTTGTAGCTTATGATTGTTGGATAAATGTAAACTCAAGTTAATATCAATAGAGTTCTATTTGTTTTGCAGATAAAGAGTAGATTCAGTCATAAATTGAGTCATTGTTTAATCTAGATGTTACATTGATATGAGTGTCAACACACTGACAGATTATATTCCTCTTGAATATGTTTCAGTACAATGCATATATTGGTGGAATCCTGGCCACTTTTTTGGCTTTAATGTAAGTTGCCTTTACATTAAAGATCCTAGCTTGCATAAAATAGTGTCTGCATGCTTGGGACAAAACTGAGCTTAGGTTGTGTTTGTCGCATACAGATCAAATGTGCCAAAATTTATTAGTGCGATTAGCATCTACCATTAGTATGCATACAGCAGATATATAACTAAGACGTTCTCTATACTATCTCTATCCTACTAAAAAGCACTATATGAAAACCAATTAAGCAAAACTAGGATGGACTGAAGGGATCAATATTTATGTGGTGACATCTGGTGATATAAAATATTGTAATTTGAAATGTTAAAAAAGGTAAAAGAAAAGCATAAGAACTGACAAATCAAATGGTGTACAGGTAGTCCTTGACTTACAACAGTTCACTTAGTGACTGTTTGAAGTTACGACGACACTGAAAAAGTGATTCGTGACCATTTTTCACACAATGAAAGAAGTGGTGGCACTCAAACATTTTTACTACTGGTTCTGTGGGCATGGCATGGCTTGGTGGGTGTGGTTCAGTGGGTGTGGTAGGGGAAGGGTACTATAAAATCTCCATTCCTTCCCAATCAGCTGGGACTCAGGAGGCAGAGAATAGATGGGGGTGGGGCCAATCAGAGGTGGTATTTACCAATTCTCTGAACTACTCAAAATTTCCACTACTGGTTTCCAGAACTGGTCAGAACCTGCTGAATACCGCCTCTGAATGAAACGTAATGTGGGAGCTACTCTGAAGAATGACAAAGAATGTCCAAAATGCCACATAATGATTTCAGTGGGAAGTACAAAATTCTTGGTAGAATTATAAAATAAATAAAATAAAATTGCTGTGAATAAGGAAAAAACTGCTGGTAGAATATGGGTTCAAAGTGCAATCAGACATTTGTTTTTGTACTGCAATACTACTGCTGCCATATTTTAACCCTTCATCTGACTTTCTGCTAAAGGGCTTGATTTCTGCTTCTGTTCTTTCTGGGTTATTCCTTGACATAGATTCCTGTACATTTGATTAGAACCATATTTGCTACATGGCAAGAAGGATGAACCAAAATATAAAATTCAGATTTCAACATCTAAATGTATAATTGGCTTCTTCAGTGAAATATCCCCAACAATTAGGCCTTCTATTATACTCAAAATGTAAAAATGGGATTTTCACTGGAAGCTAAGTGCCCAGTGCATTAAATCCTGAAAACTCAATATGTTTATAGGGGAAATCAAAATGCCTCTCTTTGTCCCTGGCCATCATTCATAGGGTAATCTAAACTAGCCTTTCATGCAGTGGTGAATTTTTTATTTTATTTTATTTTTTTACTATTGGTTCTGTGGGCATTGCTTGGTGGGTGTGGCAGGGGAAGGATACTGCAAAAACTCCATTCCCACCCCATTCCAGGGGAGGATACTTCAAAATTCCCATTCCCACCCTACTCTGGGGCCAGCCAGAGGTGGTATTTGCCAGTTCTCTGAACTACTCAAAATTTCCGCTACCGGTTCTCCAGAACCTGTCAGAACCTGCTGAATTTCATCCCTGCTTACATGGATAATGTCTTAGCCCTTATTTCCAAGATTCCTATTTGAGAGAGAAAGAAGGGTTTGTGCTGGATTCTATTCCAACAGATATCCTAAAATAAGTACAAAACAATTCCAATCATTTAGTGCCTATTCAGAGTAAATGATTTTTGAAAAGAACAAGGATAGGTATCCTGTGTAAAGAACAATAGTCTTTAAAATTCAAAGAGAAGAGTTACGTATGTAATCATGAGTTGCTGAACAGTAATAAACACTGCCTGATGAGAATTGTTCTCTTTTATTCCATAGATAGATATTAATTCATTATACAGTCCCAAGGAAGCCTTATGAAATACATTCCTCTGGTTGTCAGGCATGCTGAATTTTTTCTCAAATAATTAATGGTAGTGGTGAAGAGAAAGTCTGGATGATCTTGCAAAGGATTAATGAGTTTGTTATTACCTTCAGGTAGAAACTAATTCTAAACCTTTCTAGAGGGAAAGATGAACAACGGTAATGAAAGTCAAAAATAGATTTGCTTCTTAATAATCAATTCCTTTTTCAACAAATGTCACAGAAAAATATGTTAATCCTGGAAGCAAAAACTTTTTAAAGAAATGGTACATTTATCTTTTTTACACAAGGAAAGTTCACACCCGAACAATGAAAGCCTTTCATAACAAACAAAACCACATTCTAGGAACCATAAGAAACATTTTCACTAAAGCAGATGTTCAAGGAAAAATATGTGGGTGTTACCTTTTATGAGTAACACAACTTTAGTGCTATTTTTGCAGTAAGCTAGACTTGCTAATAAACTACACCAAATTGCAAGGTGAACTTCAGATTAATTCTGGGTCTTCAAAGAAGTAAAATTCCCAGAAATTGTGTTGAATTCTGGCCATAAGGAAGCTTCATTTCTAATTATTTTGAGTGCAGACATATGGAAAAAGGCTACCATTACGATTATAATTTTTAAGGAAAAGTAAAAATGGCAACAAGTAGAAGGGGACATTTTGAAATATTTAAAAACATTCCTCTAAATTAAAATCCACTATCTGGGTGAAATATGGCAGAACTTAACTCCATAAATGGACACTTCGCTTTGCAATGCTACATTACTCCAAACAAAGTCAAAGTTGTATAATTTTTTCTTATTAAAAGGTTATTAGCTCTGTACCTTCATGAACTCAGTCATCAGCCCCTTCTTAGAAGTGGCAAATTTCATTGCTTTCTATGATAGAAGGAGAGTGTTTCTTTCCATATTTTACTTATAAGGGTGAAAGAAAAACTCCAAATTAAGTCATGCAGCAATTTTACAACAAAGGAGATATAAACTGAAGCCTCAGGGGTTTTTTTTCTCCTAGTATTCTATAAGGTTATCAGCCTATGTTTTCTTATGAGTTGCAAGAAAAAGCAAACTTTCTCTCAACGACAAGTATTGTGGCACCAAAATTTTAAGAGGAATATCTACAAGCTATTGAATGGCAAAGGGATTTTTCTATTGCTATCCTGGCACTCTTTTATCTGTGATCATTACAGAAATCAAGTAGACTGTATAAGCAGAGCAGAGGTATGAGCTGCCAGCTCTTCTTTTGGATACAGAGATTCCTGTTGCCCAGGGCTACCAGCTGAATTTTTAAATACAAGACTGAACTAAGCTGCTACCTCACTGTGTCATATGCAAAGCGAATATATCTAAATAAAACTACTCTAGATATTAAAATCATGAGATTTTAATGGAAATAAATGAGCTGATACTCCAAAGTGTACATATCTTTTATTGCCTGCAGTTGAGTTTAAATAATAATTTTATTTTCCTTATAAATCAACTCAGACAACAGACCCTGGGAAAGTGAGCTTATTATTGTTGATGTGCACATCTGTAGCTGCTCATGTTCTCTACCTCATCTTGAAATAAAGACTGAACGATTTGTTCACAAACAGCCTCGTCCAGAGAACTATATTTTGGTACATATTGGGAGTCTGAAGGATACAGTTTCTTTAAAAGCAGCTCATTAACTACATTGAAAGAGTACAGTATATTGTCTTATGAGAAACCTTACCTTATATTGAAATCTGCTGAACCACCCCTACCCCTCCTAATATTCATCAGACATTATATGTTGTAGGAGTGTTCTTTCCTCTCCTACGTGGAAAGTTATGTATACTTTCACAAGGACATGAATTCATGTACATACACTAGTATCATCAGTAGATGGCCAGAAGGTTTTGGGTGCTGGGCTTTTGTTGTGCAGTCATCCTTCTAAATGATTGTGATCCAGTAGATAACAGCTTTTTCTGTCAATAACAGCTTTCTGAAATTCTTGAGAACTCAAGTTCATGATATCACATTTATCATCAACACATTTTATCATCAACACATTGTTCATACCAGTGGTGGGTTCCGGATCCTGTTCCAACCGGTATGGTTGGAAAGGGCCCGACGGTGTCCATATGGACACGCACAGCACATGTGCATATGTGCATACTGCACATGCATCTTAGTGCCTCTGCGAGCCTCCGTGATACTCCAGCTTCCCTGCGGAGCATTGCACAGGCTCTGTATGCACTATGCATGTGCGTGGAAGCGCAGAAGCCTTAAAAGACAAGTAAGGAGCATGGGCGGGTGGGTGGACCCTCTGGAACACCATACTGGAATGGTATCCGGTGCTCTGGGCAGGCTCCGGTATGCCCGTACCAGGGCATACCGCTTGCAACCCACCACTGGTTCAGACTGATTAAAAGGTTATTTTATACCAGTGGTGGGATTCAATTTTTTTTTACTACTGGTTCTGTGAGCATGGCCAGGTGGGCATGGCCTGGTGAGAGTGGCAGAAGAAGGTTAACTTAAGACAGCAAAGAGAAAGACAACAGCATTTTCAAAGTATGACAGGAAAGTATGACAGGAAAGTATGACAGGAAAGGTACAGACTTTCCAAGGTTTAGACAATTTTGCTGACCAAGAGAAATCCAGACTCTGGATATTATCAAACAGGCATGAAAATACATGTGACCAGTTTGGATCAGAGCCATCTAGTTAAACAAATAATGACATTAAAAGCTTATTTTTGAACACTGAGAATGTAGCAAATGTTTTTTTAAGAATGACTGCCCATGTCTTAAAAAAATGTCCAACTGGTAGCAAGGGGTGTTCATTTTGTACATGGCATCAATAGTCTTCAGAAAACTATTTGACATGCTGATCTGCAAGTTAAGTTCTCTTTTCATGTCCTGCTTTTTTGGTGAAGCACACACCCAAACCTCTGATCAGACACAGCTTCTTCCTATTTCTATATTGCTATTCCTTCCAGATGAAACTTGAGCAAAGCGAAACAAGACAACAGTTTTGAAAAACGGTAAGGTAATCTATACCTAGTTTCATATTCCTTTTGTGTACACATCAAGATGTTTCTTAGATTCTAGCCCTCAGGACAAATGAGGCTTACACAAACATATCTGCTGCAATCTGGTTGATGTTAACTTGCAATATTAGCATAACATAACCCTTTGTAGAGATAAAGCACAAGCATAGCAAGTAATATAAGACAACACAAGTTGTTTTGCTGATTATCTAGTGTAAAAGGCTATAGTTGATACAATTAATTATCTAAAAAGAGACAGAAAGCTTTGAAAGAATCTTTATCATAATGAATGTCAAGAGACCCAATTCTTTGAAGGTTAATCCACAAATACTTAACATAGCTAGGTTGATACGAATGATAATCTTGGTTTCACTTAGGCAAAGGCATTTGCATTATAATTTTAAAACTCTACAGATATTCCCGGAAGAGAGGGAGGGAGGGAGGGAGGGAGGGAAGGAGGGAGGGAAGGAAGGAGGGAAGGAGGGAAGGAGGGAAGGAAAGATTTTTAAAAGGGAACTGAGATTGTCAAGATGGGGAAAGGATAACCCTGCAGAAGAATAAACATAAGAAGGATGGACAACCTGTAGCATTCCTGATGCTGCCCAAGTACAATTTCAAAAGCCAGCATGGCCTATGGTGAGGTATATTGGGAATTATAGGTCATCAATCTTCAGTGGGCCATATATTACCCAAATATGATTACTTGTTCAGAGTCAGTTACAAAAATAGTCTGTAAAATATTTCTTTCCATTTCGTTCTTCCACATATATTTGTAAGGGCAATTCTTCTGACTGAGTTGAGAAGGAAGACTCATTTTGTAAAACTCTTTTCTAGGGGAGTAAAGGGTCTATTTAGCTACAGATGGATGAATCTAATCTTGTTGAAGGTCATGCTTTTATCCTGGCATGTGCAATTTTTGAAATGTTTCTTTTCTCTATTCTTTCCTGGCATGAAGCACCTGAATTCTAACATAGTAACTGAATAACGAATGACAACAAAACTCTACAAAAGTTCATATATATGACCAATAACCAAGGTCAATAATTTGCTGTTATGACAACTGAAATGTTCATGTTCAGGATGTAAATGTCAAAGATATTAAAAGAAATTTCTGGGATTTTGCAGCAATTTTGCGGTAAGCATTTTGAATTCTCAAGGTAATATATATCTGAAAGCAGTTCCTGGAACAGAGATGTAGCATTTATCTTATTAAGACTACACATAACTATCCATGCAGCTGTATTCTTCACCAACTGAAAGTTCTGAATGCTGTTCAAGGGCAGCCCTATGTAAAGTATGCTATCATAAAACCATTCTGAAAGTGGCCAGGATATGTATGATTGTGTGAATACAGCTTCATAGTCCAGGAAAGGGCACAACTGGTGTACAATACAAAATTGTGCAAAAACTACTGCTTGTTACTCTGAGTGCCAAGGATTTTTTATTTTATCAATGTATTAAATACAAAAAAAAATAAAAATGGTAAATTAAGGGAAGAAAAAAGAAAGGGGAAAAGAAAATATGAGATACAAGGGAAGAAAGAAAAACATGTTGACTTCTGACTCTTTTTAGCACAGTACAAGATGACAACATTACAGCATCAACTTTTTACTTTTACACATTAGTATATAACTAGTCATTTCTATAACAATGAACCTATCTAATCAGCATAACCAAAGTCAAAGTTTCAATTTTTTTTATCACAAGCACAAAATCCAGAAGTGATGTACAAATAAAAAACAAATCTATTCTTTGAATAGATCAATTTAACCACTCCTGCTTTATCTTCCTTGCTGTTGAAATCATATGTATTTCTATTAGCACTTAATAATCTTTATAAACTATCACCATTTATATTAACAAAATATACTGTATTTTTCATATTCTTTCACCTTAAAGGGAAAAATACCTTTTTTCTTTATCCATCTTAACACATTAAGCTTTTCTTTAAAAACATTTCTAAAATCAAAACATTCCAATACATTTTTTTAAACTTCCTCTAAACATACATTCTTTAAAGTTTATTTTCAGACCAATAAAATTCCAACTAACTCCAATTAATTCATTAATAGCAATAGCAATATTGCTATTGCAATATAGCAGTTAGACTTATATACCGCTTCATAGGGCTTTCAGCCCTCTCTAAGCGGTTTACAGAGTCAGCATGTTGCCTCTACAGTCTGGGTCCTCATTTCACCCACCTTGGAAGGATGGAAGGCTGATTCAATTTTGAGCCGGTGAGATTTGAACCACCGAACTGCAGATAACAGTCAGCTGAAGTGGCCTGCAGTACTGCACTCTAACCACTGCACCACCTCAGCTCTTAAAATTAGATCATTCCCAGGATTAAAGCTGGTTCCTTTTTCAGACAAGGAAGATGAGCTACCGCCTTTTGTGATGAGTGATAAAGTGCTTCAGAACAATTTGTGCATGGAACCATTAAAAAAGAGCCAAACAAACAAAATAGTATGTGCTCCTTTCACTGACAGCCAAGAGTAGGTGTTAGTTTAGATTCTCATAATAATAGTTCTCATAGGAAAAGAAATGCAGCAGTTGGGTTAATATCAATATCAGATAACTCATCCTTTATTTCTCTAAGAAGTAATTCATTGGCCCTAGTGGAGACATAAATATTCAGAATATACATATCCTGATCGTGTTTCCCTCCATCTCAGGTTTCATTCTGTGCTTTACAACTTCCTGGTGAAATACATGCCCTTTTGCTGGACAAGACAAAACAAAACAAGAGTTTCAGAGCTCTGTTTTTTCATCGTTAGTAATTTAGATACCAATGAAAGGTATTTGGATCCTGATGATTAATAGCCCAAATACTCACCATCCTAACATTCCAGTAAACTTTTTGATCCCATCCACCTACCTTCTCATTTCGCCACTTCTGCTTCTCCCTACCCAATCAAGCATGACTCTGTTTTCTAATCCATCATCCATTGGCAGTCATATACAAATCATTTTTAAAGGAGCAGCCTTATGGTCCAGGTTAGAATCAGTGGTGGGATTCAAAAAAATTTTCTACCGGTTCTGTGGGCGTGGCTTTGTGGGTGTGGCATGGCATAGCTTTGTGGGCATGGCAGGGAAGCATACTGCAAAATCCCCATTCCCTCCTCACCCCACTAACCTGCTTTCCAGCTCCATTCTCCTGTTCAGGGCAACAAAAGAAGATCAGCTGGGCGAGGCCAGCCTATTTGGCGGTTCTCCAAACTACTGAAAATTTCTGCTACTGGTTTTCCAGAACCTGTCAGAACTGGCTAAATACTACCTCTGGTTAGAATGGTTGCTCTTGCAGTATAACCCCACATTTTGAAGCTGTCTTCTTTTTCTCATTCATTTTTAGTGCCAGCTTTTACTGCTGCTATACCTGATTTACTTTTCTTCTCATTGAAGTGACCTTATCTTTCATAATCTTGTCTAAATATGTCACTTAATTACTTCTCCTGTACAGTGAACACGCTTGTTTTTGAGACTACAAATCAAATAGTTCTTAACTAATTCGCTTTTTCAGGTACTCCTATTTATACCATTCCCCCCCCCCTTCCCATTTTGGTCTGCATTAATAAAATTCTACTCATCAGTACACTTCCTTTATTAAAATCTGATGTTTTAAAGTTCAAGATTTGATTTTTAAGTACACTTAAGCTTTTACTTAGATTTTACTTAAAATCAAGAATCCCAGCATGCTTTCTGTCCCTTCAATACAGTATTCCTGCTATTACCTCAAATAATTCTGTATTAGATAAGATCAAGTAAGAGACAGTTGATCCGCTTAACTCTGGGAAGGAGAAAATTGCCAGCAATAACAGTGAAAAATTTCCTGGAACAATTGTGACACAATTTATCTCACAAGAAATGGTCTATTTGAAAGATCTGCAGTTTGGTTTTTTTAAGCACCACATGCATTATCTCTTTATTTGTTGAGTCATAACAGACAGCAACAACAATATTGCTTGTATTCATGTCTCCACTATAATCTTCTATTTCACAAATTTACTTGGATTTCTAAGCTGGTGTAGATGCTTTTGACATTCCATATAATGTCTTTTTATGTTCTGTTGCTTCTATTCCCTTTGCACAGATTGCATTATTCAGTCAATGGGTTCTAATACCTACTAAAATATATTTGATGTGCTTTATTAGAAGTTCAAGCTCATCTCACTTGTCTTCTATATAGTATATAGAGTTCTCTGATTTTTCACTGAGTGGATTAAAGTGCATTAATGTGCATTAAAGCAAACATTCAACATCCAGATCAACAACCATTAACTTACTTGTCTTCTGCAATGTTATCATGTTAGGATTTTGGTGAGTAGTATCTGAATCAAGAGATATATATGATTTAGAATTGCTATTCACCTAAACTGTTGATTTTAAAAAAGAGACATGTTTATGCTTATGTTATATTTGTGCATAACCAAATACAATTCAAAACTAAAATGTTTGAATTGAATGTCTAATTATCTCTATACATTTGGACTTCTAATATTAATGCAATTATCATTTAAGATTTATTAATGTTTAATAAGAATTTTAACCCATCTATCATAAAATTGAAATAGATTGAAACAACAAAGCCCTATTTGATTTAGGCAAAGTTACATCCACATGTTTCCTTAAAACTGTCAATTGTATATAAGTGATAAATCAAGTCATAACTATGTCACCACAGTGAAATATGAAGTTGAAAAGTTCCACATGCATATGACAAATTGTCCACTTCTACATATTTCCAGAATGAATTAGATTTCAATACTGATATGAATTTAAAATAGTATATAAAACCCTGTTATATAATACTCCTATGGTGTCATTGTATCCACAACATCAATCTCAACACTACAAAAGATATCAAATGGCAAGCCCTGATTTCATTTTAGTAATTACTATTGATTATGATAGTGTGCTCCGAGCTACATTTGAAGTCATACAAGGAATATTAAGATTTTATCCCTTAGCTTTAATATTCTTGCTCTACAAAATTGTGATTAGAAAATTCAATAAAATGTTTGGTTATTCCAGGATTTATTATACTGCCATGATTTAGGATGGAAAATTATCTCTCATTGGATCACAATGTAATCATAGCACAAATAAAACTCACTACTAATTACATTGATACTGATTAGCTAAAATTCTTGAATTTAGTTGGGTCATTACGAAAATTCTCTGTTCTCAGAAAAGCTACAAGAATAACAAGGACATCAATCATCTTCAACAAAAGCAAAGTTTAACATATCAAAATAAAAGCTGTTTGAAAGATTTAGATTTAGATTTAATAAAAAGTGTCAGGCCTAAGGAAACAAAAACAACATGAAGAGTTAACTTCTAAATAGTTATTTTAATTGTATTCACCTATGGACAGAAATCTTGCCAGACTAAAGAAACGTATTGCATATCTATTGGATATACTTTGTGATATATATTCCTTGTGTATATATGCTGGTGTGTGTGTGATGCACACCAAAGATCCAAAAATCCATTGTCTCTTTGCCCGCTGGGAAAGAGGTTCTCCCTCCTGTGGCTCCAGACAACATTTAACCACATTGATGATGATGATGATGATGATGATGATGATGATGATGATGATGATGATATCTATTCAGTCAAGTCCAACTCTTGGCAATTCTATGAGCCGTGTCTCTCCATATCTTCTGATCTTGCACTATTTCTTTGAGTTGTTCTATGCTGTGGCTGGCATCAGTTTTGATAGCATCCAACCACTGTGTTCTTTGACTGCCTGGTTTCCTTTCACTGCGAACTCTTCCAAACATAATTGCTTTTTACAGTGAATTCTGCTGCATGACATCACCAAACTAAATGAGATGAAGTTTCGTGATTTTGCCTTCTAGTGATATGTCTGGTAAGCTCTGGTATTTGCTTGTTCATCACCTTTGCTGTCCAAGGAATATGCAGGAGCCTTCTCCAGCATCACAGCTCAAGCACCTTGATTTTCTTCCTGTCTTGCTTTTTTAAGTTCCAATTAATGACATTAAGACTAATAGATATATTAATGAAACAACTTAGGGGAGTCAATTAGCATTACTTATTTTAAAATAAAAATTTGCACAGGGTTTGCTTGTTTGTTTGTTTGTTTGTTTACTAAGAAATGGTTGCCCAACTCACTCACAGTGACTCCAGGCAGCATATAGAAGTAAAACTCCAAATACAAAACCCTTCTATTGTCATTTTATAAATATTTATTCTACATGATGGATCATTGGCTTGTGTGAGAAATTTAGCAAACATTACTTGTATGGAGCATTGATAAATATTAATTCACTAATTTCAGGTGCAATATTATGTGGAAACCAGAAATGCTACTATATTTTGATACAGGTTTGGTTGTAACATGCATTCATGTAATAAGTAAGTTATGAATACTTTTGTGTGATGTATTCCATTCCTTGTTTTTTCTTTGAATGAGCACTTTTCAAGATGCATTTTCTCTTTCAAGAAATATGTCAGTGACGTGCGGTGAGGGTGCAACACCCCACCCTTCAACTCGCTGTTTCCTTCCAGGTGGCTGGAGAGCTGCTTGTGACAAGGCACGCCACCTCGAGCTACCTGCAGCGGCACTTCCCTCCCTCTGCGTCCCGCCTGCCTGCCTGCTGACACCAACGCTCCAGGTGTCTTCTTCACCGGGCAAGCCCTCTGCAGGGTAAGGGGGTGTGACCGGGCAAGGTGGAGTCGGGGGGGGGGGCAGACAAACTCCATGCCTGCCTCTTTCTTCCAGCAGCGCCGAGAGTCGCTGGTGGCAAATAGCTCAGTGTCATTGCCTGGAGGGGAGGGCGTGGGGTGCAGGAGACCAGCCTCCGGGAAGCTTGCCTCTCCAGACGGCCCTGTAAGCCCCCCACACACCCTCCGACTCACTCTGTCCCATCTGCCAGAACTTCTCCCATGTGCAGTAGATCTCTGTAGATCTGCCTCTGAGGAGCCGTTCTTCCTTCCTTCCTTCCTTCCTTTCTCTGTCTCCTCCTCCTTCTCATCTTGTTCCTTCCTTTCCTTCCCTCTTTCCTTCTTATTCCTAACACCTTCCTTCTTTCCTTCTTTTCTTGCCTCCTTTCCTATCTCCATCCCTCTCTCAGCCTCCTTCTCCTCCCTCCTTCCTTCCTTCCTTTCTCAGGAGGGGATGAGTGGAGGGTGAAAGGGCAACAGGCTGTGGGTGGCCAGAGACCCCTCCCCTTTGGACATAAGATGAGAGACCATGAGGAGAGCCCAGGATGAGGGGATGGCAAGAGGTTGGCAGAGCCACAAGCCGCCGTGGTTGTCCCAGGCAGGGGCGTGGCAGAGGTGGTGTGGGTAAAAGGAAAGCAGCGGGGGCTGTGGGGCCAGTGGGGATCGGGCAGTGGAGGTGGCCAAACTCCATGCCCACCTCTTTCTTCCAGCAGCACCGAGAGTCGCTGGTGGCAAAGAGCTCAGTGGTGTCGCCCGGCTGGAGGGGAGGGCGTGGGGTGTGGGAGACCAGCCTCCGGGAAGCTCGCCTCTCCAGACGGCCCTGTAAGCCCCACACACCCCCTCTGGCTCGCTCCGTCCCATCTGCCAGAACTTCTCCCATGTGCCATCATGAGGCGAGCGCTCCGCTTTGGACTGGGCGCTGCTGCGGCGCTTGTCCTGACAGCCTGCGCCTCTCTCTGCCAGCCTACCTAGCCCATTCCTCCCCCGGCAGGGTGAACTCCAGTGGGCTGGACGTGGGTGCGAGGAGCCTGGCAAAAGAAAGAAAGCACCAGCCCGCCAGCAGAGGCGGGGAAAAGGTCCGCCTCTTCTGGCGGGCTGTCCCTCTCTTCTCAAACAAGCTGCCCTCCCTGCCTCTGCCTCTTCCCTCTCTTCTCAAACAAACTCTCTTTCAAATTGAGAGAGTTTGTTTGAGTGAAGAAAGAAACACATGCACACACACACACACACACACACACACACAAATTACTCACAATAAAAAATTACTTACAAATTAAATTACAATAATTTTGAATTCCTCCCCCCTGCCCCCTCCCTCGGACCCACATACCTGGCTTTTCCAGCTGTGTCAGAGGATTTCAACTCTCTTCTTGTCCACCCGCCATGATGAAAATGTAAAAAATTAAATAAAAAGGCAACTTAGGCACGATTTTCAGCTACAAGATCAGGAGGCAGAGAACCACATTCCTCCTTTGCATAAGGAATTTTTCACCTTTTAACCCTTGCTTAACTCTGAGCAAGGGTTAAAAGGTGAAACATTCCTTATGCAAAGGAGGCCCGTAGTTCTCTCACCTCCCCTTGCAGTTAGCACTAAGCAGAGTCATTCTGGCAGCAACTACCTTAGCCTTTTTCCTTTTAATTTAATTTTCTTTTCTTTCCCGCATGACACTGGTGAGGCCCCACCTCCCCTGACTGCACGTCCCTGGAATATGTGTATATAGTTTGACTGAAGGCTATAATGTGAAACTGTGGGTATCAATGCTTCCATTCTGTTTTATTTGCAAGTTGCTTTTGTTCAGAAAAAAGTGATGCCCAGCGGGAATAATAAAGAAGAATAAATATCCTCTCCAAACAACGTAAGTGCTGCTGAACTGTCAGGCCAGTCAGGTAGAGCAGGCCAGGAAATCAACTCCACAGAAAGGCTAATATTATTGTTATAGTTTAGAAACTGAAAAAGGTTCTTAGATGAAAAGTGAAATGTCTTCAAGGAAAAACAAAGTCCAGTTGCCTTTTGAAAAAGCACCTTTGGGACAGCCATGACCAGGATGACTGAGAATCTCCAGAGACAATTAATGTCACCCAGTCTTTAAAATAGATCCAGGAAAAGTTAGTTTCCTTTCATTAATTTGATGGAGTATTCTGGAATAGTTTATGAACATTTAGAAAAGAATGCCATCATTACTAACAACTGAGTTAGTTTATAGGAACATCATGCCAGAGCAGTCTTATTTCCCTCTTTTTAAGAAAAATCAATAATCATAGGAATACTGTGGACTTAGCATTCTTTGTTCTTACTCTAAATTAATGTATTTTCTATCATGTGACTAAGTAGCTAAATCTAAGTCAAAATATCACTATTCCCAGAAAAACAGACATTTTAATGTCCTTCAAGACTCCCTTTCAAGAGTGAAAGTGGTCTTTTATAAATAATCAGTATTTAGTAGCATGCTGAATTTGCTATCTTTTACTTGTTTTTCTATTTTTTCCCAAGAAAGTATAGTCTTTTCTTCTTTGATTTTGTAACCTGTTGCAGAGATATTGAAAACAGAAGCTTCAGTCAGTATGCCCTTAGCAAAGAACTATAAGAAAGATTTGAAAAGAAAATGGAATTGTTAACAAGGCAGATTGCTTTAAATAGTTCTCATTAAAGTCATATCATTGTCAAATGCAAGCTCTTTTAGATAGCAAGTAGCGAAAAAAATATGACAGGCGCAAATCTTACAGGAGATGTGCCTTCACCTTTGGTCATGATTACTTCCTGAGAGACACCAAAAATTAACAAAGTGCAAACTGAGCTTTTAAGACAAAGCCTGGTAAAGGACTGTAGGTAGTTTCCCACCAATACAAGGAAGATTTTGAGCAACATGCACAATTCACCATCCTTCCCAGTAGGCAGTCTATTGATTCCCTTTCATAATAATACCCCTGTGTCAAAAGGCCACATTTTCTGCTTCCATCAACAGTAATTAATAATCCTGTCTTCATGGATGACCATAGATTTCAATAAGAGAATAATCCAATGTTAGCTGGAGAACTATAGGGTACTAATTAAAGCTCTTTCCAGCTACAATGATTGAAAATATGCCAATGTTATGTACCAGCATTACATTTCACTGACATAATTATCCTGATGCAGAGAGCATTTTCAAGAAAAATGAAAAATCAGAGGAAACATAAAATTGTAAAACACTTAGGATGATTTATATCTGGTCCATCCCATAGTGTATACAAAGCAGCTGATTATGGCAAAGATGCCACCTGGGCCTTGTGGCTCATATGCAACTCCTCTTCCATTGCCTCCACTCCAGTTACACTTTTCTCAACTTGGACCAAATTTGACAAATTTTGAAGCTGTTGAGTAACAAAGCGTGACTATAGACTTGGAACAACTGGAACCCAGCATAATATACCTATAATACTTATGGATATATAAATTATACGCCAGCTCAGTTTAATAAAGACTATTATTTGTTTTAACTCTTTTTTGGAATTTACTGTCTTTTGACATCTCAGGAATGAAGGCATTTTCTGTGCCATAATATAAACTCTTATATAGGAAGGTGAAAAGTTAAACCAGTTTAAAGGAGCAGATCTTCTCCACCCAAGAACTCTGCAAAACTGTCCCTGTGTGTCTGTTGAATCTGTGGGAGCTGGATGTGTTCATATTGTTAAGAAGGATAATTGCTACAGAACAACAAAGATGGTGAAGGCTTCTGTGTTTCTTCTACTATGTACAACTATTTACAGCAATTAGGAACATCTATTTACAACATTTCCCTTCTTCCAGCTCTCTTTCAAGGCTATTCACTAACAACTGTCTGCTGGGCTAATCTCTGTCTTGGCATTAGGGGCCGGTTAAAGAAAGTTGTCTTCTGCTTGTTTTATATTTTATAGTTTGAATTTATATACTGTATGGGGTAGATTGTGGAGTTTTATTTGTTTTTCCCCTTTGCTTTATTGTTTGTTTTTTATGGTGTTCACCTCAAGTTGAGGTGTCTTATTCATCTTCAGAACAAACAAACAAACAAATTAATAAATAAGCTACCTTATTTCTTATTTCTCCTCCTCCTTCACCCTTCAGTTTCTTAGCCCCTAAGGGTGAAGAGATCAGTGGGAGGCTTCCCTGGCAGAAAAGATGCAAAAACCTGAAGATAAATGACTTACCTAGAACTTCTTTGCTTGTTTACTTATGAAACATCAGCAAATATCTAAAACAATTAAATGGCAAATAGGGAGAAAAAGCAAGAAAAAGCATCTAAATATCTTTAATATGCACAAAGCCTTATGCTGTGGAGGCAGGGGTGATTATGTCTAAAACAGCACATGCTATGTGTCTGACTGAAGGCTGCACTGATTAATCACTTGATTTGATTTTCAATCTTGCCTTTATTACTTTTATAACTAATTCAAGGAGACAAATATACTTTACACACTTTCCTTCTCCTCTTTGTCCTTAGAACAGGAGTGTCAAACTGACATCGTCACGTCGTCACATGATATATCATGACTTTTTTCCCCTTTGCTAAAATGAGTGGGCATGGCCAGTGCATGAGGCATCCGGCCTGTGAGCCACGAGTTTGACATTGTTAGAACAACAACCCTGTGTGGTGGATTGGGATGAAAGAGAGTGACTCGCCAAAAGTCACAAGGCTTTCATGCCTAAGGTGGAATTCCTGCTTTGTGCTGTTGCCAGTCTGCTCCTGAATCAGGTGCTGATTTTGACTTTTTTTTTTGCAAGATTTTTTATTTTTATTAAACAAACAACACACACACAAAATTATCATCTTACATTACATCTTGTAGAAAGTGTGTCAATTGGTTACAATTAGCTTTCGTGCATCTCTTCCACACTCATTACTTACATTCATATCAAATGTCGAAATTCTTAATGAGCCTTACTTTCAACATATCATAGTTTTTATTTGCCTGAAATTGTTTTAATGTCCTTTTGCCTAGAATAATCCATAGTTAAAAACACAACCACCTAATGGCATTTCATTAATTATTACAAAGTCATCCAATAGCCTTAAACCTTTATAACATATTCTAAACAAAAATTAGTTGACAAAGTTTTTAAGCCCTTTCCCCCCCCCAAATCAGTTTACAATTTGTGTCCAGGTTCCTTTTGTTATGGTAGTAGTACGTACCTATGTATGTGTACACACACACACACACACACACACACACACACACACACACATATATATATATAAAATTAACTGTATCCCTTATCCTTATCATTCCATTGTTAGTTGTTATAATTAATATTGTTAACAAAAAATCCTTTACTGTTGTATCTATTTTCTTCTCATGAAACCAACATATATGTATACCTTATTCCCTTATCAATTATTTATTTAACATAACTATCTATAAGTTACTAAATTACTACTTACTAATTATAAAACTTAAATTTTTTGTTATCTACTTTCATATATCCAATAACATTACACCTTTATAACATATTCAAAATAAGAATTAATTAATTAAATTTCTAAACCTTTTTTCCCAAATCATTGTTTGCAATTTATATCCAAATTCCTTAAGATATATATAATTAACTACATCTCTCATGATTAGTTAACAATATTTCTAAGCCTTTTTTCCAAGTCACTTTTTATAATTTATATCCAAATTCTTTATATTAAACCAGTACATATATATGTCGTTAACTATATCTCTTATCATTTCCTTATTATTGTTATCATTAATATTTGTTAACAAAATCATGTATTACTTATATCCAGTTTCCTCACCTCCAGCCAACATAGAAATATACCTTGTTACCGTTATCAACTATTTATTTAAGGAAGCAATCTAAAAAGTACTAAATTCCTACTTACTAATCATCAAACTTAGATATTATTATTTTTTATTATCAATTTTCATATATCAACCTGTGTCCTTCCAGAAGGCATGTAGTCTTATTTCTTTTGCCATTTGTGGAGTTAATCTTCTGTTTATTTCCTTGGTAAAGTTTGTATGGACATCTCTCCGCACCTTGTTGTCTGTTGAATCTCTCAGATAATCTCGGTGCTCTTTTGCTACTATAATTGATTTATCTTTGATTATCAATCCTGCTTCTGATAATTTTTTTTTCTCTTTAAATCCATCATTTTTTTCTCTTTTTTCTTCTTTTGTGTCTTGGAATTTGGGATAGATCTCCGGACTATCGAATCCCCCTCTCCAAACTCCCATTTTTTTCACTTTCAACCACTTTCATTTCAGAAATCAAATCATTCGTTTTCTTATCTTTGTGTTCTTTTTTCTCTTCAGTTTTTGGAGCTCCATCTCCCTCATTTTTTTCTGATATAAACTCTATCTTCTTGTCAATTCTCCAAGTTACCTCCAATAACTTTTGAATTGCATCCCAAATCTTTTGTAAAATTAAAGTTTCCTCTTCTGAAAATTGATCCATGTTTCCAAATTGTAAATTACTGCCACTCTAGCTTTCAAAAATCATTTGCAATCTTCACAAGAAAGAGGTTCTGTTTTTTTTTCCCTTCTCCCAGTGCCGATAAGACTCTCAAGGAACAGCTGTGGTAAACACTTTGTGCCCTTGGCTCTTATCACTTTTAGTTACAGAGCTTTGAAGCACAAAGACAGCGAAATCAAAGGATAAACAGGAACAAATGTGTGGTTTCAAAAAAAACTCTAGCCTGTAGCCTTCGAGCAGCAGAATTCAAGTATTTTTTCACTTTCTTGTGTTGTCTCAGATTTAGGAGGGACAAAGTTCTTAAATGGAGTTTAATAGCAAATAATAGACGATTTTTGTTAGAGAGGGAGATTTTAGTCTTTAGTCTTGAAAAATAAAGCAGGAAGGAGCCGAAGAAGAAAAACTGGTCCATTCACTTTAAGAAGAGGGGAGGGAGAGAAAAAACATTGCGAGGAGCATTTCAATCCACAAAGTGTAGTTACAAAAAGAAAAGCATACTAACCAAAACAATTCAATGAAGATCAGTTCCTCTGCTTCTTCTGCTTAAGCATTTAATTTAGCATAAAAAAGAGATTCTTTTGGGCAATTTTTTTTTTCAAAACAGAAAGGATTCACCAGATGATCACACTTTCTCTTTCCGTTTCCTTCTGTTCCTTAGCCGTCCCCACTTCATCAGCCTAGGCTGCCTTTTGTCGCCAGCTTGAAGTCCTTCTCTTGTATCAATCAGAGACTTGCGTTGTCCCTGATATCAGCAAGACGTGGTCTTCCTGTTCACCATGTCTTCAGGACGGTTTAGATCCAATTGGACCCCCCAGTGGCAAAAGTATCGGCTGCAGTCTCAGAACATTGAGACCGCACGTCCGTACCATAGGGACGTTGGCTCCTCCCTGATTTCAACTTTTAAAGAGCTTCAAGGGACAGATCATTTGATGGACAGCCTCTCCCTGATTATATCTGCTCATGCCATCACATCCTACAAGAGTGGCTGGCTTTGGGCCCCATGGAAGCAGAAGTTCTGTGCCATGATGCCTGCCTTATGGAACATTCCCCACCCCCCACCCCCCCTCCCAAAAGGATATCAGCTGCATCCCTATGTATTTTATGAAAGTCTCTGAGACCTGACTATGTTATCACACCTGAGAGCCTCAGGGAACCAGTGAGATCCTGAGATTGTTACTAATTGAATCTCTTGTGAGTGCTTTTAAACATACTATATAACTATGTTTGACATGTTAACTTTTTTTGCTGTATGTAACTCAGAGTCCTTTCCTTCTCTATTAATCATACAGCTACTATCTATCTATGCAGCTTTCTATCCTAGCTTCTTTTTCTTATTTTCTTTTTTCCCTGGCATGTAAAAAATACAATAGAGAAAGCAAATTAATATCATGCACATAAATCACACATCTTTATTTCACTGCGAAGTAAACAGGCAGCAAAGACAAATGTTATTAGGGTGGAGGATATATTATCTTCTCAATTTTCTTTTACTAAAATGAAGATGGAATGGTGTAATCTATAATTAAATCAATTTTCAAGGATTTTTTAAATTAAGAGATCAAGTATATTTTCTGTGCCCCTTACAAAATTATCTATTTATTTAACTATATCCTGCCACACTTTAATTTTTGAATTCATTCAGATTTGAGAAACATATTTAATATGTTTCATTGTCTCTGCAATAAGAACATTTCTGGTAAAATGGAAGGTTCTTATTCCTACTATACTAATTATTGGGGAAACTGTTAAGCAGAGAATACATTTTCCTCAAAACAAATAACTTAATTTCCCAAGCTGCATCCTATTATGTCTATTTGCATTACTGAGAAGACATTAAGTTTCACAATGGTTCGTAATGCAGTGACTAATGCAGCAGCCACTGAGACATTTATTTCTCAGTTGAGTTTCAGTATGCCAGCCATTTTTAAACCAAAGCCAACCCACATAATCTTGTCATTACTGGGCTTTTTGTTATCACACATTTGATAGCTTCAGAAAGTTATAAAGAAAAAAATATTCTAATCTTGGGTCAAATCTGAGCAGACATTATATATAAAATTACAGTTTAAAATTACACCTTCCTACTCTCTAAAACTCAGAAAAAATGTCACTTCACTAATTTCAATATTGTCATTCCCAGAATTAGTAATATAATATTTGTTGCAGAAAATACATGGAAAATTTCTTCATTAAAACATTCACCTAAGAGAAAAAAAATCAAATAAATAGATGTCCGAACAAGAGAGAAAAAGAATTTAATTGCCCTTGTATATTTTACCATTACTAGAAATAATATGTTCCTGAGAAAAGTTCGTGTCACCATGAACTAAACCATCAGCAACACAGAGACCTTTTAAAATAACTTCCAGCAAATTTAATTTAGTGTTTTAGCACACGTTGAAATCAACAGGAAACCTTTCCCCAAAGATAATTGTATAAGAACACTAGGAGACTATAACAAATACAGGTTAGATAATCCTAGCATTGATTTATTTGACATGTAGGACTTAAATTTACTCAATACCTTGTCCCAAGTTTTCATGCTAATAAAAGCTGAATAATTTTCCCTTAATAATAAAATCTGTATCTATCATTTAAATGGCATTCTGTTCAACCCAGGAAGATAAAGAGTTGGCAGTGGGCATCAGAAAGCTTCCTGGCACCTTCTGTGCTACACAGGGCTTCTCAGCCAGAGTATTTTGGAAAGCCTGAGATGGTCCCCACTGAACAGCATGGGGTGGGGAGTTTGCTGAAAACCCTAACAGGCTGTATTCTGGGTCTGCAAAGTTCACATGTGAACAGTCAATTCTACTTGGCTTTGTGCCCAGGGGTGTAGGCCGTTGTCTAGAATGGTATAAGGTCTCCTGTTTGAACAGGGGCTGGACTAGAAGACGTCTGAGCTTCCTTCCAGCCCTATGTTTTTATGAAACCCTCTTGTGACGGGGGGGGGTGGAACAAGGGAGGTACAGTTTACGTATCGTGTCCCACCCCCTGTGGAATTGCATTGTTTTGATGGAAGTCAGACAGCTCCTTGGGGCTGAAAACTCCCTTGTTGAGATTCAGTTTTATATAATTCAATTTTATAATTACTGTATATACTCGAGTATAAGCCTAGTTTTTCAGCCCACTTTTTGGGCTGAAAAAAGCCGCCTCGGCTTATACTCGAGTCAGTGAAAAATTTGCCCGAAATGGAGGAGAAAAAGGGGCAGGGCCATGCCGCTGGGTGACACTCGTGAATGGTCCAGTGCCCCTGTGAGTTTCCCCTCCCTCTGTGTCAGTTTGCCGCGCAGCGCGCACCGCACCATCCCCCCTCCTCACGTTCTAATGTAATGCAGGGCTGTCTTACGATTCCCCTTCCTCCCCCTCCTGCCGCTCTGCAACGATGTCCCACCTCCTCCTTGTTATGGCAAGCAGCCACATAGCGATGTCCCACCTCCTCTGGTACAGTGATCCAATGATAGGAATCACTGTGCTGTGTGTCATAGGAGGCGGGACATCGCTCCCGCGGCTGCACGGGACATCATCATCACAGCGGGACATCAGCATCATGAGGTGAGTGAAGTATTTCATTGAATACACCGCTAGTTTACTGTTTTTCTTTGAAATAAATATTCAAAAACATTATTGGTATCTATTTTTATTTTTGAAATTTACCGGTAGCTGCTGCATTTCCCACCCTAGGCTTATACTCGAGTCAATAACTTTTCCAGTTTTTTGTGGTAAAATTAGGTGCCTCGGCTTATATTCGGGTCGGCCTATACTCGAGTATATACGGTAAAACAAAACAAAAACCCCCAAAATTGAGAAGTGCTTCCAATCACCCAAAATATTTCTAGGTGCAGATTTTGGAACAGGCTCAAATATACAGGTTAAATTTGGAAATTACAATGGGGTATCCCAATATATGAAGAATATTTATAGTCAGAATATGGAATCAGTATAATGAGCATTTTACATAACTTATATCAAAGAGCATCTAAAGAAAAGATATGTATCAGAAAAACCAAAGTAGAAAAACTATTGCCAAAATTTCAAACAAGGATGGAGAATGAAAGATTTAGACTATAAAAATATGTACAAAGAATGAACAGTCTTCTGAAGTCAAGCAACAAAAGACAAGAAATAGGTATTAAAGTCAAGAATGTCAAAAGGAATGTAATAGCAAAAGGAAGGTTTTTTTTTTAAGCGAATCAGACAAATCAAAGGAAATTTTACATCTAAGATGGAAAAAGTCAGATAATCATAAAGAATTTAATAACAGCAAACTTATTTATTTCTAGTCAAACTTAAATTGTCACTCCTCTATCCAATGAAACTGGGTGGCAAAATTAAAGGAAGATGGAAGCACTATCAAAATCCTTTACAAATGAGATTATAGAATGAACAGAAATATGTATAAGAGGATATATTCAGTTTTCATTGATAACTGGACAATAGACCAGTTGTCAAATAATACAATGAGCAATTGACAAATCTATTCAAGTATTTTAAACTGTAGAAGAATAGTTAAATGCTAGCTAAATACTAGTAGCTCATATCCAACAATATAGAATAAAATTAGTTTTTATTTTGGAAAAGATCTGTGGATTTACAAATATAGAAAGGCAGGAAAGTAAATATACAAATTATTGAATCATTCACAAATTCCTGACAATTTTTTTCTTAAGAATACAGTTATAGATGCCAAATTAAAGAGCAGATTTCAGAAAATGCAGAGCTCTGTGTGTTCAGATAAAATGGCTAATGTAAGACGGATAATGGACAAAACAAGAGAGGCTTTACTTTTGTTTTACTGATAATGACAAGGACTTTGATTATATGCAATATATAAAAATAGGAAACATGAGAATAATAGTACCTGCTATTAAAAATTACAATAAACAATAACCTACTGTGTGAATTGAATTGGAACTATGAACTGGAGAAAAAGAGTGGTTCAATTTAAGGAAGGGAGAAAGAAAAAAACTTTCAATCTGTTCAACTTATATATCTATATACATACACTGTATGTATATGTATGTTTGTATGTTTGTATGTATGTATCAGATTTGGGAGAAATAATACCTGGAATCAAAACCAGAAACTATCAAGATAAGCAGATGACACCAATTTGTTAACCAGAAATAAAGAAGATTTGGAAGAGCTAATTATGAACATTAACATCTGGTTTAATGTTAAATAGCAGGAACACAAAAGTGTTTCAATGGTAATGTGTTATCCAATTTGTTAACCAAAGTAACATAAATTTGGAAAAGCTCATTATGAACTTAAAATCTGATTTAATGTTAAGTAGCAAGAACATAAAAGGAATACCAACTTGCATGTTTTACAAGCTTAAGTGTTGATGGTGAAAAATAAATGCAGTGGACAGTTTTATTTTCTTAGGTTTGAGGATAGATAAAGATAGACGGCATGCTGGAGAAGTACGTCACAGATTAATCCTATGGAGAGGAACAATATTTCTGTGACACCAAAGTTTAATATAATTCAAACAATGGTCTTTTAAATGGTAATGTGTCATCCAACATGCAGGAATGGATCATTAGATGAGCTCACAAAAAATCTAAGAGCTTCAGCTAATATATTTGAAGAAAACAGTCCAGTAACTGCTGGGCTTAAAAACAAGTTACTCAAATATATAGAAGCTGTATTCAAAACCTCTTTCTCCTTCCCACCCTTACATGGCTGATCACTTGGCCCCTCTTTTCAGTTGAAATGGTTTGTTTTTGTATCTTCATAGAGATTGTTGTGTTGTTTTTCACTGACTGTGAGAACTACTCTAGGACAATATTAGATTTCAAAAACTGGACATTGAGAAAGAGTGAGTGAAAGAAGATAGGTGTCTCTGAAATGTGAATCTGGAGACAATTGTTAAGAGCAGCACAAACTACAAGAACAAATCAATCATAAAGGCTGACTGCCCCCTGAGATAATGATCAACATGCAGCAACTAGAATCCATACTTTTATTTGTAAAATGAGTATCTATTTAGTTGCAAGCTCCCATTCACCCAAGTGCCTAACAGATATAAAAGCTTAATGACCTTATGATGACTGGAACTTGAATAGAAGACCTCTCATTAGTTACTGCCATTAATTACCAGTTCTATTAAGTGTAAACCTGAAATGTGTTGTCCTTCCACAACCAGTATCAAAGGCCTGATGTCAGCCTCTGCTTTGCTGCTTGCTTTCGGCTGCCATTGAAACGGGCAGGGTGGGGGCATTCTATTTGGGTGGGAAAGTGTCAGTACGGGAATGACTGTATAAAGGGAGTTGTTCTCACCATCTACTGCGCATGCTGCAGATAAAGGATTTGCCGCCAAGGCCAACTGTCCGGCATATCAGCCTGATGATGCTTTTTGAAGATTTCTCCCACATGACACCTGTGGGGTGTACTGATTGGACTATGAGCTGGGGTTACCAGGGGGATGGGGTTGAGTCACATATTGATATCTATGATATATGTGCACTTTTGCCTCAGATTTTGCTTTGCCTAGCTACTATCTACTCATAACCAGTAAAAGTACTCTTAATTCTGCAAAATGGAGTTGAGTGGTTTCTTTCTTGGTTACTGAGGGAAGCAGCCCTGACATATGTTGTTGTTGTTGTTGTTTTCCATAGCTCCCATTGTTCGTACTTTTGGACACAATTATATAACTAGTATTCCCTAGCTTGGTTCTTACTGAGTATCCAAAAGCCAATCTTTTTTGGTATATATCTAGAAATATATCTATTGTGATTAATAGGGTTTCATTTTACCTTCCTATAGAATAAAATCAAATTATCTTCATAAGGACTTTTATACAAATGGTTGGATGTTCAAGAACTACCTCTTTAAAGATACATCCAACTTTTAAGAGACAAAGATTGAAGGGATCAATCTATCAAATGTACAAGAAGGTTCACAAAAACATTGACTAGATTGCTGCAAGCAGTCCCATATCATCAGCATAAGTCATAATAGGTGTCATATAAAATCATCAATTCTGTCTGGGTAGTTACTTAGTTTATTTTCAAATATATTCATACCAAGGACTTAGATGGGATTACTATATTCAAAATATCTATATGAAATAGTAAGTTGTAATCAGACTCCATAGTCCTTCCTCCACTCTAATATTCAAATGATTCATGAATTTATAGGGGAGGGACATTTTTTCCATGAAGAAATTTATACTGTGTTTCTCCAAAAATAAGACAGGGTCTTATTTTCTTTTGATCCCCGAAATAAGCGGTTGGGATTTTTTTTCGGGGAGGTCTTATTATTTTTGAGATGCAGGAGGCAGTGAGCATGGTCAGCTCATGGCTGCCCTCATGTCACCTCATGGGGAGGGCTTATTTTCAGGGGGAGACTTATTTTAGTGCATGCACTCAAAAGCCCAATTGGGCTTATTATCCAGGGAGGTCTTATTTTGGGGAAAACAGGATAGCATTACATTTGCTTCTTTTATCCTTCATATTGTTATCTTCAATTAAGTTAAGGATGTAATTGAATATTTTGAGGGTTTTGTAATTAATGATCTACAGCATGCCATGATCAGGAAACTTTGAAAGCAAGAGAAAGATCCTATAATTATTTCCAGACTCTGGAGAGAGTCCTATCCTGAATAGAATTTTGTGCAGGATAGAGTTGTTATATTCACACTTGGACTGCCATGCAGAGAAATTACATCAACCACTTTGTAGTTAATGTAATTATATCACTCATCCACAGAAATACTATGGTTGGATAATATAAGAGGCAACTTTAACATTATTTATCAGTTATCAAAGCTCCAATTGTTTCATTAAGGTTTGAGTGCTTTTCAAGTAATTGCTCCTACTTATTTTAGAATTCAGTCAGTTCAAGCAGGAGATAAGAAAAAAAAAGATAAAGTCAAGTACTATCAGAGATTATCCTGCAAAATATTTCTTGTTCTTTTGGAAAAACAAAGGTACAGTAGCAAACACATGACAAAACAGAGTGTTAAAAGCTATCAAAACCAAAGAAATTAGAAACGCCAACAAAGTCTAGAAGATCTAATCTTGTGTTGAAAGGTATTTGGTATATTATTTTGTCCACCCATTAGGAAGGAGCCATTTTATAAATCTGGTTCTTATTTTCACTGAAACTTAAGTGAAACAAACTAAGTATCAGAGAAACAAAACTTGCAAAAACAAATATTACCTGTGTATTCTTTACATATACATGTACATACACATAAGGGGGCACAATAGCTCAGTGGTTAAAGATGCTGAGCTTGTCAGTTGGAAACCTGATAACTTGGGTTCAAGACTAAAGTGTCTTCCTTTTCTACAATATGTGCAATGGGGTAAGGTCCTGTCTTTGTCCCAGTTCCTGCCCACCTGGCGGTTTGAAAGCAAAGTTGAAAGCATCTATGTGAATAGATAAATAGGCACCACTTTGGTGGGAAAGTAACAGCGTTTTGTGCACTTTGGTGTATAATCATGCTGGCCACATGACCACAGAAGAGTCCTTGACAACCACTAGCTTCTTGGATAAGAAACATAGATGAGCACCCCCCCCTAGAATTAGACACAACTGGTCTGGGGAAACTTTTACCTTTATACACACACACACACACACACACACACACACACACAGACTCATACACATACCCTTCCAGTCAATGTTGATTTATAGAAACTGCTTGGATTAGTCTCTGCAGTTTTCTTGGCAAGATTTGAGATGAGTTATCATTGCCTTTTCCCTAAGGTTGAGAAAGAGTGACTGGCCCAAGATCATGCAGCTGATTTCATGCCTAAGACAGAACTAGAACTCACAGCATTCTGATTTCGTGCCTAGTATTTCAACCACTAAACCAAGTTGGCTCTCTAATGCAGTGTTTTTCAACCACTGTGCCGTGGCACACTAGTGTGCCGTGACATAGTGTAAGGTGTGCCGTGGGAGAATTACTTTATATATAGTCAATATAGGCACAGAGTTAAATTTTTTTAACATTTTCTAATGGTGGTGTGCCTCGTGATTTTTTTCATGAAAAAAGTGTGCCTTTGCACAAAAAAGGTTGAAAAACACTGCTCTAATGGGTACATTAGGCTTTGGAAATGTTGTAGGAATTCTCTGTTTTGATAACACTGCAGATGAGGCAACTCTTTGAAGCACTATGCTCCCTTTCTTCGAAAACAAAACAATGTGAAGTGGTCACACTGCTTTATTTCATGTATCTGACTGCCTTTTCATGCACATCTGGAAGCAATTGAACACATTTCTGTGCATGTGAGGTGCAAGTTCAGACACTTCCTTTAGCCACCAGATGTGCCAGAGCATTTGGATGAATGTAAATATTTGCTACGAGGTACAGCATAGCCTCTGTGCCTTGACAAAATGAATAGCATCTGGAAGGCAGAGATGCTTGTTCACTTGAGTCAACAAGCAAGATGAAAATATATCAGAAAATAACCTTTCATTCTCTGCTTTCTTTTCTCTCGATTCTTTTACACAAACATACATCTGTACATGCACATATAAACCACTAACTCAGAGGAGGAGAATTATATTACTTTAATAAAGATTCTCAGTTCTTCAGTCAAAATAAAGTCATATAAGACATAGAACTCAAAGTACATCAAAATGAATTATTAAATGGTTGAAAAGCCATTAAGAAGTAACAATTATTACTTTTCTGATATCTTCAGTCTGTCACTCAAGATCATTAGCAAAATAGGAGTAGTCCTTTCTTATAATTAGCTGAGAGACATAGATGTGGTTTAAAGATCCTAGGCTTAATTTTTGAATCTTATGAAACTTCCTAAATGACACGGCTTGACAATCAGAAGAAGGCAATGTGCAATAGGTACAGATACTAAGGGTTTCCCAAAGGAAGTGAGCAAATAAACAAGTATAAGCACATACAGCTGTCTTTGGATTTCCATTTCAATAATTTGGTTTGGACTTGTTTCTAACCTGTTTTGCTAGTCAACAAAACCCTTATATTTCCTATCAGCTAATCACTAGCTGTATCTTTAGAAGAAGCTTCCTCGGGTTTCTATAATTTACTTGCATAAGGAAAAAAAAACAATCTTTTTGTGCTTTTACCTTGTAATGCTTTTTAGAGTGTAGCGCCTGCCTCATTCCTGATGTTGTAGTACATTGCTTGTCTTCTCATCTTGCATTCAAAGACAGAGTTTTTTACAAGATTCCAAAATTAGGTACCTTTTTCATATCAGAAATATAACATGCATGCATGCTGCTGTAAAAGTCAGCAATATGCATGATACTGTAGCCTCCCTTCTAGTCTAGAGTCTAGACAACATCTGAATTTGAATAAACAACTTTTCTCAGGCATAGATTTTGGCATTTATGCTCAAGAGAGTCCCTCAACTCCACCTCTTCCTAGACAAGAGTTATGTTCTTATAAAAGACAAGACAGAACTCTGTGTGGAGGGAGACAAACAAGAATTGGTGTGCTAGAGAAAAGTCCAAGAAAAAGCTGAGATTATTCTTCTTCAGCTATGGATTAAGGGATCTTGTACTAGGGTAGAAGATGATACATAACTAGTTAGAATTACACCAAGTTAAAGTGTGTTTTATGCTTACAGTACTGCAACAAGTTTTATTTTCTCTGCATAATTTAAGAGCTTTATATTTTTATGTCAGTTTAAACCAAACCTTCAGGGAATCTGTGTTATTTATCTCTTACAAACCAGTTTCTCTTTATTGGTAGCAGTTCAGCACCCCCTTGTGGTATGCTGTTTTCTTATATTTATATATTCCATTAAATACTTTTCTTGTTACATTAATTTGCAATTGCTAGATCTCCATTTTAAGATACTACTGTAATTTCTTTTCTAGCACTACATACACACATTCTATTATGGATAACTGTGCTTTTCTACAGTTGTATCTTTCTTTTAATAAAGTTCAATTTTATCTCTGCCCTGTGAGATTTGTTTATCTCCTGGGACGGAAGGGTTGATACCTCTAGTCAGATTCTTCAATTCTATAGCCAGGTGGTAGCACTATAGCAAATATTACATTAATTTTTACCCATTAATTGCCAGAGAGTAGCACATGATGTGGAGCACTATTTTCTCACATGGCAAGGTATGCCATGAAAGAAAGGTAATGTCAATAAGAACCACCAGACTGTTCTTCCAGGGGTGAGGGCCAGGTGTGAAGCTCAAGGAAATTTCCAACTTTTATTGTATCATTTTGCATTTTAGAGAAGTCATTTAATTTTGGAGCTGGACTATTTGTTGAAAGATAGAAGTGAAATTGGAAATTAAGAAGAAATGAACATAATGAATCCAAAAACGAAGGCACAGCCTGCTCAGTACCTTGGCCCTTGACTGCTTCAAAACTTGTTGAATTCAATGTTCAATGCGTTTTGAAGCAAAGATCTTGTCCTGTCATTCATATTTCTCCCAGTGCAACAAAGAACTTGCTGTCATCAGCTACCTCTTCCAGCTGAAATAGCGGGTCATGTGGTAAGTCACATGGTACTTATCGGTTTTAGTATTCATTGTGTCTTCCAGAACGAATTACTGACAAGCAACAAGATACCACTGTACTATATTCAGTGGCAATGTATTCTGTCTACATGGCTTCATTCTCAGTCAGGCAAAAAGCTCATTTTTACATTGTGAATTAATGACTAGAAGCCTGTCCTGTAACCAATCAAGAACCAAAGCCCTTTGCCTTCTGCTGCTTTAAACTGAAAAATACTCATTTTCTTCCATCTTCTCCTGATATTGTCCTAAATTCTGTTCTTGGATAGTTAACTCAATAACAGTGAAAGCCAAATGGCAGTAAAAAAAAAACTATTTGGAGAAGACAGATGTTCATCTACTCTCTAGTGTCTGTAACCTTTAACTGGGCAAAACAGTGCATCACAGGGCAAAATATTTAGAACCAAGGTATTTCAAATAGGCTAACTTACAGAATGTATTCAAAATCAGGGAACCATGACTCCTGTGGAATAAAATTTGTCAAATTTTATAAAACATTTTATGACCTTAAAATAATACAAAGCATAATACAAAATGTCATAAAACATTTTCTGTGGCCAACTTTTCCATGGGCAAAGTTGGCAGATACACCTCTGAATGTCTCCTTGAATTTTTCAAGCACTTTAGAAGCTCTGCCATGATTGAAGGAATTGAAGAATCTGGTCAGTAGCTCTGAAATGGCGACCCAAGGAGTAGCAGGTTGTCTAGTTAAAACTGAAAGTTTGCTAAAACTGATTTATGCACTTAATGCGATCTCTATGTTATGCATTATTTATGTGATTTGTATAATTGCTTGTAAACTTCATTTTCATCAAAACATATCATTAACTAAATTGCTGCAGAAAATACAACTGTATTTATTTCAGATTCACACAAATGGTGCATATTGAGACAAATGACTTTTTTATCAATTACTTGTACTTTTCTCCATTAATTGTCTTCACTTTGTCCATTGTTTAAAAGACAAGTCTAAACTCAGATTTTTTTTTCTGTTACGTCCTAAGTGAACTAAATGCAGTCTAAACTCTATAAAAATAAGGGTTTTACTGTGAGATAGATCTTTCAAAACAGATGACTTTACTCATTTGGGGAAAAAATAATTGCTAGGGCTACATCCCTGTAAAATATATTGTGTTTTACAGCAGGAGAAGGCATATACATACATACATACATACATACATACATACATACATACATACATACATACATACATACATACATTAAAATTGGTGCCATCTTCCATATGTGTGGGATAAAATGTGTAAAATGTTAAGTAGCACATTTTATGTAGGAAAAGCCATTATGATTTTAGAATTATAATGAGGAACAAGAGTGACTGAGAAGTTTATTTTCTTCTCCTTGGTAAGAAGAAAGGAGGGAAAGAGAGAAAAAGTTGTAAGCAGAAAAGTGGCTGGCAGCTGAACTCAGAAACTGAACTAAAAACTAATGGACTAAAATGTCTCTCTAAGGAGAATTTTTCCTTGACTGAAGATAATTCCTACAAAAATGATTACTTTCAAGCAAGAATTGTGATCAGGTATATATTGCTGTGGTAGACTGTGATTAATTTCTGTTTATACCTATTCATCTTGAGTACAAGAACCAGAATCATAGATAAAAGCATGTGCCCATTTTTGCTATATAGAAAAATACATATTGCAATAATCTATAGCAACTGGTATCTATATGTTTTTAGTTGGATTAATACCCTAGGAAAATAATCTCAAGATCTTTACAACTATTTGTTTTAACTGAAGAAACAAGCCGATTACAGCTAGAGACAAACATAATGCTATTTTTCTACACATCTACATCTGAAATCATAATCTAACACCAAACATACCTCATACAAAATGATAGAATACAAAATGGGGCCATCCCCAAGACACACAGATAATTTCTGCATATTCAGGGGACTTCCAAAGCACATTGCTTATACAAAAAAAAAAAAACACCTTTTAATTAGTGTAATAGATGAGTAAAGTCCACCACTGGGGTCAAGAAAACAAGACTGTTCAGAACTTTAAAAGATACAAACAAATCCACAAATCATTTTCAGAGATTGAATGATATAACAAGCAGCAGCCTGTGGGGAGAATTTAAAAAATAATGATACAAATACAAAGTTAGTATAAAATTACAAAAGCAATAAAGAGGCATTGTATGTCAAAAGAAAGAGAAAAATGGAAACAACCAGCTACCAACAGGTGGGATACAATAGGTAACCCTCTCAAGCTCAGAGAAGAGTAATTGTTTAAAGTTAGAAATGAACTGGTAGGAAAGATAAATAAGTAGAAGTGAAAGCTATAATTGTAGAACAACAGTTCTACAGATTTGCTAAAGTGAGAAATTGTTCACAGCATGTTTCCCCTGAACAGAAGAAACGGCTCGTAACAGTTCCATGAAATAATTAAACATAATTCTTTTTTTAAGTCATGTTCCTCAATCTGTTCAGCATAATACGTACTAGGCAAACATAGAAATGAGACTGAACAATAATTGTCGCTTTATGTCCTGCCACTAGGAATTAAGGATAATCTAATGGAGATTGATACAGAGATAGTTGCAAAACACGTTTTTGTATCCTTCCCTCTTTGCCTTGATAGTCTTATTCACCTAAGTAAAGGATAATCCATTCACATATTATTATCTTGGGTGATTCAGGGAACTAAATATTTGCATAAAAATGCCTCTTACATGTATGGTACGAATGGTATGAGCATATGTACAGATTTTACATGTGATGTGTATATGAGTGCAGAAGTCAGAGTTTATGTGTTAGGATGGTTATTCTCCCAGCTGCTGCCACATACACTGCCCATGCATAATTTGAGTGGGTGGCCTTACAAACCAGTTAATTAATAAATAATAAATAAATAATACTGCCTCTTTGTTTGCTCAGAGTGGTCTGTAAGGGAACAAGGAGGAAAAAGAATGACCGCAGCATTATGCTCTGTGATAAAGCTTCAGCCTTCTTGCATATGGGCTATGATGTTGCACTCACATACCAAAGAATTGGAGCAGGTATTGTCATAGTATAACATTGCTTGTGTAATTTTGAAAAAGCTCTCAATTTTGAATGCAACTCAGTGGTTGTTCACATTCAGATCAAGTCCAAGACCAAAAAAACCTCCCATAAAACCCACATCACAATCTGAAGAAGGAAGCATTGCCATTTTTAACTCCTGTTCTCCTTTTTAAAGAAATACGTTTAGGATATCGCCGTTACACTTTGGGCGAGAAATATTCTACTTCAAACTCAAAGACTCACCCATGTTATGTAGTAACACATCTTAAAATACAAAGAATCAGGCTGACTACAAAGTAACATAGACATCAAAGAGTTGACAGTTCTTATCGGTAACCTTAATTTAAAAAGTAGATCTCAGTGATCATGGAGAAAATAATGACCTAGCATTCATGGTTTATTGGGAAAATGAGAGAAAGAAGTGAAGCAGGAAATAGATGTACTGTACAAATTTCTTTCTCATTGGCAACAACTGGTCATAAATATTTTTCTTCTTGGCAACAATCCATTGCAAATATAAAACACAGGCATTAAATTGTCAATGCTGAAGAATATCATCCATTCAGTCTGACAAATCATGCCATACAATACCATATTACATAAATTGGAACAGCTCCAATTACTTGCTCAGTAATATTGTAGTTATCATTACGTATTCATTCAAAGCATGTCAGTTTTTAGACTAAATATTTTATGATTATTCCAGTTCTAAGCAAAAGCCCAGGAATCATGGAAGTATAGTCATGGTATGAAGAAAGTTCCATACTTTTTTTTTTCAAAGTCAGTGCGGTTTTGTCCAGTAAAGTTAAAACTTCCCAATATTTAGTGAAACCCCTTGGTACAAATACAAGATTTGCATATTGATATTTGATAGTTGATGTTTTTTCTTCCCAAGCCTTTCAACTTCAACTTGCAAATTCTGGTATTTTGTTGCCTTTTCTTTTTGTTTTTTGTCCATTCATTCATGTTCTGCAATTGCTACATCTATGAACCTGTGTTTTTTTCTTTTTAATCATATAATATCTATCAGTTTATGTTTCAGGTTCTGTGGGGCCTGTGTTTTAAAATCAAACAAGAATTTGGCATCCTTATTATCCAGAAGTTTTTCAGTTATGTTGCCCTAGTAATTTGGGTAGCAGTAAAAGCCCAACTTTTACATAAATTATAATCCATGTGTTTTGCAATTCTGTCATGGCATTGCTTATACTCATTATGGGGAATAATATGATGATGGTAATGATGATGATTTTATAGCTGAGAGATTAAGGTATAATTCCATGCTTACTTACCTATAATAAAATATGATATAATATCCAATTATATACAGTGGGACTTTCTTTTGTATGCATGTATAGTATTTTATTTATTTTGCCTATGCATTTATAGACCAGTCAACAAACTCTAAACAATATGCAAGAACAATGGGTGAATCAATATAAGAATCATATACAATATTATACAATAAAAAACAAACAATTTTAGATTGCAATTAATATGTATCATTGATCACAGCAAAAGTCATAATATTAATGGGGTTGGGTACTCCTTACAATACAATAATACAATACAATAGCAGAGTTGGAAGGGACCTTGGAGGTCTTCTAGTCCAACCCCCTGCCTAGGCAGGAAAGCCTATACCATTTCAGACAAATGGCTATCCAACATTTTCTTAAAGACTTCCAGTGTTGGAGCATTCACAACTTCTGGAGGCAAGCTGATTAATTGTTCTAACTGTCAGGACATTTCTCCTCAGTTCTAAGTTGCTTCTCTCCTTGATTAGTTTCCACCCATTGCTTCTTGTTCTACCCTCAGGTGCCTTGGAAAATAGTTTGACTCCCTCTTCTTTGTTGCTACCCCTGAGATATTGGAACATTGCTATCATGTCTCCCTTGGTCCTTCTTTTCATTAAACTAGACATACCCAGTTCCTGCAACCGTTCTTCATATGTTTTAGTCTCCAGTCCCCTAATCATCTTTGTTGCTCTTCTCTGCACTCTTTGTAGTCCCTAGTTCTACTCCCTAGCTCTCAGTCTCAAAGGGTTTCTCTAATTCCTATTTTCAATGAAATCTTTATCACTGAGTTAAATTTATGCCCCTTTAATATAAATTCTACTCTTTGGAGGAAGTCTGCACCAGGCTGAATTCTTTCTTAGCCACCTACCACTATGTTCATTGGTTGCATTTTAATTTGTTCTCTTAGATACATTTTCCATTTATTCCAAACATTTCCAGTATTTCCTTATCCAAAACTTATTTAAGGTAGCTGTTCTTTGGATAAAGTCATTTAATTGCCACATATCTCCATTCTGAAATCTGTATTTCCCTTTAGCTAAAGATTTTTTTACAGAGATTTAGAAGAAAACACTAGTATCATCTAAGGATTTGGAATAGGGAGCAAAGCGTCCAGGTTAAAGTCCATACTAAAGAAAAAAATGTGAAAATAATAATCTTCAGTGTATAGTTGTGTTCTTCCAGATCCTGTGATTCACATTCATTTATTTTCCTTTCATATAAAATAAAACCCCAAATCATAAAGATCAGTCAAGAGCAGAGAAAACTTCTTTCTCTTTTGTGAAATAAGAAATCTTTATGCTGCCATTTATTTTCTCCCGTTGCAATGAAGAGACTACTCATATTCATTTGAACACCAGTGGCTGTAAAATTCTTCTCTATTCTACAAAACTCTTGAGAGAGACAGACTGCAAAAATAATAACCATCCAATAAAGACTCCAAGACTACTTTTTTTTTTAAAAAAAATCATTCTCATTCTCCTGCAGATACTCAGTGTTAAAATGATAACAGATTCAAATGGTCATGTGGCACAATTCTCAATAGGGCTGTATTTGAAATAATGTCATAGCACTCAGTTCACTGCAATGATGGGAAATGTGCTGCTAAATGAAATTCCTTCCCATTACTAGAATGGAAACGAACTTCTCTAGTGATATTAGAAAGGAAAAGGATCATGATTGATCCCGATACCCTGGTGAGGTTCTGGGCTGGGTCTCCATTTAATACAGAGTTCTTGGAAAACTGTCTTTCGGTTTCAATTCACAGACAACTTTTTAATATAGTTTGCTTCAGGAAGAATGTCTTTCTGTTTTGCTACAGAATGTATTACCATTATATCTGGTAGGCAGATAATTTCACCGAGCAAACTCATGGGAAAAAAATATATCAAAAAGTTCTGTGGAAACAGCGTGCTTTTTCCAGCTGCCAGGGACATCCATGGTAGGAATAATTGTTTTTGTATGCATTTCACAGGCATTACACGTGAAAACTCACATAAAAAATGTGGTCAGAGATTGATCACATTACATGGCTTCCAATGTATTTTTTGGACACAACACACACCTACAAACACAAACAGACACACACACACCATAATATCCTGCTGGATCTTCCTTCATATCCCCACAGTTATTTATAATGAGAAACAGAGATTGACACTTTAATCCAATAATCATGATGAAGCTATTGTCTCCCCTATGTTTTCAGGGAAATTTTATTGTACAAAAACCATTTCAGAATTCTTACTTTTGTTTTAGCTTCCATTTAACTCTTATCATTAAACGATATCATAGAGCTATGTGTCTATGCCTATGTGCATTATGTAAATCCTAACTAATCCTATGTACAGTTGTTTCCCCCTTTGTTTTACAATATAATTGCCTAACCCTGTGATGGCAAACCTATGGCACACGTGCCACAGGTAGCACACAGAGCCATATTTGCCGGCACGCAGCCCATGGCAGCCCTCAGCTCCGGTGCACATATGTGCAGCAGACAGCTGATTTTTGGCCTTCTGGAGGGCCGGGAGAGTTCATTTCCAAACTTCCGGTTGGCCTGTTGGGCCTGTTTTTTGCCCTCTTCAGGCTCTAGAGGCTTTCCTGAAGTCTAGTGAGAGTGAAAATTCCCCCCCATGCAAGGGTCATGCATGCATTTGGGGGGGGGTCACATGTCCTTGTGCAGGTGGGGGTCACTCATGAATGCGCAGGTGGGCGGCACATGCACATGATAGCACGCACGCAGTTTAGTTAAGGTGACCAGACGTCCCACTTTTGGCGGGACAGTCACGATTTTTAATAATTTGTACCGTGTCCCGCGGCGTGTTCAAAAAGTCCTGATTTTCCAAAAGAAAGAAAATCAATTTTAAAAAAGACGCCGTTAAAAAAAAAGTTTTTATTTCTCTGAAGTGTCATTCCCGATGTGGCCTTTAGATGGCAGTGGTTTACCTCTCTCCGCTCGGTTCGCTCACAGTGCCCGACGAGGGGTGAGGCTCACTCCCATCCTGTGCGTGCGTGCGCTGACACATGATGTTTTTCTGCAGGGAGAGCAATGGCTTTCTGGCGGCAGCAGCACGGTGAGAAGGAGGGTTGGTCCCAGGCCAAGCGGTTCAGCTGTCAGAAGTTTTTTTTTTTTTGCCCGTTTCTCTCGGGCGCTGCTCTCCCTGCAGCCATTTCTCCCTCTTTCTCCTTTTTGTCCTTTCTCCTCCTTCCCCCAAAGAGAACGAGAGGGAGAAAGAGGAGGTGGGGGGGATAGTGGGATCCTTGCTGCTTTCTGAGCTTGGTGCAGCAAGGATCCCACTATCCCCCCCACCTCCTCTTTCTCCCTCTTTCTCCTTTTTGTCCTTTCTCCTCCTTCCCCCCAAAAAGAGAATGAGAGGGAGAAAGAGTAGGGGGGGATAGTGGGATCCTTGCTGCTTTATTTTCTGGATTAATTGGTGGAAATGTGCTCTCATTCATGATCCATTCCTATGACTTCGTGTATGTCCTGGAATAAATATTTAATAGTTATTGTTTCTTTTTCCATCATATTTTTCTTACAAAAAGATGAAAAGGACTGTTGATGGAGCTACCTGGCATTTGGAAGGCAGGATTGCTCAGGTAGTCCTCGACTTATGCCTGGTAACTGAATGACTATTCAAAGTTATGACAGACCCCTCCCTCTCTCCCAAAAGGTACTTATGACCTGGTTCGAAGTTCTGACGCCTCATGTCTCCCCTGCAGTCACTCCATAACTGACCCACATTTATAGCCATTTGCAGCATCTTGTGGACATATGACTGTGACTTACATTTTAAAAAATTCTATGCACAATACTTTGAAATGTATTGTGCATAGAATTTTTAAAAATAGTTTTACTTCAATTTATTCTGTGTGAATAGTTTGAAATGTTTTACTTCAATTTATTCTTTGTGGATTCTTTTTTTAAATTGTCTTAGACTATTTAAAAAAAGATTCTATCCAAAATAAATTGAAATAAACCATTTTTAAAAATTCTATGCAGAATACATTTCAAACTATTGTGCATAGAATTTTTAAAAATGGTTTATTTCAATTTATTTTGGATAGAATCTTTTTTTAAATAGTCAGGAGTTTTTGACACTGAATTTGCACTTTTAATAATCAGGAAGCACATACTGAGTTTCTTTGAAAGAAAATCCAATAATTTAAAAATCCAATAATTTGTTTCCTAGTATAATTTGATTGCTTATTAGTAACCTATGACTATCACTAAGTGTTGTAGTTTATGATTCTTGATGAATGTATTCTATTTTTCTTTATGTACACTGAGAGCATATTCACCAAAGACAAATTCCTTGTGTGTCCAATCACACTTGGCTAATAAACTATTCTACTCTACTCTACTCTACTCTACTCTACTCTATTCATTTCTATTTCAATTCTAATAAGGAGCTTAGCTTCTCTCTCTTGAAAATGTAAGCTAGCATAAGGCATTATAATGCAAGCTAGCCTTAGCTTTCAAACAGTTCATTTAATGACCAAAGTTACAATGGCATTGAAAAAAGTGACTGATGACCATTTTTCACACTTAGCGACCGTTGCAGCATCCCATGGTCACATGATCAAAATTTTGATGTTTGGCAACAGATTCGTATTTATGATGGTTTCAGTGTCCTGGGGTCATGTAATCGCCTTTTGTGACCTTTTGACAAAGTCAAATGGGGAAACCAGATTCACTTATGTTACTAACTTATCAGCTGCAGTTATTCATTTAAGAACTATGGCAAGAAAGGTGGTATAATGGGCTTAGTGACCAAAGTTACAATGGCATTGAAAAAAGTGACTGATGACCATTTTTCACACTTAGCGACCGTTGCGACCATTTTTCACACTTAGCGATCATTGCAGCATCCTCATGGTCACGTGATCAAAATTTTGATGTTTGGCAACAGATTCATATTTATGATAGTTTCAGTGTCCTGGGGTCATGTAATCGCCTTTTGTGACCTTTTGACAAAATATAATTTTTTTAATCAAGCCCCCCCCCCCCCCGGTCAATGGTGTCCCTCTTTACCAATCTGAAAATCTGATCATCTTAAGTTTAGCCCACCTTTAGAAAAAGGTTAGGCAGCACTGGCCTAACCTATAACTGATCCTTTACATTTAGCTACCTTGAAGTTAGTTGTTCCCTAATGCTGACTGTCATTCTGATCAACTTAGCAGTTCTGCGACTCTGAACTAGCAGAGTTCACTCTGAGTTGGCTTTGCATAGTCCTTAGTAGTGTTGGCAGGTGACTGGGAAAAAGGAAAGTGTATGGCTGGGTATAGATGTGGACTGGAAGAGGCTCTACTCCCATTTAGTAGAAATGGAACAGGCTCTACTTCCCTTTTCAACTCTTCCACTATTAGTTGGAGTTTGTTGGAATTCATTCCTGCCCTTCCATCTTTGCCAGTTACTACTTTATCCCAGCCTGTGCTCCCTTTCTCTTGCCTGCACTGATTCCTCGGCTGCTCTCCCACTCTTTCTAACAAATATCCGCACTGAAGTGTCTTCCTTTTCTAAGTCAAGTGCCAGGTATAATTCAGTGCTCCCAAAGTTCCATGGAGGGAGAAAGGAAGGAAGGAAGGGCTGTTACTGGTGACTGCCAGATGTCCATGCACAAATAGTAAATGTATAGTGAGCATCTCTCATCCAAATGCTTAGTTTCCATTTTTCATAGAATGCTGATTTTTCACTTCTTATGTTAATACTTACACTGAACATAAGTATCATCTTTATATCCACTTTCTGATTAAATTTACAATCCTTGGGGGGGGGGGAAATAACTCCCAGGCTTCAAAATCCCTCTTTAGGTACTTATCAATAAACACAGTCTTAATCATGCCTCTTAGTTTCTAGTCAATTTCACAATCTTTGTAAATAATAACAAAATATGCCTGGCTTGATTCCACCCCCCTCTCATATAAGCAGCATGTACCAAAATATGCCTCTCAGTACTTGTACTTCAAAAAGCCAGCAAATGGTAAATTACATATTTAATCACCGCGCAACATAAACTGCAAAACCTACTGGCATTGTCTCCTTTTATAGATTTAGAAATTATACTTTCTCTGACCACAGACTGCATTGGTATTTGGGGGAAAACTTAGACAGGGAAGAGATGTATCTCGGCAGATGACATGAAGCCACATTAATCACTTTATATGGATGCCCTTGATGAATTTATAGCAATAGCAATAGCTATAGACTTAGACTTACCAAACCCATTGTGCTTTATGGAACTTTCTGGGTGGTTTAGTATATCAGCATTTTGCCCTCAACAATCTGGATCCTTATTTTACTGACCTTGGAAGACTGGAAGGTTGAGTCTACCTTGAGCCTCATTAGGATCAAACTCCAGGTTTTGGGAAGGGTTTGTCTGCCACAACTGTACCATTGGGGCTCAGGGATAAAAGCAGGACAATTACATTGCTTTAAAAAAAGACAGTATGTAAGCAATGAATTTTGCAATACCAGAAAAATATTGCAAATAGTTTTAGAGAAGCAATCATCTTTAATACAAATTGGGGCTTTCCTCAGCTTTGTACATCAGAGGTGGTATTCAGCAGGTTCTGACCAGTTCTCTGGTAGCGGAAATTTTAAGTAGTTCGGAGAACCGGTAAATACCACCTCTGACTGGCCCTGCCCCCATCTATTCTCTGCCACCCAAGTCCCAGCTGATCGGGAGGGAATGGGGATTTGGCAGTAACCTTCCACTGGAGTGGGGAAGGAAGGGAGATTTTACAGTATCCTTCCCCTGCCAGGCCCACCAAGCCATGCCTACCAAGCCATGCCACGCCCATCAAGCCACACCCATAGAACCGGTAGTAAAAAAAATTGAATTCCACTACTGCTGTACATGCATCCATTCGCAAAAATATCACTAATTCTTGCTTTTGAGTTGGAACAGGAAGATTCAAATTGGCAAATTATTTGACTTGGCAGCTTCTAGTCAGGCTGTTTTAGCTGTTTTTACAAGTGATAGCATCAGAGGATGGGAAACAGTAAGAAAGTAACCAGGTACTGGAGTGCTTGCAGAAATTCATGTATCTATTCGGAGCCTCTCTCCTGAGCTTAATTTCAGGGAGATTTTGTTTTCAAATGTAAGCTACATTTAGCCAACATGTGAGACCTGTCTAGAAATTTCCTTTGCTGTTGATCCTGCAGACCAAATCTTTTTTGCTGTAAAAAAATCTAGAAGTGTAGACTGATAGAGAATAAAACCCCAAGACATCAAATAGGAAATATTTGGTAGCCGAAATGATCTGCTAATGACTAGCAATTTCTGATAATACTAGACTATTAAAAGGGGGTTGTTTTTAAAATATTTTATTTGTTTTTAATATGACTTATTTTGCATTTTTATTGCCATGCGCCACCAGGAATTCTACTGGAATAAAAATAACAAAAATAAATAAGAAAAATAAGAGTGCAAGAAGACTATGCTTTGAAATATATGCTAATATAAATTAAATGCACAAAGATGATTAATGAAAAAAGCATAAATTTAAAATGATCACAATATAGGAAAATGATATACAAATTCAGTGTCTGGATTGTCTAATAGCTTTTCCTCTGGGCATGAAGACAAGACAAAGGATAGTTAGAGAATGTGGATGCTTGCTTTCTTACTGAATGGTAACAGACATCTCTTATGCAAATATATTTCTCTTAAATCTGTCACTGTCTTGTTAAAATGCAACAACCAGCCATGCAAATTGGGTGGTTGGAAAGGTCATTCTGAGGTCCTTTTTAATTTTATTTTATGAGTGGCTCTGCCAAAGCCAAACTCTGATCTAAACTAGATTGCGGTTTAGGGAGTGAAGAAACAAATCAGGAAACATCATAATTAAAAAAAAACAATAATGCTATTGAAAAGAAATACAAAGCAAACTACATGGGGAAACAAAATAAAAACAATAATATATAAATATCAAACACATTAATTATCAATTCATGATACCTAAACTGTAAAAGTATATGGAAAGAATCTTAAAGGAAGAATAGAATAGAATAGAATAGAATAGAATAGAATAGAATAGAATAGAATAGAATAGAATAGAATAGAATAGAATAGAATAGAATAGAATAGAATTCTTTATTTGACAAGTGTGATTGGACACACAAGGAATTTGTCTTTGGTGCATATGATCTCAGTGTACATATATCTATGGAGATTCTCCTTCATCCAGGTCATGGTTGTCCCAAAGGTGTTTTTTTCAAGAGGCAACTGGACTTTCTGGTTTTTCTTTGAAGACATTTTATTTCTCATCCAAGAAGCTTCTTCAGCTCTAACTAGAAGGTGGGGAATGGAAGGATTTGTACTCCTTGCAGAAAGCTGGAAGAAGTAAAATGTCTTCAAAGAAAAAACAGAAAGCCCTGTTTCCTCTTGAAAAAAAGCACCTTTGGGACAAGTGGTAGGAAAGAAACTTAGGATTGCCCCACCTTCATTCTTTTTGGTATAATAGGGTACAGGTGCTGTTATTCCATCCTGCAATAAAGTAGAGTTTCAGGAATATTTGTGGTATCTATTTCCTAGAGGTACACCTAGCCAACCTACAATGGATGACACAAATTTGAAAAATAAAATCAACAGAAAAATAAAATAGTCCCTAAAAATCAAAATACTGTCAGATTAGGGTCTAAGCATTTATTTCTTGTCTGTTGTTACTGGAGCAATTACTAAGGACCCGAGTTTTTTGGTGGATAAGTCTCACAGTAAAGAAGATGCTTTAGGGTGTAAAGCAGGGGTGAAATCTAGCAGATTCTGACAAGTTCTGAAGAACCGGTAGCTGACATTTTGAGTATTTCAGAGAACTGGTAAATGCCACCTCTGGCTGGCCCCAGAGTGGGGTGGGAATGGAGATTTTGCAATATCCTTCCCTGCCATGTCCACCAAGCCACACCCACCAAGCCACACCCACAGAACTGGTAGTAAAAAAATTGAATTTCACCACTGGAGTAAAGCTTTCTATGGGGTTCCAAAAGGTCCTTTTTCAAGCGGCAACTCGACTTTCTTGTTTTTCTTTGAAGACTCATCTCCAACAGCCTGCACCCTTCAACATTGAAGGGACACAGGGCAGAAAACATCTTGCAGCCAAGAAGGTTCTACATACATTTGCACTACTCGGGTTACCCTGAGTCCAGAGCTAAACTTCCAAGTGGCCTCAACAACTCTGCAAATAGTCTGCAAGGAATATAAATCCTTCCATTCCTCAACATCCATCAGAGCTAAAGAAGCTTCTTGGATGAGAAGCAGGGGTGGGTTCCTGCCAGTTCTAACCTCTTCTATAGAAGAGGTTCCACAAATATACTGTGCCGTTTAGAACCGGTTCCAGCTTCCTCCCCCCACCTGTCCCCACATCATCAAAATGAAGAGTGAGAGGAGGAATTCTGGGAGTTGAAGTCCACAAGTCTTAAAGCTGTCAAGTTTGAACACCCCTGCGTTTTTTTTCTAAAGGGTTAGGGGTGCAAAGTTCTTGTAACTTGACAGCTTTAAGATATGTGTGCTTCAAATGCCAGTTTCCAAGCCAACATTTTGGTTGCTAAGCAAGAGCGTTGGTAAGTGAGTTTCATCGCATTTTACAAGTTGGCCATTCCCAACAGTCACATGGCTGGCAAGCCACTCCCACAAAGCAGGCCGCACCTACAGAAGAGGTTCTAAAAAAATTTGAAACCCACCACTGATGAGAAATGAAGCATCTTCAAAGAAAACCAAGAAAGTCTAATTGCCTCCTGAAAAAGCATCTTTAGGACAATCATGACCTGGATGACTGAAAATCTCTATAGATATTTAGCTATGCACTTTGGGATGAATACCCTTTGAATTGTGCAGAAGTATGAAGAGATTTCCAGAAAAATTGCAGACTACAAAAATGATTTGTACTTGAGTTTGAGATGCAGACAACACACAATCTTATACCCAATGGCTTGTGCCTGTCTTCAACAGTGAAGGGACACACAACTGAAAATCCTTCCATTCCCCACCATCCAGTCAGAATTGAAGAAACTTCTTGAATAAGAAGCGAAACTTCTTCAAAGAAAAATGAAAAAGTCCAGTTGTCTCCTGAAAAAAGCACATTTGGGACATCTTGCTTGCTAGTTCCTTCTTCCTTGAACAGAGAAAAGTGACTGGGCCAAAGTCACCAGTTGGCTTTGAGGCAGATGTGGAGCTCAACCTTTTGGTCTCTAAACTGATGCTTAAACATTATATTATACCTAATGAGCTCTCATGGACAAAGAAGGGAAGTATTAAAAACTGGTCCAGTTTGGGCATCAAATATGAAAGGTATTCACCTGCAAAACCCAAGACCCCTGCCTCTTGCTTTCCGTTTACCTAGAAAAATTGGCTGGTTGATGACTTATCTTTTTGACCATAATCTACTGACAATACTAAAATTGATATAAATTGCCTAAATATATCACAGATATTAACCATTTAGTAGCAATGTATTAAAGTGTATATAAAAATTTGCTGGGTTTCTAAGATATTATGAAATCAATATCAAGAGGAAACTGTTATTTTTGATTAGTAGAAAAGATAACCTTTCAAAAATTGATGATTTACATTTTTCTCTGTATTATTCTTTTGGCTATTTCCTATGTCCAATATTAACAATATTCCTCAAAAACAAATGCAATGATTTGGAGATATAATTCAACACTGACATTTTCAAAATTCCCCAGGTTTCTCTGTTGTATTTTCAGTCTATACAGCTTTTCTGATTTCAACACAATATTCTTTAAATATTTTAGTACTTGATACCTGCAGGTGATAAAAGTCACTATTATTTTTAATTGCTTTAATAATTTAAATGGTTGCAAAATTTGGCTGCTAGTAGTGCAATGTACTGGAAATAAAAGATGCCTGTTTTGAAAGATTTATACTGATTGAAATTTGCTTTCTGGTTTATTATAACATGATAGTTTTGGCCTTTAAAGCTTTGAGTAGCTTAGAACCTAAGTTAAAAACCTGTCTGTCTCTAAAGATCTGCAGTGGAGTCTTGTTCGAAGTTTCCTCCATTGTAAAAAGCTTTTTCTTTTGACTGGAGGAAGAAAATGTGCCTTACATTTCTATGTTCCTAGATATAAGAAACTGGCTTTTACAAGCTTCATTCAATATCTACTTCTATACATTTCTTCTTCTTGTGCCATATCGGTCATCGGACGTTGGCGATCATGTTGGCAACCCTATTTTTATCAACAGCCGCACGAAAAAGTGCTGCTGGGTTTTGTCCAAACCAGTTCCTTGATTTTGAAGCCATGATGTTCTTCTTCTGCCTGGACCTCATTTGCATTCAATTTTTCCCTGGAGGATTAACTGAAGTATGCCATATTTTTCCGGGTGTCGCATCACATATCCAAAATATTCTAACTTTCGCTTTTTGATTATTTTGATTATTTCTCTTGGCTTTCCCAGGCGGCTTATCCCCACCTTGTTTCTGATTTTGTCAACTCAGCTTATCAGTAACAGCCACCTGTAAATCCACATTTCAAATGCTTCTAGTCTCTTCAAGTGGTTTTCTGTCAGAGATCAACTTTCTACACTGTAGAGCAGGATAGAAAAGATGTAACATCTGACAAGCCTGGTTTTCAGTCTTAGGCTTATGTCGTGACTGCAGAAGACCTTTTTCATTTTAAAGAATGCTGTTCAAGCTTTCTCTCCACATTTAGAAATGTGCAAAGATATCGCTACTTTGCCAGGTTTTAAATTATTAAACAATGTTGTAATAAATTTAATATTAATTTGAATGTATGTTTTTAACCTTGTATTTTTTTAAATTTTGTGAACTGCCTTGAGTATTTATCAGAATAGAAAGATGGGGAATGAATGAATAAATAAATGAAAATGAATGAATGAATGAACAAATGAATGGAAAATGAATAGATGAATGACTTAAACATACACTCAGGTGCATCTAGACACCAAGATTTACATAAACACATAGAGATTCATATGTCCTCTCACAAAACATAATCTGCAGACTGGGGAAGGTTTATATATGCATATCCATGTAAGTAAAGTTCCATCATTTTGAAGAATCAACATTATTAAGTATTTTAGCTACAGGGTTTTAAGCCCAGATAAGAAAAAGTCTATAGTATGTTCTCTGAGGAGATAGTGAACTGAAGTATGTAGTTAATCTGTCAACAACATTTAGTTTGGAAAAATATTTTAAAGGAAATTTGTTGTCAAATTTAAATGAATATTTTTTTGAGAAATGACATTGTTTCCCCACACAACTTAGATGGTAGAAAAGCTGAGAAAGCTTACATAAAAATGTCTTGGTCTTGATTCTACTTCCATTCTTTAACTGAAAGAAGTTTTCATTTTCTTTCAATAGATGAATTTGATGGGGAATCTGTGTAAGTTTCAGTCCACCTACTTATCATTCCTGCTGTATTTTAATAACTTTATAAATATGCTTAGGATAACAACTTTCTGGGTAATTTCTATTTTTTCAGAAAGAAGGTCCACTCATTTCATTGTAGATTATTTTCTGAATGTCTTCAGAAAATTAACAGCCTTACTCAACCAACAATTTACAGAAATCTACTTAAAACAATTTACCTTGTTTTCCATACAGTTGTTCAGAGTATAGCAGATTTCAATTTCTTGAAGGATTACAGGAAAAAAAGAGCTCAGTATTCTACCTGTAATTTGTCAAGTGGTTTTGATATTGGAGAATCAGGGTGCGAAATTCTTCAAAATGCCCTTCTTAAATGTAGGTTAGGGAGTATATTGTGGAATATGATTATGGTTGAATTGTAGGTCTATTTTATGTCTGCCTAAAACAAATATAGTAGTAGGAAAGACTTTTGAGAATAATGGGAATTATGTCAATCTAGATCAGAAGGGACAATGACTTCTTGCTGCCGTCAACATATATAAAATCAAAATTCCAATTTTTTCCCCAAGTCTTTTTCCATTAAGCCCAAAAGAAATGTTTCTTGTTTCATCTTTATCTTTCCTTTAAGAATTTTGCTAGGTGTTAGATACTTGTTCTAACTACAGCGGTTTCCACCAAGGAACAGAAGTTTAATCCCTATTGGTCGAAGGGTCTGACAGCTCCCTATAAAAGGGCTGCTGTCAGAGTCAACCTTCGCTGGATTGTTCTCACTTGTTGTACTTAATAAGGAGCTGTTGTTACTGTTAGCCTGTGTGTGCCTCTCCATTACCCGATCAAACATTAGCCTTGAATTTTGGATCTTCCAAGCTAAGGGACTGCCTACCCTTCAACTGTTTCAGCTGCCTATTCTCCCAATCTCTGCCTTTTGGTCATCCTGAACCCTTCCTAGCAAGGCAGAAAGCAGTGCCAGAACAATGTAGCTCTGGGGCTGCTTGCCACATTGCAGCTCTGGGATTGCAAGAAGTCACCGAGCCACAGGCAGGGGTGGTATACACTTACCTTCCCTACCGGTTTGCCAATGTGAACTCCACGCATGAGCAGAGCCTACCACAAATTTGCTTTTGGTGAAAGAATGATCTAAATGGGATGTCATCGTGGCGAGCGCAGGTGGGTGGAGCCACCCACGATTTCCTCTACCAGTTTGGGTGATCTGGTCCAAACCGGTAAAATACCACCTCTGGCCACAGGGCGGCACAAAGCTGCAGCCATCCATGGCAGACTCAACTACCCCAGCCCAGCAGCATGGCACAAGGGGGCTTCTTGATGCCCCACAGTTGTATGGCTACAAGAGGCACCTGAGATGTGACTAATTCTAAGAATAGCTTTCACAAGTAATTGGAAAGGAGGTCAGCATGCGACAGCTGGTGGGTTCCTATCTTAAATCTGCAAGTAGAGTTCTTCATTAAATGTAATGTAATTACAAGTAAGAACAAGCGCAATTAAAATGATAATCTTTTATTGCGGTCAGTGGACTCCTTTTTGTTGAGGAATTCATGGGAAGCCTGGATGTCATTCTACTGTATAATATTTTCAAATAACAATGTAACAGTGTAAAAATAGAGGCATTGGGTTAACTTAATATTGTCAATGTCAAGATTCAGTTTTTAATCACAGAAAGTCATTCACATTTTTAATTTGTTATGGAAGATCTATTATTATATTACTATATTTTCAGAATAGATACAAAGGTGGACAAGACTGAAAACAACCTTTTTTGTTTTAGTAACTAGAAGATTGTTCTAGAGATGAAAATAAGCTTTCTGGGTACAATATAATAAGTGAAAAGTGAAAGCCTTTCTTGAGGAACTGTAAAATAATGGAAATGAATTAGTTATATCTTTATATTATTATTATTTTTTAAATATATTTTATTCATTTTCACATTCCATTTTACAATCACTTATATACAGGGTATTTGCTATAAGAAAAAAAAAATAAAACAAAATAAAAAAGAAAACACAACTCATCATTCACAACCCCACCTGACACTTCCATCCTCCATACACCCCATCTACCCCCTCCAACTTTCCTTTCCTCCCTCTAACACTCCCCTCCTACTTCCCTTTCCCCTCAAACCTTCCTTCTCCCCTTACTCCCAACACGCCCTCCTTACATTCCCCTTACTCCTTCCTTACTCCTCCCTCTTCTTTCCCTCTACCTCCCTCCTTGGTGTATGCCTTTATTCAAGTGTTGTTTAATCTGATAAAAAGTAAAATAAACCAAGGAAAAAAAAATATAAAGAAAGAAAAGAGAAAAAAAAAGGGAAAAAAAACAACCGTATATAAGTGCATTCTTGTTCTTATTGAGACTATGTTAACACCCACCCACCCACCCACCATAAATCCCCATCCCTAATCCTCCCGACTTCCCAGGGCCCACACCTGGCACTGCCTTCTATCTAAAGTATCTTGTGTTCGTATGGATTAAAAATAAAAGTAATATATTAAAGGAAAGAAAAACAAGAAAAAAGAAAGAAAAGAAAAAAGAAAAAAGAAAAAAGAAAAAGGAAAAAAAAGAAAAAGAACTCTTTGTGTTAAGTTCAGCCCCCCATCTTTATCTATGCTTAAATAGTGTAAGTCATTCTATCTATATTTTATTCTCATCTCTTACTTCTTTGTTATTTACCCCAACCTCCTGTAGACTCTCCCGTTCCTCTTCCTTAACCTTGTATTCAGATAAACATTTGTACAAATTTGTATAGACATCAATATACAATCTAGCTCAAAAATAATCCCTTCTAGTAAAATTTAAGCAGCGTGGATCATTCCACATATTCAAATATTACTTTACAGAAGAATAATCAAACTTTCCCTTCTAATAGGATTTAAACAGCGTAAATAATCTTTCTTAACCTTATTTTCAAACAGTAATTCAAAATAATCTAACCAAACTTTCCCTTCTTAGTAAAATTTAAGCAGCGTGAATCAAGTATTACTTTACACAAAAATCAGTTTACATTCTATCTTAAGATGATCCCGACCGGCTTTCCCTTCTAATAGAATTTAAACAACGTAAATCATTCCGCATGCATTTTACCCTCATCCCTTGCTTGTCTGATATTTACCACTATCAAATTTATGCAGACATTAGTTTAAGATCTAGCTCAAAATAATTTCACCAAACTTTCCCTTCTAATAAGAATTAAATAGCATGGATCATTCCACATATTCAAATAATACTTTCAACAAGAATCAGTTAACCTTCTGTTTTAAAAAATAATCTCGTCCAGCTTTCCCTTCTAACAGAATTTAAACAACATAAATCATTTTGCATCCTTTTACATATATACATTCAATATCACCCCACCAATATACGTAAATCATTCCGCATGCATTTTACCCTCATCCCTTGCTTCTCTGATATTTACCACTATCAAATTTATGCAGACATTAATTTAAAATCCAACTCAAAATAATTTCACCAAGCTTTCCCTTCTAATAAAAATTAAATAGCATGGATCATTCCACATATTCAAATAATACTTTCAACAAGAATCAGTTTACCTTCTGTTTTAAAGTAATCCCTTCTAACAGAATTTAAACAACATAAATCATTCCGCATTCATTTTACATATATACAATCAGTATCACCCCACCAATAAGTTCCGCTTTTTCTACCGGAGAGAGGTCGCAAACCCCCATTCAGTCCACAACTTTGGCAAATATTTTAAAATGTCTAAATCCTCGATCTCCGCTTTTCTGCTTCTCCGAGGGAGAAAAGGCTACCCCCTCCATCTTGCAGCCATGTGGTCTGTTGCTTGCCTTCTCCTTCAGCTTGTCTCTCCTCTTTCCCAAGTGAATCAGGAAGTCCCGCCTTCAAAGTCTTGTAATAGAAATCTCGAGCCTCCGAAACAGAGTTAAGACGAAGTCTTTGATTCTCAAATGTGACCGTAATGCCGGCTGGGGCCTCCCATCTATATTGAATCTGTTGATTTCTAAGCTCTTTAGTTAAAAAAGCATAGTCTCTTCTTGCTCTCAACATCTGGAAAGGTATTTCTTTGAAGACAATCAAGTCCTGGTCATCAACTCGCAGACTATTATTATGAAACTTTTGCATAATCGCGTTTCTGGATTCTTTTGTGGAAAAATATATAATTATGTCCCTCGGGAGCTGTCGCTGTTCCGCTACCAACGAATTCTGGCGATAGATTTTCCGAATCTGCCAATCAAAGTTAAGTCCCGGGCTTCCCACCGCATGGCTGAAGGCTTCAACAAAGGTCTGTTTCAGATTCTCTCGCTCCTTTTCGCGGAATCCTCTGACTCTTATTGCGAATGCCTTCTTATTAAAGTTTATCATCACGAGCTGTTCTTGAGTGTCTCTAATTTTTTGTTGTAATATTTGAATATTAGTAGTCAAATTAAAATTAGCCTCCTCCAAGCTTTCCAATTTATTCTCCATTTCAGCAGAATAATCTGACAGGGCAGACACGGCTGCAAACGTATTCACCTTCATTTGGTCAATTTTAGACTTTAAATCATCATATAGCTCCAATACAAATTCCTTAATTTCTTGTTTAAAATCATTAAGCATTTGAAAGAAAAATTCCTGTGTTAAAAATTCTCCAGTAGAGGGCGTAGGAGACAAGGGCTGCGATTCCAGTATAGATTCTTTAGATTCTTTAGGCACATTTGTAGAGAGACGCTTCGATTTTGACCTGGGTGCCATTATAAATAAACAAATAAACAGCGCTTTCGCTCCCCTCTGTTTCCAAAAAAAAAAAAAAAAATTATTTTGTTAAGGAGCGGTCTGCAGGAAGGTAAAACCGGCTAAGTACATCCCCTATCAGTCACCAACGGGGAGAAATCGCCATTTTGAAGTCCGTTTAAACAAAGAAGCCTCTAAGACAAATGGTGCTGGTGTTTAAGATAGTAATAAAAGCATAAATCTCACAGGGGTGGGACCCGCCCGTATTAATCCTAGCTTCAAACAACTTTGCTTTGTCCTGGGGGGGGGGGGCTCGCCTGTCTGGGGCTGCAAAAAAGGCAGCTGAGAAGAACTGGCTGGAGATAAAAGCTCCGCTCACGCTGGATCTAATCTCTGTCCACAGCCAAAAAAAAAGAGAAAGGCTGTGAATTACGAATAGACCCTAGCACACAGAGCTACTCCCTGCCCCTTTCTTAGCCAAAAAGGGGTGATATCTATGATCTTATTTAGATATACAGACCAGATCTCTGAGAGGAGCTCGGTTGAGTCCTCCTCGGCAACAGGCTCCGCCCCCCCGGTCCAATATCTTTATATTATTTTATATTTGTGGGGAATACAATTTCCTGCCTCTGTATATATAATGAGTTGGGAAGTGTTTTATACAAGATTATATTTATTTCAAGTCTTACACAGGAGCTCCATGATAAGAGAAAAACCTGGTAGCATTATCAGATTCAGTATTAATCCCTTGCGGTCCTCTTGCATAAAGTATCCAGGAATATGCTTTGATGTATAGAGATTTTGCCCAAATAGCCATTTTTTGAGCACCTTAAGAATAAAATGTTTAAATACATCACTTTCTTCTCCAAGTTTAGCCTAATTTTAAATATTCTTAAAAGCAGAAGATACTCATGCAGGAGTTCCGGGAAGGGAAAATCCCAGATTGAAATGTCTATAAAAGGCAGGAAATTGCTTGTAATTTGTTAGAGCCCTAAGGAATTGCACTCCCTACTGTCTCGTTTCTCTCCATTTCTCACCTTTTGTGTGAAGCCTTGTCTTCTCAGATTGTGAACTAGGATCAGAGATTGACTCTATTTTTAAGTTGTTGTAAGCTGCTTGGGAGATGATAATTGCCTGAAAAGAAGGAGAAGAATAAATATAATACTGTAGCAGTTATGATGGCAGCTTCTTAGAAAGAAGCAGAGAAGTAAGGAGGTGGGAGCAGGATTCTAGCTGAAGAAAGCACCACCACTCCTAGAAGAATGAAATGTTTTGGGAAATATTAACAAGACTGAATATTGTATTTCTCTGGATGAGAAAAGGAGAAATATGTTTTTAAAGAAAAAGCAGCTCCCTGCAGCTCCCTACACCCCTTCCCCCAACCTTTCAGCTCCAGGGTGATGGGATTAAGACATGGCCCTCAGCACATAATAGGATTAGCCCTCTACCTATTTAATAGCAGGCTCACTCCATTGCAAAATCACCTGGGGATATTTCATAAGTCCACAGTTCAACCAGACTTGGACAAACTCTAAGATTTGCACATGACCCTTACAGCAACCAATAGGATACCTGCCCTTGCACAGGAACAGGAAGCTCTAGGGCAGGATCCAAGAGAGGGTATAAATATATCTCTCCCTCCACTACATGTGGTTAACTACCCAAGACTTCAAACCCATGTTCACCATTAAACTATCCTTCCAAGCAGCCTCCATGTTTTCAGCTTCTTTCTCTCCATTTGGAACTGAACCCTGATGGACATTTCTTCCAACATAGCCATTTAGGGCCCATATAGCTACATGTAGCAAGTAGCTTGAAGATTCCCATTAATAATCAAAAGGGTTTTGCTTCAGTGGCCTGGGCAAGCAATGGGAAGGGTTATCAGAAGGGCATAAATAGTGTTGTAGCATTGCAACTGAAGCCCACCACTTTGGTATGTGTATCACAATGTTGCATGCATAGCTAAAAGGGGCAGAGCCTGTGTCAGTTTTATCATTCTGACAAAAACAGTGATCTGTTAGTTCATTTCCTTAACTGCATGCTTATTGCCATACTTTAAGTGGGATTTGAAGGCAAACGTCAGTGAAACAGAAAGAAAGGAATTCTACCAACAGCCCCGTGCACAAAAACAAGGAGTGGAAAAGGAAAGGAAATAGAAAGGAAAAGAAGCCACTGCACCTCTGGAAATTAAGAGGATGGCAAGATACACAACTTTACTGGTTTCAGATACAAGGAATTTAACAAAGCAGAGTGCGAGATCTATACTCGCATGAAATTCCTCACTTCAGAAAACATCCAACAATATTTTGCAAGTCAACATACTAGACTGGATCTTCCCAGCTACACTTCTTTTGTGGTACAAAAGAACCTTCCAGAATAGTTAGAAAAATACCTTGTGTGATATTTTTCTCATCTCTGAACAGTCATTGTGTTGAACATTTTTCTTTTGCCTTTTTTATTATAATTCAAAAACTTACATCTAAATAGGATAGAAATTTTTATTCACAAATTCCACTTTTTTCCAATATTGCTTCAACTTGCTTATTGATTTCTAACCTGGTGCATTCTCTTCCTCCCTTCCCACCCTCTCTCTCCATACAGACATACACACATACACCTCTTAAAGTGGAGGCAAAATAAACCTTTATGGGAATTATTTTGTGGGAATGCTGCTTTCCTAATGAACATAAATTGTTAGCATTTCTCATTATGTTGTGTAATCATATAAAGCCTGTCTCCAGATTCATCCCCATAAGGTAATGTCTGTTATATTGCATTAGCATGACAAATGATGAGATTGCTTTGATGACATTTAGACTAGTGCAAGACTCCAAAGGGAATAGTGCTGTACAAATACTAGTCACAGTATTCTAAAATATAAAATTGCAAGTCTTTGAAAATGAGCAAGAACCGTCATAAAATCTATAACTAACTTTACTCACTATGTAAGCTATCCACTGTGTTATAGAGAGTATCACTTTCATAACTTCATGTTAGACAGAAACTGGGTATACAAGTGTTGTTTCTGCCATTCATTCCAGGAGATTAATGGATCATCTAGATAATGTACTGAATATATTGGGTAGAATATTACAGGCAGCCTCAAAGATGTGAAAAATAATAGAGGCACAATGAAAATTGTTGATTGGCATTCAAAGTTACGATTTTCAGACTAGCTTAAACAAGAATGTTAGCTTAGATTGGCAAAATCAAGAGCCTCTCTTTTACAATAATGATGAGATTTAAATGCTGAGCAATTCAGACCAGATAAAAGGAAGTATGTCTTCACACTGCATATAATTAAAATATGCAGTTTCCTATCTCAGAATATGTGGATGGCTATAAATTTGGAAGGCATTGTTAAGTCTAGAGATAGAGTAACTTTCCAAACAAGCTGCTGGACAACATGAGGAGGTGCAGTTGTAGTTTTCCAAGTAATCCCGACTGCTGGAATACTTGACCTCTTTTTTCACTATTTATCATTTTGACTCATTTTACACTCAACATAATTTAATATATGATTCAGCAAAACAAGAAACATGAAACAATTCCAATGGGAGCAAAATAAGGAAGACAGAGAAATAAATCAATGTGGCTGCAAAAAAAGCTTAGTGAAATAAAACAAAACAAAAAAGGAAATCCATAAGAAAAGAAAGAGCGAAAGTTCATCAAAGAAGACAAACTTTAGCCAATCCCATATTGTAGATGTGGTATCCATAACCTAAAGCTAAATTGGGGTTAGTTAAGGATGCTAGAAAGATAAGCTTATTTCAATATCTTCATAATAAAATGAGAGTTGATAAACACGCTACTTAGTGAGGGACAGCCATCTTTCAACTTGTCCAATCTTGGTAGATAAGCAGACCTGAATCTGATTAGAACATGAAGCTCTAGGGCCATGATGGCAAACCTACAGCGGGTTTGCCAGAGGTGGCACGCAGAACCCTCTCTGTGGGCATGCACGCCATCGCCAGCTGGTCTTCTGGTTTCCAGCGCACACATGCATGCCGGCCAGCTGGTCTTCACAGGCACCAGAGCACCAGAAAAATGTCTAGGAAAATGGCCAGAAAACGGCCTGAAAATGGCCCCAAAACAGCCTGAAAATGGCCAAAAAATTACCAAAAAACAGGAATGTGCCCATCGGCCAACTGGTCTTTACGTTTCTGGCACTCTGGCATGCGCACAAGTGCACATGCACGTGTGTTCCGATTTGGGCACTCAATACCAAAAAGGTTTGCTGTTCCTGCACTAGGGAATGCCATTTAATCCCAATTAGCATATTTTCTATTTTTGCCCAAGCTGGGTTCCCTTGCTTTGCCATCCCGCCGCACAGTATTGCAAAAACTCCTCTTATTTATGTATTTCTTAACTTTTGATATCTTTAAGTTGCAACAGAATGACACTTCTACTTCTACTTGTTTCTAATGAACTCTCAGTTTTCATGCGTATGAAGTTTCCACGGTTCTACAATGTATGGTTAAAAATAAAAGAAAGGCCTGTTTCCTCCTTCCATGATTATTGTAACACCAGAGCAATGGCAGCAGCACCACAAGAGGCAGAAAGAAAGAGTCAGAGTCAAAAGAGATAATGTAGGAAGGAAGGAATATTGAAGGCATCCAGGCATGAACCTCCTGAAAAAGCAAAAACAAGGCATAGGGAATAATGAAGAGCCAACAATCCCTCAAAGAAGAGGCATCTGTAGAATTCTCCACATAACAGCCAACCAGTGGGGCTGGTTTCCTCTGAATGGATGGGTAGAAGCAAGAGACCAACCAATCAGTAGCTGAGTATGGGTCTGGTTTTTTCCCAATCCACTGCAATCTGCACTGGAATTTCGGGAGTTGACTTAAGAAAATAATGCATGCCAGGAATAAGTGCACAATTGTTCTAAAATTCTAGTTTAAACTGAAAATCTCAAAAAGCCAACTCTATAAGTTCCACCTGATATTGTAATTTGGGGTGAGAGTAATTTTTAAATTCTTGTAATGTAAAGCAACAAATAACCACCCAGTGTCACTGGGTGTTTGTTGAGTGGTGTACACATTTAATAAACAAATAAATATCTGTCTTTCATAACTTTCTGATGAAGTTGATAAAATACATCGGATACACCAGAATTAAGAAAAATGTAAAAGAGCACGGAGCTAAAATAAGAGGCAAATGATAAATTGATTGCAGCTTTAGCTGTTCTCAATACAAAGCAGGATATAGAAAGCTGGTGTCCTACCAAGAAGCTGTGAACTGTATCCAAGGTCAAGCAAATAGGCAAAAATAAATAAATACCAGTGCAATAGCTTAATTTTGTTTATCTAAAGCATGAACAATCCCTAGCAAAGGAAAATGCTTTGAGAACATATTTCAGATAATTGTTCTGAATCCATTCATGAGCCTCCTAGATGATCCTGTCTACAGATTCCATTGTTACCCATTTTTTCAGACCTTAGATGGGAATAACATCCTCCATGAACCCACAGCTAGAAAAAGAAAGACTTCTCTTTCCTCAACTTTCCTGCTCTTACTCATTGCCAGATCTGGTTCTTATCTGCTTTTCCTGTTATTTTTTTTTTAATGTACTGGTCATATAGTACTTTGTCAGTTGGCAGTTCAAATCTCACACGGCTCAATGATGAGTCAGCCTTCCATCCTTCCAAGGTTGGTAAAATTGTTGGGGTTAATATACTGACTCTGTAAACTGCTTAGAGAGGGCTGTAAAAGCACTATGAAGCGGTATATAAGCCTAAGTGCTTTTGCTATTGCTATTTGTTGTATATGTTTGTGTGAGGGAACGAAGCAGGAGCCATGGAATCAGAGAGTAGATGTTTATTGCGAGATGACAAACGATTCAGAATGTGTTACAACTGTCACAGTATTTATACTCTCAGGTACCAACTGTCATTTAACTGTCATTACAACCACCAATCACAGGCTGTGCTTCGCCCGACCAATTAGAACGCAGCACAGGCTGTTGCTGGGCTATAACACTATTGTCTTCCCATATCTCTTTTCTGTTCTTCATTTGGTCTCTCTTTTAGGCCACATTGGTCTCTCCAGGACTCAGTAAGCCTTCCTATAAATATAGGTATATTGTCTTCAATGCATCTTCTTCACTGTCATTGAGATATATTTCCAATGCCCTTTTTTCTTTTTCAACCATCTGATGTAAATGTAGTCCTTGACTTACAACCACAATTGAGTCCAAAATTTCTGTTGTTAAATGAGACATTCATTAAGTGAGTTTTGCCCAATTTTACGACCTTTCTTGTCACAGTTTTTAAGTGAATCACTGTAATTGATAAGTTAATAACCCGGTTGTTAAGTGAACCTGGCTTCCCCATTGATTTTGCTTGTCAGAAGGTCACAAAAGGGTGCCCTATGCAATGGTCATAAATATGAGCCAGTTGCCAAGCATCTGAATTTTGATCACATGATCATGGTGATGTAACAATGGTCATAACTGTGAAAAACAGGCATAAGTCACATTTTTCAGTACCGTTGTAATTTTGAATGGTCCCTAAATAAACTGTTGTAAATTGAGGACTACTATATTTGCAACATTCCATGCCCAGCTATTTTCCTTAGTTAAGTAGAGTCTGTTGACATAGCTGCAAGGATGAAGGACATGAATAACTGTCATTATTTTTCCAGGGCTTTTAGTTCAGTTTGAGTCCAGTCCACATTTTCAACTAATGACAGGAGTTGCCCAATTTAGATTAATATTAACTTAATTAATTAATTCAATGCCAGTATTTAAAACTTAATATAGTTTTTACTGATTGTCATCTTAAAAAATATTTAATTTATTTTTAATTTTTCTTTTTAATTTTCTTCCTTTTTTCTTTACATGAGAATGACAACTTAATTTTGGAAAAATGACAAGTAGTGGTGATATTAATGTTTAGATATTTTTAAGTTATTTCTTAAGATGAAATTTAATTCTATACATTTAATTAATTAATCCATCCATCATATGATGAATTTGAAATTTTATTATAATTATAAATCCTTTATTTACTAATTTGGAACTTCATGCATACACTGACGAATTGAAACATTTAAATACCTCAATTACTGTTTAATTTAGTCAAGAAATATAACAGTGGTTCAATTTTAATTTTTGATCATGCATCAGTAATAATGCCGTTGATTTTGGGCGGGGGAAGAAATCCCCACCAGTGGGAAATGTTATAATTTATTTATTGGAGAACTCAATCTGTTAAACTACAAACAGGATAGATTTTAAAAAGAGAGAGAGAAGTGACTAATTGGAGACAGATGGAGAACCATTTAAAGCATATACTTGTGATAAGATTATACTTATGCCTCCTGTCACAAAAAGAATGTTTGTATCATAACAGAGAAAGAGAACTGAAAATATAAATCACTCTGTAATTGAAATTCAGCATGCTTTTAGATCTACTAAATTGGATAAATTATAGGCATGGAAAGTGGAATATATGCCAGAAGAAGGGAACAGCTAAAGAACAGAGGTCAACTTGGGTGTAAGGCCAGAGGTGGCCGATGAATGGCCCCTCCCAGAGGAAATAAAAAAGGAGCGAAAGGGGAGTGGAGTTGCAGGAGACAATTAGCTCGCTTGCCCTGTGACTCTCCAAGACTCCTTGCCAAGTTTTGCAGATATCGGCCTGGCAGCTCTCAAAGCCAGATAAGATCTGTGACTGTAAATCCTCCTTTGAAAGACTTTGCTGTATGTGAATGAGCAGAATTCACAGTCAATTAATAAAATGGGATTTTGTCATTTTTGTCATGCTCTTGGGAAGCCTAGGTCACAACAAGAACCCCCAAGTGGCGCACAAATGGAGGGCCTTGAAAGTGTGCGAGAAAAGCCCCAGTGCCACCAGCACAAAAGAAGGCAGCATGAAAGAAGGCCCTGGATGATATAATAGTGACATGTGATATGGTGAGCTCAGTGGCAGTGGGCAGAACTGGGCAGTGGGAGCAGCTGGGGGCAGCAGGTAGGCAGGCAGCCAAAAGGGCAGAGGTGGTGATAGGCATGGTAAATTCAAGAGGAGGCAGTATTTTACTCAGGTTGGAGCTGGGAGGAAACCAACAATTTGCAAGTTTAATAACATTTATATGCCGCCCAATCCCGTAGGACTCTGGGCGGCTTACAGTACAGAAATAAATCAAAAAAATAAAATACAGGGAAAGAAAAATAGATTTAAAAAACAGCACACCATGCACTCCGTTCTAAATGGGGCTGGACCGTATTTTGGGGTCAACAGCCCCAGGCCTGCCGGAACAGCCAGGTTTTAATGGCTTTTCGGAAGGCGAGAGAGTGGGAAGGGTCCGGATCTCTGCGGGTAGGTCATTCCACAGGGCTGGGGCAGCTACAGAGAAAGACCTCCCCCGAGTAGTCGCCAACCGGCATTGCCCGGTCGATGCTACCCGGAGGAGGCCCAACCTGTGGGATCTTATGGGTCGTTGGGAGGTATGTGGCAGGAGGTGGTCCTGCAAATATCCTGGTCCCAAGGCATGTAGGGCTTTAAAGGTAATGACCAGCACCTTGAAGCACGTTCGGAGACCGATGGGAAGCCAGTGCAGCTCATGGAGGATAGGTGTAACATGGGTGTATCTAGGTACACCCAATATCGCTCGCACGGCCGCATTCTGGACCAATTGTAGTCTCCGAACACTCTTCAGGGGCAGCCCCAAGTAAAGCACATTACAGTAATCAAGCCTAGAGGTGACGAGAGCATGAGTGACCATTTGAAGTGCCTCCCGGTCCAGGTAGGGCTGCAACTGGTGCACCAGGCGAACCTGGGCAAAAGCCCCCCTGGTCACAGCCGACAGGTGGTATTCTAATGTCAGCTGAGAATCCAGGAGGACACCCAAGTTGTGAAGAGTTTCGCCCCCCAGGCTAAGAGATGGAACATCTGGTCCACTTTGGGGGGGCAACATCAATAGCCACTTGGTCTTGTCTGGATTGAGTGCAAGCTTGCTTACTCCCATCCAGATCCTGACAGCCTCCAGGCACTGGCACATCACTTCTACCACTTCGCTGAGTTGGCACGGGGCGGACAGATACAACTGGGTATCGTCCGCATATTGGTGGTATTTGATCCTGTGCCGACGAATGATCTCACCCAGCGGCTTCATGTAGATGTTAAATAGGAGGAGGGACAGGGCTGAGCCCTGAGGCACCCCATACTTTAGGGGCCTAGGGGTCAACCTCTGTCCTCCAACCAACACCGACTGCGACCTATCTGAGAGGTAAGAAGAGAATCACCGTAAAACGGTGCCTCCCACTCCCACCTCTCCCAGTCGTCGCAGAAGGATACCATGGTTGATGGTATCGAAGGCTGCTGAGAGGTCAAGAAGCACCAGGATAGAGGAATGTCCTCTATCCCTGGCCCACCAGAGATCATCGGTCAGCACGACCAAAGCAGTTTCGGTGGGGTAACCAGGCCTGAAACCCGACTGAAAGGGATCTAGATAATCTGCTTCATCCAAGGTCCATCGGAGCTGAAAGGCCACCACCTTCTCAACAACCTTCCCTACAAAAGGGAGGTTGGAGACTGGACGGTAATTTTTAAGGATAGCTGGATCCAGAGAAGGCTTCTTAAAGAGGGGTCTTACCACCGCGTCCTTTAAGGGCAGCGGGAAAGATCCCTCCTGTAGAGAGGTATTAACAATCCTCTGGAGCCAGCTTCGTGTAACCTCCCTGCTGGTCAAAACCAGCCAGGAGGGACACGGGTCCAGTAAACAGGTGGAGGTACTCACAGCTCCCATGGTCTTGTCCACTTCCTCAGGAGTGACAAGCTGGAATTCACTCCAAGAAATCCGATTAAGGCCCACTCTCGGCATCTCTGCAGGTACTGTCCAGGTGGAGTCCAGGTCCGTCTGAATCTGAGCGACTGAAACTGAACAAATTCCTCGGCTCTTCCCTACAAGGGTTCACCCGCATCCCTCCCTTTCAGGAGGGAGCGGGTTATCCTAAACAGGGGGGCGGGCGGGATTCTGAGGACGCAATGAGAGCGGAGAAATGCGTACATTTTGCCGCCCAAATCACCACTAGATAAGTCCTAATAAAGGGTCTTAATTGTGTTCGGTCAGATTCGGATTTACTGGCCCTCCAGCGTCGCTCTAGGCATCTCTTTTGGCGCTTCATCTCCCGGAGTTCCTCAGTAAACCAAGGCACCCTCCTGGATCCACTGCTGCGGAGAGGCCGCAAAGGCACAATCCAATCAAGAGCCTCAGCTGCCGCTCTATTCCAAGCAGCGACCAAGGACTCTGTTGGATTGTGGGCAAGGGAGTCGGGTATCTCTCCAAGCTCCATTTGAAATCTCAAAGGATCCATCAGGCACCTGGGGCGGAACCATTTAATCGGTTCCACCTCCCTGCAGTGGGGGAGTAGTTTCTGGAAATCAAGCCTCAATAGGAAGTGATCTGACCATGACAAGGGCAAGGTCTTTATGCTCTTCAGTTCCAGATCACATCTCCACTGCCCCGAGAGAAACACAAGGTCAAGAGTGTGTCCCGCTGTATGAGTCGGACCCTGAATTACCTGGGTCAAGTCCATGGCTGTCATGGAAGCCATGAACTCCTGCACCCCATCACAGCGCTTGCCGAGAGATGGCAGGTTAAAGTCCCCCAGTACTATAAGTCTGGAGAACTCAACCGCCAGTCTGGGTACAGACTCCAGGAGCGAAGGCAGGGCTGTTGTAACGCAGCTGGGAGGTAGGTACATTAACAACAAGGCCACTTGACCCCCAAGGTCCAGCTTCACCAGAAGGGACTCATACCCGACAGTCTCTGGAGCAGGGATCCCACGAGACCTGGCATTTAGCAGCAGCAACCTGAGACCAGGGCCCTGACATCTCTTGCCACCTGGTCCTTGGGTTGAGTTTTTGGGGCCAGAACGAGGGATCGCTGTAACATAGCAAGCCCTCCTTCCCCGGTAATGGCCAGTCCTGAAACTCCCATCATACCTGCCTCTCCCAAATGTAACCGGGATGCTCTGGCCCATCCCCATTTCCGTAGACCTCTCCTCCCCTCCCACGGCCCCTGTTCTCCTCGGCAGGCCATTTATACCACATGCATTCCGGGCCAAGAGGCGAGTCCGGGCCCCCACCCACTTCTGCTTCTGCACTCAGTGGAACTCAGTGCACTCCAGGCCACAGTCTCGGTCTCCTCATATATACTAAACAATCATTCCCAACATGCATGCCCCACTATAGCAATAAAAGCATGAATTACAATAAAACAGAGAAAAAAGTTTAAAAATTAGTTTAAAAAGTGGGATCAGGAATGTCTTGGCTCAGAGTCAGTCTTCAGCTAAGCCAGTGGAATTTGATCAATGATGCTAGCAGAAACTGCTAGTATTGCTGTCACTAAGTAATGCGACATTGCACTTTATGTAACAGAAATTCCAATCCCAACTGCTGTCCCTAACTGAAGACTGTCAAATGAGAAATTATTTGATTATCAAAAATATACCATAATTAAGAAAGGCAGCAATTCATAAGCAGATATTTCACAAATTTTGCAATAATGGTAGGAAGTGATGTTTCACCTAATGCCTGCTTCACTTAGCACTGAAAATTCTGGCCCCAATTAGGGTAGTTAAATGAGAACTACTTGTTCTTTGGCTCTGTTTGTACACATTGTAAATTGATTGTAAAATTCATTGTCCTATGTACCTGAAAATTGGTGGGCTTAATGTACAATGTAAAGGTTGTAGAATTCTAGCAATTTTATGCCACTTGGATCAAAAACATGAAAAATATGGGTAGCTGGCCCATATATTTTTATATAAAAATGGAGGGCCTCGGAAGTGTGTGAGAAAAGCCCTTTTTGTTATCTTTTTGTTCAGCAAAGGTAACTAACCAAAGTTCATTTTTATTTTTATATAAAATGTTTCCGCCTTGCGGCATATTTATATCTGTAAAAGAAATGTTGACTGTTTTGAAACCTTCATATAGTTAGAAGTAGTTACAGTTAGCAGTCATTATCTCATTGAGGATCAAAAATTAAATATTTTTAAATGCATCTTTTCTCCCTCAAAAAGAGAGGGTTTCTTAGATTCCAAATACTTACCAATTACCAATTACTTATAATAGAAAGATGTCTATTTTTTGCTTTCAAGCATCTGTTCCATTCAGACCCCATACATATAAATCCTGTGTATATACTATACCTGAAAAAGATTTACAATTTTTATAGAAATAGGTTATTATTTAAATGTACATGTGTACATGAGAATAGATATTAACAAGATGTTCCCATCATGGAAATTTAATATATATTAAATATACCAGAAAACCTTGCCAATAAAATTGCAGAAGCTTGTTAAGGCAGTCTTCAAGAATTGGACACAACTGAATAGAAGAAAAACATTATATGTTATATAAGGATAGGATAGGATAGGATCAGTAAAGGTATTCATATATGCAGTACGTATAAAAAACTTAATTATGTGAGGTCAAACGAAAGTATGAAGCTAGGGCAAATTCCAATTTTTAAAACATCAAAAAGAAAAATCATTTCATCAAATTCTCAGTAGATATATTAAGAAAATGCATTTATTGTAACTGTTGAGTATTTTCCATCCAGAGGATATTGACCCTTGAAAGGAAATTAACCCCTATTTCTTGCTAAAGGACTTAAGTCATTGCACTATGTAAATCTCAAAACGTAGGCTACATGCCCGATACTCAGTGTCAAGAATGCACAGAAATGAAATTGAAACAGCATGTTTTCAAGCATCACCATAGCAACATTCAGAAAAGGGAAAATAGAAGTACTGAACCGGGATGAAGAATTTGTAGCATGATATGATTTTCACAAATTCATTTTTGTAAAACTACTTAGCTTTTTACTGGTTTTACTGCTAAGTTAGATACAAGTAAGATCCAGTGAACTCAGTGTAATATTTTTTTTTTACAAAGAAAAGAAGCCTGCAATACATAAGCAATATATTTTTTCACTCTGGAGATGAGAAAAGAACAGAGAAAATACAAGCAGTGTCATATTGTGTTTTTCCAGGAAAAGAAACATAATGTGAATAAACCTAGTTGGAGCTCCCAGTTTAAGATGTGGACTGCCTTTAAATTTTGTTTGGGGCTTTAGTTGGGTTCTTTAGAAAGACCTCTCTGTTTGAATTAACTGGAGACCCCATTTAAATTGGCCCTATCCAATCAACTATTCTAAAAGAAATACAAATGGGTGGAACTTCTTGGGGTGTAGCCTCAAGAGAATGGGATGAGCTCTATAGCGACCCAGTTAGACCATTAGGAAGGTTAATGATATCCTTTTGAGTAGATACTGCAAAATAACATTGCAGGAATTGTAGAGATACCTGTGATCAGAAATTTAGTCCATTACAGAGAAATTGGTCACAGACTTTGGGGGCTCAATTCCTTTAAATTCTGGTTTTTGTCAATAAGGCAAGTGCTTATAGGGATTAGGGATGAATCTCATCCAAAGGTTTACCACTGAATACACAGAGAAAATCCTTCTGTAAATCAATGTACTGTAAGTCAAAAAGTATCATAGCTCCAACCCATATCTGAATGTCTTTCTTTTTGTGGTTCCATCAATATGAGATATGTTTCTTTCACATTTTCTGGAATATGTATAGAATGTTCATCGTATAATAATCACACATTAATGCTATAATTGTAGGGAAAATATAATTTTGAGAATATGTGCTGTGTCATTCCCTGGAAGCTGCAGGGAAAATGGATAAAAACTTTGCTAAAGCTGTCAAGTACAACTAGCCACATTTGTTCGATTTTGAAAAGCTAAACATGATTAGAGCTGTTTAGTACTTAGACAAATCATCAGAAATCTCATGGTATAGACTAGACTGGAAAATAAAAAAGAATCATCACCATATTATCATATGGAGAATAACATGATCATGTCCATGTTCCTGGAAAGTTAAAGTTGATTCAACTTTACCCTTAACCAGAAACCAAATAATAAGAGCGGAGCCTTAAAAAGTTGTTCTCAGATAATCTTTTCATAATTATTCCATTGTAATGTATCTGTTAACGTGCCCTTTATTTTCACTTCCCTTTCTTTGACACTCTTACTGCTTTGTAGCATGCATACATTTTTGGAGATTATATTCTTTCTCTGCCTTCAAGAAGACATAGATGTTTTTGCAGGATATTTATATTAAAGAAAAAATTCTTTTCAGGGGGCACAATGGCTCAGTGGTTAAAGATGCTGAGCTTGTCAGCTGGCAAGTTTGAAACCCAAGCGCCATGTGACTGGGTGAGCTCCCCTTACCTTTCCCAGCTCCTGTTAACCTAGCAGTTTGAAAACATGCAAATGCAAGTAGGTAAATAGGTACCACTTCAGTGGGAAGATAGCAGTATTCTGTGTTCCACGGCATATAGTCATGCTGGCCACATGACCACAGAAGTGTCTTGGGCTCCTTCAATTAAAAAGCAGAGATGAGCACCGCCCCCTAGAGTCAGACATGACTGGACAAGGGAAGCCCTTACCTTTACCAAAATTCTTTTCAGTGACTCAGTAATCAAATTATTCCTTTATATGTACCAATGACAAAAATGTACTTTATTGCATTCAGAGATAGATAAGCAAAGAGAACTATGCATTTTTAAGAATTTTGACTGATACTCAGTTTTGATAACGTATGGTCCACTTGGGCTGCAATAGTAAATTACTGAATTCATTATTATTCCATGTATTTTTCAAATTACTGAACTGATTGTCATATCCCATTAGCTCTTTTTTTTTTAATCAGGTCCTTAACCATCCTTCCACCTTATATTTCATTCAGGAAATTCATGTGAAGCAAGAGAAGACTTCTAGGGGGTCACTTCAACTTTTACATCTAGTCCAAACATGTGCAATATAGATAGTTTATTGCAGCCTAGAATTTGTCACATTCTTCAACACGCTCTCCTTGCACTTTTCTACTAGTAATCCCCCTATTATAAGAAATATGAAGTTGCGAGCTTTACATTCAGAATCAATATTTTCCAGCACTTCCAGGGCAAAAGTTACTTTCTTTTCAATTTTTTGATGTTTGATTGGATTATATTCAGGACAGGACCCATGTGCCGGAGATAAATTTTTCTGAACTCAAGTTCAAAACATGTTTTAAATCATAGTCCGTGGTTTGAGCTGTAATGTAAGAGAAACAACTTTGAAGCTGAAATATTTGGCTCAACCTGGCAATGCCTAAAAATAATCACAATTGTTCTGAACTCAAGAGCAACCAATTCACAATGGGAAGTAATTCAGTTTGGGCAATATGGATATGAAAACACTAGTTCATTTTTAAAGTAATGATCTGAGCTCCAAATTTCCTGCTATACAATGAGCTTGACAAACCACGCTATTAATTGTTTTGCATAGTACTTTGCATTTGCAAACAATTATCTCCCCCTTTATCATACCAGAATCCTACCAAATTTGTATTGCAGATATCAGTGATGTGCGGTGAGGTTTATGGCTGGTGAGGCAAGCGGGCAAAAGCCGCCCTGCCACCATGGCGCTATGTTGGACATAGAGGCGGGACGCCTCTATGTCAGACATAGCGACAGCGCGGCTTTTGCCTCTTGAAAGCAGGCAAAAGCCACCCTGCCACTATGTCCGACATAGAGGCGTCCTGCCTCTATGTCCGACATAGCACCGGGGCGTCCAAAAGCCCTGCTACTATGTTCAAAAGCCCTGCCGCTATGTCCAAAACCCATGCCGCTATGTCCAAAGCCCTGTGCTATGTCCGACATAAAAAAAGTGCCAGTCCGCGCGCCAGCAGAGGCGGGTAAAACACACACACACACACACACACACACACACACAAATTACTTACAATAATAAAGTTACTTACAAATTACATTAATTTTGAATTCCTCCCCCTCTCTCCAACCCACATACCTTTTCCAGCTGTTTCACAGAGGATTTCAACTCTGTTCTTGTCTGCCAGGATGAAAATGTAAAAATGTAAAAGGAAAAAGGCAAGAGCTGCTGAGGTCAGGCTGGGTTAGCTGCTGCCAGAGTCCCCAATGGATGACTCTGCTTAACTGTTTAAAAAACACTCTAAAAAACGCCCTCTACAGGAGGAGGCAAGAGAACCAAGTGCCATCTACATAAGGAATTTTTCAGCTTTTAACCCTTGCTTAACTCTGCTCGAGTGATCATAAAGATAGACTAAATAAGGCACATGGTTCTCCCACCTCCTCCTGTAGAGGGCACTTTTTAGAGGCTTTTTTAAACAGTTAAGCACTAAGCAGAGTCATCCACTGTGACTCTGGCAGCAACTACCTCAGCCTTTTTCCTTTTACATTTTTTTTTCTTTTTATGATAACAGTGGTAAGGCCCTGCCTCCTCTGCCTCCCCTGACTGCACGTCACTGGCAGATATACAGAACATTTCAAACCAAGGATTTAAGAGTTTCTATTACACATTCAGTGGTGGGATTCAATTTTTTTTACTACCAGTTCTGTGGGAGTGGCTTTGTGGGTGTGGCAGGGGAAGGATAATGCAAAATCCCCATTCCCTCCCCACTGTCAAAATTTCCACTACCAGTTCTCCAGAATCTATCAGAACTGGCTGAATACCACCTCTGTATGTATTTAACCATTGCTATTGGCAGTATCATTAGGTATACTTTGAACCTCAATTATTTTGTTGGAAACCACTATTTTTCAATTAAAATTCTGAATGATTATTGGCAATAATACTGTGCCATGGTTGCTTTTCTGAACCATGGGCTCTTCAAATGCTTTTGGAATGATGGCTATAGAATGTGGTGCAAGTGTCATTAACAATACTTTCAAGTACATAATTTTCCAGCTACTTCAATATTTCAAGAAATATCTTCAAAAAGATTGAGGATCAATTTATTGATTTGAAGTCATTATAGTGTTAAACTGTGAAACACAATGCTGTTTCCCTTGCAAAAGAAATCACTTTTACTTTATTGTCTAATTTTACAAAACAATGTCAATTTTCCCAATGAACTCTTTGATTCACAGCTGTTTTTGCTTTTCTGACTCCAAGTGAAATTGTAAATCAATAGTGTTTTCATTTGCCCAGGATCTGTATATATGACCTGCACATATGAATACAATATAGTATCAGTGATATGAACAATATCACTGATATTGCGAGAATCAGCTAGACAGACAATCCTGAACAAATATTGGCTATTGGGATACAGAGTTAGAACCAACTGAATGATTGAACAACAAAAACAACAAACTCTACTTGCATCTCAAATACTTTGCCTTCCCATTCATTAGATTATTTTTAAAATATCGAGATTTGATCTTCATTGTAGGTGGGGATAATTAAAATAAAAAGGACTATTAATTTTTTTAAAAAATGAAGTCTTTGAACTTACAAATAGTCTCTGCAATATGCAGTCACAAACATCTGCCATTAAACTAATGTTTGCTAAATAAAACATTGCTTATTTTATAATAGACAAGGAATGTTGAACATAAAGAAAGGACATCACACAGGGATGGTTTTCACTTACCTCCCCTACCGGTTTGCAGATATGTGCCCCATCCATGCATGCATCCAGCCTTCCGCACATGTGCTTTGCTTAAAAAAATATTCCTAAATGAGACAAAATACAGCCACGGCGGGCTCACCTATGATTTCCACTACCGGTTAGGGCGAACCGGTCCGAACCAACCACCTCTGCATCACAAAAACCTCAACAAGATTTTCACAAGAAACTGGATAAGGAAGGAGGAATTGATTTGAGGTAATCGGGGATAAGCAAAGAAGGGAAGCAGGTAGCACTAGTTCCTATTACTTCCTAATCATGTGCAATTCATTGATAAAAAAAGTGATGTAATTCTATGGACCTATTCTTCAAGGATGAAAAGCTGCTGATTTTTTTTCAACTGGGCAAAAGCTGAGCTAGGCTAGCAGCAGTGGTGGGTTCCAGATCCCGTTGCAACCGGTACGATGCAATGGGGCCAGGTGTCCACCACATGCACGTGCATGTGTACTTACTGCCTGCGATGCTCCAGCTGCTCGGCGGAGCATCGCGCAGGTGCCATACGCTCCATGCCCATAAGCCCAGATCTGCTCAAATACAGATAAGGAGGACGGGCGAGCAGGTGGGTGCTCCGGAGCACAATACCAGAACGGTACCTAAAATATAAATGAAAGCACATTTGATTAACTTCTGGTCTCTGCAACAATAGCAAGAAAGAATTGAGAAAGAAGATATGAATGCTTTTGTTCAAATAAATAAATCATAAAGAATTAGTAGTTCACAGATTGTGAGCCAGTTTGGTGTAATGGTCAAAGCATTAATCCAGAACAGGTGTGTCAAACTTATGTCATCCTTGCAGCATCACTGGGCATGGCCGTGACCAGCGTATGATGCATCTGACCTGCAGGCCAAGAGTTTGACAGCCCTGGTCTAAAAACTGGGAGACTAAGTGTCCTAATTCTGCATTAAGTACAAAGCCAGCTGGGTGACTCTGAGTCACTTTCTCTCTGTCTCAGTCCTAAGAAAGTGGTGGCAAATCACCTCTGAAATCTTCCCAAGCAAACTGCATGGAGTTATTTAGACAGTTATCAAGAGTCAACAGTGACTTCAAGACCCACTCATCGGCATAGATAAATATGGTTAAGAGACACCATTGTCAGCTGAGGCATGAAACTGGAAATTTCTTATTTTGTTTCCAACACTGTATTTATCCCAATAGCATGAAAGATGTCTTATTGAAATTAGTTTTCTTGCTTCTTTGGTCTTGCCCAGATGCATGGGACTAGTCAAGAACCAGTGAAATTGTTTTCCCTGTAGATCACTGTTCTTCCCCATGTTATTAGTGAGGCAACTGCAATTCAGTTTCAGCCTATGAATGAACTGTGCCTTTCATAATGGACACTTGGTATAACTACTGCATCTGATAAATGTATCCATGAGAGGATTGAAGAAAGACCAAGATTTCCACTAAGACCTCACAATCAAAGCCTTACTCCTTTTTTGTAAGTCACAAAAGCAAAACACTTGAAAAAGAGTTGGGGTTTTAATTGTGCAGACACCACGGCCATCTTGATTTTTTTTTACCTTATGCAGATATCCTGTATCCAACCACTTTGATTTAAGTTATTTTTAAATATATTCCAATCCATTTTTCAAATGCTTTTACAACTACAACAGGTGTGGCACAAGTGTCAAGTTAACAATACTTTCAAGTGTATTTTCTCCGGCTACTTGAGAATTCAGGAAATATTCAAAAAGATAGAGGAACAATCTATTGACTTGAAATCATTGAAATGTTTAACTGTGAAATGCAAAGCTCGTTCTGCTGCAAAAGAAATCACCTTTAATTTATTGTCTAGTTTTACAAAAGCATCTGTTATTTTTCCCAAAGAGTTATCTCATGATCAACTGCTTTTCTTTTTCTAAATCCATGTGAAATTGTAAATTTATAATATATTAATTTGCCCTGGATTTGTACATATCAACTATAGTATCCAATCCATTCTAAAGACTGATTATTTCAGGTTTTTATTTTTTAAACTTGGAGTTTTTGCTTTTTGTTTTAACTTTCCTTTTTGGTAAATCTTAAATGTAATATGGTTCCTTCCATGGTTCCCCTAACTGTAACATGGTTGAACAGGCATATTTTTGCATTTCTGTAAAGCATTTACATCAGTAATGGCTCCTGGAGTCACAGTGGATAATTACAAATGCTTCTCATGAAAATAAAAACAGTCAAGCTGAAGAGCAGACATTTTAAATAAATAAATCATAAAATAAGCATTATGTGCATGCAAAAGCTTGGGGAAATTAAAAAGACTGCATTTGGTGCTTAAAAGATGCTAGTCTCAGACAGGAAAAATGTTGTTGAGAGTGTTGACTAGATGTTTTTAGGCATAATATTCCTTTGCTGTAGAGACAGAGATTTTATTTATATTTTTCTCTTGCAAACAACAATCTGGATGGATAGGGGCTTTGTTTAGAAAAAAAATGCCCTCAGTCTGGGGGGAAAGATTCAGTGTCAGTTTACTGCAACCCTACACGTTTTAGGAAATAAAGGACTGGGACAAAAATTTTGTCTGTGAGCTTATTCTCTTCAGTGGAGCTCACAGTATTGGCTTTATCAGACAACATTATGTGAATGCCCTTGTATACGTGATTGCTATTCAGACAAGTTGCTTCAATCAAGCTTTTATCTTTTTATTTGTTATACATAGGCGAGGAGGGAACAGGTAAGGCAATAATAGATAAAAAACAGATTCATTGATTCACTTTTCTGTGAATTGTTTTAATGCTTACTTTGGAAGACATACAGGCATCTGTGCACATGCACATATTTTGAGCTGTGTTTACAAAACAATTAGACACCATCAGCATGCAACAACTTCAACACCGGTGCAGATGGTTTTGTGAGAACTGTACATACTGTATATAGATGCTCAAATTAAAGTATTAGCTCATACTGTACTGGAAAGTTCTTCATATAAACAGAAAACAATTGTCTATCTTGTTGCCTAAACAGTTTGACAAGACCATTCCTTGGGTCCAATTCAGTAGAGTTGTAATTATAGTCATTCCCTAAAACCAGTAATATTTTCAAATCTAAATTTCAGAGAACCAAATAAATTTTATTTTGTTTGCCAAACATTATGCTAATACTATTGCTTAGGGCAACAAACATGGAAGTTCTTCAGATGATTAAAAGAAAAGAACAGTAATAAATTTAAATTTCAGTCACAAAAAAACAAGGTAAAGGCAACAACTCAAATTACTAGTGGTTGCTATTTGTGTAGAGCAGTTTTTCCTCAACTTTGGCCATTTTAAGATGTGTGGATATCAGTTCTCAGAATTCTCCAGTCAGTTGAGGAACAAAATTGTTTGTTCGTTTAGAAGATTTATATTGCCACCCACTCAGTGACTCTACATGGCTTACCAACAATAAGAAATCCAATATAAAATAAAAATAATACCCCTGCTGGTGAAAATAAACAATCAAATGAGCCACTTGATGGGCTCCATCCTACTCTGGGTTTTTGTTGATAGACAAGAGCACATTTGGGAACTTATTTTAAGTAACACAAGGTTCATTTAGTTTTTTTAAACACAGTGCAACTGATAAATGTGTTAACGTTTAGTGGCAAGACAACAAGATTATCTAAAAAAGATGATGCCATTCTCCTTGTAGATTAAGTAGCCAAAGGTCATCTGAAATCTTGTTGGGTGCAGAGTTATTATTCATGTTTTACAGAGCAAAAACAAAGACAGTTACTTTTTTAGCCAGCACATCTGTGGGATATGAATCCAGGTATGTATGTTTATGTATATGCGTTTATTTTCTGGTATTAGTAAGAAAATGAAAAACAGCATTTTCAAAGGCTAGCTTCTGCTATAAAATATAAGTGTTTCATGAATGTTTTATTATACATCAAGGACACCAGAGAACACAAAGCAAGAAAACCTTGAACAACAAATTAAGAAATCCATTACAAATGTAATTAATGTGCATTTTGTTTAATGGGCAATGCAATGCATGTACAAAATGTTACTAAATACATTTGAGAATTGGGAGAAGACCTTTAATTCTTTAAAAAAAAAAAAAAAACCAAGAATGCCCAATAATGTAAATATACACAACTTAAACAATTGTGGTTAAGAGATTTATACAAAGGTGATTGAGAGAGGGGTCTATCCAACAATCAGTGTGGGAATCTAGTCATGGATAACTCATTTTCCATTGATATTAATATGATTGAAGCGTGACTACCAAAGTCTGGATTCAACTCAATGACTCAAAGAGACACACTGCTGTAATCAATTCAGCCATGTACTCTGCAAATAAATTGTATTTATCGTTAACATCTTTACTACACTATCAGAAAAAATGAGCATGGCCTTTTCTGAAGTGATGACATCAGACAGTTGCCAAACACATGGTGTTCCTGTTCCCGAACTTCTCAATTTCCAGCATTCAAAGGAACATAGTAGGCAATGGTTCCTTTAGTTGCACATGGTGTACAACTTTGGATTTTTAACAAAATGGAAATTTATCACCTAATAACAACTGTATTTTTAAAAATGAGGTAACAACACAATCCTGAAGCATTGTAGACAGAGGATTGCTCGCTCCTTCCTTCCTTCCTTCCTTCCTTCCTTCCTTCCTTCCTTCCTTACTTACTTACTTACCGTATCTATGTAAATATTGATGTTACTAGCATCTTTTTAAAAAAAACTCAGTATAAATAACTCAGTCTTATATACAAGCTTACAATTTAGCTAAGCAATAGACAGAAAAAGGATAGAAAGATGAGGCAAACAAATAATAGGAAAATTTTAAAAAGAGAAATTTGGGTGGAAATGAAATTTCAAAGCAAGGATCCTTTGGAAAAACCCTTGCTGAGACCCTCCTATTGTTCTTGTTCTCTACCAGGAAAAAAAATAGGTGTGGAAAAGAGCCAAAGCTAAGCATCTATTATGGGGAGATAATACGCTGGAAGGCTCCGGACATTTCCATCTAGACCTGCTACTAACACCTGTGATGGAATGAGCACCTGGAGAAGCACTGGAGAGAAATTTTGGAAGCACAGATCTTTCCCTGGGAGACGGCAATGTTCCATCAGAGATAGGCCCATATTAAGAGACTGCACAGTGCCAAGTTAGATGGGGGACAAAAGAAGAGTTTTGGAATAGCCACTGTCAGAACCTCTCCATTAGATAATTAGGAAAGAAAACCACGAGACTCCATGTGTAGAAATCAAGTGTACTTTTACTAATTATAAATGATTAAAGGCATAGCGTAGCGAAGTCTGATTATCTAGGCGTGAAAGCGATGGATATATAGAATAGCCCATTCCCCACCCCTTGGCATCACAGTTACAGTCCAATCATAATTCTCTCAAGTGTCAGGTGTGAGATAACTTCAAAAGGCATCACGAAGATGGAATGTTGGTGCCGTTAGTCCTGGCGGGAATCTCCCATGCATGCATAGTCCGACCGGCAGCTGAACTCCAGAACCTTCCTCCAGCACAATGAGTAACCCCTCCCAAATACCATGCCCACCCTCCCCGTTTCATGACAGCCGAAGCAACAGCAAAGCAGAGGCTGACATTCGGCCGTCCCCCGGAAAAAGGCATTCAGGCCTGGAAAACGAGAAAACACAAACAAACAGACAAACAATAAAAAACAGAAGAGAAAAAGAGGGGAGGGGAAGAAAAAGTCAAGGCTTGTCAAGATAAGCAGAATAAAACTGTCGAAGCAGAGCACGGACATGGGACTTGTCCACCCATTCGGTATGAGAGGGAGGAAAATGCTTCCAAGCCACTAGGTACTGTATCCAATTCCGCCTTCGTCGGGAGTCCAAAATCTCATGAACCTCAAAATGTCGTTCACCATCAATCAATAGGGGAGCAGGTGGAAGGTCCATAGGCAGACGTAAAGAGGAAACACGAACAGGCTTAATGAGGTTAACGTGGAAAACTGGATAAACACGGTTGAGATGCTTGGGCAGCTGCAAACGAACTGAAACAGGATTGATGATCTTGATGATGGGAAACGGGCCGACGTACTTAGGTCCCAATTTCTTAGACTTTTGTTTAGTTTGAAGGAACTTCGTGGACAAATAAACCAGGTCACCCTCTCAGTACTGGTAAGAATGTGCACGCTTTTTATCAGCCTGTTTCTTATGAGCACGATGCGCAGCATCCAAAGTACTAAGAGCCAAAGGCCAAATATGGCTCAAACGTTTGCTCCATTCAGAGATGGAAGAAACTTGTGGCTGCTCAAGGGGAAGTTCAGGAATAGGAACAAAATCTTGACCATAAACGACACGAAAAGGAGTGAACCCAGTGCTGCTATGGACAGAATTATTGTAGGCCACTTCAGCGTGCGGCAACAAGTCCACCCAATCATCTTGTTGATAATTGATGAAACAACGTAAATATTGTTCCAGAACAGAATTAGTCCTCTCACAAGCCCCATTAGTCTGAGGGTGGTGGGCAGAGCTTAGTCCCTGGGCGGAGCCAATGCGTTTAAGAAATTCCTTCCAGAAGATAGAAGTGAATTGGACACCTCTATCGGAAATGATGCGATCAGGCACCCCATGCAAACGGTAAATGTGAGAAATGAAAAGTTTAGCAAGCGCCTTCGCAGAAGGAATCTTGTGGCATGGAACAAAATGAACTTGTTTTGAAAATAAGTCAGTAACCACCCAAATGACGGTGTGCCCCTGGCTCTCGGGAAGTTTGACAATAAAGTCCATAGAAATTTCCTTCCAAGGGGCGACAGGGCGGGCCACCGATTGGAGCAGGCCTTGTGGTTTTCCTGGTGGCCGTTTAGCGGCTGCACAGACTGGACAACTGGCAACATAAAGTTCAATGTCCTTCTTCAAAGAGGGCCACCAAAACTGCCTCTTCACTAAATGTAATGTCTTTACAAATCCAAAGTGCCCCGCCAACTTGGAATCGTGAGCCCATTGGAGAACGACGAGACAAAGAGAGGCGGGGACGTAAAGCTTAGCTCCGATCCACGGTAAATCGTCCCTCATTGTGCACTCACCCTGATGCTGCTGGAACCAGTCATCCTGAGGAAGGGCCCGTTTGAGATCAGAAAGGAAATCCTGAGGCACCTCCACTTTCGAGCGTGCCTGCTGTCGAGTGACCACCGGAGCGGCAAGGCTGGATGCGGGAACGACAGGCTGAACAATACTCAGTTTAGAGCAGTTGTATTGAGGGAGTCTGGACAAAGCATCAGCCATGAAATTCTTCCCTCCCGGGATGTACTTGAGTGTAAAATTGAAGCGGTTGAAATGTTGAGCCCAGCGCATCTGCTTAGGGGAGAGGCGGCGTGGAGTTCTCAAAGCCTCTAAATTTTTATGGTCAGTCCACACCTCAAAGGGGTGTTTAGCGCCCTCTAGAAAGTGGCGCCATGTGGCCAAGGCCCAGCATACTGCAAATGCCTCTTTCTCCCAAATTGCCCAACGTCTTTCAGTGTCTGTGAGCTTGCGGGAGGTGTAAGCGTAAGGTTGCAAATTACCTTGGTCATTGGCCTGAAGCAAGACAGCCCCAACAGCCACGTCACTGGCATCAGCTTGGACGACGAAAGGCTTGTCCATGTCCGGATGCTTCAGAACTGGTTCCGCTGCAAAGAGGCATTTCAACTTCTCGAAAGCAGCTTGACACTCCGTGGTCCAATCCAGTGGCTTGCTAGGCTTAGGTTTAGGCCCACCTTTGGACTTCAACAAGTTAGTGATAGGAAGAGCAATTTTGGCAAAAGAAGGGATGAACTGACGATAGAAATTGGCAAAACCCAAAAACTTTTGCAATTGCCTGCGTGTACGGGGTGCCTCCCACTCAGTGACTGCCTTCACCTTGCCAGGGTCCATCTCAATGCCAGCGGGGGAGATACGATACCCCAGGTAGTCAATCTTCTCCTGGTGAAATTCACACTTGGACAATTTGGCATACAGTTCAGCGGCCCTGAGCTTTTTCAAGACAGTGCGGACCAACGTGACGTGTTCGTCATAAGTCTGAGTGTAGATAAGGATATCGTCCAAATATACGATAACGCCTTTGTAAAGATGCTCATGTAAGATCTCATTAATCAATTGCATGAAAACTGCAGGCGCCCCCTGCAGGCCAAAGGGCATCACTCGGAACTGGAAGCAACCGAGGGGGCAGTTGAAAGCAGTCTTCCACTCATCCCCCTCCTTTATGCGGACCCTATAGTACGCTTCTCTGAGGTCCAGTTTAGTGAAAATGCAGCCTTTCCCCAATTGGGCTAACATGTCCTTCATTAGCAGCAACGGGTAGAGGTTTTGGGCAGAGATACCATTTAGGTTTTTGAAATTAACACATAATCTCAGGGAGCCATCCTTCTTCTCTCTGAATAATACGGATGCAGCTACCTTGGGTCGTGCTGGCTCGATGAACCCTCTTTCCAAGTTTTTATCAATGAATTTTCTCATTTCCTCCATCTCTTTAGCGGACATGGAATATATTTGGGGCTTTGGAAGCTTGACACCAGGCAAAATATCGATGGAGCAATCAGTAGGTCTGTGGGGGCGGAAGTTTATCTGAAGATTTTTCACTGAAAACTCCCCTCAGGTCCCAATACACTTTCGGAATCTTTTCCTCGCCCTCAATTCTCTCCTGACCCCTGGCGGCCAAAGCGGAGCTGCAGCCAGCAGGCTCCGGGGAAACGCCCTCCCTGTCTGGAGGTGTGCTTGTGCGAATGCGCAGCCATCCCTCCCTCCAATTTATGCGAGGGTTCCATTTTTGAAGCCGGGGAGGCCTAAAATGTGGGGTCTGTCCATTTCAGGAGCCACAATAAAAGAGATTAATTCTATGTGGGTGCCCATTTTCATCTCTAGAGGTTCAGTATAAAAATGGGCTGGGCCACCCCCTGCTATGGACCCATCTATTTGGCAAAACACAATAGGCGTTTTTAAAGTCCTTAACTTGAGGCCCAGTTTCTCCACCATTGCAGGGTTGATCATACATCGGGAACAGGGCTGGGTTCCTACCGGTTCGCACCGGATCGCACGATCCGGTTCGTCGGTGAACCCGGAAGTAAGGAACTTCCGGGAACGCCGGTACCGGTCCTGGGCCCTGTCGCGCGCTCCCCCGCCCGTCTGGACTAAGCGCAGCCTGCCGTTCACTGTTTGGCTGGAGTCCAGCCAATCAGTGAGTGGGCTGGCTTCGTTTAAAAGTGTGGCACCAACGGCTAACATTCCTCTTTTGAAAAGAATCTTTCTCTCAAAGAGTCTTTTCCAAAGGGTTTGTTTGTTGCCGAGACGCCTCGTTTCGCGCTTCATGCCTTCCCTTCGCCTTCCAGGAGCTTGCTGCTTTCCCCACAGGTAAGCAACCAAGCCCTGGCAGCAAGACTCGGGACGCTAGCGGCGGGACTTCGGGTGGGCGGTGGCGACGGCAGCGGTGGTAGCGGCGGTAGGAAGCTGGGGGGGGATAGGGGTGGCAGCGGTAGCGGCCTAGGTTTCGCCAGGGAAGGCCTCCAGGCCTTCCCTCGTGAAAGCCGCGGCGTCGCGTAGGCCACGTGGCTGCCTCCGGGTGGTGGGGGCGGCGGCCTTGCTTGCGAAAGCCGCGGCCTCGAGTAGGCCACGTGGCCGCTTTCGGGTGGGGGGGCCGCCGGTAGCCGCCTAGCTTTCGCGAGGGAAGTCCTCCAGGCCTTCCCTCATGAAAGCCGCGGCGTCGCGTAGGCCGCGTGGCCGCCTCCGGGTGGCGGCGGCGGCGGCGGCCTCGCTTGCGAAAGCCGCGGCCTCGAGTAGGCCACGTGGCCGCTTTCGGGTGGGGGGGCGCCGGTAGCCGCCTAGCTTTCGCGAGGGAAGTCCTCCAGGCCTTCCCTCGTGAAAGCCGCGGCGTCGCGTACTACGCGTGGCCGTCTTCTGGTCGTTGGGGGGGGGCGGCCTCACTTTCGAAAGCCACGGCCTCGCGTAGGCCGCGTGGCCGCCTCCGTGTGGTGCGGGCGGCGGCAGCGCCGCGGCGGCCTCGCTTGCGAAAGGGAAGTCCTCCAGGCCTTTCCTCGTGAAAGCTGCGGCGTCGCGTACTACGCGTGGCCGTCTTCCGGTCGTTGGGGGGGGGTGGCCTCACTTTCGAAAGCCGCGGCCTCGCGTAGGCCGCGTGGCCGCCTCCGTGTGGTGCGGGCGGCAGCGGCGGCGCGGCGGCCTCGCTTGCGAAAGGGAAGTCCTCCAGGCCTTCCCCTGCAAAAGCCGCGGCCTCGCGTACTACATGTGGCCGCCTCCGTGTGGTGCGGGCGGCGCCGGCGCCGCCGCGGCCTCGCTTGCGAAAGGGAAGTCCTCCAGGCCTTCCCTTGCAAAAGCCGCGGCCTCGCGTACTACGCGTGGCCGCCTCCGTGTGGTGCGGGCGGCGCCGGCGCCGGCGTGGCCTCGCTTGCGAAAGGGAAGTCCTCCAGGCCTTCCCCTGCAAAAGCCGCGGCCTCGCGTACTACGCGTGGCCGTGGCTGCGACCGTCTAGTTTTCGCTAGGGAAGCAAGCCCCCCACCTCCCCTCTACCCTCGCCTGGCTTGCTAAGCATGCCAGGCAACCTAAGTGACTTTACCTAGCCTTGTCCCTCCAGTCAGGTTTCTTACCTGTTCCTGCTGCCTGCCATCGTGACGAGGATCCATCCATCGCATCGGAGTGCTGCTGATTCTGCCTGCTGCTGGTAAGTGGCCCGGTTTTATTTAATTATTATTTTAATGTATTTTAAAATATTTTATTTAATGCATAGAATTTTTTATAATAGTTTTACATATAAGTATTGAGTGTAGAATACTTTAAAATGGTTTACTTTAATTTATTTTGGATATAATATTTTTTTAAATCGTCTTAGACGATTTAAAAAATGATTCTATCCAAAATAAATTAAAATAAACCTTTTTAAAGTATTCTTCACTCAATACTTTGAAATGTATTGTGCATTGAATTTTTTATAATAGTTTTATTGTAACTTATTGTGTGTGGAATATTAGTAATGGTTTCATTTATGTTATTGTGTGTTGGCATAGTTTGAAATGAAATATGAATTATTGCTTGTGCTTTGAAATAATCCTAATGCATGAAACTAATTATGATTGAATAGTTTTACTGAAACCTTGGGATCTAACATCAAAATTTTGATCGCGTGGCCATGAGAATGCTGCAACGGTCGCTAAGTGTGAAAATGGTCGCTAAGTGTGAAACATGGTCATCAGTCACTGTTTTCAATGCCATTGTAACTTTGGTCACTATACCACCTTTCTGGCCACAGTTCTTAAGTGAATAACTGCAGCTGACAAGTTACTAACATAAGTAAGTGAATCTGGTTTCCCCATTTGACTTTGTCAAAAGGTCACAAAAGGCAATTACAGGACCCCAGGACACTGAAACCAGCATAAATACGAATCTGTTGCCAAGCATCAAAATTTTGATCGCGTGGCCATGAGAATGCTGCAACGGTCGCTAAGTGTGAAAATGGTCGCTAAGTGTGAAACATGGTCGCTAAGTGTATGTATCCTAGAAAATCAGATTTAGTGTGTTTCACCCTCATTGTTTAGGTAATTCTGAGGTGGTTGATGGTTCTGTGAATGCCTGTCCTTTAAAATTGCCCGCAATGCCTTGATGGTTTTTATTCCAGTGGCTTTGTCTTTCCTGTCCTTAGGCTTAGGGAAAAAAAACCTGGTTTCATTCGCAGTCTTGGGGGGGGGGGGGTGTTCTTATTTTTTTGTGTTTTCCATCATAGTTTGTGTGTGTGTGTGTGTGTAATGTCCCACAGTTATCTACGCATTAATAATGATCTAGTAATATTTCCTTATACATTTTAGGGACCTTTCTTTACATAATTGGTCTTTTCTTTCATACTTTTGGCTTTCTAATTCCTGTTTCCGTTAGTTGGCAATAGCTAAAACCAATCCCACGTGAAAAAGTATTCAAAGCCTTCTTGATTTTAATTGTCAATTTATTTATTCCTGCACATTGTAATATTTATTCATTTACATATCTCTGTTTTTCCACTGTTGTGCAAACACATCCCACGTAATCTACCTTTACGATTGCTCTTCTAACCACTAACTTCTGAATAGCTTCTTGGACCGACCTAAGTACTAATTCATAATTTCATATGCATTCATATATTCCTGTCTTTTGGAACTGAGAACTAAATTTCAGAAAAAGGAAATCTGTATTGCTCTGGGAATATGACATTCATTCTTGAACTATCTTCTTGGATGAAAGACTATATCTTTCCTGTTTGTTTATATGGCGCCATCGGAGCAGAAAGCGATTAAGTTCTTCCGTAGATATTCGGTGGTGAATCCAACTTTGTGCAAGCTTTCCATTGCTGCGGAATATATGGTCTCCGCATCTTGTCTCTCTAATTCCAGAAGCTCAACGAAGATGGTTGCTGGGCATTCTGGATCCTCAACTCTAACAAAAACTATCAGCACTGCTCTCATTGAAAGTGTTGAGGCTTCATCAATTATTAGGCACACCTTTCGATTATTTGCAATAATCGTTGAAAACACGGTGGTCTTGATCTGTTTCGCAATGAAGTCAATAATTTTTACTGCAGTTCTTCGTGAATGCAAGCCAACTCCAACATCCACTCCAAGCGTATTCAGCAAATTTACTTGCGCTTCGATGTCTGAGAATGGATTACATCTCTGCGCCAGATCGTAAACGGTGGAAAATATTGTGCAGGTACTGGATAAATGTTTCTCAGTTGACTTATCCAGGGATTTGGTGAAAGCTTCCTGCTCCTGTTGCCTAGATGTAATACGGTGGTGTGCAGAAGACCGGCAAGCCAGAGATGCTTCCCCTGTAAGTACCTGTCTTTATTGCTGGGTGTGGTGTGCTCTGTCTTGTCTTCCTCCTTGAGATAGTGAAGTGCCAGCAATTAAGGCGTTTCTTTCCGTGTCTGTCCTTTGTGCAGGTTTTTGGAGCAAGATGGTGAGGTGGTGGTGCAGAAGACGCAAAAAAGGAGAGTAATTTTCCTTTTCTATTATTTTGTGTGCTGGTTTCATCCCAATGCAGTCCATGCAATTAAAGTCTTGCTTTCTGTGTCTCTTCTTTGTGCAGCCCATTCATTGGAGTCCGTGATTCTGAAGACTGGCAAGAACAGGCATCTTCCATCTGTAAGTAGCTCTTTTATTGTTTTTGTACTTATTTTAATCATATTGTAGTTGGGGGAAAGAATTCAGTGACATCGTCTTGGACACTCCCATCCGGTCACATGGGTGGCAAGCCACTCCCATCCGGTCACATGGGCGGCAAGCCACTCCCATCCGGTCACATGGGTGGCAAGCCACTCCCATCCGGTCACATGGGCGGCAAGCCACTCCCATCCGGTCACATGGGCGGCAAGCCACTCCCATCCGGTCACATGGGTGGCAAGCCACTCCCCAAAGGAGGCCACGCCCACGGAGGTGGTTCGAACAATTTTTGAAACCCACCCCTGATCGGGAACAACCCGAGTCAAGAAGGGCGGGAAGCTGCTGTGACACCCCATCGGGCGGTACCCTTAATTCTATTGGGATTAGCATGGGGCCTTTGTTTGAACTCACCCAGCGAGGCGAGGCGTCGTCATCGGAGTCATCAGAGGAGCTGGCGGTGGCGTCAGCTTCTTCCTCCACGTTCTGTTTGAAGCGCAGGGGGTTGGCATCAGCAGCGAAAGCAGCTTCTTTCTTCTTCTTGTCTGGGGCCTTGCTTGTTTTCCCTTCCCTCTTGGCAGGGGGTGGGGTGGTCATGGGAAGTTTAGCACGGCACTCTGGAGCGCGGTGGCCCCCCCTCCCACAACGGAAACATCTGAACGGCTTGACTTTGCCTGTGGAGCTTCCCTTTCCTTCACTTCTGACCCGGGAAGGGGGCTTCTGAATTGGGGGGGGTGATTTTGCTGCTCTCTCCCTCTCTCTCTCATCCTTTGCATGTTGAAGTCTAATTAAATCAAGCTCAATGTCTGCTGCATTTTCATACCAAGCTGTAACGCGTTTGGGAAGGTGTCAATTAACACATTGTTGATAAATGTCCTCATTTAAGCCTAATGCAAATTTATCCAAAAGCGCATCCTGAGACCAACCTCTCATATAAGAAGAGAGTTATTGAAACTCCTGAATATACTGAGTCACCGGTCTATCTCCCTGTATGAGGGTCATAAATTTCAACTTTCCCCGTTTCTCAATTAGGGGGTCATCAAATCGTCTCTTAAACACAGTCATAAAAGCGTCAACATTCCTCAGGAGGGAGGAATTGCTTTGGTGCAGACCCATCATCCATTCGGTTGCTTCTTCCTCCAAAGCAAGCAACACCATTCGTACTTTCATGTCATCCGATTCTAAATCAGGTCCATAAATTTCCATATAGTTATAAACCTGCATAATGAAGAGGCCCAGTCTTTTGGGATTCCCGTCATACTTTACAATTAAGGGAGGGACTTTTGCCATTCTGCGTCTTCTAGGGGGTCCCCCTGCTCTGGCAGCCGCCCTGGCTGGGGGGGGGGAGAAGCTGTTTCTGGGTTAGCTTGCTCCCAACCTCCCTTGGCCTCTTCACCCTCCCTGAATTTTTGCATAGAGTACCTTTGTTCAAAGTCCTCCATTTGGTCTCTTTCTCGGGGTTTTCGTTCGGGCAAGATTTGTTCCATCTCAAGTGGCTTCACCTTTTGTTTTCTCCTGGTAACTCCAGCATCCCAACTTTCACTGTCCTCTTTTTGCCCCACAGTCAAGGACCATCGAGGGGGAATCACAGGGTCCGCAATTCCTAACCCAGCCATTCTCCCAGGTAATGATGGGTCAGCGGTTTCCCTTTCAATTTCTTCATCGCTTGCTTGCAAAGACATCTTCCTCATTTCTTCTTGTAAGTACACCCCCCACGGAAGGTTGAAATCTCCTGGTGGGGTGCGAGTGAGACTTCGCTAACTGTCAGAACCTCTCCATTAGATAATTAGGAAAGAAAACCACGAGACTCCATGTGTAGAAATCAAGTGTACTTTTACTAATTATAAATGATTAAAGGCATAGCGTAGCGAAGTCTGATTATTTAGGCGCGAAAGCGATGGATATATAGAACAGCCCATTCCCCACCCCTTGGCATCACAGTTACAGTCCAATCATAATTCTCTCAAGTGTCAGGTGTGAGATAACTTCAAAAGGCATCACGAAGATGGAATGTTGGTGCCGTTAGTCCTGGCGTGAATCTCCCACGCACGCGTAGTCTGACCGGCAGCTGAACTCCAGAACCTTCCTCCAGCACAATGAGTAACCTTTCCCAAATACCATGCCCACCCTCCCCATTTCATGGCAGCCGAAGCAACAGCAAAGCAGAGGCTGACAACCACACACTAGAATCTCTGAGGGTATATCTGATAGGGTAGAAGGTTATAACTTTTGTTTGGCAAAATTCTGCCCAATAGGTGTAAGCAAGTAAAGGATTAAAACCAATTGGACTTCATTGTGTGGTCCTTGGACTTGGATCTGATACCATCAGAATTCTGTCAGATTAATAAATCTTGTGCGCAATACACATTGCATTCCAGTAAGGTGAAAATAACTTTACTTTCTTGGCAAGTTTGCTGATTGGCCTTGGAGAACTACAGTAGAAGAGCACTGAGTCATAGAAGCAATAATAGATTGTTTCTGTTCTAATGCCTGGTAGGGGTTAGTGTGATTTCCTGAGAGCCAACATTTAAGAGTCCTCGTGTCTCAGCATCTGCTGTCATAGTTGCTGCCCTTAATGACCACATTTGGTGATTTACTTGGCAATAAAGAATGTATTAAAACAGCACAGCACTCATCTGTGCTATGTCAAGGATTGCATTATTTTATCTCCAGTTTTCCCAAGGCCAAAATGGTTTGATTTTGCTTATCTTTTTCCCCCATTATAACTTTTAAAAATCAGTGTTGTTTTAATTTCAACTCATCAAAGTACATGAGATTGTTTTGACATCTAAAGTCTAGGGGGGATATGGGAATCATTCCTTTGAAATATTATTTCCACCCAAATCTCTTCTTTTTTTTAAAGTTTCTTATGCCTCGTTTGCTTCCCTCATCTTTCCATCCTTTGTCAGTCTGTTGCTTAGATAAATTATAAGCTTATATATAGGACTGAATTGTTTATACTGACTTTTATTTTTACAAAACATACTAGTAACAGTAACATTTAGATAATTTTAGGAAGGAAGGAAAGAAGGAAGGAAGATAGGTAGATCTTGTTTTAAGAACATGTCATAAAAATACAAAGGGGGAAAATAATGAACCTCACTACAATGAACAACCAGTGTTGTTCTAGTCTGATGATCATTATTTTTTTTTGAATGTAGATAACCCTCCTTCTCCTGATATTAGATAAATATAAAGAATTTGCACAATCTAAGTTTAATATACGGCAGCAAAATATAATGCAGAAGACCCACCTTATTGATACAACTTGCAACTTAGAACTGAGGAGAAATTTCCTGAGAGTTAGAACAATTAATCAGTGGAACAACTTGTCTCCAGAAGTTGTGAATGCCCCAACACTGGAAGTCTTTAAGAAGATGTTGGATAGCCATTTGTCTGGAACGATATAGGGTTTCCTGCCTAGGCAGGGGGTTGGACTAGGTCCCTTCCAACTCTGCTATTGTATCGATATATACATAGGCGATGCCTAAAATTATAAGTTGTTTTCTTAAAACATCAGTTAAAAAGTATGCTTGGCATGTTGCATCTTTAGCTTTATCAGTGTTCAAATGGAGAAATGTAAAATAAATTTGAGATAACCATCACATTCAATATTACAGTTAGTGCAATCATACCAAGGTGTGTGCTTGTTACTTGCAACTACATTCAGTTCTATTGAGATAATGAGAATTCTGAACTTAAACATTTGTTTATCAGCAGGAAAAAAATTATAAACTAGAGGAAAAAAAATATTCAAAGAGAATCCATATTGCTGGATATGAAGTATCAACCTTTAGAATTAATTGTTTATCAAACAGAAGTTTTTCCTTTATTTATTCCAGCATAAGGGTATCCAACATTTGAAAAGGAAAGAATTTGTAACCAATAATTAAAAGTTCTAATAACAATTAGTTAATGGATTAGCCACTTTTCACTATATTTCATAACAGCAGAAGCTAATATAATCTCAAAACTTTAGTCTAAAAGTGTTTAGTATTATGTTTTTCAGCAATGTAGAGTCCAGCTACCAGTAGAAGAAAATGTTAACTCAAAAAACAGTAAACAGAAAGTAGTGCAGTTTAAGATTGGCCTATTTGCCACTTACATTTTGGAGTTTTGCCCAGATGTGAAGATCTTACTTTTAAAAAAATTAATTTCAAAGAGGATTTTAACACAATTGATGACAGTACTAATGATTTGCTTAGTGCTATTATCAATCTGTTAATCCCAATCTTTGTGATTTCAGAATCTAATTATCATTTTACATTAGAAGAGATTAACTCCTCTCAGCAATCTTGAATGAGGAAAAACAGGATGTCTCTTAGTATTCTGCTCATCATTAAGAAATAAATTGGAAAGCAGCAGAGTGAAAACCCATCCTTGCCCTATTCCATAAGACGCAGGAGTGTTATCTGATAGCAGCCCTATGGCAGAGGATAAAAACAATTTTGTATCAGAAACAATATATTTGGATTTGTTTTGCATTTGCCAATTTGTGTCACACTCTGTCTATTGAATTGATGCAACCTGAGCAACCTGAATTAGATTATCTCCTGTTGCTTAACATTTTAACTAAGAGTGCCAACAGTTTTGATTGGCACTCTTGACACTCAAGGTTGAATAATCTTTATGAAGAGTAGATGGTTCTTCAGAAAGTGATTTACTATAACTCAATCCTTTATCAACATATATTTAGTATGAAACATAGTCACAATATTTAATAAACTGATTAGTTTATAGGTAATCCTCATTTAGCCACCACCTTGTTTAGCAATCAGTTCACAGTTAAGATGGATGAAAAAGTAACTTTACAACTAATCTTTGTATTTACAATCTTTTCAGATCTGTAAAGCAAAGAAAAGCTGGAGTAAGATCATAACCACAGTCATGGCTTCACTTAGTAGTTGCTTTGCTTTACAAACCAAATTGTCAGTCCCAATTGTAGTTGCTAAACATGAACTACCTGTATAATTTGTTGGAAGATTCTGGTTTTCTCTCTTAGCCATAGTAATAGCATATACCACTTTACAGTGCTTTACAGCCCTTTCTAGTGTTTTACAGAGTCAGCATATTGCCCCCAACAAACTTGGTCTCATTTTACCCACTTTAGAAGAATGGAAGGCTGTAATTAATATTTTTTAAAAATAAAGTATTCTGAGAAAGTTCAAAACATGCAATAATGTAAAGCCTCTTGATGCGGATGAAGGAGGAGAGTGCAAATGTTGGCTTGAAACGCAACATTAAGAAAACTAAGATCATGGCATCCAGCCCTCTCAATTCCTGGAAAATAGATGGAAAAGAAATGGAGGTAGTGACAGATTTTATTTTTCTGTGCTCGAAGGTCACCACAGATAGAGCCAAGTGCAGCCAAGAAATTAAAAGATGCTTGTTCCTGGGGAGGAAAGCTATGGCAAATCTAGACAGCATACTAAAAAATAGAAACATCACCCTGCCAATGAAAGGCATTGTTTTTTGCAGTTGCAATGTATAGCTGTGAAAGTTGGACCATAAGAAATGCTGAGCGCCAAAGAATTGAGGCCTTTGAACTATGGTGCTGGAGAAGACTCCTTTGAATCCCTTGGACTGCAAGGAGATCAAACTGGTCGGTCCTAGAGGAGATCAACCCTAACTGCTCTTTAGAAGGCCAGATCTTGAAAATGAAACTCAAATATTTTGGTCATCTAATGAGAAGGAATGACTCTTTGGAGAAGAGCGTAATGCTGGGAAAGACTGAAGGAAAAAGAAGAAGGGGAAGACAGAGAATGAGGTGGCTGGATGAAGTCACTGAAGCAGTAGGCATGAGCTTAAATGGACTCCAGTGGATGGTAGAGGACAGGAAGGCCTGGAGAAACATTGTCTATGGGGTCGCAATGGTTCGGGCACAACTTCGCAACTAAAAACATAATGTTCCAAACTAAGAAGCAGAACCATTCCTTTTCTCATTAAATTCCAGGTGTCCAACTTGGTCAATTTTGTGCCCAATTTTACTGCTATTATATAAATTATGCAGGATGCCAAAGGCATCTAGAGATAGGATCTGATTATTTTTGTAAGATTCCTATAACACAATAAAGTTTGGTTGCAACACTTGCCAAAGTAAATCGATAGAGATATTCTACTTTGATAAGGTCATTTAGACTATTAAGAGATATAAATAGTTGCAAGGAATGTCATTTGCATTCTATTATTTCCCTTAGTTTAGGCATGTTTCTAACTTGTTGAATTAATTTTGCATGCCAAGATAGGACTATATTTTCAACTTACAGTAAATCCAAATGTTTATTACATGGGATACAAAAAATCCCTAGTCTTTGCTGCTATCTAGCTGTCTCCCAGAGTTTTACAAGCCACATCTGATAATTTGATATTAAAATTTGTCTGAAGTAAAGGTGAGCATTTAAGGAATTAGATAGCGATATCCTACTTGGTTTGGTTTGGTTTATTGGATTTATATGCTGCCCTTTTCTCAAGGACTCAGGGCAGCGTTCAACATTAAAAAAACACATATTACAAAAGTTTTTTAAAAATTAAATAGAATATCCCAAACAAACCCAATTAGGATTAACAATAACATTTTTTTTAAAAAAAATCAATTAAAATTAACAATGATCAATAATTTATTTTGTTTTGTTCAGGCCAGGCTGGCTTTCTGGAAAAGTCAACTTTTTAGGGCGTGTCGGAAGGACTGGAGGTCGGGGATTATACAAGCTCCGTGGGGGCAGCTCATTCCAGAGGGAAGGCGCTCCCACAGAGAAGGCTCTCCCCCTGGGGGTCGCTAGCTACTTGTCTCCAACTGATTATGGATCTTAGATCCTTCTATGTTGGTTTGTGTGTGTGTGTGTGGTAACCTAGAGGAAGTTGCATGCTCAAGAAAGGTTCCTTTTCTAATCACCTTTTCTTCCTTTCTCACTTTTACACCCTTGAATCTGCTTATAATCTAATATATTATTTAACACATAAATAATGTATTAAAGGTTATCTTTATTATTTTTTTACAAGAACCTACATTTTGATCATCTGTATTCACTTTTCCCTTTTTTGTTTTGTTTCTTTCTGTTTCTCCCCTCACCCCCACCCTGCGTTATTTTGGCAGGAATCCTTCCAGGTTCTCATTATAGTTACTCCTTGAGATGTTTGCAACCAACTTGATCAGTATTTATATAAAAGGCTTTACATCTAGATAAAAAATTCTTCACTGAGCTTGTCACCTAACCCAAATCCTTTGAAACAAATTATGTACATTCCCCAATAAACCCACCATAATAAAATAGGGAAGCATCTTCATTTACGACCATTAGATAAATGTAGCTTGTGTATATGAAATGAAATATTACTGCTGTTGACAAGCCCAGCTGACTGATCAACAGAAAGTAAAATGGACTAAGTGTAATTCTGAGATTTCTCTTCAGCCTTTTATATGTTCAACCCGATATTTTAAATCTTGGAAGGTAAATTATTTCTCCTCACCACTCATGATTTAAATTCATTCAAGAAACATTTAGGATGTTGTGACATATCTTGCTCCCTCATCTCCTGTTATTGTGTTTCCCTGAAAATAAGACAGGATCTTACATTGTTTTGACCCATGAAATATGGCCTTGGGCTTATTAGAGGCTTATTATTTTTCAGGTGCAGGAAGGCCACCAGCCCCACCCTCTCCATCCCACCATCTGCTTGCATGCGGCCACAATGACCCAAGTTCTCCTTGCATCCTGACTTCGCCTGCCCTGCTTGCTGGCCACAGAACAGCTGACTGTGCTGCTCTGGCCTGGGGGCGGGGGGGTGTCTTCCTGGCAGAACAAACGAACACACACACACACAATCCCTCTCCAAGGCAGCCACATCCCTTCACTAACTTGCTTTCCAGTTCCATTCTCCGCTCCATCTGCAGGACAAGAAAAGTAGACTGCATGCCTATGGTAAAAAAAAATACCAGAAACAGTGACATGCAGTGAGGTTTATGGCTGGTGAGGCAAGCGGGCAAAAGACGCCCTGCCGCCCCGGCGCTCTGTCCGACATAGAGGCGGGACACCATGTCCGACATAGAGGCCTCCCGCCTCTATGTCGGACATAGTGCTGGGGCAGCAGGGCGGCTTTTGCCTGCTTTCAAGAGGCAAAAGCCGCCCTGCCGCTAACTTTACTCCAGTCATGTAATGCGTTGATTGTGGTAAAACATTCAATTGCTGTTATTTTTACAATGGGTTAATGTTAACAGAAGTATCATCAGCTAAATAAGAAATGTGAGCTATATGTAGAAGAATCTATTCCAAAACACTTGAAGGAACTTCAACTGTTTGCTTAAAAAAATTAACAAAAAATCATGTTTTCTTTGTGGGTTATTGGAAAGATTCCTGACAGCAAGTTAATGTGTCTTAAAACTTCATGGCGACTTCCTCTTTTCCATATATCAAGTAGTGAAATAATCTTTCATTTGCCTAGGGCTGAATAAGATGTATGAACATGTACTAAGGCAAAGGGGCTTCATTTTGTTATAAAATATAAATCAAGGAACTTATTGGTTTGGCTCAATCAACTAATCTATGATTTGTTTTTGGCTTAACCTATTGTATGAACACAGCAATTGTGGTCTATAAATCCATAGTTTAGAACTGATCATGATGTGTAAACAAGATGTGTTACCTTAGTATATTAGGCTTAGTAACTTCACATATTTTTTCCTTTTTTTTTCCAAGGGATAAAATACAAACTCACAGAAAATAACCAAGAACAGAACAAAACTAAACAGGACAAAATTATTTGGGGGAGGGGGCATGATTTTGTTCCTTGATTTGCAGATATGCCATCTTAGCAAAACGTTTCAGAATCCAATCCTTAAACCTAAATCATAGTTTGCCGGTTGCCTGAAGAAATATCATCTGTTACTGAGATGGATTAGAACTAGTTAAATGCCAAGCCTTCCTTGAAAGGTAGGGAAACCAAGTTTCTTAAGCATTTTGAAGCAAATATCATTTAAAGGTCTTACTTAACTCCAAGTGATCTTTTGCATATTGGGGAGGTAAGTAGGCTAAAAACAATTCAGCCTTTTATTTCCTATCAATTCTGGTGCAAGGCAATAGTTTAAACCCCCACACACACATACACCAATAGCGTGGAGGCTGAGGAAAATGAGAGCGGAGAATCGAGCTGCTCATTTTTCCACAACCTGGCGGGGCAGAGGAAACGAAACGAGGTGGCCTCAGGTGACAGCCCTTTGGAGGCGTCACTTCTTGGGCCGAGCCCAGGTGCGTATGTAACAAAGCCTGTGGTAACGTGATTGCCACCACAGCGCCGGCTGCCTGGTAACCGGGTCCTGCCCCTTTAAGCCACCAGAGGGTGGGACGGAGGCGAAGAAATCCTTTCCACCCCAACCTCTGGCCGGTTCCTCCGGCGCTCCCGTGGGTCGCTGGGTTCTGGAGCCGTCACCCTTTCCTTTTCCTCCTTTCGCGTGCTCACTCCGCATCCCAGGCGGGCGGCGGAGGGGAAGGAGTCTCTGGTGGCTGCTGCAGCAGCAGAAGCAGCGGTGGCTGGAGTGCAAATCCGGGCAGCCAGCTCTGATTCTCCCTTCCCCGAGCATGTTGCGTTGCTGCTGGCGCCACTTTTGGTGAATCCAGCTGGGTGGCGGGGTTCTTGCCATCGCTGCTGCTGCCGCCGGCACAACCACCACCAGAGAGCTCGCCGTTCCGAGCCGCGCTCATGAGTATGGCCAGGCCTGGGGCGGCAGCATGCACTTTAAAGGTCCTGCTGAATGGCCGGAAGGCACGCCGGGACTTTAAAGTGCATGCTGCCCTGGCCCACCATAGAGCGAAACATGTCCTGGTTTATGGCCGGGAGACACGCTGGAACTTTAAAGTGCATGCCGCCGCCCCGCTGTATGGCCGGGTCCAGGGCAGCGGCATGCATTTTAAAGTGCCAGAGTGCCTCCCGCTCCCGGCCATAAAACAGGACATGTTTCGCTCTATGGCAGGGTGAGGCGGCATGCACTTTAAAGTCCCGGCGTGCCTTCCCATTCAGCGTGACCTGCTGTATGGCCAGAACCCGCGTGTCCCGCTCTATAGCGAGGCGTAGAAATAATTAAAAATTAAAAAGTGCCAGCCCACACGCCAGCAGAGGCGGGTAAAACACACACACACACACACACACACACACAAACAAACAAACACAAATTACTTATAATAAAACAAATTACAATTACTTACAAATAATTTTGAATTCCTCCCCCCTGTCCCCTCCCTCCGACCCACATACCTTCCAGCTGTGTCAACTCTCCTCTTGTCCGCCATGATGAAAATGTAAAAAGAAAAAGGCAAGAGCTGCTCTAGGCTAGCCAGGCTGGGATAGTTGCTGCTAGAGTCACTACTGTTTAAAAAAAGCCTCTGACCTAAGTGCCCTCTGCAGGAGGAGATGGGAGAATCACGTGCCTCCTTTGCATAAGGAATTTTTCGCCTTTTAACCCTTGCTTAACTCTGAGCAAGGGTTAAAAGGCGAAAAATTCCTTATGCAAAGGAGGCCCGTAGTTCTCTCGCCTCCCCCTGCAGTTAGCACTAAGCAGACTGAGAGTCATCCACTGTGACTCTGGAGTCTGGCAGCAACTACCTTAGTCTTTTTCCTTTTAATGTTTCTTTTCTTTTCCTCATGTCACTGGTGAGGCCCCGCCTCCCCTGCCTCCCATGACTGCACGTCCCTGACCAGAAAATACCTTCCAAGTTCTCGCAAAAAAAAAAAAAAGCTGTCGCGAAGTTGGAAGAAGTCCCACAAACTACTTTTCTTGCCCTGCACATGGCAGTGGAGAATGGAGCAGAAAAACAGGTTAATGGAGGGATGTGGCTGCCTTGGGAAGGGGGGGGGATAGGGATCTCTTTCTCATACACACATAGACACCATCCTTTCCTTGGGAGCTCTGCACAGATGCAGAGAAGGCTTCAGATAGAGCATTTGGGGGATGTACGTCTGCGCTGAGATCCCAAGGAAAGAACGATTGCCAGGAAAAGGGGGGGGGGGATTTTGCCTTTTATCCTGTTCTGAGTCTGTGCTGAGCTTCAGAACAGGGTAAGAGGAAGGAAAATCTCCCCTCCCCATTTTCAAGCTGTTCGCAAAAATGCCTCATTCCGAGCCTTCAATCCTGCAATCTTGGAATATGCTGAAGGCTCGAAATGGAACGTTTTTGCAAACCGTTTGAAAATATGGAGAGGGATATTCCTGCCTCTCCCTCTGTTCTGAAGATCACAGACTGACAACAGGACAAGAGACAAAATCCTCCCTCCCGCATGCCTTCAATCCTGCAATCCTGGATAATGTGAAGGCTTGGAATGTGGCGTTTTTCAAACCTCTTGAAAATGGGGAGGGGGGATTTCATCTCTTATCCTGTTTTCAGTCTGTGCTGATCTTCAGAACAGGGGGAGAGGCAGGAATATCTCCCTCCCCATTTTCAAGCCATTTGCAAAAATGCCCCATTTCGAGCCTTCAATGTGAATATGCGGGTGAGAAGCGACCTCCTATAGGCATTAAAATCCATACACTTGGGACATTGGAGGAAGTCTTGCGAGGAGACGCTGCTGCCGAAGTGCAGGAAATCTCCCCGCCCCGCCCCCCCCCCAACCTGCAGATTGTCCTTTGAAAGAGATATTTCACCAGGATGAAGAGGTGGCTGAAGGAGGCGTTTGTGTCGCCTTCATCCTGGTGAAACTCCTCTTTGAAAGGACGATCTGCAGGGGGGGGGGGATATTTCCTGCACTTTGGCAGCAGCGTCTCCTCGCAGGGCTTCTTCCGATGTCCCAGGTGTATTGATTTACATGCCTTCTTTTCCTGTTCCGTGGACGGAATTGTCAGCTGTGACTGTCACTGTTAGGCAAGGAGGGCATGAGGCATTTGGGTTGTGTTGCTTGGCCTCCAGCTTCTTTTGCAGCTGCAATTGGCTGCAAAAGCGACCAGCGTTTGCTGGGGGGAGAGGCCTGAGTGGCTCCCGCAAATCAGCTGTTTTGTGAAAGAAGCGGCCCAGCTGATCCGATTAAGGGGCCAAGAAGACCTGAGGTGACCAGGGAAGGGAAGGGCTGCCCCCTGTTCTGGCTAAACTTACCCCTTCACTAGGGCTTATTTTCGGGGGAGGGTTTATATTTTTGCCCACCTTGAAAATCTGGCCTGGGCTTAGTTTCAGGACATGTCGTATTTTCAGAGAAACATGGTAATAAGAACTCGAATTTGTGGTGGGGGGAAAATTAAGAATCTATGATGCAAAGTTAATGCTATGCTTTCACATGAATTACACTATCAGGAATGAACCATTTTATATTATTTACACTCAATAACAATCAATCCATCCAGGATAATATCAGCAGAATATCTTATTCTTTTTTTTTTTAATAAATGTTTTTTAATTTTAGTTTAAAACAGGTACACATCTTTCTTTACATCTGTAGAAAATGTATCAATCAATTACAGATAAGTTTTGGTACATCTCCTCCACAGTCAACCAATATAACTCATATTAACTAAAACATTATTATATATCCATTTTCATTTAACTGTAATTATTATTTAGAAATATTGATGAAAGAAATAATCTTGAACAATCCCTGCCCACACCGGTGGGAGAGGAAAAAAAGAAAAAGAAAAGACAGATAAAAAATAAAAATTAAAATAAAAAATAAAAAATAAAAATAATATAAAAATAGACAAAAACAACAAGAGACAAGGCAGGAAAACAAAACAAAACACAGGTGTCTATCATGAGAAAAAAAAGAAGTATATCAACTGGTTACAACATGCTTTGGTGCTTCTCTTCCATTAACTCATATTAATTCAAATATCTTAACTCGAATATTTACCATATCAACATCATTATACCTCCAGTTTTAATTACCTATGGTTATTTAAACATCCTTCATCCTTAGCTATGCATTGCATAATTAATCCATAACACATGCTGACAATTCATTTACTTATTTGTAAAATCCTCTATTATCATCAAATCCTCATATCCTATTTTAGCTGGACATCCATAATATTTAATTATATCATATATCATAACATTTTCCCAGTGTTGATTAACATTTAATTGTATGTATTTTATTTAGTTTTTTAATAGTGATAATTATTGTAGTTAATACTCTTTATGTATAATCTTCCAATTGTTAGTTATCATATCAACTCCACATTATATACATTACTATCAATATCAATTATTATTCAACTATATCTGTTACAAGAAAAAGCAATTAGGTTTAACTAGTTTTCAATTGTATTCTTCAATCTATCAGCCAGTTCCAAATTATATATATTACTATCCATATCAGTCATTATTCAGCTATATCTATTACACATTAAGGTAATCAGATTTAACTAGATTTTAAATTACGTTCTTCCATCTATCAGCCAGTGTCTCTCCAATAGCAAGATCTTCTCCAGCCAATTGCCACGCGTTGGATAAATTTACCAAATGTTTTCATAAGCAAATCCAGACAAAGATATTTTGGCACCTTTGGACTCTGAATGTCAGTGATGAAATAATAATGTTGTCCTAGGCTTGCAAAATTCTCCAAATTAACTTTAATTCTCAAGGGTGGATTTTCCATTCCTCCTGCACTCTGTCTTTTTAAATGAGTCTTCTTTATAACTCCCCCCCTCCTTTCTTCCTCTGAGATAGACCAGACACCATTTCTCACATTTTCCATTTGTATTTCAGGAGCATTTAAACACTCAACGATCTCAGTTTTTGCTTCATATTTTAAAATCAGATGATCCAATTTTCTTTCCAGTCTTTGATAAGAATCAAAGAGTCCTCTGCATGCGGAAAAAAGTATCTGAAATGAAATTTTAGAGGTATTTTGGGACGCCATGATGTGTCGCAGTTAAAAATGGCAAGCTCTTTTTTTTTTCCCACAGACTTCTTAGTTTCTTACAGGCTGTGCAATCTTATCTGATCGTAAACAAAGCGAAGTAATAAAGTAATAAAAGTGTCGAATCGTGACGGACTAATTAGTAGAAAATAAATTTTACGATCCACTTAGGGAGATTCAGAGGGGGGAGGATGTCGAGGAGTTTCTTGAAGCATTTAAGAAGTAAAGTAACCACCAGCCATAAATCCATTAAAAAAGCCAATTCGCCGCTAAGTTTTCCTGTTCTTTGGTTTCAGTTATCTTAAGTTTTTAACGCGAACAGTCTCTCTTGGATAATAAAATCAGCTTACCAGATGACATCACTTCTACCATTCTTAGGGGCAACCTGCAGTTTCAGTTAGCACGCAGCTAATCCAAAAAGGAATTGGCACGAGGAGTTAATACCCCCCCCCCCCAGAGACTTGCGGGTGTCTCTGAGGTCCTGGGTCTCTCCTCACCTTCACTGTCATCTACGGGACAGCTAGAGTTCAAAGAACCCGTCCAAAAATCCTTCGGTATAGAGGAATTTCAGGAGTAGCCTGAAACTCCATCTTCTCACTGCTAAGCCCCGCCTTCTTCTCAGAATATCTTATTCTTCATACTCTTAGCTACAGACAACCAAATACATCAACCAGTAGTTTCTCCTTAATTCTTGCCTAAAGCTATGCCAGGTTTCCATCAATTGCACATATATTACCGTGTTTCCCCCAAAATACGACATGTCCTCATAATACAGCCATGCCACATTTTTCTGGTGGGCAAAAATATAAGTCCCCCCCCCCGCATATAAGCCCCCTGGACAACCTCCCACCTCTGGCCAGGCAGAGCGCCGCTCACCAACCTAGCAGTATCCCAAAGGTGCCAAGCCGCAGGAACCTGGGGGGAGGCAACGGTGATCGCGTTGTTTGGCGCCTTCGGGATACCCCTAGGTTGGTGAGTAGCACTGTGCCCAGCTGAAGAGGGGGGTTGCCGGGTGGCTGCTCTCTTGCGAGCGGGCTCCCAAAGAGCCGGGCACAGCCTCATGGGCAAATGGCTGTGTTGCGCTGTCGCAGCAACACAACACAACAGCCATGAAGTGATCATGCTCACGAGCAGCCACCTGGCAAACCCCCTTTGCAGCTGGGCACAGCACCATTCACTGACCTATGGGTATTACCAAGCCACGTGAGCATTTGTTCACCGTCCGGCTCCCACGGCTTGGCGCCTTCCAAATGCCAGTGAATGGCGCTCTGCATGGCTGGAGAGGGGGGTTGCGCGAGCGGCTGTTCCGCTCTCACTCACCCACCTCCCAGCCTCACGATGCATGGCCCAGCTCTCATTACGGAGCCACGGCACCTCTGCCGCCACCGCCATCCCAGCCTGGCTTTTTTCATGACTTCCAACCCGAGTCCTTCGGTAGTGGCTGCTCTGGGTGCACATTCTATGGTTGTACACTCTGTGGACAGCTGGCCCGCAACCATAGAGTGTGCGCCCAAAGCAGTATTTGGAAGGCACTAAGCCACGTGAGCTGGGCGGTGGCAAACAGGTGCTCACGCGGCTTGGCGATACCCCTAGGTCAGTGAATAGCGCTGTGCCTGGCTGCAAAGGAGGTTTGCCGGATGGCTGCTTGTGAGCGTGGTCACTTCATGGCTGTTGAGTTGCGCTGCTTGACAGCGCAACACAGCCATTTGCCCATGAGGCTGTGCCCGGCTCTTTGGGAGCCCGCTCGCAAGAGAGCAGCCGTCCAGCATCCCCAAAATAATAAACCCTCCCCCCATAATAAAGCCCAAGCCATATTTTGTAGGTAAAAAGAAAATAAGACCCTGCCATATTTTGGGGGAAACACGGTAGATAACGGGATTACTGCAAAGTATCTCTTGTATTTGTCCCTGGGATATTCCTTGCTTTCTACCAGTGCTATGACTGCAACTCAAAGAACAGAGTGCTGGACTGGTTGCCTCAATGCACCCACCAAGTGCAAACCTAATGAGGCCTTACTGTTGGCAAGGCATAGGTTACTGCCTTTACAGCTTAGGTTTAAAATGCACTGTAGGTAACAATAACTCAGCAGGAGCAGTATGGTTGGAGAATCCTTGCCATGACTCTCATAGCCAAGAAAAAGCAAAATCACTGTATCCATAGGCAAGAACCATTTGTCCTATCAAAGAGGACCAAAAAGTAAAATTCAGCCTTCCTACATTTATTAGATTACATTATCATACCTTCAATAAACCTCAGAAAAGAAGCTTTAGCATTGTTGTGTGTTCATCTTTCAAACAATACAGTGTTATCTCTCCATATGGACAAATATACTCAAAATTGAAGGTATAATCACTTTTTATAATCACCAGAAAAACAGGCAAGATTTTGATGAGGCAGAGGAACTAGAGATCAAATTGGCAACATACGCTGGATCATGGAGAAAGCTAGGGAGTTCCAGAAAAAAAACATCTACTTCTGCTTCATTGACTATGCTAAAGACTTTGATTATGTGGATCACAAACAATTGAGACAAGTTATTAAAGAGATGGGAGTACAAGACCATCTTATTTGTCTCTTGAGAAACCTATATGCGGATCAAGAAGCAACAGTGAGAACTGGACATGGAACCACTGATTGGTTCAAAATTGGGAAAGGAGTCCAGCAAGGCTGTATACTGTCACTCTGCCTATTTAACTTACATGCAGAGCACATCATGAGAAAGGCAGGGCTAGATGAATAAAAAGTTGGAATTAAGATTGACGGGAGAAATATCAACAACCTCATATATGCAGATGATACCACTCTAATGGCAGAAAGTGAAAAGGAACTAAAGATTCTCTTGATGTGGATGAAGAAGGAGAATGCAAAAGTTGGCTTGAAACTCAACAGTAAGAAAACTAAGATCATAGCATCCAGTCCTCTCAATTCTTGGCAAGTAGATGGGGGAGAAATGGAGATAGTCACAGATTTTATTTTCCTGGGCTCCAAGATCACCACAGATGGGGAGTGCAGCCAAGAAATTAAGAGACACTTGCTCCTGTGGAGGAAAACTATGACAAATCTAGACAAAAGCAGAGACATCATCCTGTCAACAAAAGTGCCTATAGTCAAGGCTATGGTTTTTCCAGTTGCAATGTATGGCTGAGCACCAAAGAATTGAGGCCTTTGAACTATGGTGCTGGAGAAGATTTCTGCGAGTCCCTTGGACTGCAAGATGATCAAACCATCAGTCCTAAAGGAGATCAATCCTGACTGCTCTTTAGAAGGCCAGATCCTGAAGATGAAACTTAAATACTTTGGTCACCTAATGAGAAGAAAGGACTCACTGGAAAAGAGCCGAATGCTAGGAAAAATTGAGGGCAAAAGAAGAATGGGATGACCGAGAATGAGGTGGCTGGATGGAGTCACCAAAGCAGTAGGCAAGAGCTTAAATGGGCTCCAGAGGATGGTAGAGGACAGGAAGGCCTGGAGAAACATTGTCCATAAGGTCACGATGGGTAGGACATGACTTCGCAACTAACAACAACAAATCACTTTTAAATTAGAGGATAGCTTCTCCTGTTTTTCAAATATTTATTCAAATGATAATATAATAATATGCCACTTACTCTTTTTAAGTAGAATGTGGTTCAGAGTTATGACTAGTGTTATATGTAAGAAAATATTTGCAGAGTTACAGAAAAATGACCAGGATGTAAACACTAAATTTCTCTTTGCCCCATCTTCCATTTTTTTAAACCTAAAATAGCCGGAATAAGATAAATAATTTGGAATGAGAAGCAGATTCAGCCCTCAATTTGTGGAATCCTCAGTGAGCATCGTAATTAAGAGAGATATAATGTGCATTTTTTTAAAAAAAACATTTAAAAAATTTGGTTGACTTTGAGTTAATGCTGCATGAGACAATGTATGTTGACATTTTGCTAGCCATATAACTGTTTTGGTTCAATGGATCAAAATACTTGATTGATAAATTTCCTCCTTATTTTCATTATTCAGATATGTACAAAGGTCTTTCAGTGTTACCATTGTTTAATGGGATGGAAGATTGGTCCTACCTGAACGTTCTTCTCAGCGTGGCACAGGACAGTCCAGGAATGGGTTGTTCAATCCTTATTTGCCCATTAGATCGAGTCAGAATTGAAGCCACGCCTCCAGCTTCCCCTGCTGATATCCAATTCTGACGAAGCACAGCTCCAACTAGAGAAACAAAAGAAGAACAGGCCCTGCCTGCAGCATTAGTAGCCCCTGGGGACACGGACCTAACCAAAAACAACTACTAGGGTGGGACCTGGACCGTCCTGCGCCACGCTGAGAAGAACGTTCAGGTAGGACCAATGTTTCTTCTCCAGTTGATGGTGCAGGACGGTCCAGGAATGGGACATACTTAAGGGGCAGTCCCTAGGGCAGGAACTCACTGGTTCATGGCACCCGAGGGAGCATGTACTCCCTGCAGCACCCTACGCCAAAATGATGCTTCTGCAGATGCAAACGCATCCAATCTATAATCCTTAATAAAAGGTGAAGGAGAAACCCACGTTGCATGTCTACAAACATCTCCAATTGGGGCCTGAGTGTTCCACGTGGCCATGGTGGCCGCACTTGTAGTCGAATGAGACGTTATCTCCTGTGGTACCAGTTTGCCTCTCGCCTCATAAGCCCTGGCAATACAAGCTCGCAACCAGTGTCCAATAGTAGAGGAGGACACCCGTGACCCCATGGCAGAAGGCTGGGGAAAGAAACAAACAATGCCTCCATTTTTCTGGAGGGCGCCGTTCTCTTTATGTAAATACAGAGGGCTCTCCGCATGTCCAGCTTGTGCCATGACTTCCCCTTTCTATGAGAGGGGTTAGGGCAGAAGTCCAGTAGAATTAACTCCTGGGCCCTATGAAAATAGGAATTTATCTTGAGGATAAAGGTGGGATCAAGCCTCAGTACAAGCATGTTAGGTTGGAAAATACAAAGGTCCTCCCTGACAGAGAAGGCGCGTACCTTTTAAATCCTCCTAGCCAACGTGATGGCGACTAGGAAGACCACCTTTAAAGTGAGGAACTGCAAGGACATGGTCCTCAGCAGTTCAAAGGGAGGATCCACTAGGACCAGGAGGACTGTGAACAAATACCAAAATGGGAACTTGTGAACTACCAAGGGACGAAGGTTAGCCACCCCCCGTAGAAATCTCTTCACCACCGGATGACGGCCCAGGCCCTCCTGGCCGTCCAAGACCAGGACAGTCGACAAGGCTGAGACTTGTCTCCAAAGTGTGCTATGGGCCAACTCCCTTTCGAGCCCATCCTGGAGGAATTCTAGGATATTAGGGAGCGAGGGACGTTTGGGGTCCACACGAGCCTTACGGCAACAAGTACAAAAAGTGGACCACATGGCGTTATAAATCCTGGTTGTGGCTGGGTGTCTGGAAGCCACAATGGTTCGTATCAACGATGAGGAGAACCTTGCCTCTCTTACGATCTCCCTCTCAAATACCAGGCGGTCAACTGGAGCCATTGAGGCTCGGGATGGACCAGGACCTCCTGGCGTAGGGAGATCTTCTGTGGGATTCTCCAGGATTTGACAATGGACAGGCCTAAGAGGTCTGTGAACCAAGGTCTGCGTGGCCAGTACGGGGCAACCATGATTACCTCCGCCCCTTTCTTCACTATCTGGAATCAGTGGAAGTGGGGGAAATGCATAAAGCACACCCGAGGACCACCTGCTGTGTAGGGCACTGCTCTCCTCCACTCCCCGAGTTGGGAACCACGTGAAAAACCTGGGGAGCTGGGAGTTTTCCGGGGACGTGAAGAGGTCCACCACTGGCTGTCCGAATCTCCTACAAATCTCTTCAAACAGTTCTGGTTCCAGCTGCCACTACATCTGGTCTACCGTGGCTCTGCTGAGCCAGTCCACTTGGTGATTGGCGTCTCCGAATATATGCTCCCCCATGATGGACAACAGGTGACTCTCCACCCAATGGCCTAGGCGCTGAGATTCCACCCAGAGGGCACTAGAGTGAGTCCCTCCCTGTGAAGCCATGCGCCTTCATGGCCACGTTGTCTGTCAGATGTAGGACGTGTCTTTGCTCTACAAGGGCCTGAAAGTGTCGAAGGGCCAGATGAGCCATACACAGCTCCAGCCAGTTTATGTTATGTGTAAAATCTAGGGCCAGCTGTGTCTCCAGCAACACCCCACAGCCATAAAGGTTCGCGTCCGTGGTCAGAGTAAGTCTTTCTAGCTCCTTGAACACACACCCTTTGGCTAGCGCTGGGGAAACACACCACCTTAGGGAGAGTCTTATGTGAGGGGGTACTTGAACTTGAAAAGACGAGATGCTGTCCTTGCTCCTTTGGTACGGGAGCAAGAACCACTGGAGCGTTTTAGCATAGAGCCTCGCTCAAGGAACAAGATCTATACATGAAATCATCTTCCCCAACAACTGAGATAAGGTGATTACGGGCACACACCATTCTCTCTGCACCTGGTTGACCAGTTTCACTAGACTAGACCTGCGATAGGAACACCATGCCGGAGGAGGAATCTATGATCACTCCCAAATACAACAGTCTGGTAGAAGGTCGCATGTGGCTCTTCTGAAAGTTTACGGAGAACCCATACCTCTGCAGGGTCTCCACTGTCAGGCCTAGATCTTGAAGGGACCACTCTGGCGACTCCGGCTGGAGGAGGATATCATCTAAATAACAATGACATCTGATAGGAACCGTTCTGAGGTGAGCAGCCAGGGCTGCCAGGACCTTCATGAAAGTCCTGGGAGCCGAGGCAAGGCCGAAGGAAAGAGCCCTATACTGGTAGTGGTTACTAGCATAGGAAAACCTAAGAAACTTCCTGTGCTCAGGGAGGATAGATACATGAAGGTAAGCCTCTGTCAAATCAATGGAAGTGAGGTAGTCACTTTCCCTGATGCATTCCAGAATGAAACGAAGGGAGGTCATCTTAAACCATTTGTAAACTAAGTAGCAGTTCAACTTTTTAAGATCAAGGATTGCCCTCCAACCCCCAGAGGACTTTGGAACCACAAAGAGGTTGGAATAAAAACCCTTGCCCTGGTCCTCTTGGGGAACCACCTCCACTGCCTGGATCTCCATCAGGTGGTCTATCGCCTGGCACATGAGCTGTCTCTTAAGTCCGCATTTGGAGGACATAAACTTACAAAAGGGGGATGGAAAGGAATTCCAGTCGCAGGCCAAACTTTACCGTATTGAGGACCCAGAGATCTGAAATAATATTCTCCCATCGGTCGGCAAATGCCAACTGGCTACTAATGGGAGCCGTCCAGACCTGCTCATTTATTCCAGCGAAAGGGGCATCCGCCCCCCCGAAAGGGCCACTTACCCTGGGGTTGGACCTATAGGGTGCCATACGTGTATATAGTGCGTACTTGTGTTCCTGCTTTTTTGTTGTGGCAGGCAAAACCTTACGTTTGTTCTTACCCTCAATTAGGATTGGGTCCAAAACCTCGCCAAATAGCTTTTTCCCCACATATGGGCCGGTCGTCAGCTTTCACTTTGCTTTGGCCTCTGCCTGCCCGTTTCGAAGCCACACCATCTGCCTAGCTGAAACAGAGGAAGAAAGAGCCCTCGAGGCAAACTTAGCAGCGTTCAAAGTCGCATCCGCTGAAAACTGAGTCGCAGCCATGACCTTGCTGATGTCCTGAAGCAGCCTCACATCGTGCACTGGGACACGCTCCTGCATTTGCTCAAGTCACAAAAGCATGGCACAATTGAAGGAGGCAGAGGAAGCGGCCTTAATTGCCCATGTTGCTGCCAGGAAGGTATTATGCAACACCAGTTCAGTCCTCTTATCTTCTGTCTTTAAGTTGTCGGCCACATCACTCGCCACCATGGGCGTTGGAGAAGCCAGGGCGGCTACAGGAGCGTCCACCTCAGGAACCTGTAGTGCCTGGGAGAAATCAGGCTCCATATTATAGAACCGTCTGTCACTCCCACCTGGGGTGGGAAAAGTACCTGGCTTGGCCCACTGCTTCTGGATGACATCCAGAAACAGTTTCAGTGCAGGGATCTCCTCTTTCCACACTGTGGGTTCCACAAAGAATCACTTTTTCTTTGGCGCTGCCTTAGAAGTTGAAGCTTCGGTCCCGGCCTCCTTCTCCTTCTGTTTGTCCTCCTCCATCTCAGCGGCTGCAGTGCTCTGACTTTAAATAGCAAGGAACACTCTACCCAGTTCAGGAACCAGCACAGTAATCTGCGACTGTTCTCACTGGAGCAGGCACTCGGAATGAGCCTCGTGGTAATGAAAAAAGGGAAACAAAATGGCCACCGACCATGTGACCCACCAAATGCTCAAGCAAAATGGCCACTGCCACGAGGGCCTCCCCAAGATGGCCGCTGCCCAATAAAGTCTCCCCCCAAAAATGGCCACCCCAGGGACCCATACTCACAAGGGAGAAGCCTTCGGGGAAAACTAGCAGTGCTGGTGAGCAAACGGCCCCGAGAACGTCCAGTCAGCCGTGCAGCTCTCCTGTAATTCCAGTCAGTGCCACGCACCCTCTTGTCGTCTCTCTGGCTACACGGGAATGCCGGTGTGCCACAAACGCGCTCTCCACACCAGCAGCCTCAATGTCCACCCGCTGCAGCCCCTGAGAACCAGGGGCAATGCAGAGAAGCCTCCCTGGCCTCTTACGAGCCAGTAATCGGAATCAAGCCGAACGGAGCCGCAATAGACTCCGATGGCCGGCACAGCCGGCTGCTTACTTGCGAGGAACCTGAGAACCTCCAGGAGGATCCAACCCACACAATTCAGTTTCCTAACACAAGCAAGTTCAAGTCCAAGTTCAAACACCTTCCTTCCGCTTAATAACATTAAAGATAAGCGAAATAAATAAAAAACAATTCTGAGAAAGAAACCAATTTTCACTAACAGCAAAAAAAAATTACATTTCTTTTCAGGCAAGACTGACTCGGAATTGGATATCAGCAGGAGAACCTGGAGGCGTGGCTTCAATTCTGACTCAGTCTCTTGGGCAAATAAGGATTGAACAATCCATTCCTGGACCCTCCTGTGCCATCAGCTGGAGAATCTAGGTATTTATGGACACAGTTGCTAATACTGAAGCACAGGAAATGAATGTCCTTCTATTAAAGGACCTAATTCTAAGCAACAGCACACCTACAAGCTCATTTAACTGAATGTAAAGTACAAAGGAAGTGAAAAACACAATTAAAACACAAAAGAATATAGGCAAGGCAGTATTTTTACATTTATAGGTAAATGACTGTGCTGACTCATTCAAGGCTATCCTATTATGTTTTAAGTAAAAGCTGTACATTTATTATTATATACTTATGCAAAATTACAGCATAATAGTAAGAGTGTGTCAGACTTTCTCCCATAACGTGGAAAGTAAAAGTGACACTGACATACCACCTCATGCTCATTGAGATTGCTGAATTCTTGTTACATTATAAAAGGAGAGAAGTTTGTGTCTTATCCAAGGTCATCTTGTTATGCTGCAAACTTTACAACTTGCCCTCTCGCTCGTTTCTATTGGAAGGCAGAGAAAAAAATATATTCATAAAGTCTTTGATTTATGCCAACTATTCATGTTTAATTTGTAAGTATTCAAAATATAGAAATAGAGAAGTGAATTAATATGTTTTACCCCCCTCAGATTTTGTTTCTAAACTGTAATAATCACAGATTTTCTAGAAGAGAAACCCAGCAATGTATCCTTGTTCCATTTTAAAAATGATTTCAATTTTTTCTCAGCAACTTTTGTCCACACTCTCTCTCTCTCTCTAGATTTCAGTCTCTTATCCTGGTACACAGGCAAGCTGATCACCCAGCAAAAAGCTCAGAATTAGAGACAGAAGATAATCTATTGAGGAAAGCACATTTTCGATCAACAGGGCTCTCTTCCCTCCTAACCCCCTGCAATCAGCAAATATTTCGTATGGCAGTAAATGTAGATAAATAGAAACCATATCCAGGAAAATAACACAATAAACTATTATGCTGTTATATATTTTATAGTATCCAACAGGTTTAATTCTTGATTTATTTGTGTTGTTTATACAATTTTACTCTTAATAGTGATACATTGCTGAGTTTTTTTCTGCTTATAGATATTCTGTGATCGTTCCAGTTTAGAAGCAAGATTTAAGGAGGGATAGAAAAGAACGTCCATCGAAACAAGTTGCATTTCCCCAATATGAACAGAATATTTCCTTTGTTTTGGAAACACAAAATGAATTTGCTAAAGAAATAAATTAATTTGAAATTAGGTATGAATTAAAACAGGGAGAATTTGTATTACTCTATAGCTCTTTCATCACCTTAAAATTCAAGCGATGTAACATTAAGGATTTCACAAACATTCATAATAACACAAATAAAAGTGATTGATAAATTGTCCCCATTGAAACGCACTGAAAAGCTACAAGGAGAGATTAAGGTGATAAAATTTAACATGGAGAGCCATAAGAAGAGTGGAATTGTAAATGATTAATGTGTTTTGCTGTATGGATGTAAAAGTATTGCTGCAGCAAAATATTTCAATAATAATAAAACTCATATTGATAAATCTTCCTCTGAGACACAAGGGACTAGTCAAGTTAGCAAAGTGACTTTAACAAGTATAACTCATAGACTTAGTACTACCTTCATTAAGTACAAATATAAAAATAAAATGTAAAGTCACTGAGGAAAAGACTATGGAATAAACTGAAGAGAAAATAACTTGGGGAGTATAAGTACCCCTCAGTGCCTTTTGAAAGAAATATTCCAACCTGTCGCTTACCCATCCACCAAAAAGTTATTTCTCTTAATACTGTCTCGTTCAGGCAATTTTTTGGACAGTAAATTGTATAAGGAGTATTTAGATTACTACAGATTTGACATTGCCCTTGCAGAATTTGGTTTCTATGGCAACCTGATAGCTTCAGCATTGTGTTCATGTCACAAAAAGATCCAAGAGCCAAATATTTAATTAAAAATATTATTCAATATATTGAGCTTAACCAAGACAAAAATGACGTAGGGCTGCAAGTGTAGCATACTCAGTGAAGAATATATTGGCTTATACTGTATGGTAAATATATTGGAACTACAGGTATGGAAATACAATACTCTGCCTTCAATGTGCCTATGTGGTTTCTTGAATGAAATTCTGCAGAGGGTTTCCAAATACATTCAACTGAACTAACTTAGAATTCAACTGAATTAACATGTAGCGTGGAAAGTTATAAGTAACACAAGTAAAGACAGCTGGGCCTTCACATAATGTATCTGAAGTAGAATAATTCAAGCCTGATCATTTGTGCATCAAGTTAAAACTCTGGATTGAGTTGTTTGATAATCCATCAGTATGTTTTCTCTTTCCTTGGCTAATCACAGAGTTCTCCGGAATCTACTCCAGTTCAAAGGTTTCAATCTTCTTCCTACCCTGCCCCTTCAGTCTGTTTTTGAAGAATTATATTCTTAATCCATGTTGTAAGATGCCTTGTGTTTTATTTCTTTTTAAGCTTTCTTTTTTCTATTATAAGCTACAATCATGACAGAGAATGAACTCGAATCTTCTTAAATTTGAAGGAAAAATCTACACTGAAATACAATGCTCTTCTACAATGCCACTATACCCCTATATTGTTGGTATCCCAAATAAAAATATATTGTTTCTTCAAGGGGATTGGTTGCTTTAGGTGAGCCAGGTTTTGGCCACAATATTTTGTAACTTTACTAGCAAACACATACAATTACATTATTATCTGCTTTGCTTTTATGCTAAATGAATGATGTGTCTGATTCTATTTTTTGTACAAGGGAATTTTGTTCAGCTTAAATGCTTTCACTTAGCTCAAAGACCATAAGTTTCACATAGATATTGCATTTGCTTGACATTTCCAAATGGATCATTTTCCACCTTAAAATATAGTGTTCTTTATTAACAGACCAAACTTCCCTAGAGAATTTTCCCTTTTTCTTGCAGAACTTAAAGACCTTACCTTACCTTCTATATAAAACCATGGGGAAAACTGAGGAGGAAGTAAGTCTGCAGGCAAACTGATCCTGAACCCTTTTATAGACATGATCTAACTCAGAAAAAGGTTAAGGAGGTGAATTGACTCTTGGAAGATTAGACAAGTTGATTACCTGGGGCCTACTGTTGGTTCTGAGGCAGAGCGGTGACTGAATGAGACTGACTAAAGGCGATGATCTTGTAAATTATTAAACTATAGAAGCCAGCATAATAGAACTACACTGTGATAATATGTTGTGGATGGAAGAGTAGACTTTTTTTTAAGAGAAGAGAAAGAACATTTTTATCATGGGAATCATCTGTGTTTTTGGAGTTAAGGGGGATTCTGCCAAAAAGAACAATGGAATTGCCCAGTTTAAATTTTCTTTTTACCTCCTGTGGAGAATCTGTAGCTTTATTGTTGCCATATCCCATAAGAATCTGCAAACGACTGAAATGGAAAATGGAAGAGAGGAAAATAACAAGTAATAATATTTTTATAAAGTTTTTTTTATTTTAAAACAAACAAAAACATACATTAAAAAAATCATCAGTTACATATCTATTTAGCATGTCATTTGGTCACAAACATTTGTGCATCACCGCTTTCAGTTGCATGTAAAATCAATAGTTATGAACCCAATATACGTTAGTTCGTTGATTATCATTGTAAATCATATATTCATATGATACTCTGTTATAATTTCTTCCTTTTAAACATGTATTCTAAAGATTAAATTCATATGTATGCTATGTTACATCATCATAAATTTATTAAATAATAACATATCTTTATAGTATCATCTATCTTATTCTGATATTTCTTACAGTATATAAGAAAAGCAAAGAATCACCAACATTTTATATTTGTGCATCATTACATTCAATTATATGTAAAATCATAAAATATCTATCAAATGTATATAAATACATCTTTATCATTGCGTCTCATATATTAACTACAATTATTTCATTTTAAACAAGATGTTCTAAATATTCAATTTATATATATACCAATATTCCATTACTTTGTTATAAATCTATAAAATCTATATATTCAATTCATATTATATATATATATATATATATATATATATATATATATATATATATATATATATATACACACACACACACACACACACACACACACACCAATATTCCATTACATTATTATAAATCTATACAGTCTATATAAGAGTGATATGTCTTTATAATATCTCCTATCACATTTTATTATTACAATTCAAAATTATGGTAATTGTATCCATTGATAAAACAAGTCCCAAATCTTATAAAATTGTTCATCTTCTTGTTCTCTAATTTCAAATGTCAGTTTACTCATTTCAGCACATTTCATTGTTTTTTGAATAACTTACTCCTGCGTTGGTATTTTCTCATTTTTCCAATTTTTTGCCAATACAATTCTGGCTGCCGTTAAAATATTTACAATCAAATATTTCAAGTCTTTATTATATGTATCTGGTATAATACCCAATAAAAAAGTCTCTGGTTTAAAGTTTATGCGTTTCTGTGTCATTTTCTCTAACTAGGTGTGGATTTTAGTCCAATACCTTTTAGCTTCTGTGCAAGTCCACCACATGTGGTGGTATGATCCCGGTGTCTGATGACATTTCCAACACTTTACAGATCTGTTCTTGAACATTCTTGCTATTCTCATTGGGGTACATGCCACCTGTAAAATATCTTATACAAATTTTCCTTATAAGCTGTTGACATTGTCATTTTGTAATTTTGGGGCCACAATTTCTCCCATTTCTCTAATTCAATCCCATGTCCAAAATTTCCCCACAAAGCTATCATAGGTTCTTTAACTTGTTCTTCTTTTAGTTTAACCTCTAGTAAATGTCCATATAGTTTTTTAATTACTTTTTCATCTATACCTGTCAAGATTTTATCTAAGTTTTTTTTATCATAAAAACCTTCCACTTTACAGTCTTTATCATATCTAGATTGTATTTGCACATATGAAAACCAATTCATTTCAATTCCTTCCTGTTTCAGCTCTTGCATAGTTTTGAGTTTACCCTCTGCATTCAAAATTTCACCATATCTAACCGTTCGTTCCTTTTTGTATATTATTTGATAATAAAAACCTTCAATAGTTGATAGCCAGACTGGAATTTTTAAGTAATATTGCTTTTTAATCTTCTCCCAATTCAATAACAAAGCCTCCCTTAAATAATGTCTTCTAAAATAACCCTGTGTTTTTGTTCTGACCCACTCCTCCCTCCAGTAACGAAAGCTGAGACAAGCTTAACTAGAATGTACTTTAATTAGCAAGACCAAAATCTTGGTGACTGAAAGCCAAGCAAACAAACAGATAAGGACCTTGGCAGCAACTCAGACAAACCTTGGCAGCAATCCAGCCTGCCAAGTTAGTTACAACAATTCTCTTTAGTCAATGCGTTGACTTCTCCAAGAGGGCCGTGTGCATAAGCAATCTTTTTTATAGTCTGGAGAGGAGCCTAATGACCACCAGCTGAGCACAATTACCTCCTGTAATTGCGTAATTGTTCCTGACCCTAGTAGCTCTTTGATGGCGTGCTTCCAGGAACAACTCACTGCTGGCTTCTGGATCACTGTGCCTTGTCTCCTCCCCACTGGTCCAAGGCTCAGGCGCCACCTGGTGGCCAACCAGTCTCTCTGCGCCCTGCTCGGAGTCGGAACCCTGTCCAGGGTCCTCCACATCCTCCAGAGCCGACTCAGAGGGCCCCTCGCTGTCGGAAGCTAGTGGCAGCTCCAACGGCACCTGCTGGGCCACAACAGTTTTAGTACTTTTATATCATAAAAAAGCATGCCATACCAACACTAGGTCATGTTTTTCTAAAGTCAATAGTCTGGAATTCCTTAGTGTTATCCACTCCTTAACCCACATCAAGCTAGTTGCCTAGTGATATAATTCCCAATTGGGTAGGCCCCCTTATTCTAGCATCTTGTAACAACTTTAATTTTATTCTTGCTTTCCCCCCCCCCCCACCAAATGAACTTCAATACTATTTTGAAACAATATACAAGTAATAATATTGAATGTTTTCTATTATATTCATTCCCAACTACAGATATCTTATTTGGACTGGAAGGACATTATTTTTGTATATAAAACAACTGATGGAGAAGAAAATTCTTACAACTTAACCAGTTCCAAAATCAATTCAAGTAAACCAATAGTGTTTCAGTGCTATCATTATAACTTTTGACATTTCACATCAGTTGACAAGTACCGGTAGGCCCCCAATAGTCTTACTATTATATAACTGGAATAAATCCAGTAACGCATTCTTTCCAGAAAGATGCTAATGCAACTACTGTTTGCCTTCATTTTTCAGACATTAATGTTATGAAAAATGTAAAACACAATTTGCTAATTACTAACCATTGCAAATTAAGATTTAAGTAATCAGGCTTTTATGATGCTTCTGTTTTTTTTTCATACTAATGCATTTATAGTACAGATGTCTTGCCTGGATATATTTTACCATGTTGCCATTTTATTGATTGTTAAATAGGAAAGCCATCAGATTTCTGACTGCTTCTCATGGGGAGACTAATTAGATTATCTGATTGTCTGGTTTATCCGAGTAGCAAATTCTTAAGTGTCACAGCTGGTCTCAGACTCAATGTCTTGCACCATTATTTTTAAATGAAACAATTCCATCTTCATTGGGAAATCTTTTTTTATAGGTGACTTGACAGTAAAAAATTGTCTAACCATGAGACAACTTATTGTGCTGATGTGAGAGCCCGAACATCTGCATTGCAACTGGAGTTATTTACCATCCTCCCTCTTTTCCAGTTTGATTCAGAGGGGCTTTTTAGCAACAAAGAGCTTCTTAAGAATCAGACACCTAATTAGGTTGCTTGTAAAGACCTCAAAATGACATTTGAGAAATAAGAAACAGGCAAATTTTCCATTTTTACAGAACCCTCAACATCTGTTACTAATATAACCTTTCTAAATGGTGTACTTGTTGCTACAAATTGCTTTGCCAATGAGATTTTTCAGGAGAAAAACATGTTTTTGCTTATCTGCAGAGTCTGTTACTGGAAGTTTAAAGACCCCCTACAATACCTGGATGGACAAGAATTAGGTTGAAGAGGGGGTGGATTGATTATCACCCAGGTGAATAACTGTCACATTGGATGCTGGAGTTCATGGACATCTGGAAGCAACTGGGCTACAAGGCTTGGGATTCTTGGTTAAAACTTGCAAATTTGCAAAACCATTGGAAAAAAAGTTGCTTACCTGCTGCAAATATACACAGACTAAAAACAAAGAAATAATGATTTGCTATTACATATCCAAGTCTAAAGAGAAGAGGATTTCTGGAAAGAATGCACCAGTTCTGGAAAAAATAAAAATAAAAAACAACACCAGATCACAATTAGCAGAACAGATGCTAGCAGATACACACTTATTTAAAATACAAAATAAAGTATTTGCAGGAAGTAGAACAGGAAAAACTGCAAAGGGCAAAGAAATTAAAGCTGTGCCACAAGTAGCTCAGACAGAAGAGGCAAACACAGAAAGGCAGCAGTAGAGGAAGCCAGGGTCAAAATTCAACACACAAGAAAAAAGTCAAACAACACACCACCAAAATGGAAGAAAGGTTTGGAAAATAAGATAGCAAGCTAAGATCAGATGCAAGCAATTTAGAACAGATTAAATAAAAGAAGCTAAAAAACAAGGCCAAAGAATAGCTGAGCAAAAAATATTACCTATAACAAAGAAAATCAAGGAAGCAGTGGAAATAATAAAGGCACAGATAACAACTACAATGAAAAAGATCAGCAGATTTGAAGCTTTAATTGCACATTATAGGCACAATCTCCATTTTCAGTCAAACCAGAAATATGTCTACCAATCCATCAATGGAGCCATTACAATGAATGAGTCAACATCTGAGAAAGAAGAAATAGTTTGGTTCTGAGAACAGCTGTAGGATAATCCAAAGAAATACAAGAAGAATGCAGCCTGGCTAAAAGGAGGTAGATATTAATTAAAAAAATGAACCAACTAGTCATAACAGTAGAAATGGTGGGAGTAAAGGGCAAGAAAGTTCAAGAATTAGTGAGCACCAGGTGAAGACAAACCAGGGAATTACAGGCCAGTTACCTGCTTACGTCGAAGTGCTAACTAGTATGGTAGCTGATGCAGCCCAACAACATCTAGTTGAAAACAAGCTATTTCCATCTGAGCTGAAAGGAAATTGCCAAACAGTAGAGGAACAAAAAGACTAACTCCTAATTGACAACTATGGAAAACTGCAAGAGAAGGAAGACCAACTTGAATGTAGCTAATTGATTACAAGAATTTGATTCCCTACACAAGGTCCATAAGAAGATAGAAAGACAACATCAAAGACACATCACAGCAACATCAATTAACTATGGTTAAGGCCACCAGAAGAGCAAGAGCCAGAATTTTTTATCTCCCTCGACACCCAAAGTGAGGAGGATATTTGACTCCCTGCCACATCATTGGATAATTAAGTACCTATAAATAACAGGAGTCAGTAGAAAGCTCAGAAGCTTTGTGCAAAGATCAATGGCACAATGGAAGACTAAAAGGATTTAATATCAAGACAGAAAATCTTTCAAGAAGATTCACGATAACTACTACTGTTTGTCATTGCTTTGATTCCTCTGTCAAGAATACTGAACAAGCCAGATAATTTCTATCAAACATTTAAAAAAAACCATCTGCCAGGCCATCCCTTCTCCTTTACATAGATGATCTCAAACTATATGAAGAAGCAGTATCTGAAATAAAATCAATGATCAACATTGTCTGTATAAACAGTCAAGATATTGCAACGGAGTTTGGTCTAGACAAATGTGGCACACTTGCCATCAAAAGGGAAAAATAGTGAAAATTGAAGGAATCAAAATGCCCTATGGAAATAACATCGAGTCTAGATAAAGACATCCACTAGAAATTGCTAGGCATCCTTCAGGCAAACATCAATCACAATGAAATCAAGATGGTTAGAAGAGTGAAGAGGATCTTAAAGTAAGGTGACCAGATGTCTCACTTTTGGCGGGACAGTCCCTCTTTTGACGGGACAGTCCCACTTTTGAATAATTTGTCACGCATCCCTCGGCGTTTAAATAGTCCTGACTCTCCGGACGCCCCTCCGACCCTCTCCTGAGGCAAAGGGAGAGCTCCTTCCAAGCTCCTTCCAGGTGCAAGCTTATTCCACCTTCCCCCCGGGTCTCGCTGCGGGGCGACCAAAGAAGCATGTTTTCTGGCATTTGGAAAAGACCACCCCACCTCCCACGCCCCTCTCCTTCGGTTGGACAAGCCCACATGTCATCGCGCCGGAACACGCGCCCTCTGCATGGAATCCCCCACCCGGGTTTCTCTCCCCCCTTTTGTCAGGGACGGAATGGAGGCGTCCATAAAGTGGTGGCTGCTGGTCCAGCTGGGGCTGCTTCTGACTTGCCTTCCAGGTAAGGCCCAGTGGGGGGGGTGTTGCCATCTCCCGTAGGACCTATCCTTCCCCCCCACTCTTGCCTTTCCTTCTGCTAGCTCCATCCCAGCAGAGGCTGAGCCCGCCTCTTATTTGGACCTCCTGCATCCCCCCCCCCAAATGGAGCACCCCATTTCAAGCAAAGAGGGGCACCCAACAGGGCAGGGTTGCAAACATCCCCCTCCCCCCAAGGCTGTAGGCGAAAGCTGCTCTCCAGCATCCCGTCCCTGCCCTGCCTTCCCAGAGCCATCTCTCTGGAGGTCCTTTTTGGCTTTAACATGAAGCCTTGAGGGGGGAACAGGGTGCGCTCAGGCACCTATCTCAGGCTCTGCCCCTGAATCAGGAATGCTGGAGAAGGGGGCGTGGATCGCTGGCTTTTTAAAGCAACTTTTTGGAAGGAGGATGGGAGGATGGATGGGGCGAGTACTGAAGGCATCCCAGCTGAAATCACTTTTTTAAAAAGCCATTTTTTAAAAATCCCACTTTTAAGGCGGTGAGCAGATCTAATGCTCCTTCCGACTCCCCACAACAGAGAAAGGGAAGGGGGGGGAGAAAGTTAGGGAAGGAAGGAAAGGAAAGAAAGAGGGAAGGAAAGAAGGAAGGAAAAGAAGGAAGGAAAGGAGGAAGGAAGGAAAGGAGGAATGAAGGAAAGAAGGGGGGAAAAAGTGACTGGCCTCATTTCTTCCAAGCAGGTTTTCATGCCTAAAATGGGACTAGAAACTCCTGATTTCTTGTCTGGTGCCTGAACCACTACTAGGCAAACTGGCTCTCTTATCCATATTTGATCTACTGTGACCAAATATCTTCCAAATCGTGCCAGGAAAGCAGCTCAGCACAGCTGCATTGAGCAACAGGAATAATTTTTGAAAAGGTTTTTATTTTCCATTTTTTCATTTTCATACACTCACATATATACTGTGCATAGCCGGAGCCATACAACATTAAACAATAATTACAGCAATTCCTCTTGTCAACAATACCCCCCAAAATAGAAACCCAATATACCTCTTCCACCCCCCTCCAACTTTCTATCTTCCCTCCATCATCCCCCTCTACCCTACTTCCCCTCCCCCTCTACCACTCCTCTCTCCCGATCCACTCCCTCCCTTCCTTCTCACCTTCCCTCCCATCCTCTCTCCCACCCTCTCTACCCATCTTTCTTCTATCCCACTCCTCCTCGCCTTGGTGTATTTCCACTATATGTCAATGTACTTAACCTATCCTATTTTAACAGAGAAATTAAAGAAAAACAGTATACATGTGGTCGTATTACATTGAAGTCTAACACATCGTATCTATCCTAGTATATATCCCTCCCTTCCCCCACCCTCCCCCGCTACACCCCACCTCCCTCCCCCCCCCGACTTCCCAGAGCCCATACACGGTATAGATTTTTAACAAACACAATCTAAAATATATTGAGAAAAAAGAAATTTTAAAAAAAAGGGTTAATAACATCTCTACATTGATCTTAGCTTCTTCTTGCTACGCTAACTTTGAACAGTTTAAATCATTCCTGATCTTAAGCATAGGCTATCTGGAATTTCTTAGTCCCATATTTGTTTTGTATATAGTCAATCCATTTTTTCCAGTCTTGTTTATATCTTTCATTTGAATGATCTTTAAGATATGCCAATATTTTAGCCATCTCGGCTAAATTTGTAACTTTCAATGTCCATTCTTGAGTTGTAGGCAGGTCTTCCTTCTTCCAGTATTGCGCCACTAACAGTCTTGCTGCCGTTATTAAGTGCAGAATCAAGTTAGTCTCTACACTGTAAAGTCAGTACTTATATCTAACAAAAATAACTGAGGAGTAAACTTTATCCTTCTTTTAAAGATATTTTGCATAATCCACCATATTTTTATCCAAAATGCCTTAACCTTTTGGCAAGTCCACCATATATGAAAATATGTAGCATCGAGAGAACCACATCTCCAACACTTAGGTTGTAAATTCGGATACATAGAAGCCAGCTTTTTAGGATTTAAATGCCATCTATAGAACATCTTATAAAAATTTTCTCTCAGGTTTTGAGCTTGTGTAAATTTCACATTTCTTACCCAGATTCTTTCCCATGTATCCAACATTATTGGTTCTTCAATATTTTGAGCCCACTTTATCTTTAACTAATTCTGTTTCCGAATCCATCTGTATTAATACATTATATATCCTCTTTATATGCATTAAGCTTTGATCCCTTATTTGTTTAAACAGATTATCCTCAACTTGGATAAAACCATTTTTTAAATCTATTTTCCACCTGGCCTGTAATTGCCCATACTGGAATCATGTTTGAACTACCTTCTCCTCTTTTAATACCTCTAAAGATTTTAGTTGTAGTACCCCCCTTTCCAAAATGAGAAGCTGTCTGTAGGTAATTCTATCCTGTTTTTGTGCTATATTCATATTTTCAATTGCGTGTCTAGGAATTGCCCACATAGGTATCTTGTCATTTAATTTATATTGGTATTTTTTCCAGACCCACAGTAAAGCATTTCTTAAAATATGACTTTTAAAATTCTTGTCCAGTTTTTTGTTGAATAACAGGTAAGCATGCCAACCATATACCAGATCGTGTCCCTCAATATTCAATATTCTATCATTAGTTAAATGAGCCCAATCGCTAATTACAGATAGCACCACTGCATCATAATATAGTTTTAGGTTAGGTAATTTCAAGCCTCCTCTCTCGCGTACATCTTGCATTATTTTCATCTTTACCCTCGGCTTCTTTCCTGCCCATACAAATTTGTTGATACCCTTCTGCCATTCTAAAAGATTCGCATCTTTTTTAAGTATAGGTAACATTTGGAAGAGAAATAAAAATTTTGGTAAAATGTTCATTTTCACTGCCGCTATCCTACCCAGCAAAGATAAGTGCAATTTCTCCCATTTTTTCATCTCTCTCTGTATACTATGCCAAAGTGGTTCATAATTATGCTTATATAGTTTCGCATTTGAAGTTAAAATATTAACTCCAAGATATTTGACTTTTTTGACTACCTCACATCCTAGCATCCCTCCTAGTTCTTCCTTTTGTTTAGTATCCATATTTATAGCTAATATTTTTGTTTTTCCTAAATTTATTTTAAAGCCAGACACTTGACCATATTGATTAATCGTATTCATTAAAACCATACTGGATTCCTGCGGTTGTTCCAATATTATGACCAAATCATCCGCAAAGGCGCGCACTCTGTATTCTTGCTGCCTAATCTTGATCCCTTTTAGACCATCCCCAAGCCCCGGCAACAGGAATAATTTTTACGGCTGTGTAGTTTCTCCTTTTGCAAAACTAGCAGATTAAACAGCAAACTCGCCACAAGATTGCAAGTAACTTCTAAAACTTCTCCTCAAATAGCAGTTACCTGAAACTACCCAGTGAGCAGAGTTGGGTGTTGATATTATTGTATCTCTGTATAAAGCCATGAATTTGTTATAGGTCATAGACAAATAGCTGTCCTTTGGGGTCATTACAGGTGTCTGGAATAAAAGAACATAGGTGTTTTCTGATACGGAAGCATTTTGTATAAAATAGAGTGCAACATTGGCTAATAAACAATAGCTCCAAACTTAGTTTTAAATTCATACATTTAAATTCATTGCTATTTTCACATACTATGTGAATGAGACAGATTTTATATTCCAACACTTCAGGATACAGTGTTAAGCTTATTGCATGGGGAGATTTTGTACAATGTTTGCTTAAAATATTTAAGAAAAAAATGGTTGGATACTTTGTTGTTTAGAATGCAAGGCAAGCACACTTCAATTTTAAGGGACTGGCATTATTTCCATATACTGTACAACTAGACCTCGATTTACAACCACAATTGACCCTAAAATTTCCATTGTGAAGCAAGACGGTTGCTCATTTCATGACCTTTCTTTCCACAGTTGTTAAGTGAGTCACTGCAATTGTTAAGTGAACCATGCAGTCATTAAGCAAGTTTGGCTTTTCCCGGTCACTTTGCTTGTTGGAAACCAGCTGGGAAAGTGACAAATGGTGATTGCATAATCCTGGATACTGCAACTATCATGAACACATGCCAGGTGCCAAGCAAATTTTGACCATGTGGTCATGAGGATGGTGCAGTGGTCATAAAGGAGAAAAACAGTCACAAGTCAGAAGAGCAACAAAGATGATTAGGGGACTGGAGGCCAAAACATATGAGGAACTGTTTCTGGAACTAGGTATGCCTAGTTTAATGAAAAGAAGGACTAGGAGAGACATGATAGCAGTGTTCCAATATATCAGGGGTTGCCACAAAGAAGAGGGAGTCAAACTATTCTCCAAGGCACCTGAGGTAGAACAAGAAGCAATGGATGGAAACTAATCAAGGAGAGAAGTTGTGAATGTTCCAACACTGGAAGTTTTTAAAAAGATGTTGGATAACCATTTGTCTGAAATGGTGTAGCATTTCCTTCCTAAGCAGGGGGTTGGCCTAGAAGATCTCCAAGGGCTTTCCAACTCTCTTATTCTATTCTAACATATACTGTTTTAAAGAAGCACAGAGGGAACAATCCTCCAGGCTTCAATTATGTTGCACTGTAAAGGGATTCTGATCCATTTAAGTGATCACTCTTCCTTTTCAGTTTGTCAGCTTTTAATACTTTGGTTTTATTAAATGAATGCATTCAGAAGGTGCCTTCACTATATCCATCTGCCCTCTCCCCATCAAAGTTGCGCTCCCCAGGAAATAATTTTATGGGCCTGGGAGGCTGCTAGCATTTTCCATTAGAAAGCAGTAAGCCTTGTCTCAAAATTTGATCTATACAATGTAGATTGTTTTCGGCTTTGTGTGATTTGATTGAGACTCTTTATCAAATGCAGATTGTAAGCAATTGTTTCTTTCATCACACCAAGCCAAAGCAAAGAAACAACATTGATGAACCATAATACATAAAATTTTTGCTTACCACCAGAGCCCCTGAGAAGGATTAATTACTGATCTCTATTAATTCTAAAATGTTTATTGAAAAGTCCTGCATTCAGAAGGCATACATCTTTAGTAGAGGTCTATTGGACTCTTTCCATAATGCCTAAGAGGGGAAACCAGGGGAGGGATGCAACCACTCAAATAATTCTTCTTGTAAAAAGCAAAAAATTACAAACATTCTGTATGATATTTTTTTTACAGTTTTAAGTCTGTAGAATTTTCAAAGGTTTTGATAAATTTCCTTATTTGCATCTGAAGAACTCTTAATAGCTTAAAGATTCTCAAAATGTAGGAAAACTTAGTAGATGGAAAGTACCTAAATTTAAAAAATAAAGGTGAGGAACTTGTGTGAGGTAGAAAAAAACACATTCAGCCTCTTCTCTTGTTTTTATAGAATTTTGTAGTCACATGAACTAGAAGACCTTTTAGAGAAAGGCAGTTGTTTCATGAATCATGAATATATAATAATTACCGAGAGGGAAATTAAACATAAGTTCTTCAATATGAGACTTTGTTATAGAACAATAGGTGAACAATATAGACCAGTGACTCAGGGGTGAAATCAACTTACCTTTGCTACCGGGTCGCAAATGTGAGCCCACATGCCACCTCTACGCATGCGCAGGACCTTCTGCACATGCGCAGAGTGACAAAAATGGGATGTGATGACGTCCGGGAGGGTGGATAGAGCCTCCTGCTGCCACCACTACCAGTTTGCCCAAACCGGGTAGAACTGGCTGAATTGCACCACTCAGTGGCCCTCAATCTTTTGGGTACCCAGGGACCAGTTACATGGAGAAAGGTATTTCTGTGGACCAGAGGGTGTGTGGTTTTGTGTGCTGCCCACGTGCCGTGTTTGCTTGTTTGCGCAGACCGGTTGCTGGCATGCTGTGGACCAGTGCTGGTCCAGAGATCAGAGGCTGATGACCCCTGATATAGACCACTATTGGATGAATGTGGGAGTTGTGGAAAAAAAGTGAATGAAGATCTGGAGAACTGCAATGTCCTTTTAAGAATTAAACTTTCACTTAGGAGGCCAACAGTGTATCCAGTGATGGAACACAACATACTGTAGTAATATTTTAAAATCAATGAGTAGAGCAGTTATAAATAACCACAAAATTAATGATCTGAAGATGGGTTGCAAGTAGATTGAGTAACTTATATTGCCTTATTCTAAATTCCTCAGCAGTCTCCTCTAAACTAAAGTGACCAGTCCTGCTTTTGAACAATTTGTCCCGCATCCTGCGGCGTTTTTAAAAAGTCCCAATTTTTAAATTTTTTTAAATCAAGAACCGCACCCCCATCCCCACCCCCAGTCAATGGTGTCCCTCTTTACCAATGTTAAAATCTGGTCACCTTATCTTAAAGTCCAAACTCAGTGAAGGAAATACCATCAAGACATTTAATATCTGTGCAATTCCAGTCATTAGATACACAACTGGAACAGTGGATTGGATTCAAGCTGAATTACAAGCCTTCGGTAAGAAGACCAGAAAATAATAACAATGAATCATCCCCTTCATCTACACAGCAATGTTGAAAATATTTACAAGCAGCATGGGTGGGCCTGGAATGTTGCAAGCACAGCAGACAAAGGGGGCATTGAAAGACTATCTGAATAGTCTGAATGATAGTGGAGAAGATGCACTAAAGGTATTATATCATGAAGGTAGTGTACCATGATACCAAACTGGCATATGAGAAAGAGCAGTGAAGAACAGAAAAGATACACAGGGAAAAAAAATATTACATTTTTAAAAAGCAGGCAGATAACAAGACCTGGCAATAGCTAAGAGCAGGAAAGTTTAAGAAAGAAACAGAGGGACTAATTCTGGCTGCACAAGACCAAACCTTTAAAAACAATGCATACAAAGCCAAACTGAGAAGACAGCAATAGCAAGTGCTACTTGTGGAAAGAAGCCGAAGAAATTGTTGACCACTTTGTTGTTCAAGAGAACTGTCCAGATTGACTAGAAACAACATGATGAAGTAGCAACAATGGGGCATTGTGATATCTGCCTGCAAGTAAGAACTGGTGGGATCACAAAATAGAAAAAGTGAAAGAAAATTAAGAAGCTAAATTGATCTGGCACTTTAGAATTCAAACAGACAGGCACCCATCACATAAGAATCTCTGTGGTAAAAGGAAGCAAAAATAGTACCAACAGTAATAAGCGCCTGGGGTACAAGCCCAAAACAACTGGAGCACCATTTGAATACTATTGGGATTGACAAAATCACCATCAATCAATTGTAAAAGGCAGCTTTACTCAGTACAACTTTCACCCTGTGATGTCAGGTCTCAAGATCTATAGCAATAGCAGTTAGACTTATATACCGCTTCATAGGGCTTTCAGCCCTCTCTAAGTGGTTTACAGAGTCAGCATATTGCCCCCAACAACAATCCGGGTCCTCGTTTTACCCACCTCGGAAGGATGGAAGGCTGAGTCAACCCTGAGCCAGTGAGATTTGAACAGCCGAACTGCAGAACTGCGGTCAGCTGAAGTAGCCTGTAGTGCTGCATTTAACCACTGTGCCACCTCAGCTCCTCAAGATCTGCCTATCCCAGGTCCTTGAGAAAGACTCGATAGGTGGACAAAAATACCAAATCCAGTCTAAACATCCATCGAACCATAACAACAATAATTTCACACTTTGCCAGGAGAATTTATGGGGAAAGCAAGGGAATGATGCAAAAGATTCATTAATATTACTCTGTCTACATCTTTGTTAGACATTTCATTTCTCCATTGAAGGGCATGAGCTGACAATGTCAGATTGTGGGAAAACCTGCATAGTCCCTTAAATTACATAAAATCTTATACATCTGAATTAGGTGTTCTCTGCAGCATGCATCTTTTTTATAAATATACATCACATCTTCCATAATATATTTCATATACAGAAATTCTAACTGTATTTTACATCATAATGAACATTTAAAAATCAATATTTAATTGCCTTATAATTACAGCAGTTTTTTAAAGAATCTTCCTCTTTCAACTGAATTTTGATTTTTGTTATTAAAGTTACTGTAGGCGAGGCATATGAATGGAAATAATTAATCATGCACAGGTATTTTTATCTACATCCAATTTAACTTTCTCAAACTGGGTTCCTCTAGAACTTGCCAGAATATTTCTGTACAAGTTTAATTGATTAATTCACCTCCGTGAGATTATTATTATTTTTTAAAAAAAAGACATCTCAGAAAACATTAGCAAATATGTTTTGCTTATAAAATAAGAAAAAGTCAAATGCTAATTTGACATTTTCAGATCAAGTTCAATCCTTCACTTTCATTAAAAGAAAAAAATCTCATAACATTCGCTCAAATAAACTAAGTCTGAATTTAGAATTTATTAAAACAAGTAATTTGTCTTCTCTAATATCTGACAACTGCAACCCATCTTGCTTTCTTAAATTGTTCACTTTAAATATTGGAACTTTTTTTTTACTCTTAAGTTGCGTCTTTGAACATATTTAACAAAGAACGATAGTAATAACACTTCACCTTATATACAGTACTTTACAGTACTCTCTCAGCAGTTTACCAATGTCAGCAACTTGCCCCCAACAATCTGGGTCCTCATTTTATCAACCTCAGAAGGATAGAAGGTGGAATCAACCTTGAGCCAGTCAGGGTTAAACTCCTGGCTGTGGGCAGAATTAGCCTGCAATACTGCATTCTAACCATTGCACCACCATGGTTCTTAACAAGAATGTCAGCTATTCCAGTTCTTTAGTCAGAAGTTCATGAACTCTGATAGTTTCTATTTTTAAAATGTTCTTTAACTTTTATTGAAGACATGTTGTAGGTTTACATTCCATAATGGATTCCAATAAATTAGAAAAGAACCCCAAGCATCTGGCTCAGATTGAATCATCATTTAAGTATGCTTAAATTGAAGGTATTGTCACTGCTGTGAACCACAAGACCAAATCCAATATGAAGTCAAGAAAAAACCTTGAAATCCAATGAGGCAATACCACATAGGAAGTGGCTAATAGATTGATAGCAAAGCCCACCTCCCCTGCACACCATTTCTCTGCTTTCTCTGCTCATCTTTTAATCTCGTATTACTGTATTATCATTGTCATTGTTTACTTTATAGTTTTATAGCTTTATTATTTTTCTACTACACTTCATGTTTCTATGTTTACTGTTTAAGCCACTTACAGTAGCTCCATGAGATGGGGCTGCAAAAAATTTAACAAATAAATAAAAAATAAAAATTACATATTCATGGATTTTAAAAAAAACTAGTCTGCCTTCTCATAGTTACTTCCAATTATGTATTTTATCCCTCCTTTTAAAGTAAAAATGTTCTGTTGGGATTTGCATCCTACTGGTTTTTTAAAAAGACACCACACAACCCAATTATTGTTTTAGCCTTGTTGCTGTCAAGACAACAAAAAAACAAAACTTAAATCATATAAATGAATAAATGAAGCCATTAAATCCATAGCAAGTAAAAATATTTCTGAAATTGAATTTTTAAAAATTAAATTAAAAATGGGATATTATTATGAAAAGCTTTAATTACATTTATAAAGCCATTATTTCCAACCCAGAAAATGCTAAAAATTATCTAGTTACATTTTAACATTCATTTTAACTCTATTGGTTAAAATAGGAAGGTGCAGTATCGAAACAAAAATGTAAAACACTTCTAATGATAGAACTAGAAGTTATAAATAGGCAATATATAACATTTAAGTGAAAGAAAAATTTTCAATGATGGCAGCCAATCTTTCAAAGAGCCAGAGGCTGGATGTTCAGATATAATCCAGAATTTTCCTGGGAGGGTTATGGGAATAGGAGGCAAAATACCACAGTAACAGATAGGTGTCAGATGTTGGATTGGCTGTTCTAGGAGGGATCCTACTGTAGATATCAAACTGCTGGTACTTTCGCCTCCAATTACTGTTAGCAAAGACCTCTACAACCTAAGCATGGAATAACAAGTTCCATCCTTGTTGTTTTGTGACATTTGGTCAATATACATATAGCTGCTCTTGAAAATTATTCCAGGTTGTTTACATATATCTCACAATGTAGAGTTAGAGTTAGCAAAGGTGAAATTCCGAACTCAGATATAAAATCCTTCAAAAATAATTATGATTTGCTAGTCATCATTATCCTGTAAAACAGTGAAGTAGTCCAAGTGCTGGAATTTAAGGACTTCATTGCCCCAACTGACCCATCCAGGTTGCAAATTCCGAGCAAACAGTTCTAAGCATTCTACATCTGGCTTGGTATATTCTTTCAAAATCTCTGGAAAGTGAAAAAGACAAACAAGGTGAAGATGGTAAGGTGTTGGAAGTTGGAGAATGAAGACAGGGTAAATAGCTTTAAGGAGTTTCCTGTTAGCCACATTTATTGTATATTGTCAGGAAAAAAAATCTTTATTTATTTATAAAATTTATGACACAAATATGAAATGTCCATCATTAGAAAAACAATAGTACTACCAAAACTTCCAGTTATTCTCATTTACAGACTGTAGTACCAATCACAGGAATCTAAACGTTCACTTATGATTATTGCTAATACAACTCTTAACTGACAGATGTAAATATCTTTAACCATTTCTTCCCTCAAATTTTAAATTTAGGATTGAAAAACAGAAGTAGAAAACAATCCTTGTAGGTTATAATTTGGTTTGATTTATTGTAAACTTTCAATAACTGCATTTTACAGTTAGGAGACAATTAGCCAATTTCCATATGACTTACTTCCAGTATAACTTTTACTGGCTTTATACGGCATTTTGAAGAAACAGGCAAATCTAACCTTAAGCCAATTCAACTGTTGTGATTTCCTATTGATGATCTCTTAAAGAGTGTAATTTATTGAATATGCAGATTGTTAATTCTTTACAATACCTTTTTAAAAGTTGAAGGTATTGGATAAATCAGTCACATTCTACCAATTAATCCTTTATACAGCAATTCAAATATATAAAATCAAATGCTGTTCTAAGTACATCTTAATGATGTTCTCACCATAAACAGATGGCAATTACGTTTAAACCTGTATTTGGGCCCCCGTTTCACAAACTGTGACCCAAAATATTTCAGTAATTTTCACAGATCACATCTATATGGCCAGCATGTAATTTGGGACACCAATTCCAGGCTTTCTAAATATGTACAGCCTTTAGGAGATTGCAAAAAATTAGAAATCACTACATTATTTTGCTGCCATCTAAGGTCACCTTGGTTTTTCCAAATTAATGGGACAAAGTCTTTGTTGCTAAAGCTCAATAAATATTATATATCCTTATATTCATATCTTACTGACATGGTGGCTCAGTGGCTAAGACGCTGAGCCTGTCGATCAGCAAGGTCAGCAGTTCAGTGGTTTTAATCCCTAGCGCCACGTAACGGAGTAAGCTCCTGTTACTTGTGCCAGCTTCTGCCAAACCTAGCAGTTCGAAAGCATGTAAAAATACAAGTAGAAAAATAGGGACCACTTTGGTGGGAAGGTAACAGCGTTTCCATGAGCCTTTGGCATTTAGTCATGCTGGCCACATGACCACAGAAATGTCTTCGGACAGTGCTGGCTCTTTGCTTTGAAATGGAGATGAGCACCGCCCCCTAGAGTTGGGAACGACTAGCAGATATGCGCAAGGGAAATTTTACCTTTATTACTTAGGACTTTCATTTGATGTATATATTTTTTTTCTTTTTATCACTGCATCTATACATTACATTTCTCCAAACACTTTCCATAATCACCAGCCACAAAGGCCAACGACTACAGAACTATAAGCGCTGGACACATTTGGGAAGGCTGTACAGCAGGTAAATAAATGTCAACCTGTTGAATTGCAGTATATAGTGGAAATACTCAAAAAAAAATGTTTGGCAGTATCCCCCTATCATAGATGAGCTTCAAAAACACAGACCACCACTAAATGGTAGAGAAGAGGTTGTAAAATTTGCTCTTTGCTATTATATACAGTATACTCATCTATACATTTGAATCCCACATCTGGTAGTTAAGGTCTGCTGTATTAAATGTGACCATAAAATACAAGGCAACATCATGATCAGCTTTCTCTCTGTGAACTTGGATTCTTCTATCTGCATTGCTGTTTTGTGGCAGGTTAAGAGGAAACTGCATGCTTTAGGAAGGTTTTATTTTTAACTGCCATTTATACTATTTTTTCTTCCTTTCAATCTAGTTATCCTAAAACTGATAGTAAAATGAAATTCTCTTCTGAATGTCTTTGCCTATTTTCTGTATTATTATTCCCAGAAACTTCATCCAGAAAAGACATAATAATCACAGTGTTGTTAATATCAATTTATCTACTTAAAAATCTAGGAAAAACAGGAAATGAGAACAAATCTCATATTCAATTCTGTGCTTGAAAGTGCACTTTTCACTCAAATATTTTACATAAAATATGTTTTACTTGGTGTTAACTTTATTGTCACCCTGTCTATGTATTTATTGTCACAAAGTATTTCTACTAAACGTTGATTTTTCCATACCTTGCCTCTGGCAATCGCTGATTTTATATTAGAAATAACATTTATATCTTCTCTGTATTGTTGCTGTTCTGACACAAACTATAAAATGATTAATGACTATATTTTTCTTCTCATTGAAAATGCCACTATTTGCTATTTTATCCCGTGCTGAACATGTTTTAACCAGGAAAATTAGATTATTTAATAAAATATAACATTTATATCATATTATTTCACTGCTGAAATAGACTATTATTCTCTGAATACAGAAGAATAGACCTATGAATTGGGATGATAATCCTTCTAGTTCAGGGGTGTCAAACTTGATTTCATTGAGACAAATCAGGGTTGTGTTTGACCTTGAGGTGGCGGGTGGGCATGGCCAACTTGGCATCACTCATGTCAAGGGCGCCTATGGTGGTCCGATTACTCTGCCAGCGAAAACAGGCTCCAAAGCTCTGTTTTCAGCTGTGATAGCCTCCTGCAATCCTCTACCAACCCTCCTGCAACCCTCTACCAGCAAAAACTGAGTTCCCAGGCGCCATTTTCGCTAGCAGAGGCACCCTGGGCCAGTTCTTCGCTGTTTCCAGGTCGGCCTCACAGGCCAGATCTAAGCACCCTGCAGGGCAGATTTGGCCCACGGGCCTTGAGTTTAATACCTCTGTTGTAATCCATGGGCCATAAAACTAGAAAAAATCAAGGGATTATTATTATACGGGAAGCATGGGGTCAGCCTCTGTTTTGCTGTTTGCTTTTCGGCTGCCATTGAAACAGGGAGGGGGGCATGGTATTTGGGTGTGGGAAATATTCTGTGCAGGAGGGACTGTAAGAAAGGAGTTGTTCTCACCATCTACTGCGCATGTGGCAGGGAGAGGAGTTTACCGCCAAGGTCAACTGTCCAGCATACTAACCTGTTGATGATTTTTGAAGATGTCTCCCACATGATACCTGTGGAGTAATTGGATTGGACTATGGGCTGGGGTTACCAAAGGGAGAGGAATGGGCCGCATATTGATATCTATGATTGCGCGTGCTTTTGTCTCAGATCCTGCTTTGCTTAGCTACTATTTACTTATAGTTAGTAAAAGTACTCTTAATTCTAGAAAATGGAGTTGAGAGGTTTCTTTCTTGGTTATTAAGTGAAGCAGCCCTGACACATGGTGTATGGTGCATTGACTAAGATATTGGACTAAACACCAAATAATGAATTCAAATTGCCCCTTAGGAATGAAAGCCAGTCAAGTGACTTTGGGGCCTCTCATTTTCTGAGTCCAACGCATTTTGAAGATTTAGCATGGAATAATTATGAAGCATTCTGCATATAGCTGAATTGTACAAAATAAAGAGATGTAAATCTAAACATTAATGTCATTTTAAACTGATGATCTTGTAATTGTGGCAGATATATATAAAATAACAAACTTCTAAAATAACAGCATAGAGGGAATAAATTGGTAGCACAGAATACAATAATGGTATAAAAACGTAAGAAGGTTTTCCATGGCTTTTATTGCTATTATAAAATCACAGTGAAATAAATTTAAGAACCAATGTTTAAAATAACTTAGCAGTAACTTTTATTTTTATTTTTTAGCCAAGTTCCTTTCAGAACCCATTTGTACTTGATGAGTAATTCATATCAAGTTTGCTTGCATAATTGTTTAAAGGACATTTTGATCATGGCAATATTTTGGCAGTGATCCTGTGGGAAGTGATTTTTGTACATGCATAAGTGTTGTGGCTCGGTAGGAGCCTTTGGAGCTGCTATCAGACTGACACAGAAATCTACTGTGAGTGGTTTCAGGATGCTCACAGGAGAAGTTAACAAGCAGCTGGGGCTTGTTATCTTCTCCTCCTGTGTTAAGGAGGCTTGTTAAAGATCTCCTGTGGATAAAAGACTGATGGTGCCACGCTTTAGTTGCAGAAGTCAACTTGTTTGTTTGTTAGTTCAGTTCTGTTTCTGTTCGAGTTTGTGTTCATGATTCAAAGAGGCACTTGGATAAGTGATTTGCTTTCTGTAAACCTGGTTTGCTGTGAGAGTTTGTTTTTGCATTTGCTGTTTAACCTTTTTGCCAGAGAATTTATCTATGTTTATTTTGGGCTCGCAGCCAGCAAAAGCCGGGACTGATAAAGACATTCCTTTGCAAGCTGTGTGTGGCTGTCGTTTCTGAACGAGCAAAGAGGGGGGGTCAGAACACATAAGTATATGCAAATAATCCAGGAAAACCTCAAAATAACTGCTTTAAACTTTCAGAATGATGAATGATTCACACAGCTGTACTATGTAGCATGCATTGATACTAAAAAAGCCAATTTGTGCCAGTAAGGATTCTGAGGTCTTATAATTTTTCATGGATATTCTTTTTTCTCATTTTATATTGAAATGAATTCTCAAGAAATAGAAATTTACCTTGATTTTTATACTGCATTACATATTTTTTTCAATCCTCATTTTTAGGTGGAAGACTTGCCAATGTAAATTCTTTATTTTTATATAACAAAAGATATATATATATATATATAATCTTTTATTATATAAAAATAAAGAATTTACATTGGCAAGTATATATATTAATAGGTTTTTAAAAGTCTAATAGTAAGTATCTATTCTAACCACAGCAATAAAATAGAACTTATATTGGTTTATTCTCTCTTGACCTTTTTGAGTTTATGAGGTTACTCAATGAAAGGTGGTTTGTGTCAGTTATCAAGATCTGAATTAAAGTAGATAGCTTTTGATTCAGTCTATGATCATCAGACTGAATCCCAAACTGATTCCTATAATTGTGAATGGATGGGAGAATTAAGGGCTTATAAACTATAAAATAAGACAGAAATAAAATGCAGAAAATTACAGCTAGCCTATGCCTGAAATTCATGCCACAGAGTTTGCACATTAAAGCATTTGATATAATTAATTCATTAGTTTTGAAAGTATCATAAAACAAAACAGTTTTAAAATATTTGAAACAATAATCAAGGAAAATGAATTTCATATTATTTTCTCTTAACCTATGAATAAAAATAAACAATCAAAATACTTGAACACAGCTGTTAGTAATAGACTGCTATGCTGTGCTATATTTTCTTTCTCCAGGAACAATTAGAAAATCAAATATAAACTTCTGTAATCTAAATTTTTAAAAAATCGCCCTATTTAATGATATGAACATTAAACAAAAAGCATTACTGGAAACTTCTAGTGTCACAACTTCATAGTTAAATTCAAGTCACAAAATAAAATATAATTTTGATTATTTATGCAAAGTCTTCTTTTTGTCTGAACAAGGTGGTTTTTATTAAAATAAAATACTGTGGTACATTAACATTGTTAATTGCACTGGTTTCTTTTTAAAATAAAACAGTGTGTGCAGGTAATTGATATGTTTTCTTTCATTCCAACTTTTTCTTTATGTTCATGCTATAAACTTTGGAAAAAATTCCCTCTACTGGCAATTCTAGTTAATAGTTTTTCACTACTGTAAAACATTTTATCTTCTACTGACAAGACTTGAATATCTTCTCATACACTGAAACTCTTAAATCTGCAGTTCAGTTTTATGCAGTTGTTTTGCATAATTATTCACTATTTTTTAATTAATCTAGAAATTAGCCACATGTATGTGCAAAATAAAATATGAACCACCGGTATGCAAACAAAAGTATTGTTTTATCTGAAGAAGCAATTAGCTAGCAAAGAACACACTCACAAACTTTCCTATATGGTTGTATTTAAAAACACACAGACCATATACAAGGAAAGAAACTACAGGTAGTCCTCATTTAGTAATCATTTGTTCAGCATCCATTTGAAATGACAGCTGCGCTGAACAAAGGGTTTTACCAAAGTTATAGCCATTGCAGTTCTTCCAAGGTTACATGATCAAAATTAGCCTGCTGGGCATCTCCATATCTATAGCTACAGGAATGCTTCAACTCCCTCATCTACCTTTCTCTCCCTCCCCCCCGCCCACTCCCAATCTATATCCTTTTGCCTCCCTGCATTCCATGGCCCCTGTACCCTAGCAGATCTTTGCTATTTTTCTGCTTCCACTGCTTACCAAGCCTGCTCAGACCAGCCCTTCATGATGCAACTGCTGGCAGTCAAGGTCTACTCTTCCAGGTCCTGCATGGCAGTTTCCTCACAAGACTGTGGAAGATGGTCTCATAGAGCCAGCAGTAGTCTTGCAAAGGGCCATTGCAGACAAACATCATTAGTAGAAGGAGCAAGAAGATAGTGAAGATTGTCTGGGGCGGTGGAACGCATGGCAGGAGCTGCGGAGTGGCAAGGAAATTGCAGTTGGGATTGGGTGGCTGGGGTTTTGTGCACATGCTGGGCCAGGCTGGGACATCACAAGCAGCTGTGGCTTCACACCATTCTACACTGCTGGGTCATGCTGGGGTTGTTGAGAGGTGCACACCAAGGAGGTCTTGAGATGCAGTGTGGAAAGTAGCCCAGAGCCCACAAGGCAGAATGCAGCACAGCCAAAAGGACAGAGTTGGGAAGGAATAAACATTTGTGTGAGTTGAAGGGGAGGTAATCCCATGCCTTGGAAGAATTGAGACTTAGGCCTGGGGCTGGTAAGGGGCTGCACCCTGAATGGCTTGAATTGGGGAGGATCTTTGGTTATTGACTACTGGAATTTGCTTGTGGAACAAGTGATTGTAGTATAGTTATCAAGGTCAAGTATCAAGCAAGTAAGAAAAGATCTCAATTCCCCTAACAAAAAGCAGTACTGAGCAAGTCCGAAAGGTGCCTTTTCAAGAGGCAGCTTGGTAAGAAGCACCTGTGGGACAACCATGACCTGGATGACTGAGAAAGGGTGTTGGTACTTACCTGATACGCCTCATGGGGGGGGGGGGGAATATCCAGGATGGGTTGACTTTATCCTCTCGTTGATTGGACTGAGCCATCAGAGCTCTTGGTATAAGCCCCTGGTCCACCAGGCTCCACCCAGTTTATTGACGAAGAACTCTATCCGACTCATTGAACCATCCACTCCAGACCTTGTTAAGGTTTCTACTTTTTATTGAATCCTACTTTGAACATGTTATTACAACCTACAACATAGTAAACGTTACCTTATCATGACTGGGGGGAGGGGGTCTGGATACTCTCCCCCACTATGAGAAGGGGTGTATCAGGTAAGTACCAACACCTTTCTCCATAGTGAGGGGGAGGAGTATCCAGGATGGGACGTACCAAAGTCAAATGTCCCTAGGGTGGGTAATAAGTTGAAGACCCCTGGCCAAACTAAGCCTGGTGAGATGTATCCCCTGCCCTGTGGACAGCCTGTAGCGCTCAAACGAAGCCTCCACTGAGGCAAAGATGTTCAGCTTGTAGTTCCTCACAAAGGGTGAGGAAGAAGACCCTGCGGCTGCCCTACATGTCTCCATCAATGAGGCCTGTTTAGCCCAGGACGCCGAGGTGACTGCACTTCGTATGGAATGTGCTGTGATGCTATACTTTCTATTTGGTCAGGTTTTTCTGAGGTAAATCCTCAGAGCCCTCCTTATGTCTAGGGTGTGCCACTTCCTCTCTAGGGGGTGAGCAGGGTCCGGACAGAAATTGGGCACACCCAGGTCCTGTAATTCATGGAAACATGAACCCACTTTAGGTATGAAGGAGGGGTCCAGCTGCAACACCCCTCTGTCCTGGTGAAAGATGCAGAGGTCGTCCTTCGCGGACAGGGCCTACAGTTGTGATGTCCACCTGACAGATGTGATGCCACTAGAAACACCACCTTGAGGGTTAAAAACTTTAGAGACATTGTTCGCAATGGTTCAAATGGAGCCCCCTTAATGCGTCCAGCACTTTATGCAAGACCTAGGAAGGGCACCTGTGTATCGTGGGTGGTGTGAGGTTGGACGCCCCCTTCACAAAGTGCCTTGCCAAAGGTTGTTGACTGAGTTTCTGGGCTCTACCACATAGATGCACTGAGGAAATGGCCGAGACTTGTCTCCTAAACATGTTAGGGTCTAACCCCTTGTCCAGGCCTGCCTGAAGAAATTTGAGCACTAAGGGCTCTATCCCCTTGATGGAAAATCTTTCCTCCTTCAGGATGCTCCGCTCAACCGCCAAGTGGTCAATTGGAGCCATTGGGGTTCCGGGTGTTCCAGTGACCCCTGCCTGAGGAAGATCCTTTCCTGAGGAATCCTCCGCGCTCTGTCCCCCAATAGCGACTGAAGGTCTGCAAACCATGGCCTCCTGGGCCAATAAGGGGCAATCAGTACCACCTCCGCCCCTCCCAAAGAATTTTTGGATGACCCTGGGAATCAGGGGCAAGGGTGGGTAAGCGTAGAGCAGTCCCCGAGGCCAAGGGCATAGGAGGGCATCCGCCCCTTCTGACCCCTGGCTTTGGTACCTGGAGCAAACCTTGGGAGCTGGGTGTTGTGGGGGGTGGCAAATAGCTCAACTTCCAGGTGGCCGAAGTGGTCCATCACCTCTCTGAAGATCGCCGGGTGCAATCTCCACTCTGAGTTGTCCACTTCTGCCCAGCTGAGCCAATCGGCTCTGATGTTGTCCACCCCCGCTATATGTTCCGCCCTTAAGGAGAGAACATGCCTTTCGGCTCACTGACCTGGCCTTTTGGCCCCCCGCATGAGGGCCTTCGACTTGCCCCCCCCCCCCGGTCTGTTTAAGTAGGCCTTGGTTGTGATTTGTCTGTGGGGACTGGAATGTGTCTGTCCTTGACAGAGTGGTGAATTTTTTCTAGGGCCAAGCGAACTGCCCTGCATTCCAACCAGTTGATATTGTGAGTCAGTTCTGTCTGGTTCCACTATTCCTGTGCTATCTGGTCTTGTAGGTGTCCCCACCCCCCGAACAGGCTGGTACCCGTGGTTACCGTCACCCAGTCTGGCGTTCTGAAGGCTTCGCCCTTGGTTATCGCCGGGGACATCAGATCAGTGAGCGGGAAACTTCTGCTGGGAGAAGAACCCTGGCCTGGGAGCAGCTCCTGTGCCTTCACTCGAACGGCAAGGGAACCATTGTAGGTCTCTGATGTAGAGACGGGCCCAAGGGATAATGCCAATGGCTGAGACCATGGTGCCTAACCATCTAGCCCACGTGGCTAAAGGCACCCTGTCTCCCTTGTTTACCTGGATGACTAATCGTCTTAGTGAACACTGTCTTTCAGATGACAGGAAGACCTTACCTGCCTCTGAGTCTATCAGAGCCCCTAGGTGGATGAGCCTAGTGGAAGGGTAGAGTTGGCTTTCAACCGGATTCGCCGAGAACCCGTGATCCCTCAGGATTGGCAAGGTGATATCTAGATCCCCTAATGCCCCTTCAAAGGAGGATGACTGTATGAGCAGGTCATCTAGGTAGCATAGAATCCTAACTGGAATCTGCCTCCGGCTCACTAAGGCAGCCATTACCTTGGTGAATTCTCGCGGGGAGAAAGACCGGCCGAAGGGCAAGGCCTGGTATTGCAAGTGCTGCTCCAGGTAGGAGAACCTGAGAAACCTCCTGTGATCCCTAATGATAAGAATGTGTAAATAGGCCTCTGTGAGGTCTATAAAAGTGAGGAAGTCTCCCTGTCTGATTTCCTCCAAGATGGAGTGGAGGGAATGCACTGTGAACCGCTTGTAACTGTTGAAGCGGTCCCGCCGCTTCAGATCCAGAATTGCCCTCCATCCCCCTGATGCCTTGGGGATTATGAAAGGGATGGTGTAATGCCCTTGGCCCTGCTGTCTAGAGGCACTGGCTGGATGGCTCTATGTCCAGCAGGAGTTGTATAACCTCCTGTATCAGTAATCTCCATGTTGGGTTATTTGAAACCGGGCAGCTCCAGAAAAACCCCATGGGTTTAGACAGGAGTTCCAGAGCCAGGCTGTGCCTCATGGTGTTCTGAACCTATTTATCCGATGAGGCGCGGTCCCAGCAGTCGGCGAAGTATGCCAACCGCCCCCCTGGGGGGAGGTGGCTCAGTTCTGGCCTTAGTTTTTGCGGAAGGGGCGCCCCCTGCCGCATCTTCTGCTCCCTCGGAAGGGCCGCTTCTGCTGTCTGCCCCTCTGCAGCCTATCTTGGCGTCTCTGCCTGCTGGAAGAGCCTCCCTGGTAATGCCTGGCACCTGAGTACCCCGCCTCTGAACCCCTGAAGGGATCCTGACCCCAGAAGGAGGATCCGAAGTCTTGTCCTCGGGAACAGGGCCATCTGGAGTAAGGTGCCGCCTTGAACTGTCTCCTCTTAGGGGCTGTGGGGAGCCCCTTCCTATAGTCAATCTCAACCAGATAGGGGTCCAGAGTGGGTCCAAAAAGGACATCTGTGAAAGGAGTGGATGCCAGGCGCCACCTGTGGCGAACCTCCGCCTGTCACTGTCTCAGCCACAGCAGCCTGCGAGATGCAATGGTGGAGCAATTGCCCTGGAGGCAAACCTTGCTGCGGACAATGAGGCGTCTGCCGCAAATTGATGTCCTGGTGCACTCTGACCTCGGTAATGGGGATGCGTTGTTGCAGTTCCTGCAGCCAGAGCAGAGGAGACCTGTTGAAAATGAGGTGGTGGTGGTGGCCTTCACTGCCCAGGCGGCTGCCTGATGCCGTCTTCAGAGGGTGAGGTCCGCCTTCCTGTCTTCCAACTTCAGAGCCCCCTCAGGTTCCCCTGGCAAAATCAGGGGTGTATGCAGTGCCAATGCACTGGTGCACCTGGTGGGTAGGATAGCACCCCCTCCATGTCTTGATCCACATTGAAGAAGGCCTTGTCTGTGGATGTGAGTGTGGGGCCCGACGTGGGAGTGGCCCTTGGCGCTTGACCGATTCAAGAAAGACCCTGGGAGTTGGCACCGTGTCGGTCTCAATGGCCTGCTCCTCAAATATCGTTTCCGCAGAAAACCCCTGCTGCTTAGGTGGTGCCTCTGCTGCTCTGTTTCCAAGCCTGGTGGCTGCTTAACCCTTAAAAAGGAGCGATTTATATAACAAAGGCTGGAATAACCCGGTGAAGGTCAGCTTAGGAGGGGAAATGCCTATGTCATCAGGTAGTTTATCCTCCCTGACTTCCCCCTCCTTGCAATCCAGCTCACTCTCCTCCCGATAAGGCTGAGGAGCTAAAGCAGTCCTCCCCCTGGGTTTCCAGCCCTTCTGGTATCCTAGGTGAGGATGCCACTTGAGGCAGCATTTGTGCTGCTGCAGCAATGTCATGCGTTGCTGGAAGGCTGGCATCATTATGTCTGAAAATTAGGGGCCTCTGTGGGAGCTTGCTGGCTGGGGGCCCCTGCCTGCCTGGGGGGGGGCAGCAGAGGCTGATCTCAGGGAGGCAGCATGGGGGAGGGGGATTGCCACCTCTGAGGGAGACCCCAAAGACTAGAGGTGTCAATGGGGATTCTTGCCTGCAATATGGTTGTCTCCCCTGTAGTCCCACCTGCTATACGGCCTCCAGGAGCTTTTCTTTTCTTTTCCTGGCGTGGGATGGATTTGAGGCCAACTGCCCTCTTGCAAATCTGTTCCAGTCTTTCATGCCTCCTCCTTTCCTATTTAGATGGCTTGGGGGGCTTGTGACCCCCCCTGCTTCCAGCTCTGCCCTGGGGGAGAGGTGCTTCTTTTTGTCTCTTGCCTTTCCTCCCCCCCCCCTTCTCTGGGCCGCCTGTGGGGTGGTCATTAACCTGGTGGGACTGCAGGCTGTTGTTGCCAGTACTTGTGTCCTGCCAGTCTCCTGTTGCCTCTGGGCGCTGCCATCTTGGAACACGTGGTCCCTTTTGGCTTCAAGATGGCGCCTGTGCCAGGAGATGAAGGCACCTCCTTTGAATCTTCTGGCCGGGCGGCTTCTGCTCCGAAGAGCTGCCGCGCGCCTCTGCTGTTGTTTTCTTCACTTCCAAGGCAGCTGGAGTCCTTGCTCTGCCTGTGAGCCCCCTCCAATGAGGTGAGTCACGTAACAACAGGGCGGGCGCTCCGCAGCATTTGCAAGGCTCCCTTCCAGGGGGCGGGGGGGGGCTCCGCACCGCCCTTGCCTGTCCCTTCTCTCGATCAGTGGTGCTTGGGGAAGTCTCCGGCGCTGCTGGCATCCTTGCGGCAGGGCTTGCCTTCCAGAGCCTTGTGCCCTCCGTCTCCTGCTCGCCCGGCAAATTCCTTTCTGAGTGTTGCTTGTCTCACTCAGAAGCCTGGGCAGCGGGCCACCCCCTGGGGGGCTTTTGCCGAACCTTACAGTCCAGGGAGTTGCCACCTCGCCTAGGATGCTGTAGGAGGGAGACACTGGAATTTTCCTTCCTTCCCTTTCTTGAATATCTTCGACCTGTCGGAGATCCAGGATGATCAACCGTCCAGTTGAGTGGACTGAGTCTAAAAACTGGGTGGAGCCTGGTGGACCAGGAGCTTATACCAAGAGCTCTGAAGACTCAGTCCAATCAACGAGAGGATAAAGTCAACCCATCCTGGATACTCCTCCCCCTCACTATGGAGAATCTCCATAGACGTACTAAGCGAGTCTTACTCTACTGTGTAGATCTAGGGCTGCTGAATAACCAGAATAGACATAATTGTTCATGCTTTCACAGTATAGGTCTAGAGTAAGTATTCCCGTTAAGTTGATCATTACCTTTAAATCTTGATTCATGGAAGACAACTGATCAATAAATGTGGTATTATATGACTTAATCATATTTGGTCTACATTTACCATATATTTTAAGAAACATAATCAGGATGACTCAATTAGTAGAGTGAAGGAGGTGGAATAAAAAGAAAAGTTTTTTTCTGCCATTGTTTTGTTTTACTTCCCCATATTTTTGCTAGCAAGGTATCAAGGCTATATCTACAAACAGAACAATTAGCCCCAAATCCCCAAATACTCCAGGAAATACTCTGAATAAAATTTGCTTTTAAAGTTCAGCTTACATTAACAGTTGCAATGACAGTTAAGCCTAAAATAGTAAAATTAATAATTAGTAATATTAGCATGTCTAGTTAAGACTGAACCCCCTGATAGGCAAACTGACATTCAAAGTTAAACTCATAATGAAAATTCACAAGCTCTCTGTAATTTTCTGCAAACTTCCATGTCATATTAATGATGGTCCAAAACCACCAATGCGAATGTGTACGAATACTAAACAATTAATTAGCTAGACAAATTGAAAATGTAAAGGTTACAAATATAAAAAAATATTTCTGGAACTTACCTGAAAGAGGAGGCTTATGTGAATGAAGTGTACAAGGCACACTAACAATTAATTTCTGACCAGGAATTGCAGGAAACTTTTCATCTTCTGAAAGCCTGTTTTATATATATAAAACAAGATAATATAAAAAGAAAACCTTTAAGTGATTTTTACAGACATAGTATCTGGAAAAGATTTGTATATTCATTGCTACTTCTCTTCCTAAACAAAATAATTAGAATGATGATAAAAAAGAGAGGCCACTCTCATCCTGGAAGCCATAATGAAGCTAATACAGAATTGTTTAGAGTATTTTTCTGAAAACTAAAGGGCAGCTTATGAAATTTCTTCGCTTTCTATAAAACAAAAGTAAAACTATAGGAAAAAGACAAAGAGAACACAACCAATAGATATTTGAAATATAAATATTGCCTGGCTTTATAAAAACAGATCAATGTGTAATTCCAGGGCACAAATGTTTCATTTGGCAGCAGCAACCAATAATATCCTGTCTAGGGCTAACCCAAGATGCCATATATAAGACATAACTGCAGCTTTACCCTTAACTGCAGCTTTTTTAGGAGGCATAGAAGACATCTAGCTTATAGAATGTCAACCACCTTGTTCTTTTTGTTGTTGTTGTTGCAACAGGATTAGCACTAACTTACCCACACTTATATCTCAGCTGTCAATTCCCAACTCTTCAAAAGACAACACTGACTGATAGTAAAGAAAGTGTGATTTGTTGTTATCACACATCAGCATCTTTTTTTGGAGCTTATCAACATTTTAGCTTCTTTTCTTTTTCTCCTCCGAAAAATTATTTACTTAGAGGCTTTTAAAATGGCGCCGAGCAGGCTGGTTTCTCCGGTAATAATGAACACTTTTTGTTAATCCTCACAAGAATTCAAAACAAAAGATATTGCTTATCATATGTTTTGGTTTCACAATAGGCCAGCAGAAGCTTTTTAATTAGTTTCATTTTTACAAGAACTTTACTCCTTCATTAACCTTGCTTATCTGGAAGTTAAATGGTGATGAATCTGCTGAACGGTCTTGTTACAATGTTTACTCACTGAAAGTTTTGCCAAGCCTTAAACTTCAAAATAAAAGGGGAACTCAGCCTCTTTACTTAAAGCTGCATATTCAGGCAATAGAGTTTTATTAACTACAGGCAGATAAATTTTGAAATGGCCTCAAAACCAAATATTAACTTGAAGTCGTCACCCTCTACTTCCAGGGGCACATCCTCAGTGCCTGGCACAAAGCTGCAGCCTCCGCTTCCTACGCCCCCTGCTGGGGATGTGTTAACGAAAGAATTTTTCCTGAGTAATCTAAGTGAGGCTCTTAATGCACAGACAATTAAAATGGAAGATAAGTTTAGAGATAATAGAGAGGTGGTAAAGCAGGAGAGAAAAGAGAAAATAAAAGAAATGAAAGAAGAAATTAAAAGTGAAATAAAAGGACTTAAACAGGAGCTGTATGAGAAATTTGATGCTAAGGTTGGTAAAATTAGAGACGACATGCTGAGACTTGTAACTGTATTAACAGAACATATTTCTGGAATGGAAGATACTCTAGAGGTTCTTAATGATGCCAATGCTAACTTGACATCGAAAACAGAGGTGGTGGAACAAAAAGTGGAAAATGCTGAAAAAGAAATTATTATGATACAGTACCGACAAATGGAGTTCGCATTAAGAGTAAGGGGGCTGCGTGAGGAGAAACAGGAGAACCTGAAACAGATCCTATCGGAAGCTTTTGACCGCCTGATGGGAAGACCAGGGACCAACCTAGACTGGCAAATTGACAAAGCTTACCGCGTTAACTCCTGGCTGGCAAAGCAGAAGCAGCTTCCTCGAGATATCGTTATATATTTTACTACAAGAGAGCTTAGAAATATGGTACTGCAAGCGTCTTATAACACTAAGCTTCAAATTGGCGGTCAAGACCTGGCTGTTTTGAAAGAGATACCACCTCAAATGTTAAGAGCCAGGAGAGACTACGCTTTTTTGGTCGAAGAACTCAGAAATCGTCAGATACAGTATAGATGGGATGCACCATTTGGCATCATATTTACATTTGATAAGCAAAGGTACCGCCTCAACTCTGTATGGAAAGCCCGAGATTTTTATTATAATATATTGAAGGCCGGACACCCTGCACCATCTGGACCTAGAGAAAGACCACAAGAAGGACAGGATAGACAGCAAACTACACAACCACCAGACAAGATGGAGCATCTCTCTTCCCTAGAAGTGCAAGGTGCTATGGAACCAAGACCTAGCCGCATGACTACTAGACGTATGGAGAAACAAGCTAAAAAGCAACAGCATCAACAATCATCGGCCATCGATCAAGGAACTACAATAACAAATCTGGAAGCAGTGGGAGGAGCTAGACCTAAGGTTAAACAGGCCATGCAGGAAGCTCTAAATATGCTTCAACCAACCAAAGATGACAACTAAGAGTTTAACATGGAATGTCAACGGACTGAATTCTCCACAGAAGAGGAAGAAAATATTTCATTATCTCAAACAGTTTAAGAACGATGTAATTTGTTTGCAAGAAACTCATATCAAGTCAACTGATCAAAAATATTTGATCAACTCAAAACTTGGTCAACATTTTGCAGCTTCTGCTACGGAAAAGAAGAATGGTATAGTTGTATACTTAAGAAAAGATATGAAAGCTGAATTAATAGAAGCAGATCCCTTCGGAAGATATATTGCTTTAGACTTAATCTTAGAAGGGAAAAAGACATTACTTTTGGGAATTTATGCTCCCAATCAACAGCAAGATAGATTCTATAGAAATCTTCATGCTAAATTAGTACAGTGGGACTATAGTTCCTGTATACTATTGGGTGACTGGAACGGAGTGATAGACACTAAGAGAGATAAGAAGATTTCCCGCCTAAATACCAAGATGCGAGCAAAGTTACCCAAATCTTTCTTTGACATTATGGATGATTTTGAATTGAGAGATATTTGGCGAGAAAGAAATGCAGAGGAATATGACTTCACTTTCTTCTCGGACAGGCATCAATCCCTTTCAAGGATTGATTTTATTCTAACCACTAATGATTTGCTTTCTAGGGTCAAGAAAACAAAGATTGCGGCTAGGGTCCTTTCGGACCATAACCCAGTTTGGATGGAGTTGGGAAGGGTAGTGCAGGCAAGAAGGTCTTGGAGATTGAATGAAAACTTATTTAGATATGAAAAGTATATTAATGATTGTAAAAAATTACTATCTGAATATTTTGTTTTGAATATGAATAAGGGTACATCTATGGAATTTGTATGGGATGCAAGCAAAGCGTATATGAGAGGAGTTTTGATGAATATAAATAAAACACATAGAAATAAGCAAGGGTTAAAACGAACAGAACTGGAAGAGGAAATTAAGAGAAAAGAGCTGGAGTTAACAATGAACCCAGACGATACAAAGGTTAAGGAAGCTATTAACATATTAAAATCTCAATTTGACATGTTGATCTCTGACCAGGTGGCTACTAATTTATTATATGCAAAACACAATACTTTTTGTAATGCAAACAAACCTGGCAGATGGTTAGCTTATCAGATTAGGAAAAAAAGGAAAACTCGAAATATATCTAAACTGATTTATAGAGGGAAGGAGGTGTTTCAACAGGAAGAGATTCAAAAGGCTTTCTGGGAATTTTTTACAGAACTGTATAAAGGGGATAAAATTAATGGTTTAGACATAGACAAATATTTAGACAAAGAGAAAATACCTTCAGTTAGAGAAGAACACAGACAAAAATTGAATCAACCAATAACCTCGGGGGAAATCCTGCAGGTAATTAAGCAATTAAAGTCAGGGAAAGCACCAGGTACAGATGGCTTGACAGCGGTTTACTATAAAAACTTACAGTTAGAAATGGTAGAACCTCTTAGAGAATTATTTAATATGATTCAAACGGAAGGTAAAGTCCCTCCATCTTGGAAGACAGCGTTTATATCTTTGATACCCAAAGAAGATCAAGATACTACTCAACCCAAAAATTATAGACCTATTTCATTACTGAATGTAGATTATAAAATTTTTACTAAAATATTAGCAAATAGGTTAATGTTGGTCATTCAACAATTGATACATACGGACCAAACAGGTTTTATACAAGGGAGACAGGTGAAAAGTAATGTCAGATTAATTATTAATGCATTAGAATATTTGGGAAAGAACAACCAGATCCCTGCTGCGTTTATATTTTTGGATGCTGAGAAGGCCTTTGATCGAGTTAACTGGCAATTTCTGCTGAAGATACTGCAAAAAATGCAGATAGGAAATAATTTTTTACAGTCAATTAAAGCAATATACCAACAGCAAACAGCACAAATCATAGTCAATGGAAGTTTAACAGACTCTTTTCAAATTGGAAAAGGTACAAGACAGGGCTGTTCTTTGTCCCCATTATTGTTTATTATAACTTTGGAAGTATTGTTGAATAAAATACGGGGCTTGGATGGTTTGAAAGGGATCAAGATTAGGCAGCAAGAATATAGAGTCCGCGCTTTTGCGGATGATTTGGTCATAATATTGGAACAACCGCAGGAATCCAGTATGGTTTTAATGAATACGATTAATCAATATGGTCAAGTGTCTGGCTTTAAAATAAATTTAGGAAAAACCAAAATATTAGCTATAAATATGAATATTAAACAAAAGGAAGAATTAGGAGTGATGCTAGGATGTGAGGTAGTTAAAAAAGTCAAATATCTTGGAGTTAACATTTTAACTTCAAATGGGAAATTATATAAGCATAATTATGAACCACTTTGGCATAGCATACAGACAGAGATGAAAAAATGGGAGAAATTGCACTTATCTTTGCTGGGTAGGATAGCGGCAGTGAAAATGAACATTTTACCAAAAATTTTATTTCTTTTCCAAATGTTACCTATACTTAAAAAAGATGTGAATCTTTTAGAATGGCAGAAGGGTATCAACAAATTTGTGTGGGCAGGAAAGAAGCCGAGGGTAAAGATGAAAATAATGCAAGATGTACGTGAGAGAGGAGGATTGAAACTACCTAATTTAAAACTATATTATGATGCAGTGGCATTATCTGTAATTAGTGATTGGACTCATTTAACCAATGATAGAATATTGTAGTTTGTAGTTTTGTAGTTTTATTAGAATTTGTAGGCCGCCCTTTTCCCTGAGGGGACTCAGGGCGGCTCACATAAAACTGGGAAGGGGGGAACACAAACATCAAGATAGAAGACATGTAATAAAATGGTAGGCAACATACATTCATCATTCGGGAGGGGTAACTATCCTTATCCCCAGGCCTGACGGGCGAGCCAGTTCTTCAAGGCTATGCGGAAGGCTTGGACGGTGGAGAGGGTACGAATCTCCACGGGGAGCTCGTTCCAAAGGGCCGGGGCTACTGCTGAGAAGGCCCTCCTCCTTGTGGTTGCCAGCCGACACTGGCTGGCCGATGGAATACGGAGGAGGCCTAGTCTATGGGATCTTATTGGTCGCAGGGAGGTAATTGGCAGAAGGCGGTCTCTCAAGTATCCAGATCCACTGCCATGTAGGGCTTTATGGGTGATTAATAGCACCTTGAAGCGCATCCGGAGATCGACAGGCAGCCAGCGCAGCTCGCGGAGGATGGGTGTTATGCGGGTGAATCGAGGTGCACCCGCAATCACTCGCGCGGCTGTTGAGGGACACGATCTGGTATTTGGTTGGCATGCTTACCTGTTATTCAACAAAAAATTGGATAAGAATTTTAAAAGTCATATTTTAAGAAATGCTTTATTGCGGGTTTGGAAGAAATACCAATATAAATTAAATGACAAGATACCCATGTGGGCAATTCCTAGACACGCAATTGAAAATATGAATACAGCACAAAAACAGGACAGAATTACTTACAGACAGCTTCTTTCCTCGGAAAGGGGGGTATTACAATTAAAATCTTTAGAGGTATTAAAAGAGGAGAAGGTAGTTCAAACATGGTTCCAGTATGGGCAATTACAGGCTAGATGGAAAATAGATCAAAAAATTGGTTTTATCCAAGTTGAGGATAATCTGTTTAAACAAATAAGAGATCAAAGCTTAATGCATATAAAGAGGATATATAATGTATTAATACAGATGGATTCGGAAACAGAATTAGTTAAAGATTGTATGATAAAATGGGCTCAAAATATTGAGGAACCAATAATGTTGGATACATGGGAAAGAATCTGGGTAAGAAATGTGAAATTTACACAAGCTCAAAATCTGAGAGAAAATTTTTACAAGATGTTCTATAGATGGCATTTAGATCCTAAAAAGTTGGCTTCTATGTATCCGAATGTACAGCCTAAATGTTGGAGGTGTGGTTCTCTCGATGCTACATATTATCATATATGGTGGACCTGCCAAAAGGTTAAGGCATTCTGGATAAAAATATGGTGGGTCATGCAAAATATTTTTAAAAGAAGGATAAAGTTTATTCCTCAGTTATTTTTACTAGGTATATGTACTGACTTTACAGTGGTAGAGACTAATTTGATTCTGCACCTGATAACTGCAGCAAGACTGTTGGTGGCGCAATATTGGAAGAAGGAAGACTTGCCTACAATCCAAGAATGGACATTGAAAGTAACAAACTTAGCCGAGATGGCTAAAATATCGGCATATCTCAAAGATCATTCAAATGAGATATATAAACGAGACTGGAAAAAATGGATTGACTATATACAAAATAAATACGGGACCAAGAAATTCCAGTTAGCCTATGCTTAAGATCAGAAATGATTTAAACGGTTAAAAGTTAGTTCAGTAAGAAGAAGCTAAGGTCAATGTAGAATGTCATTAATTTCTTTATTTCTTTTTTCTCAATAGATTTTAGACTGTGTTAGTTAAAAATCCATACCGTGTACGGGTTCTGGGAAGTCGGGGGGGGGGGGTGAAGGAGGAGGGGGGGTGGGGGGGTGGAGGGAGGGAGGGGCACACACAAAAAAATTGTACTTCAATGTCTTAATGATTGACAAATGAGGAAATATTTGTGTTTTTTTTTTTAAAGAAATAAAATAAACTGCTTGTAAAAAAAAAAAAATTGGCTGCTTATTATGGGAACAGAAGCCTAACACATCAAGAGGTACTACTTGATGAACACTACTCTGTAAGTGAGAGGATTTCCAACTTTTTCAGGTCATGAAATCTGTGGGCTAAAAACAAAACAAAATCCGAACCCTGAATCAAAAGGCAAAATTCTTGCAACAGAAAATTGATGGTGTCCGAGGGAACTTTTTTTCTTTGTCCTTAGTCTCCCATGAACTCCCATAACCTTCCTGTGCACTTTAAAACATTGCGGGGGGGGGGGGGGCTGCAACATCATGGGAAAGACGCAAGTAATCAGAGATCTGATTGCAAGTTGCTTAAAGCAGACACTCCTCAGTCTTGTATTAAGAAACCACACTCGTCCCTTTAAACTTGTTTGCAAAACTCAACGAAGCATTTCTAATTCAATGCTACACAATAATACTGCATATAAATAATATAACAAAATCAATGTCCATACCTTAATGGTACATCTGTATTTCCCTGGACTCTACCCAGTACAAGAATTTCATATGGCTTTTTGTGAAGAGAATCTAATGGGATCACAAATTCTCCAGACTTTGTAATCTGAAACAGAAAAATTTGAACAAATGTAGCCAGCGTAAGCAAATAGCGCAAGCTATTTTATGTGTGTTTTACCTAAATTTGTTTTTAATGCAGAAAACAGTGGATTAGCTGAGCACTATATCCATATATAATTACTTCTGACATAACTGCAACTAAAAAAATGTAAAAGTGCATGCATTTCTCCAGATCAGGATTCAAGAGCTGCCCAAATCTGGTCAAAGAAAACCAATTCTAGTGTTTTATGTATCACTCACGAAGACTAAATGCTAAAAATTACCCATTTAACATCCATTGTGTTATAAATTAAATTTAAACCTGAGCTAATTGTGTCAGTGTTATTAAGAACAAAATAACAAATTTGAGGAATACTGAGATTCACATGTATAAGGGAAGCTACTGAAATAAGGGATTGCTGTCATATGTAGAAGCAAAATTGGAACACTGAATACTGCTACGATCACTGATTGGGGCAATTTATGATTGAAGGGCTGCACTCTGATCCAGGAAAATGGCATCCTTTTCTTTGCTTTTCTTTGCTTTTCATTTAAGGAAATCAACAATATAACAGCGATAACAGCTCCTCCAGTTTAAAAATCCTATTCCTTAATGTCAGATCAATTGCTAGAAAAGCATCTATTGACAACATGTGAATCACAGACACTTGGCTGACAGAAATTGAAGCAATGTCTTCAACTTGCTTGGCTCACTAGGCTACTCTATACTGTACACCAGACTAGGATTGGAAACCAGGAAGGAGAAAGTACATGGGCTGCAGAAATTTCATCTCGCTATCCCAATGCTCCTTTCCCTGTCTGCTAATTCTGAGCATAGCCTTTTGTATTTGAGTGGCTGGAACAGTAGAGAGCAGGCCTTTGTGAAACAGCTTAGATTTTGTTTTGTACCTTGGAAGCAACTTCACCAAAGCAAAAAATGTAAGCCAGTTAGTCTCAACCAAGATTTTTGAATGGCCTCAAAATGCATACAGCCTACAAAACTACTGCAGGACTAGTCTCTTCTCAGCTCTCCAGTCAGCTACCAAGCTAGATATTTTCATGACTGCCCATAACTGGCAAAAAGAAAGCTGTTTTCAATGTTCAGGTGCTCATCAAAGCCATGTATTTTGCATCCTACTAAAGCATTCATAAAGCCACTCAGCCTGGAAGACCTTTTACCATAACCAGAAGGTAGTGCTACAAACAATAGTCTCTTATCTAGATTATTGGTCTATGGTGTCCCATAGGGTTCAATCCTTTCCCTACGCTATATGGTATCTACACAAAACTGCTGCGGAAGATCATTCAAAAATTTTTAATGAGTATGATCAGCCTCTTACCATGCTACACCAAGGAAGCAATTGAGATATTTGAATCTTATTTAAAATGTTCAAGTATATTTAATAATGAGCCGGATATGAAGTCACAAGCTGAAATTACTTCAGACAAGATAGCAGTGCTGTTAGTAAATAGATTTGGAAATTAAAATTCAGCTTGTTGTGGGTAGAGGTGCATTCCTTCTGAAACCTTAAGAATGCCTTGATCCTCAGCTATAATTGGATTTGCAAGTTTCTGCTTTGTGTATTTAGATCTAGCCCACCATATGCAGCCTGACATGTTTGGCAATGGTTATCGACTGCGCGCTGCGTGAAGCTACCCTTGGAAAGTGTCCAGATATTGTGGCTGGTGTAAAATGTGGCAGCTAAGCTGCCAGCCAAAGCAAAGTACAGGGAATGTATGAATCTATACATTCTGCACTGCTTACTAATGGCATATGCTAGTCTATGGGAGTTCACGATCTATAAAATATCATCTTCCTTTTAGACCTTATCAACCTTTTAACACAGTAGAAAGGCAACCACTATCAGAAACTCATCATTCTGATACACAAGAGGGGACATCTTGGATCTCCAACTATATGGAATACACTCCTTCAGAAGGTGTCTTTGCTTTGTGAGTTTATTATTGTTTGTTTACTTTTCATATAGTTGTATAGTGATCACCAGAGCAGAAAGATGGATTAAGGAGCTGCATAAACAAACAAACAAACAAACCTATTCTCTCACTCTAAAATTTCTAGTAGAAAAACTAAAAAAACAGTTTAAGCTTTGCGCTGGTATTGATCACACATTTCTAGGCTGATAATGTTCTCATTTATTTTCTTAACTGTAATAAAAAAAAGAAATATGGTATGTAAGCCTGATGTTCAGAACTGAGGTGTGTGAATTCTTGACTATCCCAACCTGTCACTTATAAATGAAGAAAAATAGATTTTAAAAAGGTAAAATGTATTTAAAATGTACCACTAAAATTAGTACTAGAATTATTATAACAAATATTAAATGGGGGAGGGGGAGAGATTTAGCAAACTTACTTTTACCCAGAACCATTCAACAACACCATGTATAGACCAGTGAGGATAAAGTTCATTCTTTACAAATTGTAAATGCTTCTGTCTGTTGGTCACCCACATGACCACAAGACAATTTGGAGCTGCCAATGCTGGGACAGGAATTTCTTTGATTTGCCAGTGAGACAAGAAACCATACCTAAATGTGGATAGAGAAAATTCAAGAGCTCATCCAAAACAAGAGAGGATGTTTGAAATTGTCTGACACTTTTTACAAACTTTGTCTAATTTAACAACTTCTAACTAGATTAAATTTGAGTCAAGAGTGACATCCAGTGGTGAAAAGCTTTCCCTTTACATTTGGATCTACTGAATGTAAATCTATCTACAATCTAATTACAATCCGTTTTCACTTCCCAAAGCAGATACGTGTTAGGAGGAAAAAAACTTCTGAAGCAAACTGAGTTTTTCATTAAATCATTTCTGAATATTAGATTAATAGTTTGAGGTGCAGTAATTGTAATTTATTCCATTTATGTGGTATTTTGAAAGCATCTTGATCAAGTATGAAATTCATTACTGAACAATGGCTACCGGTTACCAGGCTACCGATACGGTCTGGCTGTATTATTATTATCCTTCTTATGTTTTCTATTACCTTCTCTTATTGGTATCATTATTATGCTTATTTTGTTGTTTGTATGTACACCGAGACAAATTCCTTGTGTGTGCAATCACACTTGGCCAATAAAGTGTGTGTTCCTTTCCTTTCCATTCCAATTTTCCTTTCTATTCTTTTCTATATTATCTATTCTGTTCAACTCTATTCTACTCTACTCTATTTACAATCTTACTTCTCCTTCAGTTGTTGTTAAGTGTTCAGTTGTTAAGTGAAACATTCTGTGACAGCAACTTATGATATTACTTCCATCTTCTCTATTAACTTTGCTTGTTGCAAGCTAGTTATGAAGTACTCAAATGGTGATCATGTGACTGGGGGACATTGCGATGTTGGTAAATATGAGGATTGGTTGCAAACTTATTTTTGTATACTGCCATAACTGATCAATCGCTAAAGGAGATAGTAAGTAAGGATAATCTGTATTTCTTTAAATGGATGTTTGAATGATATTGTATTGCCCTAATTTTAATTAATTATATAACTTGCTGATTTTTCAATTTACTCTTTTTTCACTATTTTTAATATGAACATTTAAAAGATATTACAAGACCAGATTAGAACAATTTACTAATTTTTAAATTTCTATTTGTTTATAACCTGCATATTTCTAGTCAACCAGCCAGAATTATATTAGAATATTCTTAATATTCTATTTATGAAAACACAAATAATCACAAATTATAGCAATCTACTAATTGATTAATTTTACAACTTAATAATATAATTTCATTTAATAAATGATAACCATTATATCTCCTTACATTTGAGAATCTCAATCACAAAAACCTTGTTAAGATGCCATTAACTGATTTTTTTATATCAAGCATACACAGCAAATTTTATTCAGATACCCTTTCACAAATTAATTCCTTTTATTGTACTACTACAACAGTAACCTGCTAGATGGCATGATATTAAAAGCTATTTACTTAATTTAAATAAAAATATACATTTATGGGAATCATACCTATTGCTTCTTTTAACAGACTTGTTCTCCCATGGTGGGTCTATAACAATTATGTCATACTTCTTTTTATCTAGAAAAAATAAATGTTTTCCATTATTGCCGGAACAATTATTTGAAATTATAAAAATATTTCCCATATTTTAAGACCCTAATACTTACATCTTTCAAAAGAATTGAAAGTTTGATCTTTTCCTGCATTTTAAAACAACCAATATCTGCCCTTCTAAGTTTATAGTGACCACACTACTTTATGTGTAAAGCTGTATTTACCATATAGTTCAATTTCATGCAACAAGCAATTATAACGGCTTTACATGTACCATAAAATCTTTCTTGCCCAGCCAGGCAGATGTGTTTCAGATCCAAATCACGATAAATTATAGCTAAGGAATGGACCATGAACAATTTTGATTGTTTTCACTATACACAGTTTAACTATACAATTTTCACTATACACAGTTAAACATAATATTTTGGTTATATTAAGGCAAAATATTACTGCTCAAATTGTTCAAATGGATAGTCAGGTCTTTCAATTCCTCCTTTACTAAAATATACATAGAACTGCTATGGCAAAATATTTAGGGATTGCTGAACAAGTGAGAAATTTTACTAGGGTATATACCAGTACTTACAATTCAAAAGTGGCTGCATACATGAAAAATCTGATAAAAGAAATGCACTTCTAGGGGGAAATAAGTAAATCTGTCCCATTAGCGTTAACATCTTCACATTGCTTGTATTATTTTCAGTAACACAGGTTAATTGAACTTGCTCTGGGTCAGAGGTTTCCTCCTCCATTACACATATTTGCTCTTTTTCATTCACAGGAACGAAACACTTGGCCATCTCACAAAGCTCAGCCAAACTGCAATTATTGGGTCCTCTGTCAGATGCCTTGACATAAAACTGGTCTATAGAATTAGGCTGAAGGAAACCACTTCTGCGTGCCTCCTGGATTAGACATCTGGTTCCATCCAAAATTATGTCACTGATCTGTGTACAGCAATAAAAGATAAAGGGAAATTGTTGAAACACACAGATTTGTCAACCACAATTTACTAAGAAGTTCATATGAATTAATGACTGCACAATGTAAGCATGAAGCAGTTATGAAATGTTTTCAGATTTGTTCATCTTAACATTATTTCTTGGTGTTTGAATGGAGAATGTTATGAATCCTTCACATGGACATTTTTGCAAACAGAAGCATTACAACAGAGATAGGACAATTATAAATAGTAATAGCACTTAGACTTATATACTGCTTTACACTGCTTTACAGCCCTAAGCAGTTTAGAGTCTGCCTCTTGCCCCCAACAATCTGGGTTCTCATTTTACCCACCTTGGAAGGATGGAAGGCTGAGTCAACCTTGAGCCTGATGAGATTCGATCTGCCAAACTGCTGGCAGCTGGTGATCAGCAGAAGTAGCCTGCAGTACTGCACTCTAACCATTGCGCCATTGCAGCTCATAAATATTATTAGATTAGCAATCTTCTACTCACCTTGAGGCCTACAGATTCATTACTACCGAATTTACAATTTGAAAATGAAACCAAGCTATTCAAAAGTATTCAAGGTATTTAGAATTGCATAAGATCAAGAAATAAAGCCAATTAACAACTACCACCATAAAAAGGCCTAACTTACACATACCGTGTTTCCCTGAAAATAAGACAGCGTCTTATTTTCTTTTTACCCACAAAATATGGCTTGGGCCTTATTATGAGGGGAGGGTTTATTGTTTTGGGGTTGCAGGGCGGCTGCTCTCTTACGAGCGGGCTCCCAAAGAGCCGGGCACAGCCTCATGGGTGAATGGCTGTGTTGTGCTGTCACAGCAGCCATGAAGCAACCACACTCATGAGCAGTCACCCTTTCCAGCCGGGCAAGCACCATTCACTGACCTAGTGGTATCGCCAAGCTGAGTGAGCGCCTGTTCGCCGCTGCCCAGCTCCCGTGGCTTGGCACCTTCGAAATGGCAGTGAATGGTGCTCTGCACGGCTGGAGAGGGGAGTTGCATGAGTTGTTCCGCTCTCGCTCGCGCGCCTCCCAGACTCACGATGCCCTGGCCCAGCTCTCTCCGAAGAACCAGAGCACTTCCGCTGCTGCCGTCACCACATGGCTTTTTTTGCAGCTTCCAAATCGAGTCTTCCAGCAGTGGCCGCTCTGGGCGTATGCTCTATGGTTGTGGGCCAGCTGCCGGCAGAGCGTACCACCATAGAGCATACCACCATAGATGTGGGTGGTTGTCCAGGGGGCTTATTTGCAGGGGAGGGCTTATATTTTTGCCCACCAGAAAAATGTGGCATGACCTTATTATCAGGACATGTCGTAATTTTGGGGAAACACGGTACAACAGTATGTTTCCTTGTGGAACAAACCAAACTGCATGCATACATCACACTTAGCCATGGCTTAGCCACAGTGTTGAGTAAATAAGAGATTCACCCATCAAGTTATGTAATAAATTAGTGGTTTATAAATAAGATTAGAAAAAAAACCCAAAATCATGCTAAATACCTTGTGACTTAGTATTAACTAGAAGCAGGCTTAAATAATGTCCTAAGTCATAAAAAATGCTTTTTTATAATGCTAAACTAACACAAATCACATTATGTCTAATTGTGGTTAAAATTACAGTATACTCTCTTAAGTCATACATGCATAATCTTTTAGCCATTTCTTAACAATAAGTTATAGAATATTCTAGAGTCATTTAACCACTATTAAACTAAAATAGTAGTAAGCAGAATAGGCTTTATAACACTCCAACAATGACTGGATGAGGCTATCAAGACTTTAAACGTCAATAATGAAAAATAGTCTTAATCACAAGTAAATAAGACTATGTCTGCACTACCATTCACAAAAGAAACAACAGTTAAAACACCTTTCAAAAAATGTAATTTTAGTTATGGTTTACATTAAGAAAGAGTGGGTTCATACAATGTATTAAGTCATGACTGGAACCAGTTTGGTGTAGTGGTTACGGTGCTGGTCTAGAAATCAGAAAACTGTGAGTTCCAGTCCTGCCTTGGGCATAAAAGTTGGCTGGGTAACTTTGGATCAGTCACTCTCTCTTAGCCCAACTCACCTCATAGGCTTGTGGTTGTGGGGAAAATAGTTGGAAGGAGTATTAGGTATATTTGCTGCCTTGAGTTACTTATAAAGAAATGTGGGATACAATCTGATAAATAAATTGGGGTGTTGGTTCTGATACGGTCATGCATGGATTAACTCAGTCAGTCACCAATAGAACTGAGTCTACCGAAGTGATGTCATCGCCTCAGGGGAGTGTCCTCCCGCTTTTGTGACGAAGGAGATAAGTAAACTGCTGTGCGTTAGTTGACTGCTTTTAATCCTCAGGAAACCCCCTCCCCCAGCTCCATAATGCCCACCTTCACTAGGCCAGGAACCAAGGGTGGGGATGACCGCTTTCTCCATCTGCCTAGAGAAGGGGCGTATCAGGTAAGAACCAACGCCTTGTTCTCCAACGTTGGTGGAGACAGCGGTCATGCATGGGACGTACCAGAGCTGGGCTTGTCCCCAGGTGGGATTGAGGCTGGGCTAGAAGCTTGAAGAAGGGAGAACTTGGAGGACTCGCCGTCCGAATGCTGCATCCGCCGATGCATATCTGTCCATCTTATAATGGCGGATAAAAGAATTAGGGGTTGCCCAGGTGGCCGCCTTGCAGATCTCTTCCACTGAGGCCTGCCTTGTCCACGCTGCAGATGTAGCCGCGGTTCATATGGAATGCGCCGTGATGTTGGATGGAGGGGAGAGGTGGTTATAGCCGATCGGATCCAGTGCCCAACCATCGATCGCAAAGCTTTAGCCCCTTATTTGTGGGATGGAAAGAGGCGAAGAGCGGCCATCTTGGCAATATAGATCTTAAGAGCCCTTCTGACGTCTAACTTGTGCCATTTGCGCTCGAGACTATGAGAGGGATTAGGGCAAAAGTTCAGTAGGGTGAGGTCCAGGGACCGAACTGACCTTTGGGACAAAGGTGGGATCAATCTGAAGGACCACACAATCTGAAGGACCACAGGGTGAAAGGCACACAGGTCGGAACGGATGGAAAGAGTTGCCAATTCTAAGATGCGTTGTGCCGACGTGATAGCCACCAGGAAGGTTGTCTTCCCAACCCGTCAGGCTCACGTCCGTCGTGACAACGAGGTGAGGAGTTTCCCTGAAAAGGGACCCCTGAGAGATGGCTGGGGAGATCCACCAATCCAGAGAGAGAAGGACCTCTGGAGTCAACCTGACTGTTGCTGGGGAACAGCTGCTGTTGGTCTTTTAGAATAGCAGAAGAAACCATTGGAGGCAACGGCTGTGAAGCCACGCCCAAGGAACGATGGAGAAACAAGAGGCCATCTTCCCCAGCAGTTGAGACAGCTGGAGAAGGGGGGCCTGACGCTTCCTTCATACCTCTAAGGCTAATTCCCTGAGGCTGAGCTGTCTCTCCCGAGACAGGAAACTTTCCCTGGGCGAAGTCGATGAGAGCCCCCAAGTGGACTAGACAAGAGGTGGGGGTCAGGTGGCTTTTCTCCTGATTGATGGAGAACCCCACCTCCTGAAGTACCTGAAAGGTGTCTTGTAGATCCCGCAGGGCCTGGGTGCGTGACCTGGACAACAGGATGATGTTGTCCAGGTAACAAAAGATCCGAATGGGTCTGGCACAGAGGTGAGCTGCTACAACTGACAGGATCTTGGTGAAGACCCTTGGGGCTGATGATAGCCTGAAGGGAAGGGCGCGATACTGGAAGTGACGGCCTGCATAGACGAATCAGAGAAATCGTCTGTGTTGCTTGTGAATGGGTACATGGAGGTAAGCCTCCCTGAGGTCCACTGAGATTAGGAGATCATGTCTGTGCACACTCTCTAGAATTGAAAAGAGAGAGTGCATTTTGAACTTCCTGTACCTGATGAACCGATTCAAGAATTTCAGATCGAGGATCGCTCTCCAGCCCCCCGAAGACTTTGGCATGATAAAGAAATGAGAGTAAAAAACCCATCCCACCTGGCCTAGAGGCCCATATGAGGAGCAGGTGATGGATGGCTGGAAATGGGGCAAGGGACAAAGTGGTTCGGAGGGCTGGAGCGTAAATCCAAGAGAAGGCCGAATCTGATTGTGACCCTGACCCACGCGTCGTTGGTGATGTTGTCCCAACGATCTGCAAAGGTCGACAGCTGACCCCCTATGGGGAGATCTTTCAGGCAGTCACTTCTGCCTCTTGAAGGATCGGTTGGTATTGTCCCTGAATGACTTTCTGGGCTGGAATCTCTAGCTGTTTCTGCCTGAGCTGTTATTAAAGGAGGGATCCTGTCTGGGAGGAGCCTGATGCTGTGGACGGGAGTTGGAGGAACCTCTGTCCTGATCCCGAAAGGGCTGTCTGCAATAAAAGGATTGGCTTCAGCCCTCCTGCTTCTTAGTGGCCAGCTGCAAGACCGTCCGCTTATCCTTGGAGTCCACCAATAGGGGGTCCAATGGGGCTCCGAAGAGAAGGGATGAAGAATAGGGAGAGGAGGCAAGCCTCCACTTGGCCTGGGCTTCCGCTTGCCACTGCTTTAGCCAAAGCAGATGACGGGTGGAAATGGAGGATGCTATGGCCTTGGACGCAAACCTAACCGCGTCCAAGGAAGCATCTGTTGTATATTCTAGGGCCGCTTTTATTTTGTTAATGTCCCGCGAGCCCTGGAATCCCTGGCTGGCAGCCATAAGAGGGCAGAGCAACTAAAGAAGAAGGCAGAAGTACCCGCCCTAACGGCACAAGCCGAGGCCTGGTAACTCTTGACTAGCATTTGCTCTATTCTCTTGTCCTCGGGGAGAAGAGCCTCCTCAGGAGCTGCTGAGGCAGCGTTGGGGGAAGAAAGTCCAACTATAGGTAAGTCGACAGAAGGTACCTCCAAGCCTTGGTGAGTTCTGGTCCCACATTATGCAGGTGCTTATCCAAGTTATTGGGGAGAGGACATGTACCTGGTGATGCCCACTGGTTCTGGATCACGTCTATGAATAGTCTGGTTGACAGAATCACCTCCTTTTCAACCTTAGGCTGGATGAAGAGAGGATCAGTAGTGTCTGTCTTGTCAGTCTCTGTCCCTTGAGGTGCTTTAGAAGAAGGGATGCCAGCGATTCTTCTGGCCTTAAAAATGAGAGAACGAAAGACAGCAGGTTTGAACAAACCGACAAATGCAGGGGGGTCAGGAGGAAGTCCCTCGTCTTCCGAGAGATCTGAATCCTTTGCCGGGCGTTCTTCTTCGCCAAAAACCAAAGGCTGGTTGGAAGTGCCATGGAGCTCAAGCGACGAAAAAGCCGAGAGATCCCCATCCCTGTGTCTGGAACCCGAGGAAGAAGCAGACCTGCAAGGGGTAGAGTGGTTAGAAGATCTGTGTTCAAGGGTCGCTGCTATGCCGTGTTCAATGGCCTCAGAAATTATGTCTACCATACCAGGAGCGTAAGAGCGGTGGTGGCGGGGGGAGGGGAATCCCCTCCGATAGAGGGGATCTTCACCCAGAGTGATGCTCCTGCCCCCCTCAGATTCATCCCCACTGCAGGCGAAGTCACCTGGGCCCCTGGCCTCCTCCGACTGAATGATGGAAGCTGTAGGAGAGAAATCATCCTCCAACTCAGAGTACAACTCAGGTGGAGGACTGGTCTGAGAAGCCCTTTGGGGCTGAAAAAGATGGGATTCAGTGTGATTAGCCTTGGCCCTGGCCTTGCATGGAGGAGCCTGGGTGGCACTATCCCTGGCGTGTGGCTTGGTATTATCCCTCTGTGACTCCCTGGGGACCTTGGGGGATGGCTCCGTGGAGGCCGGTTTGCGTTTGCGGGTCCCAGCAGAAGAGGTCTTGTTGGTGGATAGAGGCAATTGTGGCTCAGGGGCAGGAGAAGAGGCCTTGGCCTGTACTCACGACTTGTTGAACTTCAAATTGGCCGCCAGAGATTTTCGCGCCAAAACAAAATGGCCGCTGTGGCTACAGAGCCTATGGGCCAGGTGCCACGAGGTAGCTGAGACCACAAGGCAAGTGAGGGCGACGAAGGCCCTGGGTGGAGGCTCCGCAGCCCGAGAGGAACAGCGGCGGCGTTCCAATGGGGCAGGAGCGCTGAGGAGCAGCGGTGTTTCCTGACAGCGGCTACTGCTGCTGGAGGCTATTCTGGGCTGCTGCTGGTCCTTGGCGGCTTTTTGCGGCAGCTGGAGCAGCTGCGGCATGGGGGGCAGAGGTAGCAGCGCAGAGCAGATTGCGCCTTTACGGCCTCTTCACGGCAGTGGATCCAGGAGGACTCCTTGGTTCACCGAGGAACTCCGGGAGATGAAGCGCCAAAAGAGACGCCTAGAGCGACGCTGGAGGGCTAGTAACTCCGAATCCGACCGAACACAATTAAGAGCCTTTACTAGGACTTATCTAGTGGCGATACGGGTGGCAAAATGTGCACATTTTTCTGCTCTTATTGTATCCGCAGAATCTCGTCCAGCCGCCCTGTTTAGGATAGCCCGCTCCCTCTTGAAAGGGAGGGATGCGGACAAACCCTTACAGGGTAGAGCTGAGGAATTTGTTCAGTTTCTGTCAGAAAAAATCGCTCGGATCTGGACGGACCTGGACTCCACTTGGACGGTACCAGCCGAGGCGCCGGGGGAAGGTCCTGATCAGATTCTATGGAGCAAGTTTCAACTTGTCACTCCTGAGGAAGTGGACAAGGCCATGGGAGCGGTGAGTGCCTCCACCTGTTTACTGGACCCGTGTCCCTCCTGGCTGGTCTCGACCAGCAGGGAGGTTACACGTGGCTGGCTCCAGAGAATTGTTAACACCTCTCTTCTGGAGGGATCCTTCCCGCATCCTCTAAAAGATGCGGTGGTGAGACCCCTCCTTGAGAAACCTTCCCTGGATCCAGCCATTTTGAATAACTATCGTCCAGTCTCCAACCTCCCCTTCGTGGGGAAGGTTGTCGAGAAGGTCTTTCAACTCTGACGGACCTTGGATGAAACAGATTATCTGGATCCCTTTCAGTCGGGTTTCAGGCCTGGTTACGGCACCGAAACTGCTTTGGTCGCGCTGATCTCTGGCGGGCCAGGGATAGAGGACATTCCTCTATCCTAGTGCTTCTTGACCTCTCAGCAGCCTTCGATACCATCGACCATGGTATCCTTCTGTGACGGTTATGCGAGGTGGGAGTGGGAGGCACCGTCTTAAAGTGGTTCTCCTCCTACCTCTCGGACAGGTCACAGTCGGTGTTGGTTGGAGGACAGAGATCGACCCCTAGGCCCCTCAAATATGGGGTGCCGCAGGGTTCGGTCCTGTCCCCCCTCCTATTTAATATCTACATGAAGCCGCTGGGTGAGATCATATGCCAGCATGGGATTAAATATCATCAATATGCGGACGATACACAATTGTATCTGTCCACCCCGTGCCAACTCAGCGAAGCAGTGATGTGCCAGTGCCTGGAGGCTGTCAGGGTCTGGATGGGAGCGAACAAGCTTGCACTCAATCCAGACAAGACCGAGTGCCTATTGATGTTGCCTCCCAAAGATGGTCCAGACATTCCACCTCTTTGCCTGGGGGGTGAAGTCATACACCCCTCGGAGAGGGCCCGCAATTTGGGTGTCCTCCTGGATCCTCAGCTGACGTTAGAACACCATTTGTCGGCTGTGACCAGGGGGGCCTTTGCCCAGGTTCTCCTGGTGCACCAGTTGCAGCCCTATCTGGACCGGGAGGCACTTCGAATAGTCACTCACGCCCTCGTCACCTCAAGACTGGATTACTGTAACGCACTCTACATGGGGCTGCCCCTGAAGTGTTCGAAAACTGCAGTTGGTCCAGAATGCAGCCGCGCGAGCGATAATGGGTGTACCTAGATACACCCATGTTACACCTATCCTCCGCAAGCTGCATTGGTCTCCAGACCCGCTTCAAGGTGCTAGTCGTTACTTTTAAAGCCCTACATGGTATTGGACCTGGCTACCTGAGAGACTGCCTCCTGCCATTCACCTCCCAACGACCAATAAGATCGCACAGGTTGGGCCTCCTCCGGGTGCCTTCGACCGGACAATGCCGGCTGGCGGCTCCCCGAGGGAGGGTCTTCTCTGTAGCTGCGCCAGCCTTATGAAACAAGCTACCCGCAGAGATCCGGACCCTTACCACTCTCCTGGCGTTCCGTAAAGCGACCAAGACCTGGCTGTTCCGGCAGGCCTGGGGCTGTTGATTGAAATCCAGCCCCACTTGATTGAATGGATGATATCTTATTTTAATAATTGTATTTTCAATATTTTTATGTTTTACTTTTGTTGTGAGCCGCCCAGAGTCCCTAGGGAGTGGGCGACATACAAATCTTATTAAATTTGCAAAGTCTTATTAAAGGCCTCCAGTGGCCGTTGCCACGAGGCGCTGTTTGCCGGAGAGCTCTCTGCCGGCAAGCTCCAGAGGCAAAAGCCTCAAAAATCTCTCCCAATAGCCCCGGGCTAGTTGAGAGACTTAGTTTTAAAGAGCTATCCTAATTCCTTCCAATTTAGATGAAATTTAGAACAAAATCCAATTAAATACGATTTAAATAACTTTTAAAGTTGAGGAGAAAGCAGTTAGCACAGCCAGTTCGATCGAACTGAGTCTAGAAAAGCGGGAGGACACTCCCCCGAGGCGATGACATCATTTTGGTAGACTCAGTTCTATTGACCACTGTCTCCACCAACATTGGAGAATAACAACCACATTCTATCTAAACATGAAGTGTGAATTTAACTCTTATTTCAACATTAAAAGTTTCTTACATTGAACATTTCTTAAAATAAGCATATGTGCCACAAAAATAAATTATACTGTCCCATTATTAGCCTTCAAACGTACCTTTAAATGATACTCTAAGATATCACTTTCACCATGATTAAGTTCACTGCTTCTTTTCCGTTTCTAAAGTTGAAAATAAGCAGATTAACAATACTATCATTCAAATGTTAATTCAAATATTAACTTATAATTAATAATACATTATTCTTTATATAAGAAAAAGATGTACTTTGTGATGAACTTGCATCCCTTAAACTTCACAAAGACAACTAAATGTGTATGTTAGTAAATAGCAGAATCTTGTAGATGCACAGCTTGCAACTTAATTGGTACAACACATATTGGTGACTTCTCAGCATCTTACAATTCACCAACCATAAATTGTAGTGGAATGTATGTAGATACTTGAGAATTTCCTTTGTGGTATCTATTTATCACTCTTCCAGTTTTTGGGAAAGAAAGAAAATCCTGCTTTTGATTTGCAGGTATTTAGATCTTTCTTTCTTAGGTCTTTCTTTTACCCACCAGGCTTTTTTTGCAAAAAAAAGGCCGTGGAGAGTCTTTTTCCAAGGGTGGGATGCAAGAGAAGTCCAGCTGCACCCTGGCTACACAAAAGATGCATGAAGACCTTGGTACAGTAGTGGCGTGCAGTGTGAAGGGCAATGTGGGTAGCAGCAATAGGTAGAGGACTGTCCAAAAGGTCAGAGATGGATGTATGATAGACATCAACTGAAGATGAGTGGTTACTAAGTGACTAAACAGGAATGGCTTGAATTGGAGCAGATCCTCACCTAAAAACTGGTAGGGTTCAGTTAACAAGAAAGGAGACTGCCAGGATTGCCATTACTAATGCAGTCATATGATATCACATTTTATGATTGCATCAGTTAGCAGTGGAAATTTAAATTCCAATTACCATTATTAACCAAGAAGTACATGTAACACTGATTATTACAGTATCCTTCTCCAATGTGCACTACAATCCAGATGAGCCCACACACAATTCTCATAATCCAAAGCCAGTGATGGCTGGAGATAATGGAAATTGGGATAGTAGGGGAAGTGGTATTATCCAGCTAGTGTTTCATACCTTGATCATTTCCAGAAATGCCAGTGCTACATTTTCATGGAAATTATAGCAGTAATACAGTATATCCAGGGAGCACCAGATATGGGTGACCCAGAATAAATGAACGACAGAAATTGTCTTCATATTCAGGTTTTGGGGAAGAAAAAACTAGTTTTTTGCAGTACCCTTTTCATTGTAAATTATTAACTATAGGAAAAATATAGGATTTTCAGAGGACTGATGGAAAAATGTCCCTCACTTTTATTATCAGATGCATCATTGTATGTGATACAGAGACCACAAGAGACAAAGAAAGTCAAGCCATGTGGCTTTTTGAAAGAGAAAATGCCACATAATTAAACCAGCTTTAAACAATTCCTTCTAAGATTACAACTTGGGGATGGTAAATACATATGATAGCATGAGTATAAGACACATATTATTACTATTACTCAGTGAACTACTAGCATTTTACATTTTATAAATTCATAATACAACTTTACTAGCACATGCTAAAATTAGTTGATTTCATTTACCAGAGGTTTATTAAATGCTGAAAGCAGGTAAAATTATACAGTGCTTATTACCAATAATCTACACAGCACACTTTTGTATTGAAAACGTAATAATCTATAACTATTTTTAAAATAAATCACTGATTTCACTTTATGTTATTTACAGAATGAAAATGTATGTAAATATGTAAGAAATGTATCTTTATACTCTACCTTTTTAGCCTTAACTGTAATAACAGATTTCTTGTCCTTGTCATTTTTCTGCTGTTCAGATATACTAGTTTCTAGATTAATCCCACTATGCTTTTCCGTCTGGAAGCTTGCAGGAATATGGGGCTTAATTACATTAAAAAATTCTTCTCGAAATAAGTATGTCCTCTTTACCATCCGATTAGATTTTTCTCCTGAATTGCTAAATTCATGAATATATTTTTTTGTACATGATTTTATAGGAATCAAACTTGTACCCGATGAAGCAGGTATAGTATTGTCAAAACTATCCTTAGCTGACTGCTCAAGAGAGTGGCAAAAATAGTATCCAGATTTATTTATGAAAAGGAGGTGATCTAGCATCCAGCCAGCTGGCAGATAACATACAATTGACATTGTCTGCTTTCCAAAGCATAATTCTTCCAAATGAATTAAAAACTATATTCCTTTGGGAGGGGGGAACCAGAGAAGTAAATCTTTAGAGAAGTGTTGCATTAACCGATTGTCAAATATTCAATTCTGTGAAACTAGGACTTTCTATGAGAACAGCATCTCTCCTTTGTTCAAGAGACTGATCATTTTCAAGCATCCATGCGAGTCTGAAAAAAAGATGCCACTGCTTTAAGAAATTAGTAGTTCATTAAAATTAAGATTATTCTTAAAGTCAATGAGAAGATACTTTTGCTGTATTCTATATTCAATATTTTGCATAACAAAAGGGAAAAATAGCAATAATGATATGCGGAGAACAGATACTTGGAGATACTTTTAACTGTGAAAAATTATCGATACATAAGATCCTATCATAGATCATCCAATGCCAAGTAAAATTTGCTTTGAATGTTAGGCTATAAGGTTCAAATTAAAAACATAAATAGCCCATAAGTTCTGAACACATGAAAACATTTGTATTTTTTTTTTAGTTTTGCTTGAAGATTTGGACAATTATAACAATATTTAGATTAATATAGCCGAGAGAGCTCACTGCTTTAGATATCTATTTTGTTACAATTCTGGAAGAGACATAGCAAGTCATTATCAGTCAAGTTATTATTCGGCTCTTGCACTACGGTGGTTTCCTGTAACTCTCTAGAAAAGTCCTAGGGGAAATTAAATTTGAGCTGATTCTTTCTTGGCAGTCTTGTCCTAAATTGTAGTTATAAGTAAATCTTGCTGAATTCAATGGAGTTTATTTCTGAGTAAACCATAGCAGTTTGGATCGGGGTCAGCGGACCGCGTAGCCCTTGAGCCAAGTCTTCTGCCCCGTGAAGTACTCGAACAGTCGCGATCAGAGAGCCCGTGAAGGGCAAACATCAATCTATGGCATGCCAACTGGACCTACTCCCCTTACTCCCAACAGGGAAGAACAACAAGCTTCGCTCCCAAGGCAGAAGCCGCCTTCCGGTCTGTAACTCACATCTCATGCGAGCGGCTGCGGAATTCACAACCAGTGGACCGCCGGAGATAACCATAGAGAAGAAACGCGTCCAATCCCGCTCGCACAAGTTTGTCCTGTAGACAACTTCCTGTTTCTGGCGGAACTGACGTTTTTTTCTGTTACTTGAAGTCCATGGACGCAAACGGATGTTGCGATAGGCGGGTAAATTTGAAAGCGGGCGAGAAGCGGGCGGGGCCAGAGCGAGAAAAAGCAGTAAGTAGCGATTGCAGCAATGTCGTTGCCGATGAATAGAGGTTACTAGTACCTGACTGAGATCGGCCGCCAGTTGAGCGGCTTGAGAGAAGACATTAACGGTTAGTAATATACAAGCTTTTCTTGCGGAACCAAGGCGCAGTTGGCAGCTACTTTAAGTTTTGCAGGCCAGTAGCGCTCCTCTGCTTTTTCTCGGAGAAAAATGAACGCCACCGTCACAGTTTTCCTTAGAGAAAAATCCCCGGTTCATTTTTTTCCCCCTAAAGGAAAAAATAATTTTATATTAATTTTATATTTATACGCGTGCGAACAACTGCTTTCAACGCAATATAAATCGTTCTAAACTTGATTGTAAAAATACGATTTTTGTAATAGAGTTGTCAAAGTCTGGAATGCTCTACCTAATTCAGTTGTCTCAGCTACAAATTTTTACAATTTTAGTCACAAATTGACTTCCGTGGACCTCACTTCGTACTTAAGAGGTCCGTAGAAGGGGCGTGCATAAGCGCACTAACTTGGCTATTGTTCCTGTCGTTGTATATTATAATGTATATTATATTAAAGAGTGCAGAAGATGATTAGGGGACTGGAGACTAAAACATGGAGAACGGTTGCAGGAACTGGGTATGTCTAGTCTGATGAAAAGAAGGACTAGGGGAGACATGATAGCAGTGTTCCAATATCTCAGGGGTTGCCAAAAAGAAGAGGGAGTCAAACTATTCTCCAAGGCACCTGAGGGTAGAAAAGAAGCAATGGGTGGAAATTTATCAAGGAGAGAAGCAACTTAGAACTAAGGAGAAATTACCTAACAGTTAGAACAATTAATCAGTGGAACAACTTGCCTCCAGAAGTTGGGAATGCTTCAACACTGGACACTTTTAAGCAGATGTTGGATATCCATTTGTCTGAAGTGGTGTAGGGTTTCCTGCCTAAGTAGGGATTTAATCTAGAAGACCTTCAAGGTCCCTTCCAGCTCTGTTATTCTATATTATTCCTGTTTTTGTTTGTTTGACAGATTACAATAAATAAATATTACATATTCTAATTCACTCTTACTTGCAAGCATTTGCTCTGCTTACCGCCAAATAAATAGGTTCAGGATGTGAACCTTCTTGTCATCTGAAGAGTGAATCCAGAAATCCCCTTTTTGGGAGGCTTTGTTCTGTCAAAAGAGGGGAAATTGTATGTGTCCTGGGATAACATTGCAGAATCCAATCTAGAAGTTTCCAGAAGAGATGGGCTCCATCATGAGTCCGAAAGTTCAGAAGTCGAAACCTCTAGTCTCATTGACCGACCCAAATTGGATCCTGCAGGTTTTGTTCCATCCAGGAATGGAAAGAGAAAAAAAAATATTCAGCAAATGTACTCTACTATTTTTTTTTCCAGTTTTACTTCCCAGTTTTAAAAAAAATATATTTTGGTTGGGTGCAGGACTGGGGGTGAGTTTGCTTAGTAGCCAAGGGCTTTTCTCTGCTGAATCCAATTCAGCATTCCAGTCCATTCCAATCCTTTCTGCTGCCCTGGGCAGAACCATATCTCCAGTCCCACTACGGTTGAGTGTGTTGTGTTTTAACCTGCTTGTTTTTTTCTTACTTTTTAAATTTTTTAGTATTTTTAAATTGTCTTTTATGTAAGCCACCCGGAGCCCTTTGGGATTGGGCGGCATATAAGTTTATTAAACTTAAACTTAACTTTTATTACACTTAAATTTTCCCTTCTCCTACAAGTTTACCAAAAGGTTGTGGTTGTCCTCCTGTGTTACAGTTTTCCCTACAACAATGAGGCGTAGTTCAAGTACCAGTCGAATCAGTTGCCGGCAATCAATCCAGCCACTGAGGGTGCAGGATAATAATAAGACGGGACTTCATACACCCCAACCGTAAGACACTCAGATTCCTTTAGTTGAGGTGGCATTCATTTACTTGGCTTAAATTTCTAAAGCATACCTGCTTGAAAATATTAATGTTACTTGTGTTTACCTGTTACTGTTATGTATGAAATAAATGGTTAATTAGATAAATTCACTATTTTGTTTAGGTTTAAAATATGATCTGTTCTTTAATTTACACATGCAGTAAACTAGAGTACAGTACATAAATATTAAGCAATAGACCACATTAAAATCAAATATGTAGCAAAAATTAAAGAGCAGATAACTTTATTGGATGGCATATAAAAATGATTTCAGTTTTTGGTGGTTTTAATAATTTGTGCAATTAAATATTTTCAAGGCAAGAGAGAAGGACAACTTTTGGAAAGCAGAGTGCGGGAAAGCACGCACCAGGGACATCAGAAAGGAAAACCAGTTTTTTTGGCAAAAGGTAATTCGTATTTCACTTGTTAGAATTAACTTGAACACTACAATGTTCACTTCCAGTATGGATGAAATTTTTATTCCAGTAGAAGAAAGAGCCTCAAGGACTTGGATAATTTTAAGTGCAGGAAAGACTTGCACGGGGGGGGGGGGGGGGTTAGGATTTGTGCTAGTATTCCTTTTTAAGTTCCAGGAGCTTTCTAGAATTGTCTAGGAGCTTTCTAGAATTGTGCCCTGACCATTTTTGAGTGGGACCTTAACATATCAGGTAAAGTCCGCTATAGGTCTCAGATCAATGAGGTTTGTATTACTCTGGCTTATATTCGCAATATAAGGAGTAAAATATTTTCACATGACAAGCTTAATTGCCATTCTTTTTAGTCTTTTAAGTCTCACTTGTTATTATAAATTGTATTTTCTATATTTAAATAGCTTTGTAGAGATAAACTGAATAATGCCATAGTTAACCTGGATGCATATTTGTGGTTTCAATTCTAGGACTAGTGGCCCCGGAAGCTTACGGAACAGCCAATATGGTGCTTTTGGAAGTACAGAGAAAATCAAGGAGCCTAGGCCACTTCATGACAAAGCATTTATTCAGCAATGTATCCGTCAACTTTATGATGTATGCAGCACTTGTTTAACTAGTTAAATCTCTCTTTTATCAGAATAAATTGTACCTATTGATCAATGAAATTTGGAAAAAGCAAGGTAAAAATAGCCTAATGGGCCAAGAAATAATAGGCTACCCAGGTTTTTAAAAAGGTATGAATTACGTTCACATTTTAAAATTACAAATGGTAGGAACTATTAGGCTGTTCACAAAAAATGCATCTTAGAAGTGTCAACAATGTATTTTAATTATGACAAAAATATATGTAAATCTTTGTGGAATAAAATACGATTAATCTGCAAAATTCTCTAATTGAACAATGATTTGGACCATGTAGAGATTTGGATTGCTCGGTAAACTGGCATAAAGCCCAAAACAAGTAATGCTTTTATTTTTTTTTCCTAGTTTCTTATAACATATGGATATGGTCCTACAGTCTCTGTGAAATCACTCCAAACTCCTTCTGCTAAGGAATTTGTGAAAATTTTTAGCTTTATTTATGAACAGTTTTGTCCTTCATGTGACCTTGCGGGTTCCAAATTTGAAGAAGAAATCCCAAGAATTTTCAAAGAGCTTGGGTAAGTACAATTGCCCCATTTAATTAATTTCATCAATTAAAAAGAATATAACTCAGAATATTTTGTGGATGATACATTTCTGTATTACATGTTAGAAAATTATTATCTTCCAGAGTTTATCAAGGTCCATAATTATATTTCATTTTAATTTTGTAATATTTAGACAATATGTTCTTACAAGAAGTTAAACTACTGGTATATGTGTTACAGGTAGTCTCATTTAGCAATTTGGACAGGCAACTTGATTGTTATGTAGTTGCTAAATAAAAAATCATAGGACCACAATTATGCTTAAGATTTCAGCTTTCTTTTGCTTTATAGCGTCAAAAGGATACAACCCCAAAGAAGCTGGGTGAGCCTAAATGGCAGGGAAAGTTTGATTCACAAGGACATCGGGTAAAAGGGCAAATATTATAGCCCTTTTTCTTAACTTCCCTGCTCTTTGGAATGCTCAGCCTGGTGCTGAAATATTTAGCAAGGGAAAATTGATGCTTAAATTTACGTTCATTGGAGACACAGGGATTACATCGGGGGTATCAAACTCACATCTTAACGGCATCTCAGGACTTTTTCCCCTTCGCTAAAACAGGCGTGGGCGTGGCCAACACATGACACATCCGGCCACTGGCTGAGAGTTTGATAACTCTGGATTACATGAAAGTAAACAGGCACAATGGGGACTACACATTGAAATAAATGCCCTAGTGCCAGCAGTTTGCCTAGCTGTTTGCCTGAACTCCTAAATTGGGGGGGGAGCTGAAAGTGACACAAACATTGCAAAGATTGTAAATGTGGGCACTGCTCACACAGTTACTTTTTCATCACTGTTGTAAAAACGGTCACATGTAACCGTTGTGATCAGTTGTTCATAGGAAAATAACAAAGGCAGGATTCTTAACATTCATTTTAACTAATGATTTTATAGAAAATAAATCTAAGGATGCTTCCTTTTTGGGTCTGAGTGCAGCTTGAATTGTATCTGGTATTTTCTTGAAAAAGTAAATTTTTTTACAGATTTTTTTTTCTTACAGTTATCCATTTCCTTTGTCGAAAAGCTCTATGTATACTGTGGGTGCTCCTCATACATGGCCTCAGATTGTAGCCGCTCTGGTCTGGCTGATAGATTGTTACAAGGTATTATAGATAACCTATTATTTATTTAGCCACATTTATAGGTATTTTCTGACCTTTCATTTAATTTTGATCTGCTTATAATATAGAAGTGATACACTGAAAATACAAAAACTGGTTTAATGAAGTTCTTGTGACTTTGACAGATACTTTGTAATATATAATGTACTGTTAGAGCTATTGTTGCACTTTTGTTGCCATATTAATTATTTCAAACAAATAGTATTAACAAATTTACAGTCAGTAATTTTCAAACAAAGGGCCACATTTGCGTTACATGCCAGGAAGTCACCAAAAAGTGGATGAAACCCAGGGCAAAATAAATTTCACTAAAAATAAATGTATGTGTTCATATAAATTCTAATAAATTTAATAACGTCCTTTTTAGTTGGCAACAATCTTCAGAAAAGTGGGTAGGGAAGCACAAATTGTATTCTGATTAATTCAGAAAAAGGAAATAGCAAGTATGCTATACTATTACAGTAGGAAACATTATTCATTGTGACTATGTCCTTGTTTGTGTCTTACCCAGTTGTTTACTTGTATGAAAGAAAAACCACAGTCATTTGATGAAGAACAGATTTTGATAGAGACTGAAGATGGAATTTTGCATAACAAGGTATTTTAGTTCTTTCTCCCTAAATGGTGGAATGAATATTACTTGAAAGCAGCAAAGAAGTTGATTAACTTATTTGCAAATACAGGTGCAACAAAGTTGAACACAGAACAAAGCATGAAAGTCAGCTTATATCACCTTACACAGATTTATCGCCCCCCCTCCCCTTGTCAGCACAGCATCCTATTGAAGCATTTAGTCTATCTTCCCCCCCAAAAAACCCCTTGTCTTGGCTATGTTTTCACAGTTTTTAACTTTTTGTCTTGCATTAGCTCTACTGTTCTTGTTCCCTGCTTGCGGTTAGAGCTGGCATCTTGTTTGCTAGGCTTGTGGTTTCACACAGCTGACATTTAGCTTGTTACCTGTTACATGTTTTTGAAGACAGCTTACATGCATTTATGCTAAGAATTTAGAAACAATACATACTCCAACTTGTTTTCGCATTTAATAATTGTATGTATTAAAATTTGTTTATATCAATGGTGATCTTGATTAACATTTAGTATATGTTGCTTATGAAATCAGCAAATGTATATATTAAAGGTTACCATTTTTACTAACTTTTGATGTAGGAATATAAAAAAATTTCTTAACAGAGAGAGAAAAAGCACACATAATCTGTAATGCAATACTGTTTAGCATATTTTTAAAAATCCCTAAAACTAAACTGATTTTACAATTATGTCCTCAGCTTTTTTTGGACTACTCTATAAAATGTTATGACCATTTCATGAAGAGTGAAGACAATTTTGAAGAATTTGATGCTGAAATAGATTCCAAATTAAGTGAGTAATTTACATTGTAAAATGTTTTTAAAAAGTAGGCATTACTATGAATCTTTCACCATTTGCTTTCTGTAGTTTCTCAAACTTCTTAAAACATTGTTCACCAAGCTATTAATGTAGGATATTTTTGTTTAAACGCTAAGGTCCCCCCCTCCCCCATCATCTCACTTAATCTACGAACATGAGATTTAGTAAGTTTCTGTACTATTTCTCAAGACACTTACCGTAGATTGTTGGGTAGAGCTCATGTGCCTAAGAAAAGTATTTTTGGGTTTAATTCCAGCAGGAGGCTATTCCCACTCCACCATTTTTTTCTCCTGAGAAGCCCCAGATGGCCTGGGAATCTTGTACTCCGTAGTGCTCTCCTGCTCCATACCACTCTCGCCCATCAGCTGCTTGCCTGGGATTCATGCCTCTTTCCATGTCATAAGTCTTGTTAGGTTCTCACTTAACAACAGCAACAGGGTCTGTCATTTTTGCCAGCACTAAGTGATGCAGTTGCATGTTGTGGCACTTTATGACTACTTTACTTAGTGAGGGAAATGCACTGAAATTATAACAATTGTTTTTAAAAATGGTTTAAATCTGATATTTAGTAAAGCAAAATGTCAACTTGTTTCCCAGTAATTGTCTCAATTACTATTCAGATTAATGACTAAAGTTATAGAGCATTCAAGTGATTAGAGGGTTACTTTGATCTTTCTTTCAGAGAATCTGTTTCAGGTACATGAAAAGCATTTAACAGTCTTAGAAGAAAAAGAAAAAAGGTTGAAGGAAGAGATTGCAAAGCGTGAAAAGGAAAAAGAAAGCGAACCAGTGAGTAACTGTATACATAGCTCTGAGAAGATATATTTGTAAGTGATTTTAATTAACAAACTACAATTTCCATCTTTTTGTATAAAAAAGGACCGTTTAGAGCAACTACGGAGGCTGAAATCATCTTTACAGGCAGATTGTAAACAATATGAGTCTTATATGGCCAGTTTGGAATCTCTCTCAAGCAGCCTCAGTCAAAAGACAAAGAGTATTACAGAGGAGCAAGAAGCTGCTGGTAAGGAGAAGCTGCTCAACATCAATAAATGTATAATAACAGTATAGTGTTTCACTATAAAATTTTAAAATAAAATATTGAGTATTTCTCAGCTCAAAGAAAATATCTAAACAAAAGTAAAGTATTTAATTGCATCTTTCTTAGTATTAGTAAGTTTCTTACACCTTTTAGTAAATTCTTATGAGATTAAGTTCCTAATATTTTGAAATTTTATCCAAGTAGTTAAGCTTCAACTTAACTGAATGTTTTTTTAAACTTATCTGTTTTCTTAACAAGAGTTTTATTTTTCTTGAATTTTAGCAATGGAAATTGAAGCACTGAAACAGGAAAACTCACATTTGGTGGTTGTTTGTGATAAACAAAAGTATTCCACTGCAGACATTGAGAAACTGAATTCTGAAATAGAGGAGCTGAAACAGGCAGTAAATAAATTAACCAAGGAATTGGAAGTAGAACAGCGGCAACTGTGGAATGAGGAATTAAAATATGCAAGAGGAAAAGAAGCAGTATGTATAGCTAAAGCTAAAGTTTTGAACATCTGACATTTGCATCTGGGAGACTAACATTTCTACTGCTGCTGCTTTATTTCTCATAAACTGAATTAAATAATATTTTATTCTGCTAGTAAAAAATAATTAGCATCTATAACACATTGTAAAAACTTAATTTGCTGAAAAATATTTATCTTCTCTGGAAATTTCTTAGGTCACCTTTTCTCTTTATCTCATCTAAAATGTTTTGTATTTTTGTGACTATATTTAGAGTTCACTAATATAATTTATAAAATAACCTAATGAAAGCTTTACTTGCATCTCAAATCATTTTTAAATCAATACCTTTATCTAAATTATTTTCAGACATGATTTTAATTTCTTTTTATATTTCTCCACCATTGTTTCTTTCTGTAGCAAGATTTCATTGCATCTCAATCTAAATGAACCAGATTTCCTGCTATAAACAAAATTCACAAGATCCAAAAAGGTCTTTACTAATATTTATACCTTAATGGCCCAATCCAAAAATCTAAATCATATTTTTGAAAGTATCTATTTCACTCAGAAAAGTAGGCACTCTTTTGAATTGCAATTTTCTGTCTCCAACCAACTTTAAATTGGCCATCAGATCAAAAGGGACAATTTTTTTGGATAGTTTTTCTTGAGTAATTTTAATGTTTTTCAGAAGCTGGGAAGATACAAAAGCTTGTACTAACATTCAAATATAGGCATAGAAAAAACAAACTTTGAAAATACAAAGAAATGCAAAACAATGCTATGGTTATGAAGCAATTCAGTTTTCATAGACTTCATTAGCTGTCTTACAGTATGCTTCTTAATTTTGTTTGTCCTTTATAGATTGAAGCAGATTTGACAGAATACCATAAATTGGCTCGAAAATTAAAACTAATTCCTACAAGTGCAGAGAATTCTGATGGTCTTAATTTTGAAATTAAATTTAATCCTGATGCAGGCCCTAATTGTCTGTTTAAGTACAGAACTCAGATTCGTGTAAGTATAAGTTCACTTCATGTAAAGTTCTTTTAGATAATCACTTTATTACAATAAATGAACATAATATTTTAATAATACTTAAAGATGAAGTTCAGTTTTCTTATCACAATGAGTGTTGTTGACATCTTATTTATTATGCAGAAAAATTGGTTTAAGTACTAGGTATAGACTGGAATATGTTTAAAGGAGGCTTAAATTTTTTTGCACATTAGGTTATGGATGCTCCCTTAGAACATCTCTGGTTGAAAAGGCTTCTGCTATTTTGTTTTGTTAATCAACTTCTTATTGGTATCTAATTGGCTTCTATGGGAAACAGAATGTTTGACAGGTAGACCATCTGATCCAGCATGGCAATTTCTGTGGCTTTATAATACAAAGAGCTGAGGTGGCGCAGTGGTTAAATGCAGCACTGCAGGCTACTTCAGCTGACTGCAGTTCTGCAGTTCGGCTGTTCAAATCTCACCAGCTCAGGGTTGACTCAGCCTTCCATCCTTTCGAGGTGGGTAAAATGAGGACCCGGATTGTTACTGGGGGCAATATGCTGACTCTGTAAACCGCTTAGAGAGGGCTGAAAGCCCTATGAAGCAGTATATAAGTCTAATTGCTATTGCTAAACCTCTCTCTGGAGTATGAACTAATGTAAGAGTACTTGGGAAAGAATATTGTCTTATCAGTTTTTAGGAAGATCTTTTATATATTACATGCATGTGCTATTTAGTTAAAGTATTTCTTTCTTGAACCCTATAACTGGATTACTTTACTGGAAAACTGAACTTTTTTCTTTATTATGTTTATATAATTATGGCAGGCTCCCCTTCTGAATCTCATAAACAAGACGGAAGAGGAGATTGCAAATGCAACAAAGAGAAAAATTAGCTTGGAAGACACCTTAGAACAGGTTAGTTTCTAACTATCTCTGGTGTAGCGTAAAACCAGCTATATAGTATAATGTAATGCAACCTATATTAATCCTTGGCCTGCTGCCAATTACCTCCAATAGACCGAACAGATCCCAAAGATTAGGCCTCCTCCGAATTCCATCCGCCGGCCAATGCCGACTGGCGACTACCCGGAGGAGAGCCTTCTCTGTGGCTGCTCCGACCCTCTGGAACGAACTCCACGTGGAGATTTGAAGGGGGGCAGAAGTTCTTTAGCCCCAGGCCTGGCTATTCCGCCAGGCCTGGGGCTAAAGAACTTCTGCCCCCCTTCTCGAATGGTATGGTTGTTCTGTGTTTTAAATTGTGTATTGTTTGTTTGTCTTTTTATCCCCTGTTTGTATCTCCTTTCCCTTGACTGAGTTGTGAGCCGCCCTGAGTCCCCTTCGGGGAAAAGGGCGGCATATAAATGAAATAAATCCTAATCCTAACTATACTTTTCTATTTCTAATCATAATTCAGTGCTCAAAACAAGTATAAGGTTGCTAGGAAAGAAAAATGATAATGAAAAAAAAACAGTGGACAATTAAATCTAAATTTTTAGATGTTCAGTACATACGACTATAGATCTCCAAACTGTTCTGTATGTAAGCTAAAATATTTTCAAATGTGAAAGTTCAGCTGGATTCAGAATTTTTCTAATTATTAAGAGCGTACTGTAGGAAGTTTTCCTCTATTGCCAAAAAAAAGTAGACTTGAAAGCAAAGGATGTGAACTTGAGGCACCCTTGACTTTCAGTACTAACATCCTTTATTGAATAATATTCTTTAAGGTAAATACAATGGAAGCTGAACAGGAAAGCATTGTGAAAATGTTAAGTGAAGAAATGCAAAAACTGGAAGATTTATGTCAGCAAAAAGCAAAGGTATTGTACTAAGTATGATATATGCTTGTAAGTTTATCTCTATAGAATTCATTATTAAGAGGTTTTTTTCTATTAAGAAACATTGTACGCATAATGTAAAGAAACAGGCTGGTGTGGTGGGTAACGTGCTTATCTAGAACTGGGAGAACTGGAGTTCTAATCCTTTCTGGCTTAAAAAAAACTAGCTGGGTAAAGTATTTTCAAAAGTATTTTAGCTAGAATAAAAATTAATGATCTAAAAGATAATTACATATAGCACTTCTAACAAAATATAGAACTGGAGCAGTGTCACTATATTAAATTTACAATGTTATCTTCTTGCAAGAGATACGGTCTATCTGTGTCATAAACATATGATTCAGTCCTGAAATATTAATCCATATATGTATTTCAGGAAGTTGACGAAGAAGAAGAAAAGACTAAGAAGGAGCTGGAGTTGTTGGAGAAACATAAAAGTTTGCTTTATAGTGGTGTCAATGAGGGTATCAGTGAAGCCACGAAGGAACTGCATGAAACCCGATGCCGGTTAGTTTAATTAAACAAAGATTTGACTGAGAGAGTTTTCTGAGTTGAACATATATTTATTCAATTTATAGCACCACTCATCTCAATTTGTGACTTTGGGCAGTTTACAATTAAAATGTAAACATTTTTTTTTTAAACTCTCAAAATAAAATAATCATACAAGCAATGCAATGCATTGCAAATATTAATCTTAGTTAAATGAGAAAATTTTTAATGAAACATGTTTAGATTTTGGAATGCTACGCGTGTTAATTATTATATGCTGTTTATACAAACCTTGAATTTATAGATAGAGGGACAGTTTTTCAATATAAATAATGCAATATTCTCTTCTTCCCTCTTCTGGGATTTACTCCTTAGATACCAAGTGGTTATGCAAACAACCTCAAAAGAGAAAAGGAAAATGGATAAAAATATGCAGTATCTTCTGGAACTAATATTTACTCATCTTGAGACAGTTGAGGTAACTCATGCTATTATATACTACTAAAACTCTCAGAGTGTACCCTTTAACTGGCTGAAAATTGTATCAGGGCAAAAAAAAATTCAGAGTACCTCTTAAGGTCTAATTTACAAAATGCTGGGCCTCTTCTTCCAAAAATGAGAGTGAAATTTAAGAAAGTTTTGACTATTTCACTTCTGCCTGGCTACTGCTGCTGCTGCTTCTCCTTCAGCACTGCTACCACACTGATTTCCACTCTATCCCTTTCACTTATGTTAGGCTTCTTTATACATCTTCCTCCTTGTGCTGTATAATAACACAGAAAATTTAGACAAATTCATGCCATCCCAAATTTCCAAGAATTAGGAAATGCAAGTTGATCCAGATAATTAAATATCTTATAAATGTTAGTGACATAGACCATGTGTATTTGGAAAAGTGGCTCGCTAATGTTTTCATCATCTTCATTGGGTCCAAAAAGGAGCAATGGGGAGCAATCTTTTGTGTCAAGCTTGATATTGAAGGAGATTTTTTTCTATGGGACAGAAGTAAGATATTGTTGACTGTATCTTCACCTGAAGGGGTAATTGTTTGGGGGCTATTAACCAGGACTCTTCATGGTAAATTCAACTACAGTTCTTAATGATTCTCTAGGTTAATCTTTAGTTCATATTTCAAGATTTTCTTAAAAGTTTCTGCAACTTTCTAAAATATATCCAAATATTCTAAAAGAGGGAATAGTGCACAATTCAGATGCAGACGTTTGGGTTATATAGTGCAAGATTACCAAAATACAGTATGCCTGGCTGAATTTCTTGTATACCTACCATATTTTTGCAGTATAAGATGCACCAGAGTATAAGACGCACCAAGGTTTCGAAGAGGCACATTTTTAAAAAATGTTTTTGCACTCTGCAAACCTCCCACCCCCCCCCACCCCCTTTTAAGGCCATGAATAGCTTTTAGGCAGCTTATAAAGTGCTCCTGGGAGCTGGGGGGGGGGGCAAAATTGAGCAAAGAACACCATTTTTTTTTACTCATTTCTGCCCTCCCCAGCCCCCAGGAGCACTCTGAAAGCTGCCTAAAAGCTATGCATGGCCATTTTGGTGAAGGAGACAAAAAATACTGTATTCAGTGTATAACAGATTTTCAGCCTCTTTGGGGAGGGGGGAAAGGTGCGTCTTATACTCCGAAAAATACAGTATATCTTTTCCCAATATAGCTTTCCAAGTAGTGTATCTGTTCATCAAATAAAGAGTGTCTGTCTAACCTGCCTTTTTAGTTAACTATGTGGCCACTTGTTTGCATTCTGTGCATTATATCATCGTTTGTATTTTGATGTTTCTGCCATGGCTTTGATTGAAGCCTAAGCCACTTGGACAAAGTTTGATATCAATTGGATATAGTCAAAGTAATAAAGATATACCTGCTTGTTAATCTATTAAGTCTTATCAGGATCACTTCATAAATATTTCTATACCCTTGTTACTATGTGGATAAACTCTTACCTTTCCTTTTGATATTTTATCAGTAAAGACAGAGTATATTCTGCAAGAAGAATGGTCTGTTTAGGCTATTAATTCCATTAAGCCTTAGCAACTATGAGTCACCTGTAGATACATAGAATAAAGTTCATTCTCTATAGTGGATGGAGTATATACATTCCATTGTTTATATTTTATTTGGAGTTCCTAAAACTTTTTGATGCCTGTATTGTGGGGTAGTGATGGAGGGTGGTTGGTAATGTTCTCTGCCTATTCTTCCATTTTTACAAATCTGTTATTCAAGCCTATGGAAGTTTTCAAGGTATAGTTCACATAAAACTTCTGTTTTTATAACATTTCATAATTTTGTACTGGTTTTATAGAATCTTATCATGCCAATTCTGCATGTATAAAATCAAAACTATAAGCACTAAAATATAATCTATTACCATTTTCTTCTAGAAATACTTGACTGAACAGAATATAAAAATTGACAGAGAATTCAATGAATTTATATCTCAAGATCCGCTGACGAACTTGAAAGAAATCCTAGATAATTACAAAAAGAAGATGAGTACCCTGTATATTTCAGACACATGAATGAAAATATCTGTATACTATAAAAATGGTCTAAAATATTTGCTTGCTAGGGCAGTGTTTTATAATGTTTTGAATCGTACTTCTGTTCATGTGAACATATGGCATTTGGAGGCTATCTCTTTTTTTATTGTAATAATTATTAAAACCAATATTCGCTTTTTGGATGCATAAATACATCAGGCCTTAAAACCTGACTGTTTTATAAGTTATCAGTAAAGGACAATGATAAATCTCATGGATTTAAATATTTCATATATACTTGTTTTGTTCCTGAAAATACTAATTAAAATGCAACAAGTATGATTGAAAATTGAGTCACTAATGTAAAGTCTGTAATTGTCTACCAATTATCAAAACCACAGTTTTAAATAGTCAATATTTCACAAGATCTCAGGTCAAGATTTGAGGTAAGATAAACACATTTTATTGTGGAGTGAGACAGTTCACCTAATTGCCCACAACAGTGGCTGGGACTGAAGTCTGCTGAATGCTGCTCTGTTCTGCAAATTGCAGAAAATATGGCTATGAAGACTATTTTTTCAAATTGACAAAACTAATTCTTATAGGAAAAAGTGCAACACAGCTCTGCTTTTACCTACTGAAAAATCTACTTGGGTTATATTTTTTTTAAAAAAATTCCAGCAGAAAATATGTTTTCAATTAAAATACATTATTTGGATTCTTCAGGCAAAATTAATGGTAAACAGTTCAGTGAACTGCACTTACTGTAAAAGAAAAACTTACAACATATTGGGAATAATAAACATTGAAAATAGAGGTGCCAATATAATGCCCTTATCCAAGTGATGCTAGAATAGCTGGAATATTGTATGCAGGTTGTCCTAACTCAAAAAAGTAGAGCATCAAAAGCATTAGAGGAGGACAACTAAGAGGAGAGGCTGGACCAATTATCTACAAAAATGTTATGATATTTGAGCTTTTTTGTCTAGAAAGGAGGTGAACAAGAAGGGATGTGACTGAAGTGTTCAAACATGCATGATGTGGATGAGAAACTAATTTCCCTTTCAAAATGTTGGAATCGTGAGTGAAACTGAATATTGGAAGACTATACAGACAAAAGGTCAAACATTAAAAAATGTAATTAAATTTTGCAACTGGCTACCACAAAATATGGTTCTATTGACCAGCTTAGCTGTTGTTTTTTTAAAGGCGGTTAGCATAACTACCTTTGAACAATTTGCTAGAGAAGAGTTTGCTAGTGCAATATGTTGGCTACTGTGAGAATAGACTAGGCTAGACTGGACAGGCGTCCAATCCACCTTTACTGGTTATGTTCTTAAACAGCAGATATTTATTAAATTTATACAGGTTATCTCGGGTACTGAAGGAACAAGCTAATGTTCTGGTAAACCTTTATGTATTATCACTAAAGAATTCCGGAGAAAGGCTGAAGCGAATGATAGAGGAGGGCAAATGTTTCAGTGGACTTCAGGGGAAAATGTCTAGCAATAAAACCTACTCAACTATGAAATAAAATGCCTTACAAGTGGTGGACTCTCCTAGAGGGGAGATATTTAAACAGCCTGCATGACCTTTGTCAGGGATGCTCTAGTAGAGTCCTGCATTGGACAGAGGGTTGGACTAGAAGATGCCCAATATAACTTCCAACACTTACATTCTATAAGCCTATATTATATATTGCTGATCTTCAACCAACAGTGGGTTGATCAATAATTTTGCCATATTTGCCACAATATGAAAGTATTTTATATCCCCTATTATCATGTATCAGTGCTATTGGATTCATTACATAAATCAGATATTCGCTGAGGTTTTGCCTTTTTAAACATGTTACGTTGTATTCTGTTAACTATTTCTTTTAAATAGATAAATAGAAAAAAATACCACAGTGCACTAAATAACAAAAATTAAATGAAACAATTCTTAAACTTTCAAAAAGTAACAAACCAGAGGGGGAAAATAACTTTTTTTAAATCCAAATTATGACAGTATTGTGGTCTGCTGGTGGCCTACAAAGCTGGCAGCAGAATTGGACAGTGAGGAGGTTGGGGAGGAGCATGGACCAGTCCTGGAGTATGAAGAAGGCTCAGACGAAGGGCCATCTGGGAGTTATGTGCTGTCTCCAGAACCTCCAGAGTTGGACATCAGTGAGGCAGAGGAACAGGGGGAGCCTGTTCCCAGCGTGCCCATGCACAGAGTTGCCAGACGGCAAGAATAGTTCATTAAGACAGAAAGGACGACTCAGGAGTAAGGCTTGGAGGTGATGCCAAGCTAATTGCCAATTAAGTCTTTGGCAGCGTTTCAAGGAAGATAAAGGTATCAGCCTTATCCCGAAAGACTGGCAGCCTACTTACAAACTATTTGGGACTCATTCACAGCCTTTGAAATAAAAAGGATTTTGGGGACTAAGCGCCTGCTTTTTACTATATCAGGAAACCTAGGTCAGAACAAGTATCTTAAACTTATAAAGGTAAAGATTTTCCTCGCACATATGTGCTAGTTGTTCCTGACTCTAGGGGGTGGTGCTCATCTCCATTTCAAAGCCGAAGAGCCAGGGCTGTCCAAAGATCTCCACAGTCATTTGGCCAACATGACTAATCATCGAAGGCTGCGGAACGCTGTTACCTTCCCACCAAAAATGGTTCCTATTTTTCTACTTGCATTTTTACATGCTTTCGAACTGCTAGATTGGCAGAAGCTGGGACAAATAACGGGAGCTCACTCCATTACCCGGCACTAGGGATTTGAACTGCCGACCTTTCTGATTGACAAGCTCAGCATCTTTGGGCACTGAGTCACCACGTCCCTCAACTTATAGATAGGCACTGGTTTACTTTATGTTATCTGTTTTATTTTGTATTGTCTTAATTTTCTTACGTTTTAATGTTTTGCTTTCCCTCCCCCCCCTTCTTGAAAAAAGTTCACGTTATTCCCTCGTCCCACACTAAATGCTGTCAAGGCACCTAAGAGAAAGTGCCGCTGGCATTCTCAATTTGGCTTGTTCCTTATGGGGAGTACAAATCACTCTACAAGGGCGTTGTCTTTTCTCGGAAGCTTCACTTCGTCGCACCGCTGCTTTCTGCAAATAAACGAAACTCCTGCAGTCGCTTTCGTTTCTCCGTTTGCCCCGCCAGCCCTCTCGCTCTTTGCCTCGCTTGTTTAGTTTGGGCTGCCCGCGTTCGTTCCTCCCACTCTCCTCTTCCCCCCCGCACCGCCCCTTATATTATGCAGGCCACGCCTCCTCATCAGCCCCCTCCGTTCCTTCCCTCTGCTAAAACGAAACAATCTGCTTGCGTTCGGCCAGGACAGCGCCCGGCGGGGAGGTCGGCGCAACATGGCAGCGGCTGAAGGAAACACCGAGGGCAAAATCCTAACGATCTTCGTCTACGACCAGCGTCGGGATCAGTCACATGACGCCAAAATAGTCCTTCGAGGTCACCAGGGAAACTATAGGGACTTCCGTAACGCCGTCCACCAGGTAACATAAGGGAGGGAGCCGAATTAAAATGCGGCGTCGTTAATGGAACTGCGCCTCTGCTCTCGCCGGCGGCGTCCTCCCCCTGTCCCGGTTCTCGTACCCTCGGGCTCCCGTTCTTCGAGTCACGCAGCGCCCCGGGAACCAGAATAGGAGCTTTTGGAGACACTGGGAAAGGAACAGCGAACGGTCAAGCTAGAGGTTCTTTTGAACCACCGGAATGGCGAGAATTTGTAGTCGAGAGCAAGACGCGGTAGCGGAGAAAAAAATGAAGCTGCTACGTATTTCCCCCCCCCCCTGTATGCCAGGAATGGTTTAAGAAAGAGTTTACTAAATAAATCTGAAATACTGTATGCTTCCGGTTTGCTATTAGGCTGCTTAGGTTGGCTGTTTTTTTTTTAATCGTTGTATATTGATTGTTATCATCGTCTGCATTTTTCCATCGTGTGATAACATTTGTTCTTGTTACATGCTCTTAATGGTTAAAAAAATAATAATTTAGAAAAGTTGGCCTGCAAATGTCATTAAAAACCCCGTTTTGTGACAGCCTAACTCAGCTGTCATAAGTTATAGATGTATTTAAACATGTACTCACTCATAGTAAAGCTGTATGGTTCAATAAATTCCCATTCATTAAATTTCTAAATGAATGGAAGCAGATTCAATCTCTATGTTGTTTATTTATTTTATTTCATCAACATGAATTAGATAACAGATATAAGTATAAACATGAAATGAATACAAATGCAAAGGAATATTAGAACAGGGACGGTAGGCACTCTGATGAGCTTATGCACCGCTTAGGAATGGGGTGAGGTCAACAGTAGACAGTCTAAGATTAAAGGTTGTATGTTGTAAAAAGCTAAACAAATTGAGCACATAACTCTTATTATGCAATTGTTTACAGAATAAGATAACAACAATTGGATTCCTTGTGAGTTTGTCTTTTGTAACATGTCTGAATTTTTTGGGGCGATGTCTTTAAGTTAATATTAACTCTTGGTGACTTCCTGGACAAGGAAGTTACCTGCAGTTGCAGTTTTCTTTGCAAGATTTCTAAAGATTTCTTCCTAGGACTGAGAGAGTATGACTGGCCTAAGTTACTGAGCTGGCTTTGTGCCTAAGGCATGAATAAAACTCACAGTCTTTCCTGGTTTCTAGCCTGGTTCTTTAACCTTTGCACCATATACTAGCTCTCTTGGCAGAGACAATAGTTTCCATGTTTCCTATAGTGAAAAAATACTTTTTATTCTGAAATTTTTAGTATAGTTTTATCATTACAATCTGTGTAGAAAGTTTTAATGATCTAAAATCTTATAGCTTGTCAGCAGCCCAGAGTCATCTTATAGGGGAGATGGGTCACATAAACATTTAATAAATAAATTAATAAAAGAAATTAATTTTGTAAGCTTCCCAGAGTCGCCTCAGATGGCAACATGGGAAACATATATATTTAATAAATAAATAAAATTTTGACCCATTATTTCTTGCATAATTCTAGCTCATCCTTAAAGACATTTCAGAACAAAGAAATGCAGATGGCATAGTATGCCAAATCCGTGTGTATGGGTCCCATGTAATTTCTGCTATCACTCTTGGAGAGGGGAAAATATTTCTCTAATTTGCCACAATAGTTTATCCAATCTGGTGCTTTCAGTTATGTAGACTTTGTTGTAAAAATCAAATCCAGAAGGCACAAACAGATAACTGATTCAGCAGGATTTATTAACTTCTTGTTATAAATAATAACACACGAGTAAATGTACAATACCAACAGTGGTTCTTCAGATCAGAGCAGCAGGTCCAGACTAGTTTCATTTCCGGCGCAGAGCTTAATACAGACAAGACTAGTTTCAATTTCAATTCTCAGCACAACTCTCAGAGCTGCAGGGCTAAACCACATCCAGGCACCAAGCTGTTTCAGCTCCCATTGGCTGACCTTGTTACTAAGCCCTATTCTTTGGCTGATCTTGTTGCCATGTCTCTGCCAGTTATGAATTCTCTGACAAGTTATACTGATCTCCAGGAAATATTACTTAGTGATAGTAATAACTATCAGAGTAGCATCCTCAGCACAGCAATAACTATTGATGTTTTTTCCTCAACTTTTAAAATCATGCTTATCTTGTATTCCAGCTTTTCTTAATATATATTCAGAATATAGATTGAATAACTAAAGAGAAAGTATAAAGTCTTGCCTCACTTCTTTGCCAATCTGGAAAGGCATTGCGGGAAATAGTTTTCGGATCAGGATTCCAACAAGATACTCTTTAATGTTTTTAAATACCTAAATCCCATTCTCTCTATTAATCAGAGATCTATCTTGTACTTATAGGCATTTGATATTTCCTCCAAAGAAATTTTTGTTATCACAACAACTGATAGAAAAAAAATAACAAGTGAAAACTTTGGTAAGTATACTGTATTTATAATGACAAATCAATTTTATACCAAGGTGCTATTAATTAAATATTAAAGTTCTGCTACTCTTGTTTCACCAATATTTGTCTTGCAATAGCTGCCATTTTTCTTTAAAAAGATTGTTTTGATTCTGAATTTAAAAAACACTAAGATCAAATGATCAGGATTTCAAAAAAAATTATAATGGTATGAGTATTGAAAATTAGAATTCAAAGAATTTAGAATTTAAAAAAATAATATCAGTACAAACATTAACAGGAATGGTTTGGGATGCAAGTAAAGTTTTTATGAGAATATTCTATAAAATATCATACTCAAAAATGAAGAAAAAAGGATTCTGAGCTTTGATTAGATTTTTTGGTAATAATTTGTTTTTGACAAATTATCAATTCGATTGGGAATCTTTTTTGGCATGTGCCAAAAGCAGGGGGAGAGCAGGGGGGTTGTGCGTGGGTGTGCCACACACATAATGCTTTTTGCACGACCCCAGTGCACATGCACGCATGACCAGTGCTCTTCCCCCACCCCCCAATTTTGGAGTGCTTTTTTCACCCTCCCCTGGCTCCAGAGGCTTTATAGGAGCCTGGGGAGGGCGAAAACAGCCGTACCCCCCAGAGGTCCTCCTGAAGCTTCTGGAGCGTGAAAAGCCAGCCCTGCGGGCAAACCGGAAGTTCAAGAACGGACTTCCGGTGTGCTCGTAGGGCCAGCTTTAGACCTCCAGGGGCCTTCAGGAGGTCTCCCTGAAGGCTCCCGAGGGCCAAAAACCAGCCCTATGGGCAAACTGGAAATTCAGGAACAGACATCCAGTGTGCTCATAGGGCCAGTTTTAGCCCTCTGAAGCTTTCAGGAGCATTCAGGAAGCTTCCCTGAAGGCTCCAGAGGGCAAAAAAACGACCCCACGCCATCACGGGCCTAGAGAAACAGTAAAAGCCATCTACTGGAGAGAAGAAGCATAATAACATTTTAAAACAAAGCTGTTGAAGGAGGGTGTGGTCCTTTTCTACTATTTGACTTTATTTTGTCTACGGCTGAGGAAGAAAATAAAGGATCTTCAAAGTGGACTGAACTATTTTGGGACCTGATATTAAAGAGTGGAATAAGAAGAGGGACTGAATTAATTGTGGTAAAATATAAAGATTTTAAAAGTGTGTTACATGTGGAACATGTAGGGTGGGATGTTTGAGAAATTGTTGGAAATGTTAAAAAAATGCACAAGCTATATTAAAAAGTAATAAGGAGCCAGAAAAATTGTTGAAACACAAGGAACAGGAGATAGGAGAGGAACAGACAAGGAACACAAATGAACAAGAAGCTAATGAGGTAGAAAAAGAAATGAAAAACAAAACTCAGTGGGACGATGCTATTGAGATTTATAGAGGCACAAAAAGAGTAGAGAGGGAAAAAGGATAATGGTATCCAAAAAAACCTGAGCCAAAAATAAAGAAAGAAACAATGGGAAGTAGAAAGGAAAAACTTTGGGGAGAGACATGCAAACAATTTATTGAAAAGTGATAGAAAAGATTCAGGAGAAAAGATAGGACACATAAAAAGAAGAAAAAGAAAAAAGAAGATCTAGGAATAGGGGATTAATAAAATGAAATGAAATATCTTAAACATGGCAATCGTATGTATCTAATTAAGATGTGTGTGAATCAAATTAATACCTTTTAAGTCTGCAAATTAATTATGTTAAATGCTTATATTAAAAACTGAATTTGCAGACACGGGTTACTTATACAAAATAGATGGAAAGGAAATGATAAATATGGTTTCTCCCTTTATACCCCTTTACCTCTAAAGGAAACAAAAGATGACATTGTTTATGTATATAATAAAAATAAAAGTTGAAAAATATGAGAAGAAAAGAAATATAGCTAAAATTGGAAATGGAAATAGAAAAATAATGTAAAATGAATTATGCATATGTGAAAATGTTAAAGGGGAAAACCGGACAACACTCTGTTCTCCAGTGCGCTGCTTGGAGAGTCCAAGCATGGGTTAACACAGTCTAACTACCCTATGACTGAGTGAGTTTTTTATCTAGGCCACGTCTCCCTTTGCCTTCATTATTCAGTTTAAAAAACTCAGTTCGCCCATTTGGACTGTTCTGGGGAGCGCTCCAGTCCTAGAGCAGATAACTGGACTCCCTGTGTATTTTTGTTAGTTTTATTGGTTTTATTTTTGCCTCAGTTTTTTCGTTAGATAGTCATACGAGGATCGAAGGCTATTTTAAGGTAATTCTGCTGCTGAGAGGGCTCCGGGCCGTTTCTTTGCCCACTGGCCGCACGCAGAGCGGGAGAACGTGAGTCGCCTGTCCGGTGGTGGCTGGAGGGCGAGTGGATGGTAGTAGGCTTCCCGTTCAGTGCCATTCCCCACTGGGCCGTTGCGGAGGTCGTGAGGTGCGCCTGAGTGCTCTGGCGAGGGCGGCAATACTCTCCTTGCCCAGCAGAGTCAGTGGCCATTTTTGAAGGTTCCGTGCGCTTTGTTTCAGCTGCATGCGCAGCGGCTGCCATTTTGGTAGCCTCGTGGACGGGAGATGTTGTAATATAACTCCTTGTGTAGGTGTGGGTCACCCATGGCCCAGTGCATAACAGGGCATGCGCAGCCACACTGAACCACATAGGAAAAAACAAACTCCTACATAACATAACATCCTGATAGTGCTCCATAACATCCTGATAGTTCATAACATAACATCCTGATGTTCACTCTAGATGTGCCTTACCAATGACGCCCAGGATTTGACCATATATAGACAGAACTTCCCTGAGCAGTAGATTAGCAATTGTAGTTTGACAGACTGTTTAAAATCACATGCTGATTGCTCCTCCTGCCTTTGTCCTATCTCAATAAAAGGGGCTCTCAGACCCCCAATCTGGGTCGCTTCATCCCGAGAAAGATCGTGTCTGTGTCTTTTCTCAACATTGGCTTCATGAGCGACCCACGGGTACTTCACATTTGGTATGGTTACATTTGGTGACCCTGACGTGATTACCTGTGTCGCCAGCCCTTCACTCACCCCCGACTGGGCAAAGTCTCGCAACCAGGGCCGGCTGTCAGCGAACAGAGCACCCTCCCAAATCGTGAGTATGGGCTCGGGCTTCTCGAAGGCTCAGACTGCGCACCTGCAGGAGCTTCGGGATATCGTTAAATCCTCCAGTGCAATTTCTCAAGCGGCAGGTTGCCCGCTCCCCATTCCCCCGAAAAAACATTTCCTCTCTCTATTGGCTTACATCTATAAGAATTGTCCCATTTACCCTGAGAAGGGCTCTCTTAAAGTCTCCTTATGGATCAAATTGGGTATTTACTTCCATGAGGAACCTCGAGCCCCGCCGGAAGTTCTCACTAATTGGAGACTTCTTGTAAGATGCCTTCAAATTCATGAGGAAGACATGCAGGGGGCTGCTCTTAAGCCCTCGGAAACAACTCCCCTGCACTACGAGGAGATTGCCCCTCCTGCTGGCCAGGTGATGGCCCTCTCCAAGACTCCACCAACTCCCCCAGCCCCTCTGGAAGAGAAGACGTCCCCTCTCCCTTCCGCCCCTTCCTCTGCCCCGCAAATGTGGCGCAGCACTCTCCAGGATGCCCTGCGCGATGCTTATAATCAAGGGGACATGGAATTGGCACAGGATTGTTTCCCCGTTTCCTTTCAAACCAACGCAGCTGGGGGGGGTTGTGCCCACTTATACTGCAATCCCCTATAGGGTTATTAAGGATCTTAAGCAAGCAGTTTCCACCTATGGGGTGCAATCCCCATACTGCAAGGGACTGTTCCAAACCCTTTTGTCAGGGGACCCCTACGTGCTGGAGGATTGGAAACTTCTCCTTGGCATGCTTCTTACCCCCTCTCAGTTTGCCATTTGGACCTCCGAATACCTTAGAGAGATTAACAAGGCGATTGCCAGGGGTCTGCCCAACAATGTTACTGCCCCTCAGCTAAAGGGAGGGGATGGGTTTGATACGGGAACTTCACAGGGAGAAAGCATTTCAGCGCCGTTGGAGTGAGGAGAAGGTTACTACTAAGCCCCTCAGTCTCAGACCGCCGCCTAGGTATGCGGGCCTTGTCCGGGGTGCCGGCCTGGCCTGCCTCCCTGTTGCCCAAATCTCGGAGTCTCTGAGGATGGCTGGAGGAGGGAATCCGACCCTCAGGCGGCCCTCTCCTCCCCCGTGGTCTGCGGGCACGCTTCAGCCAGCTGGCTAAGTGCCTGGTGCCCAGCTGCTGCATTGAGCTTCAGGTCTGCTGGAGATAAGGAAGGACACCATGGCAGAAAAGGCAGGGAGGAGCAGGCAGGGCCCTCTGCAAAACGCAGCAGGCTAGGCCCTCCATCTAAGGGAAGTAAAGGAGGGAAAGGCACCAGCAAAAAGGCCTCCCCGGGGTCCCCTGGTGCTAGTGATAGGCTGAGGGAAGGCTCCCGGCCCATTGAGGTCAAGGTCCCGCAATCACAGGGGTTTTCTGTACCTGTGGGCCATGAGTTGGACTCGCCCACGTACCATGGGGAAAGGTGGGACTCCCACTCCTTCCAGGGCAGCAGACCCCCATCCCTGATAGAGAGAAGGTCTGGGGGTGGCTCCCCAGATGCTGTCAGGTGCGACTTCATTTAATAATCAGGAAAGAAACCACTCAATTCCATTTGTTTGAAATTAAGTGTACTTTTACTAATTACAAATGAACAGTAGCGAAGCGAAGCTGAATCTGGTTAATTAGGCACGAAAGCAAAGAATATCATGTATAATTCAATCCCCTCCCCTTGGCACCCAGTCCATAGTCCAATTATAATTCACCCAACTGTCAGGTGGGAGATATCTTCGAAAAACATCACCAGGATGGAATGCTGGACAGTTAACCTTGGCGGGAAACTCCCTTCCTCCACATGCGCAGTAAGATGGTTAGGTCAGCATCTAGAATCTTCCTCCACCACATAATGATTCCCTTCCCAAATACCATGCCCCCCCTCCCCGTTTCAATGGTAGCCGAAGCAGCAGCAAAGCAGAGGCTGACATCCGGGCCTCCTCCAGAAAAGGGCGGTCAGACCTGCAGAAACGAAAAGAACACAAACAAACCAACAGACAACAACACATAAAAGAGAGAAAGGGTAAGGGAGAAAAACAAAAGAAAGGAAAATTAGGAGACTGTCCAAGAATCAGGACTTGTCAGGATAGGCAGAGTAGAACTTGCGGAGCAGATGAGGCGCTCGAACATGGGATCCGTCAACCCATTCAGTGTGAGATGGGGGAAAATGCTTCCAAGCCACTAGGTACTGGACACGGTTTCGCCGCTTACGAGAGTCCAAAATCTCACGGATCTCGAAATGTTGCTCTCCCTCTATCAAAAGCGGTGCAGGTGGAGGAGGGAGAGGTGTTCTCAAAGAAGAAGTGAGGAGAGGCTTCAGGAGATTAACATGAAAAACAGGGTAAACCCGGTTGAGATGCTTAGACAACTGGAGCCGGACGGAAACAGGGTTGATGATCTTGACAATGGGAAACAGGCCAACATACTTGGGGCCCAATTTCTTCGATTTCTGGGGTGTTTGAAGAAATCTAGTGGATAAATAAACTTGATCACCAACTTTGTATTCATAGGGCTTAGTCCGTTTCTTATCAGCCTGTCTCTTATGAGCGCGGTGCGCAGCATCTAGAGTCTGGAGAGCCAAAGGCCAAACGTCCCGAAGGCGATCACTCCACTCGGACAGCGAAGACACCTGCGGCTGCTCGCAAGGAATCTCAGGAATGGGTACAAAATCTTGGCCGTACACAACACGAAAAGGGGTAAAGCCAGTACTGCTGTGCACTGAATTGTTGTAAGCCACCTCAGCGTGAGGCAACAATTCCACCCAATCATCTTGCTGGTAGTTGATGAAAGAACGTAAATATTGTTCCAGCACAGAATTAGTCCTTTCGCAAGCCCCATTAGTTTGAGGGTGGTGGGAGGAGCTTAACCCCTGGGCGGAGCCAGTCCGCTTCAGAAACTCTTTCCAGAATAGGGAGGTGAACTGCACACCCCTGTCCGAAATGATGCGGTCGGGTACCCCATGTAAATGATATATATGAGAGATGAACATCTTAGCGACAGATTTAGCTGAAGGGATCTTGGAGCAAGGGATGAAATGGACTTGCTTGGAGAATAAGTCCGTAACAACCCAGATGACAGTGTGTCCTTGACTCTCTGGAAGTTCAACAATGAAATCCATGGAGATCTCCTTCCACGGGGCTACTGGGCAAGCCACCACCTGGAATAACCCCTGAGGCTTACCCAGAGGGCGTTTAGCAGCAGCACAAGTGGGACAACTAGCAACATAAGCCTCAATGTCCTTTTTCAGTGAGGGCCACCAAAATTGCCCCTTGATGAGGTGTAGAGTCTTGACGAATCCAAAGTGTCCAGCCATCCGGGAGTCATGAGCCCGTTGAAGAACAATGGCTCTAATGGACACAGGAATGTATAACTTTGCCCCAATCCAAGGCAATCCATCTTTCATAGTGCATTCATCCATGTGTTGCTGGAACCAGTCATCCCCAGTAAGGGCCTTTTTTAGGTTAGAAAGAAAGTCCTCAGTGACTTCCACTTTAGAAGTTGCTTGACTTCTAGTAACAACAGGAGCAGCAAAGCTCTTTGTGGGAATGACAGGCTGGACAACACTGAGTTTTGAACAGTTGTACTGAGGGAGCCTGGACAAAGCATGAGCCATAAGGTTTTTCCCTCCTGGAATGTATTTCAAGGTAAAATTGAATCTATTGAAATGCTGAGCCCAGCGCATCTGCTTAGGAAAAAGTTTTCTGGGGGTTCTCAATGCTTCCAAGTTTTTATGATCAGTCCACACCTCGAAAGGGTGCTTGGCGCCCTCCAGAAAATGGCGCCACGTGGATAAGCCCAGCGAACAGCAAAAGCCTCTTTCTCCCAAATGGCCCAACGTCTCTCCGTGTCGGTCAGTTTGCGAGAGGTGTAAGCGCAGGGTTGTAATTTACCTTGGCTATTAGCTTGAAGTAGTACAGCTCCCACTGCCACATCACTGGTGTCAGCTTGGACCACAAAAGGTCCGTCCATGTCCGGGTGTTTGAGGACTGGTTCCTCCGCAGAGAGGCGTTTCAATTTCTCGAAAGCAGCTTGACAGTCCATAGTCCAATCCAGTGGTTTTCTAGGTTTAGACTTGGCCCCTCCTTTCGACTTAAGGAGATTAGTTATAGGGAGAGCTATCTTAGCAAAGGAGAGAATAAATTGACGATAGAAGTTAGCAAAACCCAAAAATTTCCGCAATTGCTTACGTGTACGTGGGGCCTCCCACTCGGTGACAGCTCTGACCTTAGCGGGGTCCATTTCAATTCCCTTGTGGGAGATGCGATAGCCCAGGTAATCAACCTTTTCCTGATGAAATTTGCACTTGGACAATTTGGCATAGAGTTCCGCCGCCTGGAGTTTTTTCAGAACTGTGCGAACAAACTTCACGTGTTCTTCACGTGTTTCTGTGTAAATAAGGATATCGTCTAAATAGACCATTACGCCTTTGTAAAGATGGTCATGTAAAACCTCATTAATTAACTTCATGAAGACTGCTGGTGCCCCCTGGAGGCCAAATGGCATTACCCGAAATTGGAAACAACCAAGGGGGCAGTTGAAAGCAGTTTTCCATTCATCCCCCTCTTTAATTCTGACTCTACAGTACTCTTCTCTTAGGTCCAATTTAGTGAAAATCCGGCCCTTCCCCAGTTGGGCCAACATGTCCTTCATCAGTGGTAAGGGGTACAGGTTCTGAGCAGAGATGCAGTTTAAATTTTTGAAGTTCACACATAATCTGAAGGAGCCATCTTTCTTTTCCCTGAACAATACTGGAGCTGCTACCTTGGGCCTCGCTGGCTCAATGAAGCCCCGTTCCAAGTTTTTATCAATGAATTTCCTCATTTCCTCCATATCTCTAGGGATCATTGAATATATTTGGGGCTTTGGAAGCTTTACTCCAGGTAAAATATCAATGGTGCAATCAGTGGGTCTGTGAGGGGGTAATTTATCAGAAGATTTTTCACTAAAAACATCCTTGAGGTCCCAATATTCCCTTGGTATTCGTTCCTCCCCCTCAATCTTCTCCTGCCCCCCTGGCTGCCAGTGAGGGGGTAGTAGTATCAGAGGCTGGAGCTTCATGTTTTCCCTCTGGGGGTGTGGATGTTCGAATCCGCAACCACCCCTCCCTCCAGTTTATGCGTGGGTTCCATATACAGAGCCAGGGGAGTCCCAAAATAAGGGGTCGGTCCATGCCAGGTGCCACAATAAAAGTTATTATTTCTTGGTGGGTACCCATCCACATCTCGATGGGTTCAGTGGAAAAATGAGCAGGACCGCCTCCCGCAATAGAGCCGTCTATTTGGCAAAAAGCAATAGGGATTTTTAAAGTCTTTAGTTTCAAGCTCAGCTTCTCAACCATTTCAGGGCTTATCATGCAACGGGAACACCCAGAATCTAATAGAACCAGAAGTTTTTCTGTTGTGCCAGAAGAGGGCACTCTAAGTTCAATTGGGATAAGCATAGGGCCAGAGCGGGAACTTACCCAGCGATGAGAATCCTCATCATCAGAGTCGTCAGACGAGCTGGGGCTTCCGTCTCCCTCCTCCTCTGGCTCGAAGCGTCGAGAAACATTTTCAGCAGCGAAGGCGGCCTCCTTCCTCTTGCCTGGAGCCTTCTCAAGTTTCCTCTCCCTCCGGGGGGGGTGGAGCAGGTTGGGTCAGCTTGACGCGGCAATTCACAGCACGATGCCCCTCCTTTCCACAGCGGAAAGAAGCGGAGGGCTTGGCTTTGCTTGCAAAACCTCCCCGGCCCTCACTTGTTGGGCGGGGGGCTTTAGAAGGTGCTGGGGGGGGGGGTTTTCTCAACTTCTCCCTCTTCCATGCAACGAAGCCTGATTAAGTCTAACTCAGTGTCTGCAGCGTTCTCATACCAAGGTTCTAAATGACGGGGAAGGCATCTGTTTATGCATTGCTGGTAAACATCTTTATCCAAGCCATCAGCGAATCGATCCAGCAAGGCCTCTTCCGACCACCCCCTCATATAAGCTGACAATTCCTGGAATTCCTGCACATAGTCAGGCACAGTTTTCTTTCCCTGTTTAAGGGCCATAAATTTCAGCCTAGCGCGACGCTCGGTCAAAGGGTCGTCGAACCTTCTCCTCATGGCTGCCATAAATTCATCAAAATTCCTCAGGAGAGGGGAATTGCTATTATGTAGTCCGACCATCCAGTTGGCTGCTTTCTTCTCCAAGGCCATTAACACCATTCTTACTTTAGATTCATCTGTCTCTAAATCAGGCCCATATATTTCCATATAATTCCAGACCTGAATAATAAACAACCCGAGACCTCTGGGTTCTCCATCGTACTTTACGCTTAAGGGTGGGACCTTAGCCATCCGGCGTCGCCTGCCCCCCCTGGTCTCAGAATGTCTCTAACCGCAGGGGGGGAGGTTGGTTCTGGGTTTTCTTGCGCACATCCCCCTTCGGCCCCTCCAGTCTCCCTTAAGCTATGCAGTGAATACCTTTTCTCCAGTTCCTCTGTTGTTTCCCTTTCCACAGCTCTCTCTCGAATTCGGCGTTCACTCCATGCCTCTTCGAGGAGCCTCATGACGTGGGAGATTTTGTAGTCTTCCCCTCCAGAGCCACTCCAGTCAGCCGCTGGCTTTTTCTTTGGCCTCTTTCTTGTAACTCCAGCTTGTAATTCCTCAGGTTCCTCTTTCTGTCCCACACCCCAAGTCCATCTGGGATGGACAGCAGGTTCTTCCACTCTCAGGTCGGCTAGTCTTTCTGTTAGAGATGGTCCTGCCGCTGCACCCATGTCTTCCTCCTGGTCGTTTTCATGCAAAGACATTTTCTTTCTGTGAAGGCACCCCCCTCGGTAGTTGTTCGCTCCAGGTTGGGTGCGAGGTGAGATTCAGCTTATTGTGAGGTGCGACTTCATTTAATAATCAGGAAAGAAACCACTCAACTCCATTTGTTTGAAATTAAGTGTGCTTTTACTAATTACAAATGAACAGTAGCAAAGCTAAGCTGAATCTGGTTAATTAGGTGCGAAAGCAAAGAATATCATGTATAATTCAATCCCCTCCCCTTGGCACCCCAGTCCATAGTCCAATTATAATTCACCCAACTGTCAGGTAGGAGATATCTTCGAAAAACATCACCAGGATGGAATGCTGGACAGTTAACCTTGGCGGGAAACTCCCTTCCTCCACATGCGCTGTAAGATGGTCAGGTCAGCGTCTAGAATCTTCCTCCAGCACATAATGATTCCCTTCCCAAATACCATGTCCCCCCTCCCCGTTTCAATGGCAGCCGAAGCAGCAGCAAAGCAAAGGCTGACGGGCTACCCCGACTCCCCTAGCTCATCTCTGAGGGAGGAGCTGGGACCCTTCCAGGGTCTACTCCCGGCGGAGGAGGGACCCAGCTCAGGGAGACGCAGGAACGGGCCAGTCTACCTGGACCACGGCCTAGAGAGGACAAAGGTCCGGCCTTGTCAGCGGAGATGAGGGAGGTCATCTCCATTGCCATCTCCCAAGGGATTGCCGAAGGCATAAAACATAAAGAAGCAGGAAAACCCAGGATTTCCAAGCCTAAACGGGTTTCTGCCACTGCTCAGGTTCAGGCTCCGGCCTCTCCTGGCACCTCGGTCGCCACGGAAGAGGCGGTTTGGGAGGAAGAGGAGGAGGCAGGGAGCTTTGAGCTGTCGGAGGATGAAGACCTATCTCCTGACAAGTTGGCCTTTACAGGCCTGTTCAAGCCCACATTATTTAAATCTATTTTACATAAGGCCATAGTGGCTACTGAACTAGGTTCCACGCCCAAGGGTACGGCCGCTGCAGCCTCCTCCTCGAAGGATCATAAGGAAGGTCTGTTCAAAGAGAACGCACCCACTCAGGAGTTAATTCCAGTCCCAGATCTGTTTATGGACATGGTCCAAAGATAGTGGGCCCAGCCTGGTACCTTGACCAATCCTAGCAGAGGGGATAAAGTCTTTTATTCTGTTGAGGGTAAGATGGAAGATGTGCTGAAACTGCCCGAGGTGGATGCTTCGATGGTTTCCTTGACATCAAATTTGAACCTGCCAACAGACCTCCTAGATGGCCTCAAGGCGGAGGATAAACATTCTGAGAAAGCTTGCCACAAGACGCACCAGGCGGCCGCCTGGGCTATCAGAACGTCCATCTCGGCCTCTTTCTTCACCCGGGCATCCCTTCTTTGGCTCAGGCAGCTGAGGGCTAAACCTCCTGCCAGGGGATCCCGGTGGAAACATGATCTCAGCAAAATTATCACTGCGGTAGAATACTCAGTGGATGCCTCGTTGAATGCTGCCAAATTTGCCTCTAGGGCATTAGCATCCAACGTTACCTCGCGCCGGCTGCTGTTGCTCCGCCACTGGCAGGCCGACATGAAGGCAAAATGGAAGCTGGCTTCCACCCCATTTAAGGGGGGGCAGCTTTTTGGGGATGCCCTGGACAAGTTTGTCATTGAAATGAAGGACAAGCGCAAGATTCTCCCGGCCACCTTGAAGAAAAACGAGCGCAAGGGCTCTGGTTCCTTTTGGAAGCAGTCTTTTCGGGCTCAGGAGGCTAACCACCGTCCACGTCTTCCTCCTATTATAGACCCTACTCCCAGGGTGGGGATAGGGGTCAGGACAGGGGTCCCTTTGGGTCCCGTGGCAGGCAGCAGCAACAGCATGGGAGCAGGAGCAGATCTCCCTCTGCCAAGGGGCGGTTCGCCACCCAGACCCCCAGTGGCTGCAACTAGCCATCTGGCACTTGAGGGGGAGCTCCTGAGGAGGCAGAAGCTCTCATACAAGGTCATTCATACTATCCAGGTGTCCAGGAGGCCTTCGACCACCAGGGTATACGAGGCGACCTGGGCTGCTTTTTCTTCTTGGTGCCAGAAGGGCATAAGGGATGTGTCTGCCTCAGTTCCCCAATTGCTGGACTTTCTGCAGGAGGGATTGGACAGGGGATTGGCCTCCAGCACCCTCCAGCGTCAGGTCGCGGCCTTGTCCACCATCCTCCTCAATGGGTCTTCCCATCCCCTGAGCCAACACCCGCAGGTCAAGAGCTTCCTGAAGGGCGCGGCAAACATCTGTCCCCGAGCGGTCCACCGTTACCCATCCTGGGACCTGCCACTTGTTCTTCGGGCCCTGACGGGGGCACCATTCGAGCCGCTTTGACAAGCAAGTCTTCTCCATCTGACTCTCAAGACTGCGTTTCTCGTGGCCATCACGTCCGCAAGACGGGTGTCCAAATTGGCGGCTCTTTCCGTCAGGTCAGATCTATGCACTGTTCACACTGACAGAGTAATTCTGAGACTTGACCCCACATTTGTTCCAAAGATCAACACCATATTTCATCGGGCTCAGGAGGTAATACTCCCCGATTTCTGTCCCAAGCCGTCGCATCCTAAAGAACGTGACTGGCACAAATTTGACGTGAGGCGCATGGTCAGAATTTACATTAAGAGGACCAAGGAGTTTCGGTGGTCCGAATCCTCCTTTGTGTCATTTCATCCTGGGTCGCTAAGTCGCAAGGCGTCTTCCCACACCGTTGGGCATTGGTTGCGGGCCTGCATCAAGTTTGCCTACGAACATCAGGGCAAGTCTGCTCCTAGCCGGGTGACTGCACATTTGATGAGGAGCGCCGCCACCTCTGCGGCGTGGGCGACCCAGGCATCAATTCTTGACATTTGCTTCTCCCACTGCATTTATCAGGAACTATAAGATTGATACCTTTGCCTCAGCTGAAGCCTCTTTTGGACGGAGAGTTCTACAGAAAGTCCCAGAGGCTCCAGAGGCTCAGGTCTCTTCCCACCCGGGGACACAATAGCTTGGGCATGTCCCACACTTGGACTCTCCAAGCAGCGCACTGGAGAAAGACCATTGGCTTACCTGAACGGTCGTTCTCTGAGCGCTGCGAGGAGAGTCCAATCCCGCCCGGGTTCCTCGTACCTCGAGGATGATGACTGGATGTACTGTTGAACGGGCTTCCTGCTCGGTGCTATTTCGTTTTTTAAACTGAATAATGGAGGTAAAGGGAGGCGTGGCCTAGAGAAAAAACTCACTCAGTCCTAGGGCAGATAGACTGTGTTAACCCACGCTTGGACTCTCCTCGCAGCACCCAGAGAACAACCGTTCAGGTAAGCCAACGGTCTTTCACAAAATAATTTTAATTATGTAACAAAAAAAATAAAAAACTTTGGGGAAAAAATGATGTAAAAAGAAAAAAATGACAAAGAAATTCCCAAAGAAAGTAAATATCTTTTACAACAATTGTTGATATTAACAGTAAAAGAATGGAAATAAAAAAGAACACTTCTTTTGAATTTACAAATAAACTACCAAAATTATAGGCATATTATAAAGTTATTATATCTTCAAGAGGGAGATACTATATTAATGGATAATATGGCAATACGAAAAGCATTTTATCAGTATTGATTTTACAGCCTGATACTTGGAAGACACAAATATAGCATTAATATCTAAGAAAGACAAGCTTTGACTTAGGCCACAAATTATAGACCAATATAATTAATAAGGGTTATAAATTGTACTTTAAATGATTTTAGTTGGTGGACTAAGAATAATTTTTACAAGAATTTATTCACAAAGCTTAATGTAAATTTTATTTTAAAGACAATGTTGGAATTATGCTGGATATTCTTGAATAGCGTAGTGAAAATTGCCAAATAAAAAGGTATTTTTCTGCTAGGTTTTAAAAAATGTATAAGAATATAAAGATAATCTTGATGAAACAATGCAATCGTTATTAAAAGAAAATAAAAAGCATTTCAGACTTGGGAAGAGGAAAAAGAAAAGTAATTCTGTCAAAAGTAATAAGAGGGCAGACTGATATTCTGGTAAACTTTCACAATTGGATTATACCCAAGAATAGAGTAGCATTCCTGAAATCCTTGCTCTGTTTTCTTACCTGGCCTATCTTGAAGGGATAGCAAAAATTAAATAAAACAGTTTACTAAAAAGCCTTACACTTATTTTTTTTTTAAAAAAAACTTTCAGAAATTACTCAAGAAAAGAATAATTACACGTATCCCTCACTTACTGACCACAACTGGAACTGTCAATTCCTTCACTGAGCTATGTGGTTATAAAGTGAAACATTACACAACCATACCTGACTTATAGCATTAGTTTCTCAGTTCAGGCTGTAATTATTAAACAAATCACCGCTAGTTGTTAAGCATGACATCATGTGATTGGGACTTGTGACTTCCTCTGCGCATGTGCAGAAGCAAAAAACGAGAGAACCGGTTCGGGGGCATGGCTGGCCTGAGTTGCTGCCGGTTCCAGCGACCCGGGCCGCCAAACCACTACCGGTTCAGCCGAACCAGTACCCACAACTGCTCTGAAGGTCACAAATGGCAATCCCATTAACTTGGGACACTGCAACTCCTGTAAATGTGTACTGGTTGCCATTCACCAAAATCACCATCATATAAGTTATGGGGATGCTTTGACAGTCAAAACTTCAAAGACCATTTATAAGTCTGTTTTTCAAATGTTGTAACTTGGAACAATCACTGAATGAATGGTCAGGAATAAGAACTATCAGCATAATTTAAAAATCTGCCTTGTTTTGAACCAGCAACCTTCTATATGCTAAGCAAATATCACAGTCACTGTGCTATGCAAACTCTATTATTAATGAGAGAAATAGAATTAGAAAATGTCAGAGTGAGGGGTAAGCATTGGTTAGATTGAAGGGTCAATCCTTCTGCAAAGTAGCAGGTGATTTGCAGAGATCAGCCTAGAAGCTGAAGGGTTGTCTCCCAAGAGCAGGAGTACAGGTAGTCCTTGACTTATGATGACATTTGAGACCAGAATTTCCATTCATAAGCAAGATGGTGCTTCAGGGAGTGCCCAATTTTAAGGGATTCGCTGCAATTGTCACGTGAATTGTGGTTGTTAAGCAAATCTGGATTTTCACATTTGTTTTTGCTTGTTGAACACCAACTGGGAAGGTCATGAATGACAATCACATGACTTGGACACTGCAACTGTTGTAAATCCATGCCAGTTGCCAAGTGCCCAAAGGTTTACCATGTGACGGGGTGTATGTGCTGTGATGGTCATAAGTGCAAGGACCAGTTGTAAGTCACTTTTTTCAGTGTCATTATAACTCTAAATGGTCACTAAATTAATGGCTATAAGTTGGTGACTACTTGCATTTAAGGTAAAATAACAAAATTATTTTGGGAATGGAGGAGAAAAATGTGACAGATCACTTTAAATGTGAGTAAGGGAGTAATATGTGGCAATAGGGCAACTGACAGATTGTAAAGCCGTATTGGAAACAAGCATTTAAGAAATTAGTACATTGTAGTATTACATTTTTCCTTATTTAAAGTTTCATATATATCTTGTAGATCAAATTGTTAAAGACAAGATGACTCTCTACTTACTACAAAGAGTTGATCAGTTGCTCACTTCAGCAACAAAGGAGTGCATTGAGTTTTTGCCACATTATAACACACTTCTGAAAAGTGGAACATATGAATACTATGACAGCAAAGGGCAAACTCCTCTTCGTAAGTATTTAAATATTAATAGTATATCTGGAAGTCAATGAGTGGTGTGGTGGACCAGAGATGGAGCTCTCGCCTTACAATCAAGAGGGTGTGAGTTCAATCCTAGGTAGAGGCACATATTTCTCCCTTTGGACACAATGAGAATATGTCTGCTGAAGAAAACTCCGCATTGGCGATAGGAAGGGCATCTGGCCAGTAAACACACTACTAGCTCCATTCAGTTTCCCAGACTCCACCTCACAAGGTATTATGGGGTCATTAAAGAGAATGATGATATGTGGAAGTCAATGCATTGTGTTTTTATTTTTTAATCAAGTGCTGTTGTTTTAAATATTATCCTTGAAAATGGCAGAATGAATGGAAGCTTTCCGTTTTCTTTTTCCATGAGAAAGCAGATTTCTTTCTTTCTATTCTCATTATAGTTAAGCTCTCTTGCTAGATCATCCTTATCAACTGGGTTAGTAATCTTGACATGCCTGCAGTTTGTGTTTTTTAAAATTCAGTTTTATTTCAGGTTTGTTTCACTTCTAGTTGATTCGTTATCAATTTTCAATCAAGGAATTATGAGTTTGGGATGGGGAAAATCTTCAAAGCTTTTGCACTAATTCTGGCTTGAATTCCTATGATCTGTTGCACAATAAATAAGTCAAAATTGCTGTCATTGGTCAGTTTGGCAGAAGACTTAAAAATAGGCTTTTTGTGGAGTAAAATATACAGTAGCATTTGTTGCCTCTTTTAGTCTTTAAGGGGACCCCAATGAACATGTACCATAAGTATAATGGAATGTGTGAATTAACTTGGGGAAAGAGGGGAGGAGATGCTGCCTAGGAAACAATCAGACAAGAGAGGCAGGAGCCCCCCATTGGCTTAGCAATCAGAGAAAGAAACTTAGGAAGAAACTGCCCTAATGGACCAAGTACTTAAAAGTGGCAATGAAAAGTTTGTGCCTTCAGATATACAAGATTCTGGTAATAAAGCCTTGCAAAAAAAATAAAATCAGTTTATCTAGTCTTGTTTCCTGTCGATTTATCTGGGACGGCTGACATCAATCTTGCCAATCCCCTACTCTTTTCCAAACAAAGAAATTTATAGAATGAAATCCAATTCTTAAGAAACACCGTAAGATATAGTAGATCTTCCATTTGACTTTTATTAAATTCATCTTCAAATTCTTTTATCTGTCTAACATTTTTTTTTTTTAGTTTCCTATAGATCCTTTCCAAACTGAGTTGTTTCCTTTTTGTTCGATTTTCCATTTTTAGAATTCCCATTCCTATTTATACTTTGGTAAAATTTCCTGTGGTCTGGTTGCCTTATTGTGTTACTTTTCCTAGTTATTATTTATTGCTTTATTATTTCCAAAGCTTTTTTGTACCAAGCCAACATTTTTAATTAGACTTGTCCTGATTCTTAAAATTCTTTAGTGTTTGCTCTTTCTTGTTCTTCAGATAACATTCTGATCTTTATTTATTTTGGTCTCCAGTCTTATCATTCACTTTAGGATTGAATATAATTTTGCTTTTAATTTTCTAATTTTGATATCCAATTTTTCTGTAGCTACCATTGCTGTACTGTAGGCAAGGTAATTGGTCTGTTCAATGGATGCTATTTTAATCCTTGCACATGCCTTATTTACATCCTTCATAATAAGTGCCAGATCTTTCTTGGGCAATACTTGAGATTGTACTAAAAATAGTTAATGTTAGAAACTACTTTGAATGTCAAGATCTGAAAATCAGAATTGAAAGATTGTATCATAAACTGGCCCCCATGATCGCCATCTTGGACATTGACAAAATTTCCATCTGTCAATTGGATCTGCAGATCTTCCAAGTCGACACATTATGGCATCCTAGGTTCTTGGGAAGAACTCAATGCATAGGAAAGCCAAGAGCAACGAAAGACCTAGGAGTTGTCATTTCACATTTTTTGTGTGTCTAATACTAAATAAATTATTTTATTTCAGACCATTTGTTTAGAACAGTAGACAAGAAGGGAGCATGACAAGTTTGTAAATAAGACTTCTGTTATTTAGTTGTGTGCTGAATGAAATACATTGTTTTTTGCTTTTCTCAGTCATTTTCGTATCATTACTCCCAGCAGTAATGATATGAAATGAAAACTGAAGAAGAAATTATTCCTGGAACATATTGAACTAAGGATGTAAATATACTACTATTTTTGTCAGATCATGTTGACTAATATAATGATTTGCCAAAATGAAAAGAGCCCCCAAAGGGATTGTAAATATTTGAGTATTTTCTAACTCATAAGTTCCAGTGTTCTAATACACTGCAACAATACTAAAATGCAGCATGTGCAATGTTTGTAATTTAATTCCAAAAAGGTGGTCTATAAGCATGAACTTGGCATTTGTCTATAACTTTTAAAATAAATTATATTTTTTCTTGAGATTATTTTTCATTTTCCCTGAATTATATTTTTAGAATCGGGTCATAAGCCTTGCACATCCCTACGATGTAAACATGCATATATACATAGCTATGAGAGAGAAAGGATATGTATACTACATACACTATTGGATTTCAATTATAAAGGCATAGATTTCTAATATACCTGTCAATGTGGTTTCTTTTGGAAGCAGAGTAAACATTTGCATTGTAATTTGCATTGCGTGAATTTGTTTTCATAATGATAATTCTTAGAAAAAAATCTTTTTATTTAGCATATGCACTTGCAGAATTGATTGATAACTCCTTATCAGCTACTTCTCAAAATTCTGGAATTCGGTGCATACAGTTAAAACTGGTAAGATGTCAAATAATATTTAAAATATTTTATAGACAGATTTTATTCTTGTATTTTCATATCCTGCTGCTTTTTTCTGTAACAGTTATTTGATGCTAGCCAAGGAAAACCAGCTGTTGCTGTGATTGATAATGGAAGAGGCATGACTTCTAAACAACTAAACAACTGGGCTGTGTATCGATTGTCAAAGTTTATACAACAAGACAATATAGAAAGGTTAGAACATTCTAATCTTAATTTATGTTTAAGTATTAAATATATGCATTGAATCAGTCTAGCACTTTGGGATAATAAAAAAGAAATGTTCATTATCCCAATCTGCTAGACTATTATTGTAAGTGAAAATGAATGTAATGTTATATATGAGTCAATGCACATTGTAAATATATCCATTGATGCAGTATCTAAATATTATATTGAGGCATAACAAAATCCTTCCCCATCTTTTAGTTATAGTAAATAACTTGTATTTTATAGTGTTTTATTTTTATTATATTCATTTTTTTCATATTGTTTTATTCTTTTTAACATAATGAGCTTCACCTTGTGGTGAGATGAGCAGCAAACAAATTTAATAAATACAATAAAAAATAAATATCCATGAAACATATCCCTAGCTAATTGTGCATTAGCTTACTTTTTAGTTCAAGTACGGTCTCAGAAAGTCAGATGCAAATAACCAGGTACACACAATCCAATTAAACTGATTTATTGCTACACAGCTATGCGCAGGTATCTTCTCAGATAATGGTTAGCACCTGCTAGGAATTGGATAAGGGTCTACAGAATTCAAGTGAGGAAGTTGGGATTCCAGGTTGATTCCTCTTTTAACTCTGGTTCTGCCACTCCTCCTCCTACATAACATAACGCAACAAAGCCTAGTATTTTCTGTGATCTAGCTCGTCTGTTATTTCTACATGCTCAGAAATCCAAATGAAAGTTCAAATACATTTTAATATTTCAGAGTTTATCTTATACTTTTAATCAATTTGCAGTTTGATTTCTGCGCATCTCCTAACTTGCCAATACAGGGATACTTTCATACTCATCGTTGTTTCATTCCTGTGTAATGCTGTAGGTCATAGATGGACAATTAGTACATGCAAGGTGCATATGGTTCACTGGCACTCTATTGATGATCCATAGGGCTCCACCAATGAGAAGGAGCAACATTTTCCCCAAATTTTTTTCAGGGAAAGGGTTGAAGAGTTTTGAGGGGCAAATGTGTGGTTTACCATATTTTTCAGAGTATAAGACGCACCGGAGTATAAGACACACTAACGTTTTGAAGAGGTGGGGTTTATTTTTTAAAAAAAAGGTTTTGCACTTTGCACCCCTTCTAAAAAGAGGCCGTTTTTCACGAAAATGGGCCTGGTTTTTTTTTTCCCAAAAAAGGCATGAGTAGCCTTTAGGAGGCTTGTAGAGTGCTCCTGTGGGCTGGGGAAGGGGCGAAATTGAGCAAAAAATGGCCCATTTTTTGTTCATTTCTGCCCTCCCCAGCCCCCAGGAGCATTCTGCAAAGCTCCTAAAGGCTATACATGGCCATTTTGGTGAAGGGGGCGGGGTTTCAGGAGGCAAAAAATGCTGTATTCAATGTATAAGCAATGTATACACACCCAGATTTTCAGCTTCTTTTTTGAGGGAAAAAGGTGCGTCTCATACTCTGAAAAATACGGTAAATTTTATCCCTAACAAAATCAGATTTGGTTACTTTTTCCTATGAGAGGTTATGGGACAAAATGAATATGTTAAAGCACCCATTTTGCCAATAAACTGTACCAGAACACAAAGTCTAAAATTGTGAGCTCACTCCGATTATGTTGTGACATCATCAACCGTATCCTTTGTCAAATTTGGACAGAGCCTATTAACAGAGTATATCCTTAGGAGAAAAAAGAAATGTATTTCTCAATTTGTAGTTTCCATAAAGTACTGCAATGTTCCTGAACATTTCTATAAATATATGGTATATGCATTTTATAATGTAGATATCAAAGGATATTTCACAAAATTTATATATAACTATTTTTATCACTCCAAAGCATTGTTATTGATTATTGTTTTAATTTCATTTAATATCTATACATTTAACAGTTTCTATTTTTTTTCTTGTATTCATTTTTTGTATCAGTGATCATTCAGGATATGTAATTCCTCAACCAATACCTCGCAGCTTAAACAGTGATATATCGTATTTTGGGGTTGGTGGTAAACAAGCTGCGTTTTTTGTTGGACAGTCTGTTAGAGTAAGTATAGTCTAATATTGCTTAATTGATCTGGATTAATAGTAGGCTGATCAGGATCCTGCTTCTTCTAAGAAGATTGTGAATGTATGGAGAATGGGCCAATTGTTTGTGGTAGAAGACAAAGTTTGCCAGGCTGTGTTTGGGGTGGTAAAGATTTCAGTGTCAAGTTACAGTATTGAAATAACATCTCTGCAGTATTTACAATACAATATAATGGCAGAGTTGGAAGGGACCTTGGAGGTCTTCTAGTCCAACCCCCTGCAGGAAACCCTATACCAACAATGTCTAACCTTTTTTGGTTCATGTGCCATAAGCGGGGGGACGGGCGTGCGCAGGCGTACCACACCCATAATGCAATGCATGCACCCATAATGCAATGCATGCCACACCCATAATGCAATGCATGAAACCACCCACCCACCCCTGTGCGCATGCGTGCATGACAGGCGCAAACACACACACACACACACACACACATACACATTTTTTGCATGCTTTTTTCACTTTCAGCAGGCTCCATGGGCTTTATAAGAGCCTGGGGAGGACAAAAACAGCCTCCTCTGCCTACCCCCGGAAGCCCTCCGAAAGCTTCAGGGACGGCTTCCCTGAAGGCTCTGGAGGACAAAAATGACCCTACGAGCAAACCGGAAGTTACTTCTGGTTGGTCCATTGGCCCCTGAAGGCTCCAGAGGGCTTAAACCGGCCCTATGAGCAAACCAGAAGTCTGTTCCCAAACTCCCAGTTTGCTCGTAGGACCATTATTTACGCTACGGAGGCTTCAGGGAAGCTCCTGAAGCCTCCGCAGGACCTCGTGGGGAGGCTGTTTTCGCCCTCCCCAGGCTCCTATAAAACATCCGCGCTGGCCAGCTGACAGGGCAACGCCTCACGTGTCCTGACAAATGGCTCCATGTGCCACTTGTGGCACGTGTGCCATAGGTTCACCATCCCGGCCCTATACCATTTCAGACAAATGGCTATCCAACAGCTTCTTAAAGACTTCCAGTATTGGGGCATTCACAACTTCTGGAGGCAAGCTGTTCCACTGATTAATTGTTGTAACTGTCAGGAAATTTCTCCTCAGTTCCAAGTTGCTTCTCTCCTTGATTAGTTTCCACCCATTGCTTCTTGTTCTGCCCTCAGGTGCTTTGGAGAATAGTTTGACTCCCTCCCGGAAAACTGCTATCATGTCTCCCCTAGTCCTTCTTTTCATTAAACTAGACATACCCAGTTTCTGCAATCGTTCTTCATATGTTTTAGCCTCCAGTCCCCTAATCATCTTTGTTCTTTGTTGTGTGAGAACTGCATTGCTGTTATGGGGTAATAAATCTTTCCCTTGCTATGTTTTTATATTTCATAGAATTATGAAGCCAGGTTTATTTTCCATTGAATGTTATATTTGAGAAAGTACATAATCTTCATCCAGTGCAGTTTTGGTGATATAAATTTCCTGTATTGTGTTGACTGCTAGAATTGCTTGCAACGTAACTTAATTTTTTTAAAAAAAATATAATTATTATTAGATGATAAGCAAACCTGCAAATTCTCAAGATGTTCATGAACTTGTCCTTTCAAAAGAAGATTTTGAACAGAAAGAAAAAAACAAAGAACCTGTATACAGAACCTATATAAGAAATAGAAAGGTAAGAAAGTATTTTAATCATTGGATTAATGCCACCTTTGAAACAATCCGTTCACATTTACAACCTGCTAGGATTTAGGAAACCAAAGTATTTTACTGAAAGGATCCCTGTAGGATTATAGCATATACAGAGTGTGACCTAATTCAACTTTTATTAACTGCTGAGCTGAGCTAAAATCCACTGTAACCTAATGTGCCAACTGCATAGATAAAGCCTCTAGACGAATTGCCAATCTTGAAATGTAAAATGTGAATTCTGCTTGCTGAAACTTAAAATGTGCATTCTCATAACTTTCATTTTCTTGATTTCAAAATGAGTGAAAGCTAATCAGTACCATTCCTTGTCTAATTTAATGTATTATTTTTTTTAAAAAAATCAAATAGCCATCTGATTCTTCCCACATTGTTAATGTTGATGAGCGATTTCTGCACAAACTTATTTTGGAAGAGAAAGGGAAAGACAGTTTTACTGCTGTTGTCATTACTGGAATGCAGCCTAAGCATGTACGATATCTGAAAAATAATTTTCCCCATTGTATAAGAGAGTTAAAGTAAGTATCTTACATGTTTAAACTTTCAAGTAAATTGATTGATGATTCTAATATCTTATCATACTTAGAACTTTTTCTCCTGTACTTCTAAACATAGAAACTGCATTATATAGTAGCATGATGATGAACCTATGCCATGCGTGCCGGAATTGGCACACAAAGCCATCTCTCCGGTCACGCAAACTGTCGCTCCTTGCTCTTCCAGGGCACATTCTGGTCAGCTGGTTTTTGTGCACATGGGAACATTGGAAACTGGAGGAGCAGCGCACCGGTGTGTATGTGCGCACTGGACTTTTGGTCTCCGGTTTCTGGGGAGCAGACATGTGCAAAAATCAGCTGATTATCGCACATGCATGCACAGCATAAACCGGAAGACCTGGTGGCCGGTGCGCATGCATATGCCAGAAATCAGAAGCATAGCTTCCCGGCACGCACATGTGTGCTGGTTATCTCCCCTTCCAGTTTGTGGAGCATGCATGCACACATACTCTGATTTGCCAGCACTGATATAGTATTTATAATATTAAATAATAGACTAAAGGTTTTTGTTTTATTCTATTTTTGTTGTTTTGCTTTTAGCTGAAATGTTACGGAGTGGGAATACTTTTATTAACGGCCAGGCAACTTGAATTTATATATAATCTTTCTGGCTTCTGGTTGTATTCTTTTTATATCTTTAAAGTATTTAGTGGTCTATTAAAAAATCCTGCAGCGCTTATTTATTTTATAGTTTGATTAATGAATTTTATGATTACAGACACATATATCATTACTATATCCATGGACCAAACGGAAACATGACTAATTTGCAAATGAATGAAGAAATGATTTCCAATAATATGTTTATTGAGGTAGGATCTCTCGCTATTGGAAGTAAATCAAAGAACATACTTGTTTTACTTGTTCTATATAACCTTAAGCAGTATAAGCGATGAATGGAGCATTTTCATCCTCTTCCTCCATAGTCTAGCCACCAACATATCCCTCCAAAATTTCTCTATTGATTTAGAATCCTATTAGGATAATTAATGTTTAGAATATATTTTCTTTTTATTGTAACCAGGTCTGAGAATTTTGGTTAATGGATGCCATATACATGCAGTTTAAAAAGTATGAACTATGTTTTACTAGTCATGATAGAAAAGAGAGTTAGAAGACATTGTATATAAAATTTTTGATTTATGACCATTTATTTAATGACCATTCAAAGTTATGGCACTGAAAAAAGTGGCAACTAGCAGGTATTTAAAACAGTTGCAGTGTCTTGGGGTCATGTAATCACTATTTATAATATTTTCCAAGGGGCTTCCAGCAAGCAAAGTAAATGGAAAACCTGGATTGCCTTAACAACTGGCCAAAAACAATAAAATTGGGCGCTACTCTCTTAATGGCCAAATCACTTAAAAGAAGTTACAGTCCCAATTGTGGTTATAAGTTGAGCACTACCTGTAGTACTCTCGTGATTTAAAAAGTGCCTTTTTTGTATCCAGTTCATTAATAACATGTCATAGTTATATGATTTATCTAAGAGTTCTTTCAAATATTGGTAATAAAATTCAAGTTTTAAAGAATAAATGAAAGCATTTAATTTAATATTCCTTGCTTTTTATTATTCATGATACCTTTTGTCAAGAAATTCATAGACAAACTAACACTCATTGTCTGTTTAGATTTCACTATTTGAAAAGGGGAAGACACCTCAGATTGTGAATCTTAGAGAAATCAAGGATGATATGCAGAGTTTATATATAAATACAGCAGCAGATAGCTTTGAGTTCAAGGCTCGTGTTGAAGGAGATGGAATAGTGGAAGGAATTATACGTTACCATCCTTTCTTATATGACAAAGAAACCTATCCTATCTCTTCTTCAAGTGAGTAATTGTTTGGGATAAAGGCTATTTATCATTCACATACTAATATGATAAATTTGATCATATTCCCATGATTTTAAATATTGTACTACCTACCCTATTTCCCTCAAAATAAGCCCTTTCCGGATAATAAGCCCAATCGTGTTTTTGAGCGCACACGCTAAAATAAGCCGTCCCCAAAAATATTGCAACACGGCAGTAGCCATGAGGTGACCATGTTCGCCATCTCCTACACCTCAAAAATAATAAGACCTTTCCGAAAATAAGACCAAGTGCTTATTTTGTGTGCCAAAAGAAAATAAGACCCTGTCTTATTTTTGGGGAAGCACAGTAGCATTAGAGGGCATTGTAAAATGCCTGTATTGAAGGGCAACTAGGTTTTCGAATACCAATTCTTCGTATATTGGATCTATATTAAATATATATTGTGCCATCCTTACTTCTATGATCCAGTAACCTCCACTCTATTGCATATCTGCCACTATCTTAGCTATTTTGTTTAATGCATTTAAATGTATTAATTGTCTTATTATTTTAATAATTCAATCAATTAAAGTTAGTTTCAATTGTTTTGTCAAATTTTAAGCTTCCCAAAGTTGCATGACAGCAAGATGAGTGGTAAATAAATTTAATAAATAAATACATAGGGAGTTGGAAAAATAGGATTGTTTTTATGTGAAGGTTTTTTTGTAACTTTCCATTAATTAATAAGCTACATTTCAAACCAATTTTGTAGAACTGATTATGATTCATCTGCTAGCTCACCCATTCTCAGTTTAGGTCTAGATATTTTTCTCTCATCTAAATAGACCTTCACTTCTGAATATACCTTCAGCCTAAGAATCCAGACAAGGAATGCGCGCTGATGGGGAGAAATGTCTATCAAGAAAGCATTTGATGATAGTAACAAACTTGTTAGAGAGATCTCTTGGACAGAAAGATTGCAATTTTAATGAAAAATAAGAAAAAAGACTTCAGTGATAGTAAGGGTGATGGCATGTGAGAATGAGGAGGCAGACTCACAGCCAGGGTAATGGTCTGATAAAGCAGTTCAGTCCACAGGTGCATGCAATTTCAGAAGAAATTCTTCACATTCCTCAGAGACTGAAAAAGAAACAAGGAGAGAAATAATTTCAGTCTACCAAGATTCTATTCATGTAACTTTATAATAAAGTAAACTTAGTTCTTCTGGTTGTGCTTCTTGTCTTGACCTTGCAAGGCTGGCAGTTTTTAGCAGCCACAACTATTGGTGGATGTACAGTACATGCTTGATAATACATTGGCCTCTAAAGCAGCGGTTCTCAACCTGTGGGTCGTGACCTCTTTGGGGTTCGAATGACCTTTTCACAGGGATCGCTAAGACCATTGGAACTTTAGACTCCCCCTCGCGTTCCTCGAAATCCCCTGCAGATGGGGTCCGGAGTCATTGCCAGCTGTGCAGAGGGTCACCACGGCTCCACCCCATGGAAAACATAGGTGCATGCGCACACCCCATACAATTACAGTCTCGGAGACTTTGTAATGGCGTGAACTGGTTCTCACTTGCCTGGGCTTCTGCAAAAGCTGCCCTCTGAAGCTTTCCAAAGCTGTCCGAAGCCCTCCGAGGGTACTGCCAGGTACTTTTAAGAGTGAGTGATTAAGTGAGTGAGTGAGACAGAGAGACTGGGGGTGGGTTGCTCCCTCTTCTCTGATTTGAATGTGAGAGAGAGCAATCCATGCAGAGGGAGGAAAATGCATGCATTCCCAACCCCCTCCATTGGAAACGAGGCAACTGTCAAGAGAGAAGCGGGCAGCACATGCCACATGGGCTTGTGCAGCAGCCGAAGACCAGGAGGCGAGGTGACCACAGTGTGTGTGTATGTGAGTGAGAGAGACAGACAGACATACAGAGGCACAGAGAGAGGGGAAGGGAGGGGAGAGAGAGAGACACAGAGAGACAAATGTGGGAGGGAGGAGAGAGACAGAGATACAGAGAGAATTACAGAAAGAGAGAGGAAGGGAGGGGAGAGACAGACACAGAGAGAGAGAGGAAGGGAGGGGAGAGACAGACACAAAGACAGATGGGGAGGGACGAGAGGCAGAGATACAGGGAGAATTACAGAGAGGAAGGGAGCGGAGAGACAGACACACAGAGAGACAGATGGGGGAGGGAGGAGAGAGACAAAGAGCCACAGAGAGAGAGAGAGAAAGAAAGGAAGAATTGGTGGCTGTTTTGTTTTTTCTTTCTTTTCTTTCTTTTTAAAAGAAAGGCATTCTTACCACTTAGAGCTGGGAGCCTGTTCTTAAACTTCCCAGACAAAATTTTATTTATTTGTAATTAGAAATAAATATTTCACAATATATAATTACATATTGTTTTTGTGATTAATCACTATGCTTTAATTATGTTCAGTTTATAACAATAGAAATACATCCTGCATATAAGATATTTACATTACAATTCATAACAGTAGTAAAATTACAGTTATAGAGTAGCAACGAAAATAATTTCATGGTTGTGGGGTCACCACAACATGAACTGTATTAAAGGGTTGCGGCATTAGGAAGGTTGAGAACCACTGCTCTAAAGCAACAGTACCCAACTTTTTCAAGTAAAATTTTGGCTAATATACAGTTTAATTATAGGAACCAAGCACAGTTATATAATGCTCTCCTTATACATAAACTTCTAATTTGATTGCATTAGAAATTAATTTCATTAGCAATTTTTAAAGAAAAAAATTAAGTAGGTATCTGGTTTGCACTTCTTTTCCATAATTTGGAAAAGTATTCTATTTTGCATTTCTACATACAGTGATATGAAAATAACTTTTAAATTTAACATTTGAAAGATGAAGATGAAGATGAAGAAGAGGATTGTTATATAATAGAAAAAAGAACCAGTGGGGAAGAAGCTATTTTTAAATGTTTTTGGAATGGAAGATTAATTCCATATACAACTATAGCAGGGTAAGACTGAATTTGTTCTAAAGTTTATACATACTGGTATACGTAGATATTTTTTATTTCTATGTTTCTAAATATTGTCTTTTCCTCCCAAGTTTTGAATGGTGTACTTTACCCAAAAAGAGAGGGCCTGTTCCATTTGAATGTTACAACCGAATATCTGGTGTATTATTTACAAATGGCAACTTTGAAGTCACCACAAACAAACTGACTTTCGTGGAGTTGGAATCAAAGTTAAAAGATAAAAATACACTTTTTACAAGAATTGTTAATGGACAGGTAATATTGAATTTATTTGTTTGCGAATACTGTTTACATGCCTTTAGAAAATAATTAAGAGTAATTTTTATTGTGGTTTGTGTTTGGTAAGCCCCCCCATTGGGAGAGCGAGTGCATTCAGAGAAGCGTTGTGAGAGTTGTGTTGGAGAACACACAAACCAGCATACAGAGAAACTGCAGTTTAAAACTGCAGGCTTTTACTTTCAAGGAAATAGAGGTATCAGACTCCATCAAACAGTCCAAGTCATAAGCGGATAAGACAGTCAGTCATCAGTGTCTTTCAGTTAAGGGATAATCCAAATACCATAGTCCAGTATCATATAAACAGTCTGGTACACAAAGTTTGCTAACAATGCAAAACTTACAATAGCTCACGGCACTCAGCTCAGCCCAGCATCTAACAAACAGAGAGCTAACAGTCATTCTGGCTCCCTCTTATGGCCGATTGAGCAAACAGCAACCAATCACAATTACAGTATGATTTAAAGAAACAGGTACAGCATTGTTACATGATTTATATATGCCAACCCAACCATTAGATTATATTCCTAACATTCTCCCCTTTGGGTAGGACAATATATAAATCTTACAATCTTAATCTGTATTCCTCACAACAATGTTTATGCTTTATATTACGTTGGGCCTTAGTAAAATGATCTGCAATGTTATCTTCAGACATACAATACTCCAGTGAAACTAATTTACTATTCACACTTTGCCTTACGTTCAGATATCTTATATCAGTGTGTTTTGACCTAGTTTTTACAGCAAGATTAGATGCTATCTGAATTGCTGCTTGATTGTCTTTATAAACAACAATAGGCTCTCGTATGTCAATCCCCATATCAAGTAGAAGCTGTTTATAACAAATCAAATCTGTACATAATAATGACAGACATGAGAATTCAGCCTCCATAGTCGATAGACTCAAATGTTTTTGTCTAATAGACCACCATCCAATTAGTGCCTTTCCCAGGAATACAACAAACCCTGATGTTGATTTCCGTGTAGACACATCCATAGCAAAACTTGCATCAGCATATGCAGTCAAGCTCAGATCATCTCTAGATTCTAAATACAATGCATAATGCATTGTTTGCTTAAGATATCTTAATATCCTCTTAGCAGCTTGCCAGTGCCTTTCAATAGGTTCAGCATTAAACCTGGCTAATTGATTTACACTATATGCTATGTCGGGCCTTGACCAATTACTCAGATACGATAAGCTACCAATCAATGATTGATAAATACCTTTATCAAACACAGGGCTTTTTACATCATCATGACTAAATTCCTGACCCATTGGAGTTTTAGCTGGTTTACACAGTTCCATCCTAAACGTTCTGAGTAGCTGGTTAATCTTCTCTGTTTGTGAGATTTTGTATCCTCCCCTAGTTTTATCTATTTGTAAATCAAGATATTGCCTAATCTCACCAAGATGTTTTGTACTGAATTTTGTCCTTAACAGTGTTATAATACTCGTAGTTTCTTGCTAAGTTTTAGTGATTAATGCTATGTCATCAATGAACAATAGCAACAATGAAATCACACCATTACTTTCTTTCTTAAACAAACATGGATCAGCCATGCCAGTTTTGAAACCTATCTTAGTTAACTCTTTAACTATACATTGATTCCATTCATATCCTGATTGCTTCAAGCCATACAGACTCTTTTTCAACCTCCAGGAATCAGTTTTACTATCAGTTTTAAATCCTGCAGGCTTCTGTAAATATATAGTATGTTGCAATGGTGCATGAAGATATGCTGTCTCTACATCTAAATGATTAACTATATATATATTCTTAGCTGCCCATACTAATGCTGCACATAACGTTGTAGCCTTTAAACTAGGCGCAAAAACCTCATCATAGTCATTGGCTGACTGAGCAAACCCTTGTGCAACTAACCTGGCTTTATGGGTTACAGTCCCATCTACACTATTTTTAAGTTTCAAAATCCATTTACATCCAATGGCATGTTTACCTGGTGGTAACTTTACATTTTCATACACCTCTAACCTTTGCAATGATTTCAATTCCTTTTCCATTGCATCTTTCCAAGCTTTCTGTTCCTCAGTTGGATATAGAGTTAATTCTTGGTAATTAGCAGGAACCTTATTTGCTTGACATGCTATAGATGCCTGATGCCGGTCAGGTGGTCTAGTTACACGAGTTAAACGTCTAGGTATTTCAGGACTCACCAGTGGACTCTCCTGTTCTTGTTCTTCTGGTAACTGTACTTCTTCCTTAATTTCTTTCATTACTGTTTTTCCTACCTCATCGTTAGGGACTATTTGGGTGTCGATAATTACATTATCATTTGTTTCTAATTTATTCCACCCCACGTGTTCTATAAACTTAGCACTAGTGCTACAGTAAATCTTAGCTGTGCCTTTCTCCCAAAACCTAAATGATCTGTGATTAGCCTCATATCCTACAAAAAATAACTGTCAATCTCTTTGTTGCCCTTCCAGTCACACTTGTGATGGTATATGCACCCATGCTGGGGCTCTGAATGTATGTAGGTAACTTAAATCTGGTTTTCTGCCATGCCACCTAGTGAATGGCACTTCACTGGTTGTTGTATTCACCACATTATTTAAAATATGGTTACTACACATCATAGCTTCACCCCACATTGTTTATAGCAAACCTGAATCAGCTATCATAGTTCGAACCATTGCCTGTAATGTTTGCCCCCTTCGTTCTACAAATGAGTTATGTTGTGGCCTATAAGGACCAGAACGTTTGTGCTCGATTGCAGTTGTTTTTAACATTGTTTAGAATTTATAATTGGTAAACCCCGTCCCATTATCAGTAACTACAGTAATAACCTTGGCTTTCATCTTTCTCTCCACAAACCTCAACCAATTAAAAAAATTCTGAAACATTTCTGTTTTGTTTTTCGTTAAGTAACAGAAACCATGTCGGGAATAATGATCCATGATACTCAAAACATAACAGGCATCTCCCAAACTGGGTTTCTTAGGTCCTATTATATCAGCAAAAACAACCTCCAGAGGTTCCTTTGTTTAAAACTATTCAGTCTGTTTGCAGGAGTAACTCTGCTTTTCTCCTGATTGCAAACATTGCAGTTTAAATATTTACTGCATGGTTTTAATTTTACTCCTTCTGCCAACTTAACAGTTTGTTGCAACATCTTGAAATTAATGTGCCCCATGTGTCTATGTAGTAAATGTATGCATTCATCATGGGGTTTAACATTATGATAAGCTGTGTTAGCCATCGGGCCCTCCGGTATAACATACAAACCGTTTTTTTAAAGTAGCAGTAAGCCTGTTACCCTCCTTTTCAATAATACAGATATCTCCCCCAAAGGTTACCACATAGCGAATGTTAACCAGAGCACTAACCGATAGTAAGTTGAATTTCAGGTTAGGTACATATAACATTGGTAACTGCTCATTTAGGAATGAACAATATGTGTTACCTTCACCAGACGCCCTCACCTTCCATCTATTTGCCAAAAATACATGTTCCTTGCTCGTCATTTTTACAAACCTTTTTCTATCTCTAGCAATGCACTGTGATGCTCCACTATCAACAACCCACAAATCATGATTTACTGGTGCATTGCTAGACATAGCCAAAGTAGACATAGCTAAGTTGACATTAGCATTTTTTCTAGCTCTTCTGGCATTATGTTTTGCCTTTTTACTGAACCTAGCTATTTGTCCCTTAGCCCCACAAGAATAATATTTTCGAACAGTATAGGCAGTAGAAGGTGACTCCTCATGTAGTGGTGGTTTTTCTCTCAGTTGTTCCCTCTCCATCCTTCTTCTCGACTCTTCCAACAGTCGTGCAGTAATGTCAGTCAATGTTAGTTCATTTCGGGTTAGGACTTCAAGAGAAGACACAAAAACATCATAACTCTTATCCAGTGAGGAGGGTATGATATAAACTTGATGTAGCTCAGAAAAAAATAGCTCTTTTTCATATAGCTCCTGAAAAACCCCTTTCATAAAGGTTAAATGAGCTAATATATCTCCACGTTTCAGAAGACATGCCCTAAACAGTTTGCATGTGAGATGTATGTGTGCATCAGGGGTGGGTTTCTCGCCCCGTTCCAACCGGTTCGGTTGGAACGAGGCCGGCAGCGTCCTCGCACACGCACGCGGCATCCTCGCGCACGCACGCGGCACGCGCATGCGTACTAGCGTCTGCGCGATGCTCCAGCTGCTCCTGGAGGATCGCGCAGGCGCTGTATGCGTTCTGCGCATGCGTGGAAAACGCAGAATTCGTAAAAACCGGGTAAGGAGCGGGCGCGGGTGTGCGGGCGGGCGCGGGGGGGGCTTCGCCGTTCCCGGAAGTTACTTACTTCCGGGTTCGGCGACCAACCGGATCACAGGGACCGGTGCGAACCGGTCGAAACCCACCCCTGGTGTGCATCTACAGTGTCACGTACATAAATCCTCTTCAAATTCTCCCAACATCTTGTAGCAGAATTTTCTCCACGAATATGAACTAATTGTTGGTCATTCAGTGTTAGACCAATAATATACAACGCCCGTTCATTCCATTGCTGAAAATCTGCTATCTTCTTGGCATCATCATCGTCAACTTATCTTTATTCTTGCCACAAAACTCAAAAGATGTTTCATTAATGGCATTGTGAAATTTAAAAAGTTGTCTTTATCTAATTTCCTGCCTTTGTGTGAATATCACATCATAAAAAAAAATTAAGGCGATAAATTATTATTGGATCACATTAAACCTACTGCTCAAGAATATTGAGTGATGAATGCTCATCCAGCGATGTTTTATAAATATGTATAAAAGAGTTGAATGTAACAAAAAGAGGGTTGTAATGATTTTTGAACCCTGGAATACTAAGTACAGGTCATCCTTGACTCACTACCACAATTGAACCCCAAATTTCTATTTCTACGCAAGACAGTTATTAAGTGAATTTTGCCCCATTTTATTACCTTTCTTGCCACACCTGTTAAGTTAATTGCTGCAGTTAGTGAGTTAGTATCATGGTTGTAAAATAAATCTGACTTCCCATTGACTTTGCTTGTCAGAAGATTGGAAAAAGATTATCATGAGTCCCTGGGACGCTGCAACCATCATAAATATAAGTCAGTTGCCAAGCACCATGTGACCATGGGGGTGCTGCAATAGTCAAGTGTGAAAAACAAACATAAGTCACTTTTTTCAGTGCCGTAACTGAACAGTCGCTAAAGAAATTAGCGTATGTCGAGGTCTACGTGTATGGATACGAGAAAATGTAAATCAAAATTCCTAATCAGACACAATGAACATGTAACTTCCTCTTTAACTTTATTGTCCTGAGCATCTTCAAAAATAGGATTAGAATTAGAATTATAAGTATAAAATATTATACATGTAATAAATATTTTTATATATGTACAACTTTCCACAGGAACAGAGAATGAAAATTGATAAAGAATTTGCATTATGGCTCAACAATTGCCACCAAACACATGATAAACAAATCAAATTTACTCAGTTTAAAGAAATGGCTGCACGTACTGATCAGGCTTATAAAGGAAAACAGAAACCTTGGGCTACATATGAGGCAATTGAATGGGATGGAAAAATATATAAAGTTGGGCAGCTGGTAAGTTAATTAGTTTTGAAAAGATTACATATTGTATATTTGATGGGCTGTTTAAATACTACATAATCTAATTAAATTATATTTTCTTTGTTGATTAAATAAATTATATTTCTTAAATTGATAACGTTTGCTATATGCGTGGAAATAATATTTGAGGTTTAACTTCCTTTTTCAGCTAGTGGACACTAAGTTTTTTGAGAGCAGGTCATTGATGCTTTTAAAAAATTGTTGCCATTACAGGATTTATATATTCATAAAATAGCTTTAATAGTGGGTATAAACCGTCTGTTTATTGAAGGCATGATATTGAGGTCACTGCTTATATTTGCCTGGCTTTCTACCATGTTCCCCAGCATGTTTCCCATTAGCTATCCTTTCAAGTGCATATAAGACAACTGAGATGTAGCTATTTCTACTATATTTAGTTTTGAAATTGTCAATGGGGCTTCGAAGACTTCTTTTTAAAAAATTGCTGGAGGTTGGCCCTATATTCAGCAATTTAAGGGTAATATTTTTATTCATTGTATTTGTTTATTAATTTTTTATGCTGAACACCTCCCCTGCAAGGTGACTGTGGTAGGCTTACAAGTTATAAAAAAGGAAAAAAAATAATTAAACTATTTTTTTAAAACTACATAGATTAAAATATTATTAAAACTGTACTAAAACCAAAACATTTGTTTCCATTTCATTTATTTAACTGAGTTATTTTTATTTAATTTTAGGATTTGTGTGGAGAACAGATCATGTTTTAGTCATATATGTGCAGAAAACTTAAAAAAAATTAAAAATTGTTCACAAAGAAAGAAAATTCTAAGATAATTTTAAATTGATTTTTTTTAGAAACAATCACCTTTCTAACCATCACAAAAGAATAACAGAGGAATTAATTATAACTCCCTATTATTGAAGCTAGATTCTCCCTAGCAAACTCTTGCTTTGTATCAGTGCCCAAGAGGAGACTTTATGAACTGCATTAGAATATAGTTTTGTCAAAAATTATTTCTGAAAAGCTATAATAAACAGAAGTATAATGATGAAACGTTTTATTCATTATTTAAATTTATGACAAATATTAGATATTTTTTTACAAATTATAAAAACATATAATTTATTTTAGGATTAAGTTAAATCTTTATGTAAAAAATAAATAAATGCTGTTTATGTGGTAGGTGAGATCAATTGGAAGAGCTCCAGTACTTCATGGCAGAATTCAAAATTTTTATCTATATGGAAATCATGATGGAGATGACTTTGCTCCTGGTGGAGATGTTCAAATAGCTTTGGTAAGTAAATAGTTTCAAGTTTTAAATTAATCCATTTATATGGTTGATTCAAGCCTGAATAGAAAAAAATGTAACATAAGAACTCTACTGAATTGGGTTATATAATCCATCATTCTATTCCCATGGATTTCCATTTATCCATTTCCAAGCAACTGTATTAAGAAATGAATGTCTCTGTTATGAAGACTTAGCCACCATGAATCAATAGCCTTATTCACCAAACATTGATCTACTCCAATTCTAAAATGCCACAATTTTTTGTAGTGAATTACATTAGAATCAAAATGGAGTTGCATGGTGCAAGTAAAGAATAAGTCAAAATTACGGATAGTATTTGCTTACCAATTGCCTTATTTAATAATTTTTCAAGATTAGTACCGCACTAAAAAAAAAGTACCTTTACAAATGCCCTCATATTTACAATTGTGGCACATCTGTGTGGTCATGTGACTAAAATTCAGGCATTTGACATCCAGCTAGTGTATACAACCATAGCAGCATCTCATAGTCATGTGAGCGCTGGTCATGTAGGGGCCTCAACAGTGATGGGTTCCGAATCCCGTTCCAACCGGTATGGTTGGAACGGGCCTGGCGTCACTCACATGGACGCGCACAGTGCACGCATGCATTGTACCTGCCAGTGACGCCTCTGCAAGCTTCCGCGACACTCCAGCTGCTCCGCAGAGCATCGCGCAGCGGCTGTATGCGCTATGCACGTCCGCAGAAGCGCTGAAGGCTTTAAAGGACAGGTAAGGAGCTCAGGCGGGCGGATGGACACTCCTGAGCACCGGAACGGTACCCAGTGCTCCTGGCAGGCTCCAGTACACTCGTACCGGGGCGTAACGCCTACAACCCACCACTGGGCCTCAACTTATGACAGCAACAACTTATGACCCTAATTCTGGGCTAAGTTACAATCAACATTGAGAACTACCTGTACAGAAGAAAGTGCAGGTAGAAGAATGTAAACAAGGAAAGATTTATTTCAGTAGTATTAGCTAATAATTAATTAGTTATAATAAGATTGGTGCCAGGTCTTGATCCAAAGTCTTTCCAGAAAACAATACATATGAAAAGAAACTTGAAAAAATATAAAGATGAGGGTTTATAAATTAAATGTTCACAAAATAAAAAATTTCTCAAAACTATCTGATCTTTAAGTAGTACAAAGCTATGGTAACAAATAGCTTCTTAAAACGGATTAATTCTTGTGTGAGAAAAACGTCACTTAATAGCAAAATGGTTCTTGGTGTTCACCATCAGAAATATTTTGCTTTTTTATTGCTTATTATTTTAGTCAATTCTTAAAGAGACAATATAAAAATAATAATCATAAACAAGTTGTGAGATAAAATCAGTACTTTAAAATGTCTCTTCAGTTAATATGTACTTTTTAAATTTGCAAATATTTATTAGAAAATACATTAATAAATTGACTTAGAATATAATTTTTACTACAAATCGTTAAAAACCATAATTTTAAAAACTAAGCTTTCTTTGATACTTTGATTCTTAATCAAATTCTTCTTTGATACTTTGATTCTTAATCACAACGGAATGAATACATATACATATACATACATATACATATATATATATATATATACACACACACACACACACAATATACATATGTATGTATATATACACACATATATATATGTATATATACACACATATAAACATACATACAGACATATATGTAAAATAAAGTTATACATACATGTATGTATGTATACATATATGTATACATACATACATACATATACACATATACATAGGCATATATATATATACACACACACACACATACATATACATACACATACATATACATATATATACACATATGGATGTATAACTTTATTTTAAATAAATTCAAATTTCTAAGTCTTCCTAAGGAGAAAAATAAACAAATATATGTAGATACGGGTAATTTTATATTTCCGTATAAATATATTAATTTTCAGGAGCCTCAAGCATTATACAATGAAATAAAGTTTATTCCAATAAGCAAACTTGATCGTTCAGTGTCTGAAGCAGAACTGGAAAAATACATTGATGAGGAAATGGCTCGGTAAGTTTGTATAGCTAATAAATTATTTTATCAATTTAGAAATAATAAGTAAACAAAATAAAAGTATTAACCTTTCACCCAATTAAACATTATGTTAAAAATTGATTCATTAATAATTAATTGACTTAAGCTGCATAGTTTGATTATATCTGAAATAATACTTTTGAAGTGAGAACATCTTTTCTCCCATGTAGTACAGTTTTTATTTCTTGAAGCAAGCATATTTTACATGACAATTTCTTGAATTTTGGTAAATTCTTCTTGCTAAGATTACATAATTTGTATAATTGGTAATAGATTAATATTAAGAATTAATTTATGCATATAAAACTAAAGACACTTTGAATCAGTCTCAATTCCTTGTGACTATACAAAGATGTCTATTAGAATTATTTGACAATAAAACATAAGTAACTTACCTGTTGTGGCCCGGCAGGAGCTGTTGGAGCTGCCGCTAGACTCTGACAGTGAGGGGTCTTATGAGTTGGCCTTGGAGGAGGTGGAGGACCCTGGACGGGGTGTCGACTCTGAGCAGGGCGAGGAGAGACTGGTTGGCCACCAGGTGGCGGCAGAGCATTGGATCAAAGGGAATGTTCAGGAAAGCATTTGGGAGTTGTATCAGGATGCATGCAGGCACAGGGCTACTCGGCGTAAAGAACAACGGAGTAACTACAGGAGGTGATTACGAACAGCTGATGCTGATCAAGATCCCCTCCTGCTGATAAAAGAGACTGCTGGTGCCACGCCCTGGTTGCAGAAGTCAACTTTCTCGTTCTTGTTCTCGTGCGCATTCACAAACCGAGAGAAGCCAACTTGGATAAGTGGATTGATAAGAGAACCCGGTTTGCAGTGTTGTATGAGTTATAGGACTTTCTGCCAGAGCTATTATCTTTGTTTATTTGGGCTTGCAGCCAACAAGAGCTTGGACTTATTAAAACATTCTTTTGTACGTCTGTTTGGCTTTTGTTCCTGAACAGAGAAGGGGGGTCAGAACACTTACCATTGTCTCTTAATAGATTTTTTCCCCCAACTTCCTAGTCTTTCTCTAACCCTGAGATTTTCCCGGGGCCTTCTCATCCAATCATTAACTTACTTTAGTTGATTTGAATTAAACTTGCAGCTATATTCTGCAATGGCTAAATAAATTACTATATTGTTATAATATTTTAAAGAAGAAAATTGCCTAAGTAATTAGGTGCATTTTTATTGTTTTGATAATTTAATTCATCAGTGTTTTACTTGATTTGTTTATTTATGTGTGCAATTTATATAGATAACTATTTTGACAAAGTGACTCTTAATACTTCTTTTCTTACTAGATTTCCTGATAGACTGTCAGTAACATGGCCTGACGGAAATGAATTATCATCAGATGACATTAAGTGTGCAGGATTTACAATAGGTTAGTATTAATTTCAGAGATAGCTTATTTCAACCTATTTCTTATAAATACGTGGATTGATTATTATTTCAGATAGTAATTTAAAATCTGATTCAATTTATTTGTTTTTCATGTTTGTTGGTTGCTCTGTTTTTTCCCCTTAGGACCTATGCAAATTGAAATAATGAATAAAAAAGGCGAGTCTATCCAAAAACTTCCAGGACCACGTCATGGAGGATTAAATAAATTACTTGTGCAACTTAAGGTTGTTTTGCACTGTAAGCATGCAAGTTGTATTTTTCCTACATTATTTTAATGTATTAATATATACACATATACATATACATACATAGATACATAGATACATAGCTACGTGACTTTGGATCAGTCCCTCACTCACAGGGTTATTATTATGGGGAAAATAGGAGGAGGAAACAGTTTAGCTATGTTTGCTGCCTTGAGTTATTTATAAAAGTAATAAAGGCAGAAATATATGTGTGTGTGTGTGTGTGTGTGTGTGTATGTATATGTATGTATGCATATATATATATATGTGTGTGTGTCTGTGTGTGTGTGTGTGTTTTTAATTTGTGCTGATAAATAAATAAAGGGATTTTATTTATTTATCAGCACAAATTAAAAAAAAACACAAATATAGCAAAGGCAACAGTAAAAATATTGGGTTTCTGTCGTGATGGACTCTTGTGACGAGCCGATAGACAGATGATGGAAGCAGTTAGCTTCCTCCCATAATTGGGGCTTACCAGGGGTTGTAAAAATCTAATAGATACCTTTCACCTTGGCTTCGCTGATAACGGATAAGAGCCTGTGGTCTAATGGCTAAGATGTCTGCCTAGTATGCAATATAGCCCAGGTTCAAATCCCAGTAAGGGTATGGCTAGCTGATGAGAGCTAAATAGCTTGAAATAGATCTATACTAGTCTCCCTTTATTTATTTATCAGCACAAATTAAAAAAAAAAACACAAATATAACAAAGGCAACAATAAAAAATATTGGGTTTCTGTCGTGATGGACTCTTGTGACGAGCCGATTGACAGATGATGGAAGCAGTTAGCTTCCTCCCATAATTGGGGCTTACCAGGGGTAAGGGCTAATCACCCTGAAAACGTGTTTCCTCAAAAATAAGCCTTAGAGCTTATTTTGGAGGCCTCTCCAAAAATATAAGACCAGGTCTTTTCGGGAAAGCACAGTACTTACATACACGTGTGTGTGTGTGTGCGCGTTCATGTATCGCCAAATTTTTTCCAAATGCATTAGAATTAATAACAGATTGATTTATAATATAATAATGTTTCTCTGTTATTCTGTAAGCTTCTGATAAAAATAAGGAACTCATTTGTCTCATCAGTAAATATGGAGTGAGATGGGCTTACTGGTTCAAAAAAATGGGTAAGTGGTGTTTTGTTTTGGTGGAGGGTTTTTAGTATATCCTACAGTTGAATAATATTTGATAACTTAAATTTAACATTTCTGATTATACACAGAAAATATTGTTGACCTTGGAATCTACACACTAACTCTACAAGTGGTGTTGAATGACAGTCATGCAGACACTTATGCAGGAATCCGTCTTCCATCTAAAAAATTTAAATTCCGTGTAAGAGGTAAGTTTTTACCAATAAAGGCAAATATCTGTAGCTCAGGAATGGGGGGTGCTTGGTGCTGTTTTGTTGCAGACATTTCATTACCCAAACTAGATAACATCATCAATGCTAGAAAAGAGTGCAGTTTGCTGTCAGTTTATATTCTAGAACATTTTATGAATTATATTCTATAATAAGCTGACAGAAAATTGCACTCCTTACTAGCACTGATATCTAGTTTGGGTAATGAAATGTCTGCAAAAAAGCAAGCAAGGTCAGAGAGCACCAAGGACCCCCCCATAGGTAAGTTTAATTGATGTACTCTGTTTTCACATGTACTGTTTATATGTAACATTTCATATTTTAATGCAATGAGATGTACAGTAGGCAAACCTCAACTTACAACCATAACTGAGTCCAGAATTAAGGTGGTAAGTTGAGACAATTGTTAAATGGTTCACTGTCTGACCATGCCTGATTTTACAAAAGTTTTATGCCTGTCATTAAAAGACACCATGGTCGTTAAAAGAAATCCATTATTTGCAATGAGTATGTTTTTTTGCCAGAAACAGTAAGAAAATGCTGGAAACTGGTAAAAAAAAATGCTGAAAATTGCAGCCATGTGACCACAGGACATGGCAAATGGTCACAACTGCAAACCAGTTGTCAAGCCTCCAAAATGCTATCACCTGGCCATGGAGGGCTGTTTCGAAAATGGATTGTAAGTAGCTCTACTGAGATCTATTCACTCGCTAAGCAAGGACTACTTGTAATATATTAAAAGCATTTTTGAAAATGTTACTAAAATATAAATGAGCTAAGTATTTAGGCAGTTCTCCAAAGAATAATTCTTTCAGTCAGTGGAGAAAAAAATAGATTTCATTTTAATTCTCTAAGAAAAGTGGCTTTCCAAAGAAAAAGCAGCATAGAAATATTAGGAATGTATATTAAAAGTATGATTAATACTTGAAAAACTGACCAACTAAATGTTTTTATCATTGATTTGATCTTTTTGGAAATATCCATAATTATGTCGATAGAATTGTCCTTCAGTTGAACTATTAATTCTAAAAGTTAAACACAATTTCTCTAAATAAATATATAGTATTATCATATTTTTGTTTATCTCAGTTCATCCCAGGGAGAGAAAAAAAATGCAATTTAAAGATGTTGAATTGTGAAAGCAACTCCATGTTTTACTCTGGATAGTCTATTTCTCAGTCTGTAAAACAAAGAAGAAAATAAAACATTGCTAAATATTCTATCAGTATATACTGTAGAAATTGTCCTTATATATAGCTTGCATTAAACAACTTTAATAATTATGCATTTCATGTACCATGTGTTGTAAACATTTTGGCAATTAAGGTGACATTAAAATACTATAAATCCATAGCACTTTGCCAAAATGTTTAATTTTTTCCCCACAACTCTTGGGTACAATTCTATTCATCACAATTCATCTTTACACTTATCCCAATATTAACATTAACCCAGGATAAAAATGCTGAGATTAGTAAGATGTGATATTGTAGGTAAGATATCCCCAAATCAATAAAGAACTATCATAACTTGCTGAGCAACGTGGGATCATTTAAATGTGATTAATAACTGGATATCATTAAACTGTGCGTTAATATAGTGAAAGAAAGGTTTGACATTGTTGATAGCAGAAGAGTGCTTCAAATTCTGCTCTAATTTTAATTTTACTGAACGTGTCATATTTCAAAAAAAAAATTTTTTTAAAAATCACTGTACAGAAGCTTTATATATAAAGGAAACAAAGTGTTTCTACAGATATACGTCACAAATTTTACCTAATAAACTAAAAATAGGCTTTAATTCAGATGACAGGAAAATTCTCCTTCATTTTATATATGACAAAATTAATAACTGAAAGCTGATGAAGATAGCAAAAAGTGAGTAGAGCCATCAACAGTGTGATTGGAAAATTCCAGTCTCCACCAAGATGTTGAATTTTTCTTTTCTTTTCCTCAGAAGGCAAACCTCAGAAGTTTACAATAGGTAATTTGGAGACTCCATTACGGATAGGGCATCCATTCAATATTCCTCTAGATGTCCAGGATGAATTTGGACATACCACTCTACTGACGGAAAATATTATACCAGTCCTTGAAGCAAGGTAATAGTAGTTATTTCATTTTTATAACATAGAGAAAAAAATACTGTATGATTTTAATTTGGTGTGAATGCTGGGCATTCTGTATTTCATAACTATTTCTTTGCTATGTGTTGTCATAAAATTAGAACATTTTCCTTTAGAATCTCTTATATTTCTGCTAATTACAGGGAAATGTATGGAATGAAATGGAAATGTTTCTTCTATCATAATTCATTTTTTTAATAAATTGAGAATATATAAAATGATGGATGTGACAACTGTTTTTTTAGGTGTGAATAGTTAATATCATGTGTGACTGTTCTGTAGAGCAAACAGTTAGCTGAGGATTCTTATATCTTTTTTTCTTCAAGCAAATACAGCTCCCTCTTCTTTTTCTCCTACATTCTTGTCTCCCATTTTAAAAACAAAACAAAACCTGAATCAATTACAGATAAATAGCTAGATTTGGGAATATTTTATTCTTGGGTCTATGTATAATAATTTGCACCTTCTGTTAAGTCTCTTTATGAACATTGTTTAAATACTACTATTTATCTCTTCGAATAGCTCTCTGAAGCTCTTTGTTAAGTTCCTGAGCTTTTTGTCTCCCATAGCTTTGGCTTTTCTTGTCTTGGCAATTTCCAGGCTTTGTTCTGATATCTAGTTTGCTTTCTTCTCTTTCCTAATTTTGGACAGTCTCTTTTCAAATTCATTCTTAACAACTTCTTTAAATTCATTCCATAATTTGGTTCTCTAACAAACAGATTCAGGATTTGAAAGCAATTTCTGATTTTCTTCTTTAGAATGGTGGGAATAAGTTGAACATCATATTGTGAAACCTAAATGGCTTTCTTCTTCTTTAACTTTACTTGGAGCTTGCACCTGAGCATTTCTTGATCTGTTCCACAGTCTGTACCCGTCCATTTCTTTGGTGCTATAATTGAACTCCTTTCAACAATAACATAGTCAATTTTATTTCTATGTACTCCACCTGGGGATGTCCAAAATAGAAGCATTTTGGTTGTTTGACAATAATGTCATTATGATAAAATCGTTGGACTGCAGAAATTGAAAAGAAGGTCTCCTGCTCCATTTTGGTTTCATAACTTTTCCTCTTTTATGTTTCCAACTAGTCACCAATCACAGGACATTTTATTTACAGGTTCCATTGATTTCAAACTGAATTAAATCACAGAAATCACCAACCCCCTCTTCTGCATTGGTGGTTGGAAGATAAACTTGATAATCATATTAAGGAGCCTTGATGGCACAGTGGTTAGAATGCAGTACTTGTGGCTGACTCTGCCCACTGCCAGGAGTTTGATTTTGACAGGCACAAGGTTGACTCAACCTTCCATCTTTCTGAGGTTGGTAAAATGAGAACCCAGATTGTTAGGAGGAATATGCAAACTCTGTAAACTGCTTACAGAGGACTGTAAATCATCGTGGAACTGTATATAACTCCAAATGCTATTGCTATATTAAAAGATTGCCCTCAAAGTCTAACTACTGTATTTTTCGGAGTATAAGATGCATCTTTTTTCCTCAAAAAAGAGGATATTCAGCATATTCAAGGATTGCAGCATTGAAGCCTTGGAATGGGGCATTTTTGCAAACGGCTTGAAAATAGGGAGAGGGGATTTTGTCTCTTATCCTGTTCTCAGTCTGTGCTGACCTTCAGAAATATCCCCCTCCATATTTTCAAGCCGTTTGCAAAAACACCCCAGGCTCGGAATGGGGCATTTTTGCAAACAGCTTAAAATGGGGAGGGGAAATTTTTCTTCCTCTTACCCTGTTCTGAAGCTCAGCACACTTAGAACAGGATAAGAGGCAAAATCCCCCCCCCCTTTTTTTCCTGGCAATCGTTTTTTCCTTGGGCTCTCAGCTCAGATGCACATCCCACAAATGCTCTATCCGAAGCCTTTTCTGCGTCTGCAGAGCTCCCAAGGAAAGGATGGTGTGTGGGTTTGTGTGAGAGAGAGATTCCTAACCCCCCCCCCCCCTCCCAAGGCAGCCACATTCCTCCACTAACCTGCTTTCCTGCTCCTTTCTCCACTGCCACATGCAAGGCAAGAAAAGTAGTTTGTGGGACTTCTTCCAACTTCGCGAGATCTTTTTTTTTTTTTAAGTTGAAAGGTATTTTCTGGTATTTTTTTTACCATAGTCACGTAGACTATTTTTTTTTGTCCTTCATAACTATAAAAGCAACACTATTTCTTCTTTGTTTTTCATGACCTAGTTAAAATACAGTGTGCTCTTCTAACTGAAAATTGCTGATGCCTAAAATATCTATTTATAGTCATTTCACTTCATCTTTCACTGTGTTGAGCTTTTCTGTGTTCATGCTTTTCAAATTTTATATTTCTACTACAATTCTATCTCTGTAACTTCAGAGTCTCTTTTCTTGTATAGCACTAAAACTCCCAAAGGCTTTAATCTAGCCACATCATAAACATCATGAGGAGCTCTTTCTCAGTAGGATGTTGAGTGCCATCTGATCTGAGAGACCCATCATACAGCACTAGATTGTTTATCATTTTGTATTTTCTATCCATGTAGTTTTCTCGCTAAAAAGACAGGAGTAGTTTATCATTGTTTTTTTCCCATGCATTATGAATTGGTCCAAGGTCTTTCCCACTTTTACATGATATGTTTATCTTGTACCATAAGAATTCTTCCCCAACATTCATTGCTTATAAGGAGTAAATCAGTCTGAACAGATGCATCCCTAGATAGAAATACTTTATGCATATTTAGTTGGCAGCCATTGTAATTATTGCCAGAGCAACAATAAACCAGAAGAGATCAGCATTAATAAGCCTAGTATCATCATAAGAGGTACAGATACACCTTCCCACCAGTGGTGGGTTCCTACCGGTTCGGCCGAACCGATAGTAGCTTGTTGGCCTGAGTCATTGGAACTAACAGCGACCCAGGCCTGCCACGCCTTTGAACCAGTTCCCCGGGCACTGCCATTGGTGTCACCATCTTGTTTTTCAGTTCTGTGCATGCGCAGAACAATTTTAATTGCACTGTACATGCCTGCACAGTGTGCATCAAGTGCCGACAGGCACACAAACAAACCGGCCGAAGTGCCTGCCGGAACCCACCCTTGCTTCCCACCTACATTTTAGACACATTGCCATGCAATATTAGCAGTAGTGATTCTCACGGAACAATCTAGCACTAAATGGCTGAGAAAAGTGGTGTGACACCACCTCAGACACATCAGACATCTCTTTGCTGCATCAGCAGAAGACAGTGGAGATCAAAAGTTCATGAATATATATTGAGGATATGTGAGCTCCAACAAAACAAAGGAGTCATGGAATTACAATAGAATGGTGAAGCCCAAAAAATGTAAAGAACTATGCTTCAGAAGCAGGCTATCTCTACAACATAGATAAACATGTTATGTAGAAGTTTTATTACATCTTAATATATTTTGCTAGGTATGCTTAAATCCAATGTTCCTTGCAACTTAGTACAAACTCAGTAATCATGCTTTTCAACTGTGTTCAATCATGCATTGGTCATGTTTTAGAAATTTAATATTTTTATCTACAAAATATTCCTGTTCCAATAAGAATAAGCTACACAGAATCACTTTTGCAAGTTCAGTGTCCTAATAAATCAAATAAATAAAGAATAAGTATAATTAAGTGAAATCCCATTTCTAATGTATCATTGCCATCTTGTGGTCTATTCAGACATCATATTGTCATATGGGATTTTTCCTCTTTTATCAAGTTGCAGCTCAATAATTCAACGCTGTTCATATTTTGAGTGTTTAAAATTTAATATGTTTTTATAGTATCTTCTTTTAAAATAAAGCTTTTATTTGTTTATTTCTTGTGGTATTGGTCTTTTTCTCCAAAGAATGGACGAGTTAAAACTTCCAGCTACTACAAGGCCAGAAGGCTTCTTTCTCACTTTTATCTTTCAATGCCTATAAGGTAATGCAAATTGTGAGATCTCTCACATATGCTATCTAATAGACTCTATCAGATAGAATATGATTGGTCTCTAAGAGGAATTAGAGAGAGAAAATCCTTAGTAAAACATAACCATTTATCTCATAAATGATAACTAAAATTGATCTCTTCCATTGATTTTAAGTTTTATTTTGCAGTGATCTAACATTACACTATGATATAAAAAGAACACCAAATTGCGCCATTACAGGCATAATTGCTAAAGGCCTTGTAAATAATTGCCAAGGCAAGGTAAGCTAATCTTTTTCAATATAAAATTTTTTTTTGATTATCTAATTAATGGATAGTTTTAAAATACAATTTGCAGCTATCACAACAAACCTGTTATTCTGTTAATTTAAAGATGTTTGTTCAGTTAAACTGATTTTGATAAGTTATGAATCTGAAGTAGCAGCGTACCTTTCAAGTGATGGAATAATCTGAATATAATTTGAAGCAAAGTTTGGAAGGAGCTAAAAAATCTCTTCAATAGTTGGCGGTATTCAATAACATGCACTGCTAGTAAAGATGCAAACATATACTTTGACAATTTTTTGTATTTTTACATAATTGTTTTTTAAGAATATTCACTATAAGTACTAAATAGTCAAACACAGTTGTACTATTATGGTTAGTTGCATAATCAGCTAAATATTTATACTGGATTTCATCTTTCCTGAAGATCTGCGATTCACAAATGTTGTTTTATTACTATTATATCTTATCATTTTAACAGAACTTTAATCTAAAGATTACTCTTCCTGGTCTAAAGGAAGAGTCCCAAGTTTTGAAAATTAAACTTTTCCCAGGTAAGTAAAATATTTGAAATACATGAAAGCATATGTTGAAAATGACAGTAATGTAATCATTTACTAAGAGATGTACATTTTGTAGTCATATTAGAATCCAGTTTTGGTATAGAATAGATCAATTTTTGTGGTATTCTTTTCCCGGTTGATTAACATGAACATAGTACAAAAAGCTGTACAGAATTTCAGGTGAATGAGATGAATATGAAAAAATGAAGAAATCTGATTTGTCATATTTCAGGGGTGGGGGAAATTATTGTAAGGGTTTTAGAAGAGAGCCAGTTTGGTGTGGTGGTTAAGGTATCAGGCAGAAACCAGCAGATGAGTTCTAATCCTTCCATAGGCACAAAGCCAGCTTAATGATTTTGGAGCCAGTCACACTTTTTCATCTCAAAGAAGCAGATAAAAAAAAATCCCTAAATTTTGTCAACTAAACCTCAGGGATTTGTCGAGGCAGCAGCTAGGAGTCGGCATTTATTAGCCCTCACACACAAACACACACACACACACAACGCCCAAACACACACACACATACTTATTTTGGACCTAGGCCTTCAAATAACTTAGGCCTTTTTTACTTTTTGAAAAACAATGTATTTGACAATGCCTGGACAATGAGAAGCCTTCAGGATTACTATGGGAGAAAGAACTATAAAATGTTGAACCACATAGAACTTTGAAATGCTTAAACGCCATATAAGCATTTTTTCACAAAGAAACAGGTAACATTCACGAAAAGGGAAGCTTTCTTTATTTTCAAATGGTCCCTAAAATTTTCCAGTTATTTTATATGACCATTTGAAATGAACCAATACATGATAATGAACATTCAGCATTCTCTTTCACAATTGAATGTAACAAATATTTTTTTAAAAAAATGTACCTTCATTGAAGCTGACTCCTGATGACTACATGGACATATCCAAACCATAAGTGCTTTGCCACTGCTGCCATCTTTTTTTTTTTCTTCATGTGTGTCCGTGCGTGCGTGCGTGTGTGAGTTAACCTTTTAGCACAGTTTACAGCGTAGGTATTTTCATGTAGTCTCCTCTAAAGCACTATGTATGGATCTTCTCAATTGTCCCATTCAGTTCAGAATGTAGTAGAACAGTCTCTGCAATTCCCAGTTTTAGAAGCAGGGCTGAACCTGTACATTGAAAGGTTGGAGATCTCACCTCTCCAGTCCCAGAAGACCCATAGTTTTTGTAGACCCCGGATTCACCTTCTTGCTTTGGAATAACCAGTTTGTAATTATTGTTGCCACAAGCTTAGAAGATGTGTTTACCTGGTGCCCTTCTTCTTAACTCTGGTATGAGATAAAACAAACTCACAGCCATAGTCTTACTTGTCAGTATGAAAGAAAAAGGATTTTTTTTATGTGTTTCCTCATGGCTTTGAAGTATGTGGCAAGGGTAAACAATCATCTCCCTGATTTCCTTTGGCAAAATAGAGTAACACAAAATATAATTTAAACATTAACTTTACTAAAATATATAAAAGTGAATCTCTTTTTAACTTTAGCTTATCATATATAAAAATCATTAATGGAGAAATAAATAGAGAGGATTGGCTGCATTGGTTTACATATTGTATTGTTTATGGCATGGATATAATTTAAAATATTGACATTTTCAAAGCTGTTAGTTTGTTTGGACATCTTATTTTTTATTATTTATCTATAAAATTGTTTGGCCGCCCATCTTACTTCTAGGTAATTCTTTTAATGCTTGTAGCAATAAATTAAATGCCAGTTTCTGACCTCTTAACAGGCCTTCCTCAGCAGCTAAATGTGAAACTAGATTCTGATGTCTTGAAAATTGAGAATGGAACAGCTTTCTCTTTTCCTGTTGAAGTATTGGATGTAGTAGGCAACATAACAGCTCAACCAAAACTACTTGTTCAGTGCAAGGTAGGCAGTGTCTCTCAAATATAATTGCTTATATTGCTGAAAATAACATTATTTTCTGTGATTGAAATATTCTGTGATTTAAACTCTAGAACTTAGATGTTGACATTTTGGCTAGAGTTTTGTGTTAAGAATACATAGCATATGCATTCACTGGGAATGTCATCATATTTGTAGTCTGTCTTAAAATTTAGTTCTAAGACATTTATGCCATCTTATGACTTGAATGAGCCATAACTTTAATTGAAATTATTCTTGATTATATTAGTTTTTAGGAGTTCCAGGCCTTCCTGTATATTGTGTGGATTACAGCAGTCCTGATAAAAATACATTAACTGGACCAGTTCTTCACATTCAAAATTTAAAGAAAGTGCAAATACTTGAAGCAATAATTGAAATACCAGTAAGTTAAAGACATTCCCCCTCTTCTCTCCAGAACTCTATAACCAGTGGTGGGACTCAAATAATTTAACAACTGCTTCTCTGCCCTAATGATAGCTGTGCCTTGGTGATCATGTGACTGGATGGGCTTGGCCAACTCAAAGTGACTCATGTCAATGGGCGCTTTGCCTTAGCTGTTACAATGTAATAAGGGTTAACTGGAGAGGCAGTTTTTATAAGCAGGACAATAAAGATTAGGCTAGAAACAACAGCAGAATGTTTCCTTCCTGCCTTATTTGCAGGATTAGCCCTGTAAAGTGGAAAAAAACAAAATGAGATTTCTTCCAACAACTGGTTCTCCGAACTGCTTAGAAAGTTAACAACAGGTTCTCCCGAAAGGTGCAAACTGGCTGAATTCCACCACTGGCTATAACCCTTGTATATGCTTTTCTCTGCCTACTATCAATGCTTTTGGCCTAATGGGGGTGGTTTTTTTTAAGCTTACAAAGCATATAATAGTCTTTGATGTTGATATAACTTTTAATTTCTTTTAAGATTATAGGTGAGTTTCAGGCATGAAAATCATAGGAGACAAATATATGTAATTTCTTAGACTCCTGCCTAGCGGATTAAAAAACAAGTTGTGTTAACATCTGCAGCAACTGAAAGAAAAATCCTTGAACCTAGAACTTGGTTAATTTTGTACAAGCATATCTTTACAAGTTTCATGTCAGTCATGGCTTTTACAAATAGGGAGTATCAGCATTTTATAAGAACCCTGTGTTTTTTCACCACTCCTCTAAATCACTTTTATTGGAAGTGGCTTATAAATTACTTTTGGAACATTAAGAACCTCCAGAAGTGTAAGTTTTATTATACTGGATGTGTTCTTCCTCCAACCTGAAGTGAACGATTTATATAAATTTAAAATTTAAAGAAAAACCTTTTTAAAAATTTGGAATTAAGCCGCTAAAGGGCAATTGTTAGACTGTTGCTTTTGGAAGGAAATTAACTGGATCAAGATTGAATGGAAATAACACTTTGGAAAAGTTAGAATATTGCTTGTTGTTTGTGTAAAATCCTATTAAACTATATGAGGATCTGAGTTTTAGTGTAAGAAATCTTTTCCTGGAAAATGTTCGGGATGAGAGAAAAACATAAGAAAATAACTTGAAGACTGGTTAAGGAAGAAATCAGAAATAAATACAGATTATAGTTAAAGGAGAATTCCCACTAATATAATGGAGAAAAATATTTTAACCGTGGAAAAATTTAAGGATACTTGAAGCAACAGTATATCCAAAACATACCTTTGGACCATGGATGTCAAACTCACTGTCATTTTGTCCTCACATGACCTTTCGTGAGATTTTTCCCATTTGGGTGTGGCCTGTGTGTGATATATGTGGCCCATGGGCTGCCAGTTTGACACCCCTGCTTTAGACTGTCTGAATCAATAAAAATGGTCTTAAAAGAAGACATAGTATATAACCAAAAATCAGACTGTTTTGGATATGAATTTAAAATGAATGGATGTACGAATGCTATATAAGATGTTATATAAAGCCAACAAATGAAACTTGCTGAAGTTTCAATAATTAAAAGACATACACAAATAGTAAAGCAGAACAACAATTTGAATAGTCATATTTTAACTCAGAAAATTGACTTGGACAATTTTCTTACTTTTGATTTACAAAAGAGAGGTGTTATATCATGAAGGAATTCCTGAGAAACAATTTGGACATTACCTAAAAAGAATCCAGATCTTTAAAACTAAAACTAAGATGTACAAAGTGGACCTATTTGATCAAGGTTAAACTATAGTATATGATTCCCCTCTTTTCTAACAGCTTTTCAATGGTTTTTCCTAACTAGGCCTTAATGTTTTGGCATTAAAATTGTTTTTATAGATAAGATATAGGAAGAAGATTTTGTTGTATTTTTAGAGGAAATAATGAGCTATAATTTGATAATTGAGTATAGATGAAAAGATATGAAAAGAAATTAATTTGTGGAACATCAGTTGAAGGGATCAAATATTAATATTTTCAATTTGTTTCTAGTAATTAATGTATTTTTCTTGATTATGATTGAATGATGAAGTTTTAAAGATTTGTTTTTATATATTAGACATGGATTTTTGCTGATTAGGATTGAAAGATTTTTATTATTTGCTGATAGATAAAAGATGATTTAAGGAATGAAAAGAGTTTTGGTTGAAATGTCAGAGATGGTATTAAGCTATTAAAAATGTTTATATTTGTTTGGATAAAAGAGGAAGTTAATTTTTTTAATATTATGTTTGTTGGTATGTGTTTTTGTCCTTTCTGTATTTTTTCTTGCTTATATTTTCCTTTGTTTTTATCTTTGTAATTTTTTAATTTCAATTAAAATAGTATATAAAAACTTAATCTTTTTTTTAAATAAAATTTATTTTTTCTTCTTTTGAAAGAAAAGCACATAACCATCACAATTGTAACTGACACCAGAACTATTATAGTAGGAATAGCATATTAAAAAACAAATGTAGTGTTTCTTAATTGTATTCTGATATATTATATAGATATATTTTATTTTGTTAAGAAATATATTACAAATATTCATAGTGTAATAACTATTATTAATTAGATTTGATTAGGTAAAATATTGTTATACAGCTTTGAAAATTCAAGTTTCTTTTCCTTGTGGTATTTCTTTTTGTTTTTATTGTTAGAGTTGTAAAAATGTGTCACCGGTGAACAAGACTATTCACCTGGTTCCTAGTAGCCGTGCTGCAGAACTGCAGATTAATTGCATTGAAAGAGAAAAACGTATTCAGATTAAAAATGGGGAAGTAATTAACCGTGTTGCAGGTGATGTGCTAAAAAACCTTACTTTCCAAATGTATGACGAGGGAGAAAGAGAAATCAAAATAACTCCAGCTCTAGCTGAAAAGGTTAAAGTAAGTATAGAACATCTTGTGAATGTAATAATGGAAATGTGCCTAGATGTTAATGTATTTAATTAGCAGCTCTAAATTTTCTAAGCAAAATAGATTGTTACTTAGGCTGCCCATATCTTTTATAATGAATTAATATTTGTAAAACTCAAGGAAAGGAAAAAAATAGCAGTTCAGCTTGTTCTCTTTTTTTGTCACACATATAGAACTTAGAAAACTGCCTATTTTTGTTGAATTTTTTTAAATGCTCATTCTTAAATGTTACTGTGGAATGTGAAGAGCTAGTCCTTGAAGAATATTAAATGCTGACTTTTAAGATATGCTTAAAAGACAGTTATATTTGAAGCCCAAAAAGAAACTATACTTTTGCAGAAGTTAATGCCAATTTTTTTTTCAATTTACTGCAGTTCGGCAGAAAAAAAAACTTTGCAGGAGTTCAATGTTACTTTATGGGATAATGAGGGAAAAACTGATGCATGTTCTCCCCTTCCCCATCTCCTTATATGGCTGCATTTTTTTCTCCACCTTTTGACCTTAGATCAGGCACGATATGCTCTAATCTTCTCTACCGGTTTGGAACCAGGAGCGCGCTTGCTTGTGGCACTTCTGTGCATGTGCAGTGTGTCCATAATGATGTCTGGGCAGATGGGACGGCCATTTTTCGCCCTCCGGAGGCTTTGGGAGGCTTTCCTGAAACCTCCGGAGGGAGAAAAGCGGGCAACCTGAAAGTCCATTCCTGAACTTCCAGTTTGCATGTTGGGCCGTTTTTCACCATCCCCAGGCTCCTATAAAGCCTCTGGAGAGTGGAGAGGGTGAAAAATGCACCTATCGGACCCATCGGAAGTTGGAAAATGAGCCATTTCTCACCTCTGGAGGGAGGGGCAGCTGTTTTCGCCCTCCCCGGGCTCCAAGAAAGTCATGCACGTATGTGCAGGACAGCTGGGGGATCATGTGTGCATGCACAGGAGGCACAGTGTGGGGGAATTAAATTATGGGGTGGGCACGCGCATGTGCTTTTGGCACCCAAGGCGAAAAAGGTTCGCCATCACTGTTATATAATAGCGTATTTAAAGAAATACATGGACTATGAAGTATTCACCTTTCTTGAAAAATATTTTTGTTTATTATTTCAAACAGTTGTCATGGTCCACCATGACAGCAGTAGATTGGGAACATCACACTTTTATTTAGAGTTGAATATACATAATTTTGGGTGTTCAGAAATAGCCCCAATAAAATAGATTTGCTTATATTAAATTTAAGTACTTTCAGTTTCATTAACAGTATTTCCATTTAAGGCATTCAAGTTTTCATGGATTTCCAGTAAAACTTTAAAAAAAGGAGAAGAAAAATGTTACTTTTCTAGTATCCAAAGTATTTTTTCTTAAATCTTAGATAAGTTGGACTCCAAAGCTTAATAGCAAACAACTGATCAAAGGGTTGCTACCTGATGTGAAGGTTCCAACATCTATAAAAGATGAATGCTGTTGTCTGCTTACATTCAGTGATGAACACGTTTCTTTGGCAAGTTCATTTGTGGTCAGGTTTGTACTTTTTCTTCAATCATGTTTCAGTAATGAAGCTTATACTGTAGCTTTTCCTACTGGGCAAAATATTGTTATTGCCATCTTTTGTTTATACAGACATACAGTATGAATGTTAAGAAGACATACTGTATATTAACAAATATAAATGTTACACATACCCAGCTAAGATCGCATCACCACATTTGGGGTGGTTGGCAGCCTGCTCACATTTACAACCAGTTGCCAGCTGTCTCTATAATCGTGTGATTGCCTTTTTGCAGTCTTCCAGGGGAAAGATCAGTGTTCAGGGGGGCGCTCAGTGTAGCCTAGAAGATTGTGTCGGATAAGTAGAAAGTGTAATACCTTTGAAGCACAGACTCTTTTTGGGCCACAAGATCACTTCAGGAGGAGGAAAAGAGGTGCTTTGACAGAAATAAACAGGATTATGATTTGGCCTTGTCATTTGTATGTAATTTACTCCATTAATAGTGTTTGTAGTTATCCAGGATGAAGAAGATCAAAACCTGCATGTTGCCATAAAGATGCCAAAAAAACAAAACCTGTATCATGACAACACAATGAATGGTCTGCCCTTTTGTATTTGTAGCAGAGTGTCACATTTAACATATACAAGTGGTGGAGCTTGCATTATAATATCACAACACGTGTTCTGTCATTCTCCTAAGTTGGTGGAGACAGCGATCATGCATGGGTTAACTCAGTCAGTAACCAATAGAACTGAGTCTACCAAAGTGATGTCATTGGCTCTGCGGAGCATGCTCCCGCCTTTTAAGACTCAGTTCGATTGAACTGGCTGTGTTAAATCGCTCTCTCCTAGATTAATTGGTTAAAATTGATTGATTTGGTTGGATTTTTTAATTGACTTTCTCTAAATTCGCTTGCAAATTGTTTCTTTAAACTGATATTCCAGTCTGGGCTCTGTTAAACTCTCTAAAGCCTCTGGACTAGAGAGCTTTTTGCCGTGCCTCGTTGAGATTAGCCTCTAAAAGCCTTTTGGCTTTCTGCCGGATCAGATCTCAGCAGAGCTTGCTGAAATAGCCGAGGGAAGCCCTAATCCTTTCAGCTGGGGACTCCCAGGTTGCTGCCTTGCCGCTTTCGCTGCTAATCGCCGCCGCTGCCTGCAAGAGCCTCCAGACACAGCGGGGAGCCTAATTAGAGCCAAAGTATTAGCCAGCGGCTGGGGAACGCTGTTCCAGCTCCTGAATTTCACAGTTTGTCGCTCCAAAGATAGCAGCGAGCCTCCACAACCTTGCCGCAGGGCCTAACCTGCCCACTCTCACCACGAGGCCTCAGCTACCTCGTGGCTCCGGCCCATAGGCTCTGCAGCCTCAGTGGCCGTTGAAATTGGCGCAAAAACTTCTGGCAGCCATTTTGAAGCAACAAACTAACTGTGAGTAATGGCTATGGCCTCCTCTCCCTCTCTGGAACCTCTTCTGCCCTTGGCCTCTGCCCCTGATATCGAGCCCCCTGCCCCTAGGGGTCACAGGCACAGGCCTGCTCCTGCTGAAAACACCGAGCCTCCTCCCATGATGCACTCTCTCCTATCAATTCTAGAGAGTGTTCGCAGACACGATCTCCTCACATCAGTGGACCTGATGGAGGCTTACCTCCACATGCCCATCCACAAACGGCACAGGAGGTTTCTCCGCTTTGTCCATGTGAGCCTCCATTTCCAATATCGGGCCCTTCCCTTTGGGCTGTCCTCAGCCCCAAGGGTTTTCACAAAACTTCTGTCAGTCGTAGCTGCACATCTGCAGACCAGGCCCATCCGGATGTTCTGCTACCTGGACGACATCCTCTTGTTGTCCAGGTCACGCACCCAGGCCCTCAGAGATCTCCAGGACACCCTTCAGGTGTTAAAGGAAGTGGTGTTCTCCATCAATCGGGAGAAGAGTCACTTCATCCCCACTCCTTGCCTGGTGCACCTGAGAGCCCTCATAGATTCATCCCAGGGGAAAGTCTTCCTGTCCCAGGATCGCCAGAGCAGTCTCAGGGAATTAGCCAGAGAGGTACGGAGGAGGCAGCGGGTTCCTCTTCTCCAGTTGTCTCAACTGCTGGGGAAGATGGTCTCCTGCTTCTCCATCATCTCTTGGGCATGGCTTCATAGCTGCTGCCTCCAGTGGTTTCTTCTGCCATTCCAGAAGACCAACAGCAGCTGTTCCTCAATGAAGGTCCTCCTGACCCCGGAAGTCCTGTCATTCCTGGAATGGTGGATCTCCCTGGCCATAGCTCAGGGCTCTCTTTTCAGGGACCCTCCACGTCTTGTGGTAACAACAGACGCGAGCCTCATGGGCTGGGGAGCTCACTTGGAGGAACAAGTAGCGCAGGGTCTTTGATCCAATTCAGACCTATCATACAGTATGAATTGGCTAGAGTTGAGAGCCATCCATCTAGTTCTCCTTCACTTCCAGCCTTTTCTCCAAAACTCACATGTGTTGATCCGGACGGACAATTTACTATCTGGATGTCAACCGCCAGGGGGGAACGAGAGCTGTCGCTCTCATGGAATCTGCCTTTCAACTAGGCACCTGGGCAGAAGCCAACCTTCTCTCCCTACGTGCCGAACACATCTCGGGGTCGGACAACACCGCAGCAGACTGGCTGAGCCGCACAACAATCAACCCAGCAGAGTGGAGTTTGAATCGCGGCATATTTCATCAGCTGTCGGTTAGGTATGGGACTCCAGCTTTGGACCTCTTCGCAACATCTGCCAACAACCAGCTGCCCAGGTACCTGTCTCGATACATGACACCAGGCGCAGAAGGGACAGACGCTCTCAGGTGCAGGTGGTCTCGCGGTCTCCTGTATGCCTTCCCTCCCTTCCCCCGATACAGAGGGTGATTTGGAAAATGTTGGAGGAAGAGGCTGAGCTCATCCTGGTCGCCTCCAATTGGCCGCGCCGACCATGGTACGCGGACCTGATCAATCTTTCAGTGGAACCTCAATGGCCCCTGCCAATGATTCCGTCCCTCCTTCATCAGGGCTCCATTCACCACCCAGATCTGCGCTGGCTACGCCTAACTGCTTGGAGGCTGAGCGGGCAGTCCTGAGGGCAGATAACCTTTCCGAGACTGTGATCCATACCATTCAAGCCTCACGCCGCCCAGCGACCAATAGGATATACAAATCTACATGGCAGACTTTCGTAACATGGTGCCTGGGGTGAGGGGAAGATCCATTGAAAGCTGCAGTACCCCAGCTTCTTGAATTCTTGCAGCAGGGTCTTAATAAGGGACTTTCTCCGAATACCTTGTGGCGGCAGGTGGCAGCCCTAGCCTCAGTTCTCTCCCTCCACCGAGATGAGCCCCTCTCCTTGCATCCTCACATCCACAGGTTCCTTAAAGGGGCATCCAATATCTGTCCTCCTGTCATGCACTGATTCCCCTCCTGGATCTGACCAAGGTTCTCGACTTCCTTACAGAACCGCCCTTTGAGCCCCTCAGGGTGGCAACTCTGCACCACCTCACTCTCAAGACTGCCTTTCTGGTGGCCATAATATTAGCACGGAGGGTGTCAGAGTTGGTGGCCCTCTCCATCCAGGCCAACCTGTGTATCTTCCACCCAGACCATGTGTTTCTGCGCATTGACCCCACCTTTGTTCCGAATGTGAATTCAGCATTCATCATTCTCTGTATCTCACCCTTTCAAATTTCTGCCCTGCTCCATCTCACAATCTGGAGCGTAAATGGCACAAACTAGACGTCAGGCGTGCCCTTAAAACTTACATCGCCAAGACGGCTGCCTTTAGACGCAGCGAAGCCCTCTTTGTCTCCTTTCATCCGACCAACAAGGGCCTAAAAGCTTCTCCTTCCATGATTGGACATTGGATCATATCAGCCATTGCGCAAACTTACATCGTGCATCATCTCCCTCCTCCACCCAACATTACGGCTCATTCTACACGCAGCGCAGCCACATCAGTGGCATGGGCGCGACAGGCCTCGGTGGAGAAGATCTGTAAGGCAGCGACCTGGGCTACCCCTAATTCCTTTATCAGACATTACAAGGTAGATAGGTATGCATTGGCTGATGCAGCCTTCGGACAGCAAGTGCTCCAGCAGGTCCTTCCATCCTCCAGTTCCTAGGCCAGTCTCATGCCCTCCCGGGGACATGCCAGCTCTGGTCTGGTAGGTCCCATGCATGACCGCTGTCTCCACCAACTTAGGAGAATGGGGCATTGGTTCTTACCTGATACGCCCCTTCTCTGGGTAGGTGGAGACAGCGGTCATCCCCACCCTAGCATTCTGGCCTACCTCGCAGAGGTGTACACTTTTGGTTGAGTCTGGAGAGAAAGCGATTGGTCACACACAGCAGTCTACTAATCTCCTTCGTCAGGAAAAGCGGGAGCATGCTCCGCAGAGCCGATGACATCACTTTGATAGACTCAGTTCTATTGGTTACTGAGTTAACCCATGCATGACCGCTGTCTCCACCTGCCCAGAGAACCATTCTACACACACACACACACTCCATTTCTGCAGATGTTCTTGCCTGAATGTCAGTAAAGATTTAACTATGTAAAGTATGAACAGTATTAAATTTACCACTATTTCTTAAAATAAGTATATTAACCTCTCACTGTGTATTTCACTAGACCGCTTGCTGATAAGCCAAAACATATCAAATGTGAAATTAAAGGATCAGATATAATAAAAATGGGTGAAAAGCTGCAGGATGAAATTGGTATGTATGTATAACTCTTAACATTTTTAACTGACGCCTTGATAGTACCATGGCAGTCCTCAGCAGCTTGATATACTCACCAGCTGCAGTCGTGTTGCTTTCATTTACTCAGTCAGCTCTCATGAGCATTGAGTTCCAAACTGTCCATATTATGCAAAATGATCTATATTTACATTTGGCCCCACATTCTGATTTGATTTAGTGCTGTTAGGTTTGCATTAATGGCATGTTGACCAAGGGTGGGTTGCTACTGGCATTACTGCCAGTTCAGCGGGCAAAAATGTGTGCACAGGCAGCCAAGTTACTACCTACTTGGCCGAACCGGTGATGTTGACTAAGATTCTAGACTGCTATTATATTTAGGCTATGTGGTAGAATATTCGGTTTGGGTTTCAAAATATGAAGCCCATTTCAGATCTTAAATAAGCATGAAATCAAACTACTGTTGTATTTAACATTGAGGAGGGCTTTAAGCTTTTTATTAGTTTACAATAACTTTTTATAAATATGGTAATATTTTAATCTGTTTTGTAACTCTAATATGTTCTACAGTATTCTTATAACTTGTACCTTTTTATATATATAAAAGAGATAATGATTACCGATCAGCATGGAAATCAGATTCAGTCCCTGGCATCATTTTGTATGACTGACTTGAAGATTTCTGGGAATGGCCTGGATAAATCAGATTTGAAAACTTTTTGGAAGGTATTTTTTTAAATATCCCACATTATATCCATTAAAATATTTTTTTTGCTTTAAAGAAGTAGAGAGAGGAGTTTATACCTCTATCACTAAAGCAGCTTACAATAAGTTCTTGACCTCCAGTCATTCATTTAGAAGCCATTCTAAATTATGACAGTACTGAAAAAAAGTATCTTGCAGTGGCTCTTTAAACTCACAGCAGTCATGTATCTGATCATGATTCAAGCAATTGGCAGTCAGCATGCATTTATGACAGTTACCGTATCCTATGTGGTCACCATTTGTAACTTTCCCATCCAGCTTCCAACAAGCGGGGGCCGGGAACCGGAAAGGTCATAAATTGGTGTGAAACTCAATTGATTATGTGATGACTCACTTAATGATCACATTTCTAACTGACACAGGTTTTAATCCTATTTGTGGTTATAAATCCATTACAGTTACATTAATATTAATGTAAAGGATACAATGCCTTTTCAGTCCTAGGAAAACTATTTTATTATTCATAAACAAATGTGTTAATTGGGTTCTCTTTACCTACTTTTAGGACTTTGTGGAAAGCAGTCAGGTTTTAAGTCATATTTCTGTAGAAATAAATATTTAAAAGGGTTCCCAAACACTTAAATATCACTGTATGTAAAATGATATACATATTTATCACTAGAGTTTGATCCAAATTTCTATGAAACAGATTATAACTTTTGTCAACAAACATAAATTCCTGGACCAAATTTAGCATTAGATTTCAGTCACTTTGTATCAAATATGCAGTATGTATATTCTTGTTATGCTTTTACAATCAACTAATTTCCCCCAATAAAACCCTAACAAGCTTTTATCTATTATTACATATTTTATAGCAAAGTACACAAACTATTTCTATCAAAGGAATTAAATTTGAACCAGGCCCACCAGAAGTTAAAGAACTGCATGTTTCTTGGCATAATTTATCCCATTACCTGAAGTTAAGATTGATTGCTGGCCCTCCTGTTAAATTGGATCTTCTGGATTGGATAGAACCATTGACGGTAAGTCAATGCCAGATGATAGAATACTAACCAAATGATGCTGTGCTAAGAATTGGTTTTGTAAATCTGTAAAGTTTGAGAGTTGAGGGGTTTATTAATTATGCTTGAAAGGTTGACATATTTATTATCTGGTATAAAACTGAGCACTGAGACAAAAATGTAATTTGAATTTATATTCACAAATAATTAATGAAATGGTATATGCATGCTATTTTTTCTACATCATTCCAAATAATAATCTTTTTTTCAGGCTATATCTGTAATTAATGGCAAAAAATTACCAAAGGCTCTTATAATCCAGCTCTTTGATCAGTGGAATAATCCATCTGCTGAACGTAATGTGAAAATCACACTTATAAAAGATAATAAAATAAAGGTAAGTGAAACAGTCTTCTCCTTACAACTTCTTTATACCATAGAGGTTGATTGCTCATATTTTGTCCTAAAGTTTATTTCTAATGACATCTTGTTTCTTTCTGCAGAATTATTTGACTCGATAGATAAAACTTCATTGATTAAATCAATTATGCATATCAAATATATAAAACTTATACAAAAATACAACTAGAGGAAAAAACAATAGAACATGTTCATAATAAATCATTTCCAGAGTATTGCATTTTAGTGGGAAACCAAGAATATACATGAAAAAATGTTACTTAATAAGTTTTATTTTTGTCATAAGAATAATTTTTTTTCCAGATTTTTCCTTCAAATGTGCAGTATTTAACAGATGAAACTGGTAGAGCAAGCTTTGGAGTTCCTATTATTTGTGCTCCTAAGTAAGTGATTAAAATTCTTCCTATTATTCCAAATATGCATAAAATATATATTTAACAGTCCTACAACAAAGGCATAGGAACGTATGTATTTAAAAAGTGTTCTGCCTAATGCTGTGTGTAGTATAAATGGGAAATAAGGATAAGCAGGAATAATACCAACAATGAAATAAAAAAGAAAAACAAGATTCAAAGAAAGAAAATCACATGACTGCAAACATTACAAATTTTGTTTAAAAAGCAAATGTTGCAAAATGTCAGATGTGAAGTCTAGATGAACAGGTTGAACATTGGTCATTTGAAAACCATAGAGATGGATTTTGTATATTTTTAAATTTGTGTCATGTTAATTTAATATATCAGCTATCATATCCTATAATAATTAAAAATTTGAAATATTAATTAAATGGTATTGTATATGATAGTTGGTGTGTGTATATACATACATACATACATACATACATACATACATACATACATACATATATATATATATATATATATGATAGAGCCGAGGTGGCACAGTGGGTAGAGTGCAGTACTACAGACCCACTTCAGCTGACTGCTAGTTCAGCAGTTCAGCGGTTCAAATCTCACCGGCTCAGGGTTGACTCAGCCTTCCATCCTTCCGAGGTGGGTAAAATGAGGACCCAGATTGTGGGGGCGATATGCTGACTCTGTAAATCGCTTAGAGAGGGCTGAAAGCCCTATGAAGTGGTATATAAGTCTAACTGCTATAGTCTAACTGCTATATGAATATGATACAGCTCACAATATTTATGTAAATAGCAAGAACAATAAAAATAGACAATCATATTGAAATCACTATTACAAATTCAATTCAGAACAAAGATCAGTAGTTAAATATCAATACATCCAATTCATCATAACTTAGGCTTACCACTACCACCAGACTCTCAGACATGGTAGTATAGCCATATCTTTACGGTTTTCAAAAAGGCCAATAGAGTGGGGGGGGGAACGTATATTCTGGGGAATGACATTTCAAAGGATGGATACCTGTTCTGTCCCAACTTCTCCGCTCGTTAACAGACGACAGGCAAACAAACTTAAAAGGAACTCTCTTTATCAGTTCTCGGCTCAGACTGGCTGCGAGCCCAAAAATAAACAGAAATAAAGTCTCTTTCAAGAAGATAACAGAATACAAACAAAAACTCTTACAAAGCAATGCACTTCTCCAAGTGCCTCCTTGAATCAGGGTTACAGAAAGCAAATCACTTCTCCAAGTGCTCTCAAATAAACCACGATCGATGATCAATGAATGTTGAATGAACGAAGGAACATTGACTCCTGCAACCAGGGCGTGGCACCATCCGTCCTTTTATCTCTAGAACCCCACTAACGAGCCGCAGCTGCATCGTTAATCTTCCATCCCGAAAAGACTCACAGAAGACGTCTGCTGAGTCACAACACTATCCCCCACTGCAGGGCCCTTTCCCCAGGTTCCGATGGTCTGGATGCTGTCGGAATGACTTGTCCACAAGAGGGCCCGCACCCATTTCCTGTGGTCCCTTTTTCATGAGTCTCAAACCTCTGCAGGAATAGCCCCCTTGAATCGGAACTCCTTAGGTATCTGGTGACCACCATGTTTCCTTCCGCCCTTCACGGCGTCGACACCCCGCCCATGGTCCTTCACCCTCTGCAAGACCGACCCACCAGCCCCCCTACCATCGGAGGTTGACGACAGCTCTACCAGCTTCGGCCGAGCCTTAACACCCTGTCCAGAGTCCTCCATCTCCTCCAAGGCCAACCCACTTGACCCCTCACCGTCGGAGTCTGGCGGCAGCTCCACTGACTCCTGCCGAGCCACCACGTAATCCCTTCCCGCAGAGTCCTTCCCCCGGTTTCGATGATCGGGGTGCAGCCCAGAAGGGTTTGTTTGTTTATTTATTTATTTATTAAATTTTGTATGCCGCCCACTCTCAAAGAGACTCAGGGCGGCTTACAATAAAAGGGAGGGGGGATACATAAAAATGTTTGAATGTTTGTTGAATGTTTATTTAATTTGTATGCCGCCCTATTCCCGAGGGACTCGGGGCGGCTAACAACCAAAAGGGGGGAAGGGGATGCAAATAGGAAAAAAGACAGACAGAGTAAAAAACAACAACAGTCACAACATTTCAAGTGGGGCTGGAAATTCATCAGCCCCAGGCCTGCTGGAACAACCAGGTCTTCATGGCTTTGCGGAAATCCTGGAGGGTGGTGAGGGTCCGGATCTCCACAGAGAGATCGTTCCAGAGGGCCGGAGCAGCCACAGAAAAGGCCCTCCCCCAGGGATTTGCCAGTCGGCACTGGCTGGCAGATGGAATTCGGAGGAGGCCTAATCTGTGGGATCTGATCGGTCTTAGGGAGGTAATTGGCAGGAGGCAGTCTCTCAAGTACCCAGGTCCGATACCATGTAGGGCTTTATAAGTAACGACTAGCACCTTGAAGCGAGTCCAGAGCCCAATCGGCAGGCAGTGCAGCTCGCGGTGTCACGTGGTTGTACCGAGGTGCACCAACAATCGCTCGCACGGCTGCATTCTAAAAATAAACAACAGTTTAAAATTACACAACAGTCACAAACCTGAAGTGGGGCTAGACAACTCAACAGCCCCAAGCCTGCCGGAACAGCCAGGTCTTAGTCGCTTTGCGGAAGGCAGGAAGGGTAGTGAGGGTCCGGATCTCAATGGGGAGCTCGTTCCAGAGGGCCGGAGCTGCAACAGAGAAGGATTCCCCCGGGGTGTCGCCAGCTGACATTGGCTGGCAGATGGAATCTGGAGAAGGCCTTGGGGTTGGTGGCGGCCTCCACAGAACACGGTCCAAGACACTGGTACCCCACTGGGAACCTAGAAACAAAGTCCAGTGCTGCGGGGACCGGAGTCGACAATGGCTGGAATCTTGGTGGAGTTCTTCTTGCACACCTGGCCCATTGGCACTGGGCACATGACTCCACGCACCTCCGCATGTCATTTTTCAGATGGGGCCACCAAAATTGATGGGAGGCCAGGCGCAACGTCCGAAAAAAACCCAATGTCTAGATGCAGACGCGCAATGAACCTGCGAGAGCACCCGTCAATGGATGTGCCTTGTGGGAACATAGAGCTGGCCCCGACACTTCAAAAGATCCCCTTCCAAAGTCCATGGGGACGCCGGCCCCACTTCCGCCTTTCATCGCTCCACCCAGTCGTCATCCCGCTGCGCTTCCCGCATGAGAGACTGTTTGCTCACGGGATGACAAACGGCAGCGCAGGATGCAATGGATAGAACAGTCCAAGGTGGAAGCGAGTTCGCAGGGTCAGAGTTCTCTACTTTACTCAGCAGGGCATCCGCCCTGGGACTCCACAAACCCCGAACGCACGCTACCTTGTGCGAACGGGGTATCACGGCCACACCAACGTGCTGGTTGTCCAACATGATAGTGCGTTGTTGAGGGACAGCTGCAGTCTGTGCAACCCTTCTGTTCTTCTTGGGGCAATTCCCAGCCAGGTGTCCGAGATCCCCGCAGTAGAAACACAATCCCTCAGCACGTCATCTGTCCATCTCTGTCTGTGACACTCGAGGTCTGACAGCACCCAAGTCCATGGGCTCCTCCCAGTCCACTGCAGTCCCTTGCTGAACCGACATGCTGGTGGTCTCCTGGAATGCACGGCGAGGCCTTTGCCTCTGCAGTTAGGCGTCTATCCGGAGGCACAGGTGGACCAACGCGTCGAATGTCGGTGGCCTGTCCACCCTTGCCAGTTCATCCTGCAAGGCCTCAGACAATCCATCCTGGAACGTGTCCATTAGAGCTGGTTCATTCCACTTGGAATTCTGGCTACGCAGCCTGAATTCCGTCACATAATCCTGCAATGAACCACTCCTCTGCTGCAGTGACTTCAGACTTCTAGCTGATGTTTCCTCCTTGATAGGATCTTCAAACATCTGTTTGAAATACTGACAAAGGCCCTGGAAGTCGTCCAACAAAGGGCTCTGCTGAATTAACAAGGGGGTAGCCCAACGGGCAGCTGTGCCTGAGAGCAAACTGATAATGAATCCCACCTTCGTCCGGTCAGTGGGAAAGTCCTCCGCTCTCAAACTCAGGAACAGCTGGCATTGTCCCAGAAACACGGCAAACATGGCCAGACTCCCATCATATTTATCTGGCATGGCTACTGGGCACTTCCTCCTTGGCTGAGGGGGGGGGGGGGTTGCAGCTCTCTGCAACTGCATAATTTGGTCCGACAACATCGCGATTTGTTGTGCCATTTGCCTATTTTCAGCCATTAATTGTTCCATAATTAATGAAATGGAGGCTTTTCAGCAGGAGTCAAACTGTTTTGTCCCCCCTTCTCCGCTCGTTAACAGACGACAGGCAAACAAACTTAAAAGAAACTCTCTTTATCAGTTCTCGGCTCAGACTGGCTGCAAGCCCAAAAATAAACAGAAATAAAGTCTCTTTCAAGAAGATAACAGAATACAAAACAAAAACTCTTACAAAGCAATGCACTTCTCCAAATGCCTCCTTGAATCAGGATTACAGAAAGCAAATCACTTCTCCAAGTGCTCTCAAATAAACCACGACCGATGATCAATGAATGTTGAACGAATGAAGGAACGTTGACTCCTGCAACCAGAGCGTGGCACCATTCGTCCTTTTATCTCCAGAACCCCACTAATGAGCCCCAGCTGCATCGTTAATCTTCCATCCCGAAAAGACTCACAGAAGACGTCTGCTGAGTCACAACAGATACCAAGGTATAAAATGGTCTCTTCCTGTCAGATGAAAGTAAACAGGACCTGTAACATGCCTCTCTTCCAGATCCAATGGGACATGTAGTCCCTCAAATACCCTGGTCCCTTGCTGTGAAGATCTTTATAGGTCATTATCCGCACCTTGAATTGCACCTAGAAGCATAGTTTAAAGACAGCCCTATGTAGAGCACATGACAGTAATATTGGGAGATAATCAGTGAATGAGTGATTGAGAGCAATGCATCATGGTCCAAGAAATGCTACAAATGGCACTAAACACAAAAGTGCATAAAGGCCCTCTTTGAACAGGTGTCTGGAATTCAGGAGAATGTTCAGAATGCATACAATGTCTGTTTGGGGCAATGCCACCTCTTTAAGAACAAGAGATGATAAATCCCTAGAACCAGAAGTCCCCCAAAACCAAAGCCACTCAGTCTTGCTCAGTTAAACGAAAACCTGTTGTTTCCAACTTCCAAAATGTCAATCACATGACCATGGGGATGCTGTGCCAGTTGTAAAAAATGGTTGTATAAATCAAAGACTACTATATATAGGAACTCTTATATTTCTATTTAAAATGTTGGCACCTTCAACAGAACTATATTGATGTTTAATTATTACTGTATTTCAGAGGACAGTACCCCTTGCAGTTCAAGGCCATCTATAACAAGCCTGTGCTAAGCAGTCCAGTGATCCAGATAAATGTTTTGCCTGACCCAGAGAAACCTGTACGTTTAAATGTAACATATGATGAGAATGCTATCTTTACTGCTGGAAACACTTTTCCTGGTGAGTGCTTTAACATTTTTTTATTTTCTAATGATAACCATTAGACAGTTGGAATGCTTTTTCTTGCCTTTTATTTCTTATTTTTCAACAGAATATTTTTTGTTCTCTTTTAAAATATAGTTTGCCCTATCAATATCATTTTCGGTTATAAAATGGCTGTTTCTCTATAGTTTAACACAGCAATCTGCTGATGTTTTGGTGCTTAATGCTTTTAAATTGAAGAATCATATGAGTAGATCTTAATTTAATCTACTTAAAACCTGTTTTCTGCTTAACAGGACAAAGTATATTGAGTATGATTGAAAGATTAGGGATAGGCCTATGGAAAGAAGTGATAATTTTCACAACCTGCATTGAAGTAAAGCTAAGAACAGTTTATAATCCAATACCAAACCTAAGATTCTAAACTCTGAAAAGTAATTATCTATAGGGATTAGGAATATTGTTTTTCAAGTAATATGTTGCATTATTGGATTGTCTTACTCTCACATTATATTCCCATTGGGAATATATCTTCATTTTCATTCTTTAATGTAATCCTACCAAAATTGAGATTATTCTTGCCTTTTTTTATACTAAAGATAATTATTTTGGAAGTAACCTATTATTCTTTTCAGTTTTAATCTCAGAATATTTTAATATTCTGAGACTGTTGGTCAGCAATTCAGTTGTTTCTATTTGCTTCTGTAGACACTCCTCAATGTTCTTAATCTCGATACCAAAAGAATTTATGCATTATTTATTTATTTTATTACATTTATTTATTTTATTTATTATATTATTTTGGAATTTATTTATTTTATTAATGTAGCCTATATCAATAAAATATAGTTCCAATCAAAATGGGTGGTCAGTTTCATGGTTTGGCTTTGGTCAAAGTGCTGACATTAGATTTAAAACCTCTTCATTATTAAAAGTATCTGTCCTATCATCCTGGTCCATGGCATTGGAAGCACTGGATGCTTTGGCACCATTGACTCTGTAAACCGCTTAGAGAGGACTGTAAAGATTCAGATTTCAGATTTAATTTATTTGTATGCCGCCCTTCTCCGGAAGGGACTCAGGGCGGCGAACAACTCAAAAGGGGAAAGGGGATACAAACACAATACATATAATTAAAATACACAAAAGTCATACGGCCATACAAGTCGAGAGGGGAGGGGAACTCATCAACCCCAGGCCTGCCGGCACAGCCAGGTTTTGACGGCTTTCCGGAAGGCCTGGAGAGGGGTGAGGGTCCGAATCTCCACGGGGAGTTCATTCCAAAGGGCCGGAGCTGCAACAGAGAAGGCCCTCCCCCGGGTAGTAGCCAGATGGCATTGGCTGGTAGACGGAACCCGGAGGAGGCCGACCCTGTGCGATCTAACGGGTCTGTGGGAGGTAAAGCACTGTGAAACAGTATATACATCTGTGCTATTGGCTATTCTGGGTTATGGCACTGGATGATTTGTCTAAAATGTAAAGTCATTAAATGTCTTGGAATACAGTAATGCCTTTTTATGGAATATACATCATTATACTATTCTTATCAGTTTCTTACATTCTTTGACATGTATTTCTGCCTAGTAATATTTTACTTCAGAGTTTTAATCTGTAAATTAAGTTTAGCAACATGTGCGATAATACATTTCTTCCCTCATGCAGATTTCAAGGTCAATGTTATTTCTGAAGATGACAACAATATTACAAATATAAATCCAGGAAGTATTTGTATGAAAATCATGGAAACAGACAATAATGAAAATGTAAGTAACAGGAAACAATGTTTGCAACAGATAGATAGAAAGAAATATGTATGCAAATTTAGTTTCAGTTAAACCTATCCATTAATTTATGGATAACTATGTTAATTTTTCCATCATACCAGATGTTTCATAGTATTTCATTGTTCAGTAATAGATCAGGTTCCATAAAAGAAATTTCAGTGTTGGAATGAATATTTTGACAAGTGTTTTTATTCTAAAGGAAATTATAAACGCTCCTAAAAAATATGCAAGGTAGAGCTGAGGAGTTTGTTCAGTTTCTAGCGGATAAAGTCGCTCGGATTCGGACAGACCTGGACTCCAATTGCTCAGAGCCAGCCGAGGTACCGGGGGAGGGTCTTGAGCGGAATTTATGGATTGATTTTCAACTTGTCACGCCTGAGGAAGTGGAGAAGGCCATCGGAGTGGTGAGTGCCTCCACTTGCGTACTGGACCTGTGCCCCTCCTGGCTGGTCGCGAACAGCAAGGAGGTGACACAGAGCTGGATCCAGACGATAGTTGCCACCTCTCTTCGGGAGGGAGCCTTCCCGCCCCTTTTAAAGGCGGCGGTGGTGAGACCCCTCCTGAAGATGCCATCTTTGGATCCAGCCATTCTAAGCAACTATCATCCAGTTTCCAACCTCCCCTTTGTTGGGAAGGTTGTTGAGAAAGTGGTGGCCTCTCAGCTCCGGTGGTCCTTGGATGAAACCGATTATCTAGACTTCTTTCAGTCTGGATTCAGGCCTGGCTACAGCACGGAAACTGCTTTGGTCGCACTGATTGATGATCTCTGGAGAGCCAGGGATGGGGGCCATGCCTCCATCCTAGTGCTCCTTGACCTCTCAGCGGCCTTCGATACCATCGACCATGGTATCCTTCTGCGGCGGTTACGTGAGGTGGGAGTGGGAGGCACCGTTCTTCAGTGGTTCTCCTCCTACCTCTCTGACAGGTCGCAGTCAGTGTTGGTTGGAGGGCAGAGGTCGACCCCTAGGCCCCTTAAGTATGGGGTGCCGCAGGGCCCGGTCTTGTCCCCCCTCCTGTTTAACATCTACATGAAGCCACTGGGTGAGATCATTCGTCGGCACGGGATAAAGTACCATCAATATGCGGACGATACACAGTTGTATCTGTCCGCCCCGTGCCAACTCAGTGAAGCGATTGAAGTGATGTGTCAGTGCCTGGAGGCTGTCAGGGTCTGGATGGGTGTGAACAAGCTTGCACTCAATCCCGACAAGACCGAGTGGCTTGTCTTTTTCCCTCCCAAAGATTGGCCCTGTATTCCATCTCTCAGGCTGGGGGGTGAAATTATACGCCCCTCAGACAGGGTTCGCAATTTGGGAGTCCTCCTGGACCCACAGCTGACTTTAGAACACCATCTGTTGGCTGTGACCAGGGGGACATTTGCCCAGGTTCGCCTGGTGCACCAATTGCGTCCCTACCTGAACCGGGAGGCTCTCAGAACAGTCATTCACGCCCTTGTGACCTCAAGACTGGACTACTGTAATGCGCTCTACATGGGGCAGCCCTTGAAGAGCATTCGGAGACTTTAGCTTGTCCAGAATGCAGCCGCGCGAGCGATTGTGGGTGCACCTCGGTACACCCACGTTACACCTATCCTCCGCAAGCTGCACTGGCTGCCTGTTGGACTCCCAACGCGCTTCAAGGTGCTAGTCGTTACTTTTAAAGCTCTACATGGTATTGGACCTGGGTACTTGAGAGACCACCTCCTGCCAATTACCTCCCTACGACCAATCAGATCCCACAGATTAGGCCTCCTTCGGATACCATCAGCTAGCCAATGTCGACTGTCGACCCCCGGGGGAGGGCCTTCTCTGTGGCTGCTCCGGCCCTCTGGAACGATATCCCCGTGGAGATTCGGACCCTCACCACCCTTCAGGCTTTCCGCAAAGCCGTCAAGACCTGGCTGTTCCGGCAAGCCTGGGGCTGATGAGTTCCCAGCCCTACTTGAATTGTTGCGATAGTTGTGTAGTTTTTAATCTGTTTCTTGTATCTTGTTTTTGTCTTGTTCGTTTTTTGTATTTCCCCTTCCCCACTTGTTTGTTAGCCACCCTGAGTCCCTCGGGAATAGGGCGGCATACAAGTATAATAAACATAACATAACAAACATAACATTTCATTTGAGCATTCATATAAATTGTTTCAGTGGTTTAGAGAAAAATTGCTCATCTTAAACTGATACAATAATCTGTAATTTTATTTAGACAAAGATAGTTTTGCTCTGGTAATATCTTTATTTATATTAAAGCAATGTATTTTTTATTATTATTTTGTTACCTTTAAAATGATCTGGAAACTTTTGCTGATTGAAAGTAGAAAGGAATGATCATTGCTAAAAGCATTGCTTTCGGTATCCTTAAAACCCAGAGAAGTTAGAGATGAGACTACATGAAGAATCACATCATTATTATCTATTTTGATCATGAAATAATTTTATAAGTGCTTTTGAGTTTGAAAAATAATACTTTCTATTGGAGAGTCCAATTAGTTTGTCTAGTATGTATGGTTTATTCTCTCCTATTGCTACATACCCATTAATTTTAATGGTTGTATGAATTTGTTCTGTACGCATTTTACTTTACATTTTCTTTAACCTTAAATAGCAACATAATTAACACTGAATTTTGGTCTTTTAAGATAATCTATTGATTTGGTTTTGACTAAAAACTAAAAATGAGCTTCGTTTATAGTATATACTTTTTAGGTTCTTAGTTAAAATAATGTATCATTTTATTTATTTAGATTCTCATGAATTCAAAGTAACTGAATTTAATAAAATTACTTTTTAAACGTTTACATATCTAATGTGGCTTTTTTCACTCTTTTTTCTTTTTTTTAGATTACAACATTTCAGTGTACCAAAGCAAACAATGACAATGATGAGGGTTTTTTTTACTTCAGGTTAACAAATAATGTTTTTTACAGTAGTTCTAATATAACGATGCTTACAAAAAAATGATGCTTACAAAAAACTATAATCAATTTTGTTTTTAAGTATAGTTTGGTTTGTTAGCAGTAATTAATTTTTATTAAGATTGAAATTCATATTGCAGGTATGATTTTTTTCCACCTAGGTATTGATATACCTGTTGTCTGTTAAATATCTGTGTCTAAAATAGTGTTTCAAAATTGAAAATATATATGCAAAAGTATAATTTTATTTGAGACTAATTAAGTTAATTAAAGCATATGGATGTCAGGAATGACATAATAGAAAGTTTAAGGATTGAGAACGGAGAATTTCAGGAATGTGGTATATAGCAAGTATTGCAGACATTAAATATGAAAATTCCATTTATTATTTTATAATAAAACAAGTTAATTTAAAAAACTGATTTTGATTCATTTGGTTCAAAGAGCAACGTAAAATTTTAATAGGGAAAAATATTGAGAATTTAAGTGTTGTAAATTTTAAAGAAATACTAACATTAGTGTTTATAATTTAGGAATAACATGGTTCCAGAAAAAGCAACCAAATACAGCATCCAATGTATATTTACAATTGATGAAACCAGTGTTCTTCGCAGTAAAGAGGTGAGCTTTTGAAATAATATGTTAAAATGTGTTTTACATTTTTAAAATTGTATTTTATTTTTTCTCTGGTAAGATTTTGCCCAGATACAAATTGTATTGATTTTTTTAGCATGCATAAGCAAGTTTTATCTTAATCCAGAAATTAAAAATATATATATACCAGAACGATCATCTAATCAGTTGATATCTTTGTTGGTTTTAGATTTCTTGGTCCAGGATAGGGTTTAAAAAAAACCATACAAACCAAATGAAATGAAATGAAAATGAAAACACCTCCAACTTTACACAGTTTAATAAGGCTGCTTGATTTAAAATTTGCTCCAGTGGTATCACCTGATTCAAATTTTTATCAAAAATGAATGAAGCCATACAGAACTGATTGCCCTCTATAAGTGACAGTTATATTTTATACCCATAACAATTTAAACTTATTTCACCCCACTTCCTATCTGCATTGCATGATATTAAAACTGAGAGGTTGTTGTTGTCATAACTGAAATATTTGTCCTGTGAGAACTACTGGCTCTTGGCTTTATATAGTTGAAGTTACTCATGCACTGTCCAATTGGACCTTTCCTAGACCTATGGACGTGACAGAAGCTGTTGAAAACAAATTGATGGAATATAAAAATGGATGAATACTTTTCTTGTATGGATGCCTTTAGCAATTATTTGTTCCCCATCAGAACCCACCTCTGGTGCTTAATGAATTTTAAATCTTTTCATAATACCTAAATTAATTTAAAAATGGTTACTTTTCCCATTTCCCATTATCTTTTCTTATTTCATCTCCATCCATTTTCTCAGTGCCCCTATCTCTTCCTTCATTTTCTATGTTTTGTTTCATTTGTTGCTATTTCTCCTGGAAGGAAATAATGAAATTTGTGCATTTGTAACTATGTGCTTCATTGTGTAGAGAATATTTGCCACATGCAAATAGAGGATACTAATTTTGTAAATAAGGCCTTTTGTTTCAGAGGATTAACTTTATTCAGTAATTATTAATTGTTATCCCCCCGCCCCGGCCGTTTATTGGAGCATTTTTGTCACATGCATTCTGGGTCAAAAGATCAGGACTTGTTTCAATTGGATTTGAAGAATTTAGGCTGGCAAGGTGAAGAAGCTGGGATTTTCATTCATTCTTCTGTGGCTTGTTGTGGATATAGGAAGTATTGTCCTCCTCTTTCCAGCATTATAAGTTGACATTATCAGAGGGCAAGACTGTATAAGTGAATAGGGAAAATACAAATCTCTGTGAGATTCCTTACATAAATTTAGTGTCTGTGGTTGTCTATTTGTTAATACAAGTAGCCCTCAACTTACAACCGCAATTAAGCCCAGAGTTATGGTGTAACCATGCCGGTTGTTAAAATATTATCTTGTGACCAACCCAGTTTTATGATATTTTTGCAGCATTCATTAAGTACAATGGCTATTAAACAAATCCGTAGTTTGCAGACTGATGGCTGCCAGCAGTCTGGCAATTCAAGCTTCACCAACTCAAGGTTGACTCAGCCTTCCGTTCTTCTGAGGTCGGTAAAATGAGGACCAAGATTGTTGAGGGCAATATGCTGACTCTGTAAACTGTTTAGAGAGAGCTGTAAAGTACTGTGAAACAGTATATAAGCCTAAGTACTATTTCTATTGTTAAGCAAACATTATGATCATTAAGTGAACTCATTTTCTGCAATAAGTGTTTTTGCAGGAACCTGAGCCAAATGCCAGTTTCTGGGGGCGTGCGTGGGTGAATGTTATAAATCAGTCACATAAATGTGGACCAGTTACCACATATTTGCAATCATGTGATGGGGTGGGCAGCCATCAGAATTTGAATCTGGGTCCTAGGTACTTTTTTGGAGTCCTTCATAATGTTAAATGGCCACTAAGAAACCAGTCCTGTCAAAGAGAATCTATAGTTTTCAATAATTATAGAAAGTCATAAATACGTAGCTCTGTTGGGTATGTTTCTAGTCCATTGCTATCATATGAAACAGTGAGTAAATGCTAATAACATTCTCAGAAAAGTATTTGAATGAGGGAAGTTAGTTCATTCTACTTTTGTGTGGCCAGTGATGAAATTTAGGGAAATGAATTAATCAACTATGCTACTATTTTCTGTGATATGTGTTTTATGATTATAAAAAAGCTGTAAAGAATAAAAGCATAAATTCAAACAAAATTACTTAAGCATCTTGAACCAATTATTCTAAAATACCAGTAGTTTACAGTGTATTTTAAGCAAACCAACAAGCAGCACAATTTCAACATTGATACTGGAGTAATAATACATTGCCAATTGGTTCATAGGCCCAGGCTAGAAAGTAGTGAAATATGACAAGAATATACATGGATACTTCTGCAATTAGGGCTAATGCTGTTGATAAATTTCTATATTGTACATTAAGTCTCTATATATTGTGTTTTTCCCCAAGATTATAGTTGATGTGGTGCCAAACAAACCAGCACTGTTGAAGCCACAAACTTTGCCAAAGACCCCTGCTGTTTTTAATGTTCAGAATGTTGACAGTCGGACCATTGTCAAGAACCTGACTCTCATTGTAACGGTGATTAATTGAATTGTGGTTTAAAATGAAGTTATATACATACATACAAACATACATTCATACTGTACATACATAATATATACACATATTTATACAAATAGGCGAAATCTGTATCCGATTCAAATCAGGGCAGTTTCTAAAGGTTCACTTTTTAAGTCTTTTTCATCCAATTGTTAATTTCCCAAACCTTCATGTTCACTGTGACATTTTAAGGAGCTTTTTATAGATATTTTACATGTCTATAAAAAGATTGCTGTGTTGCTTTGCAGTCCATACAGAGATGATACCAAGATAGAGAGAAAGAAGAAAACCCATTTTTGTTAGCCAACATCATTTAAGCAAAACATTATTTAAAGGAGTTTATTAAAGTTTATTAAAGTTTTGAAGGATTTGCTGAGAAGAGACAAAGAGAAGATGAAAAGTACTGAAGTGGGGGGGGGCATTATTTGAAGGGATTAAAAACCATAATTGTTAAAAGTATAGGAAAGAAGATGACTTATTTGATCAAGGTTGAAATAAATATGCAGTTATTTCTGCAACCCTAAGTGGACTTTTGCTGACTAGGAATGAATAATAAAGTTTAAGGTTTTTTTTCTATAATATAAGAGATGAGTTATAGAATGTAGACAACATTTGATGTTTTTTAAGACATGGTGATACATTACCAAAATTGTTTGTACATTTCAAGATTAAGACGAAAGTTACTTACTAATGGGTTTTTTCTTCCACTTTTTTCTTTTCTGCACTTTTTTCAATTTTTATATTTTGTTTCAATTTTTATTTTTCTCTGTGTAATCTTTGATAAAATGGTTTTTAAAAAGAATTTATAATTTTCATGTTAAACTCAGGACCTTCAGTCTGTGGATGGTGTTCTATAAAATTTAAAAAAATAGTACCATAAGCAAATTGAATACAAACTCCAAATATAGGTACATTTTGTATATGTTTTAAGATATGTATTGAACATTTTTAAAAAATTCATTGCTAATTTAAGTGTCTTCTTAATTTAAGGATGAATACAAAAACCGTACAGGAAGTGATTTAGATGGGAAAATTGTAGCAAAAATCAAAAGTTCAACTGAGAACGACCTTGATAGTCCCCTGTTTATGGGTGAAACAAGTACAGTTGAATTTCCTTTTCACAAAGGAATTGTTGAAATTGAGGTGAGCCTCCTTAAATAATCTTCCAATAAATAATTCAGGAATGGAAATCAGCAGTCTACTATGTTCACATGCATATTATTATCGTAATGTTTACCTTTCTTTGCCTAGCTTTTCCTATAATTTAGAAAATGTAAATGGGCATGATTCTATTGCTTAACCACCATTTAAAGTTACAGCTGCCTCAGTAAGTGTGCTTTATATAACCTGCAAAGTACTTGAGGCCATCATAAAATATCATGCTGTACACCCTTGCAGTCACATGACCATATTTTGGGTACGTAGCAACTGGGCCACATTTATGATTGGTTGTAATGTCCTGCAGTCACAATTTGCAATGTTACCTTTTGGAAGAATAGATTTGCTTACTGATTGCTTAATACTGCCACTGAAAAAGCTTGTAAAAAAAGGGCTGGTCATATGATGATTTGCTTTACAATCCTAATGATTTAGGATTGAAATTCCAGTCCCCATCTGTTAACGATTACCTGTAATAATATTTGGGATTGCTAGTTTTGTTCTTTTTGCATAGTATATATCTGGTTCTGTAGTCATTATGTTTGGGTTATTTTAAAATTGAGTGGAACCATAAATGTAAACTGCTTATTGCAAAAATGTGCTACTAATAACAGGTGCCACTTATTTTGGAAAAAACATTTTGAAGTTGTTAGTATTGAACAAAGGTTAGGGCTTTATATACTAATTAAATGTATATTCACATTAGGCAAATAATTCTTAAATATATAATGGAAATCATTTTTTCAGGCTCTTGTGCTAGCAGAAAATAGTCCAGGAAGAAATAAAACCGAGTATACTCTTGTATTGGAGCCAGTCATACCTGCTTGGAAACATTTGCAACCTTATTTTTTAACCTTTATGTTTTATAATGGTGAGTTTCAATGATTCCAACTTTTTATTTTCTAAAATGTATCCTTTTCCTCTATAATGTTTGAAAAGCTATTTCCAAACCAAATGCACAGGTTTAGAATGGATGGAACCTGGCTCAATAGCAGTAACTGTGAGAGGGATCTTCGAGTTCCAGTGAACAATCACTTAAATATGAACCAGCAGTATGCTGCAGCTAACAAAAAAACTCAATGCAGTCTTAGGCTGCATTAACAGAGAAATAGAATCAAGATCATGTGAACCATTAATACCATTTTATAATGCCTTGGTCAGACAACATTTGGAATATTGCATCCAGTTTTGGTTACCACAATATATAAAAGGTGTTGAGACTTTGGAAAAAGTGCAAAAAAGAACAACAAAGTTTATCAGGGGGCTGGAGACTAAAACATACAAAGAACTGTTGCAGGAATTGAGTATGTCTTGTAAAAAAGAAGGACCAAGGGTGGCATGATAGCAGTGTTCCAATATTTGAGGGGCTGCCACAATAAGAGCAGGGTCAACTTATTTTCCAAAGTACCAGAAGGCAGGATGGATGGAAACTAATCAAGGAGAGAATCAATCTAGAACTAAGGAAAAATTTCCTGACAGTCAGAGCAATTAACCAATGGAATAGCTTGCCCTCAGAAGTTGTGAGTTTTCCATCACTGGGGGCTTTTAAGAAGAGATTGGACAGCAATTTGTCCAGAATGGGAGGATCTCCTGCTTCAGCAGGAGGTTGGACTAGAAGACCTTCAAGATCCGTTCCAACTCTATTATTCTGTTATTGTATCTTCTTTAATTAATTCATTGAATGTGTATTTCAATGGGGGGAAATGAATTATTTTTTCTGTCTTTAGATTATAAGGTTCAACAGCAGATGTCAAATCTTACTCAAGAGAGAGACTGCCTTTCACAGTCAATAAAAGCATATAGAGATTGGTTCGATGCTAAGGATCAGCTTATTGCTGAAACAAAACGTAAGTACTGTAAGGCTATTCTATTCATGTTCACATAATTTTGCAAACAAGCCACATTGTTCTTAGGTAACTGATTTTGATGTTTCATCAATGAACATTTTTTGTGTGCAGGCTTTTCATATGTTTTTAATAAGATGGAGAAGATCTAAAGTTGATTGCAGCTTTAGGCATGTATTTTTGCTACTTGCAAAGATGATATTATCAGTTTTTGGGTCATAGTATCTACATAAAAAGCAACCAAAGCCCAGCTTTACTCGAAGCTATGGAATTTACATGATTACCTACCAAGTCAAAATATTGTTGTCCATATGCCATCAACTAGCAAATATATGCAATGTATTGACACATTTTTAAAGGCCAGGATTTTTAAAAACAGAAAACAATGTATGAAGCAATATATGGGTGTGGAAGTAATGAAAGAAAGAAATGGATTACTATACTCATTAGTATTTCTTTAAATTACTTGTATTGCTGTATGTTTTGTTTGATTTATATTTGTGCATGTCTGTAATTGATTTGGCTTACTATTACTTCTTTTTTTTCCTTTGCATAAAATTGCTTACTCTGGAAGAAATTATGCATAGTTCTTTTTAATAATGCTTATGGAAGTTTTTCAAAAGCAGATAACAGTCTGTATCAGTTATTTCTTCTGGGTGGTCTTCACAAACTGTCCCATATATAGTGTATTGTAGTAGTCAAGCTGTGAGGTGACTACGTCATGAGGGGGCCCTGATCTAGGAAATGGCACAATTGCTACAACAGATAGAGTTGGAGAAAGATCTTCCCGGCCATAGTTGACACCTGCTCTTCAAGCAGGAGCTGTGAATCCAGGAAAACCTTCAGATTGCATGTCAGCCTGGAAAGGGAAAATGCTATACCATTCAAGATTAAAGATGGAATCTCCCCAGATCTGTGAGTCAAACACCCAAAGCCACCATAGTCTTGGTAGAACTGAATCTGATTGGTTCCTGCCTATCAAACCTGCATAGCTTTCAGTACTGGGACATACTTAATTTCCTGTAAAAAGACAAAAGTTAGACTTCAGCTGCTTTTTCCATGCCAAATCATAATTTTTCTTTTTTGCTGAAATTATGGCAATAGTGAATCCACAGATAATTCCATAGGTAAAATATTAAATAATCCCTTTCTTTTTTTCATCCTTCTTAATATACTTTACAAAAGTAAGATTTGTTATGAAGTAATACCATTAAGATTATCTAACTCAGATACCATCTAAAATTAGCTAATTTATTGTTTTTAAATTTCAAAATGATCATTACTTGAGTTTGGTGAAATTGGAATTGGATCAACTGAGGAACCACAGCTTGATCCACCAAACCAGGAAAAAGAATTACCATATTTTTGGAGTATAAGACGCACCTTTTTCCCTCAAAAAAGAGGCTGAAAATCTGGGTGCGTGTTATACACTTAATACAGAATTTTTTGCCTTCCAAAACCCCGCCCCCCCCTTCACGAAAATGGCCATGCATTGACTTTAGGAGGCTTGCAGAGTGTTCCTGGGGGCTGGGAAGGACAGAAATGAGCAAAAAAACGGGCCATTTTTTTGCTCAATTTTGCTCCCTTGCCCAGGAGCACTCTATAAGCCTCCTAAAGGCTTATAGAGTGCCCTATTTTGGAGGGGGAAAAAACCCGGGGCCGTTTTCAGGAGGTCTGCACAGTGCAAAAAGTTTTTTTTTTTTAATTTGCCTCTTCAAAATCTTGGTGCGCCTTATACTAGAAGATTTGCTTTTCACAATACATCTGGTTATTTTGTCCCTTCTTAACCAAAGTCTGTTTACATTAAAGTGATTACCATATTTTTTGGAGTATAAGACAAACCTTTTTTCAAAAAACAGGCTGAAAATCAGGGTAAGTCTTATACATCAAATACAGCATTTTTTTGCGTCCTGAAGCCCCGTCTCTTCACCAAAATGGCTGTACATACCCTTATGGAGGCTTTCAGACAGTTGGGGACGGCAGAAATGAGCAAAAAATGCCCCCCCAGCCCCCAGCAGCACTCTATAAGCCTCCATAATTTTTTGGATGAAAAATGGGCTTTTTTTTTTTTTTGCTCTTTGTTGCCCCCACCCCACCCCCTCAGGAGTACTTTGCAAGCCTCCCCAAGGCTATTCATGCCTTTTATTTGAAAAAAATGGGCCCATTTTCCCGAGGTTTGCAGAGTGCAAAAACTTTTCCTCCCCCTTTCGGAAAGCTTTTTAGTTAGAGTGATTGATGAGAATTACATTGATCAAGTACTGTGCCAGCAGAAACAAGTCTTAGGTTGTCAGTGATTTCCTTCTCCAGCACATGGATAAATACACTTGGAAACATCTACCTACCTACTTATCTACCTACTCTACCTACCTACCTACCTACCTACCCTGCCTGCCTGCCTACCTACTGTATTTCTCTCTCTCTATCCCTCTACCTACCTACCTACTTACTCTCTCTCCCTACCTACCGTATTTCTCTCTCTCTATCCTTCTATCTACATACCTACCCTCTCTCTCTCCCTACCTACCATGTTTCCCCAAAAATATGACAGAGTCTTATTTTCTTTTTACTTACAAAATATGGCCTTGGGCTTATTATAGGGGAGGGCTTATTGTTTTGGGGTTGCTGGGCGGCTGCTCCCTTGCAAACTGGCTCCCGAAGAGCCGGGCACAGCCTCAGGGGCGAAGCAACCATGAGGTGACCATGCTCACGAGCAGCTGTCCAGAAAACCCCCTCTCCAGCTGGGCAGAGCACCATTCACTGACCTAGAGGGTATCCCTAAGGCACCAAGCCACGTGGTGCTCTGCCCGCTCCCCAGCTCCCGCGGCTTGGCATATTAGGGATATTCCCTAGGTCAGTGCATGGAGCTCTGCCCGGCTGGAGAAGGGGGTTGCACGAGCGCCTGTTCCGCCCCCAGCAGGCATGCCTCCTAGCCTCAACATGTCCGGACCCAGCTCTCCCTACAGCAGCTGCCACCGCTGCGCTCCGAGCATAACGTCTTCTCCGGTTCCAAACTCCAAAACTCGGCTGCTGAGTCTTCAGCAGCGGCCGCTCTAGGAGTGCGCTCTATGGTTGTGGGCTGGCTACTGGAAGACTCTGTCTCTTACAGTCTGTAAGAGCTGGGCCCAGACATGTTGAGGCTAGGAGGCAGGCCTGCTGTGGGTGGAACAGGCGCTCGCGCAATCCCCTTCTGGGGAGCGGGCAGAGCATCACGTGGCTTGGCGCCTTAGGGATACCACCTAACTCAGTGAATGGTGCTCTGCCCAGCTGGAGAGGGGGTTTTCCGGGCAGTTTCTCGTGAGTGTGGTCACCTCATGGCTGCTTCGCCCCTGAGGCTGTGCCCGGCTGTTCGGGAGCCAGTTCGCAAGGGAGCAGCCGCCCAGCAACTCCCGCCTCCGGCCAGGCAGAATGCCACTCCCCAATCTAGCGGTATCCCAAAGGCGCCAAGCAATGTGAGCTCCTTTTTCCCCCTCGTCTCTTGTGTCTCGGCGCCTTCAGGATACCACTATGTCTGTGAGCGGTGCTCTGCCTGGGGGGGTTGTCCAGGGGTTTTATTTTTGGGGGTGGGCTTATATTTTTGCCCACGCGAAAAATGTGGCAAAGCTTTAGTTTCAGGACAGGTCGTATTTTCGGGGAAACACGGTACCTACTGTATTTCTCTCTCTCTCTCCCTCTATCTACCTATCCACTACCTACCTACTCTCTCTCTCTCCCTACATATCTACTGTATTTCTCTCTCTCTCTCTCCCTCTACCTACCTACCTACTCTCTCCCTCTCTCTACCTACCTACTCTATTTCTCTCTCTCTTCTCTATCCCTCTATCTATCTACGTACCTACCTACTCTCTCTCCCTACCTACTGTATTTCTCTACCTACCTACCTACTCTCTCTCCCTATCTAACCTACTGTATTTCTCTCTCTCTCCCTCTATCTACCTACCCACTACCTACCTACTCGCTCTCTCTTCCTACATACCTACTGTATTTCTTTCTCTCTCTCTATCCCTCTCTCTACCTACCTAAGCTCTCTCTCTCTACCTACCTACTGTATGTATGTATGTATGAATGTATGTATGTATGTGTGTGTGTGTGTGTGTATATATATATATATATGTGTGTGTGTGTGTGTGTGTATGTGTGTGTTTTTATTTGTGCTATTGTGTTATTGTGTATAACAAAGGCAACAGTAAAAATATTGGGTTTCTGTCATGATGGACTCTTGTGACGAGCCGAATGACAGATGATGGAAGCAGTTAGCTTCCTCCCATAATTGGGGCTTACCAGGGGTTGTAAAAATCTAATATATACATACATACATACATACATACATACATACATATATATACACATACACACGCACACACACACATATATATATATATATCCCTCTATTTACCTACCTATCTACCTACTCTCTCTCTCTCACCCTACCTACCTACTGTATTTCTCTCTCTCTCTCTCTCCCTCCCTCCCTCCCTCCCTCCCTCTATCTATCTACCTACCGTATATACTCGAGTATAGGCCGACCCGAATATAAGCCGAGGCACCTAATTTTACCACAAAAAACTGGAAAAGTTATTGACTCGAGTATAAGCCTAGGGTGGGAAATGCAGCAGCTACCGGTAAATTTCAAAAATAAAAATAGATACCAATAATGTTTTTGAATATTTATTTCAAAGAAAAACAGTAAACTAGCGGTGTATTCAATGAAATACTTCACTCACCTCATGATGCTGATGTCCCGCTGTGATGATGATGTCCCGTGCAGCCGCGGGAGCGATGTCCCGCCTCCTATGACACACGGCACAGTGATTCCTATCATTGGATCACTGTACCAGAGGAGGTGGGACATAGCTATGTGGCTGCTTGCCATAACAAGGAGGAGGTGGGACATCGTTGCAGAGCGGCAGGAGGGGGAGGAAGGGGAATCATAAGACAGCCCTGCATTACATTAGAACGTGAGGAGGGGGGATGGTGCGGTGCGCGCTGCACGGCAAACTGACACAGAGGGAGGGGAAACTCACAGGGGCGCCGGGCCATTCACGAGCCTCACCCAGCGGCATGGCCCCGCCCCTTTTTCTCCTCCATTTCGGGCAAATTTTTCACTGACTCGAGTATAAGCCGAGTCGGCTTTTTTCAGCCCAAAAAGTGGGCTGAAAAACTAGGCTTATACTTGAGTATATACAGTACTTTTTTAAAAAATTGCCTCTTCAAAACCTTGGTGCGTTTTATACTCTGGTGCATCTTATACTCTGAAAAATATGGTGCTGTAAATGCCATGCCTTCATGATCTGCAAAATATTTCTCAGGATCAATTTTCCAACAACAACTGCAGCATATATTAGAGGAAAACATTTAAGTGATGAATTTAGATCTAAATAAAAATTAATATTAAAATATGATTAAAATGTTCCTGGATTGATGTTGAAAAAAGCAATACAATCCCATTTTAAACCTCTGGCTTGAAAAGATGGTTATAGTTTTTATCTGATGCTGCTTTCACTAAGCAATGAAGTCAACTTTTAGTCCAACTTGTGATGCTGATTTATTTTCCAGGCCAAGCAGAGGAAGTTGGAAAAAAGGAGTTACAGCTCAAGAATGAACTGAAAAAACGTCAAATTAACATACCTCAGGCCAATGTGGTAATTTAATTTTCTTAATTTTTATTCATTTTTAACCATCAGAATTTTCATGTAGAGTTATTGTATCCAAAGAGATATAATAGACTTCTTGTTCTTATACACAGAAAGATGTGGTGACACAGTGGCCTGACATTAACACAGATAGTCCTTCACTTCCCATCACAGTTGTAAGTTGTGACAGCTGTAAGATAGATCACCCACATAGCCAACCCCATTTTATGACTTTTTTTCGCAGCAGTCATTAACGTGAATGCCACAGTCATAACTGGTCACCAGGGTCATTAAGCATGCAATGGTCATAAAGCAAACCAATGGTTTGAAATGGGCTGGATTTGCCAAAAATCAGAAGTAAATGCTGGGTTTTTGCAAAAACATTATAAAACACGGTAATTTGATCAAGGGAGATTGCAAAGACCATAATTGCAAGACGGTTGCCAAACTCCCAAAGTGCAGGCATAGAATTGTGCCAATGGCCCAGCCATTGGAACTTCAGAACGGGGCCATAACTACTCTCAGGGAGATCCATTGTAACATTGACCTATCCAACTAAGAACCAACTAAGTTAAGGCCTATCTATGTTATATTTAACATGAAAGAACAGTGTTTAAGAAGAAGTTAACATGAATATGGAAAAAACATACATATCTTTTCTCTGTTATGTTGTATGTCTCTTGGCCCTTGATACAGTATCAGCTTTGGAAGCCATCTTTTTCTTTGGAGCTTCAGGGCTGCCACATTTAGTGCCTGGGAAAACAGAGGGGGGAATCTCAAGGAGGGTGGAGAATTAGCCACAACAACATTCCTTTCTCTTGGAGTCAAGGACACTCAGCTGCACCTGGATGGGAGTGACGGGGGGATTGTCTCCAGTTAGGACAATGAAATGATAGGGCCATATGATGGGCTTGTGGGTTCAGGGGATGGATCTTTGACATTCTTTTGGGTGGGGAAAAACCCGGAACTCTCAGATTTGGGTTTTTGCAGATGTGCCAATAATGACATCTCTCATAAAATGGAAATTTGAGGAAATGCTAGCCTTGGAGTCTTCTTTTGTGGAGGTTATTACTTTGAACACTGACAGTATCTTTAAAATCAGACTGCTCATCCAAGAGAGTCAGTTTGGTGAATGCTTAAGGTATTAGGTTAGAACCTGGGATACTTAGTTCTAGTCCCATCATATGCAAAAAGCCAGCTGGATGAGTTTGAGCCAATCAATCTCTCAATCTTAGGAAGCAAGCAGTGACAAACTTGCTAAGAAAACTACAGGGGCTTGCTCAAGCAGATAGCAGAAGTCACCACTGACCTAAACGCAATCCCTCCCCCCATAGGTACACTATGTAAATCAATTTTAAAATAGTTGTCAAAGATAATGTAAGATGTAGTTTTAAGTAAGCTTACATAAGATTGCAACTTTCATATGTTAGTGCTAATACTATGATTTGCTTATATTCAGGGTTGACTCAGCCTTCCATCCTTCCGAGGTGGGTAAAATGAGGACCCAGATTGTTGGGGGCAATATGCTGACTCTCTGTAAACCGCTTAGAGAGGCCTGAAAGGCCTATGAAGCGGTATATAAGTCTACTGCTATTGCTATTGCTATTCCAGGATGGAAGAATTCTTAGTTTCATTTAGGGATCATAAATAATATCTCATATACCGTATTTTTCGGAGTATAAGACGCACAAGAGTATAAGACACACCAGCATATAAGACGCACCCAGATTTTGAAGAGGCAAATTTTTTTTAAAAAAAATGCACTCTGCAGACCTCCCAAAAAGGGCCTGTTTTTTGTGTAAACAGGCCTGTTTTTTGTCAAAAAAGGGGCATGCATAGCCTTTAGGAGGCTTATAGAGTGTTCCTGGGGGCTGGGGGGGGGAGAAATGAGCAAAAAATGGCATGTTTTTCATAAAAAAGAGGGCTGTTTTTGTCAAAAAAAAACCCACCATGCATAGCCTTTAGGAGTCTTATAGAGTGCTCCTGGGGGCTGGGGAGGGGCAAAAAACAGCCTGTTTTTTGCTGATTTTTGCCCTTCACAATCCCCAGGAACACTCTGGAATCTTCCTAAAGGCTATGCACAGCCATTTTTTTCAGGTGGGGCAGGGTTTCAGGAGGCCAAAAATGCTGTATTTAGTGTATAAGATACACCCAGGTTTTCAGCCTCTTTTTTTGAGGGAAAAGGTGCATCTTATACTCCAAAAAATACAGTAATTTGTTTTCATTTTGGTCTATTTACACGTTTTCATTTGCCTCCTGCTTTTTTCTCTTTTTCATTGTAATTCTTTCATCTAATTAACACTTCTTTATTACATTTTCAGATTTAAAACAAATTTCTAAGGTAGTTCAAAAAGTAAGAGGGAAGTACAGTCCCAATCCCATGGCTGCAAGTTAATAAAATAACATGAACTATATTTCTAGGCTGTTTTTAGAAACAGCAATGAACTTTACTACTGTCCAGTGGAGGCTTGCTTAAGTAAGATAAAAAGTCATAAGAGCTTTAAATTAATTGTATGCTTGTAAATGGTTTATATGTGTTATAAAATACATTTCTATAATAACACATAATGCTATTTTTCTGTCTTGATTTTTAGCTGCAATATATTAATTCCTCAATAAACCTTAAGCAGGCTGAGCAGGAAAGAATATTGAAACAACCTAGAAGAATATGCACACTTAGCAATTATTCCAGACGTAATCAGTATATTTTGGGCAAGGTAAGTTTGTTCTCAATTTTCTTTTTTTTAAAAACCTAATTTTTTAAATTTATTTTTCTCTCCTTTCTATACAGTGTATATCTTTTCTTACCTATTTTGTCATATATCCATTTATTGTATATCTCCAGGTTTTATATCATTAATAGTAGTAGTAGTGATGGTGGTGGTAGCAGTAGTAATAGTAATATTTCCCAATATTATTAGCTTTAGGGAATCATAATATATGCCTGTCAATTCTAACTCAAAAAAGAGCAGAAAAGGACATTATTATCTATATTTTAATTAAGTTTGTATTTAATATGTAACAAATACCATCATAGGAGCCAGTTTGGTGGAGGCATTAGGTTAGAAACCAGGAGATTAATCCTACTTCAGGTACAAAGCCAGCTGGGTGACTTTGGGCCATTTATTCTCTCTTAGCCCTAGCAAGCATGCAATGGCAAAATCTTGCTGAGAAAACTGTAGGAATTTTTATTGGCAGCTGCCAGGAGTCCATATTGATTTGAAGGCTGTGTGTGTGCATGTGTGAAAAAGTGATAAGTAAAGCTATCACTTTTCTTTCATAGCACTTTAGTAAAAACGTCATAATTATAATATGTGTGTGACCAATTCTTTTACATCTTATTAAACACAACTTTTTGTTTATGTCAGAATTTTCTTGAGGAAAGGATTCTCAGTGTATTTCTCTTTTTTGGGGGGTGGGGGGGAGAAGTTGGAGACCTAGTATATAAAGCTTAGCCTCAAAACTGAATAGCGTAAACTCCCAAGTAGGTTAAGCACACGGGAAGGCTAAGATCTTTCTTTTAAACATACAAAATAATCCTTAATTCTTAATTCATTGCTTAATTTTTGTGCAAGGTTTCACACTTAGCACAAATTGAAGATGACGAAGTAGCAAAGGTCGTTTCCTGGCATTTGGCAAGTGATATGGATTGTATAGTTACTTTGACAACAGCTGCTGCACGGCGTATTTTTGATGAGACTAAAGGTACACAACAAGTATTGCCTCTTGATTCTATTTATAAGGAGAGTCTTCCAGATTGGAACAGGTAACATTTTGTTTTCTTCTCCAAATGTAATTAATATTTTATTTCCAAATGTAATAATTCTAACATTTTTAGATTTTTCAAATTTAGTTTTTCCCTCTGTTACTGCGAAGTGACATACAAATGTTGGACATCATTTAATTTGTGTTCCTGCACTGAGAATGAGATTGGCTTAAATAGTCCCTTCCAATTCTAAGATTCTATCAACTTTACAGTTTATTTCCTTGCTTAAAACTAGAGCAGGGTCAGAAGGGATAAGGAAGGGTGCTAGTTCATAATTCATTTCCATGTTTCAGTCTGTTTTAGAGTAACTGGCTTTCATGCCTAAGGACTAGAATTCATAATCCCCAGTTTAGCTCAGAATCTTAGTCACTACAACTGAATTGTTAAATAATAGCTAACAATTTGTTTCCTAAGTTCTTAATGGTGATTTACTTCTGAAAGAATGAATTTGTCTCATATTCTGTTTCAAATCCTGTACATTGTAAATTATATTGTAATATATTCAAAATGCAAATTTTCCCTTTAAAATGTTGGTAGTCAACACTAATATCTAAATGGTTGCCAAATGTTTTGTATTTGTCTGACAAAGTCAACAATGAAAGAATACCTTTTTGTTTAAGCAGACCTTTACCTCATTGAACAATGAAGGAAACTCTTTCAGTCCTATTGGAAATCCTGTATTTGCTAGGAACTTGCTAATATTTCCAGAGCACAAGGAGCATTGCCAATAGGTAAATATCATAGAAAGAATGTTTTTTTTTTAGGTTTTTATTCCCACAAACAAATCTGTGAGGGAGGTTGGGCTGAGACTGAATAACTGAGGGTTTCCATGGTTGAATATAGACTTTCACTTGGGTCTCTGTCATCAAACACTTGAACATTATCCCAGGCTGGTAATTGAAAGAGCTTGAAGAAACTATGTCTTTGGGAAGTCTTCTTCTCTATCAAATAATAATGCCATCTGGCTATTAGTAACAGCTACCGAAAAATTTCTCTTTAAGTAAGTGTTAAATAAATATTATTATTTATCCCATCTTTCCTGTAAGGAACTTATTACTTTTCCTATTTCCTTTTTTAAGCTCCCAAACACAAGTTAGTCTGAAAAGCAAAAGATTATGTTATTCTGGGAAATTGGCAATTTCTATAAATTTTCCAATATGGAAGTGATTCAAGTGATTATTTCAGACCAAATAGATTTCAAACACCTCAAATCCCTTCCAGTTCAGAGGATTTACTTCGTAAAACCACTGAACTTCTGCTGAAACAGCATTTTTGTTGAAACATTCCTCATACAGTGAGGTTTACATATCTCTAATGGATAGTAGCACTACTTATCACCATTTTATTGTAGGGGGAAACCCTTCCTTTATACGTATAAACCTTCACATATGTCCTTTTACATGCACTTCTGCTTGAAATTTTGTATAGCAGACATCTTGGAACGTAGCAACTAGAGAACAAGGCATAAATACAAATGACTATGCCTTGAATTTACATACAAATATGCAGTTTCTTAATACCTGTAGTTTATCAAAGAGGCATCTATCAAATCCAATACTTACTAGAACAATACAGTTGTTCTTACCCTGGATTATCTTGACAAATTTTCTTTCTAATTTAGAGTCATTCTGTTCACTCTATCATGATGCTAACATCATATTCACTATTGATGCTTCATAATAAGTAGGTATGAATAGAATGTCAGTTTGTGTATTATTTGTATTCTAAACACTGTATTAATATTTCATGTATCTTTACAGTGTTTGGGATGCTCTTGGGTAATACAATTATTATTGACAACCTGGATGCTGCCAATCATTACAGAAAAGAGGTATGTATTACAATTGTAAGGTATTTTGTTTGTTGCTTATATACATATGCGTGTCTGAAAAGGAAAAAGATTAGTGTAGCTCCATTTATATTCACAAACTTATAAAGACCCTCTTTCCTAAAGGGCTTGCTCAGTTCTGTGATTTCCATTTTCTACTACTTAATAGATATTCCTTTGATGTACAACTCTCTCTTAAGGTTAAGCCTATTCTATCCAGACCATTTGGGGGTGGGGTGGGGGCGGTGGCTCAGTGATTAAAGACATTGAGCTTCTCAGCTGGACAGCTTGGGTTTGAGACCTAAATGTTGCATGATGGGGTGAGCTCCAGTTACGTGGTCCAGCTCTTGCTCAGCAGTTTGAAAGCATGCAAATTCAAGTAGATAAATAGGTACCAGTTCAGTGGGAAAGTAACAGTGTTCTGTGCACCAGTGTATAGTCATGCTGGCCACATGACCACATAGATGTCTTCGGACAACACTGTCTCTCTTGGCTAAGGAACAGAGATTAGCACCTCTAGCATTGGACACAACTGGATAGGGAAAACTTTTACTTTTTATCCAGACAATCATAGCCATCAAATATGAGATAAGACTTTAGCAAGATCTCCAGGATTACAATGTACAATTAGGTGTCATCAACAAATGTTGTCCAAACTGCATGACCACAGTGGTGCTGAACCTGGACTTATGATGAGTC